>NC_057864.1:13757841-14957841 GCF_019393635.1 Dromiciops gliroides
CCTCTCGACCCTCCCTTACCCACCCCTCCGCCTGGCTTTCCCTGGAAGGGCTAACCTGTTTATTTATATTCAGAAGCTCTTGCCCGGCACTGGGGGGCTAGTTGTGTTATCAGGATGAGAATTTGTGTCTTTAATACTGTGATCCCGGATGGAGTTTAAAGATAGAATAGGAGTGGGGAGGAAATCGGAGGGAGGCCCCCTGCACTTAGCCATAGCTGACCCCTAACTCTCTTCGGGCTCTTTCCTGGTGGGAAGCTCACCTCTTTCCTCTAACTCCTGTCCCCCCCCCCACTAGTCTCTTGCTTCCTTTTTCTGTCATACCAGGGACCACACCTATGCCCCAACTTCCCGAGTCTTAAGGAGAGGTGGGCTGAGAAATACAAGACTGTGGGTCCCATAGCCCTCCCTCCCAACTGGCCCTATCTCTTTAGCGTGGGCAGAAACCCGTTTCCCTGCCGTTGTGGCCTCCTGGTAGCTTTACCCCTGTAAATGAGAGTTGAAAAGCTGGGTGACATGGACCTATGTGTAACCGTTGCCCTGTGTGCTAATGAATGGCAGGTGCTCTGGAGGAGGAGGAGGGTGAAATGAGCAATGCGCTCTTCCCTTACTTTCCCCATCCTAACATCCCAGGAGGTATCCCTAGAGTATCTTGCAGAGAGAAGACCCTTCTCTGAAAGTCCAAATTTCCCCTTCTGAGCCATCAGCAGCACCACCATCAGACTCCAGCCCAGCCTGTCTGTCAGACTTTAGCTGGAGAACAGGGAAGGAGCCCCAGAATAGGAGGTTCTGAGGAGCCTGGTGCCTTATCCGGATGGACTTCAGAGTCAGAGGAAGGAGGGTCACACAGGTAGAGAAGGGAGGTAGTTGTAGCAGCTGTTGCTGAGCTTATCTGGGAGAGGAAGAAGAAAACACGCATTCCGTGGGTTATTCAGGGAAGGTTCCTGGGGGACGCACTCGGGTACCAAGACCAATGAATGATTGATATGGTGGTCTTGAGATATCCTGACTGAATTATTCATGTGTTTGGGTCTAACAACAGCAAACACCGTGGGGGCTGGATTAGAGAGGCCATTCAGAGCATCTTTTCTGAGTCCTGTTATCATTAGGGAAGCATGAAAGAGAGACTAGAAGCAAGCAGTGACAGGGAGAATGGAGTGAGCGTGGCAACTGGTCATCTTTAAGTTAAGCTGTTAAATATAGCCTTTCCAAGATGACTAAGACCCCAGGCAAATCCGGAACAATGTCACTGACTCAGGGATTGCCCAACTTGGTCACCGAAATCTGATCCACAGTTTTGGACTTGGATTTCTCACTCCCTTCCCCAGCTGAAGAATGTGGAATGCTTCTCCCTACCAGTAGGCCTATTAGTATTAATAAATCCTCCACAAGATGTCCATCATCATTTTCCATACTGGAGGTATTGACAAGTAAAGCATTATAAAGAAGACAACATCTATTAGCACGATGCCTGACGCTCGTGGGAGTACTTGGGAAAGAGCAGTTGATGGAAATAGGCTGAGCTTGTACTGGACAGTAGAGACTTTGTTTTTTAACCATCTGCTGGCTGCCACTGGGCCAAAGTGGAAGTCAACGGTGCCTTGGAATAATTATGATTTCATGTGTAGAGCCAGTCCTGGTATGTCCACTGCTGTGTTCTTTGTGGATGAGTCTTTTTCCATGCTACAATTCAGGGAGCAAGGAAATTTATCAGGTACACCTTTTAGGCTCACCTTCTGGTTTCCACAGGCCCGGTTGCTCCAGGGCTATCGTGTGGCGGCTATACAGACGGACAGGAAGTGCAGAAAAGGTTCTCTTTCTGACAGGTTGACTGTCAAGGGTGACAAGGAGGAAATATGAGTTCAGTTTCACAGCTGAGCTGATGAGATTTTCTTGGTTAAAAGCTGCTGACGTCCAACCAGGCAGGGACAGGCAGGCTGCGGCCTTAGGCCTTAGGCTCAGAACCTCTTATTGGGGGGCCGAGAGGAGGTCTGCATTTGTGACTTCGTACAAGGCAGTGATTGTCAAATTACAGACCTAAAGCTGGAAAGAAACTCGGGGGCTCTCTAATTAGTGCCACCACCTTCTTTTACAGGTGATGCAGGGGATAGAGTGCCTGGCCTAGAATCAGGAAAACCTGAGTTCAAAGGCAGCTTCAGACACTAGCTGTGTGACCCTGGGCAAGTCACTTCACCTTGTTTGTCTCAGTTTCCTTATTTATCAGATGCATTGGAGAAGGAAATGACCAACCACTCCAGTATCTTTGCCAAGAAAACCCCAAATGGGGTCGCCAAGAGTTGGGCACAATTGAACAAGGACTTCTCTTACAAATGAGGGAGCTGAGCCCCACAGAGGTTTTGTGATTTGCAAAAAGCTATTAAATACGAGGAGCAGGATTTGAATCTTAGTGCGCCGACTCAGCAATCTCTCCACTAGGCCACATTGGTCCCCTTTTTTCCTCCCCCCAAAGAAAAAAGGGCTACTTTTTTGTCTTTGTATCCCCAACACCTGGGGCATAGAATCTCTTAATAAATTCCCTCCTGCAGAGGAGGAGCAGCCCCTTAGCTGTACTGTGAAGTCTTGGAGAGGTGCCTGGGACAAGGAGAGCTTGGATGCTTCATTTCATTGGATCCTCACGGTATTCCTGTGAGGTCAGGATAACAGGTGTTGAGCACCTCCCTTTCCAAAGGAGGACATTGTAGAGTGTGAGTCTGGAGGAACCTCAAAGAGGCAGCCAGCGGGTGTGGGCAAAAGAGAATTAGTCCGGAAGACCAGGAAAGTGGGGGGATTTGGGCCTCACCGGGAGCTGGGCTAGATGACCTCTGACATCCCTTCCGGCACTAAGCGCATCAAGCTCAGCTGGTCCCCTCTTCGTGTTATAGGGGAAGAGACTGAGATGTGGACGAAGAAAGCGATTTGCCTTAGATTGTGTTGTTATTATCTATTCAAGGAGGGATTCCAAAGAGGGGCCTGAGACCCCAGATGCAGTATTCTTTCCACTGAGGACGCTGAGGTTTCTTCCCATGGTGTTTGGCACATTGTAGGCACTTAAAGAATGCATGCTTATTGAATGACTGGTCCCACATCTACTAAATTTCAGAAGCAGGATTTGAACTCAAGTCTTCTTGACTGCAGGGTTGTTTCTCTGCTCACTGTACCTTGTTGTCTCTTTGGCACTGACCCTTATTTAATCAATCAATAAAGCTCGTTCTTTCTCTCTGTCTCTCTCTCCCCCTCTCTCTCTTTCTCTCGCTCTCTCCTTCACCCTCTCCATCTTTCTCTCTCTCTCCCCCCCCCCCGTGTGTCTCTCTCTCCCTCTCTCTCTCTTCCTCCCTCCCCCCTCTCTCTCACTCTCTCCCTCGATCTCACTCTCTCCCTCCCTGTCTGTATCTCTGTCTCTCTGTCTGTCTCTCTCCCCCTCCCCACCTCTCACTCTCTCCCTTGATCTCTCCCCCTTTCTCTCTCCCTCTCTCCCTCACTCTCACTCCCTCTCTCTGTCTCTCTCCCACTCTCTCCCTCACTCTCGCTCTCTCCCTCCCCACTCTGTCTCTCTCACTCCCCCCTCTCCCTCTCTCTCCCTCTCTCTCTCCATATCTCTCTCTCACTCTCCCTCGCTCTTTCTCTCTCTCTCTCCCTCCCCCCTCACTCTCTCCCTCCCTCTCCCGCTGTCTCTGTCTCTGTCTCTCTGTCTGTCTCTCTCCCCTCCCCACCTCTCACTCTCTCCCTTGATCTCTCCCCCTCTCTCCCTCACTCTCTCCATCTCTCTCTCAGTCTCGCTCTCTCTGTCTCTCACGCTCTCCCTCGATCTCGCTCTCTCCCTTTGTCTCTCTCCCTCCCTCCCCCCATTCTCTCCCTCTCCCCCCTCTCCACCTCTCACTCTCTCCCTTGATCTCTCCCCCCTCTTTCCATCTCTCTCTCTCTCTCCCTGTCTCTCTCTCACTCTCCTCCTTGATCTCTCCCTCTCTTTCCTGCTCTCCCTTCCCCCCTCTCTCCCTCCCTCCCCTTCTCTCTCCCCCTTGATCTCACCCTCTCTCTCTCTCCCTGTTTCTCTCTCGCTCTCTTCCTCATCCTTGCTCTCTTCCTCCCCGTCTGTCTCTCTCACTCTCCCCCCTCTCTTGCTCCCTCCTTCTCTCTCTCCCTCCCCCTCTCCCTCCCCCTCTCTCTCACTCACTCTCTCCCCCTCTCTCTCCCTCCTTCTCTCCCTCCTTCCCTCTCTCATTCTCTCCCTCCCCCAACTCTCACTCTCTCCCTTGCTCACTCTCTGTCTCTCCCTCGCTTTCTCTCTCTCTGCCTCTGTCTCGCTCTTGCTCTCGCTCCCTTTCTCCATTCCCTGCTTTTTCTGGCCCTCTCTCCTCATTTTTGCCCCACTTTCCATTCCCAAACCTTTCTTCTTTCTCTTCTGTTTCCATCTCTCCTTGCTGGTGTCATTTCCCCACAGGATTAGAGTTGGGGAGTACCTAGGGCTAGAAATATACAGTTCTCTACCACAGTTGGGGCAGACTCTTCCCAACCAAGAATGGCAAAGAGCTGGAAGCTGAAGCAGGCTTGGCAGTGATTTGTCAGCGACCTCCCCTTGAGAATCTTGCACTTGGGGAGGTTCAGTGTAATCCAGGTGGGAGGGAACTTTAGATAGAGTTTTAGAGATGATCACAGCATAAAAGAACTTTAGCAACCTTCTAAATCCAGGCATTCATAACCTGGGGTCCACAAATTTTAAGCCCATATAGATACGGACCTATAAATGGCTGGGTTTCAAGATAATTGAATTCCTTTATAATCCTGTCCATTTAATTTTATGTATTTCAAAACTGGATTCTTATAAAGGGCTGTAGGTTTGACCAGAGTGTGACAAAGGGGTCCAGGACACAAAGATTAAGAGATTAGATCTAATTTCATTTCACAGACAACCCCCTAAATCTTTTATGAGTTAAATAACAATATAAGAGAGTATAGTTGACCTTTAAGGTTGGCAAAACCCTTTACAAACGCTTCATTTGAACCCCAGGGTGATCCTGTGCGGTATCATTATGCTCGTTTTAATGATCACAGTAAAGTGGACTTAGAAGTCCACCCTCTCCCAGCCCCGACATTTTATAAATAAAGAGGCTACAGCCAGAACAAGTAAATAAACTGCTTATGGTGATATTGGCTGGCTCATTTGGAATTTTATTTAGGACATCTGGAAAAGAGCACCAGGCTGGCAATTAAGAAGACCTGGGTTCAAATCCATCCTTGGATACTTACTAGCTATATGATCCTGGGCAAGTTATTTAACCCTGTTTATCTCAGTTTCCTCATCTGTAAAATGAACTGGAGAAGGAAATGCCAAACCACTCCAATATCTTTTTTTTTTTTTTTTTTTTTTTTGCGGGGCAATGAGGGTTAAGTGACTTGCCCAGGGTCACACAGCTAGTAAGTGTCAAGTGTCTGAGGCCGGATTTGAACTCAGGTCCTCCTGAATCCAGGGCCGGTGCTTTATCCACTGCGCCATCTAGCTGCCCCCCACTCCAATATCTTTGCCAAGAAAACCCCAAATGGGGTCACCAAGGTTCAGACATGACTGAAAAATGACTCGGCATCAAAGGACGGCACCCCCTTGAACCTGGGCAAGAATCTCTTCCACATCATTTCTAACAAGGAGTCATCCTCGAGATGATCTCCACACCTTCCTTACATGTGTATTGCCCATGGTTTAAGGGTAGAGAAACTGAGGCTTAGAGAACGTGTGGTCCAGCTATCCACAGAGCTGTCTTGGCAGAAGTCCAGAGTTCAAGGCCATTGGATTTCCCTGTATCCTTGTGGCTGTGAGAGCCAGCGCCTTTGTGGGCAGCAGTCTTCCAGTAATGGGGAAGTGGCTGGTAATTGAAGACAGGCTTGGCTGTCCGAACTAAGGATGGGTCCTTTTGAAATGGTGCCTTGAAGCCTTCAAGCACCCCCTTCCAGAAGATTACAACACAGAGGGGAAATAGGAAGACGAGGGACAGATGAGCAGCCTGAAAACTGGATTTGGGAGGAAAAAAGAAAGAATGAAACCTGGGTGTGGTAGAAGACTGAACTAAAAATATTCAAACTAAATACTTCTATGTTTAAATGAGGCAGGGAAAAAAAATACCATGTTATATAATGAAAGTAAATTTGGACCAGTCCTGTGCTTTGAGCACATTTTTAGTTTTATTAGAGATATTTTGTTTGACCTCAGATCCCCAAATCCTGGCCAACCTAAAAGGAGAAGCTTAGTTCCTATTCTCTCCCACAGGAACATTTACTAGAGATTCCTTTTTAGCACTACCTTTTATGTAACCCCTTTCAAAGTCTGCAGAGCACGGTATAGACATATAATATACATTATTATTATATAGAAATATATTGTAAATATATTTCTATATTATAAATATATAAAATATTTTACAATGTATAAATATATTATGCATGCATTTTATAATACATTCAAAGCATCTTTTAATAAAGTATTCATATTCTATATGTAGGTATATGGGTATATATATAAAAATCTCACTTGAACCTCAGAACAACACAAGGGTAAGATTATCCCTATTTTAAAGAAATAAATGGAGATGCAGCGACATTAAATTCCATGCCTCCCCTCACCCAACTACTAAGCATCGTAAGAAGTAGGATTTGAATTGGGGTCTTCTCTTCTTGCCTTAAAATACCAGCACTTGAGCTAAGGCTGATATCACCATGCCCTTGTAAGAGGGACTGGCTGACCCTTGTAGGGAGGAATGGCTCATTATCTGAGCACCCCAGTTTCCCACAATCAGCTCTTTTTTTTTTTTCAGGATAAGCACAACCGGGGCTCTCATATAAGATATTCTGCACACCGGCTACTGTTTGAGGGGATGGTCTGACAGGACAACTCAGCCCTTCAGCCCTCCCAGTTCACACTTCTCTGTGAGGCTAGAGAATTGCATCTGTCCTAAAGAAGAGCTCTCCTGGAGGATCATGGGATCACAGATTCTGAGTTGGAAGGGATGTGGTCCACCCTTCTCATTGTATAGAAATAGGACAGTGTGGCCCATGATCACAGGGGTAGTGAGTGGCAGATCCAGTCTGAACTTGGGTTCATCTACCTCAAAGCCATCCCTCTTGGGCAGGTACCCTCTGGTCTCTTTAGGGGACAGGCTCCATGGAGCCCTGGCTGGATTTCCTCTTAGTCCCTGACCACGCTGTGACATTTGTCGCCTTCCCAGCCCTGTGTAAGCTCAGACTCTGGTATCCTCCGGGAGCAGGAGTGGGATTTTGCTGCTCTTGTGTTGACAGTGCTGATTTACATCAGCATACTTTGCATAATTTATGTAATTGGCATAGGTATGCAGATGAGCCTTGTTTAGCTCGGGCTGCTAATTTTTAGGTTGAAAAACAACAAAGGTAAAGAATTTGGTTTTAAAAAACCCCACCTGTAACATGATAAAGATATCATTGAAAACATCCTAAGCAATTAGTTTAATGGAAATATTTTGCATCAGGTTCAGCAGGGAAGAAGTTATTCCCCTTTCTCTCCTAATAAATTCAGAGCTGGAAGGAACACTGAGTGTAACACTCTTATTTTACACAGGATGAAACTGAGGCACAGGGAATCGACTTGCCTGGGATCCCACAGCTAGTCTGCCTCTGAGGCTGGATTTAATTCAGGTCTTCCTGACTTTTTGGTGGGGAGTGGGGCAATTGGGGTTAAGTGACTTGCCACAGCTAATACATGTCAAGTGTCTGAGGTCAGATTTGAACTCAGGACCTCCTGAATCCAGGGCTAGTGCTCTATCCACTGTACCACCTACCTGCTCCTTCCTGACTTTTTTTTCCCCCCCCCAATTTATTTATTTATTTATTTTTGTTTTTAGTGAGGCAGTTGGGGTTAAGTGACTTGCCCAGGGTCACACAGATAGTAAGTGTTAAGTGTCTGAGGCTGGATTTGAACTCAGGTACTCCTGACTCCAGGGCCGGTGCTCTATCCACTGCGCCACCTAGCCACCCCCCTTCCTGATTTTTTAATCCATCACTCTCCCCACTGCTCCCACCCACCCCCGCCTAGAGATGAACTGACCTTCTGAGCACATCTCTTTCCTGGAGTTGATTTCTGTTCTGGGTGGGAATAGCTTGGGCTCAGCCACATCTGGAATGAGTGGACTGGTTAAGGGCAATGTATTCACTGCTACCTGGTCACCTCTTCCTCAGTCTTTGAATCCTCAGGGTCTTTCCAAGCATTCCTTCCCACATAAACTTCAAGGCCCCTCTGTTGCCTAAGAGTTATATTCATTGTTTATAGACTGCATCTACTTATACAACATGTTGCCTCTTTGATACAATGTATGATCTTTGAAATCAGGATGGTTTCACTTTTGGCTTGGTATGGGATAGAATAGGTGCTAAATAAATGCTTATTGCTTGTAAAGATGCTACTTTGTAAGCTATAAAACTATGAGCAATTATTAACATCCGTGATGGGTAGTAACGTGGAAAGTATTTTCTTCTAGGACTGGTGTTAGAACTGATAGTTAGAAGGGCCCTCTAGTCCCAAACTTTCATTTTACAGATAAGTAAACTGAGGCCCAGAGAGGGCATTAACATGCCCAAAGTCACTGGGGTAGCAAGTAGCAGAATCAAAATTTGAACCCAGATCTTTTATTCCCACTTCATTTGGATTCAGCAAGCATCTGTAAAGTGCTTATGGGTTAGGCTTCCGGAATAGAGTCCAAAATAAAATGATTCCAGTCCTCCTCAAGCTTACATTCTATTAGGCCTAGGGGGAGGAGGGATACAACAGGCACAACTAAGTCAATAAAAATGTATTTAAAAGAGGATTTGGGGGTGTTTTTTCCTGCATGGACCATTCATTGACAAACTCTCCAAAGGGTTGGGTTTTTTCCCTGCCCGTTAGGTACCTGAACACTAGTTCCTTCCTAACAATGCTCTAGAACCCAGTGTCCCTCTTGGACAGTAATAGCAGTTCCCATTTCTATAGTGCATAGAGCTCTATAAAGCATTATTTTTCATGGCAGTTCTGCGAGATGAGAAGTACAAGTGTTATTCTCTCCATTTTAGAGATAGGGAATCAGAAGAGCAGCTTGAGTAACTTGTCCAAGGTTGCACAGCTCGTTTGGGCATCAGGATTTGAGCCCAGGTTATCAAATGCCCAGCCACCACACTCTCATGCCAACTGGGACACTTCTCCCCCCTCCCCTCCCCTCCCCTCGTTTCAGCCCTGGCAGGAAGAGCAGGGGTGGGGAGGGGATCTTCCCCTAACCTTTGTCTGCTCGGGGTGAGAGCAGGGTTGGGATGGGGGTCTGGAGTTGAGTCAGGGTCAAGGGCAGGGGCCAGAGGAGAAGATGAGGAGAAGTGTGGGCTGTGGAGCACAAAGCAAGGGGCTGGAGCTTCCTGGGCTGGAGAGGAGGTTCAAATGTTTGAAGGGCTGTCATGCAGAAGACTGAGCAGACGTGTTCTGCTGGATCCCAGAGGGCAGTGAGTGGAAAGTGCAGGGAGGCAAATTTTAGCTTGATGTCAGGAAAAGCTTCCTAATGTGGGGCAGTGAAGAGAGGGTTGAACTTGGAGTGAGGAAGACCTGGGTTCAGATCCTGTCTCACACACTTACTAATTGTGTGACCCTGGGCAAGTCACTTAAGGCTATAAGGTAAGGCAAGGTGACTAGCATTTATTAAACTCTTATATGTAGCAGGCACCTCTTAACCTCTAAACCCAGTTGACCTCAGTTCCTCATCTGTAAAATGAGTGGGTTGGCCTAGGACTCTGAGATCACTTCCAGCCCTAAAACTCGGATCCTGTGGCTCCTTTATGAGCCACAGTTTCCTCGTCTGTAAAATAGAAGCATTGGACCACATCACCTCCCAGTCAGTCAGGAAGCATTTATTAAGTGACTACTATGTGCCAGTCCCTGGGGATACAAAAAGAGGCAAAAGACAAACTCTGCCCTCAAGGAGCTCACAATCTAAGAGGCAGTGTTGCATAGTGGCGAGGTGGCTGGCCATCAACTGGGGAAGTCCTGGGTTCAAGTTCTACTTCTTACACAGGACGGTGGCGTGACCCTGCCATGTTACTTCAGCTTTCATTCTCTCTAAGACCGTCAATTGCAAATGAATAGAGGTCTGCATCAGTGGAGGGAGTTTTCACAAACTATTTATTGTTATATACACTTGCTTGGCCCCATATAAAAAACCAGATTTCTATTTATGCCAAGAATTTTTGCATATTCATGCAAACAAATGTGGAAAAAACGAAGCTACATGGGGGGACAAATAAGAAATAATTCAAAGACAGAAGGCACTAGAATTAAGAGGGGTTGAGGAAGGCTTCTTGTAGGAGGTGGGATTTTGGTTGGGACTTGAAGGGAGCCAGGAAGAGATGAGGAAGGAGAGGATTCCAGGCTTATAGTGCGGACCAAAGAATGTGCCTGGAGCCCAGAGATGAGCGTTCCTTGCAGCCCCCCTGGGAGGAAGTGGCTTTCCCCTCTCCTACTCTTCTGGGAAGGTTTGCTGAGGTGTGGGTTGAAGTAGGGGCCCTCCGAGGTGCCTTCCAATCCCGACATTTGGTGATCTGAGCTGTGATTTGGGGGAAATGGAGATCAAGGACCATCACCTTCCAGAGCTTCCCGTGATCCCACACCCTGTGCCAATCTCTTCTTGGTGTTTTTGCCCTGCTCACATCCTCCCTCGTACCACATTTATTGTAGCCCTAGCAGACTGGAAGTTTCCTGAGGGCAAGGTCGTCTTCACATTGGAACTGTTGGTTTGGTTTTCATCCCTGTATCTTTAGGGCGGAGCTCCACACACAGCAAGTGCTTAGCATAAAGTTGGTGGAATCGAATTGACTTCCATGGGTCTTGCTGCTGTCTCCCCTCTCCTGTGTTCTTCCAGTTCTTCCAGAATCTCAGAGGGCCTCCCCTTCCCTTTAAGAACTGGGACAACACTGTGGGCTTCCTAGGTGTAGAGAGAAATCTTACAGCTGAAAAGGGCCTTCAAGATCATGATTCAACCCCATTGTTCGACAGATGGGAGATGATGCCCCCTTCCCGCACCTGCCAGGCAGCACAAGTTGCATCTCAGAGCTGGGGTTTCTCTTCCCTTTCACTTCTGGGTTGCCCCTTTCTCCTCTGTTTCCCCTTCATGACTACAGACCTTCCACCCTCCCTCCCCCCTGCTGGCCGCAAGTGGGGTTGGGTAGTTGGAGGTGACATCTGTGAGAGAAAAGGGGAAGGAAATCTGCAGCAGCAATGGGAAGGGGAAGGGAAAGGAAGGGTTGGGAGAGGATGGGAAGACAAAAGAGAGGGGAGGAGAGAGACAGAGGACTGGAAAGGAAGGCAGGAGGGGGAGGAGGAGAGCAGAGGAGATGAGAGGGAGGAGGGGAGCTGAGGAGGATGTGCGGATGACTGCTCTTGGAGGCGGAAGGGAGGAAGGCATGTGGATGACTGCACGGTAAGTTCTTTAAAAGCAATCTCTTTAGTGTAGAGCATCATCGTGGTTGGTCTTGCTCGAGGCTCTTTGGCTTGGCTCAGCATGCTATAGGTGAAGTCAGTCTTAAGTTATCTTATGGAAATTCATTGGTTTGGAGATGTAAGGGACATTAGAGGTCATTACGTGCAACTCCCTCCTTTGACAGTGGAGGAAACTGAGACCCAGAGAGATTAAGTGATTTTCTTAGATTCCAACTCAGGTTCTTCAATTCCAAATGCAGGGCTCTTAACACTGTACTGTGCCGTCTCCCTATTGAAAATGGAAGGTTTAAAAAATGAATTTGCTCACAAGAGGAAAAACTGTTGCAAATCACAGTTCTCACTCACTCCCCCTTATTGTCTATAAGTATATAGTAAGAGGCAGTGCTGCATAGTGGCTAGGTGGCTGGCCTTCAACTGGGGAAGTCCCATTTCTTACACATGATGGTGGTGTGATCCTGCCAAGTTACTTCAGCTTTCATTCTCTCCAGCAATTCGCTAAGACCATAAGTTGTAGAAGGATCGGGGTCTTCATCCGCGGAGGGAGTTTTTACAAACCATATCTTGTTATACACACTTGCTTGGCCCTATATAAAAAAAAAAACAAAAACAGATTTTTATTTATGCCAGGAAAATCCACAGAAAAAATATTAAAAGAGCTTCTTTGTTTGGGTTGAAGGACAAACATTTGTAAGGAATACTTTCTCTGAGTAAAACTTAGAGTAACTGTGTAGTGGAGTTGATTGAGTGCTAGCCTTGGTGTTAGCATGACCTTTGTTCCAGTCCTATCTTTGACACATACTCATGGGCTGAGTGAGCCTGGGCAAATCACATAACCTTATAGTGCCCCAGGAAATCTCCAGAACATTTAGAGGGACGTTGGCCCCTCTGCTTTACAGAGGGAGTTTCCTCCTGGGGCATTGCCTGCATACATGATTGAGATCACGGGTCTGGAATAGTAACAATAAATGCGCTTTTCTAAGCTCATAATAAATCTTGAGAGCCTGTTAATTTTCTTTCTGGAGTTTATTAGTCATTGCATGAATACAGTGTTGCTCAGAGTCCATCCACAGGATGATGATAGTCTACCTATTTTTTCCTCATTCTATATTCTTGCAAATAAGTGATTTCCTCAAGAGGCTGAAAAGTGCAAAGGGTATAGGGCCAATTTGGAAGTAGGGAAAATCTAGGTTAAAATCCTAACATATGCCAACTAGAGGAGCAGGGACAAATCCCTTCATTGTAAGTGTCCCAGGAAAGACTATCAATCAGGTTGCCAACTTGCATAAGTAAAGGGAGCTTTCCACATCAGGAGTCCCTTATATCAAAGAAATCAAAGGTCCCTACCAAAAACAAACCCAGAAAAAAAAAGAGGAGATGGAAGAGTGTTTACCTTTACCCCATGGTACGAGAAAAGACAAAGTGAAATGAGAAAGACAAACAAATGTCTGGTTGGCAGGATGGTCCAGTCCAGTGCCCAGAGCATTTGGCATGTGCTGTTAGGTTAATAGGGGGCATTTCAGCTGTAGAGACGTTATGGAGGCGGTAAAATGCTTGCTAATGGCCAGGCAGATCACTGTTAAGTAGCTCTGGACGGTTTATTTGCTGGAAGAAGTCAATTCTTCCCCTCCCCCCACTATTGCATTATTCCAGGGTCAGGAATTGGCTTTTACAGACATCGACAGTGGTCAGCTCAGAAGCGCAAGGCCACTCTGGGTGAGCCCAGTCATCCATCCTGTTGGGTCAGAGCTCTCCAGTGTTATTCCACAGTAATCCCAGGTCTTTGTTTATGTAACACATGTTTATAATTTGGTTAAAAATGTGCAGCCATTTCCAGGAAGCTGGGGTCCCAAGGCCAAGTTTGGATCTTTGGCGCCCTCTCATGTTTCACCAGTGTACTTCAGCCATGGTTGAGACTGGACTCTGATGTTGCATTTGAAAGGTTTCCAAATTTAGGGCTGTAATGGGTTTGACCACGTAAAGTAGGGCTTCATTTCTGAAGAAATCACTTCGCTGAAGATCAGGTGTGTGTCACTTACGTGAGTTAATCCTGTCCTGATACTCCTTTTCTATTTAGGAGGAGAGAAAAACAAAGAGGAGAAGAAATTAGGCTGAGCTGGGAACATTAATGCTTTTCTTCTGACTTTTATTAGTGGTCGATACTCTTTAGTAAGAACTGATTCATTTATCAAAATAAAACTAACTCCTTTGAAGTAATACACTCATCTCCTGTCTATACAGGCTGTCTTTGAAGGATACTCAATTTCTAATTGAAGAACTTACTTTTTAATTAAACAACCTACGATTCTTTACTTCTGAAGGTCTGTTGAGAGTTATGGTCAAAATAGAAAGACATGGAATGAGTCACAGTTTTAAATATGCTTTTTTTGGGGGGGGGATGCATTGCTAACCTATTTGTTAAAGGGAGGAAGACGTTCTGGAAATGCTTATTGGGATAGAGTGCTGCCCTTAGAACCACCAGGATCTGGGTCAGACCAGCTGTGTATCCCTGGGCAAGCTA
Source organism: Dromiciops gliroides (assembly GCF_019393635.1). NCBI lineage: Eukaryota > Metazoa > Chordata > Mammalia > Microbiotheria > Microbiotheriidae > Dromiciops > Dromiciops gliroides. The sequence continues at coordinate 13,771,821 of NC_057864.1, forward strand.
TGTGACTTCACTGTGCCTCAGTTTTCTCATCTGTACAATGGAGATAGTAGAGCACCTCCTCACGAGGGTATGGTGAGGATCAAATCATTTCATCATGTACAGTTCTTTAATGATGTAAAGCTGGATCTTTTCATCGTCTTGCCTCTCACTGGTTGACTGTGTGAGCAGGGACAAGCTATTTAATCCTTCTCAGCCTCTGTTTCTTCTTTTGTGAGATAGGAATAACAGTGGTTGAAGTGCCTACTTTGCAGTTTGGGGATGTATGTATGTATGAAGTACTTTTCAGACTTTTAAGGGCTCTCGAAATGTTTGTTGTTGTTTTTTATCAGTAAAGATGCTGTGGTCAAAAAGAAGCTGCATTATACTAGGGAAAACACAGGGGATGGGCAGTTACAGGATTTGAATCCAGGATTTGCCTACTGTGTTTGGGATGGTGGACAAATCACAAAATCTCTCTGGCTCTCAGATCCCAGCTCTTGTTAAATGAAATTAAGACTTTTTGTTGTTCAGTCATTTCACTTGTGTCTCTTTATGACCCCATTTTAGGTTTTCTTGGCAGAGATACTGCAGTGATTTGCCACTTCTCCATTTCATTTTATAGATGAGGAAACTGAGGCAAACAGGCTGAAGTGACTTGTCTACAATCACACAGCTAGGAAATGTCTGAGAGCAGATTTGCACTCAGGAAGATAAGTCTTCCTGACTCAAGGTCCGGTGCTCTATCCACTGCACCACCCAAGTGACTGAAGTTAGACCAGAATTACAGTATTTCAGAGTGGTATGGGATCTTAGAGGCCATGCAAGCCCATCCATAGCCTAAAAAGACTCTCCCTCCATCGAACTTTCTAGTGAGAGAGAAGTCCTGCCGCTGAGGCAGCCCTGGGCACCTCGGAGCAGCTCTCCTTGCTAGGCACTGTTTCCTGCTGTGCACTTCGCCTTGTCCCAGTCATTGCTTCTGGTTCTACTCTATGGGACTAAGTGGACCAACCTTCTATCTTCTGCAGGATCCACAAGTCCAAGGCAGCCTGTGCATCTTTGTCCCGCTAGCTTGACATTCTCCACAATGGTTAATTCCCCAGCCATCTCTGCACCATTAGCTCTGTAGAACTCTGCTTGTCCAGGCACCTCACCCACCTTTCCTTAGTTGGTCTCCACCACAACCTCGTGAGACTGGTGCATGAGTTGTTACCAGGCTCCATGGTACATGTGAGGAATATGAGGCATAGCAAAGTAGAAGAATCCTTGGTTTCCTTCCAGCTCCCAAATCTACAAGCCTCATCTCAGACCACAGAAACGTATGCTGGGCACTTAGAAGGCATTTGCGGGGCAGCTAGGTGGCACAGTGGATAGAGCACCGGCCCTGGATTCAGGAGGACCTGAGTTCAAATCCGGCCTTGGACACTTAACACTTACTAGCTGTGTGACCCTGGGCAAGTCACTTAACCCCAATTGCCTCACTAAAAAAGAAGGCATTCGCTAAGAATTCATTCACAGGATCACCCAGAATCATAGATTTGGAGCTGCAAGGGACTTGAGAGGCCACTTAGTCTACCACCCCCCTTTTACAAGTGAGGAAACTGAGGCTGAGAAAGGTTAAGTGACCTGCTTATGCTAACATAAATGATCCACTCTAAAGTTGATAGACTTCATCCCTCTCATGAACCCTGGAAGTTGAATACATGGTAGCAAATGGTATATGTGCATGAATTTAAATAAATATATAATATATATTTGTGTGTGTGTGTATGGAGAGAGAGAGAGAGAGAATGCTAGCTTGAGCAGGTAATGCAGTGCACAGAGTGCCAGACCTGACATCAGGAAGACTAATCTTCCTGAGTTCAAGTCTGGCCTCAGACACTTACTAGCTGTGTGACCTTAGGCAAGTCACTTAACCCTATTTACCTCAATTTCTTCTTCTATAAAATGAGCTGAAAAAGGAAATGGAAGACCACTCTAGTATCTTTGCCAAAAAAACCCCAAACAAATGAGGTCACAAAGAGTTGGACACAACTAAACAACAACAAACAAAAACTGTGACAAACAGACAAGCAAGGGAGGAAACTACACTTGAATGTGTGGTGTGTATTGGCAATATAGTATGACAGGACGGAAATATGGAGACCTGATTCCAGGCAAAACAAGGCAAGAGCTCACGGGAGGTTCTTTCCTTTCTGGTTGTTTTATAGGAATTCTGGAGGCTACCAGGCACACTTTGACCAAAATGCATTTATGGCCTTTGGAAAGAACACAGAAGACTGGGATTAACATAAGATGGCTGTGAGTAACAAAACCCAGGTAGAGGGGCAGACTTAGTCACCTTTCAGCATCACTAGCTGCATTGTTGGCCCTCTGTTTGTAATGGTTGGAATAATTGCCTCATAATTAATTTCCCTTTTTTCCCTTCCTAGAAGCATGTATAATTCTGACACTTGACTTTTACCTGTCAAAAGTTCAATGTGTGTGTGACCCTCCCTGTCCCGTCCCCTGCCCCAACAAAACACCTGACTAGGGAATCTGGGAGCCTGCATCCATCTACACATTTGGGGTGATTATCCAGTGCGGCCTCTGGAGCTGGGGGGCTAAGTGTCCTGCTCTCCCCGTCTGGGATCAGGCAGATGCTGCTGAAGAATTCAGTGCACTGCAGAGATGGAACAATAAGACAGCCTGGCTCACTGATGTCTTAGCAGAGGGAGACCCTGCGCTGGCTCATGCCCTCATCAATATGTATAAATCATGCACTTGACCCATTGTCCATCCTTCCATTTCTGTGTGATTCCACCAGGCTGTTGACTGTTTCAGCCTCACTACTTAGGGGGCTGCTCCCCTTTTCTCTGGTCTCTTCTCTCCCCCCAGGAAGCCCTGGATTTCAGCAGGCAAATTCGAGGAGAGGAGGGGGCTTTGCTAAGGAGACTTATGGCAGCAGACCCGATATGATGACTGACAGGCTGCCCTGGCTCAGTTATCACAGTGCTGATGCTGTCCGTTCTCAAGGTACAGTACTGTGATAACTGAAGGATGGCAGCCATCTTGCCTTCTCACCCGTGCACGTGGTCCCTTGGAGGCAGGAGCTGAGATCTGGCCAAAAGAAACATTCAGTGAGGTGAGTTGGGACAAGAGGCCTAGAGCCAGCAACCTACCTGACTTGTTCCTGGCCACTATTGCTGGGTCTCTTATGGTAAGTCATTTCAACTCTTCTGTCTGTCTCTCTGCTTGCATGCCACCCCCTTTCCAATCCATCCATTACAACTTAATCTGACCAGGCCACTATCTCCCCTTCTTAGTCTCACCCCCTACTCAAAACCCACCAGTGGCTCCCTATTGCCCCTAGGATAAAACACAAAAATCCTCAAGTTGGCATTTAAACCCTCCAAAATTTGGCTCCCATCTTCCTTCCTTCCTTCCTTGCTTCCTTCCTTCTTTCTTTCTGTCTTTATTTCTTCTTTCTTTCTTTCCCTTTATTTGTCTCTCCCTCTCTTTCTTTCCTTCTTTCTTTCCTTCTTTCTTTCTTTCTTTCTTTCTTTCTTTCTTTCTTTCTTTCTTTCTTTCTTTCTTTCTTTCTTTCTTTCTTTTTTCTTTCTTTCTTTCTTTCTTTCTTTCTTTCTTTCTTTCTTTCTTTCTTTCTTTCTTTCTTTCTTTCTTTCTTTCTTTCTTTCTTTCTTTCTTTCTTTCTTTCTTTCTTTCTTTCTTTCTTTCTCCAGTGTTGTGAGACTCAAATAAAATAATATTTGTAAAGCAGCAATACAATATCTGGCATATGGTAGATACTTAATAAGTGCTTATTCTCCTTAAATTTTTTAATTCAACAAAAATCTATTTTCTCTCCCTCTAACTTTTCCCCATGGTGGAGGGGGGGAGGGAATAACCCAGACCTTGTAAGAAATATGCATGATCAAACAATATTGATTTCCTGCATTGGCCATAGCCAAAATAAACCTCAGTCTACATCCTAAGTCCATTATCTGCCTTTCTAAAAAGTTTTATTATATGCCTTCACACACTAAATTCCAGCCAGCCAATTTCTGTTTCCCAAACTTAATCTTACAATCTGTCTTCATGTCTTGCACAGGCTCTCCCCCATGCCTGAATGCCCTTCCCTCCCATGAAAACACCTCTTGGAATCTTTAACTTCTTGAAAAGCACATCAGAGGTGCCACCTCTTTCACAAAAGTGTTCCTCAATCCCACCTCCCCCACCTTGTCTAGATTATATTGTATTTAGCTATATATGTGTTATGTTATCCCAGCGTCAGGTCCTCAAGGGCAGGGACTGTCTCATTTTTGCCTTTGTATCCACAGTGTCTGACACGTAGTAGGTACTTTAAACATGTCTGTTGAATTTAATTGAATAGAGGATGAAAATAAAATGCGGTCCTTAGCCTTTTTTAGCAAAAGAAATGAGCCCTGCTGAGCGAAAGCGCTTTGGTGCTTTAAAATCATCGGGGAGGAAGGCTATCAAAGGATGCTTTTCTCAGATAAGAATTCTATCCCGACATTCTCCTGCTCATTATTGTGGATGCCTGAGGCCCCTTCCTGCTCTTGCTGCTCCAGCCTGTGAGGCTGACTCGGACACCTGATAGTGTGCCTGTCAAACGCTTCCCCTTTCCTAAAAGACTGCCAGCAGAAAGAAAGTGAACATTGCCCCAGGAGGGGCATGCTAGTCCTGCCTTCCTGCCTTTCCCCCCTCCCTTGGGGGGCAATGAAGGGTTACCTTTTCACCTTTCTTTGAGGAGCTCCTGAAGAAAAACCAGTCAGCAGCTCTCATGTTTCCTTCTCATGTTTCAGAAAAAATTGTGTGTGTGTGTGTGTGTGTGTGTGTGTGTGTGTGTGTGTGTGTGTGTCTGAGAAAGAGAGAGTGTGTATGTGAGTGTGTCAGTGTGTGAGGAATGTGAGTGTATTTGTGTGTGTATTATGAAAGTACATTCATGACTGCACATATGTGTATGAGAGAGTGTGTGAGTTTAAATAGCTTTGAAGTCTTAAATATCCATTATTACTATCAAGGGTCAAAACCTAATAAAGAGGCAGCGTGGCACTGTGGCTAGAGGCCAGTCTCAGCTTAAGGAAGTCCTGGGTTCAAATCCTGCCTTGGACATCTCTTAGTTGTGCCTAATGCATATGTGTGTGTTCGTGTTGGGTCTGTCTATGTGTATATCTCCAGTGTTGGGGCCAAATTTGATATAGGGAGAGTTAATTGGGTAGCTCACCTTAATATTGGGGTTCAGAAAATAACGAGGGACCTCTAGGTCTGAAACTCCCTCCCCTCTGGACTTCCTTTTTTTGAAATTTCTCCCAGGCCAATAAGAAAGGAGCTTAACAGCCTCTTTTCCACAAATGAATCCAGTTTTATTAATAGAAATAAAATACACAGCAAAGTTGATATTAATAAAGTCAAAGACTAGGGAAAAAGAAAAATTTATAATCCCCCTAACTATAACAAAAATCCTATACAATCCCCAAACTCACTTCCAGCTCAGCTAATTTCAAAGAGCTGGGCTTATTAACTCACCACCTGGGGTCAGTAGCTTCACTGGGAAAACAGCTATGCAGCCAGGGCCCAGTGGAGAAACTGCCAGGAAAAACCTCTCTCACTAGACTGGAAAAGAGATGGACACTGGAAAAAGACCGAGCTCCCCTCAGCGAGCGTTTACTCTCCCTCCCCCAAAAGGGGAGGTCCTTCAAACTGCCTGTGGAGAGTGGTTTCTCCTGATGACATCAGCAGCACACGGCACTCAGGACAGGCCAGGTGTGACCCATCCCAATCAGTCTGCCAAATTCCATTATTTTACCACACCAGGCTGGTGATTTCATTGGTAGAGGGAAATCCTGGGGAAGCAATTCCCTTCACTGGGGCAGATCAATAACTACTTTACAACTATTAGCTAGCATTTATAAATTGCTTTAAGGTTTGCAAAGCACTTTAAACATACTTCCTCCCCACAACAGTGCTGAAGAGGTAGGTACTATTATTATCCCCATTTTACAGATGAGTAAAACTGAGGTCTAGGGGCATTAAGAGATTTACTCTTGGTCACACAGCTAGGAAGTGTCTGGGCCTGGATTTTAATAAAGTCTTCTTAATATCCTGACAGCTGACTCTCATAAGAGGTTGTTAATTGCCCAGGGTCACATGACACGAATGTGTCTGAGTCAGGACTGGAATCCAGTTCCACTATTCCACCTCTTTGGTAGTGGTGGTGGTGATGATCATGATAATCATGATGATGACCATAATGGGACAACCATAAGAGCAGTGATTAAGTAGTGTCCAAGTATTGAGCTTAGAGTCAAGAAGACTTGGGCTCAGGTCTTCCCTGGGGACATTTACTAACTGTGGTAACTCCCTAGGACTTGCCTAGTAAGAGAGATTGGTCACATAGCTTTGTGACCCTCAGCAAGTCCCTTGAAGTCTCTCAACTTCAGTGTCCTCATTTTTGAAATGATGATAATGGGCCTGTTAGGAAGATTCAAGGAGATAATTAACATCAAGCCCTCTGCAAACCCTAAGGTTCTCTAGAAAGGGGCAGTGTTATTTCTGCATAGCCTTTTCAAGGTTTGCAAAGCATTTTACATCACCCCATTTGATCTTTATAATAATGCTAAAGATAGGAACTATTATTATCATCAACAGTTAACATATAAGGAAACTGAGGCAGACAGGCTAAGTGACTTAACCCAGGATCACACACCTAAGTGTCAGGTGTGGGATTTGAACCCAGGTCTTCCTGACTCCCAGTGCAACTCTCTACCCGCAGCTTCACCCTGCTTCTCTACTGAGTCACAGGCCACTGCGTGTTGCTATTGGTGTTGGTCAAAGGAATTCCCACACTGGGAGCTCCCTACGCTGATGAAAACATAGACCCTTCACAGGTTTTTCCTGGAACACTTAGATCTCTGGTGAACCACAAATCCATCCTATACTCCCTTAAATGATAATAATAATTGACACTGATATAGCATTTTGATGGTTTGCTATATTATGTCACTTCTATCAGTGCTGATGTATTGTGGCTTTTGGCCCTCACAGTGATCAGCTGGGACAGGAGTTACAGGTATTATTGTCCGTTCTTTACAGATGAGAAGACAGGCTCAGGGAAATGTAGGCACTTGCCTTTGCTTACACATTTAGCAAGTGCCAGAGTCAGGATCTGATCCTACATGAGAGAAGTGATTATTAAACCACCAATTATTGGGGAGATACAGGGCATTATTTCCTTTTCCTTCAAAGTCTAGCCTTTCAAGGAGATCTCGGACCTTGCCCCCAGATTTCTTCCACCTAGACCATCTTATCTAGGTGGAGTTATTGTCCCACCCCACTAGAAAAACTTCACAAAGAATTTAATTGGGGTGAATTTCGGGTTCTACTTAGACTTGGAGGGTGGGGTAGATCCTTTGTCTAGTTTCCTGTCTGGGGGTAGTTTGGGAGTGACATAATCAAAGTCCAGTCCCCCCTCTCCAGCCCCTCATTAGAATTAGTCCATTTCTCATTATAATATTCATTCTTCTCCATACTTGATAACCAATCAGAGTTGATTGCCACTCCCGAGGACACCCGCTCCTCCAAGGGCATATAAGCATTGAGTGTGTTCCATGAGAAGCCTTTGGTTTAGGAGAGAGGTCAAATGAGCATTCTTTTATTAATTAGTCACTGGCGTAATTTAGAAAGTGATTACCCAGAAACTCTCTCAAACTTTTTATACGTCACACAGGTCTTCCTGATCCCAAGTCCAAAACCCCATCTACTATGACATGTTTCAAACCACAGTCATGAGAAAAGGTTGTAGTGATACCTGACCCCGGCTAATCTCAAGGAATGAAGAGTTTATGTCCTTGTGGCAGTGAGACCTTACATGGTAATGACATCTCCTTTCCCAGTGACAAGACCTCTGAAGTACTATTGTTTTTTGTCCTTGTACTCCCAAGAGGATCATGACATCGGAGAGATGTCAGGACTTGCTCAGGGTCACACAGCTAATAAGTGCCAGAGGGGAGATTTGAACTTGGGCACTCCTGACTCCAGGGCCAGAGTTCTATCCACTGCACCACCTAACTGCCCTTCTTAGGACTAATGGACCTATTGAAGATCAGAAGAGAGCAGGGTGACAAACCCTACCCAGCAGCTACCCTCATTGTTTCCGCCCTTCACAATATCCAGTTCCCAGAAGAATGATTGGATTTATAAATCTAGTGCAGAGGTTCAACCACTAACTAGATACAGGAAGCCCTCACCCATCAGCCATGTGCTGTGCAAAGAAAGAGGAATTTTCAGGCAGAGGTTCTGACTTCACTTATCTGTGTGATGGTGAGCATGTCAGTCATTCTCCATTGGCCACCATTTCCACAAATGAGTTTAGTCTATGTGACCTCCAAGGTTTGTGTCAACTGTGAATTGATGATCCTTTGTCTCCAAATGAAAGAATTTTCATATTTCCTAACAATATAACAATATTTATATAGCACCTAGCATGTGCCAAGTACTGTGCTAAGCCCTATTATCTCATTGGATCCTTACAACAACCCTTCAATTTAGGTACTAACCTTCATTTCACCAAGCTACAAATGAATCTTTTTGATAGAAAACTTTCTCGAATGTATCCCAGAGTTCCCTGCCTTGTGAAACCGAGTAACTCTATTTCATTCAGTACCTTGAGGGGAAGAACAGCATTCTAAACATCAGTCATTGCCTTGTGTATGCTTGTTTCTGCATATTTATGTTCTCAGGGAATTTAGAAGGTTATGTATTTCTGTTCTGAAGCCCGCAGACTAGGAGTTTTATGGTCCTTTTCCTTAGAAATGCAGAGCTCAGAGAACCAGCAGAGATCACAGGGTCTGGCACTCTCAGTTTACAGATAAGGAAACTGAGGCCCATCATGTATGGAGTAGCAGAGCTTCAGTGAGCACCCAGACCTTATGACTCCAAATTCAGGCCTCTGTGCCCCAACTGGCCTTCCTGATTTTCTGCTTCCACTTAAAGAATCCTAGATTTAGAATGGGCAGGGGTTCTCAGAGATCTAGTCCAACCCCTTCAACCTCCAACCCTGGCTAGAGAGGTTGAGCAACTCACATCACATTACACAGCTAGTGAAGAGCAGAGCCAGATCTAATGGCAAACCTGATGCTCTTTCTGCTTTGCCATAATGCAAAAGCCCAGGCTTCCATAGGCTACAAAAGCAAATTTCTCATTAGAATTTTGCCTAAAATATGAGTAAATAGGTTCTGAGCAAGTGCTTGATAAGGTCTTCTGTGTGTATAGTGAGTAAGCTTCATGTTATCTCTTTTTTTAATCTTGGAGTTTTCTACCACATTGCAAATAGTTACAGTTAAATGGCTTTGGGGTCAAGAAAGTTTGAATGAGTATTCTCTGCCTTGGCAAGACACTGGGCTTTGATTCGCAGGCTATGGCTCACTGGATGACTCCATATGTCCCTCACTTCCTGAAGTCTCACCCCTCTCCAAATCATTCTGGGGTAAGTCTCTGTGAAGGTTGTCCCTTGGAATCATTCCCATCTGACCTCAGTCCCCCAAACTCCTCAGAAGTAAAAGGAAACAAGTCTAGGTGATCACTTATACACTCAATTGGCTTCCCTGTAGGCAACATTGAGTGAGCCTTCAGTTAGAATCTTGACTTGCCTTTGAACTAGTCATGTGGCCTGGAGGGAGTCATTCCTACCTCATTTCCCCACCCACCTGAATTGTATCCTTTGGGTAAAATGGTCCCTAAGTTCTTATCCAGTTCTTTCTACTTGGTGTGTTTTTTTTTTTCCCAGCCATCCCTTCCACATTCTTGGCCCCCAGATCCTCTGCAAAAGCCTCTGCCCCATTTCCTGTCTTAAGCCACTAGAACTGAGAATTCCTTCGAATGTTCTAGCTGTGGGCTTTATGTAAGAAGGTTGAGTCCCACTCTCCTTGGCCAGAAAAAGGGCACTTTGACCATATTAGTGAAGGATGAGCCCTGGAATGGAGATAGTGGAAATTTACAAAGATGCCTTAAGGAAGAAATGACAGTCTTGTTTTCCTGAAAGATTCTAAACACGGGGTGTTTTGTCTTGTAGAATAAAAATAATAGCTCACCTTTTTGGAGCCCTTTAAAATTTGGGCAGCTAGGTGGCATAGTGGGTAGAGTATGGGATTGAAGTCAGGAAGACTCATCTTCCTGAGTTCAAATCTGGCCTCAGACACTTCCTAGCTGTGTGAACCTGGGCAAGTCATTTAATCCTATTTGCCTCAGTTTCCTCATCTGGAAAATGAACCGAAGAAGGAAAAGGCAAACCACTCCAGTGTCTTTGCCAAGAAAACCCCAAATGGGACCCCATGAGTTGGATGTGACTGAAACATGACTGAACGACAAAAAGTTAGCAAAACACTTTTTATATATTACCTTTCTTTGACCCTCCCAACCACACTGTGATTCTCAGAGACGCTGGGACTTGGTCATTGTCACTGTTCAGTGTCAGAGGTAGAATTAGAATGCAGGTCTTCCAAAAGCATGTACACAGTGTTCTTAAAACTGTCATCCTCTGATGCCGGAAATAACCTCCTTCTCACCTCCAACTCAAGGTCTTCCAGTGCTTAGTAAGTGCCTGGCACATAGTGGGTGCTTAATATGTGCCTTTTCATTTAAATGCTTGTTGAATGCCATGTTCAACTAGAAAGCCTGATCTCCCCTGTCCCCATTGCCAGCATCCTTCCTCCCTAATTACCTTGCATTTATTTGGTATTCATTCTGTATATGTCAGGATATACATGGAACCTCCCCTGAGGGGGTGTATGCTCTTGGAGTATAGGGATTGTTCCTTGTTTGGTCTTTATAGCTCCATCACTGAGCACAGTGCTTGACCCTTTGGAAGGTCCCTGTTAATGGATTACTCTCACTGCTACCATGGGGAAAGATGTACTGCTTAGACAGAATGCCAGCACATCCTTAGCTGCAATACTGGTCCCACCTTCTGGGTCCTGCCCTGCCCTGGCCGCCCTGGCCTCACTAGCACTTCCATTCAGCAGTGTTATTGATTAGGTCAGGTTCTTCATCTTCGGGGCACCACCATCTGACCTTGAGCCAAGGGCCAGGCTCAGTGATCTGTGAAGGCTATGACTGGCCTGGGGGCTGGAGCTAATCTGGAATAGTCCCTGGGCTTTTTCCTCCCTAAGCAAGATCCTACTGGCTTCCATTTCCTGTAAACAGCAACAAAAGCCAAGACTTTGGCTCTATGGAAGGAAGACAGGAAGACTTGCCTAGGCCTGGAAGGCCTTGGCATCTTCAGAACAGCAATTAATGAGACCTTGAGGGGGTGGGAAAATGACTCATTTGCAAAGAATCTGTCTTCTGGTATTCTAATAGGGTTAGTGTGAAGTGATGAAAGGGGGAAATCTGATGGGGTTTTTTCCACTGACTTGGATTTTCTAAACAAGTGTTGGGGTGGAGTAGAACTTTTTTTGGGGGTTGCTGTTTTCTCTGTGTTCATTTGGTGGGTAAGGATGCAGCATAGCATTGTGGGTAAAGGGTCAGCTTCTAAGGCAAGAAGACAGGTTCAAGTCCAGCCTTAATATAGTCTTGCTACATGACCCCAGGCCAGCCAGTGCCCTCCAGGAATGTCCTTAGGACTCTAAATCCAATTGAATAATTATTATGAAGTACCAACTACATGCCAAGCACTGTACTAGGTCATGGAGATGCAAAGAACAAGTTATAGCTCCTACCCTTAAGGAGGTGGCATCCTATTGGGAGGAAACAACATGTCCACAGATGGTTACTCCCCCACACTCAGGCCCAATATTTATGTCTCAATTTCTGATCCTGTGAGTAAATCCAAGACAAATCCCAAGTGGATTTCTTTAGCTGCTCTTCCATGGGGGTAATTTGGAGAGGGCAAGTAGAATGGGGGCGGGGGACTAGGAAAGGCCTCTAGGAAGTTGCTGAGATGCCTCAAGCTGAGGGAGAAGGGAGAGCCCTCCAGGGATGGGGATGAGGGACAGCCTGGGCAAGGGCACAGGAGAGGCAGGTTGTGGAGGAATGTGGATTCCTGTCTGACAATTGAGGAGGGAGCACACAGAGCCAATGATACTGTAGCCAGCCAAGCCACTGAGAGGTTTCCTCCTCAGTGAGGATTCAGTGTTACAGTAACAGTACCTCCAGTAGGTTTCAGGACCTTGTTTCCAAACTGGATCTTCCCTGCACCAATATATTGCAGCCCCTGCTGTGATAGCCAATGGGCTTTGAGAGTCACCACCTAAAGTGGCTCTCCCTCTGGGCAAACTGGTGATGAGCCTCCAAACCAGGCTAGGAGTCAGAAGAGAGGCATATGGTCCAACACTGGGCCTCCACTCAAACTCTTCCAAGGTTAGTTCTCAATATCTTCTCTTAGCCCTCATCTGTTTTTTCTAATTCTCCAATCTCCACAATTTTAGTTTCTAGCATAGTGTAGTGGGTAAAGGGCCAGCTTTGAAGGAAGGAGGATGAGTTCAAATCCAGTCTTTAATAGATAATAACTGTGTTTCTTCATCTAACAAATGAGGGGAGTGGATTAAATTATGTGTAGGGTTCCTTTCAACTCTGTAATTAAAATGTTCCGAAAGTGTTTTATTAGAAGCAAGCTCACGGAGAAATCTTTGTGTTTTGTTTTTTTTTCCCAAAAAATGTACTTAAAAAGTTCATGTGACCAGGGAGCATTTTGAAGAACACGAGATGCACATAGAAGGCTGCCATGTGGAAGGAATTTAACTTGCTCAACAAGGCAGAACTAGGAGCAGTGGGTGGACATTGAGGAAAAAGCTTCATGCTATTGGAACTTGCCCCCAATGGGATGTCCTTGCTTGGGCTGCCTGCTAGGTGCAGTGTTGCACACCTCCCCAAAGTCTGCAAGCAGGGACTAGATGGCCAAGTGTTGAGGTTCCGTAGAGAGAGGATTCCGCTTTATGTAGGGGTTGACTTGGATGGATGGCTGCTCAGATCCCTCACAACTCAGAAAAGCTGGGGTTCCTCCTTTTTATATGCCACAGTAAAAGGTTTTTTCCCTACAGAATCCTGAAGAATTATCTCTTCCATCCTCCCACCTAAATAACTTTGTATTATATATAATATATATCAGTCACACACATATAAATTTCTAGAAACAAAATCATTAGGATATTTATTAATTAAATATAATAATACACATTTATACACATATAATTGTTTTTCTCTATTCCTTGTATATGAGCATGCCCATACTTTGTTGTGTTTGTCTCAATCAGAATAAAATGCATACATACAGATAGAGAGATATAAAATTTGTTATGTATTATGTTTATTATATGTAATTTCTTTATATTTCACATTTATTATATAAATGGCATCTTTTAAATATGTTTACACATTGTTACATATGATCATATAAATTAATGAATTATGTATTTAAAATAAGATTTATATTTTTTTATTTTGACATTGAGCCCTAAAGTTGGTCTGCTTGTTTGAGTTTCCCTCTGTCACTCCTGTGCAATTTTTCTACTCATTCTGTTTTTTGCATTTCCACATCTGTATCTTTTCAACCCTCCTGGTAGAGTGTAAGCTTCTTGAGAGTAGGAGATATTGGGGAAGCTAGGTGGTGCAGTGGATAATGCACTGGCCCTAGATTCAGGAGGACCTGAGCTCAAATCCTGCTTCAGACACTTGACACTTACTAGCTGTATGACCCTGGGCAAGTCACTTAACCCTCATTGCCCTGCAAAAAAAAAAAAAAAAAAAAGAGAGATGGGGATATTTCATTTTTTTGCTTTGTATTCCCAAAGCTGTGCATGTAGTAGGCACTTAATAAATGCTTTATGGTTGGATTAAACTCAGATTGATTCCCAAATGAAGCAATTAGATCTTCCACTGAATATTTTCCAGGGAATTAGAACTCTCAGATCTCCTCTAGCAGCTGTAGAAGAGGCAGCCTCGTCACAAGCATACAGTTATCCCTTCCATATCTTGGTGCTTAGGGGAGTGGTACCTCACCCCCAATCTAGAAAATCTGCATAAAAAAATTTGGCCCTCCCTTTGTACCAGAGAAGAAGTCTGAATTATTATGGTATTAAAAGATAAAATATACTGATATTATACAACACTATACATATATTTTATGCATTTCTGAATTTCTAAATGTTTTCTGTCTCATCTGCTGGCCTTCACATGTCATCTTCGGCTTCCACAAAACTTCCCCAACTTTTACATTTAATTCCTTTTGCTGTCCCTCTATAAAGTGAAACTGCAATGGGGAAAGTCGTGATGTGGAAGGGATGGCTGTGTTTTATAGTCTAGCCAATATATTGTCCACTAAACACTTTCAAACATTTTTACTGAGTTTGTGTATAGGTAAATCCTTCTGTAAATAAGGAATAAGAGCAAAAAAGACCTCTTCAAGCACTGAATCTTCTGATCCTTTGAATTTCAAAAAGAGAGAAATAGATCTCTGCCAAAACTCAGTTTCCACACTCACCAGAGTCAACATGATTTCATTTTTAATAGGTCCCTTTGAGCTTAAAAACTTTCTGGGGGCAGCTAGGTGGTACAGTGGATAAAGCACTGGCTCTGGATTCAGGAGGACCTGAGTTCAAATCTGACCTCAAACACTTGACACTTACTAGCTGTGTGTGACCCTGGGCGAGTCACTTAACCCTCATGGCCCCACCAAAAAGAAAGGAAGAAAGAAAGAAAGAGCTTAATACCTTTCTGAGGGTAGCTTCTTTAGGCTTTAGAAAGTTGGTCTGCCATGCCTAAGACCAATAGCTATCCAGCATCATAGACCTGATAGGAAAGTCAAAGGATGTTTTGTCCTTTTGAATTTTAAATTTAATTTTAGTTAAAATTTAAAATAGAAACTTACATTTGTTCTTTCATTCCTCACAAGATTTTTCTTGATCAAAGGGAGGAGAGTGAGGCATTATGAATGAACTTCATGTGTTATTTACCTTTTCAAGTCAGGGGGAAAGCATTATTATCCCTAAGGAGAGGATTTCAAGACACAGCTTGGCCAATAACTTTCCTGTGACTTAAAAATGTACATGATGCAATACACAACTATAATGCTATTCACATAAGATTGAAATAGAGGCAAATTAGAGTCGGAGTTTCCAAGGAAGGGACCTAGAATGATGAAGGAATTGGAAAGCATGCTATGAAAGGACTGGGTGAAGAAACTGTTTATACTGGAGAAGTCTAGGGGGCTATACAATTAACTAATATCTAGCATTTATATGGTTCTTTGAGGTCGACAAAGCATTTTACATTCATTCTTTCATTTGATCCTCACAATAATCCAGTGAGGTAGGGACTCTTACTCCCTTTTACAGATGAGGAAACTGAGGCAAATGGGTTAAATGACTTGCTCAGGGTCACCTAGCCAGTAAATGTCTCAGGCTGGATTTGTTTTGTTTTGGTTTTTTTTTTGCAGGGCAATGAGGGTTAAGTGACTTGCCCAGGGTCACACAACTAGTAAGTGTTAAGTGTCTGAGGTTGGATTTGAACTCAGGTCCTCCTGAATACAGGGCCAGTGCTTTATCCACTGTGTCACCTAGCTGCCCCCCTCAGGCTGGATTTGAACTCAGGTCTTCCTGAATCCAAGGCCAGCACTCTACCCAACATGCCACCTGCATGACAGGTCTTTTCCAGGATTTAAAAGGCTGACATGAGGAGGAGAGATTCACCTCATCCTGCCAGGGCTCCAAGGGCAGATCTGTGAGCAGTGAGTAGAAGTAGCCAAGACTTCAATTTCATCCTGATAGAAGGAAAACTTTCCTAACTACTGGAGGTTTCCAAGTAGAAGGGGCTATCTAGGGATGGAGGGAGGGGGTTTCCACTGCCTGGAGGTCTTCAAAGTGATGACAGACAGTTGCATGTCATGGATCATGGGATCATAGATTTAGGATTGGCAAGAACTTCAGAGGCCAGCCAATTGAGCCCCTTCCTTGAACAAATGAGGGTGATAAGGCCCAGTTAGATTAACTGACTTCAAATGGTCCCACACGTGGTAAGTGGCAGAGCCAGGATTTGAAGCCAGGGCTTGGGACTCCAATTTCTATACTCTTCATTGTCCTAGAAGGGAAGCTAGGTGGCTCAGCGGATAGAACACCAGGCCTGGAGTCAAGAAGACTCATCTTCCTGACTTCAAATCTGGCCTCAGATATTTCCTATCTATGTGACCCTGGGAAGGCACTTAATCCTGTTTGCCTCAGTCTCTTCCTCTGTAAAATGAGCTGGAAAAAGAAATGGCAAACCACTAAAGTATCTTTGCCAAGACAATCCTAAATGGGGTCACAAAGAGTGGAACACTGCTAAAAGTGACGATGCCATCCACTGTCCTAGGTTGCCTCTTGACTCTTTTATTTTATTTCGGTTTGTTTTGGTTTTGTTTGGTTTTTTTTTTTTTTGGCAGGGCAATGAGGGTGAAGTGACTTGCCCAGGGGCACACAATAAGTGTCAAATGTCTGAAGCCAGGTTTGAACTCAGGTCCTCCTGAATCCACTGTGCCACCTAGCTGCCCCACCTCTTATCTATTTTAGAGGGGATTTGTGATCTCTGAGGTCGCTTTTGAGTTTCTGAGGCTCCATCAGTCATGCTTTGCCTTCTGTATTTGAAGGGCTCTGCTGCTGTATCTTTTTACAGGAAACTAAAGAGAGATGGACTAAAGACCATGGTCATGGTCTTTCACATTGGGAGCCAGTAGAGGACAGTATACAGATTGGAAGTACAAGTGCAGACCAAGAAAGCTCACTCAGCCTGTGCCACTAATTTCCTTAAGGTTGCCCCAGGTGATTAGTGGAATCTCCCTAGGCTCAGTTTTTCTCACTTTGAAAATGAGCAGATTTCATGTGCCACTCTTTGTTTTTCAAGCCGAGATGCTGTAGTTTTCTGAACATCTGCTCTGCATAGCTCTACTTTGGTGTTCTCTACAGGATAAATCAAACTTGGGTGTTTTTTTATGAAGGGAAAGAGGAAAGAGAGTTGGGAATCAGAGGAGCATAGGTTAAGAACTAGAGAATGGATAAAGCACCAACCCTGGATGGAGGAAGACCTAAGTTCAAATCCAACCTCAGACACTTGACATTTACTAGCTGTGTGACCCTGGGCAAGTCACTTAACCCTCATTGACCAGGGGGGGAAAAAGAACTAGAGAGTACCTTAGAAATCAGCTTTCATTTTATAAATGAGGAAACAGAGAAATTCAGAGAATTTAAGTGACTTGCCCTGGATCACACAGTTAGTACCTACTACGGGAGTTGGACCCAGGTTTTGCTGACTTAAAAGTCCAGCTCTCTACTGCCATTTGAGCTAGTCATAGACTCATAGAGTATCAGAGTTGGAAAGAGCCTCAGAGAAGAACAAATCCAATCCATGCCTGAACATTACTCTCTACAATCTACCCAAGAGGTGGAGAATATCAGGGCATCATGGATTAGCAAAGTTGATTCCCATTGCATAATAACATTGTCATACATGAACTTGACTATCTAAGCATGGACCCGTGCAATGGGTCCTGGGGATGTCAAGGAAATGATGAAGGGACTGGAAATGGTGCCATGCAGATTGGCAGGAGGAGATGAACTGATTTCATCTGGAGCAGATGGCAGGTGGTCGGTAGTCTTAAAGTATTTCAAGCACAGTTATGGATGAGAGAGATTCCACTTCATTTGTCTGGCCCCTGGAGGAAAGAACTAAGAACAGAGCATGGAGATTGTAAAGCAGGTAAAACTTCTAACATTGTGAGCTGATTAGAAAGGAAATGGTAGCCTCCAAAGGGAGGTGAGTCTCCTCTCCTCTGAGGACTGTGAGCAGAATTTTGGTGGCTGTTTGCTGGGTAAATCATAGTGAGGATACTTTGGGGCTCCATGTTGGACCAGACAGTCACTGAGGTCCATTCCAATTCTAGAATTCCCTGATTCTGTAAAATTGAGACAGACCCCAAAGCACTACCCATGGTGTCAGGGAAAAAATGAATTGAAATCCTACTCCTGCCACTTAATATCTGTATGACCTTGTACTTAACCTTCCTAGGGCTCAGTTTCCTCATCTGTAAAATAAAGGAGTTGGACTGGATGACTTCTGAGGTCCCTTCCAGATTTAAATCTACGATACTATGAAGTTTACCTGTACGTGATCCAATGTAATATCATCTCCAAATTCAACATCTCTGAATTCCCAGATCAAAACATCATCCTTGGCCACTGTCCCAGTCATTTGTATTTTCTTCCCTCCTTAGAACATGAGTTTCATCTCGCTTTTGTATTTGTGTCTCTAGTACTTGGCACAGACTAAGCATTAAGGAATGCTTCTTTAACCATTCACTTATTCATTGACTCAGTATAGATAGACATTATATTTTCTCAAAGTGATGGTGGCTGGGCTGCTATTATGTGTTTTTTTAATTAAATTTAATTTTTTTCTCAATTGCATGTAAACAAAAATTGTTAATGTTCATTTTTTTAAAATTTTGAGTTCCAAATTCTCTTCTTCTCTCCCCCCCGCCCCAGAAGGCAAGCCATTTGATATAGATTATACATGTGAGGTCATACAAAACATTTGCATATTACCCATGTTGCAAAAGAAAATGCAGACCAAAAAAATGCAAGAATAATAAAGTTAAAAAACAGTATTCTGCAGTCTGCATACAGGTTCCATCAGTTCTTTTTCTGGAGGTAGAGAGCATTTTTCATCATAAGTCCTTCAGATTTGTCTTGGATCATTGTATTGCTAAGAATAGCCAAGTCATTCACACTTGATCATTGTACAATATTGCTGTTACTGTGTACAATGTTCTCCTGGTTCTGCTCATTTCACTTTGCATCAGTTTGTAGAAATCTTTTCAGGTTTTTATGAAAGCATCATGCTGGTTATTTTTTATGGCACAATAGTATTCCACCACAATCATTTGCCCAATTGATGGGCATCCCCTTAACTGCCAATTCTTTGCTACCACAAACAAGCATCTAGAATTATTTTTGTACATATAGGTCCTTTTCATTAAAAAAAAGTCTTTTGGGGATACAGACCTAGTAGTGGTAAAGCTGGATCAAAGTGTACACACAGTTTTATAGCCCTTTGGACATAGTTGCAAATTGCTTTCCAGAATGGTTGGATTAGTTCACAACTCCATCAACAATGTTTTAGTGTCCCTATTTTCCCACTTCCTCTGCAACATATGACATTTTATTTTTCTGTCAATTTGATAAGTGAGAGGTGGTACCACAGAGTTGTTTGAATGTGTATGTCTCTAATTAATAGTGATTTAGAGCATGTTTTCATATGAGTATAGATAACTTATATTTCTTCTTCCAAAAACTGCCTTTTCATATCCTTTGATCATTTATCAATTGGGGAATGACGCATATTCTTATAAATTTGACTTCATTCTCTATATGTTTGAGAAATTAGACTTTTATCAGAAAAAACTTGCTGTAAAAAAATTTCCCCATGTTCTGTTTTCTTTCTAGTCCTGGATACAATGGTTGTGTTTGTGCAAACCCTTTTTAATTTAGTGCAATCAAAATTATTCATTTTATAATCCATAATGCTCTCTATCTCTTATTTGTTCATAAATTCTTCCCTTATCCATAAGTATGACAGGTAAAATATTGCATGCTCCTCTAATTTTCTTATCATATCAACTTTCATGTCTAGATCATGTACCCATTTTAAATTTATCTTCCAAATGAGTTTAGTTATTATTTTTCTAGTTCTATAAAATGATTTTTGGTAATTTGATTGGTAAGGCACTGAATAAGGAAATTAAATTAGGTACGATCATCATTTTTACTATGTTGGCTCAGCCTATTGTTTAGATCTGATTTTATTTGTGTGAAAAGTGTTTTGTAAGCATGTTCATATAGTTCCTGGGTTTGTCTTGGCAGGTCGACTCCCACAGCTATTATGTTTTGAGAATTATCGAGTGAGTGATAGGGAACAGGGAGAATCCACAAAGGTTTATGTGTCTAGCCATCCCTCCAAACCACAGAAGCTCAGAGCTGGGAGAGGTCTCAGAGAACACTCATTTTTCTCTACATCGTTCTCCACCTAGTATTTACCTGAAGACATTCTGTGAATGGGAAACACCTTAGGAGAGTAACCCAGGTATTAGTCCCTGCTATTTAACATTTTCTAAATCAGTGCTCTAGAAATAAGCTCATCAAATGTGTAGCTGATACAAAACTGGGGAGGCTAACTTATATACATGCTATATAGCAAAGTCAGAATTCAAGATTTTAATAGGCTAGGGCATTGGGTTGAATCAAATAAGATGAAAGTGAAAAAAGTTGTGTAAATTATTACATCGGAGCTTAGATTTTAAAAAATCAACTTCACAAGTATGACAAGGGAAACAGGGCTAGATAGTGATTAATCTGAAAAGGATCAAGGGGTTTCAGTGGTCTTTAATCTAAATATAGTCAACAATGACATGGAAAAAAGCTAATATGACACTACATGGAAGAGTCACACCTTGTTTTCCCCATCTCCTCCAGACTATACAGCCTCATTTCCTTAAATCTAACTTCATATGGCATAGATTGGAAGCCCTTCACCATTCTGGTTGTGTTCTGCTGAGCAATTACCAGTTTCCCAATGTCCTTCCTGAACCATAGGTCCCAGAACTGAACTCACTCTTATACTTTCTGTAAAATGAAGACTTGGTCTAGTTGACTTCAAGAGTTCTTTCCAGCCCTGACATTTTATGAATCGTTTTATAAAGTCAGTGGCTCTGGAGGAGTTAGGCTTTGAACCAAGCCGGGCCTTTAAGAACAGAGATTAGTAGTGATAGACTTAGTAGCACACCTTAGCATTAACAAGATCTGGACTTTGCCTTAAGAACCATATTCAATGCAAAAGAAAAAGAAACAGAAAAGGGAAAACCGCCTCCCAAACCTTAATGTAACCTTAAATCTCCCCATGGTAGAAGCTTGGTAAGTGATGTGGAATTTGCCCATTAGGTCTCTTTTCCCATAAGAACCCTTGAGAAAACAGCAAGAGCTCCTTGCAAAGTCGAATGGACCCTGGGAGAAAAAGTTCTAAGTTGGATAAATTAAATTATCATTTCCCAAGACATTCAATCAGAGCTACAAGAACAGGAGGGAAGAAGCTGCCTATATTCTTGGTAAAACAGAGCCCATGACAAAGCAATCTGCTTTTCACCTCATCTAGCCCCCTGTAAGGAAATATTCTCCCAATATCTCTCTGGATTTTCTTGCTTTTTGGTCAAATGCTCCTACCCTTGGGAAGAACTGCTTTGAGCCAATCAGTCTACAGTGGGTGCATGGATACCTCCAGTGATCCCATGAGTCTCGTTGACACTTCTTATTTATGTGAACCTGAGTAAATTATGACTCAATTAGTCCTTATGAACTTTAGTTTATTGCTCTGTAAAGTGGGAATAACAATATCTGTTGTTGTTGTTGTTGGTCCTTCTTCCTGGAAGAGGACCATGATGTCAGGAAGGTGATGTAATGACTTTCCCCAGGATCTTTCCCAGGTCTTGGGGTGTCTGAGGTAATGCCCATTCAGTCATTAAGTCTAGGGAAGGAGAAATGAGGCAAAGAATGACCATTTTTAACTAGTCAAAAACCAAAATCAATCTGGGAGGGGAAGACTCAAGGTTTCTGGCCAAAACAAAAGACAATTACTATTTACATTCTTTCTGAGCCATCAGAGTCTGAACAATGACCAAATGAGGCTTGGGCTGTGACCTATCATTGACCAATCAATGAGAGTCAGAGTGATTTGAGTTTAAGGCATGGTCCTTAAATAAATATAGCCCCCAAACCCCAAGATATCTTGTAAGATATAGTGATCAAAATGTATATTCCTTTGGACAGAACACCCCCAGGTAAGGGTCGGGAGGAGAAGAGGGAGAGAGGGAGAAAAGGAAGAAGGAGGGAGAGAAAGAAGGAAGGGATGGAGGGAAGAAGGAGGGAAAGAAGGAAGAAAGGAAATAGAGAGGGAACTTCATTGACCAACTGGAAATGGCCAGTTGAGTCCCCAGTGGGGCAGCTACTGCTATCAGGAAGGTGATGTCATGACTTGCAAGTGAATTGTATCAAGTCAATTATGAATCAATTAGCCATTATGAACTGTAGTTTATTCCTCTGTAAAGTGGGGATAACAATATCTGTAATGTTTACCTCCCAGGGTAACTCCTGAGGATGAGCTGAGCTGATGGTCATCCATAACCTGGTAGACATTGGCTAGTATTACCTGATACCTTCTTTATGCTGGCAGCCTTCCACTTTGGCAGTTCTGACTAGCAAGTTCATTCCTGGACCTTCATTTGAGGAACCCCTCTTGGCAACCATGCTTGACAAAATACTGGTTCAGCCCATGATGCTCAAGATTCCTTCTGGACCTCTTCCCCTCCCCTCTTCTCAGATCTTATTTTGTCTTCTTCCATTAGAATGGAAACTCCCTGAAAACACACACTGTCTTTTTGCTTGTATTTGTATTCCTGGCACTCAGCAGAGTGCCTTGCACATAGTAAATGCTTAATAATTATTCTCTTTTTTCCTTCCCTCCATCCTTTCCAATCTTTCTTCCTCCAACCCCCCTCTTTACTCCTATTTTCAGCCACAGTATAGTGGAGGTGCCAGTGAACTGGGAATCTGGAAGGTTTGCATTCAAATCCAACCACAAACCCTTACTAGATAGGTGACCAGGGCATTGGAAATCTGGAAGGTTTGAGTTCAGATCAGATCACAGACACTTACTAGCTGTGTAACTCTGCAAAAATCACTTTGCCTCTTGATCCTCAGTTTACTCATCTAAAAAATGAGTAAGTTGTACTTAATTGCTTCCAAGGCCCTTTTTAGCTCTAAATCTATAATTGTATTAATATCTTTTCTGGAGAGACTTCATCTTACTATATCAGCCAATCATTTAACAAGCATTTATTATTATGAGGCTCAAATGAAATAATAGGCTCAAATGCCTTCTGCATTCTGGACCCTTTGCTAAGCACTGAGCATATGAAGAAAGGCAAAAACAAAACCAACAAAAACCCAATTCATTCCCTCAAAAAGCTCATAGTTTAATGAGGGAGACAACGTGAAAACTTTTTTCTACTGCTTACAAACACAATATATTTAGGATACATGGGAGGTAATCACACTGGGCACTGGGGTAGTGAAGAGGAACAGGAATAACCAAAAAGGCTTCCTGTAAGGAACGGGATCTGAGATGAGACTTGAAGGAGGCCAGGGAAGCTAAGAGCCCAAGGTGAGGGAGGGGGGCATTCTAGGCACCAGTGATAGCTAATGAAAAGGCATAGAGTTAAGAGGCCACATTCAAGGAACATCCCAGAAGCCAATGTCACTGGACCATAGAGTTCATGGAAAGGAGCAAAGTGTCAGAAGACTGGAAAGGTAGGAAGGGACCATGTTGTAAACAGTTTTACAAGTCAAGTGGAGGATTTTATATTTGATCCTGGAAGTAATGGAGAGCCACTAGGCTTATGGGAATGAGGGATATATGGCATGGTCAGATCTGAAATTTAGATTAATCACTAGGAGAGCTGAGTGGCAGATAAACTGGAATGACAAAAGACTTGAAGTAGAGATACTATCAAGAAAGTAATTGTAGTAACTCAGGTCTGAGGTGATGAGGGCCTCCACTAGGGGGCACAGCTTGCATCCTCAATCTTAGCAGTACTGTACTGAAAACTTAATAAATGTTTTTTCATTCATTCATTCATTCATTCACTCGTTCATGTCTTGCATGAAATTTGCCATTGGTAATATACTGTAAGCCTACTTAAACTTTTCATTCATCATCTCATTTTGTCTCTTCCATTAGAGTGTAAGCCTCTTGAGGGAAGGGACCATCTTTGCCTTTCTTTATATCCCTAGAACTAAGCATGGAGCCTGGTACATAGGAAGTGCTTAATAAATGCATGTCAAGTGACTCACAGCCATGTAGCATAATTGAGAGGATTTTGGTGTCATGGAACAATTGTGAATTGTTAAAAAGCATGGTCAATTCTTGCAGAATTGCTCCTTCAATGGCTCATTGTGACATGGAAGATCCATATGACAAAATATCCCATATCTGAATTCATGGCCAAATACTCTCCAAGGGTCATCCAAGAATGGATGAGTGGAAAATTCTCAAGAATGGAGATCTAAAGACACCAAGAGAAATAGCTCAAATGAAGAGGAAATCCACGAGTGGTCTAAAGAAACTGTTGCCAGTACGCAGAAAACAGTAACCAAGTTGTTTTTTAAGTAATAACATTTTTATTTATAGTTTGGGGTTCCAATTTTTATCCCTCTTTCCCTTCCTCCCTTCCCCCCTCTCTGAGGCAGTTAGCAATCAGATATGGATTATACATATACTATTATGTAAAACATTACAATATTAGTCATTTTGTACGAGAAAACTTGGATAAAAGAAAAACATGAAAGAAAGCAAAAAATATCATGCTTCAGTCTGTGTTCCATCAATATCAGTTCCTTTTTTGGAAGTGGATAGTCTGTTTCATGGATAAGTCTCTCCCATCTTGTACTTGCACAATACATTTTTAAATCTCAGAGTAGGACTTTATATTTATTCCTACTAAATTCCATCTCATTACATTTAGGTCATTGTTCCACCCTATAGAGATCTTTTAAGATAAGGTCTTTCTGAGGGGTCCTGAGGGCTTGTGGGTAAAGTGTTCAACTTGAAGTCTGGAAATCCTAGGTTCAAATCCTGCCTGTGTCTCTTAATTACATTGTTTTTTGTTTTGTTTTGTTTTGTTTTGTGGGGCAATAAGGGTTAAGTGACTTGCCTAAGGTCATGCAGCTAGCAAGTGTCAAGTGTCTGAGATCGGATCTGAACTCAGGTCCTCCTGAATCCAGGGCCCATGCTTTATACACTGTGCCACCTAGCTGCTCCCCCTCTTAATTACTTTGTGACCAGAGACAAGTTATTTACTCTTTTTGAGACCTGAGCAATTCTCTAATACTTAACTATGAATTATAATTGTTCTACATTATGATTGTGCTATAGTTACACTGATGAAATATTGGTAAATACCATCCTATTTATTAGCTATCCCTTCTAACTTTGCATAATTGCAATTTGATCAATGGGTCTTGGCTGAAGCCAATGGTCACATTTTCAATGACAGGGCCAATCAATCAATTATTCAATCACCATTTATGAAATCCTTTCTATTGGCTGGGCATTATTAGGGGCTGAGGGTACAATGAACAGTCCTTGTCCTCAAGGAGCTTCTGATCAAAGGTAGTGAGAGCACATACACCTCTAAACACAGTGTCCCAAAGTCTTATTTCAGTTTTAAACTATTAAAGCTTAAATTTAAAAAGAAAAACTTTTAAAAACATTAATATCTTAAAACCTCATTAAGACTTTGGAAACTCTGTGTGTGTATGAATGTCTATACAAATATATGTGTATGTGTGTGTGTGTGTGTATATATATATATATATATATACAGACATATGTGTATTCATCTATACATAATTGTTTTTCCTTCATTCTTGAAGAGGATCAGGAGGCGATATGACTTTCAGTGAATTGGATTTAAGTGAGGCAGGGCTGTGCAAAGTCATCAGCCTCACTCTTTCCTCCAGAGCCTTGTGGGTCCAGGGGCAAGATATAGATCAGGATAATTGGAGATGGCCCTGATACAGTGAGTCTTCCCCTGCCAGGCTGATTGATTGATTGATCCATTTACTTATTTATTTGTTTGGTTTTTTATTCATTTATTGTTTGTTTGTTTTGTAAAGGAGACCATTCTTTGCTTCATTTCTTACCTAGCCTTAGGTAATGGACATTGCCTCAGGGAAAGAGGGCAATATAATAGTCTAGACAAGAGCTAATGAGGTCTTGAACTAGGGTTATGGCTGGGTGAGAAAAAGGGACAGATTTGAGAGATACTGTGGAGACATAATTGATAAGTTTCAAGAGTTGAGTGGCTATATAGTGTGAGTGAGAGTAAGAATAGAGACTTCGAATCTGGATGCCTTAGAAGATAGTGGTGAGGCAGCTAGGTGGCGCAGTGGATGAAGCACCGGCCTGGATTCAGGAGGACCTGAGTTCAAATTCGGCCTCAGACACTTAACACTTAACTAGCTGTGTGACCCTGGGCAAGTCACTTAACCCCAATTGCCTCACTAAAAAAAAAAAAAAGATAGTGGTGGCTTAGCTGAAATAGGGAGATTTGGAAGAAGATGGGTTTAATGAGAGGAAAGATAAGGATTTCTCTTTTGGACACATTGATGTTATGATGCTTAAAGGATATCCACTTTGCTATGTCCATTAGGCAGTTCATGATGTGGGACTAAAAGCTCAGGGGAAAGACTAGAACTTCATATGGAGACTTAGGAGTCATGCATGCAGGGGATAAATTGCACCACAGGACCTGATGAGGGCACCAAGTGAGAGAGTATCAAGAGAGAGAAGAAGGTCCAAGGGAGAGCCTTGAGAGTTGCCCAAAGTTAGGACATGTGACACAGAGGTGACTATGAAGGAGCAGGCATGCCAGAAGTGACCCAATCCAGAGCCCTGTAGCCCAGTCCTATACACCTCCCACCCTTCAGGGGGACATAAGAACTCTTTTGGATCTAGTCATCAAAGCAGTGAATCACTTGATTTAATAATGGGACATGATGAGAGTTCTGTCGTGTCTCAGTCTTAGGGTGCTCTGGATAAGGATCTTACAATGAGGACACACTAGAGG
This sequence comes from Dromiciops gliroides, assembly GCF_019393635.1. Classification (NCBI taxonomy): domain Eukaryota; kingdom Metazoa; phylum Chordata; class Mammalia; order Microbiotheria; family Microbiotheriidae; genus Dromiciops; species Dromiciops gliroides. The sequence continues at coordinate 13,798,495 of NC_057864.1, forward strand.
GCCCACGTTTCTGGCAAAGCTCTTGCTCAGCTCACCATGGGGAGGCAGTGCAGCTCAATAGAAAGGGCCCCAAATGAGCCAAAAACACTGACTTGGAAGTCTAGTCCTGGATGCTCAAGACTTGGGCAAATTGCTTCCTCTTTATGAGTTTCGGTTTCCTCATCTATAAAATGAAAGAGGAGAAGCCGTTTGAGGAAACTAGGCAGGGGAGGCAGAGTGCCCAGGGCTTAGAGGAATGAAGACTTGGGCTTGAATCCAGCCTCACCCACAGACTAGCTGGGTGACCTTGGACAAGTCACTTAACAACTTTCAGCCTCCTCACATGGGGAGAATAATGACATCTACCTCCTAGAGTTGTTATGAGGATCCAGTGAGAAAATATATGCAAAGTACTTTGCAAACCTTAAATCACAATCCAAATGTTAGCTATTAGCATGGTCAGTTATCTAAGAGAAATGAGTTAACTGTTAATCCCTTATGATAATGGGGGCCCTACTACTGGGCATATATCCCAAGGATGTCAAATACAGAAAGGAGAAAAAAGACCCAGATGTGTCCAAATGGGCATTGCAGCACTTCTCCTCCTCCTCCTCCTCCTCCTCCTTCTCCTCCTCTTCTTCTCTTCTTTCTGTTTCTCCTCTTCCTCCTTCTCCTCCTGCTTCTCCTCCTTCTCCTCTTCCTCCTTCCTCTTCTCCTCCCTCCTCCCCTCCTCCTCCTTCTTCTTCTTGTTACAAAGAATTGGAAATGAAATGGTTGCCCATCCAATTTGGGAATGGCTAAGCAAATTGTAGTAAATGAATGCAATGGAAATGTACCATAAGGCATGACAACTACAAGGATTCAGAAAAACATAACATGACAGATGAGAACTAATGTAGTATGAAGTAAGCAGAAGCAGGAGCACCAGGCAGTGAGGTGGCCCCACAGTGGATACAGTCCTGAGCTAGTCAGGAAGACAGAGTGCAGATCTAGCCTCAGAGCTAGCTGTGTAACCCTGGCCAAGTCACTTAACCTCTGTCTGCTTCTGTTTCTTCAACTATTAAATAGGAATGGTAACAGAACCTACATCCCAGGGTTTAAGGAAAAAATGAGACAGATTTTGTAAAGCACTTAGCATAGTATGGGCACATAGTAAGCACTATATAAATCTTAGTTATTATCATTATTATTAAAAGTGAAGACGGGACAGCTAGGTGGCGCAGTGCATAGAGCACCGGCCCTGGAGTCAGGAGTACCTGAGTTCAAATCCAGCTTCAGACACTTAACACTTACTAGCTGTGTGACCCTGGGCAAGTCACTTTACCCCAATTGCCTCACTAAAAATAAAAAATAGAAAACATAAAAAGTGAAAACAAATTCTTGGATAATTATAATCACCCATTGTGGTTCCAGAAAACATATAAAGACATATATTTCCTTTTTATCAGTGGGGGGTAGAGGTCTATGAGAAAATAATGTTGTATATACTGAGTCATATGTGGTCACTCCACTGTTTTTTTATTGTTAATGAGGGAGTGTTTGAGGCAGGAGGGCAAGGTGGAATGACAGGGATGCGAGATGACCTCTCTAAGCCTCGGCTTCCTCCTCCATTAAGTCAAGGATCTCGAAGGCTGCTTTGGGAGCTAAATCTATAACTTTTACCAGTCCAGCTCCATTCCCTACCATGAGCTCATGTCCAGTTGGGGTAATTCTTTTCCTTGTACTTTTATCCCCAGTGTGTAGCAAGGGGCCAGGCACATAGCTGATGCTTAATAAATAAATATTTGATTGGTCAATGGTGATGACTGATGTTTCTGTAAAGGGCTGCTTATCAGAGATCTTTCTTTGAACATCATGGACAGATGGTCACAGAAGCTGCACTGGTATAGCTTCCTTGCTAATTTACAAGATAGCCTTTCCTTGGGAAACATTAGCAGTATTTCTGTTGAACCTAAGTCCTTTCACATTAACTAGCAATTCATGGGACCATTGATAAAGCTGGACAGGAACTTGGGGGTCCAACCCCTTCTTTTTATAGAGGAGGAAACTGAGACACAAAGATGAGACTTGCCCCAAGTCACACAGATGGTCAACAAAGACAGCATTCAAGTCATCTGTAGTAAGGTAGAAAGAGCAATGGATTTGGTGTCAGAGTACATGGCTTCAAATCCTAGCTCTTCCACTTTACTATGTAGCCTATGGCAAGTGTCTTTCTCTCCCTGGGTTTCAGTTTGCTCATATGGGAAAGGAATGGTTTGGACTAGAGGTCAATGACCTCTAAAATTCCTTCTAGTGCTTCCAAGTCCATGATTGTACAATATTTTGATTCCAGTCCCAAGTACATTTCCACTATTGCCATCACCATCTGCAAGTTTCCAGTTGGCACAGAGTGAGACCCTCTGCAGTGACAGCTGCGTAGACTCAAGCCAGGCTGGGACCCCCAGGGTTCCAGCTTTCATTTTCTGGATCATCTGGTTCACCAGGCTTTTCACAATGTAGGCATGAATGTGTTTTGATTTTCATCAATTTCTCACTGCACTCCAACATGTCTCTTCTCCGTAGATGCAGTAGCAGCATGCCTGCCTGCCCATGGAGTGGTGGTAAGTTTCATAAAGAGGCCAGACATTGGGTCTGGTCCCAGAGGTGATTCATCATCAGGCAGCCACATGCAACCTCCCTCTGTCCACTAGAGAGCACAGTTCACTGAGGAACTGTCCTGAAAATGCTGCCTTTCTCCAAGCTAACCCACAGAAGGGAGCCTCTCCCAAGATTCAAGCAAGATGAGTTCACTAATGACCTGAAACAAGGAGATTTCCAACCTTGTTCCTCAAATGCGTAAACTCCTTACAGTTCAGAGCTGATTCGGAATGTGTGTCCTTTGGAACCACAAATCCTAGTATGCAAGTAAGTTCTCAAACCCTTAGAACATCTGGATCATAGATTTAGACCTAGGAGAGACTGGAGATGGATGCAAGAAAGGAAAGGAAGGAGGGAGAGGGAAGAAAAGAAGGGAAGGGGGGAGGAAAGAAGGAAGCAAGCATTTAGTAAGCACCTACTGTGTGCCAGGCACCATTCTAAGCACCTTAAAAATATTATTCCATTTGACTCTCACAACAACCCTGGAAGGGAGCTGCTATTTTGATCCCCACTTTTACAATTGAAGAAATTAAGACAGAGGTTAAGTGACTTGTCCAGGGTTACAGAGCTGAACCGGGATTTGGACTTAGGTCTTACTAACTCCAGGTCAAGTGCTCTGGCCACTGTGCAACCTGTCCATCAGAGGTCATCTAAACCTCTTTATTTACATATGAGGAAACTGAAGTCCAGAAAGTCACTTAGATGGCAAGTTGCAGAACTAGGATTTGAGCTCATCTCCAGTCTTGGTACACTGGTAAGAGCACTGAACTTGAGGCACTACAGATGGGACCTGATTCTGAATCTAAACTATGGTGCTTTTAAGTCATTTTGCCCATCTGGGCCTCAGCTTCTTTATCTGTAAAATTAGTGGTTAGCCTAAGTGACTAAGATCTAAGATCCCCTTTAGCTTTAGTTCTATCATGCTCTGGCTCTTTATAGAGCAAAACCAGCTCAAAAAAACCTGTATATAATTGACATTTATAATAGTTGACTGTAAGAGTCCCAAAGTGCCTTATGTTGGATTATAGCTCTTGAGATTGAAGAGCACCTTAGATGCCATCTAATCCCACCTTCTCATTTGAGAAATAGAGAAACTGAGCCTCTGAAGGGTTAAGCAACTTGTACAAGGTCACAATGGTGACCTTATCTCATTGGATTCCAAGACCAAGCTAAGGAGATACATGAAAATGCCATTACTTTTTTGTAGTTCCTTCAAATAAATAATCAATCAGACATTGAGTGTTCCCCCAAGGAGGTCAAAGACAAGGCTAAGATGTAATATATGCAACAATCTTAATAAAACTTGTAGCCAAGGAGTAGGAACAAAATGGACACTCGTGAAATGGGAAATTGAAGCAAATCATTAATGGAACAGAAGGTTATTGTGTTCATAAGGTTCATCAGCCATGAGGAATGAAGAGAAGCATGGTGAGTAGTGGTATGAGTTTCAGAGTAAAGTAAGCAAAACCATGAAAGTGAGATACACAATGATTTAAAAAATGTAAAGTCCAACAATATTCAAAGGCTTCAGAACTTGGATCAATTTAGTGACCAATTGTGACTTCCAAGGACTGATGATGAAGTATACCTCTGATCTCTTAGCAGAGAGGTGGTGGTACGTAGGTGCATAATAAGGGACACTGGCAGAAACAGCCACTTTATTTCCTTTGCTTAACTCTACTTCTTTGCTACTGAGAAGTATTCTTTTAGGGATACAGAAGTCATTGAGAGAAATTTTTTTTAAAAGAACACACATGCATATGTTTAGATATGTCTAAATTTGAGAAAAAAATGGGTCATAAAGTGTCCATTCTCTACAGGGCTCTATGCTAAGCATTATGGGGACTATGAGACAAAGATAGAGTCCTTTGCTTCATCCCTTTGAATATCTACTTTCCTTTGAGGCTCAGCTCAAAGTTTAACTCCCCAGGAATCCTCTTCTGTTCCCAGTTGCTTAGTGCTCATCACTCTTCTGAAATGACTTTCTACTGACTTGAAATATACTTCCCACTTACTTATCTCATAGCTGAATTCTCAATGCCAAACTATCTTGCTGGGGGATGAAGCCAAGATGGCAGAGAAAAGCCAGTGAATGGCCTGAACTCTCCCCAAACTCCCTCCACTTTTAAATAATGCCATAAAACAATTCCTTGAATAGCAGAACCCACAAAAGGATGGGGTGAAATAATTTTCTAGCCAAAGACAACTTAGAAGGTTGGCAGGAAAGATCTGTTGAACTGTGGTGAGAATGAAGTACAGTCTAGAGTTGGTCTTGTCAGCACAAATGGGATCCAGCTAATCCAGAGCTGTCCTTAGGAGCCACTGAATCAGCTTCTGGAGCTCTCAGCCCATAGACAGCAAGGGGGTCAAACAACTTATCCGAAGCAGATTTCAGGGATCTTTTTGATAGCCCTGAGACAGGACTCTGTTACTTTGCCCATATTCAGATCTGAGTCAGAGTCTTGGATGGCAATCCCAGGATGAGGAGGAACACAAGCACACCAGAGCTTGTAACCATAATGGAACAAAGGTCCCTATTTGTCACAGTTCCAGGGTGGAAAAGAGTGCTTGTTTTCACTCATCGACCAGAGTACAGGATAAGAGAGTAGTAAACATAACTCTCCTAAGATCATACCACCCTCTAAGAACTGAAAACTTGCAGGTCCCAAGAAGTATTTCTGAAAAAAAGCTGCATAAAACCCTTGAAGCTTAGGACAGTGAACCCTCCACCACAAAAGCAGAGCCCCACTTTAACAGAGTTAAAAGTAAAAATAGAGACTGGAAAAATGAGCAAACAACAGAAAAAATTCTGACCATGGAAAGTTTCTCTTGTGATGAGGAAGATCAAAACACATCCTCAGAAGAAGATAGCAAAGTCCAAGCTCCTACATCTAAACCCTCCAAGAAAAATATGAATTAGTCTTAGACCATGGAAGGGATCAAAAATGGATTTTGGCAATCAAGTAAGAGAGGTAGAGGAAAAATAGGAAGGGAAATGAGATTGATACAAGAAATTAATGAAAAGAGAGTCAATAGCTTGGTAAAGGAAACATTAAAAAGTGCTGAAGAAAATAACACCTTAAAAACAGACTAGGCCAAATGGTAAAAGAAGTGCAAAAATGAGGAGAGGGATGTCTTGAAAAGCAGAATTGGCTAAATAGAAGAAGAGGTACAAAAATTCAGTGAAAGAAAAACTCCTTAAAAAGGAGAATTGATCAAATGGAAAAGGAGGTACAAAAACTCACTGAAGAAGATAATTCTTTTGTTTGTTTTGTTTTTTCGGGGCAATGAGGGTTAAGTGACCTGCCCAGGATCACACAGCTAGTAAGTGTCAAGTATCTGACGTTGGATTTGAACTGAGGTCCTCCTGAATCCAGGGCCGATGCTTTATCCACTGCACCACCTAGCTGCCCAAAAATAATTCTTTAAAAATTAGAGTTGAGGGGTAGCTAGGTGGAACAGTGGTTAAAGCGCTGGCCCTGGATTCAGGAGTACCTGAGTTCAAATCCAGCCTCAGACACTTGACACTAGCTGTGTGATCCTGGGCAAGTCACTTAACCCCCATTGCCCTGCAAAAAAAAAAAATTTTTAAAAATTAGAGTTGAGGGGCAGCTAGGTGGCACAGTGGATAGAGCACTGGCCCTGAAGTCAGGAGTACCTGGGTTCAAATCCGGCCTCAGACACTTAACACTTACTAGCTGTGTGACCCTGGGCAAGTCACTTAACCTCAATTGCCTCACTAAAAAAAATTAGAGTTGAGTAAGTGGAAGCTAATGATTTTATGAGAAATCAAGAAACAATAAAAAGCCAAAACAATGAAAAAATAGAAGACAATGTAAAATATCTCATTGGAAAAACAACTGACCTGGAAAATAGATCCAGAAGAGATAATTTTTAAATTACTGGGCTACCTGAAAGCCAAGATGAAAAACAACAACCCTAGACATCATCTTTCAAGAAATTATCAAGGAAAACTGGCATGATATTCTAGAACCAAAGGGTAAAATATAAGTTGAAAGAATCCAACATTCACTTCTTAAAAGAAATCCCCAAATGAAAACTTCTGAGAATATTATAGTCAAATTCCAGAGCTCCCAAGTCAAGGAGAGAATATTTCAAGCAGCCAGAAAGAAACAAGTAAAGTATTGTGGAGCCACCATAAGGATAACACAAGATTTAGTACCTTCTATTGGAGGGCTTGAAATATGATATTCAAGAGGGCAGAGGAGCTAGCATTACAACCAAGAATCACCTATTTAACAAAACTGAATATAATCCTTCAGGGGAAGAATGGATGTTCAATGAAATAAAGGACTTTCAAGCATTACTGATGTAAAGACCAGAGCTTTATAGAAAATTTGACTTTCAAATACAAAACTCAAGAGAAGCATAAAAAAGGTAGGTAGGAAAGGAAAATCATAAGGGATTCAATAAGGTTGAATTGTTTACCTTCCTACATAAGAAAATGATACTTGTAACTTAAAATTTTTTCTCATTATTAGGGCAGTTAGGAGTTTATATACACAGTGAGCACTGGTATGAGATGAATATGAAGGGATGATATCTAGAAAAATAAAATTAAGGGCTAAGAAAGAAGAACACTCCCTTCACACATTAAAAAAAACAACCTAATAAAATTTTAATATCACAAAGTAAATTGTATGTGTCTGATGGTTGATGGAGACTAAGTAATAAAGGCTTCAGTAGAGGAAGACATCCTCACGGGCCTACCAGATTCATCATGGAGCCCATGAGACTCAAGCTGTTTATAGCATTCCCCATTCTCACTCCCTAGGTCTCCCAGGAGGTCTGGTTCACATGGCCTCCTTACTTCTATCCTAAGTAGCTTCTTTCAAGACAGCCCAGGAACACTCCCTCTATAAGACCTTTTCTGGTCCCCTCGATTATTAGCACTCTCTTCCTCTTGAAATTACTTTGCATTTTTCTTGGTAAAGTCCTTGTATTTACTTCTCTGTGGACATGCCATCTCCCCAAGGAGAATTGTAAAACCCTAAAGGGAAGAAACTGACTCATTTTTCTTCCACTATTCTCAGTTCCAAGCCCTTATCCTTATAGATAGTAGATGATTAATAAAAGTTTGTTGAATTGAATTGGCTCATGATTGGTTATGTCAACAGGTGTTTGTAAGAGATACAGAAATACAGCATGTGAGGTGACAGCTGCACATATATGGTTCTCCTTTTCTTCTGTTTATCTCATTCTAAAAGCACACCCTGACATGAAAAGGCAAATCTCCCAGAAATAGCAAACATTGGGCTGATCCCAGCCAGATTTTCCCCCAGGGGCCCCTCCCCAGAGCCTGGAGCCTCCAGAGGTCCTTCTTGAGGCTTTCATAGAGAAACCCTTCTGGAATGGGGATGAGTTGAGGACCCAACTTAGTACTGCAGCTCCTGTGATAAGGAAGTCTTTATGACAGTCTGATTCGAGGCATTTCTCTATTTCCCTTTCACATAAAGGACTTTGGATCCTCAGTGCCTAGTACTTAATGAATGATTGGTGATTGATGGATTGAAGGATTGGACAGAGTTCCTTTCCAATGTACATAGTTAGTGATTGTATATTCTATTCCCAATCAAAATAATAATGTCATGCTCATAGGAAGCCCAATCAGTCCATCCAAATCAAAGAGCAAATATTAAACAACTACTGCGTGCCAGGCATGTGCTAGGTGCTGGGAAGACAAAGACAAAAATGAGACAATCTTTGCCTTCATGGAGTTTCCAAACTACTGGAGAGAAGCAGCATACATTTATACATTTATAGGTATAGACAAACTATATAAAATCTTACTTTGACAGAGAGATTTCTAGCAAGTGAGGTTATCAGGGAAGGCTTCATGTAGGTGATGCTTGAGCAGAATCTCGAAGGAAGTACAGGATTCTAAGGTAAAGGGGTAAGTACTACTGGAGGCCAACATTTTAATGTCAAAATGTTATTGAAACTAGAGACTAACATGTTCAGGCACTTTGACAACAGGTATCTCACTGCCTAGACTGGATGCCTTAGATGGTCAAAGAAATGGAAACAAAAAATGAAGGAATGTATGGTAGCATATGAATGTAGCAGAATATTATTATTGTACCACATTTTCATCTTTTGTTAAATTATTTTTCCATTATGTCTGACTCTCTATTTGGGATTTTCTTGGCAAAGAGACTGGAGTGTTTGCTATTTCTTTCTCCAGCTCATTTTACAGATGAGGAAACTGAGGCAAACAGGGTTAGGTGATTTACCCAGGGTCACACAGCTAAGAAGTGTCTGAGGTCAGATTTGAGCTCAGGAAGAGGAGTCTTCCTAACTCCAGGCCTGGCACTCTATCCACTGTACCACTTAGCTGCCCACTAACTTGATAGTTACTGATGAAAATGTCAATTGGCACTTGTTTCTGCACCATGCACAAGCTGCAGCTCTCCTGTACTGGATTAGTGGCTCTTCTTGCTCTGCTCCATAGTCCCTCCTTGCCTGGAATGCTCTGCTGTTTCTGGCTAAATCCCTTGCCCAGCCTTCATGGACCTCTCATTTTGTTTTCCTATTGTGACCTGAGTCAGAAAAATGATTCACTGTGCTTTGTTCTTGGATTTACGGGTTGGGACTCAGGCTGCCACATTTTCTAAGTGTTTTTGGAGAAGTTGTGGGGTAAACCTTGACTGTACTTCTTCCTGCTACTCCGCCATCTTGGCTTGTCATACCCAGTCATAGGTTTTTGTTTGTTTGTTTGTTTTTTAATTAATAAAGTATTCTATTTTTTCCCATTACATGTAAAGATAGTTCTCAACTTTTGTTTATACAAGCTTTCCAATTTTAGATTTTTCTCCCTCCCCCCTCCCCTAGACAGCAGGTAATCTGATATAGGTTATATCTATATACACATAATAACATTAAACATATTTCTGCATTAGTCATTTTATAAGAGAAAAAATCAGAGCAATGATGAAAAACCTCAAAATAGAAATACAACAGCACCAAAGACAAAAGAAATAGTATGGTTCATTCAGCATCTATACTCCACAGTTCTTTTTTTTTTTTCTTGGATTTGGAGATCCTCTTCTATCATGAGTTCCCTGGAACTCTTCTGTACCTTTGCATTGGTGAGAAGAATATAGTCCATCACAGTAGGTCAACACTCAATGTTGATGATACTGTGTACAATGTTCTTCTGGTTCTGCTCATCTCACTCATCATCAGCCCACGTAAGACCCTCCAGGTATCTCTGAACTCCTCCTGCTCATCATTTCTTACAGCACAATAGTATTCCATTGTATTCATATACCACAACTTGTCCAGCCATTCCCCAATTGATGGGCACCCCCTCAACTTCCAATTCCTTGCCACCACGTAAAGAGCCGCTATAAATATTTTTGTACATGTGGGTCCCTTTCCCCTTTCCATGATTTCTTTAGGAAACAGACCCAAAAGTGGTATTGCTGGGTCAAAAGGTATGCACAGCTTTATCGCCCTTTGGGCATAATTCCAAATTGCTCTCCAGAATGGTTGGATCAGTTCACAGCTCCACCAACAATGGATTAGTGTTCCAATTTTCCCACAGTTTCTCCAACATTTATTATTTTCCTTTTTTGTCATTTTAGCCAATCTGATAGGTGTCAGGTGGTACCTCAGAGTTGTTTTCATTTTCATCTCTCTAATCATTAGAGATTTAGAGCATTTTTTTCATATGGGAATAGATAACTTTGGTTTCTTCATCAGAAAACTGCCTGTTCATATCCTTTGACCATTTCTCAATTGGGGAATGACTTGGGTTCTTATAAATTTGATTTAGTTCCCTATATATTTTAGAGATGAGGCCTTTATCAGAAGCACTGGCCTCAAAAATTGTTTCCCAGCTTTCTGCCTCCCTTCTAATTTTGGATGCATTGCTTCTGTTTGTACAGAAATTTTTTAATTTAATGTAATAAAAATCATCCACTTTGCATTTTATAATATACTCTATCTCTTGTTTGGTCAAAAACTGTTTTCCTTTCCAAAGATCTGATAGGTACACTATTCCTTTCTCTCCTAATTTACCTATGGTATCACCTCTTATGTCTAAATCATGTATCCATTTTGACCTTATTTTAGTATAAGGTGTCAGATGTTGGTCTATGCCTAATTTCTGCCATATTATCTTCCAGTTTTCCCAGCAGTTTTTGTCAAATACTGAGTTCCTATCCCAGAAGCTGGAGTCTTTGGGTTTATCAAACACTACATTACTAGTGTCATTTACTACTGCATTTCCTGAGCCTAGCCTATTCCATTGATCTACCACCCTACTTTTTAGCCAGTACCAGATAGTTTTGATGACTGCCGCTTTATAGTAAAGCTCCAGGTTTGGTACCACTAACCCACCTTCCTGTGAATTTTTTTCATTATTTCCCTGGATATTCTTGATTTTTTTGTTTTTCCAGATGAATTTTGTTATTATTTTTTCTAGCTCTATAAAATAATTTTTAGGTAGTCTGATTGGTATGGCACTGAATAAGTAAATTAATTTAGGCAGTATTGTCATTTTTACTATATTAGCTCTGCCTATCCATGAGCAATTGATATCTTTCCAATTATTTAGATCTGATTTGATTTGTGTGAAGAGTGTTTGGTAGTTGTGTTCATAGAGTTCCTGGGTTTGTCTTGGCAAGTAGACTCCCAAGTATTTTATATTATCTACTGTTACTTTAAATGGAATTTCTCTTTCTATCTCTTGCTGCTGGAATTTGTTGGTCATGTATAGAAATGCTGATGATTTATGTGGATTTATTTTATATCCTGCTACTTTGCTAAAGTTGTTAATTGTTTCAAGTAATTTTTGAGTTGATTCTCTAGGATTCCTTAAGTATACCATCATATAATCTGCAAAGAGTGATAATTTTGTTTCCTCCTTGCCTATTCGAATTCCTTTAATTCCTTTCTCTTCTCTGATTGCTAAAGCTAACATTTCTAGTACAATATTAAATAATAGGGGTGATAATGGACATCCCTGTTTCACCCCTGATCCAGTCATACGTTTTGAAAGAGAACTCAAATAGACCTGTGGTCCTATTGGTATGGAAGTTCTATCCAGATCATATTCCATCCTTTGCTGTCCATTCTACATAAATTTTGTCCAAACCCTACTATAACCATCCCCATTGTTTTGGAGGCAAAGCATCATAGGGTCAATGGATCATAGATTTAGAGCTAGAAGGAAACTTAGAGGCTATTGAGTCCAATTCCTTTATTTTGCAGATAAGGAAACTGAGGCTGAGATAGGTTAAATAATTTGCTCAGGATCACAGAGCTATTTGGTATCTAAAGTAGGAGTCCAGCACTCTGTGCACTATATCACTCCAAGGGAAGACCTTCCTCACTTTTTCTTGAGATCATGAAGGTACTAATGAATCAACAGAGCTGTCCCCAAGTCATGCTTTTTTGTTCTCATGAAGTCAACCAATATTCCTTTTTGCTCATGCATGTCCTTGTTGATGTTCTTTAATCATAATCTGAGCAATTGCCATTTTTCATCCACTTAATTTTCCCTGTCTGGATAGTTAGATCAAACTCTTGGACAATTATAGATCTCATTTAAGATATTGCAATATTCCAGGACTTAATTCAAGCAGAACTGTCATACATAGACAAAAATATATGAAGGAACTCATCATCTATGAAGATTAGCTCCTGAATTTTGAATCTGCACTGGATTTTTTCCATGACAAGTGCAAAAATCTGCCAAGTCTATCTGTCTTCATGGTTTGTCCTCACTTTATGTAAAGAAGGTTATTAAAGAAGGTTATATCTGTTATAAAAAGTATGAAAAACAAATTATGTAATAACGTAAAATATGTAAAACCAAAAGATGTCAATAAAATTTTAAAAACCATTGGAGTAAGGGATCGTACAATAGATTTGGAGTTAGGAAGACATGAGTTTGAATTCAGCGTCAGACACTTACCTTTGGTCAAATCACCGTATCTTCATCAACTGGTGGCATTCTTGTCTTCCACATTCCAGCAAGATGTGGTTTCAGCCAGTTTCTGGAGAAGAGATCTGTCTCTACCATGTCCCAGTAGCAGTGGGGCCCCTGCTCCCCATGAATAGTGAGAACTGAACTATCCAGGCTTGTAGTGAGGCTCCTGGCTGCCTCTACCTCCCTTGTATATTTTCTTCCATTAGCATCAAACTTGGGAGTATGGAAAGTCCATGGAAGGCAGGCAAATGTGTTGAGAAACCACAGCAGCAGCTGGAGCCAACTCTGGTTCGTGAGCTGTGGGAAAAGACTGGTGCTAAGAAAAAAGTCACCGTGAGAGAAAAAGCAAGGCCACTAGAAAATTTTGGTTTAGTGTTTGACTGGACTGTGCCTAAAGGGAAATGTAAAATGACTAATTAGTAGCCTTGTAAAGAAACTATATCCCACTAAGACTCCCTACTAATTGTGATGTCACTGGACTTTGTTCTAACTCATTCTATGATTTTTTTATTGCTTAGCATTTCCCTTTCTGCATAGGAGTAAACTACTCAATTCATGATCCTATACTCAGTCCCTTTTTTAACTCCTTCTCTACTGCCCAATTTGGGAAAACCCCAGATTTCAAGCCCATAACCATTTTTATGATTAGCAACACTACAAATAGCATCATTCCTTTGGAATCCATGTTTGGGAGTGAAATGAAGTACTGGGGAGCCTACTTCTCCTATTAAGAAATCAGGCTTCCCCCAGACCTGAACCAGGTAAATCATGGGGGTAGATAATCATCATTTTAATAATAGCTAATATTGACACATGCTTCCTATGTGCCAGGTACTGTGCTAAGGACTTTACAAATATTTTCTCATGTGATCCTCATGACATCCTGGGGAGGTAGATGGTATTATTGTACCCATTTTATAGTTGGGGGAACTGAGGCACAGATTAAGTGACTTGCCCAGGGTCCCACAGCTAGTAAAGTGTCTGAGGCTTGATTTGAACTCAAGTCGTCCAGAGTCCAAGCCTGACACTCCATCTACCACACCACCAAGTTGACCCTAAAGTAAAGAGAATGGATGAGCATAGGTCAACCTATGGCATCAGCCAAGCGGTACCTAGCTAGCCACGATGCTGGAGGTCCTTAATCATTATTGTTTCTTGAATGTAGGGACTGTTTTATTTTTGTCTCTACTCCCAGTGCTAACATAATCAAGCACAATGCCTTGCATATAGTACAGATTTAATAAATTCTTACTGATTGGTAAATAAATGTGTTATAGTTGCTTGGTAATAGTTGAGGCATTGATTTGAATTTATAGGAATAAGAGTTATTACACAATTGATAAATGGTCTGAGGATATAAACAGGTATTTCTCAAAGTGAAAAAATCCAAGTTATTAGATACTCAAATAAAAAAAGTTTCAAATTGTTAATAAGTAGGAAATGCAACTCTGAAATTTCACCTCATGCCCATTAGATTAGCAAAGCTGACAAAAATGGAAAATGACAAATGTTGAAGAGGCTATCGGAAAACACACTGTTGGTGGAGCTGTGAATGGTCCAACCAGTGTGAAAAGCAGTTTAGAATTATAGCCCAAAAGTTACTAAACAGTGCATGCCTATATTCCATACATATCTTTCAAAAGAGGAAAAGGACCCATATGCCAAAAATATAGCTGCTCTTTTTGTGGTGGCAAAGAACCAGAAACTGTGTTCCCATTTATTGGGAAGTGACTAAACAAATTATGGTATATAAATGTGGTGGCACAGCATTGTGCTACAAGAAATGAAGAAATAGTTTCAGATGGACCTAGGAAGACTTAAAAGGGGAAGAGCCAGAGGAACAATTTATACTATAACATCAATATTGTAAAAAAAAATAATAAACAATTCAGAATGACTTAAGAACTCTGACAAACTAAATAATCAATTATGATTTTAAAAAAACTGATGAAGAAGAATGTTGCTTACTTTATGCCACAGAGATGATGAATTAATGGGCAGAATAAGAAACACCTTTTTGGGATGTAAACAATATGGGAATTTGTTTTGTTTAATTATGTTTATATGAAACAAGGGTTTATATTTCTCTCTCTGTCTCTGTCTCTCTATCTCTCTGTCTCTCTCTCTGTCTCTCTCTCCAGCTTTCTCTCTGTCTCTCTCTCCTTCCTCCCCCTCCTTTTTATTCTTCCTCAAAGCAGTTAAGTGACTTACTCAAGGTCACACGGCTAGGAATTGGCAGAGCAATGCTCAAACATAAGTCATCTGATTCTAGAATCAACATTCTTTATCCAACCCAACAGTGTCTCCTTACTTTTTATGATTTTATGACCAGATGTGGATGTTGAAGGAGGCAAAGGTCACCACAGGCAATTAGAAGAAAAATGGGACCATAAAAATAATGAACATCATTCCTGAAAACATGATTATATTGGAATTACATAATATTAATTTAAAATTTTATAATGTGATGATAGAGCAATTTTTAACCTAGTATTTAGAAAACACTTTCCCCCAAAGCACGTGGGGCTCTTCATGTAGTTTCTTTCATTACCTCCCATGAGACTTTGCCTGCAGGAAACTGAGAAAGAAGGAAGTGGAGGGTTCATTGAGAAATGGAAAAAATGCCCTATCATCTCTATGGTCTCAATGAATATCATGTGTGAGATAGTCAGGAAATTAAACAAATCAGAAATCCAGTCGTGTCACCATGGAATTTCACCTAAATGCTGGCATGCTATGTACTTAGATCAAGAATGTCTCTGATATTCTTGCTCATGTTAACGTGAATGGCTCAATTTCTAGGTAGACTCTAGCAGGTAATTAAACATTTCACCTTCAAAAGTCTGAATTATGTTTATTCTCTTTTTGTATTGGCATGGTACCCATCATTTGGGGAATGGCTGGAATGCATTCTCTCCTTACTTCTGTCTCTTAGACCCCTGATTTCTTTCAAGACTCATTCAAGTGCCACCTGCTACAGAAGGCCTGTACTGACTCCCCTCCCCCCCCCGCCCCACCCCAGTTCCCAGTGATCCACCTGGAATAATTTTGATTATACAGTCTGTCCCCAACATTTCAGTGCCATTTTAAGATATTGGCACTAAGTTTTAATAGTTTAGAACTGCACTAAGATGTTTGGGACACCCACTATTTCATACGTTCATAGCATTATGGATCATGAACTGGAAAGGACTTCAGAATTCATCAAGTCCAGTCCATTCACTTTACCCTTCCATCCTTTCTCTCTCATTCCCACCTTTCCTTCCTTCCTTCTTTCCTGTTAGAATTATTATATTATAATGATTTCTATTATACTCTTTCTATTACAATTATTATATTTCTTTCTTTCATTGTATTATAAATTAGAATGTAAGTTCCTTGAGGCCAGGGACTATTTCATTATTGTCTTGATATTCCTAGCATTTAGCACAGTTCCTGGCACACAGCAGACACATAATAAATGTTTGTTTAATTAATGAATGAACAAATGAATGAATGAATTGATCAATGAGTGACTAAATGAAACACCCTCTGGGTGCATGAAAATGCCCTCTAATAAAGCCCTCTTGCTTTACGTGACGTAGCTTAGGCTCATTCTTTTCTGAACCTCCCTTCAATCCATGGCCACTGTTAAGAATGGAGATCATGGTTTAAATAAGGTTTTTCCAGGAAAGACTACAATGGTGCTTTCAGAGTTGAGCTGGTTTAGCATCTACATGGTTCCCCCAAACTTCCTCAGACTTCTTGTAAAAGAGAAATTAGGTTAAATTTGTACAGAACAGATGTGCTCAACTGCTACCAGCTGAGAAAATTATTATTAATTTTTTTTGCCAAGACAGAAATAGTTATTTACCATAAGGCAACAGTGCCCTATAGTTCTAGGAATAAGCTTTTCTAGGCAGTGGATCTATGAGTTTCTATTAAGTGAGGTCTAGATTCTCTGGCCTCCTTCATCTTAACTTCAGGCATCGAGTGAGCATAAAGGATAAACAAAGGGCAATTCTCAACAATGTCACAGGCACTAGTGAAAGCAGCAGGTATATTGTGTACAGTAGAAAGACAGTATCAAGAGCAAACAAGCCATTGTTAGCAGCCAGGAAAGCTTTATTCAGTCTCATTGATATGTGTGTGACTGACAAATCCAGGCAATTCCTGTCTTTTAGCTTCCCCAAATCAGCCGCATGCAGCAGGCAAGATGCAGACCAATGAAATAACAGCACTATCCAGTCTACTCAAGTGGTCTCAGAGTGACCCTAGCTTTCCCATCAACACAAACTGGCCTAAGGACCACTTGTTGGTGTTTGCTCATTTCAGACGTGTCTAACTCTCTATGACCTCATTTGGAGGTTTTCTTGGCAGAGATATTAGTTTGCCTTTTACTTCTCCAGCTCATTTTACAGATGAGGAAACTGAGGCAAACAAGGTGAAGTGATTTGCCCAGGGTCACATAGCTAGGAAGTGTCTGAGGCCAGATTCGAAATCAGGAAGATAAGTCTTTCTACTTCAAGTCTGGCACTCTATCCACTGTGCCACCGAGCTCCCCTAAAGATTGCTTAGCAGTTGTATTGCTCAACCTGTTTATGAATAGCACCACTAAACTATGTCCCAAACAAAAGATTTTAGTAACCCAGAAAAAACTTACAGCTTAGTAGTAGTAGTAATACATATTAAGTATTATATTAAGTAGTTGGAATATATATTAATAACATGCCAATACAATAAATATTGTATATTGTTGCATAATATGTTAATAATGCAAGAAATAATATTATACTATTGTATTAATAGTTAATTTATTCGTTTGGGATCCATCCTTTCCCTCCTATTTCGATTAAGACCCAACTCCTGAAAAGATCAGGCAGTTTTAGAAGGGTGTAACAGTAAGGCAATCTCCCAACCCCAGAGCTTCCATCTGGGCAGACTGCTGGAAGCTGATAGGTCAATCCACATTTTCAGCAAGAGACACTAAAGACTTTTAGTCCACCTCTTCATTAAATGTGCACCAATCAGAGTTGAATTTCACTTGTCAGGAGAATGCCCTGTCAGAAGGTACACATTTAACTTATTACACTGCTTCTCTTGGCGTCTCTTACCAAGAGAAACCACTAACTGTCCATTGATTATTAGCTAACCTAATTAATAAATTGATGATTCATTACCCGGAAACTTTGACTCTTGGAATTTTCATTCATCACAATGCATTAATATAGTATAGTGTCAATATAATATGAGCTATAATATAGTATAGTGTTGATATTATACTTAACATGTTTAAATTTAAATTAATAAAAGTATATTTGAATGTTTAATAAATGTATAAGTATAAATATGTATATTATGGTATTAATATTATTTCTGTAGATCCTAAGAAATTTGCATATGATATCTTCTTTAATTCTCATATCAACCCTGTTATGTAGATTGTATTATTAAACTCTAACTCACCTTCTTCTCCCTTACCACCTTCTCTCCTGAACCCAGTAGAACCCAGGAGAACAGTTGTATAGTTATTCTCATTTAGTGGTTTGTGAACTATTTGGGGGTTCACTAGCATGATCCAAGGAAATTGTGATTCAAGGGGCTCATGCTAAAATTTTTCGTGGTTCTTTAAGCAGTAAATACTTGTGCAAATATGTTACCTATACATATGTGTGTGTATATTTGGCTGCTGTGTGATAACAAGCATGTGCATGTATGAAGCACTGTAGGTTTGTTTCTACAGCAGTTCAAACCCTCATGATTCTGGTGATTTTTGTGTTCACCCAATGAGTTCAGTGTTCATATAAGCCATTACATCAAACTCTGACCGCTTCTTACTAAGCACAATTTGGCATCAAATTGTTTCCAAATCACCACAAAGGTTCAATGTCCAAGAGCAAACTGACTCCTGATGGATGCTCTCATTTGCATCCTTTATGTTGCACCAGGCTAGTTTCCTACTTCCCTTCTGCTACCTTGTAACCATACCTTGAAAGCCATGTAATCACATGTGTTATCGCATAATAAAGATATTTAACTTTTTTTTGGTTGGGGTTTTGTTCCCCAAGCAAAAATGTCAGGATGTTTGAAAACTATGATCGCAAAGCATATACCTTACCAACCACCTTGAAACCAGCAAGGACCAACACAAATAGTTTATAGAAACAAACCTTACTATTCCCTCTCATTGAAGAATTATGGTTGTTTTCTAATTTAAACTTATTCTTTACTTATGGATTTTCAAATGAACTGGCAAGCCACACTGGTCAGTTGTGCAGTAGAGTTTCTTTAAGAGTATGGAGAGAAGTGGAGAGAAGAAAATTCTTAAGAAATTCTTTTCTTATGAAGGTTGATTTATATGTAAACTGTTAAAAAAAAAAACAAGGTAGCATATATAATTGAATTTTAAGAAATGTATTATCAAGGCAGCATTTGCTATTAGCCAGCAGAAAAGAAAATATTTTACAACATAACTAGCTATTCTTTCTCATTGATTGGTTAAGTGGAGTGGCTAAATTTTTTTTTAAACAAACGTCCATCTCTCAGAAAAAGAATTTGTAAAATTCTACCATTTTCCACCACATGTTTGCATGAGTAAAGATTTTCACTTTGTTCTTCTTTTAAATTAAAATTTAGAAATTAAATCTATGTAGAACTAGATGGAAGTCTATGTTCATCTGCCATAGGACCAAATATTACAAATGTATTCAAATAAAACAATTCCAACATCATCACTAAGTTTATATATTATTATTGTATGTTAAGCACCTTCCAAGTTGTAACTTACTTCACTGAAAAGTTATTTATATTCAACAAAATTTATAAAAATCAGGGTAAAGTTATATAGATAAAAATAAACATATGATGTCTTGCTGCATTCATTCTTTTAATTCTTATAGAATTTCCCACAATAATAATAATTATTATTTTATAATTAGAGTTTAAGAGTTTTATATTTGGAGTTTTCATAATTGTAAAGAAAATCATTTTTCCATAACAATAATTATAAATGTTTATTTTAATTTGGAGCTGTTGGGGGCAAAAGTTAGCATTGTAGTTATTGTAAGAACTTAATAAAGGTAAAAGAACATAGTGAATAGTATATTAAATTACACCAGGGGGTTCACAACACATTATTTTGTTGTTTAAAGGGCTTCAACAGTGGAATAAAAACATTAGGGAACACTTTGGTAGGATAATGTAACCTCCTTCAAGGCAGAAACCATTATCCATATTTGTCTTTGTATGACTGGTGCCTTCAGGGCCCCATGCCTGCTTTTGCTTCGGTGCTTTGAAGTACCCTTGAGCCAGTAGGGGCAGACATTCCCTCTATGAAACAGATAAAATATGAACTCTTAGGCTATGAATTGTATTGACAGAAGCAGAAATCCCAGATCAAGGAAGGAAGCTAACATTTATTAAGTGCCTACTATGTACATGAATTCACATTACAATTGGAGCATGGGCCAGGCTGACCAGGTAGACACCTTCTTTGCAAAATGGATGGAGGACTGTGGAAGTTTGAAGCTACATCCTATATTAGACTTGGTTGATAGGCTGATTAGTTTTGTTGAACTGTTCCCCCCTTCGTTTTTTTTATTCTTCATTATTAGGAATTGTGGAAGAGAGGGGTAAGTTATACTGCTTTGTGTGACCCAATGTATTGAAGGTGCCCCACTCCTCCCACACTCACTTGATAAAAGTACAGGATGTGGGGGAAGGGTAACAGAGAATATGAGGTGTTAAGGTTTTGCCCCTTTCAGACTTTGAAGGCTCCCTTCAAAATCTGCCAAGGGCACGAAACCTCACATGACTCACATTTAGAGTGACCTATTCTGATACTAAAGGGTGTGAAACTGGGAGTGACCCATTCTTACTTCTTTAAGTTTGTACCTCAGGACTCTTAGGAGGTATAAAGAAGTCCCTTAAAATGTTTGATAGAATGATATGGGGGTTTGCCATTGGTTTAAAGAGGTATCTGCCCTATCTCTCATGGTCTTTAAAAAGCCAGCAAACTCTCCAATGAGTAAGTCTAAGAGTCTTCTCTGGAAGTCATTGGAGAAGAGAGCCAGCCATGGAGGAAGAGCCCATCTCTTGAGAGACTCACCCTGACTTTTCTCTTGTGCCTCCTCCAGCAACGGCATCTGCGTTTACCCAGAAGACACACAGAGAGTTTAGCGCTGGAATTAAGTTGGACTGGAAAGCAACAGGTGCAGGAAGCCCTGCTCAGGGATAAGTCCAGCATAGAATCTGAGTGCAGAAGGTGCTTCCATGGGGGCAGCTATAAGAAAAAAGCAATGGCAGAGGGGTGAATTTTCCTAGACTGGGTTTGTGCTACTTATGCATACAGGGATACTCTCAAGGTCTCTCCTAAGGACTTTGGAATCTATTGTTAGACATAGGAGACATTGGCACAGGACTGCCCAGCATGGTGCCCACATCAAAGAAAGTGCTGTGCTCTGTGAGCAAAGCAGAATACCAGCAGCACAAAAGAAATGTGAGATGTGCCAAGTTAGAGACATCTCCACTGCAAATGTTCACAGGGAGTATTTGTGCCAGCTTCTGAGCTGCAACTGCTTTGACACATTGGACCTTGACCCTGACATTATGATACCACTTTGTTTCTTTTGCAGTATGAAGGAAAACAATAGTTTTTTCTTACACAAAACATAAACTCCTTGAAGGCATGGGCTGTCTTTTATTTTGCATTTGTAACACCAATTCTTACCACAGGGCTTGGGATATAATTGTTGTTGTTTGTCCTTCATTCTCGAAGAGGACCATAACATTGGGGTGATGTCATGACTTGCACTGAATTGAATATTAGTGAGGCAGGGCTGTGCAAGGTCACTAATCTCATTCTCCTTCAGAGCCATCTGGGTCCACTGTCAAGATGCATGTCAGGACAACTGGAGATCGCCCAGGAAGTTTTTAAGGCAATTGGAGTTAAGTGACTTGCCCAGGATCACACAATTAGTGTCTGAGTTGAGATTTGAACTCAGATCCTCTTGACTCCAGGAGCAGTGCTTTATTCACTGTGCCACCTCGCTTCCCCCTGGCACATAGTAAGTTTTTAGTAAATACTTGGTTATTCATTCACTCATTCATTCACCCAGCTAGTAACTGTCAGATCTGAGATGAAAATGCTGAATCCACATTAGTTCAGTGATTTTTTTTTCATAACACTATCCTAGATTTATAATCATATGTTGAGAGGTAGATAGGATCTCAAAGACCAATCATCCTTTTTATAGACAAGGGAATGAAGGTTTAGGGAGATTAAATGATTTGATCATTTTGTTGTTGTTGTTCAGTCATTGCGGTCATGTCAGACTCTTTGTGACCCCATTTAAGGTCTTCATGGCAGAGATACTGGAAATGTTTACCATTTCCTTCTCTAGCCCTTTTTACAGATGAGGAAATTGAGGCAGACACCATTAAGTAACTCTCCCAGGGTCAAGTGTGCGAGGCCAGATTGATCATTTAGTCATAGAGCTAAGATCATGGAGCTACTAAGTGGTGGAGGTGGGATTCAAAATCAAGTTTTTTTATTTCAAACACAGCCACAAGTATGGTCAGTCCCAAATGTTCTAATTCCTTCAGGTTAGGGGCCATGTCACAGGATCATGGATTTCCTGCCAGAAGAGACTCCAAAGTCTGCCCTTTTGCCCTATGAAACCTCTCAGTTTTGTGATCCGTGGAGCCTAGAGAAGACTCAGCAGAGATAGAAAAGCTGTTTTCAAAGAACTGCTAAATGCTAAAGGCTTTTACTCTAAATTATGTCTGCATCTGGAATAAAGGGGTGGAGGGAGAAAGGCACAGTGATGACCTGTCTAAGTGATTATGCTGCTAATGGTTTGTGTTGTATGTAGAAGGCATTTGAACTGCTTGGAAATTTCTTTTCCAAGAGTATTTTGCCAAAAGGCCAGTTGTTTCCAGAAGACTGATATTGGAACACACTTTCCTCTCAGTAGAGAAGTGGCGGCATGCTACAGGTGGGCCACTAGGTGGCACCGTGGATAGACTGATGGGCCTCATCTTGAGTTCAAATCAAGCTTCAGACACTAGCTGTGTGACCCTGGACAAGTCACTTAACCCCCCTGTTTCCTCATCTGTAAAATGAGCTGGAGAAAGAAATGGCAGACCACTCCAGTATGTTTGCCAAGAAAACCTCAAATGGGGTCATGAAGAATGAAACACAACTGAACAACAACAAATACTACAGGTGTGCACAAGTCTATACTTTTTTTTTTTTTAGTGAGGCAATTGGGGTTAAGTGACTTGCCCAGGGTCACACAGCTAGTAAGTGTTAAGTGTCTGAGGCCGGATTTGAACTCAGGTACTCCTGACTCCAGGGCTGGTGCTCTATCCACTGCGCCACCTAGCTGCCCCTATACTTTTTGCTATCTTGGTTTTCCTGACCATCAAACTTAATCCCTTCAATCTAAGGATGAGGCAAATGAGGGCCGAGAAGCTTCAGTGACTCCCAGAGGCCTCACAGGTCATCCAGGTGGGCTATTGTTTAAACCTAGGTCTTCTCATTTCAGCATACCTGGAAATGGAGTCCTCATGCCAAGCCAACAATGGTGAGAAAATCCACTGGAGAGCAAGATGGGGAACTTTAAAAACAGAAGCAATGAAACAACGGAACAAAAATGGTGAGTGACTGGGACCCCGTTCTTTAGAGGCAAATATCCTTAGCAGTCCCATAGTTCAAACTTCACTAAAGTCAAAGTACATTTCACTTATGGGAGGGTTCCAGTAGCAACATCAAGGCAGAGGAAATGAGGTCTGGGCTCTGATGCTATCTCTCATTTAGGAGAATTCAAACAAACTCAGTGTAAACAACCCAAACCAGCTGCTTCTGAGTGGGTTAGGGTTGGTGTAGAGGAGATATCTGATCAAGATGGTAGAAAAAAAACAACAACCAGTGGCCAGCATTTCCTGATGAGACTCTACTCTTCACTTCTCCAGGCCTCTAGCTGCCTTCAAAAGAATTGTAAAGTGGCTCAGCCATTTAAAGGGAACTCTTCAGTCATCACCTAAAATCCTGGAAATATGTGTGCATAGATGGAGAAGGATTAAATGATTAAAATAATATTGCAAGAGAGGCAAAATGTGGCACTCAATGAATAGTATCCAGACTTCACAAAAATGACCCCACTGGTTAAGAGATGAACAAACAGTATTCATTTTTTTTCAATTTTCTTTTTAACATTTTTATTAATAATTTTTGTTTTTATATCTGCTTTATTTCCAAATATGCCCCCATCCCAACCGATTTCAAATGAAGAAATTCAAGCTATCAGTTATCATATAAATTGTTTTCTAATTTATTATTAGTAATGAGAAAAATATAAATTAAAAAAAAACCCATCATCTTTCACTTGACAATCAGCAAATCTACAAATGTTGGGAAAAGTGACAGTCTGTGCTAGAAGAGATGAAGAAAGACAGGTACACTGATGCATTGTTAGTGGATCTGTGAATTGGCCAAACAATTCTGGCAAACAATTTTTATTTTCTTACTTTTTGCAAGGGAAGTCAGGAGAAGCTCTGGTCTTTTGAAATGGGGCAACTTTCATGTTGCTGGACATAAGCTTTGGTCCCTTATCGATCAAGGCACGGTAGGGAGTACCAGAACAAGTAAATGAGTCTCTGTGATCTAGGAGTTTTTAACCTGGGAATTTAAGGGGTGGGGTGGTCTGCAAACTCAGATGGAAAAAAAATGACATCTTTATTTTCCTTAACCTCTAACTGAAATTTAGCATCAGAGGAGAGGAAATGGAGGCATTGAGTCCAAATGGTTTTTCAAGGAGCTCATAAAGAAAGGCAAGGATGGTAGCTTGTGGGAATGATAGGATCAAGTAGATATTTTTCAAGGATGGAGGAGATGGCTATGCTTTTAGGAAGCAAGGAAGGAGAGATAGGGAGAGATTGCAGATAAGAAACAGAGAGTGAATTTTATACAGGGGGCAATCTGCTGCAAAAGTCAAGAAGAGAGGACATCAAGGGTACATGTAGAAGGCAAGGAATCTAGGCAATAAGATGGACTGCCTTTTCCTCAGAGACTGAAGGTAAGGAGGAGATAGTTGAGAAGATGTCTGAATAATTCGAGATGAGAAGGGAGAAGAGGGAGCACTTGGTGAATGGCCTTATTTTTTCTCTCTAGAAGCTTAAGACCAGATCCTCAGCGTCAGAGAGGGCAGGGGGACGGAGTGGCATAGAAGACTGGAGGAGACAAGAAAAGGTTTGAAACCCATGCTAGAGATGAGCAGTAGGACTGGCTTTGTGGTAATAGCTGCATACATTTGGTGAGGACCCAGCCAGCAACCAAGGATGATTCTAGAGGATCAGCAGAGAAGTTGACTAGCCATCTCCTAATAGAAAGATAACAGCCACAAGGTGAAAGATGAAGCTGACATTGGATTATGAGGGAATTTGTTTTGCTTGATTATGCATATTGGTGATAAGGGTTTTGTTTTTCTTCTTTTTTTCAGTGGGGGAGGGGTGGGAAGTTGGAAGGGAAGCAGAATACTTGCTTGGTAATTGAAATGAAGGGCTTGGAAGAGATGGCATTTGAGGCAGTTAGGTGGAGCAGGAGATAAAGGGTTGGCTTCAAATTTTGCCTTACTAGCTGTGTGTCCTTGGGCAAGTCACTAAATCTGATTTCCTCCATTTGCTCAACTGTAAAATGGAGATGATAATATCATCTATTTCCCAGGGCTATTTTGCAGACCAAATGAGATATTTCTAATGCACTGAACACTGTGCCTGTCCCATAGTAAGCATTATATAAATGCCAACTCTTCCTTTTGTTACTCTATTTTTTACTCTCTGACTTCCCTTCTAGCTCTAACTCTAGGATTCTAGGATTTCTCATCAGACTGCCAAGCAGCCAGTCAATTTCCCACTGGCCTGTTGGGCCTTGTTTAGAAGACAATTTCTTAGTGCACCAGTATGTGCCCAATGCCTGACACACAGCAGGTCGCTACTACATACTTGTTGATTAAATGACTGGTTTCCAGCTTTCCTCCAAGGTGAAATGAAAAAAGAAGAGCCAAACAAGCTACCTGTTATTGGGGCTTTCTGGAGAACAGAGCCCTGGGCACTGCTGTGTAAATCTACAGGAAAGATAACACTGCAGAGTTCCGTGGTATGGTCAGAGTTTAAGAACTAACCCGCAAGGGCTCCTGGGCAAGCCCACAAGGGGCCAGGAGATTCTTGACCGGGACAAGCTCTGTGCGGGCATTGCTGTGAACAAACAAAGTGTAATGTGATCTCACCGAGGGAATTATGTGGAAGGGGCATTTTAAGCCCTCTGAGAGCAGAGGTTTCCTGAAGGAAAATGAGTGGCTGAAAGGAGAGCCAAAGAAGAAGGTGTCCGAGGGCCAGCTGAAGTGCTCTCCTGCTCTGCCCAAAGAGCCTCACTTTGGGAGAGCCCACATCAAGGAGCTGGAGCTGCCAGGGTCATCCCTGGGTAGTCAGGGCACAGATAGACAACACTATCTGAAAGTATGTGAAGAGCTGTCACAGGCAAGAGCCACCCCAGAGTACAGAACAAGGAGCAAATGGTGGGAGTTTGCAAAGAGGCAAATCAAGGCTCAAACTAAAGGCCAACTGCCCAGCAATTAGAGCTCTCTGTAAGTGCAAAGGGCTCTTCTGGGAAGAAAGGTTCTCTCTAGCTAGAAACAGCTGGGTGGCTCCATGGCTAGCGCACTGGGCTGACGCCAAAGAGATCTGAGTTCAAATCCAGCTTCACTTAATAGCTTGTGAGCCTGGGCCAAATGCTTAGCAAAAATACTTAGCATCTCTTAGTTTTAGTTTCCCCATCTGTCAAATGGAGAAAATAGTAGCACCTACTTCCCAGGGTTGTAAGAACCAAGAAAGGCAAATAGTAGGCACTTAATAAATGCTTGTTTCCTTCTTTTTTCTCCTTGAAGCAAAGGCTGGATGGCTCAAGTACAGATGTTGGCCTCTGACATCCTTTTCAGCTTGGATGGTGCATTTGGCGAATGTGTAAAAGAAATCAATATTGAATGCTGAATTGTGCAGGGAATAAGGAAAGAAAATATTTAGAAAGTATAACTTAGCAAATAGCTGTTGTTGTTCAGTCGTGTCCAACTGTCTATACTGTCCATTGGGTTTTCTTGGCATTGATACTGAAGTAGTTTGCCATTTCCTTCCAGTGGATTAAGGCAAACAGAAGTTAAGTAGCTTTCCCAAAGTCATACCCAGAGGGTCTGAGGCTGAATTTGAACTTGCGTCTTTTTCACTCCAGGTCCAGTGATCTATCCACTGAGCCACCTAGCTGCCTCTAGAAGATAACAGCAAATATCACCCTTCCCCCCCCCAAATTTTACCCTATAATAAATTTTAGATGAACAACTCTTTCTGAACCTGTAGCAGAGAGAAGTAAATATTACTAAAGTGTAAAGAAAGAAGCTGGAAGGAGCTTTGGTAGGGACTTGGGGCAAGGCTGGTCAACCACAAAGGCATTGAGTATCCTTTGTTCAGTTATTTCAGATTCTTGACAGAGATACTGGAGTGGTTTGCCCTTTCCTCATTTACAAATAAGGAAACTGAGGCAAATAGGGGGAAGTGACTTGCCCAGGGTCACACATCAAGGAAGTTTCTGAGGCTGCCTATGAACTCCGGAAGATGAGTTTTCCTGATTCCAAGCCCTTTGCTCTATCCACCCAGCTGCCTCATTGAGTATCCTGAACAGGAGCTAATGACAAAAGTGGGAGGGGCTTAGGTGCCCAGGATTTTTTTTTGGGGGGGGGACAATGATGATTAAGTGACTTGCCCAGGGTCACACAGCTAGTAAGTGTCAAGTGTCTGAGGCTGGATTTGAACTCAAGTCCTCCTGAATCCAGGGCTGGTGCTTTATCCACTGTACCACCCAGATGCCCCAGGCACATAGGATTTAGAGCGAGAAGGAACCTTAGAGTTCAACAGTCACATCCCTTCAATTTGAATATTAAAAAAAAAAAACAAACCTAGAAGCCAGGAGAGGCAGTTTGGGTGGTGGAGAGAGACTTCTAGTAATGACTTGGTCACTGACTGGCCTTTTCCTATTACCTTGGATAGCAAACCTTATGGACTAGACCTGATAGTTG
This sequence comes from Dromiciops gliroides, assembly GCF_019393635.1. Taxonomy (NCBI): domain Eukaryota; kingdom Metazoa; phylum Chordata; class Mammalia; order Microbiotheria; family Microbiotheriidae; genus Dromiciops; species Dromiciops gliroides. Next base: position 13,826,170 of record NC_057864.1, read on the forward strand.
TTGTTTGTCTTCTTTCTACAGATGTCATTCCTTGCAATGAATTGGATTTAAGTGAGGCAGGGCTGTGCAAGGTGGACAGCCTCACTTTCTCCTCCAGAGCCATCTGGGTCCAGTGGCAAGATATACATCAGGACTACTGGGGATGGTCCCGATATTTGAGCCAATCAGGGTTAAGTGACTTGCCCAAGGCCATACAGCTAGTAAGTGTCAAGTTTGAACTCACACCCTCCTGATTCCAGGTCCAGCGTTTTATCCACTGAGCCACCTAGCTGCTGCAGACCTAATAGACTTCTACTCTGGATGACCTCCATTTGAATCCTGCCTTAGAATTTACTAGCTTCTTGAACCTAAGCAAGCTGTTTCACTGATGTCTGTTTCCATTTCCCCATCTGTAAAATGTGTGCAATAATAGCACCTACTTCCCAGGGTTGCTGTGAAGATCAAATGAGATCATGTTTGTAAAGTACCTGGCCCATAGTGGGTGCTATATAAATGCCAGCTATTATAACTATTATTGCTATGTCACTTAACCTCTTTCTGAATCTGTAACACTCATAAGGTGGTTGTGAGGACCCAATGAGATAATGTATGTAAAACATCGTGTAAACCTTAGAGCCTACAAAAGTATATTATTATCAAGAAAGTCATTTAATTTCCCTGGGCTTCATCTATGAAATGAGATGAGGCAATGTGGTAGGGTGGAAAGAGTCTTTGTAGTCAGGAAACAGGGGTCAAACCTGACCACTACTACATGTGTGACCTTGGACAAGTCCCTTACACTCCTGCACTTCAATTTCTTTATCTGTCAAATGAGGCGATTGCTCTAGATCGCCTCTGAGACCCCCTCCAGCATGGGAGCTATGATCCTGTGGAACAGTGGGGTTTATTCCCTTTCCAGACAGACACCAAGCTACCTTCCAACTTGACACCTTCATGATGACTGGGGCCACTTGCAGGTCTGATTGCACATCATCAATAGTTTACCACAACTGACCAAGCCTGGGCTAATGGACACATGTGCCAGTACATGGGAAGTTTCCAGCAGCCCCTTCTTCCCTGTTCCCTTTAAGTTTGGTGATTAGTTTCCTCACTCTTCTGCATTCAAGAATTGAGTTCTCTCTTAAAGAAATTGCATGGTAGCCTAACTCCTGGAGGGACGCATGGCTGAGAGAATAAGTACAGAGCTGGATTTGGCATTGGGAAGTCCTGGGTCCAAAGCTATCTCCCTGGGTGAATCATTTAACCTCTCTGAGTGCCAGTACCCTCATCTGTAAAATGGGAATGATGACAGCTCCCACCTCTAAGAATTCTGGCCAGGCTTCAATGAGATAATGAAGACTTTGCAAAGCTCACAATGCAATTAGGAAAACTGAGGAGGGTACCGCCTTTGCAAAGTCACCTCCTGCTTTGGCTGAGTAACTTGTACCTCATTGATTCCCCACCCTTCACTTACTGAGTAGCTCAATGGGTCCTGGGGGGCATTGAAAGCTCTCCACCTCTGCCATCAGTTCCCTTGGCCCCCAGTGGGATGACTGGAGCATCTTGCCGGGATGCTGTGACATTGGCAGGAAGGCTGACTAAGCATATGCTAAGTACAAGCTCCTCCGAGGACCAGAAGCACTCGGAACTCTCCTAGGGGCTCAAGACATGCCATTAGGAATGCAAAGCCACCTCCTGCGCTGAAAGAAGGCAATTCAATACCAAGTGCATTAGAACGTTTGAGAATTCTCATGGAGGAACAACAATGGAGAATGTCCCCACCACTCCCCAGCAGCACAAGGCAGAGGCAGGATGACAAAGGTCTTCCTCCTTTACATCAAGGGACTTCATGTTTCCCCCAAAGGGTCTGATTGTGTTCCCTCCCCCTTCACCTCTATGCAGCATCTTCACCACAGTCTTAGTGTTTTCTCAATGGAATTTTTTAAATCTACACGGCTAACATCTGCAACTGGGGACGAGTGGAAAACCTGCTGGCTTGAGCATCTGAGCTGACCCTATCACTTTGTAACTATATGACCTTCACCTGATTGCTTCACCTTTCTGCACCTCCCCATTGTCCTCAGAACTCACTTTCCGACAAGATTGGATGGACTCTGAAACTCACTGCTTCTAGGTATCCCTGGCCCTGGGGTCTCACCCTCCCTCTGATTCCAGCAGGTAGAGGGTGGACATGGGAGAGTTTCTCCCAGATCTCCCATGAGGAAGGAGCCCAGGGCAGCCGCCTCGTCATCTCCTAATCAGCTAAAGGTCATCATGCCTCCTGATGAGGCACCTTCCCTTCAATCCTCCATCTTTTAGCTACTCTTTTTTATTTTTTTTTATTTTTCTTTTATTTTGTTTTTCTTTCAGGGAAATGAGGGTTAAGTGACTTGCCCAGAGTCACACAGCTAATAAGTGTCAAGTGTCTGAGGTTGGATTCGAACTCAGGTCATCCTGAATCCAAGGCCAGTGCTTTATTCACGGCAGTGCCACCTAGCTGCCCCTCTTTTAGCTACTCTTTATGAGGTATCTATCCCCATATAGATCTAGAGCTCCTTAAAGCTGTTGTTTCCCTTTCTTTGAACCTCTAGGGCTTAGCGCAGTGCCTGGAATACAGTAAATGCTTAATAAAGGTTTGCTGACTGGCTTTCACCATCTGTAAACTGAGGGGATTTCACTACAACCACGCTCCCTTCCAGGCCCAAACCTTCCATCCTGTGATGGCACCCAGTTGGTCAGAAAGCTGAAGATCCAGTGTTCCCTCTGAATCCTGGGGCCTTTCCTCTGGAAATTATTTACAGTTTATCCTGCATATACGCAGTTGTGTGCTGTCTCCTCCACTGGACTGTGAGATCTTTGGGAGAATGGACTGTCTTCTACTTTTCTATATACTCCCTCAGAGCCTATCACAGTGCTTGGCATGTAGTAGGCACTTAATAAATGTTCACTGACTGATTTCTAAAACCGACTGACTGCATGATGTTGGGGAAGTCACTTGACCTCAATGGACATGTTTCCTCATTTGTAAAATAGTGAGGAAAGCATTCCTTTCCTTTGTACCTCACTAAGTTGTTGTAAGGATCCAATGAGATTGTACGTATTTAGGGAAATCCTTTGAAAAATAAGGCTAGTACCAATCAGTGGCTCAGTGGACTCAGTGGCTTCTGAAGGGATGGCATTAAGGACAACAACAGAGGCAAAAGGGCAGAATGTCAAACTGGGGATCAGGAAAACTTGAGTTCACATTATATCTTGGATGTTTGCTAACCATATGATCAGCCCCTTAAGCTGAGCTCAGTCTACTCATCTGCCAAATGGGATGACAGCATGTTCCTCACAGGTTTATTGTATTAAATGAGATGGAAAGAACTTGGCAGAGTTTAAAGGGCTATAGAAACGTTAGGTATGGTGATTTCTTCTCTTTACCCTCCATCCTTCTCTAGCAGCGTATACTCTGGAGAGACTATCTCCTAATACAACACACATCCACAGCAAATTGGGAACCACCAAACTGGAGCAGAGAAAGAATGGGGATAGTTTTTCTGATTCTATTAGGGTGGCAAGTTACCAAAAAACAAACCAAAAACCCCATTAATAACAGGAAGGCATGGGATTTAAAGCTATGCGAGGCAATAGAGAGAATTTAATCCAACCTTCTCATTGCATAGGTGAGGAAGTTGAGCCCTGAAGAGGTTAGGTGACTCGTCTCAGGTCCCAGAATGAGTATGTGGCAGGGCATCAGGACAGTGTCCTCTCTGGACACCTGAAAAGGAGCAGGCTGCTAACTTGGGGAAGTTTTATGTTCCTCAAAGGTGGCACATGAGACAGAGGTGTCATTATCTTTCCAAAGGTTTTTCAGTCCTCTGGCACTGAGATCAATTTCCCATAAACTCAGTAAAGAGGAGCAGCAGAGCATGGAGCCCTGTGGACTCCAGAAATTTAAAGCTGAGCTCATTTTCCTTGATCTCAAACTGATTTTCAGAGAAGCTCCTACCTAGAGCTTCCTGATGGGAGCCTAATATCTTTGCCATATTTGTGGTTGCCCAACCTCTAGAGCCTCACTCCCAGCCAGTATTGGTTAGTTTCCCATCATGTACAGCCTAAAGCAGAGCCAATGCAGGCAGAGAGACTCAGGTGACACTGGAGGAAACTTAAAATGATTCTAGTCTTTATTAGCTCAGGGAGTTCACTGAGATGACAGAACACATGGCAGGCATAGTCCTTTTAAAAGTGTATTTAATGCCTTTTGGGTTTTGTATATCATTCATTTCAAGATATAATCCCCTACATATCAAAATACAATCTTGTTACTGACACTTTCATCAGAATGCTACTGTGAGAACTAGAGGAACAGGACACAGACCAGAACATTGTTACTACTTTTTTAGTAACAGCTATAAAAGCCTTCATTTACTGGAAGATATATCAAGATATAATCCTTGTGAAGATCAGTTGACAGTGTCAGAAAATACAATATTCTGCACGCCTGCCTGCCCTTCCCAAAGTCCTCTTCCAGAAAGCCAAAGATTAGTCATTATCAATAAACAGTGTTCAATTTCATTTTAGTGTTCCTTTTCATTATTGTAGTTATTGTGTATGTTGTTCTCTTGGCTGCCTCAGTTCATACAAACCTTCCCATGCTTCTCTGTTTTCTTCATATTTATAATTTCTTACAGCCCAATAAAATTCCATTACATTCATATATCACAATTTGTTCAGCCATGCCCCAGCTCATGGGCACTATTTATATTTTTTTGCTACCACAAAAGTACTATTATGGATTTTTTGTTATATAGAGAATCTTTCTAAATTTGATCTCCTTGGGATATATGCCCAGGAGTGAAGTTTCTGAGTCAGAAAATAGGAATGCTTTGGTGATTTGTCTCTAATAATTCCCAACTATTTTTTTCTGAAATGACTGTACCAGTTCAGAGGTTTATCAACAGTTTATCACTGTGCCTGACTTTCCATAGCCCCTCTAACATCAACTACTTCTATTTCTTTGTCATATTTGTGGAGGTATATCCCAGGAATTCTCCATTGTTCCATTAGGTTTATAATTACACAAGTTCCTTGCTTGTCTGCTTCCTCCCTCTAGTTGCAAGTTCTTGGCTGATTCTCTTTTCACTAATGCTTTCATCAGAAAGCAACCATTAGAACTAGAGGAACAGGACACAGACCAGAAAATGTTTACTACTTTTTAGTAACAGGTATAAAATCCCCTCATTTGCTGGAAGCTTTGCCCAGCCCTTCAATTCAAGTGCCTTCCCTCTGTTAATTACTTCCTATTTATCCTGTAAAAAGTTTGCTTTGTATATATTTGTTTGCACATCATCTCTATAAACTGTGAGCTCTTTGAGGGCAGGGATTGTCTTTCTCCTCTTTTTGTATCTCCAGTACTTAGCACAGTGCCTGGAACATAGTAGGCTCTTAATAAATAAATGTTTGTTGATTTACTGATCGACGTTTTTGGAGGAAAGATTGAAATTCCTGACTAAAACAAGATGAATAACAACCCCTGAATCTTCTATAGCTCCCCATTGACAGGGATATGCATTTCTTTGTCCCTCTGCCTGGTCCACTCCTGCTTTTTTAGACTTCCTCATGACCCAGCTTTTTTCTCACCCTAGAAGATGCCACTTTCCCTGTGGCCTTCTCACACTGGAAGATCCCTCTGCCCCTTCACCTCTCCTCCAATCCATGAGTTCCTCTTGGCACCTCCATGGTGAGGAAGTACCCAAGCCAGCCACGCTCAGTCCTTCACTTCTTTCCTGACTCTGAATCAAATACTCCAGTGATCTTCTGACTTTTCCTCCATTAGACCTTAAACTTCCTGAGGGCAGGGACTGGTCTTTTGCTTTTCTTTGTATTCTCAGCATTTATCATAGTGCCTGGCAAACAGTAAGCACTTAATTAATGCTTGTGTTTCTGGAAGATCAGGGATCTGGAAGTGGAGCTGGGGAAGAAGGATGCTACTAGTCTGATGTCAAGGAGCCAGGAAAATTGGCATGACCTAGTTTGGCTGCTAAGGGTAAGAGATACTGACAAGAATTGGTCCCAGATGAGGTTAATTAGACACTTGTTTTTGACATATTGTCTCTGAGTTTCTTCCTGTTTCTATTATCAAAGGGAAGACTATACCTTCTAAGTATGTGTCTTGTTGAAGCCTACAGTTTTTGGGTTTGTTTTGTTTTGTTATTGCTGAGGCAATTGGGGTTAGGTGACTTGCCCAGGGTCACACAGCTAGTAAGTGTTAAGTGTCTAAGGTCAGATTTGAACTCAGGTCCTCCTGAATACAGGGCTGGAGCTTTATCCACTGTGCCACCTAGCTGCCCCCCACACACACACACATTTGTTCTTTAAGGAAATATTTGCAAAACCCTGTTCTAATTTTTATGAATTTCATGAAAATTGATCCTCAGATCATTCAACAATAAGTTAATTGGCTACTTTGTGGGTCTATTTTTTTAAATCTGTGAAATAAAAAAAAATCCTCAGCCTAGCCAAGGACTCTAGTTCAGGAATAGTGGTCCTTACAAGGAATAGTTTCTGAAGAGTAGGGAAAGCAGGAACCTCTGGGATATCCTGATATCTCAAAAGGGAGATGCTTAGGATCATGGATTTCCAATGAGAAGGGCCCTTATAAGTCATCTAGTCCAAATGCCTTCATTTGAAAGATGAGGAAACTCAGGAGGGAAATTACTTTCCTTAAGACCTCAGAGGGGAAATTACTTTCCCAGAGTCACATAGTTGGCAGGTAACAGAATTGGGATTTGAAGTCAAGTTTTCTAATTCTCAACCTATTATACCATGGCAATGCGGATATACTACCCTTCTCTCATGCTATTTATCTCTGTCTTGGCTAAGAAATCTGAATAACTCCAGCCAGATGCTGTCTGTGGCACAAGAAAGCGTAAGGGAGAGCTTTATCCAAGTTTTCCATCCTCCAAGTGCCATTGAGACAAAATACCTATTCCTCTAATGGAACTGACAGGAGGGAACTGCCTGGGAAGAGTCTCAGAAACTTAAAGAGTAAGTGAATAAGTCCAAGATTCTCAGGCCACTGTAAGCAGAGACTTCTCTTGGGTCTACAGCCCTGTCACAGGATGTGGCTAAAAATTTTTATTTACTACATCCCTGAAGAACAGTGTGATGATACAGCTGGGCAAATAGAGTGCTGGACAAGTCAGGAAGAGTCAGGAAGACTGAGTTCAAATCCCACTTCAGACTCTTACTAGCTCTGTGAGCTGCTTCATTTCTGCCTCAGTTTCCTCATCTCTAAAATGGTGATAATAACACTTGCCTTGCAGGGTTGTGAGGATCCAATGAGATAACATCTGTAAAGTGCCATAGCACTACATAGATTCGACAAAGATGAGGAGGAGGCAAGTAACAAGTCTCAGATCTTAGTTAGTTCACCTATCCTGCTAACCTGGCTTGGTTGACTGTTCAAAGCCACAACAGTGTCACCTTCAGTTAAGTGGTAGGAATGGTTAGGTGCAATGCAAGATAAATACCCTCTCTCTGGTTCTATCCCCATGTTATTTCTTGAGCATACTCTGGCCTTGAGGCCACAATGCCTCACATTCACTTGACTTCCATAACTAATCAGTTGCCAAATCATATCATTTCCTCCATTACTTCTTCTACTCATTGCCTTCCAACTACTTTAGTTAAGGCTTTTATCACCTATTGCCTAGATTATTCCATTAGCTTCTCATTCAGTCTTCCAACCTCAAATTTCTCCCCTTTGTGAAGCACACAAAAGTTCCCCTAATAGCTTGTATAAGCTTCTTTGCTAGATCCTTTATAGAGCTCTGAATCTGTCACCAGTCTGTCCATGGCTCCTGAAGAAAACATAGACATCTGGGGACATTGCTAAGATGCTCATGGGATGATGAGAAGTCCTCTGGAACTCCAACATTCATGAAGTTCTCTCCCAGTTGGAAGGAAGTTAAAGGAGACCAAGGTAGGTTGCCATGCCCTCCTCCTTGTTCCCCCAAGAAGTTTCTTTGGGGAGTGGGTGGAAGGAAATCTGTCAAAATGTTTTCTCCTCATTTTGTCATTCACTAGAATCTCTATCTCAATCAGATGCTCAAATAACTTGTGCTTTGAACTCATCTTATGTTTTATAGACAGCCTATAAGACATGAGTAAGTTTCCTCAGACAATCAAGTAGATCCAGGTTCTTTTCCCTCTTAGTCTGAAATATTTGATTGAATGGTTGACTGAGACTTCTCCCCTTGTTAAGGTATCAAGATTTCATTTTACTTTAAGTGGGGGTGGGGACTTGACTGATTTATTCAATCAACTCCACCCTTATTTCAAGCACCGCCTTCTACATAAACCCTTTCTTGAGCAACCATCTGTTTTGTATCTATTTAAACACATACATGTCATCTTCCCTCATAGAATGCAAGTTGTTACCCATCTGCCTTTGGAGTTATTCATGGTCTTTGTATTTATATTTGCATTTCTTCACAGGATGCTCCATTCCCCAATTTCTGGATCTTTGCTTTGGTGACTGTCCCCCATGCTTCCAATGTTCATTCTTCTCAACTTCCCTCTAGAGTCTCCAGATTCTTTAAGGACCCAAGTGCTGCCAGCTGCAAGGTCCTTCCCCTTTGAAGTTTTCTTGTATCTACTCTGTATGTAATCTTATATATAATATGCCCATATATGTATATGCCTATATATTTGGAATGTAATGTCCTTGAGGACAAGAATTCTTTTAAATTTTTTTTTGTATCCCCAGTACTTAGCCCCTTTCTTGGCACATAGTAAGAGCTTATTAATTGCAGGTGGATCATTGGATTGGACAATGGTCCACTTTAACCAGCTCAGACTTTATTTAATGGTTGTGTTATTTAGCAAAAGTTTTAGCTAAGACCTTTCTGATCTCTATCATATGGAAAGCCTGGCAGCCTTCAATAGGTGTTGGTGAGATGTGATACTCTGATTTCAATGGACTTCATTTGGGGAAGTAGTAGCACATCATCATTTCCCACAATTGACCCCCTTTTCCTACTCTGCACCTTTGAGTTGATGTTCTGTCTACTCTAGGACTTTTGGAACTTGTCCTTCTGAAGTAGGTGCACTCACCTGCAATGCTGTTGTTCTTCTGCTGCTATAACAACCACCTGGGTTGTTTGCCTAGTAGGGTGGGTGTGGCCTTCTCTGCTTGCTAGTGATCAATCATCCCGTCTGGGAAGTGGGGGAAGGGAAGGTTCCCTGACTTCAGTTCTTGGCAGCTTTAACAGCTCCTTGGCATCTCTACCCTCTCCCTCCCTCTTTCCAGTAAACAAGAGATAGAATCAAACAGTTAAAGACTCAGGGCTAGAAGAGATCTACCTCAGTTCTCATTTGTTCCACACTCTCATGATGGGGAAACTGAGATCCAGAAAGATTTAGTAACTTCCCAAAGCTGAAGAGGTAGTAGGAAAATCCGTGGGATTCTGACCCAGATTTTCCAGCTCCAAACCCAGCACTCTTTTCATGAAGCCATGATGAACAAGACCTAGCCTACCAAACACTGGGCAATGGCATCTGAATGCTTCCATGTTGAGCCTTCTAGCCTGTGTCCCACAATTACCTCCATCTGTCCCTGAAATGGGAGACCATATGAGAAAGTAGGGACATGAGCAGGGCCTCTGGAGTTAGAGGACTTAGGTTCAAATTATGCTTCTAGGTTACTGCCTGTGTGACCTTTAGCAAGCCACTAAACCTCAAGCGTAAATGAAGGAATTAAATTAAACAGCCTTTGAGGTATCATTCAGTTCTAAGTCAATGATCTTAACATGGACCACCATCCCATACTTTGTGTCCCACTCTCCTAGCCACAATGAGAATGGGAATAGAACCTTACATTTCTACCCTGAAAATTAAGGATGAATGGTTGTTTTCTAAATGGAACCTATAGAAGAATACTTGGAACTCCTAACTCCTTGGTAACTTGAATTCATATTTTTCTTGAGTATAGGTACCTACAGCAGCCTCTCTCACTCTCACTGTATTGCCTTCTTCACTTCCCTAGAAAGAAATGTATCTACACATACATGTATACGTAGGTTTGTAGACATGCCTGTATATGCATATACTTCATGTTGCTTTTATGTTTTGTATATTTTAAATTTATTTATGTAATCCTTCTCCCCCTTTCCAAGGCTACTTTCCCAACTCCCCCTTAAATGGGTAGGTTATGACTCCTGGCAGAGGCCACAACTACTTCTTTACTAAAGGTTTTTCAGGTAATCCCAAGAGACTGATTTTTGTCATTTCTTTGTTTTTAGTAGTTACTCATGAGCCCCCATTGGTGTGATTTCCATTATCAGTCAGAATCAATTGAACTATATTGGCTTTTACCAATGGGGATTACTGAGAAGATATAAAAAAGATATGTACTTGGTTTAGAACAATGCTCCCACACTAGACATGCAGTGTTCCTAGGGTGAATGAGCTCAAACTCATAGTTAAATGGTCATGAGGCACACATAGATAACCTATGTGGCAAAGGGCTAACTCCAGGCTCCTATGAAAGTCCTTTTCTCCCTTAATGGAATCCTCATGAAGTTTCTTCCTCTTAGGTGTAGCTCTCTCTGGAGTCAGTGTCCTTGTATAAATCTGAAGCTGCCCATTTCTCTATACTCCAAGTGGTCTTACACTCCTGTCTCTCTAACAATATGGTTAATGGGGAAGGGAGAAGAGGAAGAGGAAAGTACCTCCTCCTTCCCTAATAATAAATTCCTTCTCATGGACCTAGGAAGCCCAGTTCCTGAATCTGGGATTCTCTCTTACTCAATTAAATGACTGAGTTCTAACTAACTAGCTTTGTTTTCATAGGAAGACCAAAAGGCTTCATTTAAAACCAGAAAGGCTTGATCTCAGCCTATCACGAGATGTTTCCTGTGTGACACCATCTGCCTTTAATGTAACATCATTTGCCACTAAGGCCAAGGTAAAGAGGGGAGTATTCCAGGCCTGGCAGGCTAATGTGAAGGTGGGAGACAGAACACCTAGCTTGTGCAACATCATGTGGTTGGCTACATTTTCAGCCACCAAGTCCAAGAGAAGTGATTTCCTCCATCAACAAGATCATAGCTCCTTGATATCCTGAATTGACAGAATGATCCTGGATATTTTCAAAGCACCTACTATGTGCAAGACATAAGCATCTGCCATATTCCTGATGCCCCATGAGAAATGATCAAGTTTGACTCTTGACTACCACTTACTGCTTCTAATTTATTTGGTCCCCCCTCCCCCGACCTGCTTCCTTGCCTTCCTCCAGCTCTTTGGTATTTTCCAATACCTAAATCAGACATTTGCTCTAGCTGCGTAGCTTTAAACCTTCCAATCCCTGCCAGCTGGCTGACCATCTGCAAGCCTGTCATGCAATCTCCATAGTGTCCCTACAGATGGAAAGCTGTCTACTGTGAAGGAGGAGCTTATTCTGAGCCTGGGCAAAGGCAGCGACACATGGTGACCAAGGCAGTCAGCCAGCCAACACCAGCTAGGACATGCCTGGGTGATGGGGGCAGGGCATCAAAGACCCCTACTCTAGATGTTCCCCCCACTCAGGAATGCACAGATTTAGGACTGTATACAGTAGCAGCACAATAATTGACACATAGATAGTCCTTTAAACTGGACCAAGTTAAATCCATGATCTCATTTGAGCATGACACCAACCTATGGGGAAACAGCTACTACAGCTGTTATTACCCTATTGTACAGTTGGAAAAACGGAGGCTCAGAGAGGTGAAATGATTTGCTAAGTCACACAGCTAGTAAGTGTAAGAGGTGAGACTCAAACCAAAGTTTACCTGACTCCGTGTCCTGCATACTACCCCAATTGCACTGGCAGCACTGGTTTGTTTTGTTGTTGTTATTTTTTTCCCAAGCCTGGAATTCCATCGTGTAGGGGAGCTCCTGGTGGGGAAACTCCCTCCACCAGAGCAAAATTCACATTCTTAGAGAGTCATGTGGGGGAAGTCCTGGGGGGGGGCGGGGCTGGTAAGTGGCTCCCAAGGCCACCTGGACAGTGTGTGTCAGAGAATCCAAATCTTCTGGAGTCCAAGGTCAGTCCCCTATTTACTATATGCTCTCAGGTTTATTATTTAGCCTACTGAACAGATGGCAAAACTGAAGGTCAAGGAAAAGTAAGTGATTTGCTTTTGGACACCCAGGATCTTTCCCCCAGAAGCACAGGGAGACTGCTCAAGCAGCCTCACCTCCCGACAAGTTGTTGCTTTTCATATATTCTTCACTTAACATAACATGGGACATGGTTCCCTTCAGTAGAATATAAACCCTGGGAAGGTAACTGTGATTTAGCCCTAGGGCATGGCACTAACAGGTATGTAGTGGCTAAAGGAATTAATGAATTGTGGATGAATGAATGAATGAATGAATACCCACATGCATAAACAAATGACTGATCAGAGGCAGGATTTTAATCCAGACCTTCCAGTGCTCAAGTTCAGCAAGTTATCCAAGATAGCAGCTGCCATACAGAACTAAGGCTAGACACCACCCAAAGGGGTAGGGATATAAGGAAGAAGGCTATTCTTGATAGCACGCAGGCATTTATGTGATGATTTACCTGGTATAGGGTGCTCAGGGAAAACTAGCACCTCGGGTGTGAGGGCTGCCAGTCCTATTGAGGACTACTTTCCTACTTTGGTGTCCACCTGATTTCTTACCTGTGGCTCCTAGAAGCTAGAGCATGCATAAGTGACCATACCAAGACAAACGGTTTTGGCAGATGAGCTAAACCAGGTTGAAGGTAACTGAGGGGTTTCAAACCCAACAATGAGTTGGGGGGGTCTACCCCAAGCATGTGAAGACATCCCCCAGGGGAATGGGCCCATGAGAACAATTTGTTCCAACAGCTATGAAAGTACAGTGGAGCAATTAGAACTTGGTGTGACATGGAGGATGCCAAGGGCACCCACTGCACCCTGAGCCATCACCAGTAATCTTGACTTTTGTCTTGTCACTGGACTTCAATAACTCTGAAGAGAGAGTGAAGTCCACAACTTCAGGCAACTCTGCCTCTTTTTTTTTTACACAGCTAGTAAGTGTCAAGTGTCTGAGGCCAGATTTGAACTCAGGTTCTCCTGAATCCAGGGCCGGTGCTTTATCCACTGAACTCTGCCTCTTTTAAATCCATTTTATGTTTGAGTCAAAAGACATCATTACAGGAAAGTTGAAGATGCACAAATGGAGAGCTGTCTTCACTCCAAATGTTCATATGAACTATTTGTGCCAACCTGTGGTGGACCTTTCTGAGCCCATGTTGATTTGATCAGCTACAGTCAGACATACTGTACCTTAAACCTGACACAGTGATGTCATTTTAATCTTCTTTAAGAACAAAGGACAACAAACAAACAACCAGTCTTATGATAAGTCAAATTTCCTGAGTCATGAGGTCCCCAGGGAATAATAAAAGAGAGGAGAAACAGTTTTTACAGCTGGCCTTGGCTGCCATTCTCCAAAGACTTTTCATAGAGTATCAGTGACCCTAGGGTTTCCAAGCTTTGGCTCATTCTAACCACACCCCACCCTCCACTGGCAAGACTTTGAAGTTGGGGTGAGTCTGTCACGAGCAGCAGCTAAGTTCAGAGAGGCTCCTTACTAGGGAGGTAGCCTTCACAGGGGGGATACTACTTGTACTAGTAGATGAAATCTTCTCACTGAAGACATGCAAAATCCTAGAAACTTTGATACCATTATGGATGTATCAATGCCTAGTGGAGTAAACACTGGTTCCCCATAGGACTTTCTTGATGCAAGCTGCCATACTATTTTAAGAGCCTCCCCCCAGCTCTTCTCAGCTCCATTCTCTGCCTCCATGGAAAGAGGCTATGTGTTGCAAAGGAAAGAACACTGGCTCTGGAATTGGGGGACCTGGAGTCAAATTTCCACTCTGCCACTCACTACCTAAGGCCCTTGGCCAGTTACTTTACATCTTTGGATATCAGTGTCCTCATAAGTAACTCATGGGTGTGGGACCTGATCACCCTTGAAGGTCCCTAGCATCCCAGTTGTTTGTTGGTGATTAATACCACAGTATTTAAATCCACATAACAGGTTTTTTTGGGTGTATTCATTGCTAATTTTGTTTAATCTGGATTTTGGGGGGGCTTGGGGGTGTAATTGGAGAGGTTCTTTTTTGTTTTAAATATTAAAATTGTCCAATGGTTTCAGAAAAAGCTGGTAAGACCTACATGAACTGATGCAAAGTGAAGTAAGTAGAACTAGGAGAACAGTGTACATAGTAACAGTAATATTGTAACATCAGTCAACTATGAAATCTATTCTGATCAAGACAATGATCCAAGGGACCATAATGGAAAATGCTCTCCACCTCCACAGAGAAAACTGATGAACTCTGAGTATAGATTGAGGCATACTCTTTTCACTTTCATTTTCTTGCAGCATTTTTTTTTGCTTTTTTCCCCTCATCTTGACTAATATGGAAATTTTTTGCATGACTTCACATGTATAATTGATATATTCCTTGCCTTCTCAATGGCTAGAGGAAGGGTGGGAGGAAGGGAGAGAATTTAGAACCTAACATTAGAAAAAAGATTAAATTTTTTTAAAAAGAAAATTTTTAAATGCTTTCCAAATTAAAAAGAAAGACCCTCTAATAGATGAAGTATTTAATTACACATAGAAATTTTTACTGGGTTTGCTGTAAATTTAATTTGCTTTGGGGGAGATTTTGTTGTATTTTGTTTTCCATTTTAAGTATAAAAAGTCAGCTGTCAAAAAAAATCAACAAACCTATAATGAAGACACCTAGATGATGTGTATGTATATGTATAGATGTATGTGTGTGTATACAGACAGACAGACAGAGTAGATAGTTGGTAACCTCAGAGGGGAAGGCAATATTTGATCTGATCATCAGGAAAGATCTGCAAATAGGTGAAATTTGAGCTTAGTCCTAAAGGAAGCTTAGGAAACTAAAAAGCAGAGGTAAGAAGGAAGGGCATTCCAGGCAAGGGGCACAGCCAATGCAAAGACAGAATGAAAGGATATGGAAAATGTTCAAGAAAGAGCAAATCTGTACTTGGAGCAGGGTAAAGTGAAAAAAGTCTGAAAACATAGGAAGGTCAGGTTATGCAGAATTGTTATGGTCAGCTCAAGGCGGCTAGGTGGCGCCATAGTTCATTGAGCGCTGGGCCTGGAGTCAAGAAGACACCTTCCTGAGTTCAAATCTAACCTCAGACACTTACTAGCTGTGTGACCCTGGGCAAGTCACTTACCTCTGTTTGCCTCAGTTTCCTCATCTGTAAAATGTGTTGGAAAAGGAAGTGGCAAAACCACTCCAGTATTTCTGCAAAGAAAACCTCAAATGGGGTCACAGGAGTTGGACACAACCCATCAACAACAAAACATGATCAAACTTAGTTTAGTAAATTATTTTGACACCTGAGTAGAGGATGAATTCAAGTCAGGAGAAATTTAATGCAGAAA
This sequence comes from Dromiciops gliroides, assembly GCF_019393635.1. Taxonomy (NCBI): domain Eukaryota; kingdom Metazoa; phylum Chordata; class Mammalia; order Microbiotheria; family Microbiotheriidae; genus Dromiciops; species Dromiciops gliroides. The sequence continues at coordinate 13,841,638 of NC_057864.1, forward strand.
GAACAAGCAGGTGACTGATACAATAGTCCAGATGAGAGGGATCAAGGACCACAGCTGCCCTCAGTTATGTTAGTGGAATGAAGTTGACTTATAGATGCGATGTTCTGAAGGTAGAAATGAATAGATTTGGCAAATATTAGATATGTGGGTCATGAATGACACCAAGATCATGAGTCTGGTTTACTGGGAAAATGGTAGGGCCCACAGCATGAACTTGGAATGTTAGAAGAGGAGCTAATTTGGGGTTAAAGATGAAGTCCTAAACATAAAATATGTTTTCTAAGAAAAAAAAAGATGAAGTCGTGTTTTAGATGTATTGAGTTTGATATGTCTATGGCACATTCAACCTGAGATGCCCAAAAGGCAGCTGTTCATGAGAGAGTAGAGCTCAGAAGAGAGATTAGGGCTGTATAGAAAGATCAGAGAATCATCTACATTGAAATGAGAATCATCCCACTGAACCCCAAGTTGCTGCTGAGATCGGCAATGACACAGGATAGAAGGAAAAGAAAATGGCACCAAGGAAAGAGCCTTGGGGGACTGTCATGATGAGGGGATGAGGTTGGAAGTCAGATCGAAGAGGGTTAAGTAGAGATGGAGAGAAGAGGAAGTAGATAACTCTAGCTGGCTTTCTTAAGAAAGACTCAAAGAGACAAGGAGATAAAAGATACGGGATAATAAATAGGTGGGATGGTAGGCTCAAGTGAGGGTTTTTAAGTAAAAGCTCGGTAGGTGACGGAAAAGCAGTTGGCATCCAGGGAAAGAGTGAAGATAAAAGAGAAAGTAGGGAGAGTATGGGCAACTTTTCATAGAAGAAAGGAGGGGCTGGATAGAGGGTGCATAGATAGAGTTGGCTTTGACAAAGATAAATCACATCATTACCAGTGACCAGAGTGAAAGAAGAAATAGTGGGGAAAGATTTGTGAGTAACATGAGATGAGCAAGGGGAGAAAGGAGTCCTTGGCCAATGGCCTTGATTTTTTTTCAGTCAAGTATGAGGTGAGCTCTTCAGTTGAAAAGGTGGGAGAAATTAATGTCATGCAAGGCCTGAGGAATGATGAGAAGGTTTGGAAGAACTGCTATAGTGAGTGGGAAAGCTCCCAAATATATTAGATAGCTATAAAAGGATTACTCAATTGTATTGAAAGACCAGTTCAGAATATATATGTCCGGGACCCACTCAGCACTGTTTAGTGACTTTCTCCAGCTCCATTCAACTGACTATGAACAGGAGTGAAGGTCATGGCTTGTGAAAATAATTAAGCACTTGGCAATGTATCATGCATGATCGGAAGAGGAATTTAAGAATAGTCTTCAACTGGTTCACTCAGGGGCCAAGATAGGGAAGGGAAGAGAATGCACCCAGGGCAGGGGTGATGGCCTTCTGAAGAACTGAGGAGTGGAGGGAATGGAAGTCATGGGCAAGATGAAGCTCAGGGTTAGGGACCACAAGGCATCAGAAAAGACAGAATGATAGACCATGATTTGGCATCCATGATACCAAGTTTAAATGATGCTGGGTTCAAACCTAGATTAAGGAAGGGCATTGGACCTGACCGTCTGTAAGGTTCAGCTATAGATTCTGTTCTCTGCTATGATCTAGACATGGCTGGGTTTTTGGTGATGAGTTTTTTTCCTCCCAGGTGAAGGCAAAAAATTTCATCATTGTGAAACTGAATTGGCATGTAGCCAGTACCTTCACATTCCTTTCTTACAAGGATTAAAGAAGGGTGTCATGGTCCCAAAGTATCTGCCTCTTTGGGTTTGCCTCCACTAAGCTGTTACCAAATTCCACCAGAAGTCTGAAAGAGGACTAGTTGAGAAGGCTGTGCAATGGCCACGGGGGCCAGTGGGTAGGCTTGCCCCCCTGCTGAGAGAGGTAGGGCCAGTCAAGTGTTCTTTGGAAAGCTCAAAAATGGCACCTGGGAGTTCAGGGCAGGCAACCCTGCCCTGATTTCTTGGGCTGAAGAAAACGTGAGCAAAACATTGCATCACTAAGCCACAGTTTCTTCATCTGTAGAGTGAAGAGTTTATGCAATGGATGATTTGCAAGGTCTCTTCTTGGGTCTAAATTTATGATCCCATGAGTCTGGTGCCAAGGGAGGCAGAAGCAAAAAGGGCTGTGGAGTTGGGTCACACAGTAGTCAACATCTGAAGTAGACCCCAGGTTAAGGGCACTACTTTTTTTTCTATTTACACCTCTGCAGTGTTTTTAGGAAGTGTGTACAAGGTCCTTCTCCCCTATAGTCCTGCCCCACCCCACCCCAAGCCCTAGCGATGGAAAAAAACTCGTTGGAAGATGAGTACCTAGGATTTCTCTAAGTCATCATTTCTGCTGCCAAAGAAAATATCTCCTGGCTCGACTTCCAGTAAGGACAAGATTGGCTAAGTCATGGATCTTCCTTCAAAACCCTGGCTCTTGGTTAGAGCATTAAGGGACTGCCATTGCTCAGGCTCTGCCTGGGGCTGGAGGGTGTACCAGGGTGGATCAGCATATTTAACATTAAAATGTGGTCTTGGGCAGCTAGGTGGCACAGTGGGTAGAGCACTGGCCCTGGAGTCAAGAGGACCTGAGTTCAAATCTCACCTCAGACACTTATTAACTGTGTGACTCTGGGCAAGTCACTTAACTCGAATTGCCTTACACATCTGGGGACATCTCTAGTCATCCTGATGTATATCTTGCCACTGGACCCAGATGGCTCTGGAAGAGAGAGTGAAGTTGGTGACCTTGCACAATACTCCCTCACTTAAATCTAATTCAGTGCAAGTCATGACATCACCCTGATGTCATGGTTCTCTTCAAGAAGGAAGGACAAACAACAATAAGGAGTCATAGGACCATAGAATCTTAGACTAGACCCAGCCTGGAAGGGATCATTTCATCCAACCCCCTTCTCTTCATTTGACAGATAAGGAAACTGGGGCACAAGATCATCAGATGACAACTCAAGCTACTCTAGCACTGAAGGTGGGAGTCAGGAAGAACTAAGTTGTCTCAAATCCAGCCTGACAGTCATTAGGCCTGTGTGACCCTAGGTAAGTCATCTCTCTCTCTCTCTCTCTCTCTCTCTCTCTCTCTCTCTCTCTCTCTCTCTCTCTCTCTCTCTCTCTCTCTCTCTCTCTCTCCCCCTCTCTGTCTCTGTGTGTCTGTGTGTCTGTGTGTGTGTCTCTCTGTATTTCTGTCTCTCTGTTTCTCTCTCACTCTTTCTGTCTCTGTCTCTCTCTCACACACACACTCACACACACACATACACATACACATACACACGCAGAGCATTAGTTTCCTCACATGTAAAATGGGGATGGAGAGGAGCTGGTATGGATGGTAAGAGGCCTGGGAGTCAGAAAGACACGAGATCAAATTCTACCTCTGACACAGAGTAGCTGTTTGACCCTAGTTAAGTCACAAGCTCTCAGTGGTGCCAGACACCTAAGATAATCATTTACAAAAAAGTAGCCCATATGGGTTGGTTCCCACACTGATTCAATTACTCAACCAACATTTCTGAGCATCTACTGTGTGCCATGTACCGAGCTGAAGGCTGAGGGCACAAAGACAAAAAACAAATCAATGGCTTCTGGAAGTTTATATTCACAGGGACCAATCAAAATACAAACACCAGGAAGTCCTTATGTCAAAGAGCTTACATCTATAATGTTTGTATCTTCTATAAGCCTGTTGATATTAACTCCTTCTTAAAATGGAAGTTACCTAAGGACAGAGGCTGATTTTGCCTTTTGTTTTCCCAGAGCTCAGCAGCTTCTGGTTCAGGAAAACATTTAATAAATGCCAGTTGATGGGGACCATGTCTGCCCAGTAGTAAGCACTTAATAAATGCTTGTTTAAAAGAAAGGGTTGTTGTAAGGATCTGCTAGAAGGTGTGGAGCAGTAAGATAAGGGCCCTAATGTCCCTTCCAAGTCTAAATCTCCTATCTTATTATAATGCTCGGAGAAATCCCTTTTAAGTCTACGATAAACGTCATTTACTCTTACTATGATTGTGAGCAGCCCAGAGAGGATTCGAACTCATAGTTTTGGACCCGGCGCCAGCTCCCAGGGACTTAGCTAGGCTCTCAGCGCAGCTGGGGCTGGAGATGAGGGAGGGGGTGTATGTAGCTCACGCGGGCGGGGCCGTCCGGGGTCTGCGGTTGCGGGGGCGAAGCCGGCCTCTGGGGCTCCAGTGCGGAGCGGCGTGGGCGGGGGAGGTGGGGAGGCTGGCATCGATCTGGTCTGGACACAGCGATCGGGGCCCGGGGCGATGAATCAATGGGTGACGGGAACTTCGGGCTATTAGGTTTCAACTGCAATAAAAAGGATCCCATTTTCGGTAATAGTAATTTACAAAAGAAAACTGGGGGCCTTGGGGGGGGTTCCTTCCAGCCCCGCCTCCCTTGAGACACACATACACGCACAAACACATACACACACGCTCCCAGACACACATACACACACACACACACACGCTCGTACACACACATACACACGCACACACGCTCCGCCTTCCCCAGCACTGGCTCACACTTTCAGAGTGACGCATTCGTGGGCTTGGCAGGCTACGTTGCCCCGAAACCCGGAAGCAGGAGGGTTGGGACAGAGAGGGGAGGGGACCTGCACTGCGGGGGGCACCTCCCTTTCCCGCCTTGCCCTTTCCAGCGTCATTTGGCCTCGCCAGTCCAGGCCAAGTAGGGGAAAGAGGACCAAGGAATAGCGAGGCAGCAAATGGGGCCTTGGACATCACTGTTTTTACAGAAGAGGAGAGTGAGGCTGCGATAGGGCAAGGGATTCGCCCCAGGTCACACTAACATAATGGAAGAGTCAGGATTCGAACCTAGGTCCCGTCCTCATAACATCGTGGGCTCTCTCCACTAGGCCCAGTTGCGCTCCCCCCTCCCCCCACAGGCCGGGGTACTGTCGGGTAGCCCCTCTGCAGGAAGCTCTAGGACCAGAGGTTGAAGTGGCTTTAGAAACCCCTTTGTTGGGACAGTCCGGGGTTGGGGGACGGAGGTGGAGAATCAGGCTGTGTTGGGAGACCTAAGTGGGGAGACTCCCCCAAATCTCCCACCTCGGAAGCTTAGGCCAGGGCTCCCTAGGCTCAGCTGCAGCTGAGCTGGTTCGCTAGTCCTCCCCCGCATTTCCCTGGGGCTTTCGGAGAGGGTGGGGGTGGGGGTAAGTCATGCTTCTTCCGGAAAGACTGCGCTCAGAGGGAAGCCACCAGCTGTGGCCAGATGTGACAAAATTGCCCGTCCCTCCTTGATTTTTTTTTCCCTTCCCCCCAATCTCTAATAACGGGAGTTATCTTCCTGGGCCAGTACAATCCATTCTGGGTCCCAGTGTAGGGCTTGGGTGGGGGTGGGGGCTGTCACATAGTTAACCTTTCAGTCTGTTTCTTTATCTTTAAAATCCATTTTTAAAGAACTGTTATTTTTTTTTTTAAATCTAGGAGGGTGGCAGCGGTGGAGAGAGGGGTCCCCCTTGAGTCTGAAAGCCCAGACTTCAGCATCCACCTCTGGAACATTCTGCGTGTGTGACCTTGGGAAAAGCACTCAAACCTCCCGGAAGCTACACTCTGACCTTCAATTATCGGGACACATATTGCCAAAGGAGGGAGGGAGTTCCACAGATGGAGAGGACACTACCCCAATGAAGTAGCAAGTCTGGATCAAAAAGGGGGAAAGGGGAGAGGAGGCAGGAAAGGGGACCAGGTTAGGTTGGAGAAAGAAGGGTTAAAAAGGAACGGTCCCTGCCTGAAAGGGTCTTCCGTTCTACTAAGGGGAGAAACACCCAGAGCAGTGCCTCGGAAATACATGGGAGAAAGTGAATGGAGGCCACTAGCGATCCAACGGAAAGCATTCTGGGACAACTTGAGAAGGACCCTTCTGGCTGGTGAAATAAGAGATAAGCTCACCAAGGGAGGGGATAGAAAAGGAGAAGAGATCCTCGGGGAGATCACCACACTTGATAGGAGTTGGCAGGATGATCACCAAGCAAGAAATAGAGAAATGGGAGAACCAGAAAAGAACAGCATCCCAAGCCAAGGAAGGAGAGACTCTTGGAGAGAATGAGATGTCCATCACTTCCTAAGGATCAAAAAGGTTGAGAACTGAGAAAGGATCATCAGCTGTGGCCTTGAGAGTTCACTACATAAAAAAGAAATAAAACCAAAAGCTGTGTAATCAGAATGACCAAACTTAGCTCAGGAGAAAAGGACAGAAAAATGGAACTCCCTCATCCTTTCAAAGGTGGGGGAATATGGGTGTGAGACATTGTATATACTCTCAGGAAAAAAATAATAAACTACTTGTAATTGAGGGAGCAAAGAAAGTATTGGTAACCAAGAAGAAGGAGAAGGAAAAAGGAAAAGAAGGAGGAGAAGGAGGAGGAGGAGGATAAGAAGGTGAGACAAGAAGCCTTTCCTAGACCTCCTTAATCTTTGTGTTTTCCTTCCTGCTAATTAAGTCCAATTTATCCTGTATGGACCTTGGTTGTGTATAGTTCTTTGCTTGTCATCTCTTCCCTTAGACCCTCAACTCCTTGAGAGTAGGGTTTTTTTAATCTTTCTTTTTGTCCTCACAACTCAGCAGAGTTCCTGATACACAGAGCAGGTGCCTAATAAATGCTAGTTGATTGACAAGACTGAATTAGCTTGAGAAGAGAGGGGAGATTTGGAACAGCAATTATGAAATTTGTGAGAAAGAAAATCCATTAGGGATAAATTATCATGCAGTGTCCAGGGCTCAGCCAAGAATCAATAACATCCGATCATAGGACAGAGGGTTCAGAGATTGTGTGATGAAAGAGACCTTAGAAGTCATACAGCTGTAACAACAAATAAATAAACACACAGATAAATAAATAAATGGATGAAAAGTTAAATAAATAAATATACATGCAAAAATTAAATAGAAATTTAAAGTCATACAATCCAACCCTCTCATTTTACAGATGAAGAAACTGAGGCAAAAAGAAGCTAAGTTATTTGCCCAGGGTCATAAAGCTTATAAGCATCTGAAGGGGGATTTGAACCCTGGTCTTTCTGATTTCAAGTCCAGAGCCCTAATTATTACACAACAATTTTTACAGTGATCATGTTTTCATTATTTCCTCCAGTAGAGCTAAAGAGTTGAGGAGAAAGATGCATAAGAATAAGTAGGAAAAAGGAAGTTATACAAAGAAACTTTAAAAGTACCTACATGTGATATGTATATATATAGACACACATTTTTAAGCAGTATACATGTAGATTTATCTTGTCAAGATAGATCTTGTTTATACGTGGTTGTTTTCATGTTTTCTTTTGTCTTTTCTTGTATTCCCAGAACTTAGGACAGTTCCTGGGTACTGGTAAACTTAAAGAAACATTTATTGACTGACCGACTTACTCAATGAATACCACTTAAAAACTTTACAATGCAAGTTTCCATATGTAATTTTGTTGATACCCCTAAGTGAAGGAGGCACTATTACCATTCCCATTTTACAGACGAGAAAGCTGAGGTTCGAATGGAACAATTGACTTACTAAAAATCATTGAGCTCATAAGTACATGAGGTGGGCTTCAAGCCCAGCCAGGAGAGGCTCTGTGCTTCAGTAGACAGAAGGCTGGATTTCAAGGCAGATGACCTTGGTCCTGTTAAGGCTAAAATTCTAGCTAGTCTGTCTAAAATATCTAATGAGTGGTCGCCAATAACTTATAAGCTTTAGCAAGAGTTAGGCTTTTAAGCATTTATTAAGGAGAATAAGAATTTGGTAAAGAGAGAGAGAAAGGCCTACATTCATCTATCTATTAAAGGGAGAGCGCATCTCTAGCTCCGCTCTCCGCCAGCGTCCACAGGAAAGAGAGCGAGTCAGAGCGCCAGGCTCCCCCTTCTTCCTCCCTTCCTGACGCCAAAGAAAAGACACATAGTCTTGCCCTCAAAGATCTTCACCTCATGGGCGAGCTCTTCTACAGTAAGTCTCCAGCAGGTGGCGTCATTCCAATCGTTACAGTCCAAATCCTGGCAAATACAGTCTTAGGACAGTCACCTCTGAGGAACTCAGTTCCCTCATCCATGAAATAGGAAGCTTAGGTGTGGTGACTTCTAAGGTTCTTCCTGACTTAGAAAGACCACCTTTCTAACTCCGTATCCAACTCTCTACTCACCAGGCCAGTGTGATAGGGCAAAGGAGAGTGCCAGATGAAGTCCTCAGGGAATATTTGAAAAGGGAGAGATTACTTTCAAATGGGAGTATTAGGGATGTTTTTCTGGCCAAGGAGACACCTGAAGGAAGGGTTTCAACAGGTGTATCACGGGCTAATAGATTTGGAGCTCAGAGGACCTAAGAAGGCATGCACAATCAGGCATGGGGAATGACCTCCCCATGGAATGTATTACTCTTTTCCCGAGTGGACCTCAGGCTATGCAATGGGGACAAAATGTCATATTCTCCAGCTTCCTTGGCACACAGGAATGTTTGGAACATTAACGTACTGGCTGCAGAGTCATTAGAACTTCCCAGAAATAGGGAAAGGAACGAGAACTGTGATTTCATTTATAGAAGGTTAACAAATCTCCCTTCACCAATGCAGGTCACTGCTCTCTCTCTACCTCCACAAGGGCTACTTAGCCCTCTGTGGAGGACTCCGCCCTGAAGCCAAATCGGTGATTGATGAGTTTCTGCCTGGAACTCATGGGAGAACATCTGCCTTGGTTCTCACTTTGTACCATTGGTGTACGCTGTGTCCTGCTCCGTGTCCACACCATTCTCCTCTCCCGAAGCCTTGGAACTTCACCTTTTAGAATAGAAGCTCATGGAGAGTGGGACTCGTGGGTTTTTTTATTTCCAGCCTTTAACAACATGTCTGGTACATGTCTGCCCTCTCTCTATCTCTCTCTGTCACACACACACACACACACACACACACACACACTCTCACACACACACACACACACACACTCACACCTACCTCATCTTAGAGAGTTGGGGTAGAACAATGAGAGGTTAAATGCCTCCTTGCCCAGGGTAGAATGCTGCCAGTGTTTGTCAAAGGCGTAAATGAACGAGTCTTCCTGGTTCCATTATCTGTTTTGTCTCCACTATCCCACACTGCCCCTCTTCCTGGAGAGAGGCTGTTTCTTTAGGTCCCTAACTAGCCCTTGGACCTGTTTGTTTAGTTCTGGATTCTATGCCTCATCTTCCTGGATCCTCTTTGAATATTCTTGGGAGTGAGGGAGGTGCCCTGTCACTTGGGTGCCTGGGGTGGAAAGATTAGAAACTGTGCTTCTGGAATCCCAAATTCCTCACCACTAAATCTTCGTGTTATCAATTTAATCCCTGAGATGAAGAGAGAACACAGAGTTGGTTGTAAAGGTTTAGGGACAGGGAGGTTTGTAAGTGTTAATTTATTGGCAAGTCACTCACCCTTAAGAACAATTGTTTGCTGTCATTAGGAGATATCAAGCTTGTTCTTCGTTAATATATTCCTTGTGTGTCTGTTTTAACATGCAGGGACCTTGCTACTGACACGTCTTAGATAATGTTTTTCTTTTGCTGCAGACACTGATCCATGACCTTCATCAACTCTCTAAACCAAATGGAGACAGATTTCATTGCTTGCAGGCAGGGTGTCAATTTGCAAGCAGGAAACAATAAAAATTGTTGTTACTCATTTTTGGACTGGACTTGGGATTTCACTGAGGTGTGGGGAATTCTCTGAAAAGAGACTCCCTTCATCAGAGCAGACCTGTTCCTGTTCTGCCAGCTGAGAGGCTTGCAGAGATACCTAAGGGCATTGAGAGGGTCCAGGGTCACACAGTTTGTGTCAAAGACAGGGCTTGCACCAGGGTTTCCAGACTCTGCACGGCTTAGTCTTCTATATTATACTGTCTATTGATAGTGATAATTGCTGAATCATAAAGCTATTGACAAATGCTTTCAAATTCAAGCTTCCAAACAGCCCTGTAATATAGGTACTAGAGGTATTGTCATCCCCATTATTTTATCAAATATTCCCTCTTCTGGACCTAACAGACGTCCAATGAAACAAGCATTTCCATTTCCAAGGTAGAGCCGAAAACAAGGATCAGACATGAGACCTCACTCAGTCCCAAGTTGCTTTTCCTTTTAAATTCACCATGTGACTTTCAAGGCTATGGGGCTCATCAGATTTCCCTCTGGGCTTCTGTTCTGGTCTATTATTTTTAAAAAAGAATAAACATTTTTATCTAAAGTTTTGAGTTCCAAAGTTTTTCCCTTTTTTGCTCCCTTTCCTCTCCCCTCCCTGAGGTGGTAAGCAATCAGATATAGGTTATATATATGCAAGTATCCAAAACATTACCATGTTAGTCATTTTGTACAAGAAAACTCAAAAAAGAGAAAAAAATGAAAGAAAGAACGTGAGAATAGCATGCTTCAATCAGTGTTCAATTAATATCAGTTCTTTCTTTGGAGGTGTCGGGACTTTCTTGGATCATTGTTATGCTGAGAATAGTTGTCATTCACAGTTCTTCAGTAAACAATATTGTGTCTCTGCACGATGTTTTATTGGTTCTGCTCACTTCACTACATATCATTTCATACAAGGCTTTCCACGTTTTTCTGAAACCATCCTACTTGTCATTTCTTACAGTACAATATTATTCTATTACAATCATATACCACAGCTTGTTTAGCCATTCCCCAATTGATGGGCATTCCTTTGATTTCCAATTCATAGCTACCACAAAAAGAACTGCTATAAATGTTTTTGTATAAATAGGTCTTTTTCTCTTTTTTGAGATGTCTTTGGGATAGTCTATGAATTTTAAAAATGCTTCAGTGACTCTTTTTTTTTTCTTGTTTTTCTTTAAGCAACCTGTAGCTAGACTTTCTCTTTCTCCCCTCTCCTCCTCTCACTGAACAGAGATCCTAAATGTTTCCCTGGAAGAATTTCAGTAGTTCAAATCTATGACCTGAAGTAGAGGAATACTCAGATTCCAAATAGGGAACCGCTCTAGGGTTTCATCTCTCGGTTTCTCACTTCTACCACCAGCCCTACTCGACGCAGAGCAGGTCCTGTGTCCAGCGGGGAGAAGAGGCATGCTCCATGCATAGACATGGATAGGTAATAATTTCAGAGATGTAGCAAACGCAGGAATGGGGCTCTTGGAATCAGAGAACAGAGCTATCTATGGATAGGAGCAGATCCTGGGAAGCCAAATGAGCATCCAGCAGGATGCTTCACCCAAGGAGAGTTTCATGCAGACTCCATGATAACTACACTCCACTACACATAAAACTACCACTGACCTCTGTTTTAACCTAGTCTTCCCTTGGACCTTGTGTGTATTTGTGGGACTGTGTACCTGAAGCTTTTAGGGGGTAATGCTTTTTAGCTTCTGTTCTTGTTGTGACTTCCTAGTAAATACTTTTGCATTTCCTTAGGCAAGGCAGCTAGGGGAAGCAGTGGATAGAGCACCACGCTTGGAGTCAAAAAGACTTGAACTCAAATCTAGCTCAAGCACTGATTAGCAGTATGACTCTAAACAAGTCACTTCACTTCTGCCTCAGTTTACTCATCTGTAAAATGGGCATGATATTAAGAGCACCTACCTTACAAGGCTGTTGTGAGGTTCTACTGAGATAATATTTGTAAAGTGCTTAGCACAGTGCCTGGGATATAGTAAGTGCTATATAAGTGTTATGTGAGGGGCAGCCAGGTGGCACAGTAGATAGAGCACTGGGCTTGGAGTCACCCAGCCTGCCTCAGTTTCCTCATCTGTAAAATGTGCTGGAGAAGGAAATGGCAAAACACTCCAGTATCTCTGCCAAGAAAACCCCAAATATGGTTGTGAAGAGTCAGAAACTACTGAAAAATAACACAACAAGCAAAAAATGTTAGTTATTATTATTTTACCAAGAGCTAATTGCATCAATGGATAATTGTTCCTGGGAAACATGCAAATGGGAACTTGTGAACTGGAGACTTAGAAAGGTGATACCACAGGGTATATCCTTGAATACTGAACATGGCCAACCTCTGGCATTCTAGCGATTGTGGATAAAATTATCAGTCCCAGAACAAACTAGAATCAGAACTGAACCCCAAATGAAAAATTTAGAAATCAATGAGGGTTTATTGAGTTCACCAGCAAGGGAGCCTCACCTACAGGGGCACAGATTCCCCAAAAGAACAAAAGGGCAAACCTGCTATAGGTTTCCATTTAGGCAGGAGGTGACACAGTTATTGGGGTACCTTGGGATTCGATAGGAATTGTTGTTAGGGACTTGCTGGGTAGGAACAAGGGGTGTGATATCCCTTGACTGGACAGCATCTATTGCTGGGTCTCTTCAGGTAAGCCATTTCTTGTAACTGGCTCTAATAAATAGGACTATCCTCTCTGTTTCAGTGGTAAGGAAGGTCGAAGACAGGGCAAGAGTTGCTACACGAATAGGGTCAAGGGCAAGACAGGAACTAAAGACAGAATGAAATTTCGTTAACTTCCTCTGCTACCTGCACAGTTGTGTATCAATGTAAGTTGGAGATGCTGCATATGTAGAATTTTAACTTTGTACGATGAAAGCTTTGACACATTAGTTCTATATCTGCTGTTGTTTTTATAGCATTTTCTAGTAATTGTACTATACCGATATATGGCACAGGGGAAAGAGTGACTAACACAGTGACTGGATTTGAGTTTGAATCCTGCCTTTGTCACTGCCTGCCTATGTGGCTTAGGGTGAACTGGGCCTCAGTTTCTTTAATTGTAAAGTGAGGTTTTTGGATTAGATGTCCCCCAAGACACCTTCCAGCTATAAACTTGTAACATACTGAGATCCCAGCAATTGCTTTTCTACATCAAAGGGAAGAAAACCCATACAGTCATAGATTTTTTTTCATTTCCTAGAGACCACGAATTTTTAATCATTTTTGTGTCATGGGTGCTTTCAGCAGGTTGGTGAGGCCAATGGACCTCTTCTCAGAATAATATGTTTCATTTCCTATATTCATAATCAAAGGAAACACAAAATTTCAGTTAGACATTCATGGACATAAAGATATGCATTTTTTCCTATCCAATTTTATGGATGACCCTGAATCAACAGACCACTAAGGGGTATGTGGACCTTAGGTTAGGAATCCCTGCACTACAATACCACTATTAGGTCTGTATCACAAAGAGATCAAAGAAAGGAGAAAAGGACCTACTTGTAAATAAAAAAAGACAGCAAATTTTTTTTTTTTGTCGTGGCAAAGAAATGGAGATTGAAGTGACGCCCATCAACTGGGGAATGTCTGAAGAAGTTGTGGTCTATGGTTGTGATGGAATACTATTGTGCTATAAGAAATGATAAGGTGGGTAGTTTCAGAAAAATCTAGGGAGTCTGATATGAACTGATGCAAAGTGAAGTGAGCAGAACCAGGAGAACACTGTACACCGTAACAGCAACATTGTAACAATTATCAACAGTGAATGACTTAGCTACTCTGTTCAAGACACTGATCTAAGGCAATCCCAAAGGACTCATAATAAAAAGTGCTCACCCTCTCCAGCAAGAGAACTAGTGAACTCTGAGGGCAGATCGAAGCAGACATTTTTTACTTTCCTTATTTTTCTTTTTGTGTGCCTGTTTTCTTTTGCAATGTGGGTGGTATGGTAATATGTTTTGCATGACTTCACATGTATAATCAAAATCATACTGCTTACCTTCTCAAGGGTGTACGAGAGGGGCAAATGGGAGGGAGAGAATTTAGAACTCAAAATTTAAAAAAAATGAATGTTAACATTTTAAAAATGTAATTGGGAAATTTTTAATGAAATAAATAGACAAATAAAAATATATACATATGTGTGTGTGTATGCATGAGGAAAAAGAATACCTGCTCTAGGGTCTTTATGGTGCATGCCTTTATTGAATTGAGTCTTGAATCTCCTCCTAACTCAATGTTATTAGTTCCAATTATGGGTGTTTTAGTGGAATTGGATTGTTTGAAGTGTCAGTAAGGAAATTGATGACATTAAGTAAGATAAATGAAGGACCATATTCAATTCTCATCTCTCAGTGGGGCTGCAGGCCTGATGTTAGCACATTATTGCTAATGGGAGTTATGGGCCCAGGCCCTGGTGTATTTAGATTTGACTTTGCTGCTGGATGCCCATCAATCTATGATTTCTAGCAGAGCATTCTAAATGGACGTTAACTTTCTGTGTAACTGGTTAATTGATTGGTGAAACTAACCAACTGCCTGCACCAAATGATGGATGGATGATCCAACATTTCTTTTCAATGTGTCCCTCTTCTTTTCCTTTGGAGCAATTAGATTCCATCAGAGCTATTACTAGGGTGGGGCAGGCAACCAGGACTTTGTCCCAAGGCACTGATAATGGTAACAGGGAGCAATCCCTTACACTGACATCTGTGGGGGTTGGGGTATGCCTTCTTCCTAGGAAGGCATGCTTCCTCCCTGTGGCAATCTAAAGACTGCTCCACCTTTATTCCCTGAGATCCTTTGCTGCACTGTGAACACTATCATGATAGAGCTTTCTCACCCAGCCCTCCTCTTCTGGGGCCTGCTTTTTACTCCAAGACCCTGCTGGACTTGACCTCAGGAAGCCTTCAGTTCATATCCTGCCTGTGATCTATCTCCAACACCCACACCAGACTCTCTGGGGCATGGCTACCCCATTGTGTTTTCCTGACTGTTTCCCATTGACAGGAATGCAGAAGAGAAAAATTAATTGGGGACATAAACCACTGGCTAAAAAGATTGTGTCTGAGAATAATACTTGAATTCGTAGGCAGTGACTTAGAATATAGGAGCGACAGATTCCTTGCCTGATATAAAATATGAATCTATTGTTAGAAACAGGCCATGAAGAACATATTTAAACTTAAGAACTCTGATCGATGTAATGTCTAGCCACACCTCCAGAAGACTGATGAGAAACATTCAACATCCCACTTGACAGAGAGCTGGTAGAATCTAGGGAGGCATGGATATAGCATGAAATTGTAGTCTTATAAAGTTGCCTGGGGATCACTCTTTTTTTGTAAATGTAAATATGCATTTTCATAAATTTTGTAAATGGATATTTTCAGAAACAGAATTTCAGAAATGTATACATTTGTTTGGCTTGGATTTGCTTATTTATTCCAAGGACTTGTGTGAGTGTGTTTTGTTCTTCTTTGGTTAGAGGGAAAAGGCTTGGGAGGCAGAGGGGAGCTAGTGACAAGATGACTCAAAAATAAGGAAGAAAGAAATGAGAATCATGGAAACATTTTTTTTTGTTTGTTTGGTTTTTTTAGTGAGGCAATTGGGGTTAAGTGACTTGCCCAGGGTCACACAGCTAGTAAGTGTATGGAAACATTTTTAAAAATAAAAAGAACAGAACAGAAGGAAGTTAGGAAGGAAACACCAACAAATTGGACAGTTTTGAAAGTAACACGTTGGGGGCAGCTAGGTGGTGCAGTGGATAAAGCATAGGCCCTGGATTCAGGAGTTCCTGAGTTCAAATCCGGCCTCAGACACTTGACACTTACTAGCTGTGTGACCCTGGGCAAGTCACTTAACCCCCATTGCCCCGCAAAAAGAAAGAAAGAAAGAAAGAAAGAAAGTAACACGTTGGATTTATCATTTACTTTTTTTTTTTAAAGCCATCATTATTTTTAGAGATTTGTAATTTCACAAGTAAACGTTGTCCTTAGGAAATGTTTTCTTTTTTCAGTATTGTTCAATTCTGAATTTGAAAAAATAATAATGAATTTGCTAGGTCCCTGGCAAATCCAATCAAAAAGGCTGTAGGCTAAAAGGCATTGGAAAGAGGGAAAACTGCCCCAAAATTATATACCATGAAGAATAGTTATATAGAAAGAAACTGAGATACTCAAAAGTGCAAAAGAGAAAGAAAATCCATAACTTTGCTTTTTTTTTTTTTAAAAAGTAGATAATTGGCATGTTATTCTTTGTCCTCCTATATCTACTCACATGGCTCTACCTTCTTTAAAAAAATCATTTTCCCCCAATTACATGTAAAAACAATTTTTAATATTGGGTTTTTTTTAAAGTTTTGAGTTCCAAATTTTACCTTTCCCTCCCCCATCCCCAAGAGAGTAAGCAATCTGATATGAGCTATACATGTGCAATCATGTAAAACATTTCCATATTAGTCATTTTGTGCAAGAAGACTCAAACAGAGAGAGACAGAGAAGGAAAGAAAGAGAAAAATACTGTGCTTCAGTCTTTATTCAGAATACATCAATTCTTTCTCTGGAAACAGCATTTTTCATCACAAGTCATTTGGAATTGTCTTGGATCATTGTATTGCTCAGAATGGCTAAGTCATTCACAGTTCTTCATCAAACAATATTGCTTTTACTATTTACAATGTTTTCTTGGTTCAGTTCATTTCACTATGCACCAGTTCATATAAGTCTTTCCAGATTTTTCTGGAATGATCCTGCCTTCCATTTCTTAGATCACAATAATATTCCATTACAAACATATGCCACAACTTATTCAGCCATTCTCCAACTGATGGTCATCCACACAATTTCCAGTTCTTAGCCACCACAAAAAGAGCTGCTATACATATCTTCGTGCCTATAGGTCTCTTTGGGATAGAGACCTAGCAGTGGCATTGCTGGATCAAAGGGTATGCACAGTTTTGTAGCCCCTTGTCATAGTTCCAAATTGTTTTCCAGAATGATTGGATCAGTTTATAGCTCCACCAACAGCATCCCAATTTTCTTACATCCTCTCCCACATTCATCATTTTCCTTTTATTTCATAATATTAGCCAATCTGATGGGTGAGAGGTGATACCTCAGAATTGTTTTAATATGCATTTCTCTAATCAATAGTCATTCAGAGCATTTTTTTCATATGACCATAGATAGTTTTGATTTCTCTGTCTGAAAATTGCCTCTTCATATTTCTTGACCATTTATCGATTGGGGAATGACCTATATTCTTATATATTTCACTAAATTCTCTATATATTTGAAATATTAAGCCTTTATCAGAGATACTATAACACTGCCCCTGCCCCAGTTTTCTACTTTCCTTCTAATTTTGGTTGCATTGGTTTTGTTTGTGTAAAATCTTTTTAATTTTATATAATCAAAATTATACATTTTACATTTTGTAATGCTCTCTATATCTTGTTTGGCCCTGAATTCTGCCCTTATCCATAGATCTGACAGGTAAATTTTTCCATGCTCTCCAAATTTGTTTATGTTATCTGTCACCCTTTATGTATAAATCATGCACCCCATTTTGACATAATCTTGGGAGTTGGTGTAAGATTTTGGTCTATACCCAGTTTCTATCATATTGTTTTCCAGTTTTCTGGGCAATTTTTGTCAAATAATTAGTTTTTTGTCCCCAAAACTTGGATCTTGGGGTTTTTCAAACACCAAATTACTATGGTTGTTTATTACAATGTATTGTGAGCCTAATCAATTCCACTGATCCAGCACTCAATTTCTTATTCAGCATCAGATTGTTTTGATAATTACCATTTTATAGTCTAATTTGAGTTCTGGGCCACATTCCTCCACATTTTTTCATTAATTTCTTTGATATTCCTGACCTTTTGTTCTTCCAGATGAATTTTTTTATTTTTTCCAACTCTATAAAATATTTTGGATAGTATTGATATAGCACCGAATAAGTAGATTAATTTAGGCAGAATTGTCCTTTGTATTATATTGGTCCAGCCTACCCATGAGTAATTAATATTTTCCCAATTGTTTAGATCTGACTTTCTGTGAAAAGTGTTTTGTAATTGTGTTTATTTATTTCCTGGATTTGCCGTGACAGATAGACTCCCAAGTATTTTATATTGTCTACAGTTATTTTAAATGGAATTTCTCCTTCTATATCTTACTGCCAGATTTTGTTGGTAATACATAGAAATACTGATGATTTATATATTTAGTTTGTATCCTGCAACTTTGCTAAAATTGTTAATTATTTCAACTAGTTTTTTAGTTGGCTCTGTAGGATTCTCTAAGTGTACAATATCATCAGCAAAGAGTGACAGTTTTGTTTCCTCACTGCCTATTCAAATTCTTTCAATTTCTTTTTCTTCTGTTTGTCCTTCATTCTCCAATAGGACCATTACAGAGGTCATGACTTGTAGTGAACTGGATTTAAGTGAGGGAGGGCTGTTCAAGGTTACCAACCTCACTCTCTCCTCCAGAGCCATCTGGGTCGAGTGTCAAGATATACGTCAGGATGACTGGAGAAGGTCACTGGATGTTTAAAGTAATTGGAGCTAAGTGACTTGCCCAGGGTCACATAGCTAGTGTGTGTGAGGTGATATTTGAACTCAGGTTCTCCCAACTTCAGGGGCAGTGCTCTCTATGCATTGCACCTCTAGCTACCCCCAAATTTCTAGTATGGTATTAAAAAATAGTGGTGATAATGGGCATTAATTGGGAAGGTTTCCTGTTTATCACCATTACATATAATGGTTGTTCTTGGTTTTAGATAAAAATTAATTGTTTTAAGGTAAGCTCTACTTATTTCTATGCTGTCTAGTATTTTGAATAGAAATGGGTATTGTATTTTGTCAAAGGTTTTTTCTGCTTCTATTGAGATAATCATGTGATTACTATTGGTTTTATTATTGATATGGACAATTGTGCTCATAGTTTTCCTAATATTGAACCAGCCCTGCATACCTCTATAAATCCCACCTGGTCATAATATATGATCCTTGTGAGATATTGCTTCAATCTCCTTGTTATTATATTATTTATTTTTGCATCAATATTAATTAGGGTAATTAGTCTATAGTTTTTTTTCTTTTTTTTCCTCTTCCTGGTTGAGGTATCAGCACTCTATTTGTGTCATAAAAGGAATTTTGTAGGACTCTTTTGCCTATTTTCCCCAAAGGGTTTATATATCATTGGGAATAATTGTTCTTTAAATATTTAGTAGAATTTGCTTGTGAATAGATCTGGCCCTGGGAAGTTTTTCTTAGGGAATTCATTGATGGCTTGTTCAACTTATTTTTCTAAGACTGGATTATTTAAGTATTCTATTTCCTTTTCTGTTAATCTGGGTAATTTCTATTTTTGTTAATATTCACTTATTTCATTTAGATGGTCAGATTTATTGGTATGTAATTGGGAAAGTAGTTCCTAATAATTTTTTTTTAATTTCCTCTTCGTTTGTGGTAAATTTACTTTTTCCATTTTTGATACTGCTAATTTAGTTTTCTCTTTTCCTTTTTGAAATCAAATTAACCAATGGTTCATCTCTGTGTTTTGTTTTTGTTTTTGTTTTCATAAAATCAATTACTACTTTTATTTACTAGTTTAATGGCTTTCTTACTTTAAGTTTTATTAATTTCTCCTTTGATACTCAGGACTTCCAACATTTTTAGTTTTTTTTTCCCCTTTCATTTCATGCTCAGCTCATTGGTCTGTTCTTTCTCTGTTTTATTGATGTAAGCATTTAGAGATATGTAATCTCCCCTAATGGCTGCTTCCCATAAATTTTGGTATGTTACCTCATTGTTGTCATTCTCTTGGTGAAAATATTGATTATTTCTATGATTTGTTCTCTCATCCACTTCATTAGAATTAGAATATTTAGTTTGTAATTAATTTTTAATCTATCTTTCCATTGCCCTTTATTGAATGTAATTTTTATTGCATTATGATCTGAAACTGATGTATTTACTATTTATGCTTTTCTGCATTTAGTTGTGAGGTTTTTATGCCTTAATATATGGTCAGGTTTTTTTTGTGTGTGTGTGTAGGTGCCATGTACTGCTGAGAAAAAGCTGTTTTCCTTCCTATTTTCATTCACTTTTCTCCTGATATCTATCATATCTAAATTCCTAGAATTCTATTCATGTCTTTAATTTCTTTCTTGTCTATTTTTTGGTTAGATTTATCTGGCTCTGAGAGGGGAAAGTTGAGGTCCCCCACTACTATAGTTTTATTGTCTATTTCATTCTGTAACTCATTTAACGTCCCCTTTAAAAATTTAGATGATGCTATACCATTTGGTAATATAAGTTTAGTATTGATGTAACTTCATTGTCCTTTTAGCAAGATATAGTTTTTTTTCTTATCTCATTTAATTAGCTCTATTTTTGCCTTTGCATTGTCTGAGATCATGATTGCTACCACTTTTAAAAAAATTTTAGCTAAAGTATGATAGATTCTATTCCAGCCTTTTACCTTTACTCTCTGTGTGTCTCTGTGCCTCAAATGTGTTTCTTATAAACAATATATTGTAGGATTTGGGTTTTTAATCCATTCTGCCATTTTATGGGTGAGTTCATCCCATTCACAATTACATTTATGATAACTGTGTATTTCCCTCCATCCTATTTTCCCCTTGTTTATCATTCTCTCTATCTTATCTTTCACCCTGTCTGTCCTCACAAGTGTTTAACTTCTGATCACCACTTTCCCCAATCTACCTTCCCTTCTATCAGTTCTCTCCCCTTTCTTTTATCCCTATTTCTTTTTACTTCTTTCTAGTGTAGTGTAAGACAGATTTAAATATCCTGTTGAGTGTGTATGTTTTTTTCTCTTTGATCCAATTCTGATGAGAGTAAAGTTCAAGCATTGTCCACCACTCCTCCATCTTTCCCTCCATTATAACAACTCTATCATGCCTCTTTAGTGTCAGATAATCTATCCCATTCTATCTCCCCCTTCTCTCTTTTCCTAGTGCAATCTTTTTTCTCACCCCTTAATTTTATTTTTTTAGATATTACCACATCATAGTCATCTTACACTTGTACCCTCTATGTATACTCCTAATTGCCCTTATAGTGATAACATTCTTAAGGGTTACAAATATCATGTTAACATGTTTGAAATTCTTATGTTTTCTCTTTCTTGTTTCTTTTTTTCTCTTTTTATGTTTCTGTTGAGTCTTGCATTTGAAGATAATTTTTTTTATTCACCTCTGCTCTTTTAATTAAGAATACTTGAATGTCCTCTATTTCATTAAATATCCATTTTTCCACTACAGGCTTATACTTAGTTTTACTGGATAGGTGATTCTTCAGTCTACCTTCTTAATATACAATGGTTCTCCTCTGATATCTTCTAGATTTCAAAGCTGTCCCACTTGTCTGTGTTTCCTTCTGCTTTCTTCAGTTTGTGCAGTTTAAAAATGCTCTAATGACTCTTTTCTTCCTATGCTTTTTTTGGGTACCCTATTGCTAACTTCACTTTCCACCCACCCCCAATAAAAAAAGAAAAACACAGTCTTTATATAATGGTTTATTTAATGTTTGCAAAACATTTAAATGTGATCTCATTTGTTCCTCATTTCTCCCCCATGAGGCAGGTGATTTATTATCTTCATTTTACAGATGAGAAAACTGTAGCTGAAAAAGTTTAATTGACTTTACCAGGGTCATGCAACTACTATATGTCCATTCAAATGTTAGTCTTTCTTATTTCAAGTCTAGAGCTCTATCCATTGAGCCACTTGTGGACATTGGCATGTCCAAAAATATATGTCTTATTCTACCCCTTGATTCCATTACCCACCTTTCAGAAAGTTGGTAGCATGCTTCCTCATCATTTCTCTGGGGTTAAGATTGGTCATTGCCTTGATCAGAGAGTTCTTAAGTCTTTCAACATAGTTTTCCTTTGCAATGTTACTGGACTGATAAGGAGCACACAATCTCATGGATTTTAGACAAAAGCCAGAGGAATTAGGGGTCCTTATACAAGGAGGCAAATTTGACTGCATAGACCTTACTGAGACTCAGAAGGATAAAGCCCATGCACCACAGCTCTAGATGGACACAACTTGTTCAGTGAAAACAAAACAGGTACTTCGGTGGTTGGAAGAATAGCCTTGTATATATAAATAAGGTGTATCCACATGAGGACGTCCAGGAACTAGAGTAGAACGGCATGACAGAGAACATCTGAGTCAAGGTCAATGGAGGGAGAAATAGAAGTGATTTGGGGTTGGTGTCTACTTCAGAACACACAGATAGATAAAAAGAAAGAGATGGGGAGCTTGGGAAACAGCTTGCAAGCCTGCCCTGTCCCTGAGGCAAGATATGGCAGGGAACTCCAGATATCTAGAAATCTTCTGGAGCTCTCTCTGTTAATAGCAGAGCTCCTCGTCACTTCTTGACTTGCCTTAGTGGGAATTTGATCCTTCAGAAGGTTGAAGCAGCAACAAGGGGAAACCCTATTCTGAACCTGCTTCTTTCTCACAAGATCTTAACTAGTTGTTCTCTGAGGGTGGAAACTCTGAGACTATTGAGGGACAGTCACCACGCCGTCCTGACCTTTCTTAGAGAAGAGAGGGAATTTGGGCATGGTCTAACGTGCAACCTAGATTTCTGGGAAAACTGATTTCAAAGAGTTCAAAGGAAAGAAAGATAGGATCTCATGGAGTAAAGTGCTCTGGGAAAGTGAGCCCATGAGGGGTAGGAGATGCTCAAGAATGAAGTTCCAAAGACACAAAGGGAGACAATCCTAATAAGGAAAAAATGGTATTTGTCCAAAGGGGCTGATATAGGTGCACAAGGAACTTAGCCATCATCTGATAATTGAAAAAGAAATTATGAAAGATGGAAGAGAACAGATGGGACTGAAAGGAACAGAAGATGGAAATAAGGCCAGGTAACAGAAGACGATAAGAGCACAGGATGGTCAGGAAGCTTAAAGCTTGGAACCAGCTGAAACTGGTGGGAGAAATAAGGAGTACAGAAAGAGCTTTGCAAGCTCTGCTGGGAAGGGGAAGGAAGATCAAAGAGCAGATAAGATCTTTGTTTTTGGTGGATAAGATGATGATGACTGACAACAGAAGGAAGGCAGAATTGCCTAATGCTCATCTCTTTTCTTTCTTTCTTTTTTCTCTGAAAAAAAATTACCTTTATATTGGGACTGACAGACTGAAAATACTTAATGAAGAGTTGATGCCCAATATAAGTAGAAGACCATGAGCTTCCCAAATGAGCAAAAAGCCTGTAAAGGGCAGCAGGTATGACCATTGTCTCTGATATTTGAAAGATCGTGGAAAATGGAAGAAGTACCACATGATGGAGGGACAAATGTTGATGAGAATTTCAAATAAGAAAAGAGAACTATAGGCCTATAGGGAGCTTGACTTTTTAGAAGAGATTATTTTAAAAACCAAGAACCAGCAGGTCGTGAACAGGTTGTGCCAGGAGAATGATGCTCCCTAATGCCCATCCTTCCGGGATTTCTAAACTAGGAGATGAACAGAATATTGTGGATAAAGTTTGCCTCGATTTTAGCCAAGCCTTTGTTAAAGTCTCTCATATTATTTGTGTGGCTCAGTGGAGAGCTGTGGATTAGGTGATGATATCATCAGATGGCTGCAGAATTGGTCAGACTTGGAGTAGTTGTACATTTTTAATGACAAACACAGCAGGAGATCTCTAGGTAAATCCTCCCATGATCTTTGACCTGGATGACTCAATGACTTGGATATGTGCACAGATGTAATATTTCATGTGTACAGATAATGCAAAGCTGGGAGGGATCTCTAAGACAAAGTCAGGATCCAAAAAGATCTTGATGGTTTAGCATATTTGCCTGGTCTAATAAGATGGAATTCAGTAGGGATAGATGTAAAGTCTTACACTTGGGTGCAAAAAGTCAGTTTCACAAATACTAGATCAGGGAGGCATAGGTAGGCAGCAATTACTCTGAGGAGGATCTCTGGGTTTTAGTGGACTGGAAGTTCAATATGAGTCAGTAGGGTGATTGTTGCCACCAAAAAAACCCTAATGTGATCTGATACCGTATTAAAAGGGGGTGTGCTTCCAGGAAAAGGAGGGTGATAGTCCCATTTTATTGGTCTTATCAGATTTCATCTGGAGTGCTGTGTTCTCTTTCTAAATTAATTTGCTTATTCAAAGCCATACCAATCAAATTACCAAAGGATTACTTTATAGAGCTAGGAAAAAAATAGCAAAATTCATCTGGAGGAACAAAAGGTCAAGAATTTCAAAGGAATTAATGAAAAAAGAGTGGGAAGATGGGGACTTATCAGAAACAGATCTCAAACTATATAAAAAATAATAATCATGAAAACAATTTAGTATCTCAAAAGAAATAGAGAGCTTTATCAGTGGGACAGATCAAGTACACAATATACAGAGGTAAATGAACACAGTAGCCTGTGCTTAATAAACGCAAAGATCCCTGCTACTAGGGCAAGAACTTAATAAATAACAAAAACTTTCAGAAGGCAGTTTGGCAGAAATGAGGTCTAGATCAATATATCATATAACAGGACAAGCCCAACATAAGTATATAACTTAGATATAAAGGGTGAAATTATAAACAAATTAGAAGGACAATGGAAAAAATGCTTGTCAAACCTCTGGACAGTGGAAGAGTTCAAGAAGTCAACCAAGGGATAGAAAGGGTCACAGAAGGTAAAACAGACATTTTTGATTATTATAAAATTTTAAAGTTTTTGCAATATTACTAAAATTAGAGGAGAAGCAAGTGGGGAAAATCTTTGCAGTTAATTTCTCTGATAAAGGTCTTGTTTCTAAGAAATATAGTGGGGGCAGCTAGATGGAGCAGTGGATAAAGCACCGGCCCTGGATTCAGGAGTACCTGAGTTCGAATTCGGCCTCAGACACTTAACACTGGCTGTGTGACCCTGGGCAAGTCACTTAACCCCAATTGCCTCACCAAAAAAACCCCCCAAAAAAACAACAACAAAATAAGAAATATAGGGAACTGATTCAAATTTATAAGAATAAGAGTTGTTCTTCAATTGATAAATTGTCAAAGATTTGAAGAATCAGTTTCCAGAGGAAGAAATTCAAGCTATCAATAGCCATATGAAAAAAATACTCCAAATTACTAATAATTAGAGAAATGGACATTTAAAAAAAACAACAACAAATCCTGAGTTTCTGCTTCAGACCTATTAAATCAGCAAAGTTGACAAAAATGGCCAATGACAAATACTGGAAGGACTGTGGGAAAATAAGTACACTGATTCATTGTTGGTAGAAATGGGAACTGGTCTAGCCATTCTGTGAAGCAGTTTGGAACTAATCCCCCATAACTATTAACTGTACAAAGCCTTTGACTCAGTGATATTGTTACTAGGTCTATGACCCCCAAAGAGATCAAAGAAAGAGGAAAAGGAACTATATGTCAAAATATTTATAGCTGCTCTCTTTATGATGATAAAGAATTGGGAAAAAATGAAAAATAAAAAAAGAATAAGAAACTGAAGCAATGGCTCAAGAAGTTATATGAGTATGATAGAATATTATTGTGCTATAAGAAGTGATAAAAGGAATGATTTTGCAGAAACTTAGAAAGACTTGTATGATGCAGAGCAAAATCACCAGAACCAGGAGAACAATTTATCCAATAACAATAATATCATAAAGAAAATGGTTTTGAAATACTTAGCACAAAGACCAAGACAATTCCTAAGGACTCGTACTGAAATGTGTGACTCACCTTCTGAATAGGGAGATGATAGACTTGGATTTAAATATATAGAGGTATAGAGAGATGGATGGATCAATAAATTATATCATACACACATGTAAATAAACATACACATATATGCATATATGTGTGTTTATATGTGCACATATAAACACATGTATTGGACATGTCCAATTTGAGAATTTGTTTTACTCGACCTATACAAGTTTGTAAAAGTTCATTTTATCCACTTTCTCAATGAGAGAGGGGCAGATGAGAGAGGGAGGGAGAGAAGACATGATCATTTCCTCTGTTGAGTATCTACAATTCATCCTATATAAATCTTGTTTGTATATGGTGGTTAGGTGGCATGATAGATAGGACACTGGACCTGGAGCCAGGAAGTCCTGAGTTCAAATCTGAACTCAGACACTTACTAGTTATGTGACCCTGGACAAGTCACATAACCTCTGTCTGTTTTAGTTTCTCTATGTGCAAAATGAAAATAATAACAGCATCTGCCTCCCAGGATTTTTGTGAGGATAGAAATGAAATGATAAAGTGCTTTGCAAATCTTAAAATACTATATAAATGCTATCGATTCTAGCCATTACATAGTTGCTGCCAAGTTGTCTCCCCCATTAGACTAAGCTCCTTGAGAGCTGGGACCATCTTTGTATCTTGAGTACTTAGCACAGCATTTGGCACATGGTAGGTTCTTAAATGTTTATTGGCTGACTGGTTGGAAAAAATTAATTTAAAAACAAAGAAAAACCAAAATATTTTGATTCTTAGTTGGCTCTCTTCTTTGCTGCCATAGGTCACATTGTTTAGAGCTGCTTTCTGCCTTGACTCAATTTAAGAATTGGTTAATTTGCTTTTTAAAAGCCAACATTTGCATGTTCTCTCCCCTATTTGACTCTGAGCTCTTTGAAGGCAGAGGCTGTTTTAGCCTTTATTTGTAACCCTGGCTCTTAGCACAGTGCTTGCACAACCCTCCCTCACTTAAATCCAATTCACTGCAAGTCATGAGACATCACCCTGTTGTCTTGGTCCTCTTGGAGAATGAAGGAACAACAAGAAGAGGCCTGGTATATACAAAGTAAGTGCTTAATAAATGCTTGTAGCTTTGACTTAGGAAAATCTTTAAATGCCAAACCAAGGAACTTATATATGTTCCTAGGGACAATCAGGAACCAGTGGATTCTATTAAGGAGTGACACAATCAGCCCCATGCTTTAGAAGAATGACTTTGGCAGGTGTGTGGAAGATAGACTGAGGTGGAGGGAGTCTTAAGTCAGGGAGAGTCAAGGCTAGAGGTGATGAAGTTGTGAATTATTGTGCTGCTCATGAAGGGACATACATGAGAGCTATGCTGGGGACAGAAATGACAAGATTTGAGAACTTATTAAATATGTGGAATAGGTGAGAGTGAAGAGCTGAGGATGACACCAAGGCTGAGTATCTGAAAGGCTGGTGATGCCTTCACCAATAATAGGGAAGTTCAGAAGAGACTTTGAGAGAAAGAGAAATGATCTCAGGTGCTGTTATTATCCCCACCTCCCCCTGCCCACCACCTTATAAGGAGAAAATAGATTCAGAAATGTTGAGTGCCCAGTCACACAATTAACAAGTGACCAAGATGAGATTTGAATGGAGGTTTTTCTCATTCCTGGTCTAGATTTCTATCCATTAAGCTACCCTGCCTTTCTAGAATGTGAGCTCTTTGAGGACAGGTTGGTTTTGTCTTTGAATCTCTGGCTCCTAAAACAGAACTTGGCCCCCAATAAATGTTCAGTAAGTGTGTTGAGTTGCATTCAACTGAATTGTTACTAGTGTGTCAGCACTTGCTGAAAAGCTTATTCCCTGCTGAGCACCTGTGCCAGTGAATCCATCTTCTACTTAACAACTCTAATTGTCTTTGGCAGGGCTTGTCGCTGTTGATGGTTTAACCTAAATCTCTGAAGCAGGGAGAGAATTTGTGTCCAATGAGCCCCTCCCTGTCTGAGATCCCTGTGTGGCAGAGGGCTGTTACTGCTGTGGACTCCACCCGTGAATCACCCAGCCAGAGCTTTCCCTAGAAATGATGAATGAACAAGTCTCAGTGGGATTACCCAATAGCACCCAACATGCAGGTACATGGGTGCTTTGGGTTTCATTTGGCTATCTCTCCTGATCGGCAGCCAGTAAAACTGTGAGCCAGAAAGAGGTGGTTCAGGTGGTTCTCAGTGCCCCTTTCTTGGGTATTCAGCACCTTCATTGCCCCTTATTCTTCAAACTATCCCTTGACCCTTTACCTAGCCACAGAATCATAGATCTGCAAGAGAGCTACCTAGGAATCCTCCCCAATATCGATTTACCTCTAATCTAGAATCTGATCTAGCTGGTGTGATTTGGGGCTGGTGGGGGAAGTAGGGGAAATATAGAGACAGGGGCTTGGAAGCAGATAACCCTCAAATCCCTGTCTCATCAGCTACCATTTTAGCAGGATGAGATTATAACAAAGTCAAGGAAATTTCAGTGGGTTGTGAAATTGGGTCAATTATGAGCTTTTAAAAAGTTTATCTGGGTAGGGGTCCATAGGTTTCACCAGCTAACCAAAAGCACCCATTGCACAAAAATTAGTTATAAACCCTTGGTTTCAGGAAAGCTGGAGGTCAGTAGGGAAAGAGTCTCTGAAAAAGACTAAAATCTACTTCTTTTTCCAAGGATGGCTCAACATTGAAATGATGATATATTAGTGGTTCATCTACTAGCGCAATAGTTAATGGTACCTTTGTACCATAACAATATTTTAACCAGGTATTTTATTCTAGATGCCCTTTAAGTTCTGCTTCTAACATAAATGAGAGGTTTATAACTTCAAAAGAAAAAAGAGGCATGGCATGGAGGAGTCAGGAAGGTTTGGGTTCAAATTCTGCTTTAGGCAGTAATTATGTGATGCCAGGCAAGCCTCTTACCCTCTCTTGGCCTCAGTTTCCTCATGTATAAAATGAGGTGATCTGACTCAGTGACCTCTAGGGCCCTTGTCTAAATGAATGATTCTATGAATTTTCATGCTATCCACTCAATTTTACTTTCCAGAAGGGAAAAAGAGTTTCTAATGAACTCTCAATGAGTCTAAAATCATAGACCTAGCATTGGAAGGGACCTCAGAAGACAATTAAACCCAACCACCTAATTTTACATATGAGGAAACTGAGTCCCATTGAGGTTAGGTGACTTGTCATGGGTCACAAAGGTAGTAAGAATCAGAGGTCATATTAAAAGAATTGGTGCTGGACACATTCCCATTTCATGGAGTCATAGAACTATAGAGTCAAATGAGCCCTCAAAGGTCATTTAGTCCAACCTGAATGAGTCACCAGGATGTCTGGGAGAAGTCATCCTCATTCCTTTACTGAGAGAGAATCCATGGCTTCCCACAGCAGCACACTCCGTTTGGGGATAGCCTTAGCTGTTAATGAACTGTTCTTGACAACAAGCTGAAAGCTACCTCTCTTTATCTTCTGCCCAAGGTAACCACTTCTGGCAAATTAATTAATTAACTAATTAAATCTGAGGACAATCAATAGAATATTGAACTTGGAGTCAGAAAGACTTGAAATCAAATCTAACCTCAGACACTGGCTGTGTTGTTGTTTACTTGTTTTCAGTCATGTCTGCCTCTTCATGACTCCATTTGGGGTTTTTGTGGCAGAGATACTGGTGTGGTTTGCTGTTTCCTTCTTCAGTTCATTTTACAGATGAAGAAAGTGAGGCAAATAGGGTTAAGTGACTTGCCCAGGATCACACAGCTACTAACTATCTGAGGCTGGATTTGAACTCAGGTCTTCCTGATAACATGGTACCACCTGGGCAAGTCACTTAACTGTTGTCTACCTTAGTTTCCTCATCTGAAAAATGGGCATCATAATAGCACAACAGGGTTATTGTTAGGATCAAATGAGAAAATATTAGTAAATAATAATAATAATAATACCTAACATTTATATAGAGCTTGCTCTATACTTCACACTATGCTGAGCATTTTATAATTAATAAGTCAATCAGTAAGCATCTGTTAGGTGCTTATTATATGTCAAGCATTGTGCTAAGCCCAAGGGATACAAAGAAAGGCAAAAACTCTCTGCCCTTGAGGAGCTCACATTAAAAAAACAAACAAATAAAAAAACCAACATACAAACAATTCTGCACATATAAGAAATATACAAGGAGATTAAATGCTTTCTGTATACCAGGTCCCTGTGTGAGGAGTGGAGAGTACACAGACAAAATCAAAAGCCGTTCCTGTCTTCAAATAACTTGTAGTGGGGAGGGGCATGAAAGGATGTTTGCACAGATTAGGAAATGCAAAATATAAACAAAATCAATCCAAAGTATTGGGAACTAGGAATAAGTAGGCTTGTTTGGCTAAAACAGGGTGAAGGGGTGAGGAAGAGTCGAGGAGGAGAGCAGTTTGTACAGGGAATTGTTTTTCCTTCTTTATTTGTATCCCTAATGCTTAGCACAGTGCTTGGCACATAGTAGGAACTTATTAGTAGGTTAACATAGCAGGCTTAATAAATGTTTATCAATTGACTAAGCCCAGAAAGGCAGACTGAGGCAAAGTTACAAAGGACTTTAAATGCCAAACAAAGGAAGATGCACTTTATCCAAGACGACAATAGGAGCCCCTGGAGCTTCTAGACTTAATCCAAACGATTATTATTATTTTTTTATCTGTTTGGCAGCACTATCCATCGATGGCCTCTGAGGAATTTGTAGCTCTAGTTCTGAGTCGATATCATCTCATCTCATGCAGAGTCATTTTCTTCATCTGAAGAAAAAGAGAGGATTGGGCTGGTCCCCAAGGACTTTCTTAGTTCTAAATCAATGATTCTGTAATCCTGATTTCAAGGCCAACATCTCACCCCACTACCCCACAGCTTCAGTAGTCATGACATTCTCAAGAAATTTGGATAACCGACTTTAGTTTAAAGTACTTCAGTGAAAACAAAACAAAGTGGAATTAGGGATTCTAAGGGGTCAGAGCCACTAAGGCAGTGGATTCCAGACTTGGAGCTCAGCCTGCCCAGAGGCAAAGATGGAAGATGAATATTAGTGAGCAAGTCAGCCATATTGATTGGAGAACATAATGAAGGAAAGTGAATAATTTGAAATAAAATTGGGAAGTGCAGTGGGAGCCAGGACAGTGCTTTAAAGGCTAATGCGTTGTGTAATACCCTTCTGGTGACCTGTTTTTTATGCCTGTAGTCTTATCTCCCCAACTAGTTTATGGACTCCTTGAGGTCAAGGGCCCCATTAGGCTTCTTTGAGCTTCTCCCAAAGGTCCTATCACATATTTGTTGATTTTTTTAAACCACCAGTAAGGGCTACAGGAATTGAGATCACCCTGGCATTTCTTGGAAATCATTGCTCTATAAACCTGGATGGAGAATGAAATTTGGGAAAGATGCACATTCTAACTCTAGCTCCAATATGTATTTTGCTTTTTGGTCTCAGATGACATAATTTAGCATTTTTATTTCAATTCAATTCAGCAGCAAATATTGAACACTCAGTGATTTACACAATGCTTGGCACATAGTAGGCGTGTTTATTGATTGAATGACTACGTGTGAGATGCTGTTAGGAGCTAGGGATATGATGATAAAGATAATTCCTGACCCCAGGGAACTTACATTCTTGTCAATTAACCATTTGTAAAGTGAGGGAAATATAGTGGGGATCTTTCCTTTGTCTCCATCATATCCTACCTTGTCTTATATTTATCTGTGTACATAGATTCAAATATTATCTATTTGTGCAGCCCTCACCTTTTTCTTAATCTCTGGTCCATACCTCCAACTGCATATTGGATATCTCCATAGATATCTTAAACTTAACATGCCCCAAACTGGGCTCATTATCTTTTCCCTCAAATCCTTCTTTCTTCCCAACTTCCCTATTATTGTGAAGAGTATCACCATCTTCCCAGTCACCTGGGCTTGACGTGTTCAGTCATCTTCAACTCCTCACTGTCTCTCATCTTCCATATCTGATCAGGTTGTCAAAGGCTATCACCTTCCTAATATCTCTCCCTTCTCTCCTCTGAACCTGCCAACAAACTCATGAAGGTCCTCACAACCTCCTGCTTGGACTATTTTGATAGCCTGCTGTTGGTCTCCCAACTTGATGTCACATGGTTAGTCAGTGACTACTGAGAGCTGGTTGGTCTCCACTCCATTTGTCTGTGCTATTGATCTTCCTAAAGCACAGGTCTGACCATGTCCTCACATGACCCCTCCATCCATTCATTCATTCCAAGACCAATGATAATATCCTCTGCTTGGATTTTAAAGCCCTTCCCAACTTGTCCACTTCCCACCTTTCCAGTCTTTTTACAACTTCTTCCCCTCCACATATTCTGTGAACCAGTGACCTGGCATCCTTGCTTTTCCTCCTACAAGACACTCCCTCTCCCAAATCTGATTGTTTTCCCTGGCTGTTGGGTGCCTGGGACGTTCAGTTTTCATCACTGCCTCTTGTCTTACCTGGCTTCTTAGCAAAATCCTCACTTTCTAAATGAAGCCTTCTTCCCTCAGAGACTACCCCCAATTTACCCTGAATATATACTATTTATAAATAACTGTTTGCATGTTATTTTTACCCTCCCCCCCTTAGGCCGTGAGCTCTTTGTGAGCCAGAACTGTCTTTTGCCCTTTTTTGTATCTCCTGCACTTATTGCAGCACCTGGTACTTAAATGTTAGACAGATTCACTTTGTACCCCCTAGTAGCTCACATTTATACAAGATTTGCTAAGCATTTTCTTGCTGATATTAGCTCATTTGATCCTCAAAACAACAGGATGAGACAGGTGCTATGATTAGCCACATTTATTGATAGGAAAACAGAGGCTTGGCCTGCCCAGCTGTCAAACATCAAGAATCTGAGGACTTACTTGAAAGCAAATCTTACTGACCCCAAGTCTAGTGCTCCGTCCACGACGATGAGCTGTCTCTAATATAAGTTCCTGGCGATTTTTGTCTGCTCCCCAGTGCCTTTTTGTGCATACTAAGTGCTTAATAAATGTCTGTTGTATTTTAATTTTGTATTGACACAGATGCCATGAGGTTACAAATCATTGAGAATGGTAGATAGAGCTAGACAACATTTTTCTTATCTCATTCTCTCCTGTTTCTCTAATCCTATTTCCTGAGGTAGCTAAATCATAGCAATAGATAGAGCACTGGGTCTGGAGTCAGGAAGACCTGAGTTTAAATACAGCCTTAGACACTAGCTGTGGGACTTTGGCCAAGTCACTTCACCTCTGTTTGCCTCAGTTTTCTTATCTGTAAAACAGATAATAACAGCACCTAACTTGCAATGTTGTTAGGATCAAGAGATAATATTTATAGAGCACTTAGCACAGTTCCTGGCACATATTAGGTGATATAGAAATGCTTATTCTCTTCCCCTTTCTTTTACCCAAGAAGAAATAGAGGCCCTGGGAGATTAAGTAATGATAATAACGAAAATTAATATTATGCGAGAAGGTTTACAAAGACTTTTTGCCATACACACTCACACTGTAAGTGTTTTACAGGTATTATGCTCATTTTACTGGTGAGGAAAGAGAGGCTGTCAGGGGAGAAATGACTTGCCCACGGTGTCACAGAAAGTTGGTGAGAAGTAGAAGTGGGAGTGAACTAATCATATAGAGAAGCATTTAATGAGTATCTGTTATGTGCCACATAGAACTGAGAGTCAGGGATACAAAAACCAAAAACAAAGGCATTGCTTGCTTTATTGAAGCTAACATTCAACTGGGGCCAGGACAAAGTCCTGTACTTGCATCCATCCCCAGGGCAACCTTATCTCTCCAGGACCAGTTTAGTTAATGTCTATCTAAAGCGCTTTGAGAATGATAAACTCATCCTGCTGAAATGCTTTAATTATTCATGCATTATGCTAAATCCCCTGAGGTGAAGCCTCATTACCAGAGCTAGTAATTCAATCAGACATTCCTGTAAAAGTTAATAGATTTTGAAATGAGGCATCATTAGGCAGCTCCGCTCCTCAGCTAGTGTTCCTCAGGATCTAATACGCTCTATAAAAAGAAGGAAACACCTTCCTGGAGGGTCCTTATGTGTGAGCTCCACTGATTCCTTTTCATTGGTCCTCATTATGTGGAGCCACAAAAACCTCCAATAATGCACAATACGAATGCAACCAGAACAAACGAGACTCACATATTAGGAACTAACATTTGGCTTCATAGTAACCATTCTAATGCCATCTCTGGAAAGAGAGGAAGCTTGGTACCAAGGAAAAGAACACGGGAAGAGGGAAGAATGAGCAGGCAGCTCTATCACTAGCCCTGTGACCTTGGGCAAGTCTCTTCATTTCTCTGGGCCTCCTTTTCCAGAATAGTGAAATGATGATACCTGCAGTCCTCACTCCACACAATACCCAGGGCCAAAGGAGATAAGGGGCTAATATAGACTATAATGTACCGATAGAAGGATATTACATAGAGAGAGAATACAATCATATTTTATATAGGTTCCTCCAGAAGAGGGATGTTTTCATATTTTTCTTTGTGTCTTCAGTGCCTAACACACATCCTGGCAAATGATGATGGGGGCAGGGGTAGTCATGATTATGGTGATGGTGGTGAGGACGATGTCTATGCTGAGGACGACAATGACAATGACATAAAGTTACAAGCCATTTATGTATGTTATTTCATTTAATCAACCGTCTTGTGAGATAGGTGCTATTATTGTCATATTTTACAGACAAGGAAACTGAGACTGAGAGAGGCTAAGTAAGTTGCTGAGGGTCACACAATTCATACATATCTGAGGGAGGATTTGAATTCAGGTTTTCTAGCACTCTATCCACTCGAGCAAGTAGCTATTTTTGTAACTTAATAGCTATCAGAGAGTCAGCTTTCTTATTTCAAATCCAGAGGTCTTTTCATGATAAGGAACTATCTCCCCTATGCCTCTTTACATTGGTCTTTTTGTTTCATTGACTGATTCCTGCATGATAATGAGTAGCTGTGTGACCCTGGCAAGTCACTTAACAGCTATCTGCCTCAGTTTCCTCAACTGTAAAGTAGGGACAATAATTGCACCTACCTCCCAGGGTTGCTGTGAGGATCAAATGAGATCATATTTGTAAAATGTTCAGCACAGTGACTGGCACATAATAGGCACTGTATTAATGCTAACTCTGATGATGGAGATGAAGATGATTTATAATAAAAATGGCTAAAAAGAAAAGCACACATGGACTGATTCCTTCTTTTCCTTATATAGTCAATGTTAGCTTGCCCCACCAGACTCTGAGGTTCATTTTCCTCTTTCATAAGATAGAACTAATAGTATCTGTTCAAATTGTCTTACAGACCTGTCATGAGAAATACACAAATGGGAGTGGTTATCGGGATTATTTTACTCTGAACTTTTTCCTTTAAAAATATTATTGAATTTTTTGGTTTTTATATCATATCCCGCTTCAAATATATCCCTTTTTGTTCCCTAAGTAGCCAGCTATCTGTTATAACAGAGACAAGGAGAGGGAGGAGAAGGAGGAGGAGGGGGAGGGGGAGGGGGAGGGGGAGAAGCCTAACCAGAATCTAGACCCCTTGTGACTATAGGTCTCTGATTCTATGATCAACTGAGTTTGACCTTGAACAGAGTACAAGTACATTCCACACAGATGGCCTCCCACCTTTTCACTTTGAGGGGCTCTTTTCATTTGGATTGTTGTAATCACCGTGCCTATTGTTTTCCTGTTTCCAACTGCTTTGCTTTTTGACAATGGAGAGAGACCACTGCACTGAACCTTTTCCAAGCCAGGAAACCGCAATACATTCAGGTAGGGCTGCTATTGGACTTGGATGAGAAGCACTGAGCTAAAGCCAGACCTGCTCTGGTCTTTCATGGCTGTCCCCTCCCAAGCCATGGTAACCTCGGAGTCACAACAACCACATTAGCCCCGGTTGTTCTCGCTGCTGTCAAACCTGACTGTATCCTCATGAGACAATGTCATGGGACTTTTGGACAGCCCGACACCATGGATAATGCACTGGACTTGGAGGCAGCAAGATGCGTTCAAATCCGACCACTGACACCAGCAGCAAACTAATCTCTCAAAGCCTCAATTTCCTCGAATTAAAAATGAGTATGATCCTCATGGTAGGTGGCACAGTGGATAGAGTGCTAATCCTAGAATCTGGTGGAAGACCTGAGTTCAAATGTAGCCTAAGACCTACTAGCTGTGTGACCCTGGGCAAGTCACTTTACCTTTGCCTCAGTTTCCTCAAGAATAAAATGGGAATAACAGTACCTGTTTTGCAGGGCTGTGAGGATGAACTGAGATAATATTTGTAAAGCACTTAGCACAATGCCTGGCACTTAGTAGGTGCTATATAAAATACTTATTCTTTTCCCAAGTCTCTATGTCTTTGGGATGTTGGGAGGCTCAAATGAGATAAGCTATATGAAGTGCTCTATAAAGGTCGTGTATGACCACTACTTCTGTGACCTTGGGCAAGGCACTGGCAGCTCAACTTTGCAACTCTCAAATGTGTGTGGGGGGAATAAATGGTCCCCCCCAGGGTATTTCTATCTCTAACTCTTCCAATCTTATCTCATTCTTGTGACAACCCCAGCAGAGCCAGACACTGAATATATGATGTTGTCCATTTCATAGATGAGGAACTCTAGGCATGGGGAAATGGCACAGTCTACCCAAGGTCACATAGGTAGGGGACAGCCAGGCTGAGATTCAAACCCTGGTTTCTAAGGACAAGTCGAAGGCTTTTCCCATCATGACCCTCTTGAATGGTATTGAACAGGGCTGCCAGGTTACCCTAGCTTTCTCCAGAGACTTTGGCATCACCAGGATTCCTTGTGTGTGTTGTCTTCTTGAGGGCTGGGATTGTGTTTACACACACACACACACACACACACACACACGCATGCATATATATATATATAACTTTACAAATTTTAAAGTGCTATATCAATGTTAGCTATTATTATTTCTACTACTAAGGCAATGACATCATTTCAGCACACATTCGTAAATGAAGACAGTGACCTTCCACATCCTCCTCTCCCAGATTAGTATGGGAAACGAGACCCTCCCAAGGTCCGCTGCTCCGACAGGGGCTGACAACATGGCTTCTGTCTCACCCTGTGGCCAGCTGGTCTCAGGGCCAAGGACTTCAGAGTCAAGTCTGTGCTCAGGATCAATTGCTTCCATTGCTTACCTCTCTGCAGCCACCCAGCTACAACCTGTCTTGCCTCCAGGCCACTCCTGCTCATGACATTTCTAAATAGGTATGTCCTGCCTTGACTTGTCTAAAATGATGCTTGAGACATCCTGTGTGCTTTCCAATATATGACCCATTTGAGGTAGTTCAGGAAAATCTCTGTTTTTGTTTGTTTGTTTGGAAAGGGTGGCAGCAGCTGATGTCTTCTTCAAGAGGCAATGTGGTTCACTGGAGAAATCACTGGATTTGGAGTCAGAGGATGTAGGTTCGAATCCTGACTCCACATTTGCTGCCTGTATGGCCCTGGATAAATCACCTCTCTGAGCTTTTCACTTTGTTCACTTTCACTTTTCCTCTACAAAATGGGGGGACTGGGTGACCTCTAAGGTTCTTTCCTACTCTAAACTTGTGATTGTACAATCACATCGAGCTATCTCAACTTTACATATTCCCCGACCTCTCCTGATTGTCACCAGGGCCCTAGGCCAACCTTCCTTGATGCGGCTGGGAAGTGACACCTTCTGGAAACTGGGACAGTGGACAACACCACACCCATGCTAGGACAGCTCACACCAGGGTAACCTAAGAGAGGCCAAACACTGGAGTGCTATTGAGGCAGGACAAGGCTGGGGTTTGCTAGTATGGAACCAAGTCAAGTCTCACTCATTTACCCGCAATTGGTTTTGCATTTTTTTTTACATGAAAGAAGGCACCAGGGCATGGAAGCTACTAAGCAAAGAAGATTCCAGAAAAGAAAACAATGAGGAGGGCTCAGGGACTAGAGAGGCACAGCCGAATGCCCCTAGGCTGAGGGGCAGACTCTCTAAACGAGGACCCCAACTTCCTTCTGCCCTACCCAGAAGCTCAGGTGATGACCACTCCAATTGTATCTGCCCATAATTGCTCCCCTGAGAGCTGTTGCCTTGAGCTT
Organism: Dromiciops gliroides; assembly: GCF_019393635.1. Classification (NCBI taxonomy): domain Eukaryota; kingdom Metazoa; phylum Chordata; class Mammalia; order Microbiotheria; family Microbiotheriidae; genus Dromiciops; species Dromiciops gliroides. The sequence goes on from NC_057864.1 coordinate 13,879,241, forward strand.
CAAGCCTCCCTCTGTATGAATTCAAATGTACCAAAGAAAGGCTTCCCACTTTTAGCATCACTTAGTCAGTCTGACTCTCCTGCAGAGGCCACTGAAGTCCCCAAACTACCATAGACTAAGAAATGAGCCATGTGGGTCATCTCTCCATCAGCATCCTGTTTGTTCTGGCTCATCCAAAAGTCCTCTGCAGGGCCTCATCTAAGATACTGAAGCCCTTCCTCGTTTTTGTTTTTGTTTTGTTTTGTTTTGAATCACCCATGCCGAATAATTATGGTAACCCAGTCTTGCTCCTTAAAGGAGATCAGACAAAGCACCCTCTTCCCTGCTTTGCCAGGTGTGGGATTCTGGGTGTGTCAGACTCGGTATCTTGGTCCATTTTGATGAAACTCCCTTTTTGCTCTTTATTTAATTTTTAAATTCTTTGTGATAAGGGATGGCTCACTGGGTAAGAGAGGGATTTATTAAAAAACGAGGGCCCTGAAAAAAGAAGAGATACCACTAAAAATGAAAATTAGAGAAAATATCTTCTGGATACCAGGCTGTTCTATGTTCACTGATTGTACATATGAGGAAACAGAAAGAGACAAAGGTTAAGTGATTGTCCAGGTTCTCACAGCAAACTAAATGTCTGAAGCAGGATTTTCTTTTTTGGCTGGATCCTGTGCCAGCCCTGATGGAGATACAAAGATGAGTGAGATTTGGTCCCTGCCCTCCGGGAGCTTGCAATCAGTCTATTTAGGGAGATAAGAGCATACAGGTCACTATAATGTCTATTACCTTGCAGCAGCTGCCTTGGAGATGGCTGGCAGATACTGTGTTCCCAAGCATCTTTCCCTTTTCCAACAGATGCTGCAGCTGATTTTGAATTTACATTTAAAAACTTAACCAATTACAGTGAAGAGTCCTTGGCTCCCAAATAGTGGTGTTTTTTAAGTTACCTTTCTTGCTTAGCCTGAGATTCCTGAGTATAGAAGAAATTAGGGTTTGAGAATGAATGAATGAGCATTTCATAATTTATTATGTGCTTGACAGCTAGGTGGTGAAGTGGTGAGGTACCATGCCTAAGTCACCTAATCCAGTGTGCCTCAGTTTCTCCATCTGAAAAGGAGCTGGAGAAGTAAATGGCTTTAGCATCTTTGCCAAGAAAATCCCAAGTGAGGCCAGGAATATGACTGAAAAAAAAACTGAATGATTATTATGTACTAAACCTTGGTCATGGAAACAAAAAAGCAAAGACAGTCCCTGCTGTCTAGGAGCTCACATTCTAAAAGAAGGAGACAAGGCAGAGAGGAGGTTTCAGGGGCAAGTCAAACTGAAAGGACCAGTGGTCCTTCCCTTTTTAGTAGTATAAAGTGGTATCGAACACTTTCAAGTTTTCGAAGCACTTTGCATATGTTATCTCATTTGATTTTGATAATGGGCGTAGGAGGTAAGTGCTATAATTCTATCTGTTTTATGCATGAAGAAGTGGAGGCTGAAAGAGAAAAAGTGATTTACCTAATGTCACACAGACGGGAAGCATTTAAGCCAGGATTTGAACTCATACCTTTCAGATCCCAGATCCATCATGCTACCTACTATGCCACAATGACAAACCATCTGGTAATGTGTTTCTTTAAATGTTGTTTTCACTGATAAAACATGGGCCAGTAGCTGGGAATACAAAGAAAAAATGAAAATTATTCTTGCCCTTAGGAAACTTACATCTACTGAGAGAAAAACAACATTGCACAGGGAAATATGCATACAATATTCACAGAGTAAATGTAATTTGGTGGGAAAGGGGAAAGTACTGACAGCGTGGGGGGGGAGGGGAGGTGGGAAAATCCAGAAAAGCATTGAGTAGAAGGTGACATTTGAGCTCTCCTTTAAAGGGCAGGTGAGATTCTATGAAGGATGAGGGGAGGTGGAAGTGGAAGGGAGAAGGGCATATGCATTGAAGGGCCTACTGTATGCCAGGCATTGCGCCAAGTAATTTACAAATATTACCATTTGGTCTTTGAAAGAGTATATCGGGCATGGGGTAGGGGAGCCTCTGCAAAGGCATGGAGGTGGGAGATGGCATAATGTGTATAGTGACATTGAGTTTGGATCCAACACTGAGGATGCAAAAGTAAAGCTGCTGCTGATTAGACCTATCTGAAAGGAGAATGAACTAGCTTCGATCGGCAGGAGAAGGTCTTCCTGGAGGTTTTCAAACAAAGGTTAGGTGATGCCTTGTCAGGGAAAATATTGAAGAGACTCTGACCTTTTGGACCAGAGGGCCTCCAAGGTCCTTACAAATCAGCTTCTGTGGGTGGTTCCCATAGGATAACACTATCATCACTGTAGCCTTTGAGGTTTGCAAAGGGGTTAGTATATTATCTCATTTGATCCTTACAACTACACAGGGATGTCAGTAATATCATTATCCCTGTTTTCTTTTTGTCATCACTTAGCACAGTGTCTGACACATATTAGGTGTTTAATAAATGCTCACTGGTTGATTGCTTTTACAAGTGAAGAAATTGAAGCAAAGGTTACTTGATTACCCAACCTCACACAGCTTACTAAATGTCTGAAGTAGGATTTTCTTTTTGCTAGTCCTTTAAGGTTTGCAAAGTGCTTTACAAATGCTATCTCAAGAAAATGAGACTGAGGAAGGTCATAACTTGCCACAGTTACCCATCTGTTAAATGTTGGAGGCAAGATTTGAACCCAGGTCTTCCTGGATCCCTGTCTTTTGACAGCTCTACCTCTTCAAATAAAGCGACTTGATTTGGGTCCCACCACTTTTTACTGGATAAAATGTATTGCATCCTGGCTCATGCCTTAACAAAGCCTTGCTCAGGATTGGGTTCAGCACTTCTAAATTTCAAGGGTTTATGAATTCATCCTTGTGGGTTCTTCTGTCTACTCATATCACAACCCTTTACACTTTAGCAGATTAATTTTGAGAATTGCTGTGGCCCCAAAATGCATGGCCCTGTGCCCCACCTGGCAAGGAGCTTCCTCTGATGACAAGGCTCTCATTGCTAGACTGGTCCTCAGATGGTTGTTTCCAGGCAATACTGAAAGGGTTGCCAGCTTGCCCAGGCCTATGAGAACTTGTATTCTGCTCTCCTGGTCTTCGAGAATCCACTGACCCCTCCAAGCCAGAGTAAGATGTCAAAAGAGGTAATGGAGGCTTAATGACCTAGGGTTAACTATTCCCAGGGGAGAGTTTCTTTAAGCCTGTTCTCTCTGAGCAGATGTGCTCACAACTGGAGGATGCAGGAGGCAGAGAGAGGAACCAAAACAAATTTGCCTCATTTTCGCCACTTTGAGTATGGAGATGCCCGGAATCTCCAAAGTGGTATTCTGGCTGAGAGCTGGCCTCAGAGTCAGAAGCCCCAAAATTCAAGGCCTGTTCCTCAGGCAAATTCGGTGGAGTCTCTGACTAAGTTTCTCCCTATCTCAGGGCCCCAGGTAGCCTGCTAAGGTCACAAGGGAGATGAGTAATTTGACATACCTGAAGTTCCCCGTCCCAATGATATCACAGGTTCAATTAAAAAAAGAAATACTCTCACAACTGATCTCAGAGCGAAGTGTTGTGGAGACATGATTTGATTTGTGGTTACTAAAGATAGGAGACCCAAGTCTTAAATATGCAAATTTCAGTCCCTGATTCCTATGGGCAAGAGGCATCCTTGTTTAGTCACAAGATTGATAGACTTGGAGTCAGGTGACCAGAACCTTTCCCATACCACATCTGTGTGTCATGGTCAACTTGCTTTATCTCTCTGACTTCCCTGTACCTCAGTTTCCTTATTTGTACTAATGGCAGAAATAATACTACCTATCCCAATGGGTTTTTTAGGAAACACATTTGTGGGCCCTAAAGTATTAGAGCAAGCTCCTTACCTTGCCTAGATGGTTAGTAATGGAAGGGACTTTAGATATTATTTAAGCTCAAGTAGGGAAACTGAGGCCCAGAGAGTCCAAATCAGTCTAAGTAAGCTTGATTAACAGCAGAACCAAGACTCAAATCCAGATATTCTAGTCTAATGCTCCATTCTTCTATACCACGTCACCTGGTTGACATGGGAAGAATGCTTTGGAAACTTTGTTTTTGCTTTTAAACCTGAGACAGGAGCTTTGATCTTATTGGTGTAGGGGCCTTCCAGTGAGTGAATTCCCTCTGCCAATGCTTCTGGGAATATTTCAAATTCAATGCCTTGGATAAATCACATAAATTCACTGACCTTTGGTTTTGTTTTGTTTTTTTTTTTTCTGGAAGAAGGAAAGTGTTGGATTGGAAGATCATTTCTAGCCCGAGTCTGCAGATGTACCAGAGTCATAGAATCAGAATATCTGAAGACTTGAACTCAAGGCTTCATGAGGGGACTTGAAAGCTGGCCCCGGATCTATTCTGGCTCCTCTTATTGACCTCAGGGATCAAAACCAACCCGTTATTATCTTGGCCACATCGTTTGGGCCTTAGGTTCTGTCTCTTTTCTGCCCTTTCCTCTCAGTCTTTTTCTTTCCAGATTACAAAAGAAGAAACCAAATAGTAAAAGGTCCCAGTTTCTCCTTTACCCGGTTCAATGCCCCCAGAGCAGAGGTAGGAGGCGAGCCAAGGCAGTGCCTTCATCCCTCTGGGTGCTGGGCATCTACTTGAGCACCGCAGCCTCGGGAGACCTGGATGGACAAATCTGCTCGTCCTCTCACTCCTCTCACCTAGAAGTCGAATGATGACTTAGCGCGGTGGGGGCGGGGGGGGGGGGAGGAAATGGCAGAGGAAGGCAGAGAAGGAGGTGGCCGCGGTGCCCAAGCCCTGGCCTGTCAGTCTCCCCTCCTCCACCTTCATCTCCCTTCCAGGCTTGGGCTGTCACTCGCGTGATGTCAGTTGGCGGGCGGGCGGGCTCCGGCTGCCTTTCCACTCCCTGCTCGGGGCGATTGCCACAACCACAGCCGCAGCCCCAGCCCCAGCCCCAGCTGACCGGAGGTGGGGAGGGGGCGGGGTGGCCCTCCCAGAGGCACTGAAGGCCGAGCCCAGCGGCAGAGGCTTCGGCGGCTATCTCACCTCCCCAGACAGGGGAGGGACAAGGAGAGGCGGAGCCGAAACGGGCAGGGAAGGCGGGGCTGGACTGCCGAAGCAGCCCAGGCCGCTGCCCCAAAGTTGAGCCGAGCCGAGCCGAGTCGAGCGGAGCCGAGCCGAGCAAAGGGACCTGGCTGGCTTAACTGCAGCCGGTACGCTTGGGTCCCCGGCAATCTTTGTGCCCCCGGTCCAGTCTGCGCCCTGTGCCCAGACTGCCTCCCCTCGGCCTGCCCCGCTCTGCTCCATGCGGGGTGGCAGCGCGGGCCTGGCCTCCTAGCGAGACGCGTCGAATTGGGCCCGGGGGCCCGGGGGCTGGGCCGCTGCCTGCCTGTCTGCGTGCCAGTGGAGCCCGAGCAACACGCGGAAGTGGTGAGTGCCAAGGCAGGGGAAGGGGCAGCAGTGGGGCGGCGGGGGTCCGCCAGAAGGGGCAGGAAGTGGGGGGGCATCAGGGCGCGGCGAGGGGGGGGGCAAAGCTCCCACAGTTGCCCTCACCATGGCGCGCCGGGGCGGGGGGGGGGTTGGGCGCTCCCCAGGGCCACCCGAGGGCTGGGGACAGCGGCGGGCGGGAGCGGGGATTTCCAGTTTGGGGGTTGAGGGAGGCCAACGCCTCCCCTAGGGTCCTCAGCTGGGATCGGCCGGTATCAGCAGATCCCAGGTTAGGGCCCCCCTGTCTTTACCCCCTCACTCCCAGCTCTGAGACGGTGAATTGAAATCCAAAGTTTTCCTAAACAAGATCGGAACGCGCCGTCTGACATCCTGTTTATGTCAGCCAAGTACATCCTGCGTGCGGCCCCTAGAGTGGGGCGGGGTTGGGGGGGGTGCTGGGGCTGCGGGCGGTCGAGGACACTTCTCTTTTTTTCTGGGCTCTAAGCTTGACCCCCCGGAGGCTAAGGTAGAAGCAGAATCGCTGTGGATGAGGGAGGAGTGGGAGAGATTTGTCCTCCTTCCTCTCACGAGCTATCACCTAGTCTTTGCTCTCCACGCCCCACTGTGAACTCGCTGAAGCCGTGCCCCGGCACTGGCACTGACTAGTAGGGGCTTAGACATGTCTGCCCCCCCTCCCCCTTCTCAGTGCTCAAGGAAGGAGTGCCACGCCGACCGACCCCTCCCCCACGCCACCACGGAGACTGAGACTCTTTAGCTGGGGAGGGATGCCGAAGGAAAGGAGTGGGAGGACCCCAGTAAAACACCTCGGATTATCTCTGCTCTCACCTTTAAGGAAGGAATAAGTTGAAGCCAAGCCTCTAGATCTCTCATCTATTTCCCTCCTCCCTGTGCCAGGGCCAGGGGCGCAGACAGACAAGTCAGACCCAGAAGCATCAGGGCTGGACAGAATAGCTCGCGATGAGTCGGATAAGAATGACCCCCCCCCCCCCCGAGGCCCCAAGAACTGATAGGTAGATGTGGGCTGTTCGCGTGTGGGATGTTTTCATAGTTGCCCAGAAGGTTCCAGAGAGACGAGAGACTAAGGGTTCTTGGGATCAGGTGTGTGCAGCCAGGCGCATTGAGGAGACAGACATTCTGCCTGAACCCCAGGGCACTTAGGAGAACAGACTAGGGGGTGGGCGGTGGTGCTTCATGGAGGGCCCCCGGACACCGTGGAAATCATGCTCTTCTGCCATCTTCTGTCTCCGGAGCCGTCAGGGGAATCGCAATGAAAAGTGGGTTTTCCAATAAAAGCACAAGGATGCCCACGGGCTATTGAGCTCTGCCGCAGTTTAGCATCCCTGAAAGCCCTAAAAGTCTTGGGAGCCGTGTCGGGCTCCAAAGGGTAGACTGGTAGCCCGACTTGACCATGAGCTCTGAGACCTCCTCTGTTGTCTGGGGCCATGCGAGTGCAATCAATCGACGGGTGTACATTTGTGCAAGGACACCTTCGGAACCCGATGGCCTGGGGGAGGGGCTTTCTTTTTTCTTCCATTTCTTTGATGTTGAAAACGATAAGCATTTGTTCTGGCTCCTCTCCACCGATCTGTCGATTTTCTTGAAGCCTCAAGGCCCCATCGGGCTGCTGTCTGTCTGTCCATCTGCCTTTGGTTTCTAGGCATCATGGGCTTTTTCGCTTGGTGGTGAGAGGGGATTCAGAATCGATGCTTAAGAAGGGCTCTGGGAAAGTTTGCCACCAATTCCTCCACTTTGTACTTTGCGGTGAAGGCGGATGGTAGCGGGGTACCTACCAGATATGCATGGGAGCAGCCACCAAATGTGATCCGTTCCAGGTACTATCCATGCCAAGAATATGTGTGACTAAGGGAAAATAGACTCAGCACGTTGTGGACCCCCATGATCTTTTGTGCACAGACTAAATACTTCTGCACAAATCCATCCCAGGAGTGTTATCTTGCAATGAATTACAGGAAGCAGGTCAGAGTCTGTATAATGTTGAAGGGGGTTCTTAAAAATCATCTTTCCCTCCCCCATCCCAGTACATCCACATAGGTGTGAAACAAATGTTATACACAATGCCCCTCCCATTTAGACATCCTATAGAGTGCTAAACTTGGAATCAGGACAACCTGGGTTCGAATTTTGTTTCAGGCATTGAATGGCTTAGCCCCTTCTTGTCATTTAACTATTCTAGGCTATAATTCCCTCATCGATACATTTATAAATATAGATTAAATTTGTACAAGAGTTAGACTAGATGTCTTCTGAGGATTTCTGAAACTCTGTCTAAATTAGAAAGTGGAAAGCACAATAGTTGGGGGGCGGAGAAGGGGGGGGAAGCCCTGTAGGGAGGGTCCTTGAGCTGGGCCTTGGAAGGAAATCGATTTACAAGAGGTGTATGTAACAGAGGGAGAGAATTCAAGGCAAGGAGGAAGGCCTGTGTGGGCAAAGGTATGAAGGCAGGAAATGTACTGCCTTTGGAATCTACAGCATTCCAGTCTGCATCTTGGCTGCTCTGGGTCTGTGTGGTCTTGGGCTAATTACATCATCCCTTCTGAACTTCAAATTACTCTAGATCATAATACCTGCTTTAGGAGGTAGCAGTTGTTTTTCAATAACCAAGTGTCAGGAAAAGGCTGTTATAAATGTTAGCCAGTGACTGTTTTTGCTGAAAGGATCAATGATCTTCTGAGAAGGTTGAGGCAGGGAATCTTCCCTCTGGAAAAGCAATTTCAAATGTTCCAAGCTAGAATTAATGTCCATGTTGCAGTCATGCAGACACTGTTAATATCATAGAATCCTGGAGCAGGCAGCTAGAAAGGATCATCTCTTGTTTTTACCAGAGAGGAAACTGATGCTTACAGGGGTAGACGTGATTTGTCCAAGGTCACACATGTATTAAGTGACAGAACTAGGATTTGAACCCAGATTTGTTTAGCTAATTTACTAATTCTTCATAATTACTTTTATTCATATTATGATAGATTTAGAGTGGGCAAGGAAGGACCTTAGAGGTCCCACCCCAACTTTTATTTTATACATGAGGAAATTAAATCTCAGAGAGAAAATGATTTATCCAAGGGTACACAAGTAGGAAGTAGCAGACCTGGGATTTGATTCTGATCTATCTGGATTTCTTTTCCCTGTCAAATGTATTTGTGTTTTTTTTTTTAATGGAAAGAAAAAAATCTTTAAAATCCCTGCAGTGTCCTATTAAAATTCCTTAAAGGAATCTCAGAATCTTTCTGCATTTGAGAATACTGTTAAAGATCTGGAGACAGTATGATGATGACCAACACCTGCCCCATACCTGGCAATATTGGAGGTTGGGTGGATTGCCTTGGGAGAAACAGAGGAATCCATGGTGTGCCAAACTTGTCATGTTTATCGTGGGCCTTTGTAGCAACACAGCATTTGGACGCCAAGGATCAATAGTGCTCAAGATAACTAACGGGGCAATCAGGGAAAGCTTTTTGAATAAGAGGTAAAATGTGATCTGGCTGCTAAAGCATGAATCGATAGAGAGGAAAAGAGAAGGAATTCCAGGTGTGAGGAGCAAAGAAACCAAGAAAAGTGTTCAAAGGGCATTTGGAGGCATCAGAAAGACCAAGAGTAGACCAGGTTAGTAGGAGCATAGATTTCATGTTTAGGTAGTTTGTCTGGAAATGATCTGAGTGTCTTAGTGGACCCCAAGTGCAATATAGGAGAAGATTATGACATAGTATCTAAAAAAAATCCCCAAAACTAACATGCTCTTGGCTTGCATTAAGAGAACACAGAGCTTCCATGAATAAAGAGTCTTTCTTATTCCACTTTGCTCTCCTTGGAGTATCTGGAGTATTGTGGGCAGCACATTTTAGGAAAGAGTGATAAAATGGGGAATATAAAGAAGAAACACTCAGGACAGGCAGGCTTGTAGGCAGGTAGATAGGATGATGAGATGCCGACAGAGCGAGTATTTACTGTATTTGGTGCTTACTATGTGCCGGGTACCACATTGAAGTTCTCACAATCATACCACGTGAAGATTGGTTGGAGCAAATGGGCATGTTTGACATGAAGAAGAGCAGGCCTAGGGAGGATATGAGAGCCGTCTGCAGTCTTTGGGGGACTGTCTTGTAGGTGAGAGAGAGGATGAGAGACCAGACTTGTGCAGTTCTGCATTAGAGGAAAGAATGAAGAGCAGTGGAGGGTGCCAAGAGGCGTACTGAGGCTTGATATCAGGAAAGGCTTTCTTTCTTTCCCTTTCTTCCCTTTCTTTCTTTCTTTCTTTCTTTCTTTCTTTCTTTCTTTCTTTCTTTCTTTCTTTCTTTTTTAGAGAGGCAATTGGGGCTAAGTGACTTGCCCAGGGTCACACAACTAGTAAGTGTTAAGTGTCTGAGGCTGGATTTGAACTCAGGTCCTCCTGACTCCAGGGCCGGTGCTCTATCCACTGCGCCACCTAGCTGCCCCCAGGAAAGGCTTTCTAACAAGGAGAGCTGTCCCAAAGTGTGTGTGTGTGTGTGTGTGTGTGTGTGTGTGTGTGTGTGTGTGAGAGAGAGAGAGATATCATCATCGTCAGTCAGTAAGCATTTATTAAGTGCCTACTGTGTGCCAAGCATTCTGCTAAGTGCTGAAGATACAAAGAAGGTACTCACACTCAGATGGGGGAGACAACATGCCAACAAATATTGCGGGGCTATAGGGTAGAGAAGAAAGAATCACAGAGGAAAGACACAAGCATTGAGAGGGGTTGGGAAAGGCTTCTTGTACAAGGTAGAATTGAAGCTGAGAGAAAGGCAGGGAAGCCAGAGGTAGAGATGAAGAGGGAGAGTATTCCAGCTATGAGGCACAGCCAGTGAAAATGCCCACCATCTGGAGATGGACGGTCTTGTTCAAGGAACCACGAGGTGGCCAGGGTGACTGGACTGGAGTCTAAGTGGGGGGAATACATAAGGAGTAAGAAGACTGGAAAGGTGGGAGGGTCTGGGTTGAAGAAGGGTTATGTAGGACTCTGAATACCATAATCATGAATTATTGCTTTTATTATCAACAGCATCATGCCAATAGCAGATATTCTATGCTATATAATAACAACAATAATAGGGAACACTTTTATAGTTATTTAAGGTTTGCAAAACATTTTGCATGTTATCTGATTTATAGCAACCTGAGGAAACTGAGGCAGAAGAAAGGTTAAATGCCTTTTCCATGGTAACACAGCTAAGAAGTAGTTGAGGTGTGTTTTGAATTCACATCTTCCTGACTCCAGGTCCAGTGCCCGACTCACTGCCCCACCCAGCTGCCTAGTGGGCCCCCCTTCCTTGGGAATTTTCAAGCAAGGCTAGATGACCCCTTGTTATGTTTGCCAAAACGTGCATCATTATTGAAGTGCCAGCTGCCAGTCCCATCCCCATCTCCTCAAAGGTTACCTTTAATCCATTCTGGGTCTCTTTGGGATCTCCTGATTTATATGCTTTGCTGTCTATTAGACTGGAAGTTTAATGAGGACAGACACTGGTTTTGCTTCTTCCTTATATCCCCAACGTTTGGCACAGTACCCAGCCCATGGGAGATGTTTAAGAAATTGTTTGGATCAGAAAAGATAGCCTCTGGGGGCCCTCTGGCTATGAATACTGTGGTTCTCTGGGGAAGGGGAGACAGCAGCAGAATCCTTAAGGCCTCAAACGTTAAACCAAGGAGTTCGGATGTTAGTCCAGATACTAATTCCTTGCAGCTCAGTATGTCAGAAACATGGCTTTTCAGAAGAGCCCAAGGGGCTTTGTACACATTTATCTGAAGTGACCCCACCAAGGACTCTTGGTGGCTAGACTAAGACTTGTGCTTCCTTCCTGACTTTCACTGCCTTGATTGGATCAGGTATTTTTGCTGCCCTTATTCAAAACACACACCAATAACACCATCCTGCTCTAAAGGGCTCATCATATGATTATTAATAACATTTTGTGGGGTGGGGCAATGAAGGTGAAGTAACTTGCCCACGGTCACACAGCTAGTAAGTGTCAAGTGTCTGAGGCCACATTTTAACTCAGGTCCTCCTGACTCCAGGACTGGTGCTTTATTCACTGCTCCACCTAGCTGCCCTCATCATATGATTATTACAGGATTTATTCTCTGAGATGGAAATATGCTGCCAAAGAAGGTGTTTTTTTTTTCTAGCCCAAAGAATTGTCTTAAATCATTAGAAACTTGGTGGCCAAACTGAATGCTTGGGAGGCATCATGGAGGGTACCTTACAGATGACCTAGTCTAATATCCCAATTTTACAGATGGGGAAACTGAGGTCCAGAGAAATCAAGTGACTTCCCTAAGATCACACAAGCAGTAAGTAGCAAAATCCAGGTCTTCTAACTCCAGATCCTGTAGATTTTCTGTTATAATAATGGAATGGGGGGAAGAACCCAGATCCCTTGACTTTCAGCCTACTAGACTCATTCTCATATTGTACTTTCGGTGGCTTCAGAGTCTGGAAGCCCCTTCATTCTTGCTCTGTACCTCCACGTGGCCCTTCCACACCACTGGACCAGGATCGAGCAAATTCGCCTACTGGGCTGTTGCCCCCACTTCCATCTGTTTAGTCATCAGATTTAGAGTCATAATTTTACAGAGGAGGAAGCTGATGCTTAGAGAGATGGGAAGGAGGTCATCTAGTCCATCCCCCTAGGAGGTAAGGAAGTGACTTGCCCAAGGCCTCACAGGTAGGCAGCAGAGACAGCATTTGACTCCTCTAACTTAAGAGACTTTATGTTCTTTCTTTCTACCAGGCACTGTGCTAAGCTCCAAGTCTCTGCAGATTCCTTATCTTGGAGCACTAGTCTGGGGACCTGGAAGACTCCTGGTCCACCCCTCTACGTCCCTTTTGACTTCTAGTGATAAACGCATTTCCTTTGCAGTTCTCTCTTCTGTCTCATTTTCCTTTTTCCTTACTCTTCCTCCAAGCTCTCCTCGTTTACCGCTCTCCTCCCCCATTTTATCTTCTTCCTTTGGCCCATGTTTTGGTAGGGGGAGCTTGCTATACCAATGAAACCACAAGTCCTGTGGTTTTGTTTGTTTTAATAGCAACGATAATAACTCTAGCTGACCTATGTCTTGGTTAATGTTTTATAATGTGCTTTCCTTATGGTTTCTCATCCATACAACAGTTTCGAGGTGGGTAGTAGGAGAGATGGGAGCATTATCTTACAAATAAGGAAACTGAGGCAGAATGAGGCTGCGTAAGCTGCTCAGGGTAGGGAGCTCAGCTAATCTTTTAACTCACTTCTCCTGGTCCTGCATAACTTTAGTGTTCATTCTGCTCTGCTGTACTCATATTACCCACAGAATATCCATAGAGAAGATCATATATAATAGTAACGTTTCCCTTCCCTGTGCTTGGCCAGGACCATACAAGACACCACATCACTTAACTGGGCACAGCATAGTTAATTCAATTCAGCCTGACTCTGAGGCAGTTAGCTGTAAATAGAGCATCTTAAAAGCATTGCAATAGGAGTCTGAAGATCGGGATTCTCATGCTAGCTCTGTACTAATGAGCTATGTAACCTTGGGAAAGTTATTGTACTTCTCTGCATCTGAATCACTGAGAAGAATAAGTTCTAATCTTACCTACTTCACAAGGTTGTTCTGAGGATCAATGAGCAGGCATTAAAATGCTATATCCAGTAGTTACTGATTTTCTAAAATTTCAGGCATTTATTTTTCTATACTCGCTATACCCCAAATTCTCACAGTATTCTTAAGGTCTGTGACCTTGTTTTTAAAATATTTGAATAACCATTTCAGTATAATTGATTTCCTTGGTTGTTGTTTGGTTGTTTTTCAGTCATGTCCAACTCTTTTTTTTTTTTTGCGGGGCAATTGGGGTTAAGTGACTTGCCCAGGGTCACACAGCTAGAAAGCGGCAAGTGTCTGAGGCCGGATTTGAACTCAGGTACTCCTGAATCCAGGGCTGGTGCTCTATCCACTGCGCCACCTAGCTGCCCCATGTCCAACTCTTCGTGCCCCCATTTGGGATTTTCTTGACAGAGGTACTGGTATAGTTTTTCATTTCCTTCTCTAGCTCATTTTACAGATGAGGAAACTGAGGCAAATGGAGTTAAATGATTTGCCCAGGGTCACACACCTAGTTTTTGCCTGGGGCCAGATTTGAACTCAGGAAGATGAGTCTTCCTGAAATCATCCTGTTGTTCTATGCTCTATGGTGCCACCTAGTTGCCCTTTCCTTTGTAGTCCTATATATTTTATTTTATACATTTAAAAATCATTATTCTGAGAATGGGGATGTGGGTTTCACCACTACCAAAGAGTAGTGACATTAACAGGGTTAAGAGCCCCTGAAATAGAGATTAGAGAGAAGCTTAAAAAGATAATAGGGGGCAGCTAGGTGGCGAAGTGGATAGAGCACTGGGCCTGGATTCAGGAGGACCTGAGTTCAAATTTGGGCTCAGACACCTGACACTTACTAGCTGTGTGACTCTGGGCAAGTCACATAACCCTCATTGCCCCTGCCCCCCCCACAAGATAATAACATTTTATGTTTATAATCACAAGCTATGAGTTTTCAATCTGGAAGGGACCTTAGAAGCATTCAGTCCAACCCCCATATATATATATATATATATATATATATATATATATATACACACACACACACACACACACATTATATATACATACACACACATATGTATATGTATATATACACATATACATATATATATACACACACATATATGTATATATGTATACACACACACACATTTTTTGTGTGTGAGGCAGTTGGGGTTTAGTGACTTGCCCAGGGTCACACAGCTAGTAAATGTCAAGTGTCTGAGGATTTGAACTCAGATCCTTCTGACTCCAGGGCCAGTGCTCTATCCACTGTACCACCTAGCTGTCCCCCAAACCCCTTATTTTACAGAGGAGGATGAGAAAGAGCAAGTGACTTTTCCAGGGTCACATTGCCAGGAAGTGACAGGGGCAGGATTCAAACTCAGGTCATGTTTACTAAGACATATTGGCAGCTGGGGGGTGGAGTGGAAGAAGGGAAGGAAATGTACTAAAAACAAGGGGAAGGTTGCTGAATTTGGTTCTTGTTGAACCTCAGTGATTCACTGTTAGCTTAATGCTTTTTCTTCCATGTTTTTAGTTTTCTATTTAAAAACCTATTTTTAGTTGTTTGATCCTTTTCCCTTCCTTCCTTTTCAGTAAGCCAGTGATCAAAAATGTGAGTGGAAGAACTTAGGGGAGAACTGGAAAAGCTCATGGTAGTCTGGCTACTGTTTAGAGAAGAATTCTAAATTCCAGTTGGCAACTCCCCTTCATTCATTCCTCATCGGATTAACCAGAAATTTGTGCCAAGAGGGGGACGTAAGAGAAGAAGTAATGAGATTGTAGATCATAGATGCAGAGCTACAAGGGCCCTCAGAGGTCACTTAGCTAGACTCCCTCACCTCCCAGGTGCCAGGACTTGCCCAAAGTCACAAGGCCATTCACTAAGCTACTATAGGCAAAGTATCTTCTTGAGAAACAGAGAAAACAAAAATGCCAGATTTTCTTTCTTTTCTTCTTTCTTCCCTTACTTTCTGATTCTCTGACATCTAGGGGCCTTTTCAATTCCTTATATCAATGATTCTATAGTCCTATTTTCTTACTTTCCTCCTCACTTCCTTTTTCTCTCTCTTCCTCTCCTTTTTTCTCCCTCTCATTTCCTTTTTCCTTTCTTCCTTCTTTCCCTTCTTCCTTCCTTTTATTCCCCACTCTCTCTTTCTGTCTTTTCTCCCCTCTTTCCCCTTTACTCTCTCTCCCCCTTATTCTCTTTCTCTCTCTTCCACCCTCTTCCTTTTTCTCCTTCCCCTCCTTCACCAAGCTAATGCATATTCAACAAAGGGGAGATATAAGAACTGTATTTCCTTTTTCTTGTAGAAGGTCTGGGCCTCACCTCCAAGCCTAATGCTCACTGAACCTGTCATTCCTTTCTCCTTGCCTCTTCTAAACTAGCTTTTTCAATGAGGTATGACACTCATCACTTCCTGTCATGAAAAACAACTAGGTGGGGTTGGAGCTGAGACAGCTGTCATGGTGAGCAGCTCTGTTTCAGGAGTGGGAAACAATGGCTTCCTGGGTGTACTCTCAGTTTGTTACCAGAGTTACTGGGCTTTTTGGCTTCTTGGTCATTTTCAGACAGTGAGAAAACACAAAATCTGACATTGCCCTTCCCATGGCACCCATGCAGCTTTTGTATTTTGTAAACCTCTTATCTATTTTCCTATCTATGTGTGATGTTTAAAATCTATAGAGAGAGGAAGGAAAAGAAGGTGGAGGAAGAAGAGAGAGAGAAAGAAGGGAGGGAGGAGGTAGAGAAAGAGAGAAAGAAAGAGAAAAGAAGGAGGCGGGAGAGAGAGAAAGAAGAGATGGGGAGGGGGCGGAGAGGTAACCAGCAAGCCACACAAGCTTCTCCTTCTTCATATAATGATGAATTAAACACCTAAGTTAGAAACTGGTAGAAAGAAAGCCGTGGCCAATTGGAAGTGCATTTATTGAGGAAAGGAGACTGTCCTTTGCTCCCACTGTGTTTAAAGTGTCTTTGCCCTGTAAGGACACCTCCAGTTCTTTATAAAGCATGTCAACTTGCATCAGTCCACATGGGAAATGAGTTCATTGGCTCTTTAGCCACTCTTTCTAAGTAGACAGATTATATAAACCCAAGTTAGTAATCAGGCTATGGCTTTCCAGATTGCTTCCTAATGTCTTTCACAACATCTCTGTCAGAGTCGAAGAGTATCCATTCTCTGATGTTTATTTGTTGTTTATTTTGGCCCAGACCTTTGATTTCATCAGTCTGGGGAAACTCCTGGTGTGGCAACTTCATAGGTTGATTTTGGGTAGATCACTTGTAAATAGTCTTAAAGAAGTGACTGGGGCATTGAGAAGTTGTGACTTGCCTAGGGTCATGCAGCTAGTATGCATCAAAGGCAGGATCTGAACCCACATTTTAAAAAATGTTTTTTTTTCAGATGCCAAAATCAGCCCTTTTCCCACTTCACCATGCTGACTCATTGAGAAATGGAGGTAAAGACAGACATTTTTGAAAAGGGCCAGCTAGCATGGCAGAGACTAATAAGAACTAAAAACTTTGACATTTATTACTGTTTCCTCGCTCCATGTAGTGATAGTTTTGTAAGTGGCACAGTGGATTGAGCGCTGGGCCTAGAATCAGAAAGACCCAAGTTTAAATCCAGCTTCAGACACTAGCAGTGTGACCCTGAACAAGTCATTTAACTCTGCCTCAGTTTCCTTATCTGTAAAAATGAGCTGGAGAAGGAAATGGCGCACCACTCTGGTATCTTTGCCAAGGAGCCCCTAATGGGGTCTTGAAAAAATGGACAGAACTGAACAAGATAATAGGAATATATCCCATTCTAAAGAATCTAGTAATACTTCACTTCCCTGACAACCTCAGCTACCAGAAACAAACCTAAATATCTTTTTGAGGATATAAAATAAATATCAAAGTCAATAGTATGAAATGCATGCACTTCACTTATAGGAAAGCTCTCTTTGGCTCTTGCTAAATGCTCATTTACTCTCATTTTAAACATGATTTAAAATATATTTATAACTTTTGTTTTTATAATGGCTTTATTTCTTGAATATATTGCTTCTCCCTTACCCCAGAGGCATACATTATAATAAAGAATTAAACAGAAAGATTAAAAAAAGCAGTTTGACAAAATCAAAATGTCAACTATAGGCAAATGTAATTCACCCATGGTGTCCCACCTCTACAGAGAATGGAAAAGGGGCCTTCTCCTATCTCTTCTTTGGGGCAAGTGCGGTCATTATTATTTTATAGCTATCAGTTCAGTTGTTTTGTGATTATTGTTTTCATTTATATGCTTGTATTCATTGTTTTTGTTATTTTTCTATTTCTGCTTACTTCACTCTGTATCGGTTCATGTAAGTCTTCCCAGTCTTCTCTTTATCCTTTCTAGTCTTCATTTCCTACAATGCAGTAATAGTATATTGTATTCATGTTCCACAATGTTTTTTAGTCTTTCCCCTTAGACCTTTTATAATATTAATTATCTGGTCTTTTCTCCATTTTTTAACTGGATGTTCACATATTGCATTTTGCTTAAACAATGGTTTATATCTGTAATGTAAAGTCTTTCAAAGTTCATCTGTTGTTTCCTACCCCCGCAACCTTATCATAAGTATGTCCTTAATTCTTCCCTAGATGATATTTATACTGAGAGAATGTTTGGGGTGTGGGAATATTTCTGCTCCAGAGACAACACTTAGAAAATGATTAGCTTGCAACTGCTGGTCTGGTTCCTTTCTCATTCTCTTAAGAGATGCTTAATTATGGCCTTTATTTCTCTTCTCAACCCACAAGGAACAATGCTTAAAATCTACCACATTTGGATGAATTCAAGGAAGGGGAACTCAGAGCCTTGGTTTCTTCATGTGTCATATGGTGGGGTGCGGTTGGGTCCTACCTTCAGTACCTACCTCTGAGGGCTGTTGTGAGCTTCAAATGAAGGAATTTATGCAAAACTCTCCTATACACATTTTAGTTCTTAGCAGCAGCAATAAAAAGTTTAAATTAGAATGTAAGTTCCCTGAAGCAAAGACTGTTTTTGATTTTGTCCTTATTCCCTGTGATTAGCACACAACAAGCATTTAAAAAATGCTTATAGGGTGAATTCTAGAATATAAGCCAAGGTTTGGTGGATAGAAGGGTATCAATCAGGGTTCAGTTCCTGCTTCTGATACATCCTGACTGTGTGACTTCGAACAAATCACCCAGCTTCTAAAGTGATCCTGGGAAATCCTCTAAGAGTGTAAGTTGCCAAATGGTTGCTGATGAACAAGTTAACAAATAAAGTACAACTGTGTGCCCTGGACTGAGAATACAAATAAAAAAGCAAGACAGTTACTGCTCTTAGAACTTGCATCCAAATGGTGAAAACAACACATTTTGTAGGTTTCAGGTACAAGTCAGATGGAAAGCTCCCTAGGGTCCTTAGCCCACATTAATGCTTCTTTAATATCATTTCTACTGATAAAATCATAGCAGTGTTTGATGTCGAACTATTTGATGGGGCCAAGGTCTTTGGTGACAAGAACTCTCTGTTCTGAGTCCTTAGGATCTGTGAGTGCAACCCCTGCATAAATGGAAGGACTTTCCTTATAGAGAACTCCTGGCAATGTTAAGGTCATAGCTCTGCAGTCCTAGGTCTCAAACTGTATTATAAAGCGGTAATTACCAAAACAATCTGGTACTGGCTAAGGAGACGTGGATCAGTGGAATAGAATAGGTACAAATTACACTATAGTAAAGGACTATAGTAATCTAGTATATGATAAACCCAGAGATCCAAGCTTCTGGAACAAAAACTCATTATTTGACAAGAACTGATGAGAAGACTAGAAAATAGTACGGCAGAAAGTAGGTATAGACTAGCATCTCACACTGTATGCTAAAATAAGGTCAAAATGGGTGCATGATTTATACATAAAGGATGATACCATAAGCAAATTAAGAGAGTATGGAATTGTTTATCTGTCAGATTTATGGGCAGAGGAAGAATTTAGGACTAAAGAAGAAATATAGAATAAAACAAAATGTGAAACAAATCATTTTTATTATATAAAATTAAAAAGTTTTTGCACAAACAAAACTAATGTAACCAAGATTACAAGGGAAACAGAAAGCTGGGAAATAATTTTTGAAGCAAATATCTCTAATAAAGGCCTAATTTCTCAATTATATAGGGAACTGAGTCACATATATAAAAATATGTCATTTCCCAACTGATAAATGGTCAAAGGATATGAACAAGCAGTTTTCAGACAAATAAATCAAAGCTATCTATAATCATATGAAAAATGCTCCAAGTCACTATTGATCAGAGAAATGCAAATTAAAAAAACTTTGAGGTATCACCTTACAACTATCAGAATAGCAAATATAACAAAAATGGAAAATATTGGATGTTGGAAGGGATGTGGGAAAAGTGGTATGCTAATTCACTGTTGGTAGAGCTGTGAAAAAAATCCAACTATTCTGGAAAGCAATTTGGAACTATGACCAAAGGGTTATAGAACTGTGCATATCTTTTGATCTAGCAATACCACTATTAGGTTTATATCCCAAAGACATTCCCCAAAAGAGAAAAAGACCTATTTGTACAAAAATATTTATAGCAGCTCTTCTTGTGGTGGCTAAGAATTGGAATCAAAGAAATGGCCATCAATTGGAGAATGGCTAAACAAACTGTGGCATATGATGGTGATGGAATATTATTGTGCTATAAGAAATGACAAGCAGGATGATTTCAGAAAGGCCTGGAAAGACTTTTATGAACTGATGTATAGTGAAGTGAGCAGAACCAAGAGAACATTGTGCACAGAGACAGCAATATTGTTTTATGAAGAACTGTGAATGACTTTACTATTCTCAATAATGCAATGATCCAAGACAATCCCAAAGAACTATTGATAAAGCATACTATCCACCTCCAAAGAAAGAATTGATTATTGATGGAACAGACTGAAACATGCTATTTTTCACTTTCTTTCATTTTTTCTTTCATTCAAATTTTCTTGTACAAAATGACTAATATGGTCATGTTTTACATAGTCGCACATGTATAACCCATATCTGATTGCTTGTCTACTTCAGGGAGGGTAAGGGGAGGGAGGGAGAGAGGGATAGAAACTGGAACTAAAAGCTATAAATAAAAAGATTTATTATTTAAAAAAATCATAGCTTTGTATAAAAAAGTTAGAACATTTCATAAAGAAATACAGATCTCTCTTTTGATTTATTGTGACAACTCCCCTGAGGGTGGCTTTGGTTGCTGTAAGCCAAGAGTGATTTGTAATTAGCACACTAATGGTCTATCTTGGTGATGCTGAACTACTTAAGGGACCTGGGAGGAAAGGCCTGTTAAATGGCTTAACCATCAGGCCTGCAATATTGTTTACAGAGTTAATTTCCTGCCAAGGCTCTTGTTTAAATTATTGTACATTTCTAATCAGTAGGAACCAAAATAATCTTTTTAATCAAGCAAAAATAATAAGAATAAATTTGCCAAGTATTTGTTTAAGGAAGGTGACAGGGACAAAACTTTTGTTGTCCACCCCTTTCTCTCCCCCCCATTTCCCCCAACTACAAATCCCTTCTAGGGATTCATTTCTACAATAGCGGACTTCATGAATACCCTTGCTCTCATGTTTGGTTTTTAATTTTCTGATTGATCTTGTTGAGATACTGCCAAGTCTATAACTGGGAAAGTTGAATGAGCCCTTTCTTTCAGTTCTCTTGTCTGGAAAATGTGTATAATTCCCAATTTGGTGGCACCTTCAGTTGTGCTGAATGCAGGGTTTGACCCAGATTCTGGCTTGTAGGGAAGATGTGGTGTTTTTATTTTTTGGTGTGGGGACAGAACAGGAGTAAGTTAGGGCAGCATAATCTTAATATAGCTTTCAGGCTCATTGGATGGCTTTGAGTCATAACCCAACAATCTCTAGATGGCTCTGAATTAGCAATAGAGTATCACCCATGAGCAATGGAACAATAGAGAGATGCATGGTGGGAGTGGCCAGGTACCAGTGTATAAAAAGTGAGGAATAAGTAGAAGAATGGGATTGATGGACACCATCAAAGAGTTGGATGATTAGAAAAGGTGGGCTGGTCATGGAGAAAACTGAAGGATGCCCTGGGTGCTTCACTGACACCCTTTCGTCTAGAAGGTCCCCAGCATGTTGGGTAGACTCCTTGTGGTGAACTCAGGAGAGAATGGATACGAGAATGGATACGAGAATGGATGTGGATAAGGGTCATACAGGATAGGTTGTTATTGATGGGCTATGATCTGTGTCTTGGAGGGGACTCTGGAATTTTAGTTTGAGCCATAGGGAGTACCTGCCTAAAAACAAAAAAACAAAAAAAACCAACCCCCATCCCCAAATCCCCAATCCTCCCCAAACCAGAAGAGATTCAAGTCCATTCAGGGTCCCCAACCTCCTTCAAACTAAAACAAAACAGCCTTTCCTTTAGCCCTGCTACAGACTTGGGCTGATGTCCATTCTTTCTTCCCCTTCCCCTTCTTTTGGAAAGACCAATCTGTGCCTAGTCTACCCAGCCTGACTCCACTTTCTTCCCACCCACTCATTGCTTACCTCTTTCTAACCTAGTTCTTCTGTCTCTTTATTCAAATTTCTCCTCAAAGGTCACCAGTGATGTTTTGGTCTTCAAAGCCAAGAGCCTCTTCTCAGTCCTTTCCTCTTTGACTTTTGTGGAAGATTTGTTCCTTTGGCCTCCTTGTCCTTCTTCTGTAACTGTTCCTGCTATTCCTTCTTCCCTAACTTCTCTCCTTTAGTGCCTGAATCAAATTGATCCTCCAATATTCTATCCTTGTCCCTGCTCTCTGTATATTTTCTTTGCTAAATTTAGATTTATAGAGTCTCACAGTCAGATGGAACCTCAGAGCTCATCTAATATTTGTTTCCATGACTATTACCTCCACTTGGTGACTCACAAATTTGTATTTACCTTTGACCCTTTCTCTGGAGTTCCAGTCTCATAATTCCAGCTGCCTGCTGGACATCTCCACTTGGATATCCCATTAGCACCATCAGCTCAACATGCCAACCTTAGAGGTTATCTGATCCAGCCTCCCAGCCAGGGCAGAAAGACCCTGAGTCAACCCTTTTGGACAAGTGGCTTAACACTATGGTGACCAGACTTCTTATACAAATGTAGGAGATAGGCTTGATTTTAAGAAAGGAAAGGAAGCTGTATCAAATCAGATAGTGAGTATAACATGCTATTATGTTTAGATGTGCCTTTATAATTATTTGTGGTTGGGATTAAATTATACTGAGCCCTAGTCCTGAAAACTCACAGAATCTGAGAATTGGAAGGGATATCAATGGTCATCTGGTCCAACTCAGAAGAAGTGAAATGATGTCCCTCTCTTTTTCACAGAGGTGGGGAACTATGGATTCAGAATGCTGCATGTACTCTCAGACTCAATTGAGACATTGGTTAGTTTTGCTGAATCACTTTCTCTGTCTCTGTCTCTCTTTCTTGCTGTTTTTGGTATTTATTACAGGGAATGGCTCTTTGGATAGAGGAGGGGGAAAAGGAAATAAAGAGATGAAGGGGAGGTAAAAATAAAGGCTATCAATAAAACCACAAAATTGTGAGGACTTCAAAGGCATGATCATCTTTCTTCCTATCCCAGCAACCTGGGATGAGTCACATGTTTTGTCTTTTTCCCTTTTCTGCAACTAAGAGTGTCAAAGTCTTTGGGTCTTCTGGACTCCGAGGCCAGCTCTCAATTTAGTATACCACAATGATGCTCCTAGAAGGCTTAAAGAATTTTGACCATTATTAAACATAAATTTCACAGGTTTAAAAAACAAGATCAATTTCCTTTAGTCCCATTTTAGGGTCTACAATGACTTGGTGCCTGTCCGATTTAAATTGTAGTGAATGAAGCTTGAGAGCAGCAAGAAGAAAGAATCCAGGCAGTTGAATCACTACTTCCCATGATGACATTGTCCAGGTTTGGGTGGGTTTAGATGATTATTGAAAGCCTTTCTCTGAGGTTCTGTTTTTAGTAACATTTGAGCGAACATTGTAGAGAGGGGAGGACAGAAGTCATATAATCTACAGCTGGAGGGAGATGGAGAACAGAGGACATAGATGACTTAGGTATAGAAAATGTCACAAAGTTACTGGAGAAAGGGAGGCGGGAGATGGAACTTGATATATCTATATTTGTGAGGGCAAATCATACTAGATGACCATGGGTGGCAGGGGTGGGGTGGAGTGGTGGGGAGACAGAAATTGTAGGACTGGACTAGAGGTATTCAGTTTCCTTTCAGCTCTTAGATTCTGTGAACAAGGCTTAGGAAAAATTAGTCATCAATCAAAAGTATTGATTACTGTTCTCTATGTGCTAGGCACTGTGCTAAAAGCTGAGGATACAAAGAGAAATATGAACCAACTCTTGCCCTCAAGGAGCTTACATTTTAATGGGGGAAGATGTGTATACAAATGTATACATAAAGATACTTTGTTAGACCATGTGTCCTGATTTCTGGTTTGGAAAATTGGTTGGTTACTTTATAACCAAGTACATGATTTCTCCCTATGGTTTTTCCCCCTTGAAAAAAACCATGAATATTGGAAACCAAATAGTTCTGTAATTAATATTGCTATCCATTTAGAAGCATGACAGCTTGTCTTTAATTATTTCAGGGAGGATGGTAGGTGAAATTTTCTCTAATACTTTGAGATACCTGTTCTGCCACTGATATGGGAGTCTCTATATAGAGATATGGGAGACTCCACAGTGAATAGGGACTCTTTGTCAATTTTGACCCCCCCCCCCCATAACCATATGGTGGCTAACCATCTGGGAGTGAGTCATTGCCTCTTGACTTAATTCCAATAAAAGGTGTGGTGAGGGAGATTTAAGTAAAGAACTGAATATGTCAAAGACTTATGATTTAATGGCTGTGGGTGTGGATCCCATCCTGACCGCACCTAAGTAGGCCATAGCCCACTATGTACCTGGGTAATGGTCTTCAGGAATCATGTCCAGCCCCAGGTCAACAAAGAAAGTTCTTTAAAACATTTCTTCCTAGAGGTAAGAATTTCTCCCACATAATGGTGCTCGACACAACTGGGCCTTCTGATAGACCTGCGCCAGGGGAGCTCAAGAGTAGATCTTTATTTGCTTTCCAGCAAGATCCATTCTTGAGGACATTGCAGGGGGGGTTGCAGATTCACTGCATTCACATCTGTTTGAGCTCTGCCCCTCCCCCAAACCCCTTTCTCCTGTACTCTTCTCAGTCTCCACAAGACAGTCATGACCCTACTGGCCTCTTTTCCTGTTGTGTTGTTAATGGTGTTTCTGTAAGCAATGGGGATGGTTCCTCTGGAGACAGGGATTGGTCTGGTGGCAAGGATTTCTTCCAGGCTCTTTCTCTTTCCAGAATAAAAGTCACCCTTTAAAGACCTCACAGTCCTTCCATCCTTGATCAACTGGTAGTAATGAGACAGAGCTAATTCACAGACTTTAGAAGGGGATGAGTGAATGAGCCTTAACCTTTGAATTGGAACATTTGGATTCCAATCCTTGCTCTTTTACTTAATAGCTATGAGTCTTTGGGCAAATCTCGACCTCTCTGGGGCTCTGTTTCCTCATTTGCTAAATAAGGATAAGAATACCAGGAGTACCTCTCTTCAGATCTATCTTTAGAGTCAAATGGATTAATAGGATTTAGGAACTATTAATGAGATTGCTGTTTCTCAAGGGACTATGGGGAAGTGAAAACAGCTCCAGATTGGAAGTCTAAGGATTTGGCTTCTAATCTTGCCTCTGTCGTTCACAACCTGTATGACCCTGGGCAAATCACTTAATTGCTTTGTGCCTTAGTTTACCCATCTGTAATATGAGAGATTTTGACTCAATGGCCCCTGAGGTCCCTTCCAGCTCTAAATTTATGGCCAGTTATAGATATAAAAATAACAGTAGAGAGTCTTGCATGTGCTGCACCTATAAGGGGAGAACAAAGGGTTTGGATATCAGATTTAATGAGGGATAAAGAATTTCTAGCTTGGGGTCATTGGAAAATCAGGGCAAGCACCATGGAGGAGGTGGCACTTATGGATAGTTAGGATGTCAGTAGACAGAGTGGAGAGGGAGCAGGCATTCTAGGCAGAGAGACCTGGATAAGCAGACTCATCAGTGAGGCATCCAGTCTGTTTTGAGTATAGAGGAGAAGCAACCTCATGTAAGATTAGAAGATAGCTTAGAGACTTTGGTCTAAAGGATTTCAAAATTTATAAGTAGTGGGTACTTATAAAAAGTGTTGTTCAGTCATATAGGACTCTTTATGGCCCTATTTGGGGTTTTCTTGGCAAAGATACTGGAGTGTTTGGCCATTTCCTTCTCCATCTTATTTAACAGATGAGGAAACTGAGGCAAATAGGGTTGTGACTTGCCAGGGTCACCCAGGTAGTTGAAGTCAGATCTTCCTGACTCTAGACCCGGTACTTTATCCACTGTGCCCCTTGGAAGGTCTTAGAACAGTGGAATAATGTGATATGTCCTGTACCCAAGGAAGGTTCTTTTGGCAGTAGTATGAATAAGTGGAGGAGAGACTTGTTTGGCCTGATAACATTTCTTTTAAAAAGAAAAGTATTTTATTATTTTCCAAATATCTTCAACATTTGTCCATACGGGATTTCCAGTTTCAAATCTTTCTCCCTCCCCTCCCCCCCTCCTTCCCCTAGACAGCAGGCAATCTGACATAGGCCATATATATATATATATATATATATATATATATATATATATATATATATATATATATATATATATATATATATATATGAACATCAAACATACCTCTGCATTACTCATGCCCCAAGAGAAGAATCAGAGCAACAAGGAAAAACCTCAAAAAAAACTCCAGCATCAAAAGCAAAAGAAACATCATGGTTTAATCAGCATCCATAGCTCTTTTTTTCTGGATTTGGAGAGCCTTTTCCATCATGAGTCCCTTGGAACTCTCTTGTATTGTATTGGTGAGAAGAATTCAGTCCATCACAGTTGATCAACTACAAAATGGGGATAATAATAGCACCCACTTCACAGGGCTGTCAGGAGGATCAGATGAGATATTTGTAAGATACTTAGCACTAGTGACTGGCACATATTAGGTGATTCATAAAATCTTGTTTCCCTTCCCCCATGTCCTATTCCTGAAGGGCCCCATTCTCAATGAACAACTGCTCTTAGTTAGTAGGCTTGAAGTCTCAGTGAATAAACAAACATTTATTAAGCACCTACTATATACCAGACACTGTGCTAAGTGCTGGGGATACAAAAAAGGCAAAAGACAGTCCCTGCCCTCAAGGAGCTCACAGTCTAATGGGAAAGACAAGATTTATAGAAAGTATACTGAAGATAACCTCAGAGGGAAAGAACAGTGAAGGGGGAAGAGAGGCATGGGAGCAGGAATGGCCTCATAAGAAGGGAGCCTTTGGGCTGAGTTTTGAATTAAGAAAGGGAAATTGAGGCACTGCAGGCTTGGGGACAACCAGTGCAAAGATACTGCGGCTCAGTGTTTGAGGAATCACGTCTTGCAGGGGAGCTAGCATAGCCTGTGAGGAGGGGAGCAAAGTGTGAGAAGACCAGAAAGATAGAAAGGGACTGGGTTATGATGAACTTGAAAGCCATCCCACAGTCTCTAGATGCTTAATCAATGCAAGTTGACTGACTGACTGAACGTAATGGGGAACTATGGCAGTTTGTTGAATGGGGAAAAGTGGGGAACATGATCAGCCCTGAGCTCCAGCTCCCAGGTGGACATGGGGTGTGGTTTAAAGTCAGGGGCATACTGAACCCCAGCCCCAACTGACCAGCACTTACCTAATAGCAGGTGACTTCTGCCCAGACTGTGTGCTGAGGCAGGGAGGGCCAAGGAAATGGGTTGATATTTAACCAGACACAACAAGATGGCAGGTTCACACATTCTGATACACTTAGCCCAGATTTTTTTTTACAGTTTTGACATGTGTTCAATGGCCCTTGACAGGCATAACTTGTCATGTTTCCCCTGGTGATGTCCGGAGAACTATCGAGGTGCTTGTAAGCTTGCTAGGGCTTCTGGGAAAAGCTGCCATGGAAATTAGGCAGTAAGAGGAAGAGTCACTGAGGAAGGGCCCCCTTTGGCTCCCTGAATTTCAATTTCCTCATGTACAATGAAGGCAGTGGACAACATCAAGGACTCTTCAACTTATGTTTCCAATATCTTAATAACTATATGTCAACATACTTTCCTTTCTTGTCTAATGTTTTGTGTGTGTGTGTGTGTGTGTGTGTGTGTGTGTGTGTGCGTGCACGCGCGCAAGGAAATTGGGGTTAAGTGACTTGCCCAGGGTCACACAGCTAGTAAGTGTTAAGTGTCTGAGGTCGGATTTGAACTCAGGTCCTCCTGATTCCAGGGCCAGTGCTCTATCCACTGTGCCACCTAGCTGCTCCTAATGTATTTTATTTTAATAACACAGTTCTGATGCAGGGTACAGAGGCTTCTCCAGCCTGACTGTCCAGTGGACCCATTGCATCAAAAATGGATAAAAACATTGAGGAATTAGAATGAATTTGTAGTCAGAGGACCAGGGTTCGAATCTTACTATCTTTGTGACCTTAGAGAACTCCTTGGTTCTCATTTGCTTGTCTATTCAATCTTTTTTTTTTTTTGAGGCAATTGGGGTTAAGTGACTTGCCCAGGGTCACACAGCTAGTAAGTGTCTGAGACCGGATTTGAACTCAGGTCCTCCTGACTCCAGGGCTGGTGCTCTATTCACTGCACCACCTAGCTGTCCCTTGCTTATCTATTCAACAAAAAAGACTGAATTATATCCTCTCAAAAGTGCCTTCCAATGCTAAAACCTATGATCTTGTAGTCATCCCACTTCTGTTGCTATTTAGCTATGTGACCTAAGGTCACTCTGGGCCCGTTTCCACATCTTGTAGATTGTAAAATAGAATGGATGATCTCTAAGGTGTCTCCCCACCTCTAAATCCTAAGATAACCCCACTTTGACCAGTCAATAAGGGAGTATTTGTTTAGTGCCAGTAGGTACCAAATCCAGAGTTAGTCATTACAGGACATACAAAGATAAATGAATTAGTCTCTCTTCTCAAGGAGTCAAGATTCTAGGAGGGGAGACGATATGTGCAAATGTGATTTTAGAGGCAAGGATGGCAGCCCCTCTGACAATGCCTAGCTATGTGAACTGGACCTCAGTCCCCGATTTTTACCCTGATGGGCTCTTCTAACTCGAAAATTTCTGTGATAATTCAACTTCTACCAAGCTTTAGTCTATGCCTTGGGCCAAATCGCCTTCCTTCCTCAGTTCTCTTCTCCATAAAGAGAGAGGTTTGGGCCAAAGGTTCTCCAAAGTTCCTTCTGGCTCTAATATTTTTTCTATTTTTGGCGGGGCAATGAGGGTTAAGTGACTTGCCCAGGGTCACGCAGCTAGTAAGTGTCAACGGTCTGAAGCCGGATTTGAACTCAGGTCATCCTGAATCTGGGGCTGGTGCTTTCTCCACTGTGCCACCTGGCTGCCCTAGGCTCCAATATTTTTCATCCCTAAATAAGGAAACAATAGCGTTCAGTGTGGTAGTAAACATTTGTTTTGAGCTTTCTTCCACTATGAGGAGATTGGAAAACCAATGGGATCCCTAGCCTTATTTTTAGACTTATTCCCTAAAATTGAATCCAGTGGCAAGAGGGAATCAATCTAGACATATTACCCTCATTAAAGAAAACTTTCAAAAGAACTTGGGTTAAAATAATGAAAGACGTTCATGTTTAAATAAAAGGGGAAAACCCAGTGAGCCTTTCCAAACTGGCTCAATCTGGAAACCCTAATCCATAACTGGTTTTGGTCGGAAGGCGATGTAGCTTCATCTCTTCGTGTTCAGGGACAGAACATTGGTCCTGGAACCAGGTACCAGGTTCTATTTATCCCTGTGTTTACAGAACAAAACAACAAATACTTGGCTCTCCAATTCTGCCATTCTAAGGTATTTCCCATCTTTGCATGGAAACAAACAATCAGTTTGTATTTACTAAGCACTTACTTGATGCCAGGCCCTATGCTAAGCAAAAATAGTCCCAGCCTCAAGGACTTTACTCTCCAATGGGGAAGACAAAAAAATTATATATATATATATACACATATATATGTATGTATATATATATATACACACACACACACATATATACACATATATACATACACACATATATATACACATATATATACATATACACACATATATACATACACACATATATACACATATATACATATATATACATATACATACATACATACATACATATATATATATATATATATAGGGGCAGGTGGATAGGTCAGTAGAGTGCTAGGTCTGGAGTCAGGAAGACTCAACTTCCTGAGTTTAAATCTGGCCTCAGACACTTACTAGTTGTGTGACCCTGGCCAAGTCATTTAACCTCTCTTTGCCTCAGTATCCTCATATGTCAAAAACGGGGATGATAATAAAACCTACCTCTCAGGATTGTTGTGATTGAGAAACAGCTAGCAGGAGGGGAATTGTATGTAAGAGACTAGAAAAATAGGAAGGGACCAGGTTGTAAAGAGCTTCAAATGTCAAACAGAGGAGTCTAAATTGGATACTAGAGGCAATAAGAAATCCCAGGAGTTTATTGAGTGAGGTGTGTGTGTGTGTGTGTGTGTGTGTGTGTGTGTGTGTGTGTGTAGCACATGACCAGTCCTGAGCTTTAGGAAGATCATTTTGGCAAGTAAATGGAGGATGGATTAGAAGGGGAGGGACAAGCCCTGGAGACCAATTGAGAAAATTTCCTAATAGTCCAAATGGGGAGAGATTTAAGGACCCAAACCAAGATGATGAGTAAGTTGCCTCAATTCAATTCAAGCACATTTTTTAAGCAAGTTCTGTATGTTATATAGTCAGTCAATCCCCTTCCCCTCATTTTAGACATGAGGAAGCTTGTTTCAGAGAAAATCTGCATCCTAGATGATCTGTGTATGTATGTATAGCTATAGATGTCTGCATATGGTATGCAAACATATATGTGTATACATAGTTTTGTATACATCCTTGCATATACCATTATACACATAATTATGCATGTAAATATATACTTTCACATAATTATGTGTGCATATATAGTCATGTACATGTAATTATAAAATTATAGTGATACAATTGCATATAATATACTATACACATGTAGTTTTATATGTGCTTATAGAGTTATATATAGTTGCATATATATTTATATATAAATATATGCTTATTTATGTACATGTGTCATTACATAGTTATATAGAAAGCTATCTAGCCATACACTTATGTATCTATACACATATGTAATATATTACAATGGTATAAATATTGTAATAATTATATATGTACAAATCATTATGCACACATAATTATATTCTCATATGTGTATACATATAAAACCCAAGTGCTTATAGTTTTCTGCATAACTATACATGGATTTACATGTGCATATATAATTACAAACATATTTAATTAACATAATTACACATACTTACACCTATAATTAGATAGATACAACTATATCTAACTGTTCAGTTATGCCTATGTAATTTCACATGATGTTTATTCACAGAGAAACAATCTATGCAGATAGTTTTGGGGTATTACATCATTTATAATCATAACTTTAGATCTCGAAGGGATCTGGAACCTCATTCAGTTCATCCCCCTCATTTTACAGATGAAGAAACTGAGGCCCAGGGACCGTAAATGGCTTGCTCAAGGTCGTGAGTTTAGAAGCAGGATTAGAACTGGGGTCCGTGTCACTCCAGGATGAGGGTGTCAAAGCTTTAAGGTCCTTTCCAGCTGTAAAATTCTGTGGTTCTGTATGACAAGTAAGGGACCCAGAAAAGAAAACAAACACACATACACACACTTCCATACATATACACATTCACACACATGCATACATACACACACTCACACATACACACATACACTCACACTTCCTGAATTCTACAATGAGAAGAGATTTCTGGGGATTTTTGTTTTTTTCTCTTAGAAGCTTAGGCCAAGAAGGCAGAATGCCTTTCTGACCCACCCTCTTTTTTTCTTTTAACCTTTATATTCTATTTTTTTCCCAAAGGTTAAACCACCCCCCCCATCTTTGACATTTCCAGTAATATTGTTTCCTCCTTGTTACTGACAACAATACTTCCCCAGGGCCCAGGGGTGGAATTTTTAGATGGGGAAGTGAATCCTGGTGACTCAGTGACTTGGCTCTCTGGAACCCTAGAGTTCTGTTAGGTAGACTGTCAAATCTCTGAGTAGATCAACTATAATTTATTCATACCAGTGTTCCCTTCTGCACCAAGTACAGGGTCTTGCATACAGTAGGTGCATAATGTATGTTGATTGACTTGATAAAGATCTCAGTTTTCCAGAAAGAGCACTGGGTTTAGAATGAGTGAGTTCATTGGCTTTTTCTTATCACAGACCTAGTTGTTGCCCACAGTTATCCAGATAGAAATCCAGGTCTAGTACTATTTTGTGTATGTACCTCTATGTTGTCGGTATCCTCAGAGGGGAAGACTCAGGAGCCTGAGGGGAGCAGGTAGAGTCCAGGCAGAAAGAGGCTTCCTGCAGAAGATGGCATTTGAACAGAGGCTTGGAGGTCAAAAGAGGTGGGGGGGGGGAGGGAAAGTCTTCAAAGCATGTGGCAGAGGCAGGGCAAAGGGACAGTGTCAAGTGCAATGAACAGTAATTAGGCTGGCATTACGGGACTATCGAGTTAAAAAAGACTGGGAAGGTCAGAATGGGCAAGATTGGAAAGATCTTGAACTGCCAACCAGAGGACTTTCTATATGTGTGCATATGAACATCCTGGAGGTAAAAGGCAGGTGCTGATTAAGTGACTTGCCCCAGATCACACAGTTGCTAAGGGTTAGAGTCAGGCCTTGCATCTGGTTCTGCTGGTTTCCAATCCAGGGCTCTTTATAAAGTTTTTTCAGGGCTCTTTCCATTCATTAGACATTCCATCTTAGCTCAGAGGGTCATTCTGAAGAGAGCACCTTGAAAAGCTTAAAGCTTTTTACAAAAAAGTTACTGATGAGAATGAGGATGGCTGCGACACTCAGGTAGCCACTAAAACCTCAAAAGGCACTTATTCATATAGGGATTGTGACCTCTTGTTGCATATATAAGAAATTGTAGACTCGCGGATTTAGAGGAGGAAAGAGTTTCCTTCAGGTGTCCAAGTGTTTAGAGCACAGGACCAGGACTCAGGAAGACCGGAGTTAAAATCCAACCTCATCACTTAACCTCTGTTTGCCTCAGTTTTCCCAAATGTAAAATGGGGATGAGTAGCACGTACATCCCCTGACTGTAACATGTGTAAAATGCTTTGCCAGCCTTAGAACGTGATATAAATTCCAGCTGTTATTGTTATCATCTTTATTTTTCTACTTCATTTTACTAATAGGGAAGCTGAGGGCCAGAGAGGTTAAAGGTCATTCAAGCAGTAAGCAACAAAGGTGGAATTTGAACTTGAGCCCTCTGACTCCACATGCAGCCCTCTTTTCACTCTTCCTGCTGTCTCTTTTCTAAAGCCAGGGTCCCAGCCACTGAGGAGGGGATGGTGAGTGGGTGGTGCTTGGTGACTTCTGCTGCTGAGGCTCTCTACCCCTAGCTCTTTGGACCTTACCATTTGCTATTCTAGGACATGATTGGCATTTTGAAAATGGGCCTGTTACACTTGACCCAACAGTCGTGAAAGGAGCAGGTGGTAAATGGGAGCCAGCTTGGCAGTCAGACGACTATAAAAATAGCTTAAGCACGAAGTGTATTCATGGGCCCAGAGGGAGAGACACCAGGCTGCCTGAAAAGACAAGAACACATTCAGTTCACATGGATAACGGATCCTCCTTCATCCCCAAAGCCATGGCTAGGGTGTCTGCACAATACACCATCTTCAGGAGGAACTGGCGACGTTTGGTGCAAAGTGGATTTGATCCTCCATTATCTTTGTTAAGCCCATCTCCCCACAACCTTTGCGAGTAGTCCTAGTACAACGTGTTTGTATTCTTTCCAGGAAAGCACAAACTACCCGTCTTATTCATGCTAGCATCAGTCAGTCTGCAACCCCTTTAACTGCTGAGACTCATCTGTTTATCTCTTAAGACCCTAGATTTAGAACCGGAAGAAATCTTGGGGGTCATCTTCAACAGTCCATTATCGCTAAGCTCTATGAAGCACCTAGTATGTGTCAGGCATTGGGCTAAGCATTGGGGATACAAAGATGCCTGCCCTCCATACTCTACTGGAAGTGACTGACCACATGTAGCCACCCAAGACAAATGCCAGTTGATTGGGGTGGGGGGAGGGACGGGATGTCAGCAGCAGCTGAAGAGAAAGAATGGACTTCCTGTAGAAGGTTCTCATGGTGGGACTGGGAGGAAAGGAAGAACTCCAAGAGGAAGCAGTGTGCTTTGCAGGCATGGAAATGGGGGCTGCTGTTGTATATGAGCACCATCAAGAAGGCCAGTTTGACTGACTGCTAGAGTCAGGGAAGGGGAGTAGAGATAATCAAGCTGGAAAGGTAGATTAGGAGCAGGTTGTGAATGACTTTACTGCCAGAAAGGGGCAGATTAAGGTTTTAAACTCATCTTGGTGAGGGTTTAAGCACTCTTGTGTGTGTGTGTTGGGGCTTGTGGAGTTAATTCAATTAAAGAGGCAGTTTGGTGGAAACTCCACTGGGATTGGAGTCAGAGAATATGTTTGTAGATCCTGAATCTGTCACCACCTGGGTGATCTTAGGCAAGCCACTCTGTGTCTTTGGGCATGGAGCCTCAGTTTCCTCATCTGTAAAGTGAGGGGGGTGCGCCCGCTGGCCACTAAGGTCCCCACCTCCAGAACTATGGTTCTACGACACTGTGATTGAACTCAATGAAGATTTATTAGATATTTAGCATCCCGTGAACCAGGCTTATGCTAGTGGGCATATAAAACAAAGGCAAACATGAAAACAGGGCCTCCCTTCAAGGGGCTTCCATTCTACTGTCTCACATCAGGCCAGCCACCACCTCCTTGCCATTCTTAAGCTCAGTTAGAGAAGGATCTCCCAGTTTCTCTTGACAGATGATGATTCTTCCTAGGGAATGCAGTTTAGGGGCTTGCCAGTAGCCGTGACTGACCACTGAGTACCCACAACTAAGGAATGGTGTGATTCTGCTCCCTGGCTCTAAATTTCTTGCACAAAATTAATCAAAGGATCGTCAATTTAGATAGATAAGAGACATCGGAAGCCTTCTAGTCCAACCCCTTTGTTTTGCAGATGAGGAAACAGACCCAGAGATAGTAATTTAGGGATTTGCCCACAGTCCCAGAGACAGAGTAGGATTGGAGGGATCTCTGACTCCAAAGCCAGCCTTCTTTCCCTGGACCAACTGCTTCTCTTGAGGGAGAGTTGTAAGAGAGGTTGGCCGGCTTTCCTATTTACTGACTGCAGGACTGACTTGGGTAACTGACCTGGGAGCAGGGAGTCTACGCTCGGAGGCTTGTTGCTAGAGGAGGGAGTGGGGCTAAGCTGTTTCTAGGGAGCAATGAACTGCTGTTTCTAGGCACACAGGGAAAAGAGAAACAGATCCTTGCCAGGCTGGCTGTCGCCCTCTGTTCACTGGAGGTGGAAAGGGAGAACACAGCCTTTGCTCGTTTCCCAGGGAGCTCACACAGAGTCTGGGACCCCCTGGAGCCCAGGTCCCTGGAGATAACTCTTGGCAGCAATAAGGAGGCCAAAGCCTTCTGTGTTCCCCTTCTTCTGTCAGTGGCACAAGAGGAACCTGTGTGCTCAGCAGCAGCCTCCCACAGGGTTCTAGGTGACTGTCTGTCATAGGTGAAAAGTAATGATATTTTTTTTTAAATGTCATATACGAAGCCTTCTGGAGACAAGGGAAGACTGCAGAAACCTGGTGGAGACCAGGTTATCCAGGAGATATGTTTACATGACCATAGTGGATGGAGTTCTAGACTTGGAGTCATGAAGACCTGAGTTTGAATCCTGCCTCAGACATTTATTATCTGTGTGACCCTGGGCCATTCATTTACCATCGTTTGGCCTCACTTTTCTTATCTATAAAATGGGGATACTAATAGTACCTATTTCACAGGGCTGTTGTAAAACTCAAATGAGGGAACGCATGTGAATTGTTTTACAGAGCTTTAAAGTGCTATAGAAATGTTATTTTGGGGGCAGCTAGGTGGTGCAGTGGATAGAGCACTGGCCCTGGAGTCAGGAGTACCTGAGTTCAAATCTGGCCTGACACTTAACACGTATTAGCTGTATGACCTTGGGCAAGTCACTTAACCCCAATTGCCTCACTTAAAAAAAATTGAAAAAAAAAAAGAAATGTTATTTTCAAAATACATATTGACAGGTGTCTACATAAATATTTATGTATGACATTGCTGATTGTATAATTAAAATAATAATGTACTTATAAATAGAAATATATTTATATACTAGGTATGTTGCGTATTTAGTGTATAAATATATTTACATATGTAAAATATGGATGTGCATGTGTGTGTAAATTCCTTGAGACAAGCCATCATTTTGCTCTAGTTTCCTTTTGTGACAGGAGAAATTGTGTTCGTATTCATCAGCTGACACTAGGCTGACTCAGAATGTCTGGCCTTGACCAGATGAAAGCTGCTTGAAATGTTTCCACTCCTTTACTCTGTCATTTGAGTTCTGGGTGTTGTGTCATTGCTCTTTTTTGTTGTGTTTTGAATTCTGTGGTCTCTAAGAAGGGATATTACTTACTTCAAAGAAACAGGTAGAAGTTCTAATTCTATAAGAGCACACTTCAATGACTCTTACAGATATTGCATCAGCTTTTGGTTAGGGGAAAGTCAAGCATGTCAAGGAATTTTCAAGCCCCTGAATGAGATAGTATTAATCTCACAAAAAGTACAAAAGATAGTGTGAGCAAAACTGGGAACTGACAGACAATTCTTCTGAAACAGATTAATTCTCAGAAAACAAGCACAAACCTTCAGAGGGACCTAAAAGCTGGAGGGATCATTATTTCTCTTTCTATAGGCTTTTTAATTTTTTAAAAAAAATTTTATTAGTGAGGCAATTGGGGTTAAGTGACTTGCCCACGGTCACACAGCTAGTAAGTGTTAAGTGTCTGAGGCTGGATTTGAACTCAGGGCCAGTGCTCTATCCACTGCGCCACCTAGCTGCCCCCTTCTATAGGCTTTTTAAAGTTGGAAGAATAGTGAGAAGACTAGTAAAACAAAACCTCATCAATGGCTGCCATGAAGGAAAAAAAAACCCACTTTTTGCAGGCACAATAGTACAAAGACTTGAGTACAGAAGATTAGAAAAAGGTAATTTTTACAGATGAAGTTTTACCAAGACTATTTTCAAGAGAATTCTAGATGACCTTGTAAGGTGTAGACATCTTCATCAGACTTTTAAATATCTTCAGCTCCTCCCAAATGTTTGGGGATTTGGGGGCTTCAACTGGACCTAGAAGTCTTATTCTCTTTGGGGGAACGATGACATTGGATCAGCATATTGGTATCCTGAGAAATAGAATTGTGTTGGAATTAGAGATTCCCAAATGGAGATGGAAGTCTGCAACCCAACCATGCACTGTGTTACCCATCATGAAAGATGAAGAAATGTTCAAAAAGATGCAGTTTCCAATGGCCTCGAAACTCACCTCATTTAAAACCTATGGTATAATCAAGGCAAGACTCGTTCAGATGTGCTGTTTATCATAGGTACACATAATATCCAGAGTCTATAGGGTTTCATGAGCAATTAAAGAATAGGGGTCAAAAGGTCAAATAATATCAAATGATTAGAACAAAAGAGAAAATGGATTTGTGTCTTAAAAGTTATTAAAAAGTTGTAAGACTAACTATATATCAATGCATTTAATTATTATACTATGTCAGTTAATTAGCACAGCTCTTGTAGGACCATAGATGTAAAGAAGTAAAGGACTTTAAAGGCCATCTATCTAGCCCAGAGGTGTCAAATAGCATGCCTTTGGTGGGCCCATGGCACTCCCTGGTGCAGCCTGAACCATTTAAAAACATAATTGGGAAATATGTAACAAAATGGATAAAAGTCCAAGAAAAGATCCTGCCCTGTTCTAAGGACTTGTACGTGTCATGGGGTTGTGATTTTTATTGATGAAGGGGACTCTTCTCAGCCAGCATAGATCCCAAGCCAACTATGACAGTTTCTGTGTTAGAAGCTTTCATTTGCCTGTGGCTAATCCTCTTAAAAAAACTATGAGTATGATGACAACTGCAAACCTTAGAAATAGCTACATCAGGAGACCCACTGGAGCCCAATTTTAACTGTCTCTAGAGGGCTCCCACTTCAGGCAGAAACATTTTGCTGGAGACCTCTTCTGTCTGGAAGGTGGTCTTGTGGAGTTGTGGTAGGGGGACCCTAGTAGCTGGGGGGGGGTGGAGACAGACCAGGAAAGGTTTCCTGTAGAAGGGGCACTGAACTGAGTCTTAAAGTAAACCAGGTGTTTCCAGAAGGAGGGGGGGGCGGGGCGGGGGGGGGCTGGGGGGAAAGAACATATTCTAGGCAGGGGATAGGCAGTATGAAGGCAAGGAGTAGTCTGTGAATGAAACATTAGGGGTGCCTTGAGACAGATTGCTTTCAATTTTGCCTTTGTTTCTCCAACCATTAGCATAGGGCTTTTCACATTAGGTTTTTAATGAGTACTTGTTGAAAAAGTCTGCCCTCCTGGAGGGTCTGGTCCATTGGGTGGCAGAGAAGCACCATGTGACCAGATAAGTGTAGACATGATCATAGAGCTGTCCAAAAAGGGTCCAAGTAGGAGGGAGCCCTGGAAGCTGAGCCTTCAGTCAAGCAAACATTCCATCAGTGACCATTTCTTAACCAAAGTTCAAATCCTTCTAGTTGTGTATGAGACCCTGGGCAAGTCACTTAACCTCTCTCAGCCTCAGTTTCTTCATCTGTAAAATGGGGGTGATAATGATAGTAACCTACCTCATAGAGGTGTTGTGAGGCTTTAATGTGATAATGTCTGTAAAACACTTTACAAACCTTAAAGTGCTTTGTTCTTCTTGTTACCTCCTAGTACATACTAGACACTATGCCAGGCTTTGGGGATACAGATAGGAAGACTGACATCCCTTCTCTCGAGGAGCTTTTATTTTGGCAGGGAGACAAGTACATTTGAAAGTATATATAGAATAAATAAGAAGAGACAGAAAATAAATACAAGGCAGTTTGTGAAGGTGCAGGAACAGATGAAGGGGGCAGGAGCAGATGAGGGAGCTGGAGTAGATGAGAAAGCAGGAACGGATGAGGGGCAGGAGGAGATAAGGAGGGAAGCAGAAAAGACTTAATTGTGAAAGGTGGTACTTGAGCTGCCTTTTGAGGGAAGTGAGGGATTCTTTGAGGCAGAGGTGAGGAGGGAGGGCATTCTGGTCAAGGGGAAGGCCAGTGTGAAGGCATGGGGATTGCAGATGAAGTGCTCTGGGTAAGGACCGAGAAGAGGCCGGTTTTGTTTGCTAAGGGTCTGGGAAGAGGAGGACTATCCAATACGGCTTTCATGGTTGATTGGAGGCCAGCTGATGTGGGCCTTTACCAGCTGAAGAGAGGAGTTGACTTTTCATCCTGGAGGCAATGGGAAGCCAACAGAGTTTGAGCAGAGGAGCCTTGAAGGCAGCCAGGGGTTATTCTAAGGGCCTGAGGTGGGGGGGCAAGTGCATTCTGGAAGGTGGGTGGGTGACAGGCAAGCTGTACAAAGGCAAAGGCAAGATCACTGAGTTCTGGGACCAGCTCGGGAGGCTGGTAGAGTGAGAAGATTCTCCTTCCTTCGTTCCTTCGTTCCTTCGTTCCTTCGTTCCTTCGTTCCTTCGTTCCTTCGTTCCTGGCTCAGAATGAGGAAGGAAGTCCAGGTCCTTGGGGCGCAGTGTCGCTTGAGCCTGGGCTTAGATCCCAGCTTTACAGAGGTAGAATCCCTCTTGCAGGCAGTTGTGGTTTGGGAGGGACCAAGCAGTGAAACTCAGGAGGCCCAAGCCTTCCTTTGATAAGTTCATTTGAGTATTTAAAACTATATTCGATGCCTTAAAGTCATAGGATTTAGGAGCTGAAGGGGGTCTTGTATCCACCCCTTTATATTAAGGTCACACAGGTGGTGTGGCAGAGTGAGAAGTGGATCGCAACCCACATCTTTTTACTCTAGATTTAGGACTCTTTCCACTGTGTCTCCTTCAGAAGTCTCAAAATTGTATTTTTGCTAATTGATATATAAGGGAAATAGCCTGATATGGTGGTGACAAAACTGAATTTTTCCCATTGAACTTGGTGTCTTGGGGCCTGAGTTCCAATCCCAGCCTCTGTTTCCTTCTCAGCAATGGAGGGGGAAGGGCGGTTGGATTAGTTGGTCTCTGAGTTCCCTTTTAGCTGTAGAATCCATAATCCATGTAGTCAATGGATATAAATTTAAGCCTGGGATAGACCTTAGAGCTCAGCAAGAACAATGTCCCCATTTTACAGATGAGGCACAGAGGCCAACTGATTTGCCTTGGGTCACCCAGTAAAGGCTTGAAGCAGAATTTGAACTTGGGGTTTTCTGAGTTCAAGCCCAAAGCGTCATCTAGCCATTTGATGCTGTTACACTTAACTGAAAATTGAGTGCCCAAGTCATCTATTTTCCCATGATTCTGTGGAATGTAAACCTGTCAGATTTAGAGGCTTAGCCAAGGACTCCCAGAACGCTCCAAGCACCTTTTGATGACAGACAACTTGACAGAATAATTAGCTGCATCTGTGGTTGGTGTTGCTGGAAATGCCATAGTAGTCACTTCCCAAGTTTCCATCTTGCTGAGATGCAGAGGAAAGCTTAGGATTTGCTGAGCGCAGTGAAAAAGCTGACTTCGATGGCCTGACAACAAAGAAGAAGGGCCAAGAGCCCTGCACCACCTGGCCTCCCTCGATCGGTGTCTGTCTCAGAGGGAAGGCACCTCCTTGCCTTCATCCGATCTCCAGCCATCATAGTTCAACAAACTCAATTGAAAAGGAGTCAGTTCAGATCTAAAGCCTTTACCAAGGCATCCATCTAATGCTGGGAATGCAAAGATAAAACAATGACAAGTGCAGCCTTCAAGGGGCTTACTTTTCCACTAGGAGTGATGCTCTAACCCATAGACAGACACACACAGGATGTGACTGGAACTGAGAAGGGGACCAGACATTCATCTGCCAAGTATTTATGAAGTGTCTGCCAGATGCAGGCATTCCCTGAAGATACAATGGCAAAAAACCGGTCTCAGCACTCGGTGAGCTTATCTTCCTCCCAGTCAGCACACAAAGTGTGCAAAGCAATACAAAATCACTTTAAAGGGATCAGATTGGGGCAGCTAGGTGGCGCAGTGGATAAAGCACCAGCCCTAGATGCAGGAAGACCTGAGTTCAAATTTGGCCTCAGACACTTCCTAGCTGTGTGACCCTGGACAAGTCATTTAACCCCCATTGCCCCACAAAAGTTAAAAAAAAAAAAGGGACCAGATGTCAGCAGGGGTTTCTGAGCTGAGCTCTGAAGAAAGCAAGGGATTCTAAGAGAGGAGCTCAGTGGCTCAGTGAATAGAGCACTGGGCCCGGAGTCAGGAAAACCTGAGTTCAAATCCAGCCTCAGATACTTGCTAGCTGTGTGACCCTGGGCAAATCACTTAACCCTGTTTGCCTAAGTTTTCTTTCTTTCTTTCTTTCTTTCTTTCTTTCTTTCTTTCTTTCTTTCTTTCTTTCTTTCTTTCTTTCTTTCTTTCTTTCTTTCGGGCAATGAGGGTTAAGTTGCACTGGCCAACCACTTCCTCCTTGGATGCTGGGTTCTCATCTTCGAGAGGTTTCATATCCTCGTGACTCAGGGATAGGGTTATGATAATAACAGCTAGCATTTACAGAGCACTTGAAGGTTGCAAATCACTTTACATCTGTTACCTCATTTGCTCCACTCTCTCCTTTGAGGATTCGTCTCCCTGGAATCTTCTCCCTGCTACCTGCTGCCTTTGTTTTCAAATAGCTTTTTCACGGGGCAGATGTATTACTCCTTCCTGGGGTTCAGTTCGGAGGTAGGGGTCTCAGAAAAAGGCTCTTCTTCTCTGGGGCTCCCTTAGCTTGGTGCTGAAGTCTCCATGTGGACTTTGAGGAAGTAGGTTTGGGCTCAGGCGGCTCCACGTTTCCTTCCTTGGTTCAGCTAGCCACTCTGATGAACAGGGAAGACTGAAAGTGAGGGGCTCATAGTTTATTATCCTAGTCAGCCAGTGGCTAGTGAGTTGCCACAAGACAGCTGGTGTCCTGACAAGAGCCCTCCATTCCCCCAGGGTTGGAGCCTTCCCATATAAAATTATCTGGAATGTGCACTTTCGTTCAAGAAGATAATGATTCCTAGAATCACAGGATTCTTTGACCTGGAAGCTAAAGGCAGCTGTCAGGCTCAGTGTTTGGAGCACTGAATCTGGAGTTGGGAAGATATGAGTTAAAATTTGACCTCGGTTACTTTCTAGCTGTGTGACCCTGGGAAAGTCACTTAATCTATGTCTCTTGTTTCCTCATCTGCAAAATGGGGACAATAAGAGCACCTACTTCCCAGGGCTGTTATGAGGATGAAATGAGGAGGTATTTGTACAATACTTAGCAAACCTTCAAGGGCTGTATAAGTGCTAGCCATGGTAACAACAAGGATGATGACAATGATTGTGATAGAAAAGACCTCCCAGGATCAGTGGCCTGTAGGCCGCTGGGGGCATGGGGACCACAATTCACAGAGCTGGAAGATCCAAGTTCAATGTGGCCTCAGGTAATTGTTGGCTGTGTGACCTCTGCCTCAGTTTTTTCATCTGTAAAATGGGGGTCATAATGACACCTCTCAGGGCTGTGGTGAGGATCAAATGAGATGGGTGAAATGTTTAACAAATCTTAGTGCTCTATAGAAATGCAATCCATTATCATTTTTATTATTATTAATAACAACAACAACTATGGATTTGGAGCCGGAAGGGACCTTGTTGTTGACTTGTGCCTGACTCTTTGTGACCCCACTCTAGATTTTCTTGGCAAAGACACCGGAGTGATTTGCCATTTCCTTCTCCAGCTCATTTTACAGATAAGGAAAACAAGGCAAGAAGAGGTTATGTGACTTGCCTAGGGTCACACAGCTAGGAAGAGACTGAGGCTGGGTTTGGACTCAGGTCTTCTTGCCTCCAGGCCCAGTGTTCTACCCACTGTACCACTTAGCTTCTCTTAAAATTGCAGACAAACATTAACTTGATCCGATTTGACAAATTCTCATCAAGCAACTACTGTTTGCAAGGCATCATGCAGGACACTGAAGGAACAAAATTTTAAATGGCGCACGTCTTGCCTCCAAGAGCTTGCATTGTTCAGGCAAAGAGGTCAGCAGGACAAGGCACCTCTAGTGCATGAGTTGAGGGGGCATGTAGGTCGGGGAGGCGACATGAAGGCTTACATTTGGGCTGGGGCTTCACAATACAAAGGGAAGTTTTAATTTAAAACTTTAAATTTCTGGATTTTCATCATTAAATCCTCATCAATCAATAAGCTTCTCTGATGTGCCAGACACTGTGTGTGTTTTTTAAAATTATGCTATTATAAACTGTGATGTTTAAAATCTACATTGTGGTCGCCTTCAATTAGAAGCTTTAGCATCAGTCCTTGGGCATTAAACATTTATTAAAGCATACAGATATTTACAAGGAGTTCAGAAAGTTAAGAAAAAGAAGTCCTACCTAGCCTAGAGTTCCAGCCTGCTTGGGTTCTTCCTCAAGTCCTCCTCCACCAGCCTGCTTTAATCAGGAACTCTCCAGCAAGCTGATTGTGGAAGCTTTTTACAAGTCTGGAACAGAGGCGGTCCTTACACACTGATTCAAGCTGATTGGTTGATGTCATCCAAATCCATTGGTTTTGAAGGTGTTCTCAATTGAGTTCGCAGTCTAGCTT
The DNA here is from genome assembly GCF_019393635.1 of Dromiciops gliroides. Classification (NCBI taxonomy): domain Eukaryota; kingdom Metazoa; phylum Chordata; class Mammalia; order Microbiotheria; family Microbiotheriidae; genus Dromiciops; species Dromiciops gliroides. Next base: position 13,922,331 of record NC_057864.1, read on the forward strand.
CTGAGAACAATACCTTCTTAAGGGATAGCCAGGTGTGATTACAATCCAATTAACTTGAAGTAGGCTTAATCAGCAGTCAATCACTCTCACTTGATTCAATCAGTATAGATTAATCTCCAGGTGGGCCTTTGAGTATCTGCTAAATCCCATTATTTCATCATAAAACGTAGCTTTAATGTCACCCTGCGGATTCGTCTCCTTTTCCTGTCCCCTCTTTTATCCACATTCCTTCTTAAGGTCACCCTTTAAACTCCTAAGCAAGTTGACTCTAACTTGCTACAGTAGCCAAGACCATTCTCATTCAGAATTTATGAGACCTCTACTAGGGAATTAGCAGCAGGGGAATTGAAATCAGATTAAAATTGTTTTCCCTCTCCTACCCCCAAGAAACTCAGTTGTGAAAATGAGAACTATCTTCTGAGGGTATAGACTGGCCCATGGGGCAGCTAGGTGGCCCAGCAGATAGTGTGCTGGGCCTAGAGTCAGAAAGACTCATCCGTCTGAGTTCAAATCTGGATTCAGACATTTAATAGCTAAGTGGCCCTCAACAAGTCACTTAACCTTGTTTGCCTCAGTTCCTCATCTGTAGAATCAGCCGGAGAAGGAAATGGCAAAGACTCCGGTATCTTTGCCAAGGAAACCCCAAATGGGATCATGAAGTCAGACTTGACAGAGATGGCTGACCAAAACCAATAACAACTTTAAGGTATAGAGACACCTTTCCTCTTAGAACTCCTGGCCAGGGTAACTTTCTTCATTCAAACCTCATAAAAATGGGGAGGTTCGTGCAACTGACAGAGCTGGAATAGCAGCCAGGCACCCTGGCTTCAGGTTTGGTGATCTTGCAATCATGCTATATCACTTTTCAGAATGGCCAAATTGGTTTTATTTCCAGAATTTCAAGTCTGCAGTTAAATTTTTTAAAAGCTAAAGATCATTCATTTTATCACCCAGGAGGAGGTAGGTTCATTAAGGCACCCCGTGTGCACAAAACTGCTTATGGCTCCAAGTGGTCACCAGTCAGAGTATGACTGTTCACTCATTCTCTTGTGCTTAAAGAAATGACAAAAGGGATGGTTTTGGAAAACCTGGGAGAACCTGTATGAACTGATGCAAAGTCAAGTGAGCAGAACCACAAAACAGTTTATACAATGAAAATGTTATAAAAAATAAACAACTTTGAAAGACTAAAGAACCTTGATCAATGCAATGCCCAACTATGCATCCTAAGTCCAGTGATGATACACTCTTCCCATCTCCTGACAGAGAGGGGATGGACTCAAGATCCAGGAAGGAAACATCCGTGTTTGGGAGTAGAGGATGTGGGAGTCTGCTTTGTTTGATGATCCATATTTGTTACAAGGTTTTGTTTGTATTTTTCCCCAATGGGGAAAGGAGGAAGGGGAAAAATAAGTCCTTGCTATTTTAAAAAATATGTAATATAACTGTGATAGACTTGACTCTTCTCAGCAATACAATGGTCCAAGATAGTTCCAAAGGACTCATGATGGAAAATGCTCTCCAAATCCAGAAAAAAAAAAGAACTGTGGAATCTAGATACAGATTGAACCATACTGTTTTTATTGTTTTTCTTTTTTGAGGTTTTTCCCTTTTGCTCTGATTCTTCTTTCACAGCATGACTAATGCAGAAATGTGTTTAATGTGATTGTGCATATATATTAGTTTGCTTCCCTCCCTTTCCCCCTAGAATTTAGGAATATTGTTTCTGAACCTGAGAAAGCAGGTTTACTTTAAAGATTCATTCAACACAATTCAACAAACATTGATTCAGCATGCTGTGTGCCGGGCCAGAACTTGGGGGTAGTAATCATTTGCATTTCTACAGAACTCAGTTTTGCTGGGGACTCTTCTCCCAGAGATGAGGGAGACAGTATCATCATTACTACCCCCATTTTACAGATAAGGAAACTGCAATTCCTTGAAGCCTAGTACTGTGACCTGGCTGGGTGATGTCATGGTGGTCCTTCCCCAGATAGCTCTTCCACAGTAAACAGCCATCTAGAAGGGGAGGAGCTTAGACTAGATGTTCTCCAAGGTCCTTTCCTGTTCTAATTCTGTTTCTGTGAGCCTGTGATTCTAGACGAGGTCAGTTCATGGTCAGTCCATACTCTGAAGCCTTTTCTTCTGGTTAGGACTCACCAGGGCTTGTGTTCTGCTGACCAAGCCTTTGGGTGCCATAGATTGCCTCCCAATCTTGATGAGACATAATCACATGAGTGAATCTACAATCCCCAAATGATTATACTTAAATTGAGGTCAGTCTGTAGTCTTCCTTCCCAGTATGTCATTTTGAAATGTAAAACATGTGGCCAAAATGCACTACCCAGAGCATACGGATGATAGCATGATGGAAGGGGGAAGACAAAATATTGAGATCTGAGTGTACTAGAGTAGGATGATTGCTAATGCTGGTGATGTATGTGAAAGCTGCAATGATAAATTAATTTTGAATAATAGTGGTATTTGACTTATACTGAAAATTCCCTGAATCTGACTATTGCTTCCTGTAAACACCAGTGAGTAAATGAATAGTGGACTCTGACCCCTTGAAGCCTGATGGAGGGAGAGCAGAACCAGAATGAATGTTCTATACCCACTGGCAACAAAGGCAGTCAATCCCAAGAGTGGACAACTCAGTTCAAAGATTTAGGAAGGGGGACAGCTAGGTGGCACTGTGGATAGAGCACCGGCCCTGGAGTCAGGAGGACCTGAGTTCAAATCTGGCCTCAGATGCTTGACACTTACTAGCTGTGTGACCCTGGGCAAGTCACTTTACCTCAATTGCCTTACCCACACCAAAAAAATTCTGTATCCTCAGCACTTACCATAGTGCCTGGATTGGCATTTAATAAATGTTTATTGAATTGGATTAGAATTACCTAGAAGCTGGAGAAACAAAGTGACTTGCTTAACTCACATCCAGCCTTGAGCCCAGGTCTTATTGATAGCTTCCTCCCTGCTGTATGGGTGGCAATTCTGGAATGACTTCCTGGAGGTGCTGGCACCTGAATTTAACTTTTTTTAAAATAAGAGTATTTTATTGTTTTCCAGTTACATGTAAGGATAATTTTCAACATTTATTTTCATAGGATTTTAGTTCCATTTTTTCCTTTCACCCTCCTTTCCCTCTCTCCTCCCCACAATGGAAGGCAATCTAATATAGGTTATATATGTACAATCACATTAAACACATTTCTGCATTCGTCATATTGTGAAAGAAGAATCTGAGCACAAGGGTAAAACCTCAAAAAAGTAGAAAAAACAACCCCAAAGTAGAGACACATGGTTCAATCTGCACTGAATTTAACTTTTAAGGAATATAAAGACACTAAGAAATGAAGTGGCTTGCTCTTAGATGAGACTCTTCCAACCAGTTGTCCTACAGACTCTTCTCCTTGTCTAAAGCTGTTCTCCTTCAAAACCTCTGGTTGTAGAGGGTCCTTGTATATACCAGGAAGCACTGCAATGGAGAGGTGACATGGCCTGAGAATCTCTCCCTTTTCCCTCCACCCTTCCCCCATCTGTTGTCCTCAGGAAAGCTTGTGCTCCAGCTGGGAGGGCTGGAGTGGAGCAGTGGATGCTAAGAAAGAAGGGAACAACAGGTGTAGAATTCCCAAATAGCTCTTTGATGACATCATTGTCACCACTATAGGATAGAGAAAAGACTCTGGGGGGAGGTTGGTCATGGAAGAAGGATGGGAGGCATCTATCATGAGAAAAATTAGGAAATTAGTATTTTCACTGATAGTATGTATTCAAAGAAGTCCATCTCCTACTGAAATTTCTTGAGGGATAGGGACTTCCACAGTGGTTAACAAGGTACCTAGCTAAAAATAGATTAATACATGTGTGCCTACTGATTGAGGTGAAGTGAGAAGCATGTAATTAACTGGAAAACTGAGGTCCAAAAAGGTGCAGACTCATGCTAGATGTCCTGAAAGCCTTTCCAAATTTGGAATGGATTGATTCTAAGAAACAAAGTGAAACGAGTTCCTTATTAGCCAATTATCTTCTCAAGTCCTCCATCACACAGGGTAAGATCTGCAGTGGACTGTGTCTTATGTGGGGAGGAGGGGAATGATCACAGCCTTCAAGTGTATGGAGGGTTTTCTTGTAGATTCGGGATGAGGCTTGATCTGGGCAGCTCCAGAGGGGGCTCTAGAACGAGGGCAAAGGGAGTCATTTGCAAAGAGGCAGCTCTGGACCCGGTATCTAGAAGCAATCATGACCTTCCATGGGGGGGGGGGACTTGCCTTATAAGGTATTGAGTTATCTGTCATTGGAAGGCCTTAAACAGAAACCCAGTGACCACTCCCAGGGGATGATGTGGAGGGGATTGGTGGTCAGCTTGGATAGGGACTAGTTGGCCTCTGGGATCTCTTCTCACTCAGACTCAGTGATTCTAACACATGACCCCTTTGTAAGGATATACATATGATTTGAAGCAAAACAAAACAACCCCCCCCCCCCGCCCCCAATACCTGGTCATTTAACTAATTCATTAATTTATGAGTCTGTACTGCACATACAGTGGGGTGCCTGGCCCATAGAAGGTGCTTAATAAATGTTTGTTGACTGACTTAGGATGTGTGTGTGGGGGTAGGATCTGGAGACAGAAGGCTCTGCATTCAAATCCTGTCTCTGATTGTTACTAGCTTTGTAGCCCCTTAATTTCTCTGGTCGGGGGGTAGCATTACTTAAAAGTACCTCCCTCCAAGGCTTGTTGTAAGAGGAATGCCCCCTCAAGGTAAAAACCATCCATGTTGGTTATTTGCTTGTGTTTTTTTTTCTGACGGTTTATATACCCATAGTGCCTGACACATAGTAGGTGTTCAATAAATGTTTATTGATTGACTGACTGACTATATGGTAGAGGTAGGAGGACCTGTGTTCAAATTTAATCTCTTATACTTACTGGCTGTGTGACCCTGGGTCAGTCACTGAACCCATCTAAGCTTTAGTTTTCTCACATGCAAAATGGGGATAATATTAGCACCTGCTTTTACTGGGGTGATGTGAAGCTCCATTGAGAGATAAAAGCCATAAAGATGTTTTGCAAACTCTTACAGTTGTATTATTACAGACCATAGAAGGGAGAGATGAGATGCATCATGGGGCACGAGGTGCCCACCCTTGGAGGTGCATCTGGCCCATATCTGTGGATGCAGAAGTCCTCACTTGTCAGTTTTCCTAATGCGCTATTTCCAGTCTCTAGCCAAAGCTGCCTCAGCTAGGAAAGTTGCCAGCTTCACATGCTACAACTATTAAAGGGTTTTGCAACAGTATCATTTGGATTACTGGCACGGAATGAGATAACGAAGTGACATTTTACTGCATTACAAACCCGTGAGTCACACCCATTTAGGGACTGCTACTTCAGAGGAGAATAGGAGCAATGGATTGGACAGCTGGGGATTTAACTTTGCTTTATCATGTTCCTTGGCTCCAGTGATTTCTAGGTTACGAGTCACTGGATACATTTAACTCCTTTGGGACCTTGACATGCTGATCTTTTTGAAAAACAAGCTTTTAGGGTTGAGACTTAGTTTCAAAGTCCCAGAAATTGAGACCAGGTCTCTCATTTATTACTTGTGTGCAGCCCAATAGCTTCCTGCCAGCCTCTTTCAGTCATTCAATTAGTCATGGGCTTTCATAGAATTGTAAAACTGGAGGACTTTTAAGTAATTTACAGGCGATGCATTACTACTGTCTGAGATGCAACCAGAGGACCCAGGGCTTCTGACTCTCCCGACATCATTCTCTCCCTAGAGGACCATTGTTTGGCTCCAAGGACGACCAAACACTTCATTTCTTTGGGGAGTGGATCAGAGGCCAAGAATCTTTCTGACAGCATTGCTAGCATGTACTCACGCAGCCTTGGTTTGCAGACCCTCTAGGAGCAGGAATCTGCCAGCTCTCCGGGTAGCCTTATCCACTTGGGGACAGATCACAGCCTTAGGAAGTTTTCCCTATAGGAAACTCAAACCGGCCTGTTTGCTTCTTCCCCCGGAGCCGAATGAAATGAGCCCAAGAGCTCTTCCCTGTAATGACTCTTCAGATATTTGAAGACAACTATCCTGTCTCCCACCCCCCTCCTTCTCCAGGCTAAACATTCCCATAGGTATAATGGGTATCATATTTCTTGCCTTTTCAATGGATGGGGGAGGGATAGAAGGAGGGAGAGAATTTAGAAACAAAAATAAAAATAAAATAGGAGTAATACCACCAGGTCAGTCTACATTACATAGTAATTGTGAGAATCAAATAATGTAATAGCTACAAAGTGCTTTGCAATTGTGAAGATCTCTCTGTCTGTCCATCCATCTATTCATCTATCTATCCATCCACCCATCTGCCCATCCATCTATCTATAAATCCAAACATCCACCCTCCCATCCATCCCTCCCTCCCTCCATCCATCCATCCATCTATCCTTCCATCCATCATAATACCCGGACCTGTGCATTCATCCCTGTAGAGTTTCCCAATGAAGAAGGTAATGCAAATCAGCAGCTTCTTTAAGAACAGAGAGTCCTGGGAGTTGCCTGGCCTCCTGAGGAGTTTAAGCTCATTGCTGCTAATGGTCACGTCATGTGCCAAAACTTGTGTTTGACAGAGAAAGACTCCTCAGCTACAGGTGGACTTTAGTCTCCTTACTTTAGTCATATCTTGAAGTTGTCTGAGATGAGACTAGAAGCTGGGTCTTCCTGATTCCGAGGGTGGCTCACTCTGTGTTGTAATACACTGCCTCCATTATTATCATAGTGACAAAATCATCTCTTAGCATTTGCCTGCCTAAGCTGAACAGCCTCTGCTCCTTCCAGTATTTGATTGACAGTCAGGGGATCTTGGTGGTGTGACTTAATAGCTGCAGGACCTTAGGCAAGTCACCTCCCTTCTCCAGGACTGAACTGTCTTCTAGAGTGGGACTCATGATGCTTTAGTTTCCCTCAAAGGGCTCCTGTAAGCTTGACACTAATGGTTGAGAATGTACTACAAGCACACAGACATACAGAGAACATGACCCTTACCTCCATCACTGCCTCAGGGGGCAATACTTGGTGGCTTCCTTCCTGGTAATGAGGCTCCCAGACCACAGTGAAACTGCTTCTGGCCAGAGATGTACACATGGTCACTCATTGGGCTGAGGCGTGAAACATTTCCCGCTTGGTAAGGTTTGCCAAAGCTTGTTCTGGAGAAGGCCTTCCAAACCCGCAGTGGAATCTCTCTTGGAGCTTTAGTTTTGCACTGTGGGTGCAGATTTCATCACATAACTGACTTTACAAATATTTGATTGCCATGTTTTTGTTCACCTCAGTCATTTGCCAGTATTATCACACTCTCAACCTTTGTCATTGAAACCTCCTTTGAAACAGAAACACAGTTTAGCATCTTGGGTCGTAAACCGGAAGGTTCTCCATAGGCTGTCTGGTTTGAAGTCCTCATTTTACAGATAGGGAAACTGAGGAATATCTTGAGAATTTGCCCAAAGTTACAAAGATAATAAGGGACAGTCAGACTTTAGTGCCATTTTTTGCCCCCAAATAATCTGCAAACCTAGAGAATTGATAACATTGAGGTTTTTACTAATATTTCTACTTAGTGAGAACTATGGAAGTTAAGTTAGAAAAGTGAGCTCACTTACCATCTTCTGAAAGAAATCTTTTCTGATCCCTGAACTGCTTGTGCTTTCACTTCCTAACTTTTGTTTGGACAGCTAGGTGGTACAGTAGATAGAAAATCTGGCCTGGAATCAGGAAAACCTGAGTTCAAATTCAGCCTCAGAAACTTACTGGCTGTGTGACCCTGGGCAAGTCACTTGACCCTGTTTACCTCAGTTTTCTCATCTGTAAAATGAGCTGGAGAAGAAAATAACAAACCATTACAGTATTTTTGTGAAGAAAATACCAAACTCATGGAGAGTCGGACGTGACTGAAAATGACTAAACAACAACAATGTTCTTTTTTGCATCTATTCATGAGAGTATAATGGTGTTGTCTCTCATTAGAGTGTAAGCCCTTGGCGAATAGAGATTGTTTCATTCATTATGTTTATATCTCCAGCACTTAGCATAGTACATGACACTTCAGTACTTAATAAATCATTGTTGATTGATTGGCTAGAGATCACCTGGTCCCAGACAGGAAGTGACAGAAAAAGGATTTGGACCCAGATCCTGTCTCCAAATTGAGCACTCTTTCCTTTGTCCCACAAAGCTTTCCCTCTCCTCTTCAAAACTGGTGTTTCCTCCTAGCTCTCCTACTGCAGTGGATGGTACCACCATCCCTACGGTCACCTGGTACTGTTCCCTTGAAGTCATTATTTTTGTACTGTGATGTCATGGAGAGTGCTAGACTTGGAAATGGGAAGACTTGGACTCAGATCCCACCTCAGACTCTTACTACATGTGAAATCCTGAGCCCTTAGGCTCTATCACTCAATTTTCTCATTTGTAAAGTGGGGATAAGTCCTTTCTTCACAGTTTTATCTCAGATGAGATAATAGGTATAAAGAGCTTTGTATATACCTCAAAGCCTATATCAATGTTATCTATTGATGTTCTTATCCTCTGCATAGTGAAAACTTGATAAATGTTTTCTGAACTTCCCTAAGAACCCCACACTCAGTGGCAGAGTCCGGTCTGTTTCTAGGGTCCAGTTCTGTTGATTCCTGGTTCTCTGTGCTTTCTCCTAGACCAAACTGCCTCCCCTGCAACATGTGGCTTTTAACTGGTGTCAGCCATACTCCTTTGTTGGTATTTTTGGCCTGAACCCAATCAGGAAATGCGTGCTACTGGGTACAGTTTATTCTCTGGCAATAGTTTTATTTCTCTTTCCTTACTTTCTTTCTGACTGGGGGGGGGGGTGCCTTGTTTTTCTGCTTCATTTTTTTCCTTTGGTTTACATATGCTTCCTCTCCCCTGGATGGCGTGGATGGATTCATGTGGACACAGGAGAATGGAGGGGCAGTTATATGTCACCTGATTTCATTGAAAGTTTTTGTTTTTTCTCCAAATTCAATGCTGATCTCCTTACTCTGATTTATACTCTCATGGAAAGACCAGTACGTCTCTCAAGGGACAAACTAAGAAACTGGATCCTAACCTCTGTAGGACTTCTGTCCCACCTCTTGTCCCCATTGTCTTCCTGACTAGGATCACCCAATGCTCAAGGTCCAAGTCAATAGTCAGCTCACAAAGCCCATCCTAAGTCAAGCCTATCCTGAATTCAGAGACAGAGAACTGAGTCAAAATTCCTACTCAGCCATGTCTTTCAGCTTCAGTTTCTGCATCTATAAAATGAGGGCATTGAATTTGATGGAAGGCTTTTTCTAGCTCGGATCTTTTTTTTTTTTTTTTTTTTTTTTACTGAGGCAATTGGGGTTAAGTGACTTGCCCAGGGTCACACAGCTAGTGTTAAGTGTCTAAGGCCAGATTTGAACTCAGGTCCTCCTGACTCCAGGGCCGGTGCTCTATCCACTGTGCCACCTAGCTGCCCCTCAGCTCTGGATCTTTGACCCCATGATCTCTGCCAGCCAGAAATTCTTCTTCTTTCCTAACTTGTCAAATGTGACATCCAATAAGGAGATTGATTTTGCTCAACTATACATATTTATTACAAGGAGTTTGTTTTCCTTTTCTCTTTTCCCCATGAGGGGTGGGAGGGAGAAAAGTGAGATTTTTAAAAAGTTAACAACATTGTTAAAAATAGAGAATTTGTAGGGTGGGCTATAGGTGTGGAGTATTGTATGCACTTTCAGATGAATCACTTTTGATAGTTTTGTTTCATTGTGTTACTTTGTTATAAGAGAGGTCCCCTGAAGTGGGGGTAATCTGTGTAATGATTGGAATGACGCCACCTACTGGAGACTTGCTGTGGAGAGCTCCACCATGAGGAAAATGCCTCAGAGGCATTGTGGCTTTTCCTTGGCGTCAGGAAATGACGTTTGCTCATGGGTGCTGTCTATCAAGGCTACCAGCCAATCAACTGGAGGAGCCTCCTATGGTCTGGGAGGAGACAGGAAGGAGGAAAGGGAGCCTGCGCAGAGAGCGCTGGCCTTTTTGGCTTCCTGACTTGATGGTGGTGGCGGCAGAGGACTTCACAGGAAATTTGAGGAAAGATAGGAATGCCAGGCTGTTAGAATTCTGTTCTCAATCTTTTTCTTTCTATTTTCCAATAAACCCTTAAAAACCTAAACTCGTTTTATCAGTGATTTTTAGTCAGTTTCCCCCAAACTGGGGGAACAGATTAGAATCCACATTTAGAATCTTAAATTACACATCTGGAAATGTTTATTGTAAAAAGGCATTAAAAATAATTAAATAGACACTTAAAATAATCATAAATATTTAAAAAATAATAAAAATAACTAATAGAAAACTAAAGTCCCACCTTCTGGTACTTATTAATTGGGTGACCTTGGGAAAGTCATGGACTCTTGGAGCCTCAGATAACTCCCTAAAACTTCTAAACTAAATCAAAGACTGAGCAGTGATCTGTCTTGGTGGAGGAAGTTCCCACACTGGGATTTCACTACAGTCAAGAAATGTCAGCAGCTTGGAATATTTGTAAGTAATGATCACTAGGGCCTAATCCAATTGCTTGCAGATTGTTGTTGCTCAACATAGAATCACCATACTTGACACTTCTGAAGCCCTTTAAACTTCACAAAGAGCTTGTGCTATAACACTTCAGTGAAATACATAGGATAACTATTACTATCCCCATTGGGCAGATAAGAGAAAGAAGGCTCAATCTTTCAGTGCCTTAACTATGGGCACAGAGCTAGTAAGAGGCAGAGGAGCCTCCAACCAGACCTAACACTAAGTCTAATGATGTTTGGTTTATTGATTTTGAGCCCAAAGGGACCTCAGAGGCTCTTTAGAGCAATACCTTCATTTTTACAGATGGAGAAACTGAGGCCCAGAGATGTGAAGTGAATTGTCCAAGGTCACACTTGAACCTCGACTTCGTGGATCTTAGTTTAATGTTTAAACTACCTTCATGCTACATCCTCATTGAGTGCTTGTTGGTGATTACGATAGGGGAAAAAGAAAGAAATTAAGCCTTGGCACTATGTTGGACACATGGCTGGTGCTCATTTAAGGTTTATAGTGATTTCTTCTTTATTATTCTTGATGCTAGGATGAAATGCCAAGTTTCCAATCCAGTTCTCCTTGACGACCATCATCTGCAAATCTTGCAATGTAAGATTAGATTCTGCTTTGATTCTAGTCATTGTCCATGTGGACCACAGGGAAAGTCCCTGAGCTCTGGCTTCTGGGCAGAGTCCATGTCTTCCCAGTCTGTCAGGCGCTCAGTAAAGGGTGATGCCCTTTGGGAGTTTAAATTCTTCTTTTTCTAATAGACTACCTCCTTTCTCTAGGGCATTTCAAGGAAAGAGTGTGTTTTGTAAAATCACCTGATCTTAACAGTTGGAAGTCCCAGACCTCAGGCAATCTAGTCCAGCCCATGACTGGGAATTGAATCTTAATGATACAGTGCTCAACAAGTGGACTTCCACAGTGCCTGGCACATAGTACATGCTTAATAAATGTTCATTGAGTTGAATTGAATCCAGCTCTATTGAATTGGTGATAGGGATGGGGAAACTGCAAGGAGACAAAAAGAAGAAAAAATATAATCATTCGATTTATTTTTATTTTCAATAATTCTGCTTAAATGGTTTTGGTACGACTGATATTTGAGATCATAGAATCATGGAGTTTTTTACATAGTGTCATTTGTCTTTCTTCAGACTTTTTTTTTTGAGACTTTTATATTTATAATGAAGATGATAATTTATTTATTTTGGGGGTGAGGCAATGAGGGTTAAGTGACTTACTAGCTTAACAGCTAGTAAGTGCCAAGTGTCTGAGGCTGGATTTGAACTCAAGTCCTTCTGAATCCACAGCCAGTGCTTTATCCACTGTGCCACCTAGCTGCCCCCAAAGATGATAGTTTAAAACAGTGAAATACAGAGGCTGAATGAGATGACCTTTAAAATTCTTTGTAGACATAACAAGTGAACTTGAAAAAAAATTGCCCTTTGTACAACCAACTCTCCTTTGCTCTGTACCCATTTTTTGTTTGCAGATGCCAACACCAAAATCTACTCTATGTCAATATGTAACTTAAGACCATTAACACACCATGAAAGGCATAGGGAGCACAGACATCCTTCCATTTTGTCAAGGTTTGAATACTTTGTGCAAAGGATCTATGATCTGTCCAGTAATGGAAATCATTGTCCATCCATGCTGGTCTACCCTATGGACTTACCACTGTCTTCCCACCAACTGACCATGGGAGATACACTCCACATGCTTTGGGACATTTCTAGACTTACTTCCACCTGGCATTGTCAAGATACCAGTGAAGTTTGTGGGCCGCCTAGTAGGTGATACTTGTTGATATCCCCACATGACCAGGCCATCTTCTTTGCCCCTTACACTTTTCCCCATTGACATCTGTTTCTCTGTTTCTTCCCCTATTAAACTGTGAGCTCCTCAAGAGCAGGAATTATCTTTGACCTTTCTTTGTACCCCTGAGTTCAAATCCAAACTCAGACACTTGATACTTACTAGCTGTGTGACCCTGGGCAAGTCACTTAACCCCAATTGCCTCACCCCTCCCCCCAAAAAAAATCAAGATGTGAGCAGTGGGCCTAGAATCAGTTCAGATCTGGCCTCAGATGCTTTCTAGCTATGTGACTCTGGGCAGGTCACCTAACCTTGTTTGCCTCAGTTTCCTCATCTGAAAAATGAACTGGTGAAGGAAATGGCAAACCACTCCAATATCTTTGGCCCCGCCAAAACATATATGTATATGTTACCAAATATGCACATATACATTTGAATTATGTACTGGGCACATAGTAGGTGCTACATAAATGCTTGTTTCTTTCCTTTCTTCCCAAGGTCCTTTACATCTCTAAGGTTTTCTGGTTATACAGATTCTTACTTCCAAGTACATAGAACACTGGGAGCTAGGCAAACCCCATGGGCTACCTGGTAGAGGTCTTATTTTAATGAGTTAATAAATATAATGTCTAATTATGCTTAAAAATGCAGGATTCTACTGGAAGTATATTATTTACATACAAATGGAGATTTCCTCAGACACAGCTAGTAAGTGTCAAGTGTCTGAAGCTGTGTCTGAAGCCAGATTTGAACTCAGGTGGTGCTTTATCCACTGTACCACCTAGCTGCCCCTAATTAAACTTTAATTAAATTATTCAGAAGCCTTGCATGACAATTTTAATTGTAATTGAAATTGTAGCATCTGCAAAATGTGTCAAAAAGCACTATTATTATCAATTCCAAGAATCAAGTTTTCTTATACTTTGTATATACCCCTCTCTCTCTCTGACACACACACACACACACACACACACACGTGCGCGCGCGCACGCGCACACGCACACACCTGTCCCCCCTCCCCCAGAGGAATAGAAGCTTTCAGAGAACAGTGATTTGTGTTTGTGTCTCTTCCTCATCTCTAAAATGTGGAGGCTGGAATAGTTGGCCTCTAAAGCCACTTCTAGCTCCAGATCTAAGACACCTACCTCTCCTAGTAGGAGCTTGGACAGTGACTTAATCTCCCCAGGGCTCAGTTTCCCCATCTGTAAAATGAGGAGCTGAATTAGAAGGCGTCCTTTGCAGCTGGAAATTTAGGATCCTCTAATTCCCAAATCCCAGTGTTCAGCACATAGTAGGCTCTTAATGAATGTTTATGAAATTGAGTTGATGGTGTTGGTTTAGTTGGTCTCACTGGCTTTGTGCAAGACAAAGCTTTTGTTTGATCGCAAAAGTAAAATCCCCAAGAAGCTTGGTCCAAAATCCATGTCGAGGCAAACAAGTATTTATCAAGTACGTACTATGCGCTAGGCACTATGCTCAGCTCTGGGGGTACAAGAAAAGACAAAAGGCAGTCCCTGTCCTTGAGGAGCTCCCAGTCTAATGGAGGGTGCAGCATGGAGAAAACCATGTATAGACAAGCTCTGGACAGGGTAAACTGGAGACAGCCAACAGGAGGAAGGCGCTAGAATGAAGGAGGATGGGGAAAGTGGGACTTTAGCTGCAACGTGAAAGAAGGATCATAAAGAGCCAGCAGTTATTCATAGAGTTTTGCAAAGCACTTTCCACATATCGTCTCATTCCATCTTCACAGTAACTGTGGGAGGTGGGTGCTGTTATCATCTCCATTTTACAGATGAGGAAATTAAGGCAAAGGAAGCCAGAGAATCTAGAAAGTGGAGGAGAAAAGGGAGAGGATTGTGGGCATTGGGGACATCTCAATGAGCCAGTTGGATCCTATATCCCTTCAGGAATACTCCATAGTATAGTACAGACGGAAGTCATTGAAATGTGACCACGCTGGGAAACTGATCGGTGGAGATAATTATAGGTTAATGGGAACTGACGTCTCTGGAGCTTATAATAGCCTTGGCTTCCAGAGAAGGGGCCCAGATGCGACGGGGACATCTTGGAATGATGTAGACCACTCCCTTGCATTTCCTATCAGAGCTTGTTTCACAGAATGACCATACTGACAGATCTCCAGGGTCTTACTCAAACCAACAAGTGATTCATCTTTCCTGTCGGCCTTTGAAAAGGGGCCACAATCATGGAATCACACAATTTCGGGAGATCTCAGAGACCATGGAGACCAATCCACGCTGAAGTTCCTGGACAGGCGACATTTAGTCTTGGCTTAAAGATCTACAACATGAGGGAATCCACCACCTCCCTTGGGGCCCAACCATTTTGGGAAAGCTTACCTTGTTAGGAAGCCAAGCTTTGATTTCCACCCCACCCCCACCATTGCTCCTTGTTCTGTCCTCCAAGACCAAGCAGAGTAGACCAGATCCTTTTTCTTCCATGTGAATGCCCTTCAGATTCTTAATTACAACTAGAATGTCCCTCTTCAGTCTCCTCTCCAGGCTAAACATCACCCATTAATGAGACTGGAACAGTTAGAACTAGAAGGGACCTGATTTTATAGATGAAAAGGCTGAATACCATAATGGGGGAGGGGCTGGAGAGAGTCGGGGAACAGATACAGTCAAGTGTCATAGAGAGTCTTGGCAGCATGACTAGGAGATACAGAAGCAGCCTTAGTCAGGAGATATGGATTCAAGTCTTACCCCAGACATAAACTGGCTGTGGGATCCAGAGTATTTAACTTTTAAGTCATTTAACTCGCAAGTGCCCTGGCCAAGTCTGTGTCTCTGATCTAGAGAACACAGATCTGCATTGGCAGAAGGAGTCCTTGCCTGGGAACTCCTTACAATTACGAAGCCACAAGTTCAGTCATATACGTATGTATATGTTCCCAAATATGCACATATACATTTGAATTATTGAATTTTCAGACCGAAAAAGGTCTATACATACCATCATATCTCACTCCTTTATTTTACTGAAAAAGAAATTGAGGCCTAGGAGGTTGTGTGATTTCCCCAGCATCATGCAGGTAGTAATCAAGATGTGAGGGGCAGCTAGGTGATGAAGTGGATAGAACACTGGCTCTGGAGTCAGGAGGACCTTAGTTCAAATCCAGACCCAGACACTTGACACTTACTAGCTGTGTGACCCTGGGCAAGTCACTTAACCCCAATTGCCTCACAAAAAAAAAAATCAAGATGTGAGCAGTCAGCCTAGAATCAGTTCAGATCCAGGCTCAGACACTTTCTAGCTATATCACTCTGGGCAGGTCACCTAACCTTGTTTGCTTCAGTTTCCTCATCTGAAAAATGAACTGGTCAAGGAAATAGCAAACCACTCCAGTATCATTGGCCCCACCAAAACACAAACCATGTGGGGTCACAAAGTCATACATGACTGAAAACATCTGAACAACAAGTGGGCTAGGCACTGTGCTAAGCACACAACTGGGATTTGGACAAGAGCCCTCTGCCTCTAAATTTACTACTTCGGTCTAATTTTCATATCTACATTCTCCTCTATTCCTTTGTAATCCTGTGTATTTAACGGTATGCATTTAGAAACATTTTCCCCAGAAGGCGTCCACAGGCTGTACCAGATTGCCCACGTGCTCAGCCACGGAAGTTCTAAAGGTCCAGGTTTTATCTTCAGCGTCTCCTCAGACTCTCTCCCAGACTCCCTTGACTCACAATTACAGGTGCTTTTCCTAGAAATCCTAGTGGGCTTGCTTGCACCTTGCTGATTGTCTGCGCGTCTTCATGGGGGATGTGATGATTTATTGCCGTAGAGTGATGTTAGCTACTCCACAGGACTAATAATAGTCTGGGCCAAGGGTTTCCAGGGGAGTGCAGCTGTTTGTCCTGAAGGGTCTGGTTAAACATCAACCCATCTCCTAGGCCCTCCCTGTCTCAAAACAGAGTCCATCTGGGGTCAGTTCACCCACTGTTGAGCAAGAGTTGGGGAGGGGGAGGGGCTGAGCAGACTCCAAACCACCTCACACATCGGCCTATGAACTAGGACTTGGCGCTCCAGACTTCCAAGGCCCTTATGCACTGAGGCCCCTTTGCCAGCCACCCTCAGAGAGCCAGAGATGCTTCACCTTAAGCAAGGTGCTGGGAGAGTTGGCTTCCAGGGGACCCACCTGTCACTTTCCACTACATGGGAGGTCTGTGGGGCTAAGAGAAGAAAAATCTCATCCCCTGGGTCAGTATCTCCATAAAGCAGGGCTTCCTAACCTCTTTTGTGTCTTAGCCCCCTTATGCGGTCTGCTGAAGCTGCCGGGTCCTTTTCAGTCACATTTTTAAATGTATAAAATAAAATGCCCAGCATTGCAAAGGAAAACAATTCTGGAAAGAGAATTGTTTTTTAAAAAATCAAGTTCATGGACCTCAGCTTAAGAAGCCCTGCAAAGTCTCTTTGGAAATAGAGTGAACATTCCCCCAGGGCTGCTGCTTCTCTCCTTTCTTGGACAAGCAGAGCTTCATGTGGTTTTCTTGGCTCACGCTCCCTGAGGTCTTTGTTATCGTCGTCACCAATCATTGCTTTCTGCTCCCCTGCCAGCCCATCAACAACTGAATGCTGTCCTGCAGATGTGCCTGGCTAGGATACAGCTGGGCTGCCACCTCCCTGGGCCCGGACATCCTGCTTGAGGAGCACAAAGATTCCTGCCTGCTGTATTCCTCTGTGGCTCCCAGGGGGCCTCTCCTTCTGCTGCATATCACGGAGGAGTGCTCTCACACCTGGTCCCTGCTTATAGACTTTATTCGTATACTGAGGAAGTGATCTCGCTGGGCTCAGGGACTCCCAGGTGAAGATGCTCGTTCCCCCAATGTTCTTGGCAATTTCCAGTCCTAGGAGCTTGCCTGAGCACTCAGAGTGAAGTGATTTGCCTGGGATCACACATTCCAGAGGCAGCACCAGAGCCCAGGTATTCCTAGCTCTGGGGTCAACGCTCCATTCACTGTGCCTTGCTGGCTCTCGTTTAGTGCATACCCTGTTTGTGTATGTACACATACCCATACACAAACACATATGTACACACATGTATAGAAACGTATGTTACTACATGCATGTGTTTCTATACATATATAACATGGATAGTAGATCTGTGTGTGAGTAGAAAGGAGTTTCTCTGTATGTGTGTGTGTGTGTGGGGGGGGGATAGAGATCTGACCTCTGAGCCAAGAAAACCTCAGGGCCAAGTCCCTCTTCCACCATAGAATATCTGTGTGACCCTGGACAAGTCACTTAACTTCTGTCTGCCTCGGTTTCCTCATCTGTAAAATGGGGATAATAATGCCTACCTCCCAGGGTCGTTGTGAAGATAAAATGAGATATTTTTTCCAGACCTTAATTTTTTCCAATTACATGTAAAGATAGTTTTTAGTGCTCCCTTTTGTGAGATTTTGAGTTCCAAACACCTAGTTAACTGAGACTTGTTGAAGCTTTTGGTGACAATGGCTCCCAAAGACCATCTAAATCATGGTGGTGGCGCGACTCCCCCGGCTGAGGCTGTGAGCACACTTACAAGACCAGCTGGGTCACGGCTTTAAACTAAAAAATGGTTAATTTTATTTTGACCCATCATACAAACAAAAGGCCAATGTTCTCACAGCCACCCTTCCCCAGAGTAGCTCTGGAAACAGGAAAACAAAACAACATTGACAAATGACTTTGACTGATAGTAATGAAATATTATTCTTTGGTGGTTTTCTTGAAATAAAGGAAGGAAGGAAGGAAGGAAGGAAGGAAGGAAGGAAGGAAGGAAGGAAGGAAGGAAGGAAGGAAGGAAGGAAGGAAGGAAGGAAGGAAGGAAGGAAGGACGGACGGGTATGTGCCTTACAAATCCACTCAAACATTAGCCAGTAGTTCTGATCTGATTTTTTGTCCTCTTTAAAATGGTCTTCATGCCCCTCATTGTAATCAGTGTGAATACTTTTCTCCTAGATCTACTTTCTTCACTCTGCATCAGTCTATATTAGTCTTCTCATTTTTTCTCTGAATTCTTCATATTGTGTCATGCTGGACCACACATTAGGATGCCACTATGTTTATTCATTTACTCCAGTCTGCTTGGCTGTTTCCTAGACAACAGACAAGCAGTTTGTTTCCAACTTTTTAATGAAAACAGTGATTCTATAAATATTGTTCTACACCTAGCTTCTTTTTCTTCTCCTTCTCAATTACCTCCTTTGAGGTATAAATACTGTAGTGGGATCAGTGGGTCAGAGCATTTGAAGAGTTTTCTAACTTTTCTTGCATGATTCCAAATTGCTTTTCAAAATATTTGGGCCAATTCACCACTCTCCAGCAGTGAATTAATTAGTGAGCCTCTTTTCCAATAGCACTAGAAGCACTAAATTTCTATCTTTTCTTCTTTTTGACACTTTGATAGTTCTAAGATGGGGAAGCTAGGTGACAAAGTAGATAGAGCACTGGCCCTAAAGTTGGGAGGAACTGAGTTCAAATCTCACTTTAGAGACTTACTAGCTATGTGACCTTGGGCAAGTCACTTAACCCCAATTGCTTTAAACATCTGGGGCCTTTTCCAATTGTCCTGATATATACATATACACATATATGTGTATATATGTCTGTTTGTGTGTATATATCTATATCTATATATCTTGCCTCTGGATCCAGGTGGCTTTGGAGGACCTTGCTCAGCCCCCCCCCCCCCCGCCCTCTTCAATCCAATTCATTGTGAGTCATGACATCACCCTGATGTCACGGTCCTCTTCAAAAATGAAAGACAAACAACAGTTCTAAGATAATACATAAAGATGTCTTAACGTGAATTTCTCTGATTATTATCTATTTTGAGCACATTTCAAAATGGTTGTTGATAATGTTGCGGTTCTTCTTTTGAGATCTGTTTGTTTCTCTCATTTGGTTACTTTTGTAATGGAAGGGTTCCTTATAGGTGTGGGATAAGTCTCTCTATGTTCCTGATATTTATCTTTATCAGAGATTCTTCATGCATGTCTTGTCCCACAACTGGTTGGGTTTGGAGCTGAGATGACAATCCCATATTTCTTAATTCTAGTGTCCTTTTCCTTATCTGATTCAGTGTTCTTTCCATTGTCCCCCACTGCCCCTACTGAGTGGGAAAAACTGCCTTAAAGACATCTCTGCCTATCAGAGTATTGACTTAGAGCTGGGAAGGACCTAGAGAGGTCAAGTGACTTGCCCAAGGGCACAAAGCTCATACCAGGGAAATTGGGACTTAAAGCCTATGATTCTTGCCTCTCACCATTGCTGTCTCCATGATATCCTATGGCCTTTTAGAATAGAGGCAGCTTTTGTATCAAAGGAGGAGGAAAAAATAGCCAGAGAAGCAGATGGGGACATTATCATTCTTCTGAAAATGTCTGTCTGTGAGTCAATATGGGATGTGGTCCAGCTTTTGATCCTCTTTCAGCCTTTGATGCCCTTCGACATTTTCAGCCTTTGCTAGTGGGTCCCCACAAGCTGTTGGAACTTGCCACCCCCCTCAACCCCACCCCACATGGCTTCCATATCATCTGTCTATGTCAGGAAGAAGGCAGGCTTTCCTGAAAAGTGGCCTTTGTTGCTGGGAATACAGAGTGGCAGGATGCCAGGGTGTCATATAATTTATCCCACTCCCAAAGTGCTAAGAGAGAGTGAGAAGCCCTGGGAAAGGAGAAAGGAATGAAAAGCCCAAAACAAGTAATGCAGATTTAAATGGGGACTAAGAGCAATCCAAGGGGAGAGGGAGAGAAAGTCTGAGAGGAGCAGAGCAAAGGCATGTACCTCTGTAAAGCCAGTGAGTAACAACTTATGGAACAATATTTTTTTGTTCTTGTTTTTTGCGGGGCAATGTGGGTTAAGTGACTTGCCCAGAGTCACACAGCTAGTGTTAAGTGTCTGAGGCTGGATTTGAACTCAGGTCCTCCTGAACCCAGGGCCAGTGCTTTATCCACTGTGCCACCTAGCTGCCCCTTATGGAACAATATTAACAATTAAGCATCTCCCTTATGGTAATAATAATAATATTTATTTACCTAGCACTTCCTAGATCCAAAGCAGCTCCTTTGAGCTTCACAATAACTCCGTGGGATAAGAGGCAAATCTCCATTTACTATTCTATAGGTGAGGAAGCTGAGGTCAAAAGTACTAACTTGGTATGTCCAAGGTCATAGACTGGGAATAATGGTGGTTGGTTCTTCTATAAAGGCTTTAAGGATTACAAAGTGTTGTGTTCAGAATAATCCCATGAGGTGGGAAGGGCAAATAATATTGTCTTCTCCCCTCTCCCCTGCCCTTTTACAGTGGGGAAAACTGAGGTTCAGAGATATTTGGGGATGGACCCCAGGGTCCCAAGGCCCCAGCATTCTAGTGACCAAGCTCGGGTTCTAACTTGATCTGACATCGGACCTGGAATACTCTTTTGGTGGAAGAGTAGGGTTACCTTTCAGCTAGGAATGTGAATGTTTTCACTCTCTTATGGGAAATGGGCTTTTTGTTGTTCTGTTTGTTTTTTGGTGAGGCAATTGGCATCAAGTGACTTGCCCAGGATCACATAGCTAGTGTCAAGTGTCTGAGGATTTGAACTCAAGTCCTCCTGACTCCAGGGCCAGTGCTCTATCCACTGCACCACCTAGCTGCGCCCCCCCCCCCCTTTTGTGGGGAAATAAGGGTTAAGTGACTTGGCTGGGGTCACATAGCCAGTAAGTGTCAAATGTCTGAGGGATCTGCCTTTAAAAAAAAATGTGTTTTTTCTTTTTTTGTTCTGCTTTTGGATCTGTTTTTCAAAAGGAATTTTACCCACCCAGGCATTGGATTTTCTACTTCTCACCTTCAATTTCCCCCAGGAATCAGCCCCTGACAGGAACACCTGTTGGATTTCAGCTCAGTGTTGACTGAGGCTGCCTTCTCTTCCCTCGACCACCTCTATTTGGACCTGGATTAGTTAGAAGGGAAACCACAGACATTTCATCCACGTGATTATTTCTTTCATGCGTCAGATCTTTTCAAAGAATTCCCCCCACCTTTTCATAATGAGCTCTTGACCTTAGCCTTTCTGCCTCCAGAAACCTATCTGAGCTCTTTAAGAGAGGAAGGAAATTTGTAGATAAAAACAAGAGTATGTCAGGGCTGGAACAACCCCCTGAAGACGAGTTCATCCAACCCTCTTACTTTCCAGATGAGGAAACTGAGTCTCAGAGTGGGGAAGTAAGGGGTTAGATTCGATGTTCTCCCATCTAGCTCTCACATTTTTCTTCCAGGCCCCAACATTCTATGACCTTACTTTTTCTCTTCTAAACTGCTTTCTAGCTTTAACATTTTGTGGTGCCTTCCAACAAGAACATTTTAAGTTCTGTGGTCTAAACCACCTCTAGAATTCTGTGTTCCTACTCTTCCAAGGTCTCTTCCAGCTTTAACATTCTATATTCTAAGACCAAGTTACTAATCTGGGATTCACAGACTACCAACAGGTCTGTGGATGGGTTTCATGGAATCTTTGAACTTGGTTTTGAAATAGACCACATTTTAATTTTTACTAATCTCTAACTGAAATTTAGCATTTCTTCAATTATGAATTTAAGAAAAAAAACCATTATTCTGAGAAGGGCTCTAAAGGCTTCAACAGAGTGCCAAAGAGTACTATGGCCCCCAAAATTGTTAATAACGCCTATTCTAGGGACCTTTCCTAAAATTCTATATTCTAACATATCTCCTAGCTCTAATATTCTATGTTCTAAGACCTCTCCAAGCTCTAACATTAGCCATACAACCAATTAGCAGTAGAGGCAGGCCTATAATCCAAATAAATTCTTTATCTCACTAGCTAAAGGAGCTAAAGGAGAAAGGAGACACTTTGGTCAGATATGAGGGCTAAACAAAAATAGGCAGTTAGAAGAACTTTCAAAGAAGGAATTTTCTCATTTTCTATTTTACCTTTTTGTTCTAGGATATCAGGGCAGCTTTCCTTGATAATTTCTTGAAATATAGGCTCTTTTTTATCATGGCTTTCAGGTAATCCAATAATTGTTAAGTTATCTCTTTTTGATCTATTTTCCAGGTCAGTTGTTTTTCCAGTGATATTTCACATTTTTGTCTCTTTTGATTTGATTTGATTTTTTATTGATGTCTCATGGAGTCATTAAGTTCCACTTGCTCAATTCTAAATTTTAAGGAATTATTTTCTTCAGTGAACATATGTGCCTCCTTTTCAATTTGGCCACTTCTTTTTAAGGAGTTCTTCTCTTCAATGATTTTTTGTAACTCTTTTTATGATTTTATCTATTCTATTTCTTTAAGGTGTTGTCTTTGTGCCTTCTTTGCCAAGCTGTTGACTCTTTTTTCATGATTTTCTTCCATCACTCTCATATCTTTTCCCAATTTTTCCTTTACCTCTCTTATTTGATTATGATTTTTTTTTTAGGAATTCTTTTTAGGCTTAAGACTGATTTGCGTTTTTCTTTATTTCTTTGCTTGTAGCTGTTTCGACTTTGTTGTCCTCTTCTGAGCTTGGATTTTGATCTTTCCCATCACCATAGTAACTTTCTATGGTCAAGTTCTTTTTTGGTTGTTTGCTCATTTTCCAGTCTATTCCTTGATTCCGCTCCTGGGATGAAGGGGGCACTGTCACAAGCTTTAGATCTTTCTTGCTACTGTTTTCAGAGTTAGTTCTGGGAGTGTCTATAAATTTTCATTTCTTCCAAGGTGGTGTAGTCACTACTCTCCTGGCCTGTGCTGTAATCTATGAATTACCGCAGGTACTATTTTCCACCCTGAAACTGTGTCCAGGGTCTGTACTACCTGTGGCCATATGCTCTGATATGCTAATGCCTCTCTTCAACCTGGGACTGTGGCCTGGAACTGTATGAGCAGTGCAACAGGGTCCTACACCCAGTGCCATCAAAGGAACCCCGGTGATCTCCTTCTGACTAGTTGTCCAACCTCCTTACCATCTGTGGCCTGAGACCTCTGAAAGTCCCCTCTGCAGATCAGTCACCCCCAAGGCCTTGGTGCTGGCTTGTTTGGGTGTGACCTGTGCTGGGGTGCATTCCTCTCTTGCCCCAGTGAGACAGATTTTTCCTGCAAATCCTCTAAGTTGTCTTGGGCTAGACAATTATTTCACCCTATCATATGTTGGTTTGGCCACACCAACAATTTTTTTCCAGATATTAAAACCTAGATTTTATTAAGCTTAAGAACAAGTTCAGAGCTCAGAAAAAATTGTACCATAATGAAGCCTCTAAGAAAACATCATTTTCAATTACATCAGAGAGAAATCATTTTTGATTATATGGTAATCTCATACATCCTCTCCAAAATAGTAAAACTAACTTAGTTAAACAGAGTCACAATCTCACACATCCTCTTAGGAAAACAGACTTTGTTTTAGTGCCTATAGGTAAACTAAGGCCAATTACTTTTTTTCATTTTTTTCCATTCTTTTTTTTAATGCAACAAACATTTATTTTATTTTTTCCAGTTACATGTAAGGGTAATTTTCAACATTCATTTTCATAAGATTTAGAGTTCCAAATTTTTCTCCCTCCCTCCCTTTCCTCCCCCCTCCACAAGATATCAACACATCTGATATAGGTTATATATGTACAATCCACAAGTGCTCTTCTTATCAGTTCTTTCTATGGGTGTGGATAATGTGTTTCATCATTAGTCCCTTGGGATTGTCTTGTATTGCGGAGAGTAGTTAAGGCATTCACAATTGCTCATAGAACAATACTGCTGTCACTATGCACAATGTCCTCCCAATTCTGCTCCCTTCAGTATACACCAGTTCATTTGAGTCTTTCTGGGTTTTTTTGGGATCATCCTGTTTGTTATTTCCTATAGCACAATACCATTCCACCACAATCATATAGCACAGCTTCTTCCATCATTCCTCAACTGATGGACATTCCTTTGATTCCCAATTCTTAGCCACCATAAAGAGTTGCTATAAATATTTTTTGTACAATTTCCCCCCTTTTCTCTTTTTCACAATTACTATTATTAACTGTTTCCCTCTATCCTACTCCCTTCCCCATGATATTGACTCTATTATCCACCTTCTTTCACCCCATCCCTCTTCAAAAGGGATTTGCTTCTGTCTGTCCCCTCTCCCAATCTGCCCTCCCTTCTTTTGCCCCTCTCTCTTTATCCCCTTCCCCTCCTATTTTCCTGCAGGATTAGGTAGATCACTCACCCAATTGAGTGTGTCTCTTATTCCTTCCTTGAGCCAATTCTGATGAGATTGAGGTCTTTGCACCAATAAGGCATTATTTTAACATTGTTTGGAAGGGAACTCAGAAAAGCTTAGGTAAGTGGCCTTTACTCTGCCATCTTGTCCCTACCCTACTCAACCACATTGAGGTGAGGTGACAACAGAGAGAAATATCAGCTATGGTCTCATCCCCTTTGTGAAAACTTCACAGCCCAGAGTGGATGCTTAATGAACACTAGCTGACTGACTGACTGGCTGATTCCCAGCATGGCTCCATGACATTTTAGCATGAGAATCAAGTATAAAACAGGTCTGGGAGCTGGTTGTTTTTGTACCAGTTTGCCCAAGGTACACTTTCCTGGAACTGGAAACTTTAAATCTGGGTTGTGACAGGTGGGGATTTCTCTCTTCCCTACCTTCCCAAAGATGATGGGCCTCAGAAGGGAGGAACATTTTTCTGGATAACATTTGAAAGCCTTGTGCCTAAGGGATTTGTGGGCTATCTGTCCTCTTTCTCAAGTGATGAGGGCTCATAAAAGTGAAATTAAGCTTCTTCATTTCTTAGCTAATGGCAGAGAGGACAGAATTTATTGTCTTACTATGGGAGTTAAGGTGGATTTCAGGTAGAGAGACAGCTCTTCATCCAGCCAAGATCCACCCTGGATAATAACAAGATAAGATTTCCCAAGAACTTGAATCAACATTCACCAGAGCTGTCTCTTCAGTCTGAGAATCTGGTTTCAGACCCTACTTCTGACACTGAGTAGATCTCAGCTTCAATGACTTGATGATCCTACATTTTATTATTGTTATTATTTGTTTTTACTATTATGTAACTCTGAGATTAAAAGCTTTAGACCAGCTGTGATCTGCATTAATGTAGGGAGTTTCTGCATTCCTGAACCTTTGAAAGCATTGATCTGGACCAGCTGTGTGACCATGGGCAAGTCATTCAATCACATGCAAAGAAAATGTTGTTGATGGAAGTCCCCATACTGAGGAAATTATGAGTTCTTGGTGTATTAACAATGGAAGCTTGGAGTATTAATAGGCATCTAGGTGTTAACAGTGGATAGAATATTGCAACTGAAGTCAGGAAGACCTGGGTTCAAATCCTGCTTCATACACTTACTGGCTGTGTGACCCTGGGCAAGTCACTTAACTGCTGTCAGCCTCAGTTTCCTCATCTGTAAAATGGGGATAAAAATAGCACCTACTTCCCAGAGTTGTTGTGAAGATAAAATGAGATGATATTTGTTGTGTTTTGCAAACCTTCAAGTGATATATAAATACTGGTTGTTATTATTATTAATGTACTATTGTTAGTGACAATTCACATTTCTGTAGCACTTGAAATTGTTCAAAGTTGGCAGTGCGGATTTGGTAGTAAATGAGATCATATTTGTAAAACACTTTGCAAACCTTAAAATGCTGTCTATTTTTGTAAGAGAGCTGGGCTGGACAGATAGATTTTTGAGGTGTCTGAATTAAGGCAATGATGGAACCCATAGTGGTGAGGTGGGGAATGAGATCACTAAGAGATCTGTAAAATGGGCTAATAATAGTCACACTATTTAATTTCATATGTTGGCAGAAGGATCAGCTGAGATAATATATGCAGAGAGCTTAGTGATGGAAAAACCACAATTTATATCAATGTGAGTAATTATCAATATGCTTGCTCATTCTGACCATAGTTAAGTCAGAGTTCACTGGAAAGGGGGTCGGGGCAGGACTGGAGAGGAACAGTCAGTCAATACATTTGCATTTATCCAGGGCTATAGTGAAGCAAGGTCTTAAGCATAGTGAAGGAGACACACAAGAAGGAAAGGAATCAGTCCTTGTCCTCCTGGAGTTTCTAAACTAGTCGGGGATATTCAACCTGTCTACATGATAACATGAGAATAACTACCATTTATGTGGATCTTTAAGGTATGCAGAGTGCTTTACGTAGGGTATTGAGTTTGATCTTTACAACAACCGTAGGAGGGAGGTGCTCTTATTACATTCCCATTTTATAGATGAGGAAATTATAATGATCCTGTATCATTTCATAATTGATTCCACTCTATAACCAACCCTATTCCACATTTTGTCAAGCCCCATTTATCAGTTAAGCTAAAAACTGTGGTCTCTCCCAGTCTGAATCAAAGGCTTGGTAAGATGTTATCATTCCCATTCAACCAATCCCTGGGACATTTGTTTTGTTGTCTGTAAAAAAAAACAAAGAAACCCCAAACCCCCAAACCCCAAACAGTTTAGGCTGAGCCTCTTCCCAAAAGACGATTCTTCTTCCCTTGTCTCTCCTTGTGAATTAGGGGTGTTTGATCTTTACCAAGGAAATGACTAACTAGGTGGTCCTGATTTTCTAGCCAAGATGACTAGATGACAGGCAGTTGAGGCCTGTAAAAAATTTAGTCATTTCTATTGAGTCCCACTCTCTGTGACCCTCATTTGGGGTCTTCTTGGCAAAGCTACTAGAGTGGTTTGTCATTTTCTCCAGCTCATTTAACAGATGAGGAAACTGAGGCAAACAGCATTCAGTAACTTGTCCAGGTCAGACAGCTAGGAAGCATCTGAGGCTGGATTTGAACTTTGGTCTTCCTGACTCCAGGCCTGGTATTCTATTCACTGGGGTTCAGGAGAGAACCCCATTCCCAACATGGGGATAATAATTATTATATATATTATATATATAACAGCTGCCCAATAAAGCAATTAATATTCCTTGATTGTCAGAAAGGCACGATCATCCCCATCAACCCACCTTTCCCAGTTGTAGCCAATTGCAGCATTCCCCAGTCACCCGGAACTCCTCCTTTCCTGCCTGTGAATAACAAGGATTTTCCCTTTTCATTGTGGTCTCTGACCTGAGAGATCCATGGACAGTCATATGTGTCACTGTTAATTAATTGTTATCTTGCTCCGAGAAAATGTACCTCAGTTTAGCCTTTGTGGCATTTTAGTGGCCTCACAGATAAGGAAAGTGAGGCTGAGAGAATTCCAATGAGTTACCCAAAGTCCCACAGCTAGGCAGAATTTGGATTCAAGTCTTCCTGACTCCAACCACTTAGCAGCCGGGATGCTTCATTCTTTTGCCAATTACAGACCAATTCCTCAAGTGCACAAAGATCTGTATTGATCAGCATTCTCAAGATGGGTAGTGCAGCAGTGCCAGGGCTTCCTCCCCCAATGCAGATAGCCCCTCTCAAAACTTATGAGAAGTTTATTCAGCATTGTCACGACTGGGAAATCCACTACCCTGTGGCCAGTGTGATGTTGGGCCCTTCTGACCTTGTTCCCTTGGACAACATATCTGTCCTCTGCTTATATTTGAAGCCACAGTGGGAAGGCATCAGAGGACGACTCTAGTGGAGCCCAGAGGGAGGGCTTGTCTACCCAATTGTATGTGGAGTTTTGCTGGATGCAGTAGATGTAACTCTTTGTCAGTGTGGATCCTTCTTCCCACATAGCTCATGAACCTCCTGTTACTCAGTAGGTGGGTTTTTTTTTTTAGTGAGGCAATTGGGGTTAAGTGACTTGCCCAGGGTTAAGTGTCTGAGTCCAGATTTGAACTCAGGTCCTCCTGAATCCAGGGCCGGTGCTCTATCCACTGCACCACCTAGCTGCCCCTCAGTAGGTGGTTTTTAAGAGCTGTTTGGATTAAACCTTCAATTTGACAAATATTATTTAAACCCCTACCATGTGCTCTGAAGCCCCAAAGGGAACAGTGATAAGATCATAAACATTGAGCTAGAAGGGATCTCAGATGATTTAGTCCAGCTCCCTCATTTTACATGTAGGGATACTGAGGCACAGAGGTATCAGAACCTTGTCTTAAATCCCACTGAGGTAGTAATTAGCATAGGATCCCAACCCAGCTCCTGTGACTCTAAATACAATGTTCAACTTCCTCTGCCTTCCTAGGAGGACAATTTCCCTGCCTTCAAGGATCCTGCTTTCTTTACATGAGTCCTTCATTCCAGCCAAACCCGCTGACTTCTTGTCTGCTGAGCATAACCTGCCCTTTTCTATAAGTCTGGCAAAACCATTCTCATCCCTGGGAATGCTCCTTGCACTGCCCCCCTCCATCTTCTTAAGGTCCAACTCAAGTCCCATCTTCACCCAGGGAGCCTTTCCAGCTTCTTCCCACCCACAACGTCCTCAGTCACCAGAGAATTCATAAGGACACCCCCTTGTTGACTTGGCTTCTTATGTGGTTGCCATTACTTCCACTTCTCTTCATGAACTATTACCTTGGACAAGTCACTTTCTATCCCCTGCCAAATAAGGGAATTGGATTAGATGATCTTTAAGTAGAGCATAAGGTCCTGTGACATCTCTTTCAATGCTGTCTCTCTTGTCACTAATACTTACCTCCTAATGGCTTCTGAGTTCTGGGTGTCATCTCCTCAAATAGACAATTAGCTCCATGAGGGCAGGGGTTGCGTCTTATTGTTCTAAACATATTTAGCCTGGCACTCTGTGTATGATAGACATTTAATTAATAAATACTAATTGGGGGCAGCTGGGTGGCGCAGTGGATAGAGCACTGGCCCTGGATTCAGGAGGACCTGAGTTCAAATCCAGCCTCAGACACTTGACACTTACTGGCTGTGTGACCCTGGGCAAGTCACTTAACCCTCATTGCCCTGCAAAAACCAAAACAAAACAAAATACTAATTGATTTGATTAGTGAACAGGGAGGTACCCTGTGGCAAGAGTCTATGAATTTGTGTTTATTTTGTTATCTGTATTTCCATATAATTGGTTTCTCTTCAAATCCACTGTATCTATTTGATGTTTTGAAAAATTTTACTCTGGGAAAAGGTCCGAGGAGTCGCCAGCCTGTTCAAGGGCTCCATGACACTACAAAGCTTGAGCACTCCTGCTTTGTGGGGTCAGGGAAGGAGGAATGGGAGAATGGGATGTCTAGCTTTCTCGGATCCAGAAGCCTCGCCTCGCCATTTCTTTTTGTTTGCTTGCTTTGCCAATAAGGTCAGCTGACCTAGGCTGGTGGCGCATAATTGAAAGCTTAGTTTAACATCACTTTTTTGTTTTTGTTTTTTTTTAGTGAGGCAATTGGGGTTAAGTGACTTGCCCAGGGTCACACAGCTAGTAAGTGTTAAGTGTCTGAGGCCGAATTTGAACTCAGGTCCTCCTGAATCCAGGGCCAGTGCTCTATCCACTGTGCCACCTAGCTGCCCCTTAACATCACTTTTAATCTGTCCTGTTTTGTGGCAGATGCTGAGTTGAGGAGAGGTTGAAGTGTTGTAGAGGGGTCCGTTGTTGTTCAGGGAATGGGGTTCTCTCTTGAAGCTAGTTGATTTTTTTTATTGCGGAGAACCCATATTTAGCACTTGAGATGCCTGGGAGACCTTCAGAGCCCTCACTTTACAATTGTTGTTCAGTTGTTTCAGTCATGTTCTACTGCTCATGACCCCAACTGTGGGATTTTGAGCAGAGATTCTGAAGTGGTTTTCCATTTCCTTCTCCAGGTCATTTTCCAGATGAGGAGACTGAGGCAAACGGGTTAAGTGACTTGTCCAGGGTCATACAACCAGTAAGTATCTGAGGTCAGATTTGAACTCAGGTTCAGCTCTATCCACTGTGTCACCTAGCTGCCCCCATGTAATAATATGCCTTAATGTCCATTCTGGACCTGGAGTCTGAGATTCTAGGTTAAGATGATTCATTCTCATATATCTCCTAGTATAATTCACAAAAACCTGGCAAAACATGTTCACTTTTGGTAAATACTTTATTGTTAAATATGGGGAGGTGCTCTATTAACTGTAATTGGGACCCAAAGGATGGGGGGCCTTTGACTTCCCTTCTGGTCAAAGATGTGAAAAAACCGGGAGAGAAAATTCTTCAAGGTTAATTACATGTGTGTGGCATTGTCTGGTAAGGAGGAAAATGAGGAGGAACTCATGAGTAATACACAGTTTGTCCTGAGTACTGAGGGCCAGGGGGCCCACATGGAATATCCCAAAAGGGTTTCTTGGAGCAACAGGGACAAGAGCTTTGGGAAAGTTGTCTCTGACTCATCTCCAGGGGATGATTCACTAACAAAATCTTAAAGGCAGGAATGCAAAAAAGAAAAAAATACATTAGGAACTGTGCCTCCATGAAAATATCTTCTTTATATTGAGAGGCAGAATGGATAGAGGCAGCTTCAGACCCAGGGAGACCTGGGTTCGGATGCTGCCATTGACCCATCAAGGAATTCACTTAATCACTCAGTTCTCTAGGCAGAAGGTGCTGACCGGCACTGGCAGAGGGAGTTTCCTCACCTAGGAGTTCCCTAAACCAATGACATCATGGGTCTAGTCTGTTTTTTTCTTGCCCTCATACTGGACATCTCCAACATCTCAGGGCAAGTTTTAAGTGACTGAGGCTTCAAACTTGCCATTTCAGAGCAGTTTATTTTATTTTGTAACTTTATTCAGTCAAGTCAGTAAGCATGTATTAAGCACCTACTATGTGACAGGCACCATGCTGGTGCCTGTCTCCACCCTCAAGGAACGTTTATTCTACTGGGGAACATGAGATATATGTATATACACAAATGTATGTATGTATGTGTGTGTGTGTGTGATGTTGTTCAGTTTTGAGTGACTCTTTGTGACCTCCTTTGGTGTTTTCTTGGCAAAAATGCTGGAGTGGTTTGTCATTTCTCCAGCTCATTTTACAGATGAGGAAACTGAGGCGAACAGGGTTTAGTGACTTGTCCAGGGTCACACAGCTAGGAAGTGTCTGAGGCTTCATTTGAACTCAGGTCTTCCTGATTCCACACCTAGTGATCTATGCACTGAGCCACCTAGTTACCCTTTTTTTTTTTTTTTGGTGGGGCAATGAGGGTTAAGTGATTTGCCCAGGGTCACACAGCTAGTAAGTGTCAAGTGTCTGAGACCGGATTTAAACTCTGGTACTCCTGAATCCAGGGCTGGTGCTTTATTCACTGCGTCATCTAGCTGCCCCCCACCTAGTTACCCTTAATGATAGTGGCTCACTTTGGTATAGCACTTTAAGGTTTGAAAAACATTTTACATGGAGCTGCTAGGTGGCACAGTGGATAAAGCACTGACCCTGGATTCAGGGGGACCTGAGTTCAAATCTTGTCTCAGACACTTGACACTTACTAGCTGTGTGACCGTGGACAAGTCACTTAACCCTCATTGCCCCACCTTAAAAAAAAGAAAGAAAGAAACATTTTTCATTCATCAACTCATTAGATTCTCAATAAGTAGGTACTAGTATCATTCCCATTCTCCAACAAGAAACTGAGGCTCATAGAGGTCAAATGATTTGCCCAGGATCACATGGCCAATAAACACCAGAGGTGAGATTTGAACTCAGGTCTTCCTGATTCCAAGTCCAGCACTTTATCTCCCTGCTCCACACTCTGTTTGTGGTCATTCGAGAGGACGTGTTCCTGGAGTTAGAAACCAGTCTTTGACTACCATGGGTCTCATCAAACTGAGGAAGAATAACTCTCTTTTGGAGAGAATGGTTCTGGAGGCCAATGACCTGGTTTTGAATCTAGCTTCTGATGTTTATTACCTTTGTAACCTGGCAATTCATTTGAGTTCCCTTGTTGCTTCTTCTAGAAAATCAGACCCTATTCCCGATTTCTTTACACCACAAACCACTCCCTGTCTCTTCCTAGCACATTCCGGCATTTCCCTCTGTGCCTGGGGCTTCACCCCGGAGTAGTCTTATCATTCCTGAGTCCCACTCACCCTTTCTTTTCTTCCTTCCTTCCTTCCCTCCGTCTCTCCTCCTTCCTTCCTTCCTTCCTTCCTTCCTTCCTTCCTTCCTTCCTTCCTTCCTTCCTTCCTTCCTTCCTTCCTTCCTTCCTTCCTTCCTTCCTTCCTTCCTTCTTTCCCTCCCTTCTTCCCTCCTTCCCTCTCTCCCTTACAACTAAGTATATGATCCTAGGAGAGTTGCTAACAGTGTGAGAGCCTTGCTTAGAGCCCCCAAATTCTCTGTGACCCATCCTGCCACCTTGTGGCAGAAACCTGGAAATACTGATGCATACATTAGATGAAGTCATCCCCAAGAGCATTCTGGGAGCCGTGACCACGTTCTGAGCTAGGATGGAGATATTGGGCAATCTTCCCTGGGCAGCTCTTTTTCTGTTAATGATTCATCAGTCCCCACAAACGTCACTTTAGGTTATTATGGCTAGGGAAATACCACCCCCTGCAGAGTCATGAGGTAGATCTGTGCAATATTGAAATGGTAATATTTTTTCATCTTTTTAAAAGAGACGTAGCAAAGTGTAATGGAAAGAGAGCTGACTCCATAGTCAAGGAGACCTGTTTTGGGTCCATCTCTGACACACAGTGGGTTGGTGGCCCTGAGCTAGTTGGTGTCCTCAGGCAGCTCTGAAAGGCTCTCAGTTGTGGCTTGGTTGGAGAATGTCTACACTTGGAGCTAACTACATTGACATAGTTGTGGTCCCTGTCAAAAAAACAAGTAAAAGTGATTGTTGCTTCTTCATCCATGACATAAGCATGAGTTTTGTAGTAATAACTAGGATTTAGGTTTTATTTCCAAGAATTTGACTTGATCTTTGCAACAACCCTGAGAAGTGATTGATGCTATTACCCCCATTTCATCACTTGAAAACTTAGGCTCAGAGAATTTTACCCAGGGTCACACAGCAATGCTAGGTAGTGTCTGAGCTGAGATTTTGGACTTAGATCTTTCGAATTCCAAGTCCAGTGATTGATCTCCTACCCCAAGTTGCCTCTTATGAAGAATTCTGGCATGAGTCATGTGCTTAGGTAGCCTGATCACCCACATTAAACTGTTTACACCTGGTTTTTAAATTATAGAATGGGAAGCCTTCTGAGATGGTGACTTGTGTCAGAAAGACCTGGGTTCAAGTCTCACCTGAGAAACATAGCAGTTGTGTGACCTTGAGCATTTCACCTAAATATCCAGTGTCCCAGGCAAGGCTCTTTTGATCATAAATTGAAGATCAGGTGCCACCTGCATTGGTAGTGGGAGTTTTCTTATCTGGAAATTCCTCATACCAGTGTGTTCACAGTTCCAGTCCCTGTCCTATGCACTGGATGCTCTTAGAATCCCTAGTTTTCTTCAAGGCTCATGTTTAGCACTATCTACCCCATGAGGTCTTTCCTGATCTCCCCCAGTGCCTTACCCCAAACCTTGTATTATTTTGGTACATATTTATATGTGCCCGTGTGCCCACTGCCAATAGCATAGAAACTCCTTCAGGGCAGGTATTGTTTCATATCTGTTTTTGTATCCCTAGTGTTTGGCACAGTACTTGGTACATAGTAGGTGCTGAATAAATGCTTGTATGTTGATTGCACATTTAACATATTGATTATATGTCAACCCGACAGTTTCCTAGGTCTGGAAGAAAGTTCCCACCAAAGTGAGGTGGCATCGGGGTGGGAGAATTGTGAACAAAAGTCTAGAGCTGGCCATCTTTGGAATTTGGTTAACACATGCAACTTCTTTTTGTATGATTTCCTCATATGTAAAAATGAATGGCTTAAGCTGGATTTTCTCCAAGGTCATTTCTAAACTCATATCCTGTGGTTCTGTCATCATCAGGATTTCTGAGACGTCCCCAGATGCTGTACACTCATTGTCCCGGAACCTTCATAAATAGAATGTTTCTGGTATCCCCTTATTGCTAAAAATAGAATGGAAAATAGCCATCCACCATAGAAAAGGAAATTGAAGCTGGTTACACATTTTGTGTCTGATGTGTTTCATACCAAGAGAAGAAGGGCTCCTTAAAAAATGTTCAGGCCAGGGATTTCCTTCCCTCTGAAGTCTTCAATTGGAAATTAACATAGAAAAATGTTCTTTATTAGCAGAATTTTTCATATGAAAATGGACTTGATTTTTTCTCTTTTGCTCCAAAATTTCATCTCTGGTAACTTCACATGATCTTTAGATCTGGAGTAATGATACAGAGGAGGGAATTGAAGACTAGGCTAGGGAAGTGGTTTTCTCTAGGAAGAGGTCTCTTCGATCCTACACCACCCAGTAGCACTCTCCTCCGAGCTTCTTGGTACCTGTTTAATCTTGGCTTGTCATCATGAAAGAGAGGGCAGTTACTTTGCCCTCTAGCAGTGAAAAGAATGGATGTTCTGAAAGGCAGAGCCTGGGAACTAGTGGGCAGCCATAGTGTGTGAGGAACAAAAATGGCACCTCCTTTTGGTCTTAGGGAAGTGGGAGAGATGGCAGCAAAGGATACAGGGCAGATTTTTGCCTTGAGTTTACATCCTCCATAGTTCATTCCCTTGCCTCATTTGAAGAAGAAAACCGCATGAATAAAATGTGATTCCTAGGCTTTATGAGGTTCCTGGTGACAAGACGAGCTAAAGAAAGTGGATTAAACCTACTGATGTTCTTGAGCAATTTATGGCAAATTAGGCAGCTAGGTGGTGTCATGGATAGAGTACAGGGCTTGGAGTCAGGAAGCCCTGAGTTCAAATCCTAACTCAGCAACTCCAAGACCTGAGGGCAAGTGTTAGTTAAAATGGAGATGATAACAATGGAACCCACCTCATGGGGTTGTTGTGAGGATCAAGTGAGGTAATATTTGTAAAGTGGTTGGTCATTTTAAAGTACTATAGGAATTCTGTTAGCATCTAGAACTAGGTCAGATAGTGATTTTCTTGTTGTTGTTGAATTGTTTTTCAGTCATTAGCATTCTCTTGGCAAAGATAATGGAGTAGTTTGTTATTTCCTTCTCCAGCTGATTTTATAGATGAGGAACTGAGGCAAACAAGGTTAAGTGACTTTCCCGGGGTCACACGGCTAGTAATTTCTGAGGCTGGATTTGAAGTCAGGAAGATGAGTCTTCCTGACTCCAGTTCTGGCACTCCAACCACTGTGCCACCCAGCTGCCCCTAGATAGTGATAATAACAGCTAATTCTTATATGGTGTTTTAAGGTTTGCAAAATGCTTTACAAAGATTGTCTCATTACCACAACTGTGGGAGATAGGTGCTATTGTTATTATCCTCATTTTACAGATGAATAAACTGAGACTGAGAGAGGTTAAATAACTTACTAGTAAGCATCAGGGGCAGGATTTGAATTCAAGTCTTCCTAATTCAGACTCCAGAACTGTACCCACTATACTGCTCGCTCTATTCTTCTGTGGTCACATAAAATCTGGGATACTCTGTTCAGTTTGGAGGGAGGGTCTACGTGTTAGGAAGAATACTGAATATCTAGAGGAGGCCAGCCAGGCTGGAGAAAGACCCACGCCTGTGTCAGAGGAAGACCATCTTAAAGAACATAACATTTTATATGGAGCCGAGAAGGCTCAGGGGGACACGGTTTATGAGCACTGGAAAGGACTGTGGGTCTAGAGCTGGAAGGGGGCATCTAATGCCCCTCCTCTCATTTGAGAAAACTGAGGCTCAGGCAGGAGGAGCGATTTGCCCCGAATCACATAAGCCATAAAACTAGAGGAAGGATTTGAATCCACGTCCTCAGACTTCCAAGTCATCAGCTCCCTTTCGCCTCATTGGACCTTGCATATAAAAGATATTTAATCAATGAGTAAAGGTAGGAGGACCTCCCTTTCCCCCAGCCATCATCACTTACTCAAATCTGCTGACCATCATAGAATCTCAGAGTTGGAAAGAACCACAGAAAACATTTGTACCCATACAACCTCACCAGAAGGTCAGTCAGTCAACAAACTTATCTTACCTGCTTACTGTGTACCAAGGATTATGCAGAGTATTTGGGTACAAAGAAAAACAAGGAACTTACATTCTTACAACACGCATTGATGAAGAACCTTCTATGTGCCAGTCAGGTCAACAAGCATTTATTAAGTGCCTACTGCATGTGCTAGGCTCTGTGCTAAGTGCTGGGAAACAAAGAGAAGGCAAAATATGGTCTTTGCCCTTGAGGAACTCAATTGCTTATCATGTGAATGAAGGAGGAGGCAGCCCATCTCATGATTTCATTTTAGGAGTTATTAGGGAGCTTGTTTTGCTATCAAGCCTTCGTTTCCAACCTTTCATGAATCAGGGCAGAGATGACTTCCTGGACTGTTAAGCCTTCTTTTCTCTGGTCCTCTAAGTCTGTTCCCAGGCATGTTCATTGCCATCGGATTCCAGGGAATGGAAAGAGTAGGGGAGCATCCCAGACACCACAGAGCTTTTAGGAAAATGGTATTGACTTTGGTGGCTACAAAGCTCGTCTGGAGAAGTTGATTTCTCTGAGTGAAGGTGAGCTCCCTGGGCAGTGATTGAGCGACATTGATTGTTTGATCATCCCTAGAAGTTTATTGTAAGTGAATCTGCACTCCCCGTTCTCGAGCCTTCCCGGAATCAGGGCTATAATTGGAAAGCCGAGTGGCGTATAGAAATGCAATCATTCTGCCTTTCTGCCTGGAGAAAATAGCAGGTTTGATATTTATATTCCGACAGTTCTGCCAGTTGGAGTCCTCCTGCACGAGGGATGCTTCCACTGGCCTGAGGGGAGCTGCTGGGGCTCTGCAGTGGACAGATACTTAGGACTAGAGACCCAGAAAAGTAAAGCCTCCCTGGCCCAAGGTATGTGAAGCTGGAGCAGGGTTTGGGGCAATAAGATCTTGGATTTGAAGATGGAAAGGGCTGCAGAAGTCATCACGTCCAGGTGAGGCCCAAGGGGAGAAATTACTTGCCCAAAGTTACCCAGAGAATGAAGGGCCAGAGTTAAGATTTGAACCCAGGTCTTCTGAATCTTACTCCTTCACTCTTTCCCTTGCTGGCTCTGGGCTTCTCCAGATACTACCTGAATCCTTAATATCGTTATTGTCAGTACCAGAGAGATCTGTTAAAATGTGGGCTTGAATTCTGGTAAGCAACAGACTTTTTCTTTTACCTTCAAAGTCATGGATTTCCTTTTCCTGGACCTGGGTTCAAGCCCTGGCTCTGGCACCTAACAGCTGTGTGACTTTGACCATACTGAGGTTTGGATTAGATGCCCTCAAAGGGACCTTCTACTTCTAAATCATCCCCTCTGATCCTTCCAGTTTTCTATCTAGGAATAAGATTGAAATGTAACTGGAGGGGGTGGGGGATGGTCACAAACAGAAGAACCAAAAATTCTCTTTTTTGTGAATTTGATAGTTTTCTTTCATTCATTCACCCATCTGCCCATCCATCTGTGTCCCATCTGCCCATCAACCCAGCCACCTGCCCATCCATCCATCCATCCATCTGTCCATCCATCAAACATTCATTTATTTGTCTTGTGGTGGTATCAGTGTTTTGTTGAGAAATTTTATCTTGAAACAAAATACATACTTCAACAAGCTCATAGCTAGGCACTGGCACATTCTCCCCTGTGCCCCTCGCTTCACAAGGCATTATGACCGACAAGGAAGGAATGGAAGAGCATTCTAAAATGCTCACTCTGTGCCAGGTACCACTCTAAATTCTGGGAATACAGACTGGTTGTAGGCATTTGGTCTGGGGGGACGTGAGGTGATGAGTGAAGCCACATGGCAAATGGGTATCCATTGATTTCATTACTAGCATCTTTTTGTATTTGTATCCCCAGAATTCGACACAATGCCTGGCACATAGTAAGTGCTTAGGTTTCTACTCATTGATTCCTGGGCAAGAGGTGAATATCTGGGGAGTGGTGGCTAGTTATTCAGTCTGTTAGTCAATATGCATTTATTAAGCACTTAGTCAGTCAGTTGCTAAGCATTTATTAAGGACCTACTTTGTACTAGGCACTGAGCTAAGTACTGGGAATACAAAGAAAGGCAGGACAATCCTGCCTTTGAGGAGCAAACAGCTCTGTACAAACAGGCAGGCTTTGAGCTTTGAGTCAAGTTTAGTGCAGTCTAGACGATTTCCTGAGGGTGCGTTTATGTTTCTCGTTCTATGAAACAAAATGAAATCAAATCATCCCCTCATGATCAGTGACTGATCTATGCCACTCTCTGTGCTAGGTGTTATGGGGGGGGGGAGGAGATTAGAGAAACTGTCCCTGTCTTCTAGGAACACAGTCTAGGCAGAGCAACCTGGATGAACTGTTGTTTGGGCTCTCCAGTCATCTCCATTGGGATGACTTTAGCCTGGAGCATTGGGAAACCTGCGGCTGTTTGTTGTTGGTTTTACTGCTGGCCCACACCTGCCTTCTCTGCCCTTCAGGTGGATTGAACTTGTATTATAATCCTATTTTCATCTGAGAAAACTGGGCCCCATGAGATACTCAATGTCCTTATAGGATCTTATAGAAGGGACCTTCCTGGCCACCTAGGTCAGCGCCTCCCCCCATTTTACAGATGAAGATACAGGGCCAGACCATCTGATAGATTTGCCCCAAGTCACACAGCTTGTAAGCATGTGAGGTGAGATTTGAATGCACATCCTCCACTCTATCCCACTACTCCACATTGTCTTTTTCTGGTAAAGATCTCCTTAGACCTTAGACCTTAGCTGGGTCTTCAATGGCAGCCTCCTAGCCTGGCCCTTACTTGAAGTTCCTTCTAGAGTGGGAGGACCTATTGATTTGAGTTGCAGCTTCTAGAAGCCCAGAGCCTTCTCTAGCCCCACCCCCACCCCCCAATAAAACATCACGGAGGAATGCCTGAGGAAGCTTTGTTGTCTCCTGGTAGGACTATGGGAAAACACCATCTCAGTTCATTGTAACCTAATTTCCTGGTAAGAGGTTACCCTTTCCCTAGAATATTTCAGCCCACATATTGGTCACTGAACACCGCTGACTCAATTTTGTTTACCCTCATTTTTTTCTGCTAACTTGGTTTGCTTTCATTAATCTTCTAACTTTGTACCACCCTCATTTTATTTGTTTTTGTCTTTTCAAGAGATTATAAACATGTTTGGCTTTGAACTGTCCAGATACAATAATGATGTTCATTGTCTGTGTCTGAATGTCTCTTGATTAAACAGTCTGGTTTGATGGATGGAAAGCTTGCTTTGAATCAGTAATAACTGGGTTCAAGTCCTTCCTCTGAGGGATACTGGCTGTGTGACCCTGGACATGTCACTCAACTTCTCAATGCAGAGTACTGACTTGCATTGATGGAAGATTTTCCTCATCCCAGTTTTCTAACCCAATGAAATATCCAGTCCAGTTCTTATCTGTGAGCAAGTACTGAGTCTATTTTGGGAAAATTGTGTGTGTGTGTGTGTGTGTGTGTGTGTGTGTGTAAATCAGGTTAAATGACTTGCCAAGGGTCACACAGCTAGTGTCAAGTGTCTGAGGCCGGATTTGGACTCGAATCCTCCTGACTCCAGGGCCTGTGCTCCATCCACTGTGGCACCTAGCTGCCCCTAGTTTTGGACAGTATTAATGCTTAGAGGAATCCTTCCTTGCTTGGAGTTATTCAGGAAATTTCACCTTTTTATTTCTCCTTAGCCTCTTCAACCAGGGAGTATCGGGGGAGATATTTTCTTATCTAGCTTCAAAGCATGAATACTTAGGCTATAGACCAATGAAATATTAGAGTTGGAAGGGGCTATTTATCTACACCAGCTCCTTCATTTTACAGAGGAGGAAAATGGGGACCAGAGAGGGGAGGGTACTTGTCCCAACTTGCACAGCTCATTAGAAACCAGAACTTGGATCCAGCCTCCCAGCTGAATTCTCTACTGATTGAGCCAAACCAATTTGGATGCTATGAGCAATGCCTATTTTGTTTAATGATCTTTTTTTTTCTTTTCCATTTTCATGTGGGCCTTTTACACTATTGTGGTACTGTTGTCTCCACTGCTTTTTGGGGGGAATCTCTCCTTCCTGCCCTTCGCCTACAAATGCTTGATAGAATCTTGTGTATACAGTGGTACTTGTTAAGTGATATTACTTACCAAGATCCCTCCCCCCCAACATGGAACCCTCAAACCTGCCCTGTAACCCCATTGCTGTAACTTGTACTGATTTCCTTTTGGACGCATCAGGTCACATATTCAGTTAGTCCAGCCATCTGCTCTGAGTTGTTTTGGGCAAAGAAAGCTATCATAGTTAAGAGTGTGGGGGGTGTGTCTGATGTCCACACCTTCACACCTTTATCCTCCTTAGATTAATCCTGGTGTGCTTTCCTCCTGTATGTGTGGTCCAGAGGCTGGGGATTAGCTCTCCTCACCCTCACCCTCACCCTCACCCTTCCTCCGCCTTCCATTTCCTGAAAGTGATCTCTCCCCACCTTAAATTTCTTTGAAATGTCAGCCATTATTTCTTTTTTAAAAGTTTTATTGATGTGTTTTGTTTTTACATTACAAGCACAGATTACCTTCACTTCTCATACAACAAAGTAAAGCAATTGAGTAAGACTAATAATGCAATGACCTCATCTGAAAGGACAAACAACATTCCACATTTATAACAACCCCCTCTAATTTAAAAATTGTTTTTAAAAATTAACTGAAATCCATTTTCTCTCCTTCCCACCCCACTCACCCCACTGAAAGAAAGAGAAAAGAAAAACAAATTCTTTGTACCAAATATGCACAGGCAAGCAAAACAAATTGCCTCAATGTTGAAATTTGAAAATATGTGTGTTTTGTTCAGCTGCTAAATCATTCATCTCCCTGTCAGGGACAGAATGGTTCATCATTAGTTGTCACTGGTCCTAGTTCTGCAGCTTTCAAAGTTGTTTGCTTGTCTCATTGCATTCTTCATGGGTTTGTAGAAGTCTTCAAAATTGTTCCTTCTCTGTGGCTAATGTGGAAATATGTTTTGCACAATTTAATATGTATAATGGGGATTGGATTTCTTGCCTTCTCAATGGGTGGGGAAGGGTGGAGGGATGAAGAGAATTTGGAACTCTAGATACAGATAAAATAAAAGATAAAATGCATGGAAAAATAGAATGGGGATAGTTCTAATAACCCCATCACCTACCTCATTAAAAAATGTCCTTATACAATACATGTTATAGCATACGTTGTTCTTGTGGTTTTGCTCACTTCACCTACATTAGTTCATTTCCACATTTTTAAAAATCATCTATTTCCTCATTTCTTACAGCACAGTAAGCATCCCATCTCATTCACATACCACAACTTATTTGATCATTTCTCAATTGATGAGCATTTCTTTAGTTTGCAGTATTTTGCCCCACCAAAAAAAAGCTGCTATAACTATTTTTGTGTAGACATGACCTTTTCCTATTGCTTTTATCTCTGTCTTATAAGCCTAGCCATAGTATAGCTGGGTCAATGCACTAATACCTTTTTGTGTATAATTCCAAATGGCTTTCTACACTGGTGAGACCCATTCACAGGTTCACCAACAGTGCATCAGTGCTCTTGTTTTCCCTCAGGCCCTCTAACACTTACCCCTTTTGCGGGTCATGTTTGCCAATCTGATGGGTATGAGGCAGCTCTCAGAATTGTTTTAAGTTGTATTTCTCTAATTAGCAGTCATTTGGGCCATTGTTTTTTCATGCCTATAGATTGCCTGATTTTCCTTCTTTAAGAACTCCCTGCTCATATTCTTGGGTCATTTATTCATTGGGGAATGGTTCTCTTTCTTATAAGCTTCAATCAGTTCCTTATATATGTTAGACATGGGACTTTGGTCAGAGAAACTTACAACAATGACTTTTTCCCTAGTTAATTGTTTCCCTTTCAATCTTGGCATTATTGGATTTGTTTGTGAAAAAAATTTTAGTTTTATGTAGTCAAAATGATCGCTCTCCTCTAAATTTCTCTGTCTCTTATTTGATCATAAACTTTTCTTCTATCCATGGATCTGATCAGTAATTTTTTTCCACTTTTCTAATTTTGTTTATGATGTGACCTTTTATACTTAGGTCATGTATGCATTTGGAACTTATCTTGGTGTGAATTATTAAGTTTTGAGCTAAAAAAAATCTGTTTGCCTCAGTTTCCTCAGCTGTAAAATAGAAATAATAACAGAACTTAGCTCCTAGGGTTGTGATGCCTGGTATATAGTAGGCACTTAATAAATACTTATTCCCTTCCCTTTCCTATTTGAATATTGTAACCATTGCATATTATTGCCCTGGTTCAGCTTGGCTTCACACCAGTTTGCACTGTCTTCCCTGGGCTTCTCTTTATTAGTCCTACTGCATTCATTCACATACTGAGATGTGATTTTTCTCCACCCCAACTTCGTTTCCAGATATTTTTTTTTGGTTCATGGTAACAATTATTCCCATTATTTCTCATGTTACTTGGTATGCACCTTCTCTGTGAGCTGAGCCCATCTGCCTTGTATGAGAGCTACTTGTGTGTGTGTGTGTGTGGGGGGTTCCTCTAAGACTGTAAGCTTCTTGAAGGCAGCTTCTATGCCATTTTTTTAATCTTTTGTATCTCCAGCATTAGGCACAGTGCCTTTCCTGGATGAGGCTCTTAAGGAATCTACAGAATAGAATCCTACTGAATTACAGATGACTCAGTTTCCTTATGCCTCAATCTCTAAATCTCCCTAGGTCAATCTGGTCTTGACGTATTGCTGAAGCAGAGAATTTTTATTCTACACTCCCCAGATCCATCTTCCCTTTCTTTCCCTTCCTTGGATTAGATTGTAAACTCCTTAAGGACAGGGATGCTCTTCTGTCTTTTTGTATATCCAGTGCCTGGCGCATAGTAGGCACTTCACAAATTTCTATTGATTGATTGATTCCTGTGCTCAGAGAAGTTCAGCTGATAAAATCATTTTACCTAACTGTGAAATAGAGCTGGAACTGAGCGATTTGGAGGCAGGGTCATGGATTCCTAAGGAAACAGGCGGAGGGCTTTTGGGGTGCTCTTTTACAGGCCACCCAGAGAAATGTTATTGACCAAATAGTGAAAGTCCCAACTCCATTTCAGAGACCAAATAAGACAATAATGGTTGTGATGTTTCTACCACAATGCCTTCTTGGCCCCGCGGCCCCCCCCCCCCAAGCCACACCGGCCTTTTTTTTTTTTTTTTGTGAGGCAATTGGGGTTACGTGACTTGCCCAAGGTTACACAGTTAGTGTCAAGTGTCTGAGGCCGGATTTGAACTCAGGTCCTCCTGACTCCAGGGCCAGTGCTCTATCCACTGTGCCACCTAGCTGCCCCTGAACCGGCCTTTTAAAAGAATTTTTCCTCGTTGCCCAAATAGTCCTTGTTGGTCATGTTGATGGTTGAGATGTCTTATTTTCTTGTCTTGATGGGATGAACCCTTGGGCTCATTTCTTTCTTTGTCTGCTCAGATCAGCTTTTGAAGTGATTCAGAGAAGGAGGAGATACCCCATTCAGCTGTGTGAGGAGGAGGGCAGCAGACAGCCGAATAAATGCAGGTATGTTCATGTGCTTATTTCTATATGGATAATAATGATGATAGCATCTATATAGTGCATTAAGGTTTGCAAAGCACTTTTCACATGTCATCTCATTTGATCCTCATGCCAGAGCTGTGATGTAGGTGCCATTATTAGCCCCATTTTAGAGATGAGGAAGCTGGTGCCGAGAGAAGTTCAATGACTTTCCCAGAGTCTCACAGCTAGTAAGGCTTTGAGCAGGATTCAAACTCAGGTATTCCTTTCTCTAAGTCCAGATTTCTATCTGCTGGTGGCCCAGAACATTGGTCCCGAAGTCAGGAAGACCTGAGTT
The DNA here is from genome assembly GCF_019393635.1 of Dromiciops gliroides. Classification (NCBI taxonomy): domain Eukaryota; kingdom Metazoa; phylum Chordata; class Mammalia; order Microbiotheria; family Microbiotheriidae; genus Dromiciops; species Dromiciops gliroides. Next base: position 13,966,586 of record NC_057864.1, read on the forward strand.
CAAATCTGACCTCAGACACTTATTAGCTGCATCAGCCTCAGTTTTTTCTTCTTTAAAATGGGGATAATAATAGCATCTACCTCCAGGTTTTTTGTAAAGCTCAGATGAGATGATATTTATTTTTAAAAATGCTTACCACAGTGCCCGGCACATAGTAGGTCCTCCGTTAACACTTACTCTCATCTTCCTTCCTCCCTCTTCTATCCACCATGCTACCTTAGCTGGCCAAGATAAGGTTGGACCTGAGATTTCAATAGTATAGGGAACTCCCACCTGAAGAAAGTCCCTCTACCAGTGCAGGTTGCCACCCTCTCTTTGACCTATCATCTCCGAGTATTACCTAGAATCCAAAGATGTTAAGGGTCTTGCCTGGGGTCAGAACTTGTATGTGCCAGAGACAGGACCTGATCCAAAGCCTTCCTGGCTTTGAGGCTGGTTCTCCAGCCACTCTGCAAGGCTGACCCATTTTGTTTTCTATATAAAAGAGAAAGAGTGGGAAAAGCACTCTAGTGCTCATTTAAACATTTATCAAGTGCTTAGCGTTTATTGGTATAAAGAAGTCAGCAGGTCCTTAGTTCTAATCCTGCCTTTGATGCTTACTAGTTGTATGATCCTAGGCAAATCACTTAACCCCTCCTCAGATTCTTTATCTGTAAAATGGGGTTACTGGGAATGAGCATAGTACAGTGGGTAGAGCTGGTCTTGGAGTTTGGGAGACCTGAATTCAAGTTCTACTTTTGACCCACATTAACCTTATTACCCTGGGAAAATGACTTCATTTCTCCAAGCCTCAGTTTCTTTAGCTGTAAAACTGAAAACCCGCAATACTTCAAGTGAAGGAGATACAGTAGAGAGAATAGATCCTGTTGTATGGAAGACATGAATTCAAATCCTGCCTCTGACCCATACCAGCTGTGTGACCTTGTGCCAGTCACTGAGCCTCTGTGCTCCAAGCTTGGTGCCCATGGATCCATATTGGTTGAGGAAACATCACCAGAGATGCCACTGTGGATGAAGTCACAAGTCCAGTCAAATAAACCAAAGAAAGAAATGGCGGATGATCAGAACACTTCCGTCCTAGGGCGCTGAGAAGGATCAAATAAGATAAAGCCTCTAAGATGCTTTGCAGAGTTTTAAAGGTTAATTGAATCTGAAAGGTCATTATGATGCCCCAGACACTGTGCCTGGTGCCAGGCATTCAAGGACCAAAATGAAACAGGCCCTGCCCTCAGGGAGCTTACATTCTGCTGGGAAGGACAGGCACAGGAAGCATAGACAATGTATTGCTGAGTAGTGTCCCGAGGAAGCAGGCTCTAAAGATTGGTGGGAGGTCTGCAAAGGACTGGCTTCAGCGTCTGGTATTTTTGGAGGAGGGCAGTTGCACCGTTGCCCACCCCCTCAGGGAGCTTCTTTGGAGCCATTATTGGGACATTTTTCAGCGGCCTCAGCAAAAATGAATCCTGTCCCATCAAGGAAAGCTCATGATCTGAGCGTCTTGACCCGGGCCCTCCTGTGTGCATTAGCTGCCTCTGGGGATCTCATCAGGAGGCAAAGAACCAGCCTCGAGAGGAAGCTGGGGGAGGCAGGCCCAGAGACCACTGGGGCACACCTGCTTTGTGGGTTTCTTTTTCTCATTTCTTTAGGGCAGCAAAGAGCAGCGGGACCAGCCTGGGAGAGCTGAGTCTGCCTCAGCTGCTGGTCTGGGAGTTACTAAGGAAGAGCAGGGTCCCAGGGTCAGAGAATTGAGGGCACAGGGCCTGGTGGGGGCTAGGCACATATGAAATGCTTACCAAATGCTTTTTCAGATGGACTTGGTTGAAATTCAGGTGCAGTCAGTCTTATTTGGGAGTCAGGGAGAGGACCCCAGGCCTGCTCCATGGATTTCTTCTGGTTTCTCTTTCTGGAGCTAACTTCACGTCATTTCTGCTTCTCTTCTCAAATAGTATCTAAATCTCAAAGAGGACTGCAGTGCCATGGCATTCTGTGCAAAAATGAGGAGCTACAAGAAGAATGAGGTGAATCTAGACGCGCTGGAGCCCGGGGTGGAGGTGGTGTTCTACCTGCCTGACAGGAAGCCCCTCCACTTGCTCACTGGCGAGTACACCGTGGAAGACCTGTGCATCAAAGCCGCGCAGGAGTGCTGTGAGTATTCGAACCCCCCTCCCCTTCCCAGCCCATACCCAAACCCAGCTGCAAACTGGGGAGAGGGCTCTCTATCCATAAGGTGGCCAGGCAGTGCAGTGAATAGAGCTCTGGGCCTGAAGTCCAGAAGACCTGAGTTTAAATTCAGCCTCAGACACTTATTAGCTGTGTGACCCTGGACAACTCACTTAACCTCTGTTTGCCTTAGTGTACATGGAAGGGAGGATGGTGTAAGAAGACTGAAAAGATAGTGAAGGGCTAGGATATGGAGGACTTTTAAAGCCAGAGGCTTTTATATCCGATCTTGGAGGAGATAGGGAACCACTGGGATTTAATGAAGGGGGGACATGGTCAGACCTACCCTTCAGGAGGATCAACTTTGACAGCTGAGTGGAGTAAGGAGACACTTGAGACTGGAAAAACAACAGCAGGCTCTCCAGGGGTGAGGTGATAAGGCTTGAACCATGGATGACACAGGGAGGCTTTCCACAAGGCTATTAATTAGTGAAGTTCATTATTTGGGAGTCCTCACAAAGAATATGATTTATTAGTCAAACGAGCACAAACCTGGCTGTCTGTTTTCATTCTTAACACTTGCTGTTTGCCATTCTAGTCAGGTGCCTCAGTTTCTCTGGCTGTAAAATAATAGTAATGCTAGAGTAATGAAGTCTACCCCATATCTATCTCAGGGGTATAATAAAAAATTTTAAAATCATATACATATGTATATGTATTGATCTATGTGTGTATATATGTATATATTTTTTCAATCAGTTAAAATCCACTCTCCTCACCTCCCTGAAAAAAAAAGGGGAAAAAGAAGAAAGACAAAGAAAAACAAACCTCCTGTTACAGATGTGTATAGTGAAGCCAAAGAAATTCCCTAATTGGCTGTGTTTAAAAAAGTCTCACCGGGCACTCTGAGTCCCTGACTTCTCTGGAAGAAGCCGGCCAGTCTGTTTTGCCATACATCCTTCAGAACGTGGGTTGGCCCTTGCCTCGATCAAAGTTCTCCAATCTTTCAGAGTTGTTTGTCTTTGTGATATTGTGGTCATTGTGTAAATCATTCCGGGTCTTCTGACTTCTGTCTGTATTAGTTCATGAGTCTCCCCAGTCTTTCTTAAACTGTCCCTCCATCATTTCTTAAAGCACACAAGTCTCCCATCACTCACATAGCACAGCTTGTTCAGCCATTCCCCAACTGATGAGTATCCCCTCACTTTCCAGTTCTTCACTACCATAAAAAGAGCTGCTATGAATATTTTATGTGTATGGATCCTTTTTCCTCTTTCTTTGATCTCTTTGGGGTATGGGCCTAGAAGTATTACCATGTCAAAGGTCTTACACAGCTTAGTATCCTTGTGGGCCATCATTCCAAATTGCTTTCCAGAATTGCTGGACCATTCACAGCTCCACCAACAGTACCATTAGAAGGATTTATTGTATTTTTTAAAAGACATTTTAAATTTCATGAAGAGCATCCATTTCATTTATTGGTTCTCTAAGTTTTTTGAAAAGAGATGTGAGTGCCCATAAAGCACTTTGCGCACTTTAAATTATTAGACAGATATTAGTTATTATTATTCCCTATATATTACTGGAATTTCCATCACTATCTTCTACCTGATTAACTTGATCTTTCTGCTTGGCTGTGTTTTAACCCTTACTCTGTTATTTGTGACACATGAGGCATCTGGGAGATATAGTGGGGAGAGCAGGTGGCAAGACCTGGGATCAGGTGACTTCCTAGGGTCTTTCAACTCTGATCCTGTGCAAGGAATCTTCACTTTCTTTGAATCATCCCCCCACACCCCCCACCAAAGCAGGCAGTCTGGTAAAGCCATGGACCCTGTCTCAGAATCATGGTGTTTTGTTTTATTTTTAATTCTGAATTTAAGAAAGAAAAGCATTTCCATAACAAAGTAGAATAGAAAAAAAAGGATTGCACTTGAAACTGTAGATCTATCATGTTCAACTTGCTATTATTCCTTTTAAATATAAAACAGTTATCAACTTTCTCCCCCCACCCCGAAATGACTACCATTAGACACAATATATTATAACATATATAACACACCATATATTGTAACATAATATTATACATGTACACACACACACGCATGTTCTTTCTCTGGATTCAGATAGCATCTTCCTTCATCAGACCTTTGTAGTTAATTTGGGTATTTTTAATAGTCAGAAAGACTTGGTGGCTCAAAGTTGCTCTTAAAACAAAATTGCTAGTACAATCGTGTTTTTAAATGCAGAAAATAAAATGCCTAGAAATGCAAAGGAAGAGAACTATATTGAAGTCCAAATGTCAGACTATTTTAAAAACAAGTTTCACAGAACCCAGGTTAAGAACACCTGCTCAAATCTTATGATGCTCTTGACAATCCTGTGAAATAAATGTTATGAATATTATCACCCCCATTTTATAGATGAGGACACTAAGGCTAAGGGGAGTGAATTGAAATGACCCATGGTCACAAAGCTAAAGTGTCAGAGTTAGGATTCCAACATGGGTGCTCCCATCTCCAAGTCTCCTGTTCTTAGGCAGACCCCAAGAATGATTAATCCTCCATTGTTTAAATTAGTGATGGGCATAGCTGTTGGTAAGTCAGGGACTGCCTTTAGGTCAAATCAATCTACAGTTAATAATTGATTTATGCCAAACCTTCATTTTCCCCCTCTGTGTTTCAAAAATACAATTTTCATTCTTTGGTAGGAACTGAATGGGAGGGAGAAATGGGACAATGGGGGTGAATGGGAGGAAGAATGGGATGGTGTCTTAGCATCTGTAACTTCAGTCATCTTGACAGTTATTTTTTCACCCCTCTTGCTAAAGGGAAAATGGTGCTTGATTTTGGAAGGGGCGGGGGAAGAGAGAAGGAAAGATGAAGAAGGAAGAAGGGAAAAGTGAGGGAGAAAGCGATGGGACCAACTTCATTAAACATCCATCCTCTAGTTAGTTGGCTGCTAATGAAAAACATTTATGATAAATACACTGAGTACTTAAGATGCCTATTATTTATTTATGATAAGAGATTGTAATCTCTGTCAAAAGTCACTTGGGTTGATTTTTATTCTATCACACATGCCCTTCCCTGCTGCCAGGAAATTATTTGTATGTCTGAGGGATGAGGCAGCATGCAAGCATGGGATAACAGAGTAAAACCCAAAGTTTGGAACGATAAGGAGGAAGGGTTTCCCACCTCCTTCGGGTTTACAAAGTGACTTACATCCATTATCTCTCTGACCTTCCCAACAACCCTGAGCTCAAGGCACTATTATCATCCCCATTTTACCATGAAGAAACCAAAACACAGAGCAGTCGAGTGTCTTGTTTATTGTCACACAGCTAATAACCAGGCATCAAGTACTAAGTATGGGCAAGGCACAGGGGATAGGGAGATGAAATGGGCCAGCCTTCCCTTCCCCCAAAGAACTGACAATTACAGAATCTCAGAGTGGGCAGGGGCCTCAGAGGCTCAATAATCCAACCCTTGCCTGACCAAAAACTCACATTGCAGCATCGCTGTCAAGTGTCAGTTAGTCAGTCAGCTAGCATTAATTAAATACTTACTATGTGGCAGGCAAAAGACAGTTTCTTCCATCAAGAAACTTGTAATCTAATCAGGGAAGCAATATGTAAACATATATAAAAACTTATATTAATATATATTTTATCATATATTAATAAATATATTTTAAAAGACCCTCAAACCACACTCTTTAAGGCTGCAATAATCAGGACGATGTGTGCATGAATTCAAAGGCACAAGACAAAAGAGATACCCAGAATGCCCTGGGAAGTTGGAGAAGGAAGAGTGTACCAACCATAGGGGTTGTTGGTGTTTGGGTTTAGAGGTTTCCATAGTGTTTTCCTCATGACAGCCCATCAGGTAGGAAGAGTATATCTTACTGGTTCCATTTTATAGATGAGGAATCGGACCCAGAGAGGGACTGAGTGACTTGCTAGAAATGTCGTAGTTAGTGATACAGATTTTGAACCCAGATCTCCTGAATAATAGATGGTCATAGGATTTAAAATTAAGAGGGACTTCAGAGACCCTCTAATCCAACTCCCTCTTTTACAGGTCAATTAATCAGTAAACATTTATTAAGCACCTACTACGTGTCAGTTATTGTTGCTCGGTCTTTTTTTCAGTCATGTCTAACTCTTTGGGACCCCATTTGGGGTTTTCTTGGCCAAGATACTGGAGTGGTTTGCCTTTTCCTTATCTAGTTCATTTGACAGATGAGGAAACTGAGGCATACAGAGTTAAGTGACTTGCCCAGAGTCACACAGCTAGTAAGTGTCTGAGTCCAGATTTGAACTCAGGAAGATGAGTCTTCCTGACTCCAGGCCTGGCGCTCTTATCCACTGCACCACCAAGTTGCCCCAGTGCACTGACAGTATGTGTCAGGCACTATGCTAAGTGCTGGGGACACAGAAGGAGAGGAAAGACAGTCCCTGCCCTCAAGGAGGTTACAATCTAATCAAACAGACAACATGCAAGCCAATCTATATAAAGCAAGGAAATGGAAAGAGATAGCAGAGCACATTTCTCCCTCTGATGAATTTCTGACCTTCTCCCTAGGCATCTCTCCACTGTGCCACAACCTCTTTGCCCTGTATGATGAGAAGACCAAGCTGTGGTACGCCCCAAATCACTGCATCAAGATTGAAGATAAAACATCACTGCGGCTGCATTATCGAATGAGGTATGCGTAATTGTCGTCACCCTCTTGATTCCAGATCTATAGAATCGATTGGTACCTGGCCTAAGTGAAGGCTAGGTGGAGCAATTCATCAGGCAATTGGCAAACATTTATGAAGTGCCTACTAAGTGCTTGAAAGAAAAATCAAAGTCTCTGCCCTCAGGCAGCTTATATTCTGCCCGGCAAATAAAAAATGAATAGAAAACTAACTTGGTTGGGGAGGGATCGGCTTCTGGGGATCAAGAAAGACCTTCTGTAGGAGGAGGTGGTTCTTGGTCCCAGGTTCAAAGGGAGGTAAAGATTCTGAGAGGAGAGAACTTCAGGTATAGGGAGGAGCCTGTACAAAGCAGGAGAGGGAATGTTATGTGGGTGGGACAGCAAGTAGGCCATTGGGCCCAAACATCAGGGTCGTGAAAGGGAGTGGTGTGTACTATCTGGAAGGGAAGGCTGGAACCAGTTTTCAAAAGTCAACCAATGCCGAACAAAGTTTAGATATGGGATGCCAAAGCTGGTGCAGAAGTGGAGATTTTATCAACATGGATAGGCTGAGAAACACTTGCTTGTTTGGCATGGGACAGAAGGCAACAGTGATTTGGGGCAGGCACCAAAGCAGCCAATTTTCCCCTTGGAGGAAATGAGAGCAAGTCCATATGGGAGGAGAGATGTTTGAGTTAAGTTTCAGTGGAAAGGAGTTAACTTCAATTCACTGACTCACTGGTAGTCAGGATCTGAATCCAGACCCTCTGTCCAGATTTAGCACTAGAAGGAAAGCTCTAAGGACCCATGGATTCTATGCATCTGCATTTGTTTCTGGCACTGGAATCGTAGGTCCTTCAAGAGGACTGCCTGACCTGGGTACCTTTTGTCTCCCTCCCCCCAGGGCCTCCCCCTCCCAACTATCTCTGTGTGGAGAATTTAAGGTTCTTGAGGGTGGGAACTGTTTTGTTTTTCCTCTTTGTATCTCCCAAATCCATTATGGTCGTGGCAATGTTTACTTTATATATTTATTTTTGGTTCAGGCCTCTGATTTTATTAGTTTGGGGACTTCTAGGTGTGGAAATTCCTTCCGCTGATTCAGGATAAGAATTTGTCTGTAAGCTATAGGCTCAGAGAGTTCCCTGAGACTCTGGGAAGCTCACGGGCACTCAGATCTCGAGCTGGAAGAAATCTCAAAGGCTATCTAGTCTAACCTTCCATTTGACAGAGGATGAAGCCGTGGTTCCTGGAGCTGAGATGATTTTCCCAGAGTCACACAGCTTTTATGTAGCTAAGGTAGGAAGTATTCTTGGCTGGGAGGGTCTTCTCCTCCTGGCACACAGATGGTGCTTAATAAATGCTTGTTGTAGTGAAGTGAATCTCACCCAAACCCCCTGGCTCAGTGGAAAGAATACAGAATTTGGAGTGAAAGGTCCTGAATTGAAATTCTGTCTTTGCTGTTTATTACCTCTGTGACCTTGGGAAAATCACTTTATTTCCTTGAGCCTCAGTTTCCTCATCTGTAAAATGAGGGGATTGGTCTAGATGGCCTCTGAGGTCCCTTCTAGCTCCAGGTGTAGGACCCTAGAAGTCTTTACGTTAGAGGAAGAAACTGAGGCTCCCTAAGAGGAAGATCCCACAACTCCTTAGTGGGGAAGCTGGTCCTGGTGCCCCCCCTTTTTTTTCTTTAAAGAAAAAATTTTAATTAGTAACTTCTTGAGATGGAAATTTTGTAAAATACAAAAAGAACAGATTTTTTCATTCTCAGCAGTAAAATGCTATGATTCTGCAATAGATTAAATACCATCCTCCATTAAATCTCAGGAAGTATAGCATGAGGTCCATAGAGGAATCCTATCTTTAAACCAGCTTAAACTACATATAATTTTCTGTGATGTGGACTTACGGCTTGATTATCTTTTTGTTTTATTTATTTATTTATTTATTTATTTTTATGTATAAGGTATTTTATTTTTTCTGTTACATGTAAAGATAGTTCTCAACTTTTGTTTATACGAGCTTTCCAATTTCAGATTTTTCTCCCTCCCTCCCCCCTCCCCTAGACAGCAGGTAATCTGATATAGGTTATATCTATATATCTCTATACATATAGATATAGATATAGATATATACACACACACACATATATACACATAATAACATTAATCCTATTTCTGCATTAATCCTGTTACAAGAGAAAGAATCAGAGCAGTGATGCAAAACCTCAGAATAGAAAAAAAAACCAACAGCACCCAAAACAAAAGAAATAATATGGTTCAATCAGCATCTATACTCCACAGTTCTTTCTTTCTTTTTTTTTCTTGGATTTGGAGATCCTCTTCTATCATGAGTTCCCTGGAACTCTTCTGTACCATTGCATTGGTGAGAAGAATATAGTCCATCACAGTAGGTCAACACTCAATGTTGATGATACTGTGTACAATGTTCTTCTGGTTCTGCTCATCTCACTCATCATCAGCTCACGTAAGACCCTCCAGGTTTCTCTGAACCCTTCCTGCTCATCATTTCTTACAGCACAATAGTATTCCATTGTATTCATATACCACAACTTGTCCAGCCATTCCCCAATTGATGGGCACCCCCTCAACTTCCAATTCCTTGCTACCATGTAAAGAGCAGCTTTTGTACATGTGGGTCCCTTTCCCCCTTCCATGATTTCTTTGGGCAAAAGACCTAAAAGTGGAATTGCTGGGTCAAAGGGTATGCACAGCTTTATCACCCTTTGGGCATAATTCCAAATTGCTCTCCAGAATGGTTGGATCAGCTCACAGCTCCACCAACAATGCATTAGTGTTCCAATTTTCCCACAGCCTCTCCAACATTTATTATCTTCCTTTTTTGTCATTTTAGCCAATCTGATAGGTGTCACTGGTGCCCCCTTTTGAGGATGGAGCTCAAGACTGTCAGGCAGACCAGCCCACAGTGTGGCCACTTCCTCCTCTCTCCTTCCCCCGGCCCCTTCTTCCTCGGGGCCTTTGGAAAATAGATTTTTCGGTCCTTGGCAGGACACGCTGCTTTTGAACCTCAGAACCTTTGACGTGAATACAACGAAAACCTGAAACGTGTAACAGTACATGCTCCAAGTGCTCAGAAAGCTCATCACACCGCTCAGTTTGATATGTGAAAGACCTTATTACTCTGTATCTTAGTTATAAGACGCAGTGTTACCCAGGGGTTAGAGAACCAGCCTTGGCATTGGCCAGACCTGGGTTCATGCTCCACTTGTGACTCTTGCTGTGTGACCCTAGGCAAATCACTCAGCTTCTCAATGCTCCGGGCAGCTCTTCATGCTTCAAAGGTCCAGAGCAGATGCTTCTAGATAGAGGAAGTGGAAGTTTTGTTATAAAACTCCCTTCATGGATGGAATTACAGGCATAACTTTTAAAAATTAGAATGGGCTTTAGAGGTCATCTGACTAGTGACAGATGAGGAAACAGGCCCACAGAGGGTACACAACTCGTCTGGGGTGTCACAGGTAGTAAGAGACAGAGCTAAGAACGGAGGTCATTTGATGCCAAATCCCACCTGTTGTCCTCTGGTCAGAGGTTCATAGAATCACACATTTAGAGCCAGAAGGGTCACCAGAGACCATTCAGCAGCAGAATAGCCAGCATGTGTGTAGCACTTAAGAGTTTGTGAAGTACTTTACGTGCATTGTCTCGTTTTATTTTCAAAAGCCCTGTGAGCCACATGCTACTTTATTCCATTTTGCAGATGAGAAAACTGAGTCAGAGACAAGTGAAGTGACTTACTCAGGGTCACACACCCAGTAAGTATCTGAGGCAGGACTTGAACTCAGGTCTTTATGACTCCAAGTCCAGAACTTTAGTCCAACCCCTTCATTTTTCAGATGAGGAATATTCTTTTTTATCATAAAAGCATTTTATTATTTTCTAGTTACATGTAGAGATAGTTTTCAACATTTGTTTTTATAAGATTGATAGTTTCAAATTTTTCTCCCCTCCCCAAGACAGGAAGCAATCTGATTTAGGTTATATATGTACAATCACATTAACTATATTTCTGCATTAGTCATGCTGTGAAAGAAGAATCAGAGCAAAAGGGAAAAACCCGATGAGAAATATTCTTTTGGCAACTGTGTGGAAGGTGGATTGGGCTGGGGAGACATTGGAAGCAGGCCGACTGATCAAGAGGCTGTTGCAATAGTCCAGCAGAGGCTGCTGGGGGAGGGACTAGACTGGGGTGGTGGCTGTGGGAGTAGAGCCAGATGGGAGAGGACCGGTTTGAGCATCTGGTTGGCATGAGAGGCATCTGATGGCACTGAGTACAGAGAACCGAGACAATAGGAGGGCCGAGGAGGATGTTGGTCAGGACTGGCCAGGCCAGACTGTGGAGGGGAGAATTGAGCTTGGGTGCTTCCCCTGGGGAATTCCTCCTTCCTGTTAGTGCCTCCTTCTTCCCTTCTCCTGGAGTCCAGGGCCTCCCATTGTTCCTGCTCTCCTGCTCTGGACTATGGTCTCTGTTTATTTTTCTGTTCCCTTAGGGAAATAAACTTCTCATGGCCAGGAACTGTGTTTCTTACACATTTAAAAGATGTTCCCACTATCTCTTCTCCCTCCTTGCTTCCCCCACCCTCCTTCTACCACTCACACCTCAGAAGCTCCATTTTGTTCTGTGTTCTTTAATCTGCAAGGAACTCCTGGTGTGGGGAGGGTCTTCATCTGTGCACATGGGTCACTCATCTATAACTTATCGTAAAGAGTGGGGCACTGAGGTCCCCAGGGTTCGTGTGGATTTGAGGTCTCCCTGAGTCCAAGGCCAGGCCTCTACCAACTCCCCAGACTCCTCTTGACAAGCAGCTCCTTACTCAAAAGAGGGGTCCTACCCCACTCAATTTAACAGCCCTCTTTATACAGTTCTTTGCTGGACTCTGCAGATATGAAGAAAGCAAGGACAGCCCCTGCCCTGCCAATGCTAGCTCGCCCCTTCTCTGGTGGGATGGGGTGGGGCACATAACATCTCCATAGGTAGGTCAAGCTGAGTGGTCAGGAGGGCTGTGGACAGGCCAGCACAGCAGGGAAGCTTCCTGGAGGTGGGGCCTGAGGAGCAGGTGTCTCCCAGGCTGCGGAATAAGTGAATGAAGGAATGGTGCCCAGGCTTGCTGTTCCACCTCTGCCAACCCTCTCTGATTTCTCCCTCCTCCATCAGCACCTCTTTAAGTCCTCAGCCTTAAGGACTCTCTTGAGAGAGAAAGAGACTAAGCAGTTGCCAGTCAGCAGCCAGACTATTCAAATAGCAGGGGTTTAATGTGTTCTCTCTTTTTCAGATATGCCACATCTGAATTTTAGGAAGGAAAAACTAATTAGAGGAAATGCAGGTGCTGTGGCAGGTGTGTGGGGGGGGGGAGGTGCATAGACAGTGGAGCATGATGTGACTCTTCTGCTCTGAGGATGCAGATGGCTGCTTCCTTCTCCCACAATGCACACGGCTGGCCAGCCCCATGCTTACTGGTTCCCAAAGTCCCTCAAAGGGGTTTAGCTGCTAAAGCGATAGCACCCAAATATGGCTCCGACTGGTCCACACGGAGACCTTGGCTTCTGTGTCTCTGGTCCCTCTTCAGTTCACCTCGGCCAGTCGCTGACATTTAAAACAGTCATGTAGAAATGCTGCTTCTTTCCTCATTCTGACAATGAGCCCCAAGGTTAGCTCCGTCACTGGCCTCAAGTGAACCAGCCCACAGAGCTCTGAAGTCTGAGCACCTGCTGTCCTGAGTTTGCTTCTCCCCTGCCTTTCCTCCCTCCCTCCCCCCTCTCTTCCTGTCTCTGCTTCCTTCTTCCCTTCTCTTCTTCTTTCTACTCCTCCCTTCTTCCTTCCCCTTCCTCCTCTTCTCTCTCCGTCCCCTTCTTTCTCTTTCTTGTCCTCATTCTCCCTTTATCTGTATCCTCTTCTGTTGCTTTCCCTCCTTTCCTTGGCCATTTGTTAAGTTCCTCCCTTTGCCCACCCTTGAGTTGCCCACTCCAGGACGTGCTCCCACATGAGGCTTCGTTATCCATCCCTGGACCTTCTCCCTGGTCGTCCTCCAAACCTCTTTTCTCTCCTCCCCTCCCCCTCCTGGGATCCCCGGCTTCCTTCAGAACTCATCTGACATCTTCCTCTGCAGAAGCCTCTCTTGGCCTCCTCCCCCCAGTAACCGGAGCCTTCTCCTCCAAGGTTACTTTGTACTTGGTGGATAAATAACTTGTCTACATGGTCTTACATATATAAATTGTCTCCCCCAGGAGAATGTAAGCTTCTTGAGGGCAGGGTCTGTAGATTCAGACATTAGCAGAGGGCCTGGCACTTAATAGGAAGAGTTTGCCATTTCATCCCTTCTGCAAACATTTACAAAGTATTGAGTCTGTGAGCCTGAGTCCAGTAAGTTCATGCGCAAAGTGATTTGCCAGTGTGAAAGTGTTCTACACATGCTGGCTACTGTTCTTGGTGATGTTGTTGTTATTTGGTGTGGCCAGCAGAGGAAAACGACATAAGAGACAATCCCTGCCTTCATGAAACTGCCAGTCTAGTAGAAAGAGCAACCCATCAGTCAATGAGCATATCAAACGCTGATTGTATGCTAGGCTCAAGAAATTTACATTTTATTTTTATTTTTTTGTTGGGGAGACACTAAAAGCTGGGAGGGTGGGGTAGATCAGGAGAGGCTTCATGTAGGAGGAGGCATCTGAGCTGAACTCTGAAAGTCTGGCTCCCAAGAGGTGGAGGCGAGAAGAAAGTGCATTCTAGGCAGAGATCCAGAGAGGGAATTTCATGTGTGAGGAGGAGCTAGAAGGGTGATTTGGCTGGACTGAAGAGGTCATTAAAGGGAATAATGCATAAGCCAGAAAGCTAAGTCGGGGCCATGTTGCAGAGGTTTTCCAATGTTAAACAGGGGAATTCTTGTTTGAGTCTTAGAAGTCATGGGGAGCCATTGGAGTTTATTGAGCAGGGGAGTGACAGGTCATATCTCTGTGTGAGCTGTGTAGAGGCTGGATTGTTGGAGCAGCATCCAGATGGGAGGGGCTGAAAGTCTGAGCTGGGGAGGAGGAGTGGGGGAGTGTGACTGTGGGACTAGAGAGACAGGGATGGATGGATGCCAGGGCGAGTGGAGAGGTGTTAGCACCAAGACTCAGTAACTGCTTGGATATGAGGGACAAGAGAGTGAGGAGCTGAGGGTGAGACAGAATGCAGACTAAAGAGCCACAATACACAGTAATATGTGCCAAGGATTTAAGAGGTATTTAAACAACGCACTTTGTGAAACTGGTGAGGCAAGCCCCACCCAGCCATGTGTCTGTATCTAAACAATCCCTCCAACCACGAGCTTCCTCCTGCTCAGGCCAGCTTCTTCATCTCCCATCGACTTGTTCTTCCACAGTCAATTTAGAACATGGGACTTGGGGGCAGATTCTAGCTCTTCCACTTATTTATTTCTCATGTGTTCTTGAACATCTAGCTTGATCTGTCTGGTGCTGTCTCTCATCTGAGAAATGATGGCTTGGGACCATCTAAATCTCTTTGATTCTTGTATCAATTGAGACGGGCCCATTTGAAGTCACTGCAGCAGCAGAGATGCCTGCAGAGATTTTGTTCCCAGGCACATCCTTGTTTCTCGTCCACCTTTGTCCCCAATCCGCACTGAGCTGTTCTTCACCTGAGCCTCCTGTTGGGCCTGAATTAAAGCACCACGTTGTGCCTAGTGCCTGCTGAAAGGTTTGCTCCCTGTCACCTGACACATTCAGGCTCCACAAGTCCCCATTGTCTGCATCCCGTCTTGTATGCATTGTTGTATAAGGGATAACCCAGCAGATTTTGAAGCCCTGGCATGTTTTGTGCTGGGCATGGGTGATGCTGGCATGTGGTCATTTCTGATGTGGACATGTGTGTGCTCGTGTGTATCCATGTTAGGGGTGTCTAGGCTAAGGGAAAATACTGAGACAATTTCAGAAGCTGCATGGAGTGTGTGTTTTACAAAGCCGTGGAAGGACTATTTTAGATATCACCTTAGGAAGTATTCTCTAAAGCAAGAAGAATTTCTCTGTGCACGCAGTTTTTGGGGTTTTTTTGTTCCCACTTGAGCAAATATAAGAACACACATGTAGAGAGACATTCCCAGTGTAACGGAGGCGACTGACTGTATTGTGAGCTCACTTGCATTTGTATATGCAGGAGACAGTCCTGCCAGACTGACTTTCCCAATGTTTATAAAAAATGAATTTGGGTGTTTATGAAGAATGCACGAGAGTAGTTCATTCCTCAGCTTGAGCTGGATTCAGTTCAGCAGTTTATGTCACAGTGGCTGACAGTGTGAGTAACATTAACTTCTGGGTGATGTGAAAGAAAGACAGAATCAAGGCCCAGGTTAAATAGAATTTAAATTGTTGAGCTGGGAAGGCTGAGGGGTGGGGAGAGTGCTAATATCAGTAAGATCTAGGTTTGGATCCCACCTGAGGCATTTTATTGCTGTCAGTTTAACGTCTCTTTGCCTTAGTTTCTCCATCTGTGAAATGGAGAAAATAACTGGAGACCTTACTTTACAGAGTGATTATGAGGCCCAAGTATGATCACAGGCTAATAGATTTGAGGCTGGATGGGACCTTCGAGGCTGTCCAGATCAATCTCCTCATTTTACATAAGAAGACACTGAAGCTCAGAGTGATTTGTTCATGGTCACATTGGTAGTATCTCATAAGTGGGGTTTGAAGGCCCATCTCTGTGAGTCTTCTTCCACACCATGCTCTAGAGCAGAAGTGTCAAATGGAGGAGGGTCACTGGCTACATGTGGCCCTCAACATGCCTGATTAAAATGTAATTAGGGGTCGGCTAGATGGCGCAGTGGATAGAGCACTGGCCTTGGATTCAGGAGTACTTGAGTTCAAATCCGGCCTCAGACACTTAACACTTACTAGCTGTGTGACCCTGGGCAAGTCACTTAACCCCAATTGCCTCACTAAAAAAAAAAAAAGAAAAGAAAATGTAATTAGGAAATGTTTAACAAAATAAGTAAAAATGCAATAAAATGGACATTATTACATTTTAAAAGTACCATGCAGCCAAGGGGACCTTCATGTACAGATTAGTAGCACCCATTTCTATTTGAATTTGACACCCTTTTGGCTAACTGAACATGCTGTGGGAGATTGGGTAGAGATTTTCCTGAAATTTTAAATTTGGACAAAATAAGTGACTCCAATTAAAATAAACAGTTAACTGACCACAAACAAAAACCGAGAGGATGGGACATTGTTTAGCAGTGGATAGAGTGCTGGGCCAGGAGTCAGGAAGACCTGAGTTCAAATGTAACCTGACACTTACTAGCCGTGTGACCCTAGGTAAGTCACTTAACTCTGCCTCAGTTTCCTCATCTATAAAGCAGGCAGAAGGAAATGGTGAACTACTCCAATATCTCTGCCAAGAAAACCCTAAATGGGGCCATGAAAAGTTGGACATGATTGAAATGATTGAAATAGACATAGAGATTATGTCTTAGAAATGGTGTGATAGCAGCTTGTTTGGTCTCTCTTTTAAGCATTTTTTCCCTTCTGGAGAGTCCAGCTCATGGCTCCTGGACCCCCCCAGCACTACCATGAGAGTGATTCCTGTTGATTTTCTTCCTTTTCAGATTCTATTTCACCAACTGGCATGGTACCAACGAGAATGAGCAGTCAGTGTGGAGACACTCCCCGAAGAAGCAGAAAAATGGCTATGAAAGGAGACGGGTTCTGGATGCCACGCCCCTCCTTGATGCCAATTCACTGGAGTACCTGTTTGCTCAGGTAGGAACTGGAGATCTCTGGGGGTGGAGGGGAGTGTGTGCGAGCAGGGGCAGGAGCAGGTCATTTCTAGGAATCTCATGACTACATCACTTACGCAGTATTTCTAAAAGCAAGTTGTGCAAAATGGAAATGAGCACTTTGATGTACAACCTTCTTTTTCTCTTCTATCCAGCATATGGAAATACCCATTTTATTTGGTGTTGGTTAAGATCAGAATTTTAGAAAAAAAATTTTTTTTTAAAGTTAACAGTCCTACTTCTTCTTTTTACACACATCTGTAGTTGGCCTGAATTAAAAGAACAATATTATTCTCACCAGTGTGGGAGTTATCCAGGGAGGCAGAGCTGGAAGGGCCCTTCAGAGAACATTTGGTTCAGCTGCTCCTAGCAAACCTTCAAGGGTTTGAGAAATGTAAGCTAGCCACAGATTGGAGAGTTCCATTTCATAGGACCCTAGGCCTAGAGCTGAAAGGGTCCTCAGAACTCATCGGCGCCAATCCCATCGTTTTACAAATGAACAAACTGAGGCCCAGTTACGTTTAGGGACTGGCCCAAGGTAAAGCATGAGAGGTAAGATCTCCCCACAGATCTTCTGAATCTGGAACAGGGGCTTTTTTTTGGGGGGGGTGAGGCAATTGGGGTTAAGTGACTTGCCCAGGGTCACACAGCTAGTAAGTGTTAAGTGTCTGAGGTCGGATTTGAACTCAGGTACTCCTGACTACAGGGCCGGTGCTCTATCCACTGTGCCACCTAGCTGCCCCTGGAACAGGGGCTTTTAAGCTGGAATCTGGTGGGTTTTTAGAAATAGAACTATTTTTGAACATTCTGAGTATTGGTTTTTTATATATTTTGGATATATTTGAATATCTTGAATATAACAATATTGATAACTATATTTGAACATGAGAGGTTCTTTTGTAAGTCATATGTATTGTATTGGATGCATTTTAAAAACTGATTCTGAAAAGGAGCCCAGAGGCTTTACTGGATACAGCTTAGGGTCCAAGACATATTAAAAAAAAAAAAAGGTTAAGAGATCCTGTTCTTGAACAAGTGCTCTTACCATTGAGCTACCCTGCTTCCTGGTTTAAAAACCAAAAGACACGCAAGAATGCACCAAATTTCAATGAGCAGGTGTCAGATTAACAGCCTGCCAGCTCCAGAAGCAGGCAGGTAGGCAGCAAGCATTTACTGAACACTTCTAGTGTGTCAGGCCATATGCGAAGCTCTGGGGATCCAAACAGAAGTGGAAGACAAAGGCTTGGCTTGGCTTTTTATAAGCTTGGGGGCCCTGAGTGACTGCCTAGATTGCTCTCATTCTCACTGGTCACTCCCTGGGTGTTAGAGGAGATGGTAGGGGACTTTTTTGGACCAAAGGAAAACAAGAAGTTACTTTAGATTTTTAAAAAATGTAACTATAGCTACATGTTTATCACAGTGTGAGAAAGTTCTAGATGTGTCTCCCTTTGAGGGGAAGTGGCTTGTCTGTGTCGACTCCCAGGTGTCTTCCCCCATCTGTCTCCTTTCCAAGCAAGAGAAAGTCGGTAGGGCTGCATTCACCAGGGGCTGGTGTTTGGCCAAGCAACCCAACAGACCTTTATTAAGCATCTGCCAAGTGCAGGGTGCAGGGCCAGGTCTATGGGAGGGACAGCAATTAATAAGCAAATGTTTCTGAAGTATCTCACAGGCTCTTCCTCCTCATCTCTGCCTGTTCAAATCCCAAGGCTGGGCTCAAAGAGCTGCCTTCTCTGGAGAGGCCTCTCTTGGTCGTCCCCTTCCCCCTTCCACTCCCAAAGCCACGACAATGTATTGAGATGGATGCTATTATCCCTACTTTACAGTTAAAGAAACTGAGGCAGACAGAAGTTAAGTGACAAGATTTAAGACCAGATTTGAATTCAAGTATTTCTGACTCCAGGCCTAGTACTCCATCCATTGAGCCATCAGTACTACATCTAGTTCAATGCCATCATTTTATAGGTGGGGGAACTGAGGCAGAGAGCTGAAAGGACCTACCCAGAGTCACACAACCAGGAAGTGGCATAAATTGCAGGATTTGAATCCAGATCTTCTGACTGTATGCCCTATTTGAGCTGGGTCTTGAAGGGTGGGTAGCATTTCAGCAGGTGAAAGCAAAGATAGAAGGGGAGGGCATTTTAGGGAATACCATGAACAAAGGCACTCCATGGGAGAAGAGAGGTTGTGAAATCATGGCGAGTGTCCAGTTTGGTAGAGCAGAGACGAGAGGAAAGGGAGTCATTTGAGATGAGGCTGGGTAGAGAAGAAGGGGTTAGACTAGTTAGGGCCTGTCAGGTTGACAAGCGTAGACTTGATGTGGTAGACGAGCAAGGACCCAGTGAATGATCGACCAGAATGTCTCTGGTCCCTCCTTGGTGGCAGACAGAGTGATGGGTACCAGTTATTAGATCTTTATTATTATTATTATTATTATTATTATTAACCAGACCTGTGAGAGAGAGAGAGAGAGAGAGAGAGAGAGAATGGTGCAGTGTCTAGGGCATCAGACTTAGAGTCAGGAACACACTAGCTGTGTGATGATCAGCAAGTAACTCAGCTTCCCTTTGCAAAGGCAAGAGAGGGAAGATAGAATTGTGTACAAGGATCAGCAAAGGGGTCAGTTTGTCCAGAGTGCATGAAGAGGAGCAACATGGAATAAAATGGATCAGGACCTGATGAGGAAAGGTTTTTGTTTGTTTGTTTGTTTTTTGTTTTTTGGTGAGGCAATTGGGGTTAAGTGACTTGCCCAAGGTCACACAGCTAGTAAGTGTTAAGTGTCTGAGGCTGGATTTGAACTCAGGTGCTCCTGACTCCAGGGCCAGTGCTCTATGCACTGCGCCACCTAGCTGCCCCATGAGGAAAGGTTTTAATCATCAAACAGAGGCGTTCACCTTTGGTCCTAGAGTTGGGCAGCTAGGCAGTGCATGGAGTGAAAGATGTGGAGTCAGGAAGACCAAAATTCAAATCCTCCCTAAGATACTTAGTTAGCTGTGTGACCCTTGGCAAAAGACTTAGCATCTCTCAGGCTCGGTTTCTTTATATGTAAAATGGGAACAATAGTAGCACCTACTTCATCGGGTTGTTGTGTGGGTCAAATAAGACAGTTTTTGTAAAGATCTTAGCTCAGTGCTTGGCACATAGTAGGCACTTTAGAAATGTTGCTATCACCATCATCTTAATTATCATCACCACTACAAGAATTAACCTGTATAAAGAGCTTTGTCAACTTCAAAGCTCTGTAGAAATGTTCAATGTGGAGATTTTGTTATAGATTGCCATTCAGTCTGGTTGCATCGGCCCCTTTGAGGATTAAGCCCTTGAAGCTTGAGGAGAAGACACCTAGGGCAGGTTTTCCTTTTTCCTAGCAGGGATCCATCTCTAGTTGCAGAGTTCTTACACTGTTGGGTGTGCTGGATGCCTTGGCGCATCTGGCGAAGCCCATGGACCCCTTCCTAGAACCACCTTTTTAAGTACCTAAAATAAAATGCGTAGAACTCTAAAGGAAATGAAAGGTTACTGAAAATAAAGATGTAATGTTTTCTCATCCAAATTCCTATACTCTCCTGTGTCCTGAGGAGGCTTTGCATCCCAGGTTAAGAACCTCTAATCTATAGTGTTCTTTCCTCCTTGACACCAGATAAGAAACTATGTGCTTAAGGTGGATGGATAGCAGTGGTTTTTATTAGCTGACAAACACTCCAGTATTTATCCTGGTACATATATGGCAAGGAAAAAGTAATTGGGGAGGCACGAATATCAGAGTGAAATCTGGGACAGCCTCATGTTGGAGGGGGCATTTGAGCTGAACAAAGAAAGCAGTTAAGAAAGCCCCCGACATTTTGGACACATCTGAAAATATATGCCTTGTTCTGCCCCTAGAGGAACCAGTCAGCCAACATTATTTAGGAGCCAGCCTCTACCACCTGTTCCCCAAGAGGAGGGAGACATGTTAAAGGGTTTTGTTCCTTGAGAATCTCTTAATTGAGGCAGTAGTTTCCTCCCTCCAGGCCAGGTAGCCAGGCTCCTCTGGGAGAGCCCCGTGTTGGGTGATCACATGAACTGCCAAGAATTTACCTTCCTCCTACTTAAAAGAAACTTTTCTCTTCCCTGAAGGGACAATATGATTTGGTGAAGTGCTTGGCTCCTGTCCGAGACCCAAAGACCGATCAGGAAGTGCACGAGATTGAAAACGAGTGCCTGGGGATGGCAGTGCTGGCTATTTCCCATTATGCCATGATGAATAAAATACAACTTCCAGACCTGCCGAAGGATGTCAGGTAAGGCTGAGCCCGTCTCTCAGGAGAGCTGATGGTGACACATTCTTAGCATTTTAATACTACATGTGGTTGTGTATGTGTCCCTGGAATGTTGTATGGTGGGAGATCCTCGGACACCAAGCTCTTGGAAGAATCTGCGAGTGACCTTGGCAATGAAGAGATGCATTGTGGGCACATGTTATTTATCGGGGAAGCAGTGGGGTGCAGGGTGAAGAATGCTGGATTTGGAGGCAGAAGACCTGGGTTCAAATCTTAC
Organism: Dromiciops gliroides; assembly: GCF_019393635.1. Lineage (NCBI taxonomy): Eukaryota > Metazoa > Chordata > Mammalia > Microbiotheria > Microbiotheriidae > Dromiciops > Dromiciops gliroides. The sequence continues at coordinate 13,987,767 of NC_057864.1, forward strand.
TTATGCCACTTACTACTTGTATGACTTTGGGCAAGTGACTTTTGTGGACCTCAGTTTCTTCATCTCTAAACTGAGGGGATTGGAGCAGATGGCCCCTGAGGTCCGTTCCAGCTCTTGGTCTGGTATACTATGGCTTCTGTGCAAGAAGTAGCAGAAGTGACATGATTCAGAAATAATTGTATGATCAGGAAAGAAGGGGCACCAGCCATGTGGGGAGTGACAGATAGTAGACAGTCGGGGACATTCACTCACTTCTGGGGAAATAATTTAAAAATAAAAGGAGGAAGCCTTTGTGGAGGATCAGTGGAAGAACAAAGGCAAGACTCTTACTGGTTGAAAAGGTGTAATGGGATGCATCCCTAGCAGATGGTAGGAGCTCACATACGAAGGAGAGGCAGATGCACCAAAGTACTGACAATCACTTTGCTGGTTTGCAGCTGGTTAGACTAGCTATGTCCCACCATCCCAGAATCAAAGAATTGACGTGTCTTCAAGCTGGAGGGATTTCTTAAGGTCCAACTCTCTGGTCCCTCTCATATTACCAAGTAGGAACTCGAAGCCCAGAGACTCTAACTTCCCAGCCCCAAGTCACATAGCAGGGGAGCTATTTCCCTATTCCACATCTCCCTCCCAAGCTAGGGACTTCATGTATCGCCAAAGCCCAGCTTGTAACAGAAATATGGTGATGGGGACTGAGGTTGATGCTATTGTTATCCCAGTTTAGAGATGAGGAAACCGAGGCAGATGGTGGTCAAGTGACTTGCCCAGGGTCACACAGACTGTATGTGTCAGAGGTAAAACTTAAACCCAGGCCTTCTTGATTCCAAGGCCAGGTGTTTGTCTCTTTACATCACACTGCTTCTCATTGAGTTAATACTGAATATTTTATAAAATACATCAAGATCATAGTTTTAAAGGGACCTTAGAAATCTTCTAGACTGAACCCCTCATTTATAGACAAGGAAGCTGGGGTTCAAAGAAGTGGTAAAGATTTGAAGTGGCATACAGTATCATAGAAGTGAGATGTAGCAGGGGCAAGATTCTAACTCAGCTCCTCTGACTTTCTCTATGCCCTTTCCAGAGGCTCAGCTGAGCACCCACTCCACGTTGGAATGGGATCTGCCATAAGATGGCTGTTTAGCATGTTATGTGTGGGCAGTCAACAAAAGGCAACAAGGGCATAGGTCGGTTGCTTTTGTTTTTCCAGAGTCCCCAATGAAATATTTGGCAAGCCTTGAAAGAGTTGGCCAAGACAAGGCTAGTGCATGTTTGACCCTTGGACTTCCTTTCTTCTGGCTAGCTTCTGATGTCTAGTTGAGTTCCTGCTCCCAATAGGCGAAGACCAATGCAGATCAGATTGCTTCAATAACAGCAGAATCTAATAATGGGTCTGTGGGTCTGTAGGTGAAGTTCTAAGGTTCCTGGAGAATGGGCACCTAGAGGCAACTTTTGCCATATAAATATTGAATAAAGACAAGTTTTCTCACCTCTCCTCTTTCACTTTCCATCTCTCCACTCCCCCTTTTTCTCTCTCTCATTCTATTTTTCTTTTTCAGTTACAAACGATATATCCCAGAAACACTGAATAGGACCATCAGACAAAGGAATCTCTTAACCAGAATGCGAATAAATAATGTTTTCAAGGATTTCCTTAAGGAATTTAACAACAAGACCATTTGCGACAGTAGCGTGACTCCCCATGACCTGAAGGTGAAATACTTGTCAACCTTGGAGACTCTAACCAAACATTATGGAGCTGAAATTTTTGAGACTTCACTCTTGTTGATTTCATCTGAAAATGAAATGAATAAATTAAACTCAAAAGACTGCGGCAACGTCATACGTTATGAAGTGATGGTGACTGGAAATCTTGGGATACTGTGGAGACAAAAACCAAATGTAAGGATGTGTGTGAATAGATGATAATGGAAAATCCTAAATCACAGGATTTTGTTTAGTGTGTCCAAGTTCATGCTTAACATGAACCTTTATTTTATTGGGAAAAAATGGCAGACACTGGTAGACAATGACTATCACCTGCTGGTGCATGTGTGCAGGCGTATGTGTGTATGTGTGTATGAAGGTCCTGCTCTGGTGTCTCCTTTTGGGTCTAGAGGATATTCTGTGATTCTTGAAAGCTTTGCCAATCAAACACAACCTATGGCAGATACTATTGATCTAGTCTGGAGCATAGACTGGGACTGGATTGTGGTCTCATTGATAGAGGGAGCTCCTAGGTGAGGTAACTCCTTCTGCTGTCATAGGCTGGCACCTTCTCTGCAGCATGTAATCGTACAGAGCCACCTAGAGCGCCAGAATGTTTGCTGACTTGTTGAGGTCACCCAATCACTGTGTTTTAACACTGGAAGACTTGGACGTCCAGGGGGCATGAGTCCTCCAGGTTCTCTAACTACTTTGCTACACTGTTCAGAGAAACTCATTTTAGCATATATAAGTATATATGTGTATATGTTTCTATACATGTATGTAAAATAGGCATACACATATATGATTCTCTATAAATATATCATGTCACTATAGTTATCTTTATATTTAGATAAATATAGATAGCCTCTCTTTACATATGTGTATGTATGCATGTGTATACACATGTGTGTATATGTATGCACACATATATGTATACACACATGTTTGTATATAGTGGGTTTATAATATATATGACATTTTATAGAGAAAGGAAGAGAGAGAGGGAAAGGAGAGACAGAAAGACAGAGAGAGGACAGAGAGAGAGAGGGATTTTGATGTGTCACTCAAAAACCTAATTCAGATCTTCAGGTGGAAACTGGATGATCAAATGGTCAGGGATGTGATGGGAGGGCCTGCATGCTTGAGGTAGTGGTTGGAGCAAATGATCTCTGGGTCCCTTCCAATGTTCGAGCTCTATGTGCATCAGTTTGTGTATTTCTGTATATTTCTAAAGGATCTTGGATCGATGTAGTCCATTTCTGTTGCTAGGTGATCCCTGAGGCTCCATCCAGTGCTAGACATTGTTTTGATCCTCTGCCTAGGTCCCAGGCTGGCCCTCTGAAGACTAGGCTCTGTCCTGCTGAACAGACAGCTTCCCTTCACTGGGATTGGCCAAGGACTATTGGTTAGCTCTGCTCAGACTCAGCTGCGCTTGCTTTGTTAGAAATGTTTCTCTCTTTCCAAGGGGGAAAGTAAGCCCCACCTCACTGAGGGGGTTCCTCATGTGTCTTTTAGGTGGTTCCTGTGGAGAAGGAGAAAAACAAGCTGAAGAGGAAGAAACAGGAGAGCAAACACAGGAAAGATGATGAGAAAAACAAAGCCCGGGAGGAATGGAACAACTTCTCTTACTTCCCTGAAATCACCCACATTGTCATCAAGGAATCCATGGTCAGCATTAACAAGCAGGACAACAAGAAGATGGTACGTTGGCTGTGGTTTCCCTTCCTCCTCCTCTCTGTCATCAAAGCCTCCCAGGGCAGCCACGGGACTGAGGGGAAAGAACTTCCATGCTCAGAGGACACCGTCCTCCACCTGGTATTCAAAGCCCTCCCAAATCTGGCTCCCCTGACCTTTGTACTGTTCCTCCACCTTGCTCCTCTTCACCCACTCTGTGCTTGTCTGTCCCTACCTGTTCTGTGTGTCCCACATCCCATCTCTTACCTCTCCCTCATGCCTGGAATGCTCTCCCCGCTCACTTCTGCTTTTTGCAATCCTCGGGTGCTTTCAAAGCACAGCCTACCTGTGTCTCCCGTCCAAGCCCTATTCAGATCCCTGTGATTACCAGTTCCTTCCCCCCTCTGTCTGTCTCTCTGTCTCTCTCTCTGTCTCTCTCTGTCTCTCTCTCACTTGGTCAGTCTCTCTCTCTGTCTCTCTCTGTCTCTCTGTCTCTCTCTGTCTCTCTGTCTCTCTCTCTCTCACTCACTTCACATTACCTTGTATTAACTTAGGTCTATATGTTCTTCTCTGAGCAGAACATAGGCTCTTTGAGGGAACAGACCGATTTATTTTTGTCTTTTTATTCCCAGTGCCCAGTACTGTGACTTGGACATAATAGTTGCTCAATTTAATGTTGCCTTGGGCAGCTCACTTTACTGATATTTCTTGGCCCACTCTCCTCATGTATTAGATGCGAGTGTTGTACTAAATAACCTCTAAGGCTCCTTCCATTTCCTAGTCCCTGACCCTGTGACCAGATGGCCTCTGAGGTTCCTTCTGCCTCTGTTCCTCTGACCATGTAACATCTGAGGATCCTATGGATCGAATTGAATTGAAATGGGCACTAATCATGTGCTCACTCAGACCTCTTCCCCCTTCTCTCAGTCAATTCCAGGTCACTGAATTTCACGGAGTTCCTTAAATGCCAGCACTAGCAGGTCTTTCCTCCAACTGTGCCTCTGACCCCGCTTGGCCAGCCTTCCGGAGATCTGACAGCATCGATGTTTAATTTGCAGAAAGTTAGCCAGTTCATAGGAAAGGGCCATCCATTGGCAGCATTGTTTCCTCCAAAGTGCTCATGTCTTCCTGGCTGCTGGGCAGCGAGAGGTGGCCAGAGTCACGCCACCAGCTGGCCATGGACAAGACTGGGGCCAGGGCCGCCCCGGAAGCTCTTTGTGCTGAGTCTTTGTCTCGTGGTTTGCAGGGGAAGGTCCCAGGGCTTCTATTTTCTCTTCCTTGACACCCCTCAAACATGCTTTGGACAGGGGCAGATCTCAGTTGTAGGGGAAGTGGAGATGGGGGAGGCTAGGCAGGCACCTGCTGGCCCAATGCCAATAAAAGGATTGGCCTGAGTGGCAACTCTGACTATTAAAGGCAAAGAACAGATGGTGAGACAGAGGGAGGGCATGGTGAAAAGAGAAGCAAAGGACAGAGAATGTCGGCGATGTGGTGGGAGGAGAAAGAGGAGAAGGGGAAAGGCCAATTCCATTGGTTCTACACTGTGATCGCTGGTCACTGCCACCAGAACTGTGTGGCTCTTGTTTCTTCATACCTCATTATGTGTGTATGCACTTTTCCTCAGATGCAATGGGAGCTTCTTGGGAGCAGGGACAGTTTCCTTTGTGTCTTTCCATCCCCTGTGGCTAACACTGTACTGGGCATCTCGTAGGTGCTCAGTAAATACTTTGTGCAGCCAGACATCTCGGTGGCTCAGTGGATAGAACACCAGGTCTGAAGACAGGAAGACTCATCCTTAGGAGTGTGAATCCAGCTTCAGACACTTACTGGCTTGTGACCTTGGACAAGTCACTTAAGCCTGTTTCCCTTAGCTTCCTCATTTGTAAAATGAACTAAAGAAGGAAATGAAAGATTCCTCCAGTATCTTTGCCAAGAAAACCCCAAGTGGGTTCATGGAGAGTAGGGCACAACGGAAATGACTAAACAACAACATGAAGCACCTACTATGTGCCAGGCACTGTGCTCAATACTAGATATACAAAAAGAGTCAACAGATACATATCCAAGTAGAGATAAAACAGAAAATCATTACAAGGTCATCTGTGGGACTGGGGGTGGGGGAGCAAAAGCAGGTTGTGCGAATTGGTAAAGGCTTCACCCAAAGGGGAGTGAGAGTCAGAGCTACAGCTTGAAGAAATCCAGAGATTCTGAGAAAAGGAGGTTAGTAGGGAGTGAATTCCTGAGATGGGGATTAGCTAGTGCCAAGGCACAGAAATGAGAGATAAGAGCATCCCGTCTGGGGAACACTCAGGCCAATTTAGCTGGCCCCCAGAGTGCATGAAGGGGAGTTAAATACACTGAAGTCTACAAAGGCGTTGGAACCGCATTGTAAAAGATGCTTTCTCCTATGGGAGTCATGCACCCGGATCCTAATATCAAACATGTTTTTTTAAAAGAGTTCCTAACATCCCTTTCCCAGCCTTGGCAGTTACTCAATGGTACTGCCATCTCCCAGGTCCCCTCACATCCACTCAGTCAATGCTATGACATTCCTCTCTTGATAACTTGCCTTGTCACTATGTCATAGCTCTATTTCTTGCAGCACTTTGCACAGTGCCTGACACATAGTAGGTGTTATAAATGTTTGTTGATTGATTGATTGAAGTACAGTTACAGGTACCACATCTTATTCAAGGTCTTTCCTGACCTGCTTATCCCCCTGAGTTCTTAGCACTCTCTCCCTCTAGAAATTACTTTGTATTTTTTTTGCTTTGAATAGAATTTTATTTTCCAAAATATATGTAAAAACGAATTTTAACATCAATTTGTAGAAACTTTATGTTCCAACTTCTCTTCCTCCCTCCATTCCCACCCCCCACCACAAAAGAAAACAGATGGAAACACATTAAAATTTTTTTTCTTTTCCTCTTTGACAATTCCTTAATCTGAAGTTTTGGGGGTTTTTTTGATTGTTTTCTCTCACAACTAGCTAATAGGGGAATTTTTCCATCACTACTTTGTATATTTTTGTATTCACTCACTTTAAAATGTATCTATTCCTGTCCCTGCCCCACCCACCAGTGCCATGGAAGCTCCCTGAGGTCAGGCACTATTTCTTCTTTGTCATTGTATCTCTAGCCTCTCACTCAGTGCCTTGTTCAGAACAAGTGCTAAATAAATCCTTGTTGAATTGAACAAGTCCTTTTATAAAGCATCCCTTTACTTAATTCCTCTCCTTTTTATCAATGTGGATATGGGTGGTAAAGTCTAGCTTTTTCCCTTGTGATATTTCCCACACAATGTCCTTTCCTCTCCATTCTCACAGCCTCCCTGTATCCCACCACCTCCTTCTCTCCTTGAGGGAAGGGCCATATTTTGCCTTTCTTTGTATTCCTATCCCTTAGCATCCTGCTTGGCACTAGTAAGTGCTTAATGAATGTTTGTTGACTTGTTGACTTAGGGTTTCTTTACCCCTTCTCTGAAGTTGAGAAGAGTTTTCACTTGTTTTGTGAATAAAAACGAACCTCTGAATGTTGAAATACAGGTCTCCCCCCTGTAGGCTCCCCTTGTTTGAAAGGGTCTTTGCTCCTAGCCATGCTGTGACTGAGCACACGCAAGCATTGCCTCCAGTTTAGAGAAATGCTGCTTGCCCAGGGCCCTACAGCTAGCAAGTGTCTGAGGGAGAGTCTGGAAGCAGGTCAGACTCCAGTGGCTCCAGTGCTTTCCATTGTGTGGAGATGCCCCCTTATAAGGGCTGCATCAGCTCACCTTTACTAAGGATACAGGACATTTGCCATTGCTCGCTTTGACTTGAGACTTTTACTTGAGAATTTCAATGGGAAATTCTATCTCCTCTTCTCTCTGACTATGTCTTAGATTTCCAAATTACCATGTGAGGGTCACTGCCCCCATTGCCCATTTCCCATTTCACCTGGTGCTTCTAAGCCCACCAACATCTTCTTGTCATTGTCAGTGTCTAGCAGAAAGGCTGCTGGACTTGGAGTCAGGAGAGACCAGGGTTTGATACAAGCTCTGACTCTTCCTAGTTCTGTGACCTTGGACAAGTTACAGCCTCAGTTTCCTCATTTATAAAATGGAAATAATAATATAGAGGGGGTATGGTATAATCAACCAGTCACCAAATAATTACCAAGTACCTACTATGTGCCAGGCATTGGGCAGGTGCTGGGAATCCAGACACAAAAGACAAACTAGTCCCTGCTCTCAAAGCAGATGACCTCCTACTGGTAGGGGCCAGAGAGAGTGGGGAGAGACATGACCTGTACACATTCAAGTATATGCAATAGTCAATAAACATTTATTAAGTGCCTACTATGTGTCAGGCACTGTGCTAAGCACTGGGGATACAAAAAAGGAAAAGAAATAGTGGGAGGTAGTGCCTATCATTGGTTCCATTTTGCAAATGGAGTAACTGAGTGAGGAGGAAGAGAACAACCATTCATATATAGCACCTAATTCATGCCAAGCACTGTGCTGAATGCTTTAGAACTAACTATATTATCTAATTTGATCCTCATAACAACCCTGGGAGGTAGGAGCTATTATGATCTCCATCTCACAGGTGAAAGACTAAGGCAAACAGGGTGAAGTGACTTGGCCAGGGTCACACAGCTAGTAAGTGTCTAAGGCTGGATTTGAACGCGGGTCTTCCTGTCTCCAGGCCAAAAGCTCTATCCACTGTGCCACCTAGATTCCCTTGGACCTAAGTTTGCCCAGATGTAAAATTAAGGGGCTGGACTTGAGACTCACCGGGATTTCCTCTGGATTTAGGATCCTAAAATGTGGCTGATAAGATGTGGGACAGGATTGTTGTTGGGATGAGATGAAATCCTGTTAAAAAAAAGTGTAGTGCAGACCTTAAGGCATGGCGTAAATTATTATTATCACCTCGTTCTTCTCATCTTGGAGTCACCAAGAGAGGAAACTAGTCCTGGGATGAGTCACCATTCTACTTTCAGCATTTCATATTTAATCCTCCATGAGTACTAGATTTGGGGTGCAGCTGGGGGGATAGAGTGCTGGACCTAGAAGAGCTGACCTCAGACACTCACTAGCTGTGTGACCCTGGGCAAGTCATCTAACCTCTGTTTCCTTTGATTTTCTCATCTGTAAAATGGTGATACTAATAGTACCTAGCTCCCAGGGTTGTTGTGAGGATCAAATGAGATCATAATTGTAAAGTGCCTGGCCCAAATAGGGGCAATGTAAATGGTAGTCACTATTATTATTCATAATATTATTATCATGAATATTGTTTAATGCTCTGTGTGCACAGGGACACAACATTCTGCCTACTTTTTGGAAATCAATAAAAAGCATTTGGATTGTCAAAAACCAGATCCATCAATAAACAGTCACTTAAACTCAAAGAATCATGATGTAGAGGGCAGCTAGGTGATGCAGTGGATAAAGCACTGGCCCCAGATTCAGGAGGACCTGAGTTCAAATCCAGCCTCAGACACTTGACACTTACTAGCTGTGTGACCCTAGGCAAGTCACTTAGCCCTCATTGGCCTGCCCCCCACCCCCAAAAAATAAAAATAAAAAAGAGACATGACGTGTCTAAACAAGGGGAAAAGGAGTCAGATTTCTCTGTATATTGTTTCAGTGCTACATGGCCGAGCATTATGTTTTTATAGATTTAAAGGTGGGGGTAGGGAATGGTTTAAGCAATAGAGGAAAATGCCAAGAAGATTAGAATATTTGGGGGGTTCTGTGTGTGACATTCACATTCTCCCCTCTCTGTGCTTTGTGTTCTAAGACATTTTGCCTCATCAGCATCCCTGTGGCTTTGGATGAATGTGCTCATTACATTGACTTTAATTGTCAAGGTTGGTCCAAGATGGAGGTGATCTTGTTCACCTTCTGGATGGAAGCTCATTTGCTGTGGGTTCAGTAAAAGCATCTTTGGGATGATTCCAGCTCCATACAGGATGACAGGGACAAGATGTACCTCACCCTAGCGGTTTTGATTTCTCCCTCTAGGAAGAGCTCTTGAAAGCTTTTTGTCCAGTGTCATTTGAAGATAATGATAATGTCTTCCCAAATTGATTGGTGGCTGTAATCTCTGGACTCCATTTCTCCCTTTTTTCCATGCAGGAGTTAAGCCTGTCTTCTCACGAGGAAGCCTTGTCTTTTGTGTCTCTGGTGGATGGGTATTTCCGGCTCACGGCGGATGCCCATCATTATCTCTGCACAGATGTCGCGCCTCCACTGATTGTACACAACATAGAAAATGGCTGCCATGGCCCGATCTGGTTGGTTAAATTGCCTTTTGAGCTGCCTTTGATGGAAAGAAAATGAGCTGGTGCTCTGGTGACATTCTTCTTGCCATTTTGACTTTGATGGATCTTTAGCAGTTGTGGCCTGTGTGTACATGAGTGTGTGTGGTGCACATGCGCATGTATGCGTGTATGCACGTGTGTGTGTGTGTGTGTGTGTGTGTGCATGTGTTGGGGTGTTGCGTTAACTCTCCTTATGTGAAGTGAAACCAAGGAAACCAGTTCAGTCTCAGACAAGTACCAGATGGCCTGGGTCCAAGGCCTGACTCCAATAATTACAAGGCTATGGGAATGTCAACAGCTACTCAGCCTCAGTCTAAACGTATCTCTACCCACTTGTACAATGAGGATGATAAGGCTCTTAGAGGCAGCATGGTGCAGTGGGTAGAAGCGTGGCCTTCAGAAGTCCTAGTTTCCAATTCTGCCTCAGATATTTGCTTGTAGGCAAGTCACTTAAGTCCTTTTTGCCTCAGTTTCCTCATCTGTAAAATTCGGGAGTTGGACTAAATGACCCTCTGGTTGACCTCAGAGGCGTCACTCTGCAAGCCATTCTCAAATGCCAGAGAAATGTGAACTGTGCTTCTTGACCATAGGCTGGGTCCTTAATCCCTGCTGGCCAAAGGACCACAGTTCCAGAGTTGGAATAGCCCTCAGAGGCCAGTGAGTCCAATCTCATTTTGTAGTTGTGAACACTGAGGCCCAGGAGAGTGAAATCATTTGCCTAGATCACCCAGGTAAGAGATATCAGAGGGGCATCTAGATGGCGCAGTGGATAGAGCACCGGCCCTGGATTCAGGAGTACCTGAGTTCAAATCCGACCTCAGACACTTAACACTTACTAGCTGTGTGACCCTGGGCAAGTCACTTAACCGCAATTGCTTCACTAAAAGAGAGAGAGAGAGAGAGAGAGAGAGAGAGAGAGAGAGAGAGAGAGAGAGAGAGAGATATCAGAGTCAGGATTTGAACCCGGGACTTCTATCTCATAAGCTCATGCAGCAGAGATTTATATAGGCCCTTCTACGTAGCCCTCATGTTGCTGGGAATGGTGGAAGATACAGAAAAGAACAATCCACAGGCTCTCAGGGAGCTTAAGATCTCTGGGGAGACAAGACCTGAGAAGAGCTGGCAGAAGTGGATGCCCCAAGGCAATAACTGCCAGAGACACCAGGAGATCTGGGGCATCTGGGGCAGAACAGAACCTCAGGGGATTATCACCCACAAAAGCAGGGGAGGAAGCACTGTATTCAGATAGTAGAAGCATTGTCATGCCAATGAGCGATTTGACTTTTTCTGCTTGGATCCAGAAGGCTCAACTAGGAAACTGCAAAGCAGAAGGGATAGATAGTCTTTGGGGAAACTGAGGAATAATGTGAGCTAGCACAGAGGCTGGGTGACAACTTTAACAAGTGTTTATTGAGTGCTGATTCCACACAGGACCCAGGGCTAGGCACTAAGGATGTAAAGCTAAAAATGAAATATTCCCTGCATCTCTGAATACTTGTCTGAGGTGTTGGAGAGCTCAGGTTCTTAACCTGGGGCCCACGGAACTCTAGATCTCAGAAGGTCCATGGACTTGAGTGGGGAAAAGGGACATCTTCCTTTTCACTAACCTTTAACTGAAAGTTCACACGTCCTTCAGTTTTTTAAAAACATGATTACTCTGTAAGAGTATAAGTTGGAGAGGTGCTGCCCTGCACTGGTGGAAGGAATATCTTCTTCTGGGAGTTCCCTGTGTCAATGAAAATCACAGATCCAGTGGTTTTCCGTCCCTATGGTGGAGAAGCAGCAACAGTCACCAGCCCAGTCCCCAACTAACCAGGCATTCAAAGCAAAACAATCCAGGAGGGAAGCCTGCCCTCACTCCTCGGCAGCTCCAGAAATTCTCCTTCTCAGCCACAACATTAGATTTGGTCAGGCCCCTCCTAAATCCTTCTCCACCGGCTCTTCATCAAGCCCTCAGCCACTCAGTGTTGCCACTGAAAGAGGACTGGTCCCTGGAGTAAGGGCCTGAATTCAAATCCCCCAGGTGATGCTTACTACTGTGTGACCTTAGGAAAATCACCTAACCTCTCTGAGCCTCCAATTTCTCACCAGTAAGATGGAGAGTTGTCCTTGCTGGCCTCAGAGGTCCTTTCTCAGCTCTAGGGCTATGGACCTTGGCCACATTCCTGTATATCTCTTTAAGGACCAGTGGTGCAGGGGAAAGGTGGGGAGGATCTGTTCTAGAGTGGGGGGTCACACGGAGCAAAGGAGCCATGGGAAAGGTGTTGGGGAGAAAGGCTTGGGCTGGCCAGGTGGGAAGTAAAGAGTCCAAGCCAGCCCAAGGTCAAGCCTGGCTCACAAGGAACGGAAACGTGAAGGGTGGAATTGTCGAGACTCCGTGGTCTGACATTCCCTCTTTTACTAGTCCCTCCCCAGACACTTTATTAGCAATATAGCCAATTATTAGCTATTGGATAGTATAGACTATTATTAGCAATATAGCCAATTATTGGCAAATAATTAAACGTTAAACTCACAGTCACTTTACAGAGGAGGGAATGAGGCACTGGGAAGGCCATTGCTCACCCTTGGTCACATAGCACCAGGCCAGAACCCAGGTCTTTTGGCTCCCAGCCCACAGGCCATAGGCCCATCCCCAGAGATCCTGGAGGCAGCTGCAAAAATCTAACAAGAAGGGAAGGAAAGCTAATGGGTGACCACTCCCCTATGTTTCTATCAGGATCCCTAAGGCCATCGTGAGAATGGTCAATTTTGAGAGGTAGAGCATCAAGATTGGGGATAAATTATTCAGTTAATTGATCTTTTATAAATGGAAAAAGTGAAGGCCGTGAGGAGAAGTGACTTGGTTCTGCCCACATTGAGGCCAAGATTCAATCAAAAGTAGAGAAGTCTTGACTTCTCTTGTCTGCTCACATCACAGGTGTCTTACAAGCAGCTCTCTCCAAACAGAAAATACGTGCATGACACACTTCTCAGGTTACTCTATCATTTGCACTTTCTCTATCACTTTATTAAGTCTAGACAATCAACAAAACAAATCAAGCCCTGTTTTGTAGCATGTGCTGAGTGCCAAGGTACAAATGCTCACGCTGAAAATTTAACAATCAGCTCTTAGAAGCTGGTGTAAGCTGGCTCCAGCACACTCTTCTATGATATAAGGGAAGATCCTTTGGTCTTGCCTTAAGATCATGTTGGTAAGTCTCCTTCCAACTTTCTGAACCACTACCCCCATGATATTGTTTGTAAATAGGTGTGGCTGTTGAGCATTAAGAGCTGGCCTCAGAATCAGGGTGACCTGGGTTCAAGTACCACCTCTGATGCATACTGGTTGTATGACCTTGGGTGAGTCATTTAACATTGGAATCAAGAGTTAGATTCCTAATCCGGGCCATGCTACTCTTGCACCTGGGAGATCTTGGGCAAGTCCATCCATATATAGAGAGATAGAGATAAATAGATATAAAAATATGTAGATATAGAAATATATAGAGAGAAACATATATATAGAAATATATTTACATATAGAAATATTCCTCCTACTGCCTTGTTTTAAAATAATAATAGCCCAAAGAATTATAATGACCATATTTGACATCACAGAAGGGATGAGAACATACACTTTTTTTCCTTCCACTGGAGAGGTGGGGTACTGTGGGTGAAGAAAGTTGCATATGCTGTCAGCAGCCATCAATGGGTCTGTTTGTTTTGATGAATTTGTGTGTGTGTGTGTGTGTGTGTGTGTATTTGTTTCAAGGGAAGGCTTATGTGGTAGGGCAAAGGTAGAAGGGTACATTTTGAAGTCAGTGTGATGTAAAAACAAAGGCATCCATCAAATGTAAAGCTAAATATCAAACAAGAAAGCAACAGCAAGGGCATCATGGGAGTAGAGAGCAGCTTGGATGTCCACAGATGTCTCAGGGTGAGGAGGGAGGACTTGGGGGGATGCAGATTCAATATGGCGGCTTGGTGTGATCGCCCTTACCCTCTGTCTGCTCTCCTTTCCTTTACCACAGTACTGAGTATGCGATCAATAAGCTGAGACAAGAAGGCGGCGAGGAGGGCATGTACGTTCTGAGGTGGAGCTGCACAGACTTTGACAACATCCTCATGACCGTGACCTGCTTTGAAAAATCAGAGGTCAGCCCGGGCTTTGACTTCTCTCGACTGGCTTGGCTTAGGGAGGTGGTGGAGTGGAGGAGGATGACAAAGGGGAAGAGGGGTGGCGGTTAGTGAGAACAAGGAGCTCTGATGGAGCCTGGCCTGGGGCTGCCTTGTTCTTCCATGGAAGACAAGAAGCAAGTTGGGGGCTGTGGAGAGCAGACAGAAGTCAGGCTAAAGGGAAAATGGCAGTGGGATTGGTTCTAAGAGCTGGACTGAGTGATCCAGTGCCCAGGTTTCCCACTTCAGGAAGTAGATGCCCTGGCCTGGCCAGTGTGGGTCTCCTTCCATGTGGGAGCACAGTGGGGACGTTCTAGGAAGGCAGAGTTCATATCCATTGTTAGGAAAAGCCCACAAACAAGAGGCAGGTAGGTGGTGCCTCCCTCTCTATGCCCAGTTTCCCCATCTATAAAATGAGAGAGTTGGACTAGATGTCTGTGAAGTTCCTTTCTGTTCCACATCTAGGATCCCAATTTATAAATGGTTCTCATGTAAAAAAACCAAAGTTCATCAAAAAACCCTTTTAGAAAGGAACGTGCGTAATGAGTGGAGGTGCTGGCTCCTCTCCTTGGAGGTCTTTAAACAGCAGTTGCTTGACCACTTGCCAGAGATGCTATAGATGGGTTTCTGTTGAGAACCCATTTGGCCTGAGTGTCCTGTGAAGGTCCATCCAACCCAGAGATGTTGGGACTGAATGAAGGCTCAGTGGAGAACTGGCCTTTAAAGGCAAAATGAATGGGAAATGCAGATTTCTATAGCAAATCAACATATCTTAGTTGAGAGAAAGGTGAGCCTGGTGGGTGGAGGCCAATAGAGACAAAGGGGCAGTGATAGACAAGGAAGGAAAAGCGACCAGAGGCCTGAGAGAATTCAAATCATCTGAGGAAAGGAAATGACAGAAGGAGCATATAGAGCTACCAAAGGGGAGACCTGGAAGAATGTATTGGCCAGTCAGGAAACCCTCTCCCACTCGCCTTTCAAACTGCCCTAGCAGCAGGAGAAATGCTGTAATGGATGCATTGCGGCCCCCCCCACCCCGCCGACCTCACTGAATCCTAAACTCAGTTTCACCTCGGACACTCAGTGCCTCTGGGACTCCCGACAAGTCGTCTAATCCCCAGGAGCCTCAGCTTCCTTTCCAGCAAAGTAGGGATCATAGATCTAGAGCTGGGGGCGGGGCTTCAGGGCCATGCAGTACAACCCCCTCATTTTACAGATGAGGGAACCGAGACCCATGGATGCCCAAGGTCATTTGAGCAGACAGTAAGCATTAGAAGTGAGATTTGAACCCAGGTCTTCTGACTAATCAGGGTTCTCTCCACCGGACCATGACACCTCCCCAGGTTAAAAAACACTTGTGGTACTGATCTCACTGGCTTCATACAGGAATCCGCTGAAATGATTATGAAAAGTGCTTCATAATGCTAATAATAACAGTGACTGACATTTTGGCTGTGCTTATAAAAGTACTTATAAAAACCTTATAAAAGTACTTTACATACATCATCTCCTTTGAGCCTCAAAATAATTATAAGGTTGATAATCAAAGTGGTTCACATGCCCCATATATAGATAAGAAAACTGAGGCCCAAAGAGGTTAAATGATTAACCTGGGTTAACCCTATAGGACCTAACCTGGGTCCCATAGCTTGGAAGCTCCAAAGCCAAGGGTTCCCAAATCAGCTCTCTTTCCATTCTAAACAGTATTCTCTCTTGGCTGGTAAGTGTTTGCTCTTAATGAATAATGCCTGGGCTTGTCATACCCAGCTCTCCCTGTCCATTAGTCTTTAGAGGAAATTTAGTGTTGCTTTAGTGTGATTGGATGAAGCCCAGCCTGGCCTGTTTTGGGTAGAGGCAGCGTCAGGATGCTCTGAGTTCTTACTGAGACTTCCTTTAAGGGAAGATGCAGAGCAGGAGCTGATCTGTATAGGAAAGAGACTTTCCCCATCCTTACTTCTCCACCAATGACATCATAGGTCCAGACCCCCAAAGAGATCAGTTACTTCTGTGTTGTTTGAAAATTTATGGGGGTGTCTATCTCTGTCTCAAGTTTTAGGGAATTTAGCTGGGGTTTCTAATATATTGTTACTTAGAAATTAGAGCTACCAGCTGTGTGACCCTGGGCAAGTCACTTAACCCCAATTGCCTCACTAAAAAAACTAAAAAAAAAAAAAAAAGAAATTAGAGGCTACTGTACCAGTTTGGGGCATGAAACATTTATTAAAGCATACTAAATGTTAGAGAAAGTGAGAGCACATGGTTAGAAGCCCTACTTACCTAGAATAGGTAAGCCAAAAGAGAGCGAGACCCCTCTCGAGGGTTTTTAACCTGTCTCAGGTAGAGGTGGGTCACCCCACCTTGATCCAAGCTAATTGGCCAGTAACATTCAGGTCCATTGATTGACATGAATTGAGGGTGGTCTTAAGGTGAGTTAGCTTTATTTGAAATTCTACTGACTCTGGGCTGGTCTTAAGAAAGATCAGGCAAGGCTTTCTGGGTCCCCCAGAACCCCATTATTTTCTCACACTTCTGTTCCATTGAATTCAACCGGCACTGATCAATCCAACAACAAGTATGTATTAGGCACTTTCAAATGCCAGTCACCAGGCTAAGTGCGGAGGAGGCAAAGATAAAACAAAACCAGCCCTGTCCTCAGGGAGCTCACCTTCTGCTCATGTAGACAACATTCACATATGTGGGTATAGACAAGATGCATAACCAAGCTCGTGGCCATATAGAGGAAGGCACTAGCAGCTAGAGGAGGAGGAAAGGCCTCCAGCCCAAAGAAGGAGAGGCTTGAGCTCAGTCCTGAAGAAATACAGGAATTCTAAGAGGCAGAGATGAGGAGAGAGCATTCCTGACATGAGGTCCAACCGGGGCAAAGGCAAAGAGGTGGGAAATCGAGTGACTACTATATGCCAGGTACTGGCTAGGAGCTGGAGATGTCCAAATGCATCCTTTCCCCAGGTCCCTTTGAACATGGCATGGCACTCAGTGGTTGTAATTCTTCCAATAGCAGATGCTAACGAGCCAGAAGCAGTACAAGAATTTCCAGATCGAAGTGAAGAAGGGGAAATACTCCCTGCATGGCTCCGATCGCGTGTTCCCCTCCCTCAGAGGCCTGATGGACCATCTCAAAAAGCAGATCCTGAAAACGGACAACATCAGCTTTGTCCTGAAGAAATGCTGCCAGCCCAAACCCAGAGGTGCTGCCAATCAGGATGGTCATCCCTTCCTCCTCCCCTCCCCTCTGCTCCCCTTCCCTCCCGCTTCCTCCTTCCCCCTCTCCCTTTTCCCCTCTCCATTTCCCCCTTCCCTTCCCTTCATTTCCCTTCCCTTATTCCTCCTTCCACCAGTGCTCACATAGTCAGATTATCTAAAAACTTGAAACTATTGCTTACCCCAAAGCGGAAGGAGCTTTCTTAGGAGCAAGTGGATCTCCTTCTCTAGAAATGTCTCAAACATGGACTCAGGGGTGGGAGGACATTGGTGGGGGAGCTTAGAGAGGGATTCTGGTTCTAGTCCAAGTGATTCCAGATGGTGTCCGAGGTTCCTTCCAGCCTTGGAATTCTGGGAGCCTGTGATCTCCATGTAGGCATTCCCTAGTGAGTGTCATGTGTATATTCATGTGTATACCATCTGTATCCTCATCTGTATACTCAGAATGTATTCTAATCTCTTGTGATCCCTCATAGGACAGGGTGTTCTGCAAAGCATTCAGCAAATCAATTCAGTTCAAGCATTTATTAAGCACCTGCTGTTTGTCAAGCACTGTGATAGATGCCAAGAATACAAGGACAAAGTTTACATAGTCCCTGCCCTGAGGGATGTTGAATTTTACTGAGAGACAGAGCATTTATATGGAGAAGTTCTACTCTCTCTTTCTATGGTGAAATGTTCATGTTTGCTGAAAGACCGTTCAGTTCATAATGGCAGCTTGGTGACTGCATAGACAGCTGACATGTATACATATGGCTGTTAGTAAACGCATTAGTGTATATACATACACTCACATATATTAATAGAAATCAACAGAAATATGAAATATAAACATATATATGAGCATATGTGTGTATACCTACATATACTTATACACATACATACACATATAGACTTTATTGTCCAGTAGAATATAAAATCCCTGAGAGCAGGGACTGTTTTAGCACTGACCTTATGTTTTTACCCTGTGTGTGTATATTTGTGCGAGTGCATGTGTGTGTGTGCGTGCACTTGTGTGTGTATTTGTGTGTGTGTGTGTTCATGTGCATGTGCATATGTATGTGTGTGTGTTCTCTTCAACACCTCAAGAGCAGGACCTCAGCCTTCCGCATCCACTTTAAGTCCTTCATGTTGCTTACTTTCTCTTCTACAAAACTAGCAGACTCCTTGGGTTCTAACAGCAGCTAGAAGTTGGCTTTCCAGTAGAATGAACATGGACCCTCTGTCTTTTCCAGAAATTTCTAATCTACTCGTGGCCACCAAGAAGGCACAGGAATGCCTGCCAGTCTATACAATGAGCCAGCTGAGTTTCCATCGAATTCTCAAGGAAGACATCATTCAGGTGAGTTCACTGAATTTCTCCCTGCCAGCCTTATGGAATATCCCTGTCAGCTTTGAGATGAGGAGACCTTCCCTTGGGGATATTGTCAGGGAAGGTTGAACAATAGGGCTTTTATTTCTTGCTGGAGTGAAATTAGCCATGGCTGGTATCCTCCCAGCCCTGCAGGAACAGATGTCAACATGTCACATATCAAGGATCGTGAGATCATAGATTGAGAGGTAGAGCAGATCTGAGAGCCATCTAGTCTAACCTTCTCATTTTGCTGACGAGGAAAATAAAGCTTAATTGACTTGCCTAAGATCACAAAAGTATTAAGACACACAAGATTCGAATCCAGGACCTACAACTCCAAATGTAGTGCATCTTTCTGACTCACACTACCTCTCAAAGTTGTCCCCTGGTTATTGACTTTCTCTCGGCGTCAGTTTCCTCATGTATAAAACAAAAATGATGATGACCGCCCTCCCTGTCTACATAAGTAGATAAATTGATAAAGCATTTATTAATAACTTACTCATTCCAGGTATTATCTCACACTCTTGTAACAAAGAAAGTTCTTTGTCAAACAGTGAAGAGCTATTGATGAGTTGGTAAGTCCGTTCCAACTCTAGATGTATGACCCTAAGCTTGCCAATTAAGTAGTAGTGGTGATGTTGGCAGCAGAAGTAGTGATGTGGAAAGAATACTCAAGTTCAACTGGAAGTTACCCTGGGTTATTTATCTTTCTTAGAGAAAAAATATTAACTTCACATCTTATGGCTTCTATTGACAAAGACCTAAAAGATGGAGAAGATCTGGTCAGCATGAATGAGCTTTTCAGTAACTGGGGTTTTGGCTAAGGACCTTCCCTATGTCCCAATGTAGACCATAGAATGATAGAACTGGAAGAGATCTTGGAAGTGATACAGGTCAATCCCTTATTTTCTAGATGCGGAAACTGAGCTCAGAGAGTCGAAGTGATTGGGTTAATGCTGAAGCCAGGAGTAGACCTTCACGTCTCTTAATTCCTGGTTCATCGCCCTCACTTCCACTCCTTTGCCTCCTATGCTGGAAAACACAACTTTTCCCCTATGCAGCAGGGAGAAAGAGGGATGGATCTGGAGACTGGGATGAAAGTCTACTTTTGCTGCTTGCTAGATGTATGAATTTGGACAAATCACTTCCCCTCTGTGGGGAGGAATAACTTAGCATGTTTTCTCTCTGGGACCCCCAGACTTTCCATTGGCCTTTTGAGTTTCCTTTCCCTTCATGCTCCCTACAAACCATTGTCCTCTGTCTTCCCTTCTGTCTGAGGCCTGGTCTCTAACTATACCAGCCTCTGGACCTTCAGCTCCATAGCTGCCTCCTGCCCTGGTACATCGGCTGTAGGGTACTCTCCCTGTCCCTGCCACAATCACCAGAGCAATTTGAGACCTTCATCAAGTTGGGTGTCCTGTTTTGCTAAAATACATTATCCATAAGTATCCAATTATCCAATAGCATTATCCAATCCACCTCCTCACAAGAGGTGTTTGAGTGAAGGCTTAATGACTGCTTGTTGAGATGGTGGAATGGGGATTTGGGGGCCAGCATGCATTGAACTAGATGGATTGTGCAATTCTGTGAAAAGGAATTTGGGGACACAATGGGCCTCCTTCCTTTACATCTAGTGTATCTTGAAATCTTTAACTACTGGACAATTAGGCCACAGAGAGAAGGGAAGACAGATGACTGGGTTTGCTGAAATAAACCCAGATGACTTTGCTTAGGAGAGAGGGGGTAATTACTGAATGGGTGCCTGCAAGCTGATGGCCATTCAGGGAAATTCTGAGTATCCAAAAATATGACTTCTATGGGTTAAGCATACAATACTCACCCATTGCTGTGGAGACACAGACATGCAAGCATTCCTGCAAATAGGGTCAATATCTTCAGAGCTTTACGGCATAGCTTGTGTCATGCAGGCCCCCAGATCCCAAGGAAATAGAGAGACAAAGCTGGTCTGCCAACTGCTAGTTCATCTGCCAGAGAGAAGGCACAAGCCAGGGAGAGAAAAGTCTGCTTGTAACTCTTTAAAAAATTATCAATAGTTTTGATTTTTTTGATCACTTTCATTTCCCACTATAGTTCTTCCCTCCATCTCCCCTCACTCATGCTCTTTCCCCACCTCCTCATAGGTAGTGCATAGAGTGTGGAGCCTAGAGTTAAAAAGTCCTGAATTCAAATCCTGCCTCAGATACTTGCTAGCTGTGTGACCCTGGGCAAGTCACTTAACCTCTGTCTACTTCAGGTTGCTCATCTCTAACATGGAGATAACAAGCACCTGTCTCCCAGGTTTGGTTTCAGGATCCAATGAGATAACATTTGTAAAGCACTTAGCACAGTACCTGACCCATAGCAGGTGCCTAATAAATGCTCATTGACTACTGACTGCCCTGAGCCTGGCACTGGTCTGTGCATTGGCCATCTTGGGACAGACCTCATCCAACAGGGAGAGACTCATCGGCAGGTTGGCTCCATGGGAGGAGCAACCGTCCCATCCTAAAGGGGTCCTGATGACTGTCAGGGATGACGTGTGGGATCCTCAGAGGATCTCCCATCTCCACACCTTTGCACAGGCTGTGCCCATGACTGCACTGTTCTCCCCCCTCACCTCTGCCTCTCAGTTTCTCTGGCTCAGCTCCAATCCCACCTTCTGAATGAGGTCCCTCCACCAGCCAGGGCCTGCCACCCTGAGCTTCCATGTTCTCTGTATAGGTCTTGTGTGTGTCTATTTACATTCCTATTGTGTCCTCCCTTAGAGCGTGAGATCCCTGAGGACAGGGAGACTTTTTAACCTTTCTTCTTATCTCTAGTGCTTAGTAAAGTCTCTGGCACACAGTAAGAGCTTAATAATTGCTTACTGGCTGTAACTGACTGACTGACTGACTGACTGGCAGCATCCTTGCCCACCACGTTGAGCACTTAGGAGATGTTTGGTAATTGCTTGTTGAAAGAACTATGATTTCGATCCCATGGAAAACTCCCTCCTTGAAGGCAGATTGCAGGCTGTTTGTGAATTAGTACATCATAGCGGCAGATTTTGGCCTGGCAAGGACCCGAGAGACCATCCAGCTCATCCCCTTCCTCTGTTTTTTTTTTTAGTAGATTAGGAAAATGAGGCCCAGGGAAGCTGACTTGTCTAAGATCACACAGTTAATGTCAGAGCCCATTTAACTCTCTATCCACTAAGTCGTGTTGCCTCCTCTCTCAGAATCGGCCCCTTGGAATAAGAATTCTCACTGAAAATGAGAGGCAGTTGACAGGACCAAGAGCTTACCTCAGAGTTAGAAAGAACTGGGTTCAAATTCTACTTTCTGACCCATGCTGGCTGTGTGACCCTGGGCAAGTCCCTTTCCCTCTCCAGGCAGCAGAGGGGTGCCAACCTGAGTTGGTGGAGGGACTTTCTTCATCTCAGTTTCCTCTATCAGTGAAATCCTAGATCCAGGCACTAACTTATCTTGCCCTAACTAAAAATGCCTAATTTGTAATTTGTCTTGTGAGACGTTTACTCGGCAGATACTGGGCAGGTCACTCAGCTGCCTCAACCTGTTCTTCTTCATTGGTAAAACGAGGACTTTGGCCACATGACCTCCGGGGTCCCTTCCTGCTCCAAGTCCAGGAACCTCTGTGAGCCTTGGGCCAAGTTTATGGCTCTCTCCATATGCAAAGAAGAGGTCCCACGGGGACTAATGACACCAGCAGGAGCACATGTATATGCTTACTTTGCACCATTATAAGAAAGAGACTGACGGGAGACAGAGAAGCATACACAGTGTACTTAAAATCAGGAAGGGCCAGGTTCACATCCTGCCTCCTGGCCATGTGACCCTGGGCAGCTCGAATAGACTCTCTAAAGTGTAAACCACAATCATTCCATCTTCCAGAATCTATTAAACACCTAAAGTAATAAGCCTGGCACCGTGCTAGGCACTTGGGATTCAAAGTCAGCTCTAGCCCTTAGGGAGCATAAGATGTTCTGTAAAGGGAGACAGTGTCTAAATATAGAAATGTACAAAATATATAAGCAAAGTTTGGGAGGGGGTGGTGTGGAGGCAAGGAAGCTTGGTGTTCATTGTACTGGGGGGAGTCGACTCACTGAGAGTTCCCAGCGAGTAAATGGAATCACGAGTCTGGGTTCCCCCCTTGCCCCCCAAAAAAGCACTAGAATGGAATCAGAAATATAGAAGGGATGGGCATCTCGCTCGCTCCTTTTACAGAGAGGGAGTCTGGAAGCCAGGGAAGTTAAGCGATCTGTCTAAAGTCCCACAGATTAGTCAGCAGCAAAGCAGGACTCAGGCTCTGTCTACACAGCCAGCTGTTTCCTCGCTCCCAGGCTAAGAGCCCTCATTCCTTGGCCAGGTTCCTCTGGTGGGCTTGGGGATGGCCGGTGATTTTCAGGAATGCAAACACTTGAAAGCTTCCCCTTGGTTCAAATGGCCATTTCAGTGACAGTAATTACATTGAGCATTTCTGGGATGCTGCAGGCACATGACTGCCCATAAACCACGAGCAAATCCTGCATAAATCAGGCAGCTTCGATCAATAACCCTTGAAGGACGTTCAGTGCAGGAGGCATTGGGTGGAAGCCCTTCTCTTTGAATGGGAGATGAGAAATGTCAGCTAATATCCAAATGAAGCAAGTCGGGCAAAGAAAAACACTTGTTTCATTGGTGGACAGGACTCTTTTGGAGCCTTGGTGGATCCTTTATCTCCTTACAGAGTCAGTTAACCAACAACACAGATTGATTGCCTGTTCTAGGCAAAACCAAGGGGGCAGTGTGGTGCAGTAGGTAGGGTTCCAGACTGGAGTGTGATTCCTGCTTCTGACATTTAATATCTGCCCTGTAGATAAACAGAACAAGTTGAATTCCTTAATGGGAGATGAGAGAGAGTTAATGGTTGGCTCCTGGTGGAGATAGATGATGGGATTATGGCTCAACTCTTCCTCCAGGTATTGTTTA
Organism: Dromiciops gliroides; assembly: GCF_019393635.1. Lineage (NCBI taxonomy): Eukaryota > Metazoa > Chordata > Mammalia > Microbiotheria > Microbiotheriidae > Dromiciops > Dromiciops gliroides. Next base: position 14,011,154 of record NC_057864.1, read on the forward strand.
GCACCCCTGGAGTCTGAGCGGAGAAAACCAATGGTGCGGTTGACCCGGGTTTTGAGCTTGGTCAGGTGGGAGTCGTGGTGGGCAGAGGGAGCAAGGGAGTCAAGGATGGCAGACAGTCCACAGAAAGGCTGTAGAAGGTAAAAGGGACCTTAGAGGTCATCTAGTCCAATCCCCCTCATTTTACCATTAAGGTTCAGAAGGGAGTTCAAATTTAGCCTCAGGCATTTACTAGCTGTGTGACCCTGGGCAAGTAACTTAACTTTTGTTTGCCTCAGTTTCTTCAACTTTAAAATGGGAATAATAACACCTACTTCTCAGGGTTGTTGTGGGGATCAAATGAGGTAATATTGTAAAGCACTTGGCCCAGTGCCTGGAATGCAGTAGGTGGTCTATAAATTCTTCTTCTCTCCTCTGCCCCTCCCTAATCCATATTCATGGAATGGACAGTTAGGGAGCATTGTGGGAAGTTGGATTGAGTCGGAATTTTATTCCTTCAGGTCACTGGTCATTTCACGGTACAGAGAGGCATGGAGGGTCAGGGTGGTGTGGGCAATGCCCTTGGCTGTACATTTATTTTCTCACGAGGTCTTTTGTCTGTGGAAGCCTTGTCTTCAAGGCATCTTGGAATTAGCAATGCTGAGGCCTCTTCGTCCTCACTGGGTTCTGGATTCTGGGTTCTGCGTTCTGGGCTCTCTCAAGCCCTCCAGGTGGCGCCTCTGGCTCTGACCCTTGCTTCTCCTCCAGTCCCGCTCAGCCTGGGACCTCCAGCCTTCTCTAATTTCTGCGCTCCCTCCTTTGTCCTGTGACTTCATTAGGGAGAGCACATGGGACGAGGCACCCGGACACAGATCTACTCAGGGACCCTGGACTACAAGGATGATGAGGGCAGCTCTGATGAGAAGAAGATGAAAGTGATTCTTAAGGTCTTGGACCCCAGTCACAGGGACATCTCTCTGGTAAGGACCCTCTCCAAGGCTCTCCCAGGCGGCTTTGGCCACCTCCATCTGCCACATGCCGTGTCTTCGCCCTACCCTGGGTTTAAAGAAGCCTCGGCTCTCAGTGAGGATCTTTCCTCATGTCCTGGGACTAGGCAGCAGCCTCATCCTAGAACAGTGTGTGTGTGTGTGTGTGTGTGTGTGTGTGTGTGTGTGTGTGTGTGTGTGTGTGTGTGTGAGAGAGAGAGAGAGAGAGAGAGAGAGAGAGAGAGAGAGAGAGTGTATGTGTGAGAGTGTGTGAGAGAGTATGCATGCGTGTGTGTGTGAGAGAGTGTGTGTGTGTGTATGAGTGTGAGTGTGTGTACGATGGGGGTTGTCATGAGGAACAACATGATTCATGGGGGAGGGGGAAGGTTCCTGCAGCCATGACCACAGCTCCCCCTGGGGTTCCAGGGCCGGCGCTGTGATCAGTGGAATTCTCTCCTCCCAACCCCTAACTCTCAAATTCCCAATCAGGCTTTCTTCGAGGCTGCCAGCATGATGAGACAAGTGTCCCACAAACACATCGTGTATCTCTACGGCGTCTGTGTCCGGGATGTGGAGAGTAAGTTTGTGCTTTGAGGGGGATTCTTCAGCACTCAGGAAAACCATTCTGCTGGGTTCACCAAAAAGAAAGGGAGACTAGAGAGGTGGGGGACTAGGGATGTGGAGTATTGCATACATTGTCAGATACAATTGATGTGCCCATTGAATTGACTTTTTCCCTCCTTTTTTGTGCTTCATTATAAGAGATAGTTTCCTGGTTAGGGGAAGAAAGGGGTATATATTTGGAAACGAATATGTGTAAAAACAAAAAGAATCAGTAAAAGACAATTTGATAAATGGGAAAGAAGAGTGGATTTGGAATCAAGGGGCCTAGGTTCAAATCCCACCTTTGATATCTGGTACATGCTTAATCCTCAGCGAGTCATTTCACTTGCCTGGATTTCAGTTTCCTCTTCTGTAAAAGGAGTTGTCAGATCAAGGGCCTGTGAAGTCTCCTTTAACTACTAAGCTATGATGTGTGTGGGTGGGGAGGGGAGAGACAGAGAGACAGAGAGGAAAGAAGGAGAGCAAAGAGGAAGGGGAGAGAGACAGAGACAAAGAGAGGAGGAAGAAAAAGGAGACAGAGAGAGACAGAGAATGGTTAGAGAGGGAGATGAGAGAGAAAGGAAGGACAGACAGAGATGAAGAAAGACAGAGAGAGGAGGGAGAGAGAGACAGAGACAAAGAGACACAGAGAGAGAATCCCCCTTTTGGGGCCCTATTTCCTCATCTGTAAAAATGAGGAAGTTGGACTAAATAAGTCCCTTCTACCTCTAAATCTATGGTTTTATGAAATATTCAAAGATAAACAAAAGACAGGGATGCTGAGACTGGCCCTCCCATGCTCTGTGCCCCCCATCTCCTCCATTCCTTCCCTCCTCCTCCTTTTCCATCTCCTCTCATTTCTCCCCCTCTTTCTCTGTTTCTGTCTCTCTGTCTGTCTCTCTCTCTGTATTTCCACAGCTGTATCTATATCACCTCCACACTATCCTGAGGAGTTATGGGAAGGCAATTAGTTATTCTTAATTTGCATATGGAGAAACTGAGGCACCAATTGTCAGATCACTTAATGGTGAAATGGGGAGTCTAGCACAAACTTCTGCCCAGAGTTCATTTGTCAGCTTGTACTCCAGAGAGACAGTATGCTTGCAGAGTAGACAGACCACTGAACTTGGAGACAAACCTGGATTCGAGGCCACCCTAATTTACTTCCAGCATCGTGACCCTGAGATAGTCACTTAAGCTCTCTGAAGCAACCCGAGCTGCTTTCATCTGTGAAATGGAGACAGTCATTTCCCATGTACTTCCTTTATAGAATTGTTATGAGGCTGAAATGAGATAATATCCATTAAGCTCTAGAGAAATGTCAGCTTTGATTGAGTCTTCCGAGAAGGCATTATCAGGATGGGGGAAGATTTGGTGATAGCCCCAGGTGGCCAGTCAGCATCCTCACAGCCACACTCTGTCGTTCTGTACCCTCAGACATCATGGTGGAGGAGTATATGGAGTTTGGGCCCCTGGATCTCTTCATGCATCGGAAGAGTGAACTCCTTACCACGCCGTGGAAATTCAAGGTTGCCAAACAGCTGGCCAGCGCCCTAAGTTACTTGGTAAGACCAAACCTGAGCAGGCTTCCTAAGCATTCAGCATCCAGAATCCCTAGGCCCAGGGGGCAACTAGGTGGCACAGTAGATAAAGCACCAGCCCTGAATTCAGGAGGACCTGAGTTCAAATCTGGCCTCAGACACAGATACTTGATACTTACTAGCTGTGTGACTCTGGGCAAGTCACTTAACCCTCATTGCCCCACCAAAAAAAAAAAATTGGGAATAGTTGAAAAAAACACAATGCAGCACAGAAGCCCTGGGCATGGGCATCTCTCTCCATGGTGGGAATGGTCAGGAGAACCTGGCTGGGAGGATGTGTGGAGAAACCTCAGTGATAGATCCAGAAATGCCCCTAGGAATTTGAGTGCCAGGCACACAGCTGGGTAGGGGACAGGGGCAGGGTGTCATCTCCAGAAGTCAGTCATGTCAGTCTACCTGGGGAAGCAGATAAAAGGGGAAGAGAATTCGGACCTAGAATAAATCCCTCATACTCACACCTCTACCCCCACTCCCCATACAGTGTAACAGAATGATCCTGGGGTCAATTTGCCCCAGTCAGGTGCAGTTCCATTGGGTAACCCACTGGTGCAGGTGGTGGAGGGAGATCCCAGGAAGGGAGCAGCATCCTTGTGGTTTCCCTTGGCATAAATCCAGCCCAGAACTAAGAAGTGTTGGGCTGTGGACAGAAAAGAAATGTGGGAGGTTGGTACCTTGAAGCAAAGCCCCATTCGCCTTGTCTTAGTTATGGGCTTGACTAGATTGAGTTTGGGCAGTGTTGTGTCTTTTTTCTGGTGGGCTCTGCCTATAGCATAGTGATACTTCTCATCGGCCAAACCCAACACGACAGTCATGCAGACATTCTAGCAAAAGCTCTTGGAGGACCTTATCTCTCCCTTCACTCTTTTTTTTTTTTTAATTTTTTTTTTTTTTAGTGAGGCCATTGGGGTTAAGTGACTTGCCCAGGGTCACACAGCTAGTAAGTGTGTGTTAAGTGTCTGAGGCCGGATTTGAACTCAGGTACTCCTGACTCCAGGGCCGGTGCTCTATCCACTGTGCCACCTAGCTGCCCCCTCCCTTCACTCTTACTCTGGTCTTCAATCAATCAATAAGCATTTAAGAGCCTACTCTGTACCAGGCATTCTACTATTCGTTGGGCATATGAAGGCAAACATGAAACACCTCCTGCCTACCCTTAAGAGGCTTACATTGTATTGGAGAAAGACAACACATATACATAAAAAACACATGGAATATATACAGAATAAATCCAATGTTATCGAGGTGGGAGATAGACTGGGGAGGGGCACAGGATCAGCAAAGGCCTCGTGTAGATGATACTTGAGCTGAGCTCAAAAAGAAACCAGGGGTTATAAGTGGTCAATGTGAGGAGGGAGAGTAGTACAGGTGTAGGCAATGGTCCGTTCTAAGACACAGAGGCTGGAGATGAAGTGCCATGTATGAAAATCAGGAAGAAGGGCAATTTGGCTGCATTGTAAAGTTTATGAAGGAGAATTAGAGGCAATGAGTCGAGGAAAGGTTGGCTGGAAGCAGGTTGTGAAAGGCTTTAAAAGCCACATAGAAGAGGTTGTATTTAGGGAAAGGGAGGGAGGGAGGGAAGGAAGGAAGGAAGGAAGGAAGGAAGGAAGGAAGGAAGGAAGGAAGGAAGGAAGGAAGGAAGGAAGGAAGGAAGGAAGGAAGGAAGGAAGGAAGGAAGGAAGGAAAAGTGAGAGAAGAGGGAGATGTTGTGGAGGTAGAAACAGTAAACCTTGGAAATTAATTGGATATCAGATGGGATGAAGGAAAGTGAGGAGCTATAGGTGATAAACCCAGTTAAAACCAGGGTTATTGGAATGACAGTAATAGGAAATTTTGGAAGAGTAGTGGGTTTTGGGGTGGTGAAACATGAGTTCTCTTTTCAATATTGAATTTAAGATAGCTATAGAACATTCAGTTTAAAATTTCCAAAAGGTATTTGGTCAATTAATCCATCAATAAACATTTATTCAGCACCTACTATGTGCTAGGCACTCTGCTAAGCACTGGGGGTGCAAAAAGAGGCAAAAGATAGTCCCTGCCCTCAAGGAGTTTACAATCTAATGGGGGAGACAACATGCAAATAAATATATACAAAGTAAGCTATATTCAAGACAAATAGGAAAGAATTAATAGAAGGAAGGCACTAGAATTAAAAGGAGTTGGGGGAAGGCTTCCAGGAGAAGATGGGATTTTAGTTGGGACTTCATGGAAGCCCAGGATGGTCAGTGGTTGGAGCAGAGGAGGAAGAGTGTTTCAGGTATGTATGGGAAATAGCTGGAGAGCATGCCTGGAAATGAAAGATAGAGTGTTTCATCCATGGAATGGCCAGGGGGCCCAGTCACACTGGGCTGAAGAGTACATGGCAAGGAGGAAGCTGTGAGGATACTGAAAAACTGATGTGGTACTAGGATGCTGGAGAGCAACGAGGAGGGGAAAGATTGACCTGTGAGTCATTGGCATGAACCAAAGGGAGCTGAGGAGATAACCAGGAGGGAATGTAAAGTGACAAGACAAGGACAGAGTCTTTGCAGAGACCCCTAGTCAGGAGCATAATATGAAGGATATTGGAGGAACAGAGTGTAAGAGGGAGAAGTCAGCTGGTAAGAGAAGACCCAGAGGGAGCACATTCATGGAAACAGAGAGGAGAGAGTGGAGGAAGACATGATGCTCACATGTCAGATGGGGCCACCAAGAGATCAAGAAGGATGAGCAGAGTTTGTGCATGTTCCCCTCTGGGTTGCACATCCCTGGTACAGGAGATGGGAGTCATTTCATGAGGAAGTGGGTGAAGAGAAAGAAAAGAACATGGTGGGGTAGTAGAAGGGACCTGGGAATGCAAGCAGGAGCTTGGGTTTCGAGTTCATGCCTACCATTTCCCATGTCTGCGAGCAGATTCCTTGACTTCTTTCATCTTCATATTTTTAACACCTGACTGGGCTGGGGAGATCATTGGTTTAGAGAGTTCCCAGTAAGGAGTTTTTTCTACCCATGCTGATTGGTACCTTCTCCACAACTCATCCATAGCAACTGAAGCTTTGCTCCTTGCTGGGTCTCTGTTTCCTATTTAGTGAAGGGAAGTGGTTGCACTAAATAGCCTCCGGGCCCCTTCCAGCCCTAAGTCTTCGATCTCTTGATCCTTCTGGTCTAAGGTGATATGCCCTCCCCATCGTCAAATATCCAGCATTTATCAGAGGCAGGATTTGACCACGTGCCTTCCTGACTCGGCTACATCACTGCCGATGCTTAGCAATTCTGCACCTTCTGGGAAAAACAGCAACAACTGAGTTTGCAGAGTCGAGCTTGAATGTCTCCAAGACTTGCTGGAGACTTTCTCTTCCGGGGAGCTGAAATCAGCCTTCATTGTTGGACAGGGGTTGGCCTGCTCACCAATGGGCTCTCTCTACTTTTGCAGGAGGACAAAGATTTAGTCCATGGGAATGTGTGTGCCAAAAACGTTCTCTTGGCCAGGGAGGGCCTGGATGGTGAGTGCAGCCCCTTCATCAAGCTCAGCGACCCTGGCATCCCCATCACCGTGCTCTCTCGACAGGGTATGTCTGCCAGGCACTGGCTCAGCTTTCTTGTCAGGGTGTGTGTGGGTATTGGTTTTTTTCTCCTTTTGGAGGGATAGGAGATGACTCCAGAAACATCATATCAACAACTTCTCCTGGAATCGTGTCTGTGCTGTGCTCATTTTGAAAGTCACTGTTGAGGGCAGCTAGGTGGCGCTGCAGTGGATAAAGCACTAGCCCTGGATTCAGGAGGACCTGAGTTCAAATGCAGCCTCAGACACTTGACAATAGCTGTGTGACTCTGGGCAAGTCACTTAACCCTCGTTGCCCTGCAAACAAAACAAAAAAAGAAAAAGAAAAGAAAGTCACTGTTGCTTCCCTTATCTACTGACTCTGTTTAAACTGGATGGTGTCATAAGAGGAAATGGTAGACCAGTGAGGTGGCAAACCTGAGCCCAGTAACCCACCACATGGGCCCTTTCAGTGAGCACTAAGTGACTTGTTAGAGGCCCTCATGAAATGCCCAGAAGCCTCGGAAATGGTGCAATCAGAGACTCAGGCTGGTGCCTATGACTGGGAGACAGTGAGAACAGGCTGACTACCCTGTTCAGATTCCCCATTGACCACCCTGATGCCTCAGAAGAGAGAAAAACTGAGGGGAAAACCTGCACAGAGCAAGGCTGGGAAATGTGTCAGGTCCTGGCCATTTTTTCAACTAATTCAGTTCAGTTAATTGAATTTGAATTATTTCTATGCATATATAATACATTTGAATAATTTGAATTCAGTTGAATTGGAATCATTTGTGTACACATATATATTAATCTAAATCATTTGAATTCAATCCATTTAATTCTATTTGAATCATTTGTATACCCATTTGAATGATTGGAATTCAATTAATTCAATTCAATTTAATGAGCAGTTTTGAAGTGCTATGTATTGAGCATTGCTATGCTGGATGCTGGGGCTCCACATACAATGAATGAAACAACAGGTGCATTGAAGGCACTTCTGTTCAGAGCACTACTTTAGGACCTAGGGGAGTTACAAAGAGAAATATGGCAAGGTTCCTGCCCTCAAGAAGCATATACCCTGGGGGCAGCTAGGTGGCACAGTGGATAAAGCACCGGCCCTGGATTCAGGAAGCCTCAGACACTTGACACTTACTAGCTGTGTGACCCTGGGCAAGTCACTTAACCCTCATTGCCCCACAGGAAAAAGAAAAAAGAAGAAGCTTATAACCTGGAAGAGAATATCTGACACACATAGACCATAATTATAGCATGAAATAGAGAGTAACTGCTATATGAACTCCCCACATCTCTATGGACAGATGCCATTTTTATGTCTTATATGTCTGGTCCCATGAGCACAGATGCCAAAGCAGGGAAATTCTTGTCTCCTTGTAGACTAGTTTGCCTTTGGTACCAAGATTACCTGGTTCAGAGGTTGCCAATCAAAGGGTAAACTTATTTATGAAATGGTACATTTCACTACATTTTCATAGTCCTCTCCCCTTTATCACTTCCTTCCTCTATTCCTCCCCTCCAAGGAGGGAGTCAAGATTCCTAGATGGAGTTGGTAAAGACTGGAATATCTGAGTTCAAATTGCAGCTCCATCATTTAACTAAAAGTATGTACCTCAAAAAATCATTAACCTCAATTTCCCCATCTGTACAATGGGGATAAGAATAGTTGGCATCATCTACCTCATGGGAAGCAGCATGGTATAGGAGATAAAGGTAGAGCCCAGAGTCAGAAACACTTGGGTTCAATACTTGCCATGCTCACATTTGGCTGTGTGACCCCATACAAGTGACTTTACCTCGCAAAGGTTCCATGCAAGACCCTAAGATTGTAAGTCACTGAGGAGGCACCAACCTCCATTGGAACCCCACAACAAAACCACAAATGTGGACGAAACAAAAAAACCCCTAGGGATTCCATGAGGATTCAGTGGGAGGCAGTGTAGTACAGAGCAGTTCTAGGTGAGTCAAAGGTCCTGGGTTTGAATGCTGACTCTGCCATCTGATACCTATGTGACCTTGGGCAAGTGACTTCATCTCCCTGAGTCTCTTTTTCCTGGTCTGTAAAATGAAGGGTTGGACTAAACAATTTTTAGGATTCTAGGATCCTGTGAATAATGCAGGGGATGGTGCTTTGTGAACTCAAAGCACAGTAGAAATATGAGCTGTAATTTTTAGAATGCTCAGCTGGCTGAGCCAATGCAGTCATTATACTGACCCTCTCTTTAGAAGAGGAATTACATTTTAGGGTGGGCCTGAGACCAGGAGAGATTTCAAGAGTATTTATTTCACTCAGGTGTTGGTGATAATGATGGTGATGGTGAGTTTTCAAAACCATTTACCTGTAGCTTGTGAAGGAGCTACGCTCAGTATTTCCCCAGGTTTCCAGACAACAGAGCTTGGGCTCTGCCCCTCCTTGTCACACGGCCAGTGAGTGTCAGAGACAGGGTTTCAGCCTGGTTTTTTCTGACCTCCCAAATCAGTTTCAGGATGTTCATTTCAGAAACCAGAATTTCATGCTGTGTTTTTTTGGCAGAGTGCGTAGAACGGATCCCATGGATTGCACCAGAGTGTGTGGACGACTCCAAGAACCTGAGCGTGGCTGCTGATAAGTGGAGCTTTGGTACAACCCTCTGGGAGATCTGCTACAATGGAGAGATCCCCCTGAAAGATAAGACACTGGCAGAGGTAAATAGATGATGGATGAAGCGTTGTTATGTACCGGCTGCAAATCCAAGAAAGCAAGCTTGTGGACTTACTATGTGCCAGGCTTGTCCCTGTCATTGAGGGGTTTATATTCTAAAGAGGGAAGAAAACATGTAAAGGAAAGCTGGAGGGGTGTGTGTGTGTGTGTGTGTGTGTGTGTGTGTGTGTGTGTGTGTGTGTGTGAGAGAGAGAGAGAGAGAGAGAGGGAGAGATTGACTGGGAAGTGAGGTGGAGGTATGGATTTGGGCAAGATAAGGCAAAAGCTCACCTATGAGACCGTGGGTGGTTCCGAAGCTAAATTCCAAGTTCCCATGGGAAAGGAGCTGAGATGATGAATAAAAAGCAAGTGGTAGTATGGCTTGGAGATGTCTTTAAATGCTTCCCTATCCCAAATCCACCTGTGAGGTTCAAGGGAAAGTATTTGGCACAAAACCTGATTTGGTCAATGAGCATTTGCACCAGATGTTATGCTAAGTTCTAGGGGTACAAAGAAAGGCAAAAAGCAGCCCCTGCCTCCAAAGAGTTCATCTTCTAATGAGAGACACAACACTCCTACCACATGCAGGAGATATATTGGTATATGGGAGGCAGTCTCCAAGAGAAGGTGCTAGCATTAAGAGTAACAGATGGATGAATGAAACCTTCCGTCCCAAGGGAATGGGGGCAAGTGCTTCCCTTGGGTCTTTGCTGCTTCTAGAGCCTCACCCCTGGCCGCCTTCTTTGTCCCTTTCAGAAAGAACGATTTTATGAGGGTCGAGTTATGCCTGTCACGCCCTCGTGCAAGGAGCTGGCTGACCTCATGACTCAATGCATGAACTACGACCCCAGTCAGAGACCCTTCTTCCGAGCCATCATGAGAGACATCAACAAGCTAGAAGAACAGAGTAAGTCCTTCCTCACTCTGGCCACACTAAGCAAGCATCCGGGAAGCTGGCCATGGGCATGTTAGCACCCATGAGCACATGGGACTTGGAATCCTTGTTCAGCATGTGTCCAAATAGGAAAAAACAACTAGCTTGAAAACTGTCTTTTCTTTTGTCCTTTTCTAGATCCAGATATTGTTTCAGACAAACAACCAACAACTGAGGTAGATCCTACCCATTTTGAAAAACGGTTCTTGAAGAGGATCCGTGACTTGGGAGAGGTATACTCACAGTAGGGTTAAGAACACCTTCTCTGGGATAGCATTTTTCATCCTCTGGGTGCTTTCTCATCCATCACCATTTTGGACCCAGAAAAACCATGGGGGTGAGGATGGGGAGAGTAGGCTAAGTGACTCTCCTCAGGGTACCCAGCTAGCAATGGGTAACATCAAGACTGGAACCCAGGCCTCACACCTTCTCCAAAAACGTCCCACTGGCCAACAAAATCTGTCCTGTGACTGATGACCCCTAGTATAGCCTTAGGGATGGCAGCCGGTGGATGAAGTGGTAGAACTGGAGTCAGGAAGAGTGGAGTACTTATCTTGACTAAGACTTCTACTAGCTGTGTGACCCTGGGAGAGTCACTTAAAAAATGGAGGAGCTGGACTCTTGGTGGGGGTGGTTTCAGCATTTATTAAGCACTTAGCATGTGCCAGGCTCTGTGCTGAGTGCTTTACCATGATCATCTCATTGGATCCTCACAATAACCCTGGGAGGCAGGTCTTCTTATTATTCCTATTTTACATATCAGGAAACTGAGGCAGTTGGGGGTCAAGTGACTTGCTCAGGTTTACATAGCTAGGAAGTGTGTGAGACTGGATTTGAACTCAGGTCTTCCTGATTCAGGTACTGCCCACCAAGGGCTTCTTAAACTTTTTCCACTTGTGACCCGTTTTTGCCTGAGAAATTTCTACGCAACCTCAGGTATCTAGGTATATAAATTACGCATACATAACCTTTTACTTTTGCCAAATTTTTCTCAACCCCAACATTCAGTTATGTGACCCCTTATGGGGTTGCAACCCACAGTTTAAGAAGCTCTGACAAGGTATTGAAACTGAATTGTTAAGGAAGTCAGAGATTCTAGAATAGAGGTAAGAGGAGAAGAAGGGATGCATTCCAGGCATGAGGGACATCCTGTGCAAAGGCATGGAAGTGGGAGATAGAATCTTGTGTATGAGCAACAGCAGATAAGCTTGAATCTGAGCCTGCCTTCTCCCCTTCTCCCCCTCTCTCCCCTCTCCCTTTCCCTTTTTCCTTCTCTCCATCTTCCCTCTCCCCTCTTTCCCTCTCCCCTCTTCCCTTTCTGTCTCGCCCCTCAGGGCCACTTTGGGAAAGTCGAACTCTGCAGGTACGACCCTGAAGGGGACAACACTGGTGAGCAGGTTGCAGTCAAGTCTCTGAAGCCAGAGAGTGGGGGCAACCAAATAGCCGACCTGAAGAAGGAAATTGAAATCCTGAAGAACCTTTACCATGAAAACATTGTGAAATACAAAGGGATTTGTACAGAGGACGGTACGAGGGGTGTCCCTGTGGGGAGAGGCTTGGTCATGATGACGTCAGGGCTGGACATTGGGATGGGGGTGGGGCCGGCTGAGCCTCGTGCTTGGAACAGGACAAAAATCCAGGTGGGCTCTCGGTCTTCTGGACTGCTGCTCTGTCTGGCCTCTCCCTGCCCAAGACCCAAGCCTTGTCCAAACCAGTGTCCAGCCCAGAGCCCAGAGCACTCTGGAATGGTGCCCAGTGCTGTTCTAGCCGGCAGGCTTCCCCTCAGTATCCGGCCCTTTTAATGCCTTCCCCCAAGCAAGAGAAGAGTCCTGGGCAGTTCCAGATTCTTAATGAACCCAGGGGGCCACTGGGTATTGCTCAGCCAAGATCTACCAGATTGGACAGAATGTAAAAAATAGGTTTGTCCTACTTTCCTTCTCTTGGTTTGAGATATATCAGTGAATTAGTCAGTCAGTGAACAAGCATTTATTAAGCACTTACTATCTACCAGGAACCTCACTAAATGCTGGGGACACAAAGAAAGGCAGAAGACACTGAAAGAACCCACAGTTTACTGAAGGGGACACAACACAAACCATTAGGTATAGACCAGCTACAGACAGGAGAAACCCAGAGAGAGAAGCTGTTAGCACTGGATTTCTCGTTGTTCTCCCCTGTGGGTCATCCATTCATTCAAGACACAGTCAGCACCTGTCTGTGTCAATCACTATTCACCTGGGGCCAGGTAGGGGCTTCCTACAAAGACAACAGACCTCATTTCAGGCTATTATCTCTTCTCTCCTTTGATCCTCGGGGATCCTGTGAGGTTAGTGCTATTATCCTACTCATTCTTTAGATGAGAAAACTGAGGTTCACAGGTCAAGGAGTGTAAAAAGACTCGTAAAATATCTGAGTGGAGACTGGATCTCAGGCCTTCCTGCCTCTAGGGGCCACACTCTCCACTAGACCAAGGCATCTCCTTCAAGTACCTGAGACTCAGTCCCTACCTTCCAGTGGCCTTTGACTGTCTGAAGGACATGCACTGTATTCATAACTGGCAAAATTTCTTTAAAAGGAATCATTTTTTAAAAGAGTTTACTTCTAACCTAATCACCGGGTTCCTTTTTTCATGGTTTATTTTGAAGCCAGTTAATCAATTTCTCACCTTAGATTCTCGTGCATGTTTGTTTGTTTGTTTTTAAACAGGAGGAAATGGGATTAAACTCATAATGGAGTTCCTGCCTTCTGGGAGCCTTAAGGAATATCTTCCTAGGAATAAGAACAAAATCAACCTCAAACAGCAGCTGAAGTATGCGGTTCAGATTTGTAAGGTAAGGGAGGTGGCTCATTATTTGCTTACTCTCTTCATCAGAGAGTAAGCAAAGTCACTGAAGAATGGCAGGCCCAGTATTCTGTTTCCTGGAATGTTGTTCAATCATTTTTCCATCTTATCTGACTCTTCATGACCCCATTTGGGGTTTTCTTGGCAAAGATACTGGAGTGTTTCCCATTTCCTTCTCCAGCTCATTTTACAAATGAGGAAACTGAGGCATCACCTGATTTTAATGTGTTGATGTATTAATAAAAGGCAATTAGGTGGAACCATAGTTCATTGAGCATCGGACCTGGAGTCAGGAATACCTGAGTTCAAATCCAGCTTCAGACACCTACAAGCTGTGTGATCCTGGACAAGTCATTTCTTCCTGTTTTCCACAGTTTCTTTATCTGTAAAATGAGAAGGAGAAGTAGACCACAAACCTCTCCATGATCTTTGCCAAGAAGACCCCAAACAGGGTCAGAGAGATTCAGACACAACTGGACATTTTTTCTTAATCTATAAATGTGTTATTTTCTAAGTCAGTCTGTAGCCTGCAGGGATTCTTCTGAATAATTAGTAGCCCTGGCCTGGAAGATCAGGGTTTACTGGTCTGGGGCCCTTCCCCAACATGGCAGTTCTGGGAAGGATTCACCAATGGGAGAAGGGGCTCACAGGCAGTCAAGAGGAAACTGGGGCCTTTTGGCTTAATCCAGAGCAGCAGTTGGGATTTGAACCCAGGGCCACTGGAGGGAAGCAGGGACTCATGGCCTCGTGGATAGAGTACTAAACTTTCTTAGGGAAGGAAGCCCTACGCAGATGAAATTTCAGCAAAATGACTTGGTGTCTTCATGTCCTCTTAATGTCACAGGGCTTTATCAGTGTAGGGCATTATCAGGGTGCAAATGCCTTCCCCTGATGCAGAGCCAGGCTCCCTCTCTAAACTGCAGTCAGAGAGTTGCCTGGAGGTCCCGAAAGGTTCACTGATGCCCAGGGTCACAGAGCTAAGAAGGGTCAGGAGCGGAATTCAAACACGGGTCTTCCTGACTCCACGTCTGCCCTGTGCCCACCCGGCCAGGCTACTCCTCTGATGTGTCATTACTGGGTTACAGAAACATGCAGAAAACAAAATCCTTCTGGCTGTAGAGATGGTCGTTTTGGGGATGATGTCGCGGGGGCCTCACTCTCTTTTTCCTTCCTCAGGGGATGGACTACCTGGGGTCCTGTCAGTATGTCCACCGAGATCTGGCAGCAAGAAATGTCCTCGTGGAGAATGAGCACCGAGTGAAGATTGGAGATTTTGGCCTGACAAAAGCCATCGAAACAGACAAGGAATACTACACGGTGAAAGATGACCGAGACAGTCCCGTCTTCTGGTAAGGAGTGCAGCCCAGGCAGCGATAGTCACACAGGTGGTACGTCGCCTGAGCCTTGCCCCACTCCGATGTTGTGGGGACTGTTCACACCCCCATTCTATGGATGAGAACACTCATCCCTGTAGTGTGGAGGTGATTTGGGGTTGTCAAAGACCCCACTGTGCTGGGAAGGCTGAGGGTCCTATAAGAGATGCCTCCATCCATTTCTAGAACTTGAAGGGAACTCAGAGGTCATCTGGTGTTCCCCTTTTCGGATGGGGAAACTAAGGCCCATAGAAGTGAAGTGATTCACCTAAGGTTCTTTTCCATCCCTTGCTTTAGGATTAGCCTGGCTGTTTGTAAAGGTTCTTCCGTCTGAGACTGGTCAGAGGAGCTTAGTAAACCATTGGCTAAGATTGAATAGAGCAATGCTGCATGGTGAACAGAGCTGACCTGTCAGTAAAGCCTCTGGCACATGATGCCTGTGTGACCCTGAAAAAGCTGGCCCTTTCAGTGCCCCAGGCAGCCAGACTTTCTATTCACAGACCTGCTTTGGGAATGGATTTTCCTTATTAGGGACCTCTCTACACTTAGGAAATCATCCCTGAAAGAAAAGGGTGGCCCCATGCTCAGTGGGAGGGGTACCTCAGGCATCAGTGAAAATGCGGATCCAGAAAGTACCGATGTTCTGTCACTTACCTTTATATACTCTTGAAGGCTTGAAAAGCACTCTAGTCACCAGCCCCAAGGAAATGAAGAGTGTAGATGAGGAGACAGAGGGTCAGAGAGGTGAGCCCAGAGCAGGGTCCCTGGACTCACCCCCACTCCCAATAACTCTGTCCTATTTCACTTGTGATCAGTCGTGTCTGTCCATTTCTCACCCCAAGAAATCACAGGATTCATATTGTCTTTCCTTGCAGGTATGCCCCGGAGTGTTTAGTTCAGTGCAAATTTTATATCGCCTCTGACGTCTGGTCATTCGGGGTCACGTTACATGAACTGCTCACCTACTGCGATTCCGAATCCAGCCCCATGGCGGTGAGTGTTCTTGCTTTTTCCCCCCAAAGCTCACATGAATAAAAGAATCCACTTACCCTCCACTCCTGACTTGCGTCCTCAGTCTTTTTCAATGGCATGTTATAACACAGAGGCTTAACTAAGGTGGGAACAAAAAAAAAGTTTTTTGTTTCCATTTCGGTTGGTTCATTCAACAAATAAATATTGAATACTTGTCCTGTATGTTTAAACCACATCTTACAAAATAGTAATAATCTAGTCCTTGCCCTCAAGGTGGGAAAATAATAGTCATAATAGCAGCTAGTATTTATATGGCTTTTTAAGGTTTGCCTCGGTTATCTCATTTAATCTTCATGATCATCCTAAAGGTCAGGTCCTTTTGTTTGTTCCTGTTTTACAGATGGGGAAACTGAGGTTGGGAGAGTTTAAGTGGCTTGCCCAAGGTTACACAGCTAGAGAATATATGAAGCTGCATTTGAACTCAGGTCTTCCTGACAGACACCTTTTAAACGCCAGAGAAGAGGCACAAAAAAACAGGGTCCTGAGATCAGGGGAAGGAATGATCACTATAGTCTGGAAGGATCAGAGAAGCTTCATAGAGCATGTGGGAGATGTGAACTGGCCCCTGAAGGACAGCATTTAAGTCCTTATCATCGTCGTCATCGTCATTACGAGCAGTAGTAGTACTAGTATGTAGTGGTAGTAACAGCAGCAGCAGCAGTAGTAATAGTAGAAGGGTAGAAGAACAAAAGGGAAAAGGGAGCATGGCGCCAGATTGGTGAGGGCCCTGAATGCCCACCCAAGGAAAGTAGAGCTTATCCTAGAGGTAAAGGAGAGAGTAAAGCCAGTTTTACTGCTTATCCTTAAAGCAAACAAGAAATCAAGAGTGAAGTGCAATTGTCAATTAACGCAGCCGGGGTGAAATACTTTCGATGGTTTTGTTTTATCCAGATGTTCTTGAAGATGATTGGCCCCACTCAAGGCCAGATGACTGTCACACGACTTGTGCGTGCATTAAAAGAAGGGAAACGTTTGCAGTGCCCACCTGACTGCCCAGAAGAGGTATTCATGGGGCATTCCATTGTAACTCACCAAGATGTTAAAGACCTTTGGGTCAGATGGGGATCCTGGGTGGGAAGGAGGGAGATGATGAGAGGGAAGATATTCCTTTAAAGATACTTGTCCAATGCTAAGATGAGAGGCTCAGGATTGCTACTCCATATTATGCCTCCCTGTCTTTATATATGCTTTGCCATCTCTAAGCCCACTAAGGCAAGTAGAACCTTGAAACAGAATGTGGTGTGACTAAGTATATTATCTTTACTGCATTCAATATAACCTCCCATTTTTATGATTAAATTCAAAACTACAATGTCAAAATGTCATAAGAGATCATTTTGACTATAATTCAATAGCAGGCATTGGGGGAAGGATGTAAATGAGCAGTCTTCAAATTCATTCCCAAACTGGAATGTGATCAATTAGCTCCATGCTTAATGTTGTATCTATCACCTTAAGACTTCAGCCCCAAACCGAATTACAAAAGCAACTGGTAAAAATTTTGAGGTTGTGTGGATAATGGGCAAACTTTGCAAATTGCATCCAGTTCAGTTGCATCTCTCTGCCAAATACTCTCTGATCTCATTTTAAATGATCTAGTTTTGACCCATAACTTGCATTATTTTTTAAAACGCAAACTCAATCGAAACCATCCCAACACCACCAACATTTTTGCTATTGCTGTTTCTTACAGGTTTACCAACTAATGAGGAAATGCTGGGAATACCAACCAAGCAATCGAACTTCCTTTCAGAACCTTATCCGTGGATTTGAAGCACTTATAAAATAAGACCCTATTCATCAAGCATTGACTTAAGTGCCTACTGTGTGCAAGGCACTCTTCCAAGTGTTGGAGCATGAGCATCACCCAGAAAACATCCTTTTGTTTCTATTGCCCAACAGTTGGTGGTCTGCCCTCTCTAGAAGTCAAGTACCTGAGCTCCCTTGGGGGTGGGGGGTAGGGAAGGCTCTTTTTCAAAAGAAAAATTTAAAACATTTATATTCTCCCCCAATTTGGTCATTCCTTCCTAAAACATTGAGTGCCTCCTGTGTATAGAGGTGCTTAATATCTTAGGGTGGTTCTTTATAGGCGATGATCATAGAACGGTGATAGATAGAAAAACCCCCATTTTAAGCACTCCTCTTATTGGAAGATGCCTACCAGCAGCCACCTCAGTCGGCGGCTCCCATTTCACTGGGCTGCTGGGAGCAGATGATTTTAGTCACACTCATGTGATGGATCACCTGAACAGTATTTCAGGCAACAAGAAACATGGCCCAAATATTCTCTCAGATCGCTTGCTTTCACTGGCAGTTAGGAGTTGGGATGAAACTGAGTCCATTTTCCTGACTTGTCAAGTCGAGGCAAGGGCTCTAGGTTCTCAAATTACTTTTCATTGTACATACAAACCTTCAGTATCTACATAAATGGACCAAACCTGGCATAAAATGCCCTTTGACAATGAAGGGGATTCTACTGACGTGACTGAACTCTTTCTCCCACAAGTCATCTTCTTGGATCGCTGGTAATTGGTAGTGACCATCTGTAAAAAAGATTGTCTTGGCAAAGGGATGCAGCCTGTACCCATTGGCCAGAGCCTCTTTGTGCCTGAATCTGACTGACCTGGGGTTTGAATGGTTGGTATCGACTTTGTTATCAATGCATCCTAACCAGCTGAGCAGCTAGAAGAGTCCCAATACCACTCAGCAGGCTTTCTTTGTTTTCTCCCCATTCTTTTTAAAAAGTAAAGTGCAAAAATACCTTTTTAATTTTCAAACTTTGCTACAGAAAGAAATGATTCCTGAGGATTTTGAGACTTCAGAGGTCAAACTGGTTTTATATGTTGAATGGATACCTTAAGACACCATATAAATTGTATTATACTTTAGGGTGTTTCTGAACTTGACAAGAAAAGGCAAAATACCATTATGTAATGGATATAGGCACTGAGCCAATTATCTAAGGGGAGTCGCTGGATATTGACCACATCATACACATGGAACAGAGATGACAAAACAAGATAGCAGATCGCCACCTAGAGGAATTTCATTGCTTGGAATCTAGCGCCGGCTGAAAGGTGCCAACTTTGGGGATCGTTTGGGGATAGCTAGCTAGCCAGTTACATTGATGTGGTTGCCAATCCAATGTGAACATAAATGGTTTGGAGGAATGTCTGTCTGAAGAATCATTCAAAGATCCATAGTACTAGTGTGCCATTACTTTTCGCCTTCTTGTCTTGAAAATGCTTTTTGGGAAGATTCAGGGCTCGCTTTGATGACAGACAGAAGGACTGTTCAAAGTTGTGTAGTGAGCTAAGCACTTCATTTTATACCCTAGTCCATATCCATGTTTGTCTTATACAGGTAGTGGAATGTTCCAGCATTACCCACACTTGTACCTGTTTGTGAACCTGTGTACAACCTATATGCACTTTGTTACTCTTTATACAAATAAATCAAATAAAGAAATGACATGCATATGTCTTTTTAATATTAAGAATTAGATGAACACAGAGCATTTTAGTTTGATTACATAGAAAAATAACTATAATACAGAATTTTCATGGTTTTCCCCCCTCCCCCAACAACGGGCCTGGTTACTGGTTATAGTAGTAACGAGCGATAGGAATAGCCTGGATAAAAAAATTCCAAGCAACCCCAACTCTTCACTTTAGGCCAGGGTTTCAATCCCTTCCACAAACAAACTTTGATCAATTGGTGCAGCTGCTTGTTAACAGTCCTGCTTTTAGAGGTTTCCTTCTTGGCTTTCCTGTTTGCCCTTCTCGAGAAGGGCTACTGATCCCTGAAAACACTCAGTGAGAGGCAGGAGAAAGGGAAAGGAACACATGGGGTACAGATCAATTAAAAGCAAGTTGCTGAATGATCACTGATTATTTTGCTGAAGATGAGAGGCAGCATGGTGGTGTGGCTAGCAAATGGGCCTCAGAGTCAGGATACCTGGGGTCCTCCCCCCCATCTCCACCCCTGAGCCTTGCTGGGTGACCCCAGGGCAAATTACTTGACCTGCAGTGGGTGCCCATATGCACTGGTAGAAGAAACTTCCCCTTTATCAATGAAATCATGAATCCAGTCCCAGTCTCACTTGATAAATCATTCGCAAGTTGAAGAATTCTTAGAAAAAGCTATGTAACTACCCCATTAGTTTAATTTCCAAAATGTCCAATCAATCAACAAGCATTTATGAAGTGCCTACTGTGTGCAAGGCACTTGGCTACATGCTGGAATTAAACAGAAATTATTTAAAGGACAGAAAGAAGAGGCAGGAAGTTCAGCAAATTAAAATTCTATACAGAGTACACAAAGCCTTATTAAGCATCAATACTACACCACATAATTAAAATAGAGTATATTTTCTTCATGTCTCAAATGCAATAAATCTTAAAAATGGCCAAGGATGCCTTTAATTCTATTTTGCAAAAGCGTGGGATCCTTAAAGAGCCACAGTCTGTTTGCTCAATTACAACATTTGTATCATCCATCTGGTATGGATTGCAGGGGCTTCCTGTATCCTTCAGGCTTGGTGACAGTACTGTCAGGTACTGTATGGGTTAGGGTTTGTACTGGAAACCGTAGATTAACCTTTAGGCTCATGGGGGCCAGAGGGGGGAACAAGCATTTATTAAGCACCTACTATGTGCCAGGCACTGTGCTAAGCACTTTACAAATATCTCATTTGATCCTCTAGACCAAAGAGGTAATAAATACTGGTACCACAGGCTCCTTCAGAATAATAGTAAGAGTAACAACGAGCATTTATATAACGCTTTGAGGTTTGCGAAAGCGCCTACTTAGCTCAGGTAACAGGAAGGAAGACACTGATTGCTTGACTGCTTTGGAAGAATGAAGGGAATGGCCACTAAAATAGTGGGGCTAGTGACTGAATGGCCTCATGCCTATGTTCTCTGTTAGGAAGAAGCTGGATGAGGAACTTTATCCTCCCTGCCAACCACAAGGCTGTGGTGAATGACCATCAAGATTCCTTGAGGGTTAGGAGGTATGGGCCAATTCAAATTCATAGACACTTTCCGGGGCCAAAAGCCACTATAAGCCTTTCCTCAAAGTATCTAGAGCCTTTAAAACCAAGTTGAAGTTAGCTGGCCCCTTCTTGTCAGGACTCGATTACCTAAGCCAAAAGAAGTGGTAACAACATCATCAAAATGAGTTTTTCCCAATTACAATGGAGAAAGAAAAGTGATTTTAGTCTATTTAGTTGTTTGTTTGGGTTTTTTTTTTTTACTGTTTTACACATGTAAGCAAAAAAAAAAAGTGACTTTAAAATGCAAAGTAATTCCCATACTTTCAAAGTAAAATAGCTACCAAGGAAATAAAGCTATGGCTAACCATTTTCTACCAAACAATCACACTATCTGTATGTCTCCACATGGAGTTTCTGCTGCAAAGCTGATTGTATACCAGGAATTCCTTTTTGCACATAAAGCTTTCTCAAAACAATGTCATGGCTGTGGCTTGGAACGTGGTTTTGTATGACTCTGGGCAAAGTTCAGATAATCATTGACTTAGAGTTCAAAGGGACCTTAAAGGTCAGTGGGTCCAATCTCTTCATTTTACAGATGAGGAAACTAGGGAGTTTAGGTATGCCCAAGGTCAACCATGTGGCAAGTAACAGGAAGTAGTTGGAACTCGAACCCAGGTGCATAGACTACAAATCCACTGCTTTTCTTGTTATATCATGGAAGGAAACGAACTAATGGAATAGGCTGGAATGCACATTGGCATATAGGGTAAATTAAAAGAAAAAAAAATAACCTGTCATTAGACTCACCCTTCTAAGGCTCAGGAAACAAGAGTTCCCTCTTTATTGCTTTAGATGATTAGAGAAGGTATCAAAATAATTATGGGAAAATTGGGTTCTGCAGTCAGAAAATAAGGAACATTGTTAATCTTAGCAATCTATGGTAAGTTTAACATATAATTTAGGATACACCTAATACTAGCGGGAAATGGTCTCCAAGGATTTCTTTTTTAAAATTATTGCTTCTTATTTTTCATTTGGCAAATCTGCCATCTTTGAAGCACTCAATGTTCCTCCTGGGAACGGTGATCCATTTTTTTCAAGGAGATGGCTAGTCTGGCCGACTTTAAGGCAGCGATGAACAGCAGAGGTCCTGGAAATGAGCTACGCGGAACAGACGGGAAGACCGACGGAGGGAACCTCAGTAGACGCGTTTCTTCTTTAAGTAGGATTCTGAATAATACCCTCCTGTGCCCTGAGAATGTTGGTCAACAAATTCCACCGAGCTCCCTTCGGGGGCAGAAATGAGGTATGAGGAGCCCCGCTTTTCATTTCTTAAAGGTGAAGACACCTGGAAGAAAGTAACCGCCAAAAATAGTAACTAATAAAATCCTAAGCTTAGAGCTTGTCATTTATCAAAAGCGTATATAGTGGACCCCTGCCCCTCAGCCTCACCATCTCCCGACTGTTCTCATGAGGCAGAAAAGAAAATGGCATAAGAAGCACCTGGGTCTTCCAGAAATTCGCATGCTCATATATTAAAACAACAGAAAATCTCTAGGAAAAAGTCATGCAGTGACTTACAGGCTATGCACTATGCTACAGAGAGGAACATAGAATATGGGAAGAAAGATTACTTCCTCCCCCCACCCCATTTCTCTTCCTGAATATTATAAAAATTAACCAAATTGTTTCTTTCTCCCTCTATCTTGTTTCTATGCTACCTTCTATCTTCCTCTTCCCCCTCATTTCTCTCCTCCTCCATCTCCCTTCTGTGTCCTCCTTTTTCCCTTCTCATCTCTATCCCTCCCTTTTCCCCCCTCCCTTCCATTTCTCCTTTCTCGTCCCTTTCCCCCCTCACTTCTCCTCCCTCTGCCTTCCTTTTTTCTCCTCCCTTCTCCTCTCTTCCCTTCTCTCCATCTTTCACTTTCTTCCTCTCCCTTCCATTTCTCCTTTCTCATCCCTTTCTCCACATCTCTCCTCCCTGTCTTCCTTTTCTTTCCTTTCTCCTCTTCTTTCCATCTGCTTTCTCCCTCTCTCCCCTTCTCTATCCTTCCCTCTCTCCCTTGCCCTTTCTACTCTCTCTTCCTTTCTCCTCATCCCTCTCCCTTTCCCCCCTTGTTCCCTTTCTTCTGCAACCTTCTCCCCCCTCCCTTCTTCTCTTTCTTGGTTTTTGTTACATAGGATGCTTCTCTGAGGAGAAGGAAAAAAATATATATCCGAAAAAGAAGGTGATGTGAAAAACAAAAGCTAGAATACTTTTTTAAAAAAAGAAAATAACTTTTAACAATTGTGCCACCCAGGAGTGATCAATGTCAATGCTGACAACGTTGCTTTCAAGAACACCATTCTGCCCCCAGCCTCCCTCGGAACTAGCTTTGGCATATAGAAAATAAAAGACTTGGTGCAGTGAGAACTGAATACAAAAAGCTATTAGAGCCCTGAGTCTAAATTCAGCTTCAGATACTGGCTGCATGACCCTGGGCAAGTCATTTAACCCTGTTTGCCTCAGTTTCCTCAATTATAAAATGGGGATAATAACCACACCTACCTCACAGGGTTGTTGTGAGGCTCAAATAATAGTTATTGTTATAAAGCACTTGGCTGTCACATAGTAGGTGATACAGAAATGTGTATTCCCTGCCCATCCCTTCCCTCCCATATATTTCCTCATTTTGTACTTTAAAACAATTTGATTAAAATTTATAACTTTTTATTGATCTTGTAAAAACTTCCCAACATTTTTTCAGTTCATATTTCTCCCTGGGTAGCATGATAGAGTTTTGGGGAAGAGTCAGTTTTAGTACGAATACTAGACATGCAGAAGCCTAATTTCATTTTATTTTATTTTTACCAAGGTACTTTATGAAAACATGCAACATTATATCTATTCCCCTTCTCTTGGTGACTTTAAGGCTTATTTATCTATTGAATGAATTCTTTTTCAGATTCTCCAATTTATTCTTTCTATAGTTCTTATTCTGGGCAGATGAGCTAAATTCTTAAACTTATAATAAACTAGCTTGAAATAGATATGCATGCCTTCTGGAGCACAGATGTTTACAACAGGAACAATTCAGGGCCTTCCTGAGGCCAAAGTAGTTTTTCTCTCCTCATTCTCTACCTGTGGGTATCTGGTAACTCACTTTTATGGTACATCTAAATATGATAAAGTCCTGAGAAGAAAGAGCAAGAATATTGTGTGAATTGAGTGGTGAAATGTTAAGACCACTTATTCCCAAAGAAATATAAAATATATAATAGATGAATAAATAAATATACATTTATAAAAGATGAGGCTTTTTACCAGGATCACAGAAGCTTAGCATGAGGAAGAACTTTGAGATCCATATAGTTCTGACCCTGTTTTTTTGTTTGTTTGTTTTTTGGCAGGGGAATGGGGGTTAAGTGACTTGCCCAGGGTCACACAGCTAGTAAGTGTCAAGTGTCTGAGGCTGGATTTGAACTCAGGTACTCCTGAATTCAGGGCCGGTGCTTTATCCATTGCGCCACCTAGCCGCCCCCCGACCCTGTTTTAAAATTAAATTCATTTTGGAGCAGACATGATTTCATACATAGAGGGAAATGCTAGTGAAGAAATTCCTTCTACCAATGCAGACTGGCAACTGTTCTGCAACTTAAGAGTTTTGCCTGGGACATCTAGAGATGAAATGGCTTGTCCACAGTCATACCGTCAGCATGTGTCAGATGTGGGTCTTCTTGAGTCCGAGGCCAGCGCTCTAACAGTTTACCATGCTGCCTCTCTCCTTTCTGTCTATAATCACAGGATTCTAGAATTTAGAGCTGGAAGGAACTTTAGACATTATCTAATCTAATGGCTCCATTTTAGAGATGAGAAAATAGAGGCCGATAGAGCTTAAGTGACCCACCCGTGTAATGGTTAGGCCCATTATTACTGTAAATAGCTGAGCTGAAATTTTATCCCAGTTTGCCAACTCCCGATCCAGAACTCTTTCTGCTATGTCCCAATGTCTCTCTCTTCAAATACATAAATTAGAATTAACCCGGTACTACTTGCAACCAGAGGCCACAGTAACAGGTAGTATCTAATTGACATTGACCCATTTACTCAATGATGCAATCAATAAACATTTATTAGCCTGATGTTGGATTTTGTGCTTCTGAGTTCTTCTAACACAGTGGGAAGATTGAGCTAGCATGGCTTCTTCAGAAGCTTGCTCCTTCCTGGCATTATGGGAATAAATACCCCAATAGAGAACCATCCTTGGGACATTGTACAAACTTCAGATTATGATGCCTATCGGTATTTTCAGGGATTTCTGATTCTCAACAAGAAATTCTGCCAATTCTTCACATTTTCATTTTAATTTGAAGCATAGAGTCAATGCAACAAATAACACTAAGTCTTTGGATGCCATTTAGGTGCTTGGTGCATTATTTTTCTCTTCATACTTGCCAATTTTTTCTCTTCCCCTTATTCAGGCTTTTAACCTGGAGTCCCTGATCTTGTGTGTGTGTGTGTATGTGTGTGTGTCTGTGTGTGTGTGTGTGTGGGCAATTGGGGTTAAGTGACTTGCCCAGGGTCACACAGCTAGTAACTGTTAAGTGTCTGAGGCCGAATTTGAACTCAGGTCCTCCTGAATCCAAGACTGGTGCCCTATCCACTGTGCCATCTAGCTGCCCCTGGAGTCCCTGATCTTTAAAAAAAAATTCTGATAATTTTATTTCTATATAATTGGTTTACTTCACAATCTTGTATATTTTATTCTATGAATTTAAAAACAATTCAGAGAACGGGTGTGTAGGCTTCACCAGAATGCCCAAGGGGTCCAGGACACACCAAAAAATTAAGAGTCCCTGGTTCATTTTATTTTTCAGAATGACTATAATTTTAAATTTAGCCAAACTAAACCTTCTGGTTTTGTGTTAATGCATGCTTGCTTTTCTTCCTGATATCCACTTTTGTGTGTCACAAGAGGATTTCCTATTTCTTTTTCTTGACTGTTGCAATTAACTTGCATGCCCTGAATTTTATGGTCAACCACTTGCCACTCACCTAATTCAACAGGAAACTCAAATTACAGGCTTTGAAAAGGGAAAAGGACCCTCTTTCATGCCTGAGACTATGAGATTTCTAAAGATTTTCTGACTGTCTTTTGTCCGTGCTTGGTTAGAGGCGCAATTGGTGATGATACCGGTGTAGCATCTCACCTATTTATTCTTCTTCTACTAATGAGTTAAGTGGGAGAGTTCTTAATGTTGGCCTTGGAGAGTCAACCTTTCAAAGGGAACATATCCCTCCTAACAAAACTGAAACTGGAACTTGGTTTTACTGCCACCACGTGGTAAGGTCATAGTCACATGGGAGATCCATAAGTAAGTTTTAAGCTTTAAGCAAGATTGATTGACAGATGTCTGCCTTTCATTATTATTATTATATAACTCTGTTTTGTGTGTTTGTTTTTGTGGGGCAATGAGGGTTAAGTGACTTGCCCAGGGTCACACAGCTAGTAATTGTCAAGTGTCTGAGGCCAGATTTGAACCCAGGTCCTCCTGAATCCAGGGCTGGTGCTTTATCCACTGCACCACCAGCTGCTCAAAAAAACCAAACCAAACCAAACCAAAACAAAAACCCTCTGAATTGAAACAGTTGAATTCAAACATTTTAAAGATGTCTTATTCATAAAAGATGAAGCTTAGGAGTAGCTTTTAAAAATAAAACTGCAGGTGGTACAATTTGGTACTTTTTTCATAACCTTTGGCTTTCCTTTGTCAAATTACCTTGAATTTGCAGCTTACCGTTAAAATCTTTTACTAGCAATTAGGTGTCACCCTTGGACCTGACTTTATATCATCATATCTCATATTGCTTCCCTTGGTAAGATCTTTGCCCAATGATTATATGGGGAAAATCAAGTTTACCTTTCTAACATTCCTAATGAGTAGCCACAATTTAATCGTTTCCTTCTTCCTTCTTCTTCTTCTTCTTCTTCTTCTTCTTCTTCTTCTTCTTCTTCTTCTTCTCCTTCTCCTTCTCCTTCTCCTTCTCCTTCTCCTTCTCCTTCTTCCTTCTTCTTCTTCTTCTTTGCAGGGCAATGAGGGCTAAGTAACTTGCCTAGGGTCACACAGCTAGTAAGTGTCAAGTGTCTGAGGCCGGATTTTGAACTCAGGTCTTTATAAATCCAGGGCCAGTACTTTATCCACTGCACCACCTAGCTGCCCCCTGATCATTTACTTCTTTTTGTCACTTATAGCATAAGAGAATAGCCAAACCATGTGGTGGCATCCTGCACCCGTGCAGTGGAGACTTATCTAAGGCTTAACACCAATATCCTGTTAAATTGCATCTTATGAGGTGTGGCTCATCAGTCCAGTCTGTCAAGAGCTTCTTGGATCTTCATTTTGTCATTCAACTTGGATGCTGACAACCCTCCAGGCTTTGTGTCATCTTCAAGTTTGACAAACATGGCCTCTCTTCCATCATCTAAAGCTCTAATGAGAAAATTGACTATCTTTGGGGCTAAGGACAGATCCTGGCATTCTCTCAGCTGGAGAATTTTCTCTCCATTCATATCAGCCCCCTAATGATGCTTTAGCCTTGCTCAGGCAAGCAAGGCTGAATTTCTCTACCATGTAAGACATTTTTTAAAAATTACAAAACCACAAAATTTTAGAGCAGGAAATGACATCAGAAGCCATCTGGCCTTCCCACACCCTACCAAACAATCTCTACTATAACATCTCCATACAGCCTCTGCTTGAAGACCTCCAATGAGGGGCAACCCCTAAAGGTGGCCTATTTCACTTTGCAACAGCTCTCACCATCATGAAGTATTTCTAGATTTTAAGCCTAAATTTGCCTGGCAACTTCTACCCATTGGTGCTTTGAGTTCTGTCCCCTGGATGCAAACAGAACCTCATTTTCTCTTCCACATGATAACTCTTCAAAATTTGAAGATGAGTAAATATGTTTAGTTCTTTTAACTGACCTTCATCTGGAATGTGACTTCAGGGTCTTTGCTCTCTTCTGGACACAAGACAGTTGACCAATGTCTTTCCACAACCATATAGCTTCTGGGAGATGGTGTAACCACAACAGAGTGCAAAGAAATGGCTATTTCTGTGTCCCTGGAACCTAAGCATCTTTTAATGTAGTCTAAGATCACAACATATTTTTCACTTCCATGTCACACCAAAGACTCTCAGTAAGCTTGAAGTCCACTAAAACCCCTGAATCCTTTTCAGACAAGCTTCTCTTTAATTATGCATTGATTGCTGATTTTTTTTAACTCAAGAGTAAAATGTTACAATTCTGCCAAATGAATTTTATCTTAGTGCCTTCAGCTCAATATTCTAGCATGTTGGGATTTTTGTATCCTATTTCTTTCACCCAGCATATTAGCAACATCTCTTAGTCCATTTCACTGTTGATTTGATAAACATATCTTCTATTATGTCTTCACCCAAGTCACTGATAAAAATGTTAAATAGCACACAGTCAAGCACAGATCTCTGAGGTACTCCACTCAAGATGTCCTACTGACTCCACGAGTCTAGACATTTAACCAACTCTAAATACATGTATCTGTATTATTATTAAGACAGCTAGTGCTGGGCCTGGAGTCAGGAGGACTCATCTTCCAGAGTTCAAATCCAGCCTCAGACACTTAATAGCTATGTGACCCTAGGTGAGTCACTTAACCCTATTTGCCTCAGTTTCTTCATCTGTAAAATGAGCCATAGCAGGAAATGGCAAACCACTCCAGTATCTTTGCCAAGAAACATCCCAATAGGGTCACAAAGAGTTGGACATGACTAAAAACCAACTGAACAACAAAAGCTTAATGGTGTCTCCATCTGCATGCCACAGTGTGTAGTTTGAACTAAGTCTCTTTGCCTGAACAATGAAATCCTGGGGGTGCTCTGATGGAATGAGCACAAGTTCAGAGGGCAGAACCCTTGATTCCAATCCTTACTACCTCTGGGAGACCTTAGGCAAGTCACTTGAAGTCCTAAGGCCTCAGTTTCCCCATGGGTAAAACATCCAGGTCACCCTGGATTCCTCTGTGGTACTTTTGAGTTCTAAATGTAAGATTGTCAAAGACACAGCTCAGATGAAATCTGGCCTATGACAAGGTGGCCAACAACAAACAAACCAAACCAAAGAGTAACTGGTTCCTCTTTATTTGGGGATGTGTTAACATTTTAGTTAGTTGTTTGGAATAGTTAAAAGAGATGTTCTGCTTTTAACTTGAAGCTTTTTAACTAATTGCAATATTTGGGGAAGGGAAGTAAGATAGTCTTAGAGTAGGGCTACTTAACCTAGAGGCCAAAGACATGCTGAAGATCCATGAATAGACTGCAGAGGGTTCATGAATTTAGTTTTTAAAATATTTTTGTAATTGTTTTTTCCATAAAATTGGTTTCCTTTGTAATCCCTAAATATTTTATCTCATGCATTTAAAAGTATTATTCTAAGAAATGGCCCATAGGCTTCACCAGATTGCCAAAGGGGTCCATGATTTTTAAAAATTCCAATTTGTTTTACCAAGAACTTTTTTTTTAAATGATATATACTTTCTGATTATTGTTTCTGGGATAAGAATCATCTGTGAGTCCATCATTTCTGCTAAAAGCATAAATTTCAAATAACTTCTTTTGCTATTCTGATCTCTTATGGTTCTCATTAAAAAAAAAAACACCTGCTTAACACTCAATGATTCTATTTTTCTTTACCCACTGGGTGGCAGCAAAAGACTATTAAGGAGCTAAAAACTTCATGTAATTCAGCTTTTTTTTTTTTAAATGATATTAAGTTCTTTTAAGTCCTTCCTTTCATCTTATGTGACGTAAGTTTCTTGTTTTGAAAGATCTCTGAAATCCAATATGATATGATGGTGTGACATACAAATAGGTATTATAACCATCAAGTAGACCCAAAGATTCCCCAGTATATTGACCAATGGAAAGCCAAGATCATGACTGAACAAGCTATTGCACATGAATGAAACAATCCCTAATTGGTTATAAATATTAGTGGATAAATGAGGAATTATCTGTATCAAACCCAATTTTTAAAGCTATTCATTCAACAAAATTTAACACTAGAAAGACCAAGCACATCAATTTATTTAAAAATTATTATAATTTTACTTTGAAATTAAAATTTTCATCCTTTTTTGATTTCCTTTGCCTTATGGATAAAAAAAATCACACTGTATCAATTGACCAGCTTGGTCCACTGAGGTATTCTTAAATTCTGGTGCTTCTAGATGCCTTTAAAGCATCTGAGTAATTATGCCATGGGGTTATTTTTTGTTTGGTTTGTTTGTTTGTTTTTTAACCTAATTCATCAAGTCTTTTTAAACAGTGGTAGTACAGTAGTGTGGTGATGGTAGCAGCAGCAGCAGCAGTAGAAGCAGTAGTAGTAGTAGTAGTAGTAGTAGTAGTAGTAGCAGCAGCAGCTAACATTTATACAGCACTTTAGGGCTTGCAAAGTGCTCTACATACATTATTTCATTTGACCCTCCCAACAGTAAAACTCTGGGACATGTTGGCTATCTCCCAGCCACAAGATATATAGGTCCCCAGTTCACCAGATGATTCCTTGACTCCAATGCAAAGCAGACACTTCTCAACCAAGAGGTCCTCCAGATGGCTGATGAGCACACCTACTCACCTGATGCTTTATGGCACCTGGATGTCTTTGGAGAGATGCCTCTGAAAGGAAGGGCTCTGAAGAATCTCACAGATCAGGCTTAAAAGTTAGCAGTCAGAAAGTGAGAGAGCTCAAGGGGCCACCTAATCTAGCCTCAGTCAGTGAACTGAAATGTAAGCTCCTTGAGGGCAGGCACTGTGTCACTTTGGTCTTTCTGTTCCCAGCACTTAGTGCAGTGCCTCGAACATAGTAGGTACTTAATAAATAAAATAAAGAAATAAAATGTGTGTTGGTTAATAAAGATGGACATTCCCTAACCATCTGCTCTGTAGCTGTTCTTAGAGATTATGTGGAAGGAAGATTATTTAAGTTTTTACTTCAGGGTCTTCTTTTTCCAATCCTCCTACTCTTATATTAGCAGCTCTGTGTGAATCCTGGAAAAATAAGGTAGTAGCTTGGTGTACAGGCAAGTGGGCTGGGCTTGATGGCAGGGAGACATGGGATCAAATCCCACCTCGGGCACTTCCTAGCTATGTGACTTTGAGCAAGTCACTTCCTTCTCGGGGATTCAGTCTCCTCATTTGTAAATTGGGTATTTATCTCACATGAGACTCAAATGAGATAGTTACCAATTTCCTACCACAAGGGAATTTAAAGCAAACTGTGAGGCCATAGACAAACTTGAGAAATTATAGAATAGGGAAAGATTCAGAAGAAAGCTTCTGTTCTCTAGTCAATCCTTTGTAATCCCACCAGGGTCAGTAAATTTGGAGGCAGGCTGAGCTCTGACACACTAATCATAATGGAAGCTGGCAGCCCCTTCATGTACAATGTTTTAGTGTGTATGCATGTGAGTGTGTGTGTGTGTGTGTGTGTGTGTGTGTCTCTACAAAGCAAAGCAGTACTATGGGCAGGATAAATAATAGGTACCAAATAAATAATTGATATACAATCAATTATAGTGCATTAAACAAAGACAAAATGGTATGCGGGGGGAAAAGACACACACTAAAAATGGTCCAAGTAAATGGACAGAGGCAGTGGTGATGAAATATACTTACCTACGATCATTGAAAGATATTTAGATTATACACAGAGACATAAAGATCTGACCTCACAGCCAGAAGACCGGAATTCAAATTCTGCCTCTGATATGTCCTGGCTGTATGACCCTGGACAAGTCTGTTAATCTCTTAGTGCCCCTGGCAACTCTCTGAAACTCCAAGTTTCAAAGAAAGTGTCCAAGGGCATCAGTGGGAGGAGTTTTCTCCCCTGGGAGTTCCTCACAGCTCCATTTGCCATTCCCTAAATTGGGCTGCCCTGGCTGATTCCCTCGAAAAGGTGCTTTTGTTCAGCTGTGTCTCAGGCAGGTTAGGGTCTCATGGGAGGGGCCAGACAAGTAGATGTGACACAAGACATGGAAGATGGCACCCAGAGAGGTGAGTCTGCTCCAGCAGACAGGACCGAGGAGAGCAGAGGCAGAGCTGCTCTGGGCTAAGAGCAACACTCAGAGCAGGTTGATTCCAGACTCCGAGTGACCAAGCACATGGCAAAGTCAGGTTAATGGCATTCTGCACACAGAGAACTGAGGGGATCACCACCTGGCATTCTACCAGAGTGCAAAGAGTTGTGGCTGAGCTGACACGATCCACCATTTGTGTCTGGGAAGGCTCCCCCCCTTTTCTTTATAATTCCAAGTGAACAAAGTGATTTCTGAATTTTGAATTTTATTATAAACGAGGAGAGGCAATGCAGCAGACCTGTAACATTGAACTAGGATTCAGAAGGCCTGACTTCTAGTGTAGGCTCTATGAATAACTTGCTACATTATCTGAGGCGAGTCACTGCACTTTGGGGGGGCCAGTTTCTTCATCTGTAAAAAGAGAGCATTAGACTGGATGACCCCCAAGATCCATCTGGGCTTTAAGGATCCTCACTCCAAAATCTGTGAAATGTCCATTATTCTGTAACTAAGATTCTAGAAACGCTTATCCTTCTGCATATAGGGCAGAGCCTTGAGACTAGTGCCTCCCCCACACCTAATTTTTCCTGACTAACAACCCCTCAAGCCTAAGATGCCATTTATTCCACCCTACCAAAACAAGAGTAACAATCAGGTACCATGAGTCACCTGGAAAACCCAGCAACAGTCTCAAGGGGAACAGCAAACACTGCCCTGAGCCTCCAAGAATGAACAAAATGCCCAACTGAACCCAGTTGGCTTGACTTCCCCTTTTGTATTTCCAGCACCTAGAAGGCGGCTGGCACTTAGGATGCTCTTAGTAAAGGCCAGCAGATTGCTTCTTTCTTCGATTCATAAATCTCAGTCTAGCATCGTGCTGGGTATCCTGTGTCCAATAAGGGATAGGGATTGAATCTGGAATTTCTTTGGTATAGGGTACTCTCAGGTGAGGAAATGCCTTGTCAATGCAAACGAGCACCTTTTTGGCAACTTATGGTCTTGACTTTTTTGGCTCCAAAGACTCCTTCAACAATATCTGAGGGGCCAAGACCCTTTCTTGGATTCATGTTTTTATCAAATGACTTTTTGTTTTGTTTTGTTCTCTGTGGCAATGAGGGTTAAGTGACTTGCCCAGGGTCACACAGTTAAGTAAGCATCAAGTGTCTGAGGTCAGATTTGAACTCGGGTCCTCCTGAATCCAGGGCCGGTGCTTTATCCACTTCGCCATCTAGCTACCCCCAGAATCATGTTTTCAAATGAAAAAAAATAGAT
This sequence comes from Dromiciops gliroides, assembly GCF_019393635.1. Lineage (NCBI taxonomy): Eukaryota > Metazoa > Chordata > Mammalia > Microbiotheria > Microbiotheriidae > Dromiciops > Dromiciops gliroides. The sequence goes on from NC_057864.1 coordinate 14,044,086, forward strand.
AGGATTACAAAGGAATCCAATGATTGAGAAAGTTATCAAAATATGTTTAAAAACAAGTTTGTGGTTAAGGAGCCAATCTTATAAATGTGCCTGTAGCACCAAGAGGCTAAGAGATTTGCCCAACATGACACAAAGGAGGAACTTGAACCCAGAACTCCCTGGCTTTGAGGCCAGCTCTCAATGCTACCTTGGTGCTCAATAAGCAAGCATTTGTCAATCCGAGAAGCCGAGATTCGTACAGTATCAGGCAAGCAGTTCCTGCTGTTTACCTGTGAATAATCACCAAATTGCTGAGAATAATGAATGTAGTTTTCCAATGTATGTTGTGATGAGGTTCCCTGAGAGATGGCATCCAGTATGTTGCTTGTTATTCCAGTCTGGGGTAGAACGCTCATGGTCTTGCTTGCAACTGGGACTGAAAGCAAAATGACCAGCCTTGTGTTAGTGAGGGTAGTAGACCATTGAAATACGGGGCCAGAAGGTAACTGCACTGGAAAATGAAACGGTCTGATCATATCCAACTTATTTTTCAATCAGACACAGACCAGCATTTACCAAGGGAAGATAACCACAGCCTTCCCTCCTAAAAGCATCTGCCTCAACATGTCACAGAATGACAGATTGGAGCCTTTGGAGGGACCCTAGCCCCCACCCAGTCCAACCTATACATGAAATGAATCCCTGCCATAACATCCCTGACCAGGCGCTGTCCAGCTCTGCTCTGACACCCCCAGAGGAGGAGGCACCCACAACCTCCACTCTGGGCCAGCTCCAATTGGGAGGGAGCTTTTCCTGGTATCAAACCAAAATTGACTTCATAGTAACTTCCACCCATGGCTTGGGTTCCTCACCCTGGGCCCAAGTGAAATAAGCCTAATCCCTAGTCCACACAACAGCTATCATGTCTTCTGTGACCCTTCACTCCTCCTGTTCCTTGTCTGATCCATGTGGCATAGACTTGAAACCCTTTGCCATCCGGGGGGTCCCTCTGGATCCTCCCTGACTTCTCAGTGTTCCTCCTGTGTCCAGATTTGGACAAGTGAAGTCTGACCAGGGCAGAGGAGAAAGAGACTGTCACCTCTTCATTCCTGAAAGGAGGAACACCTCTCTTTAAGCAGTCCAAGAGGGCATTCACTTTTGTTTCCTACTGTATGGAAGAAGTGGCTCTATCTGGCACTGTCTAATAATGGAATCCTATTGAAACACAATGCCTCAAGTCCAAATGCCTCAAAAGTTTAAGTTTTAACCATTTCAAAATAAAATCTTCTAAAAATAAACCACCCCAATTCTATAAACATAATTTAACCCTTTTTCTGATTTGTAAAAGCTTCATCTATTGTGGCAGATGGCAACAAAGTAGTGTTTTTAACTCTTTTCTCTCAACTGTTGACCATCCCTTTTTTAGTCGACTACAGTCAGAGAAATCAGATTACCAATGTATTAAAAATATATGTAAAAGGAGAGTCAGTAAGTTCTTGATAAAGAACCGTGGTCTGTTTTAGCTTTTGAGACAACTACTTTAGCAGATCAGGGCTTTTCCTACCCCACCCCTCTCCTCTTTGGGGCTCATTTCTGCTCTAATCTGCCCAACTGCGGTTGAAATAAGTCAGGTGTCCAGCTAAATGTCGTGTTGCTGTATACTTATGGGAACTAAGGAGGTCCCCATATTTTCCCTTTGGCATTAACCTTCAACCACATTGCTGCAAGCATACACTGTAAACCTCTCAGCTGCAGATGTTTATACCAAGAAAAATATTTTCTCTCCAAAGGACAATTATATGGGAGCGCCAAGATTATTTTTGTTGGAAAACCCACACCATGAGGGTCAGAGCTTTTTTAATGTCTCCAAGTGGTATGTTCTTTTGATGACAAAAACAGACATTCTACCTGTGCTCAAAGCTCTGACTTGGTGCACAGAACAGGCAGATTTGGGAATGGGGAGTGACTCAGATGCAGGCAGCTTTTCCATGACTTTGTAAAGGGTTGTAAACAGGCTGAGCTGAAGGGGTTCTTTTCTTACCTGGCAAACAGGCCCCAGGCAATACACTCGCCAAGTTCAAGTATGGATTGGTACTAAGACGGATTTCTTTTGGTGGTTCCCCCAAAAGTGAAGTCTGATTCTTAGCGACAGTCTATTTAAAAAAGAAAGAAAAAAGGGTTTGTTTAGGAGGACACTGAGACCCAGGAAAAGACATCTGTAGTCAATTAAAGTGCATAAGTCTTTTTTACACGAAAAGCTCTTCTACACAGGATTTTAGACCTCTGACCTCCAACCTAAGTCCCTCACTTTACAGATGAGGAAACTGAGGTCCAGAGAGATGGAGCAACCTGCCCAAGTGACCTTGACTACTGGGATTCTAACACAGGTCTTCTGACTTCCAATCCAGCATACTTTCCCTTCTACCGGGGAGGACTTTATAAATCTCATTGTCAAATTTCATCTGCTTGGAAATGCCCTACCATTCTCATTTTCATTCTCATTCTCTCTCACAGCTAGTATGTGTCAAATGTGTGAGGCCGAATTTGAACTCAAGTCCTGAATCTAGGGCCAGTGCTTTATCCACTGCACCACCTAGCTGCCCCTACCATTTTCTCTTGCTGAGATTTTTAATGCTTTCCATTCTGCCATTCAATGAAACAGCATTCCTCCTATTTCTGTGACATATTGGGCATTTTGATAAGTCTGCCACCTGTGATCCATCAAAATCCCTGATAAAATACTGGATAGGAGAGAGCCAGGGACAGAGCCCTGAGATATCCCATTGAAGACTTCCTCCTGAGTTAACAAAAATCACTGGGGGAAGATAGTATGGCAGAAATTAGGCATAGACCGACATCTTACACCTTATACTAAAATAAGGTCAAAATGGGTACAGGATTTAGACATAAGAGGTGATACCATAGGTAAATTAGGAAAGGGAGGAATAGTTTACCTTTCAGATCTTTGGAAAGGAGAACAGTTTATGACCAAACAAGAAATAGAGAATATTATGAAATGCAAGTCAGCCCTACTTGCCCTGGTCCAGACTGACAGAATATCAACATTTCTGTTTTTAGAAAATGCCATCTTCAAACAAATTGTGTTTCACTGTGGCAGCACTGCTGGGAAAACTTTCCAATCTGTTAACAAAATTCCACAGAGATTCTTAAAGTATTAAGAAAAATAAATGTTTACCAAAGTTTCAAATGCGTGTTTAAATTGTACTGCACATCCCAGGTTTAAAAAAAACAACTTGTTTTATGTTAACTTGAAACTATTTTTAATAAGCACAAAACCTGGAATTAAGCAAAACAAGGTTCTCTGAACAAAATGGAATTTATGTGACATATAATCATGTATGATTTTAAGTCATATATATTCATATATGAAGGAAGATTCAAACTCTGGTCTTCTTGTTTCTAAACTGTCTTCTATCCCCTACCTAGTCCATCTCATAGGTTCAGAACAGACTGATTTATTAAGATGTTGGGGGGAGGGGGAATCCTGACTTTGAAAGAAAATTTCAATTACTTCAAATAGGAATAACTTTAAAAAATACATATCTATATTATACAGCAAATGTGTACATATATAAAAAACACTATAGAACATATTTAAGGGATTCCTATTTATATTATATAGACATATACTTACATGAAACATCTAAGTATATGTGTATGCACTAAAAGTGATTATATGTAAACACATGAATATATATTTTTAAAAGCAATTTCTATTTATATATTATATATACACATATACAAAGTGATCCATATATATGTGTGTGTGTGTGTGCATATATACACACACACACCTTTAAAAGTAATTTTTGTTTGTAGGAATTGAGTTTTTCTTTCAAAGTGGGTATTTTCTTCCAACATCTTGATAAATAGGTATGTTCTGAACCTATGAGATGTACTGGGGGATAGAGGACACAGCTTAGAATCAAGAAGGCTAGAGATTGAACCTTCCTTCAGACATTTAGTGGTCCTGTTGCCCTAGACAAGGCACTTAACAAGTGAGAAAAAGAAAAGAGAAAAAGAAAAAAGCATTTCTTAAGTCCTTCCTGGGTATGCCAAGCACCCTGCTAAGCCAAGTGTTACAAATATAAAATGCAAAAGAATCCTTCCCCTCATTAAGCTAACATTCTAATACATATGGAGAAGATCATTTTGGTCAGAAAAGGCAAAGGGAGAGTAAGTGGGTTCATAGAGCCATCGATAGCCTCAGTTTCCTTATCTGTGTAATGGGAATAATAATTAGCACTCTCCTCCCAAATAAGGTGATACAGGTCATGTGCTTTGTGAACCTCATAGTGCAATGTAAATACTAGCTACTATTATTGTTAATATTCTTTTAGTTACAGTTTAGTGTAGTTGTGTATTTGGCACTTCTCTTCTTGATAATTTAAATATATTATGACTTTCTTTTGAAATTCCAAATAATTTCAATGTAAAGATATTTTAACAAATCGTTTTTGGTTCAACTAAGAAAAAAGGCAAATACTGTTCCCGATTTCACGTAACACAAAACCAGGAGGAAAACTTATTGCTCTGTCTCTTCGTATGCGTCTGTTTCCTTACCCCTGAACTTGCTTCGGAGCTTTTGGGCTGACTCGTCCCCAAGCCTCCAGCAGCAGGATTTGGAAAGCCCGAAAGGTAAGTCTGTGGCCCTGAGACGGCTCCTTCTGTTGACCCCAGTGTGGCTGATGGCTTGTCCTGAGGAGTACGTGGCCCTGACCCACCTTGGCCAACCACGGGCTGATTTGGAAAGAACGGCAAGATCCCTGCTCCTGCTGCAGCCAAGGTCAGAAGTGCAGGAAGGTCGGAGATAAAATCAGTGAGAAATGAAAAATTCTATTAGAAATACTTAGCAAGAGGTAGCATTTGGAGGGCTATGAAGTGATAACAGAAGCTTTTCAGATTCATCTTGTGTGTATATACACATATATAATACATACACACATATATACATAAATACACACATATACATAAATATATATATATTTTACAGAATAGCCTATTTCTTTCCTTCCCTTCCTCCCTCCTTCCTCCTTTTTTCTTCCTTCTCTTCCTTCCTTCTTTCTCTTCCTACCTCCCTCTCTTCCTTTTTTATTTCCTTCCTTTCTTCCTCTTTCCTCCCTCCCTCCGTCTCTTCCTTTCTTTCCATCCTTCCTAGTTTCCTCCCTCTCCCCTTCCTCCCTCCCTCTTTCTTCCTTCTTTTCTTTTTTGTACTTCCTCCTTCCTGCCTCTCTTTTCCTTCTTTATTTTCTCCCTTCTTTCCATCCATTTTCTACCCTTCCTTAAGCATTTATTAAATGCTTACTATGTACCCAGAATGCTACGGGAAAAAAACACAAGGATGAACCAACCCTTGCCCTCAAAGTGCTTATATTCTATTGCGAGAGACAACCATGTACACACTTTAGTAAATAAAAATATAGAGAGCAAGTGTACAGAGGGTGAGCTTGAGGAATGCCAGGTGAATAGCCAGGTGCTGTGCTGCTATCCCTACGATTTCAGGAGATGAGGAAGGCCTCCAGCACATTGGAAGGTCCCCCCATGGGGTCCTTATGGGAAGACATGGGTGAGTTGTGCAGCAGGCGCAGAGCGCTAGACCTGGAGTCTAGAAGACTAGTGTTCATATCCAAACCCAGACACTTCCTAGCTGTGTGATGTAGGATAAGTCATTTAACCTCTCTTTGCCTCAGTTTCCCCAACTATAGTATAGGAATAATAGCAGCACCTACTTCCCAGGGCTATTGTGAGGATCACAGGAGATACTTGTGAAGCACTTTGCAAACCCCAAAGTGCTAAATAAATGCTGGCTATTATTATTATTATTATTATTGATTCTTATTTTTAATTGCCCCTGTTGGAGGGAACTTCCAAAAATCAATTACATCCAAGACCCATTTGAGTAAAGAAAGTCCTTTTAGGAGGGAAGGGCAGTAACAACTGAGGGGACCACAAACATTATATAGGATGTGGCATCTGAGGTAAAGCAAAGCTAGGGATCCCAAGAGGCAGAGGAGAGTAGAAATTACATTCTGGGTTTGGGGGACAGTCTTTTCCTCTAAGATCAGATAATAGCTGGCATTTATATGGCTTTTTAAAGTTCACAAAAAATCTCCTATATATCATCTCATTGGTGCCTCACAACAACCTTATGAAGTAGGTGGTATGATTCTTCCCCATTTTACAGATGAAGAAACAGGCATATAGAGGTTAAGTGAATTGCCCAAGGTCACACAGTTAGGAAGTGTCTGAGACAGGATTTGAACTCAAGTTTCCTGACTCCCCAGTGCTCTAACCACTGCACCACTGAACTGACTTAAAGGAAGAGAAGCTGAGGGTCAAATTATGATCCTTAAATCTCACACCTGACTTTTCAGGGAAAAAAAAAAAAAACAAAACTCCATTAAGGTGTGGAAAGAGACACCATTTACTTTTATGTTCTTCTCCCCGGGACCCCAACTCTGACTTCAGAGACGATGTTGTCCCAGTTCCTAGTGCTGTCTGAAGCACCATAGCTGGAGGGTCACCCAGCAATCCAGGTTTCTACAAAAAAGAAAAAGCATTTAAAGCCCTATTCTCCTCACAGCACTTCCAAATCTGGTAAAAATAGAACCCCACTGGGTGGAGGGTGGGGGTCATATGTCTGGAATTCTTGCTGCTGGGAAGGGTGGATCACTTCTGTTTGGGAGCTCTGAGTATGGAGCCATTATATTGAGCTTTGTGGAGTGGAGTGGGGGTGGGGTGCAAGGGGAGAGACCAGGCTGTCTAAGGGAGGCAAATCAGCCCAGGGCAGAAATGGAGCAGGCTCCCACAATGAGCAGTGGGACCGAGTGATCTCTGCTATTACTGTGTCTATAACCCCTACTGAGGAGCAAAAGGGCGAAGTCCATTGGACAGATCTATTTAATTAAGTAATACACTTACGCTGTTTGTATGAACATTCTCCATCTTCATTAGGTGTTTCTGGGCCAGTTGTAAGTAAGAGAGATTCTGCAGCAATAAGCGAGAGCTATTGCTCATAACTGAATTCTGTTCAAAAAAATTATGGGGGAAAAAGTCAACTTAACCAAGAATTCTCTTACAACATATGGTGCTCACCAAGACACCGAAGTAACCAACAAACTGGATGTAGCCCAATGCATTCTAATGCCATTCCCTTTTCATTTAGATCAGAGGTTCATTTACATAAAAGTATGTTTTCCTCAAAATGTCAATTTTTCTAACCCCTTTATTAATTATTATTATTATCTGTAAAATATAATATGCATTAGGAAAGGAAGGAAAATGACTGACCAAGGACCATGGAAACCCGCCCTATTACTGATGCCCTGGACTTTCAATTCTGAGAGACAAATGGGTATACAGAAAGACAAGTAAACACTGGGACTTTGGGGGAGAGGGTGGCCACACTATACCAAATTTTTCCCATGTAGAAGATAAGAGTACGCAAGGAATACTCCCTACCTGTGGGACTCTTTGATATGTCACAACTTTTTTTTTTTTTTTTTGGTGGGGCAATGAGGGTTAAGTGGCTTGCCCATGGTCACACAGCTAGTAAGTGTCAGGTGTCTGAGGTTGGATTTGAACTCAGGTCCTCCTGAATCCAGGGCCGGTGCTTTATCTACTGCGCCACCTAGCTGCCCGCTATGTCAAAGCTTCTAATGAACAGGTTGTGCTAGGCTTCCTACAAATCTATCTATATCCATGATCCCGTATGACTCACTCCTTGTTAGAACCAAATCCAGACAGTCATTTGCCACATTATCTTGTGAATGGCACTAAAAGGCAACAGTATTTCTAATAAAGCAGGAACCATATTTCTGTTCAGTGCCATTTGTATTAAAGACAAATTGTATCAAATACAGACAATTATTCATGGGGTAGATGTTAGGAGCTAATTAAAATAAATTTGTGAAACTCAGCTCCAATACTCGGGCACCATTTTCACAAAAGTTTTCCAGTTGTTAAAACTATTGACATATTCTTGAAGGCATTAACAACTTTGCAACTCAGAAAGTGAATTCAAGTGAATAAGCGATTACTTATTAGCACAAGAGCCAGCTCTTGGTTGTTCGGGGTTCGTTTTGATTTTTTTCAGCTTTACTGAGACCCAACATCAGGAAGGGTGAAACTGATCATAGCATTCACGGACCACATGGAACCCTGACCACACCTAGCACCTTTCAAGGTGTGCTTAGCATAATGCCTGGCACACAGTAGGCATACTTATTGATTGATTGAATAGACATGATTTTTAAAATTTTGATGAAGTTCCCGATAAGGCAAAATAGTGTACAACTACAAACAAGGAACCACAATGAATAAAGTTCTAGGCCTGGAGTTAGGAAGAGCTGAGTTCAAATCCAGCCTCAGACTTACTAAATGACTGGGTGAGCCTAAACAAGTCACTTTACCTCCAAGGCCCTAGGCAACTTTCTAAAACTACAAGTTGCAGAGGAAGGGCCACCTTGCATTACAAAAGGGAATTTCCTCCCTTGGAGTTCCCCATAGTGATGAAATCACTGACCCAGGCCCTGGTGCTGATTGTGCTGGTAGGGGTTTATCCAAAAGGCAATCTTTTGATGGCTAGATACAGAGAGTCCCAAGTCATTCTGTTTGGCAGAAAGAACACTCTGATACCAATCAGCCTTTTCGTCGGCCTCCTCACTGAAATTACAGTTTAACTTCAGACTAAGCCAACAACTGAAGTTGGGATCTTCATCAGAACAGCTCAGAGGAGGTACAGAATAATCCAATTGGGCTGATATGGTTGGCTGGCTGGCAAACCTTCCTGAGGCCACTCAAGAACAAAAGGCCCAGCATGCTGTGCGGCCCATACTCTGAACTTAACGTGGGTCTGTACTTCTTGGGAATAAAGGTGAGGGACGTGTTTACTACTTTGCAAGTTGGGATTGTTTTTATCCCTTCCATAGAGCCAATTCTAAGAACACTTCCCCATAATCATGCCTTCTGATACCCTGGAATAATAACACAGTTGGAGTTAAAGCCTTGCTGGAAACAGCCACCATTTTGAGTTGGCCTTCCTCCTGACCTGCTCTCCCAGGGCCAAATCGTAAGCAGCGAGCTTTGGTAACAATAGACTTTCACATTTTATAGCAATCAAGAAGAATCTCATAATTGAATTACATTTTTCCCAAGCGATTTCCCTTAAAAATAATTTTATTTTTCATTATGATAAAGTTGAAAGGTCTTGAGAACTTTAGCAGTTAATGACAAATAAGAGCTCCTTAAAATCAGAAAATCTGAAGCTCTTTAGTTCTGATATGCCTGGTGTGGTGGACAATAGCATGAAGGGGAGAGCTGGAGTCGGAAATACCTGGAGTCAGCTCCTGCCTCAGACAGTCACTGGCTGTGTGACCCTTAACTCATCAATATCCCAGGCAAATCTCTGTAAGCCCAAGTTATCCACACTTTGCCAAACAGGATAGGGAAGAGGAGATGAAGCACCCAGACCAAGGAGACCACAGGTCTAGACCATACCTGGTGTATTTTATTCAACTGCAAAAATGCAGGCGTGATGGATGGGTTCACCAGATGAGGCAAAGTATGAGGGGCTCCAAGAATTGCTGGAAGAAAAAGTCAAATTTCAATTCCATGAAGTAGCTAAAATTCTCATAATGCATGAAACAAAAAGAGTCATGAGAATAATAAATAATAAATTAATAAGTCACAGGAAAATAAAGTTTAAGAACAGACGCACCCTTATAATTTAGAAGAGGAAGGGACTTTAGAGACAAATCCATCCCCTTCATTTTTACAAATAAGGAAACTGAAGCCCAAAGGAGTCAAATGACTTGCCCAAGGTCACCCAGCTGGCGTCAGAGGTGGAATCTATTTATTTTCTTATTTCAAGTCAGACTATTAGAGCAGAAAAGTGCTCCCAGTGACCACTGAGTCCAACTCTCTCAACTTACAGAAGAGGACAAGGGGGAGGTTCACAGAGGTGAAGGGCCCCTCCCAGAGTCTCAAAGGAAGCACGTGGCAGAGCATGGACAAAGCCTGAGCAGAATTTGACTTGTTTGCCATTAAAACTACAGGCCAGTTGAAGTATGGGGTAGGATGGACAGGTGGACAGAGAACCAGACCTGGAGTCAGGAAGACCTGAGTCTTTACAGATATCACTTCTAATACCCTCCTGGCTCTAAATCTACAATCTTGAGACCTCTGAGGTTCCTTTCAACTTTGTGATACTTTGATCCTGCCTCCCCTCCCGAAGCCCTAAACTCAATTCAATCCAATCTAATAAACACGAAGCACTTAGTATGTGTGGATTGCCATTTGAAAACACTGAGAAACTTCCAAAGTTAAAGGGACAAAGGTCACTGGCATTACAGAGCTTACTCTCTGAGAGGGACTCGCCATAAACAATGAGTATAACACAAAAGGATCCATAAGGGCATTAGAGATAAGGTGTGGAGCTGTGGTCCTGGGAAGGCTTCCTGGGAGGAAGAAGCGCTGAAGCTGGCCTTTACAGTATGACTCCAGAAGGGAGGTGGGCATCACAGGTACACGTCCAGCCTGGCATAGAGGTGCCAAGGCTAAGGGGTGTCCAAGGGCTGCCGGGGCGTCCAGTCTGACTGGAGCACAAAGTGCATGGAGAGAAGTCACGGGACAAAACTGGACCTGTGAGGAGGTAGCGGCAGCACAGCCACATGCTCTGGAGGACAGGGTGGGGGGCGACTTTCATTAAGGAAACAAAAGGAAGTCACCAAAAGTTTCTGAAGCAACAAGTGATGCTCTTAATTTGAGCAAAGCATCTGGGAGAAAGGACAGGGAGAACTGAACTTCCTTTTGCCATGCCATGTGAAGCTGGACACAATAAAGATTCCATGACTGGTCCCCCAGCTCTGCCCTCCTTTGATAGATGCAGAAGCTCTGGCCTGGGGATTTTGCCTCTGGGTCCCACAAAGGGCAAAAATACAGAGCCGGGATTCAATCCTGGGTCCTCTGACTCCAAAGCAGGGGCTCCTCTTACTACCCCACACTGCCTCCACAGTAGTACAGACTTGCCCATTCATTCTGTGGCTCCTTGGGTAAGCCTACAGCATACTTATTACTTACAAGGCTCGACCCCCACACCTATGGAAATGACCAAAGTAACGAGGATCACAACACTGTCAGCTAGAAGGGACTGCAGAGCCCAGCTAGGCTAATACCTTCATTTTACAGATGGGGAGACTGAGGCCAGACCAAGCTCTGCTTTAGAAAGATTAAGCTGACATCCATGAGTAATGTATTGGGGCTGGAAACCTATCGAGCAAGTTACTGCAAGAGTCCAGAAGAGGAAGGCAGGTGTGAGCCTGGAGAGATTGAAGAGAAGAAATGACTGCACAGAGTGAGGCTAATGAGGGAGAGCAGGAGGCACACCAAACAAACAGGTTTCCAGCTCAGCCGCAGGGGCGGAGCCAGTAATGGAAATGGAGAAATGGGCGGAGAAAGGACAGGAGTTCACTTTTGACCATTTCCACTTTAACTCTGAGTCAACCATCCGGATGTGGCTGGAAAGGCAGGACTGGGGCTGACCCTATTGGGTGCTCACTCCCAGAGGCCAGGGATAATTTAACTCCCTCTGCAGCGGTAAAAAGCAAAGTGCTGTCTGTTTGTATGTATGTCTGTGTGCAGTCTGTGAGCATGTGCACACACAGGCATGTGTGCGTGTGAGGAAGTGAGGAATCCAGAGAGTCAGCGTGTCAGGCTTTGGGATGGTGGTGTCTGAGTACTAGGTATATCCTGAAATGAGCATTCTGAAAAGGAAGCACACAGACAGACACCGAAAAACCAATAGGCGAATCACACAGTGTAAAGAATAATCTCTTTGGAAGAGAGCTGTTATTTTTCCCTAAAGCAAACAAGCTTCAGCCACTTGCCAGGGTAAGCCATCATGGCAGGCACTAGGGAACCCCGCCCAGTGCAGAGGCTTTGAATGGCAAACAGAAGATGTTAGACTTGCCAAAGCTGAAGGAATAGGTTCCCCCTGTTCCCCTCCCCCTTCCTTTCACTCTCCTCCTCCCCCTGCCTCCCTTCTCCCTTAGCTCAGTCCTTAATTCTATTGTAAAGTTTACAAATCCCATCATGCTATGGGACACATCACTCCTGCCTCCACCCTCTAACTGGTTTTGTCCTCCATGTCACTGAGCCCCATTGACTGCCCTGAGAGACAGAGCTTTTGGGTCTTCTTTGTTTTGTTTTGGTTTGGTTTTTTGGTGAGGTAATTGGGGTTAAGTGACTTGCCCAGGGTCACACAGCTAGTAAGTGTCAAGGGTCTGAGGCTGGATTTGAACTCAGGTACTCCTGAATCCAGTACTCTATCCACTGCGCCACCTAGCTGCCCTTGGGTCTTCTTTCTAAAAGTAGGATGCAGATCCATGGCCCCAGGTCAAATGGGGAGCCACCCTTAGGTAATCTTTCCCATCTCTCAGCCCTAGTGGCTCCCTCTAACCTGTCACATCCAACGGAGCAGGAAGGAGAGGTCATGGGCTTTGCAGTGGGATCCTGGTCAGTGACTTACTCAGCACTTTATAAATGCTTTCTATTTGCCAGGCACTACCTACCTAAGCACTGGGAAAACAAAGGGAAAACCTGCCAGTGTCCTCAAGGGACTTACATTCTACTGGGAGAAATTGTACATACATGATGCCTACAGTGGAATTGGAAGGCAATAATCTGAGAGAAGAGAAGAGCAGCAGGGGCTGGGTCCAGAGTGGGAGTCATCATGCAGCATCTACCCCACAGGCCACTGCTCTGTGGGTAGCCAGGGCAGCTGTTGTTGCCACTCACGTTATTCTGAGACCATTAAACCTTTCTGTGTGTCTGGCAGCTACGATTGTCATCTGCACCAGGGTTTTATGCGAGTGAGATTTATGGAGAAGGTCTAGCCCATATTTGGACCAATATAGAAAATCCCTTCTATTCTAAAAGAGACTCATTCACGGAGTCACCAGAGCCATGGATCCCAAACAGAAGTTTCTATTTTCATCAGTCAGATTGATGTATTTCATTCTCATACACTCATCTGTGCACAAGTTAGGTCTCCCAACAGAATTCTGCTCCTTGGCGGCAGGCAATGTTAGCTTCTTGTTTTTGTATCATTGGGCCTGGCACAGTGCCTGGCTTGATCAACTGCCTCCATTCCTGATCATCATTTTCACCCTTTCTCAAGCTTAGCACATAGTAAACATTTAATAAATGCTCTTCATTCATTCATTCATTCATTCATTCATTCATTCATTCATATACCACCTCTTACATGAAGCCTTTCCTGATTTCCTCAGATGCAAGTACCTCTTGCTTCTGAAAATCACCTTGTTTTTACATACAACCCTCCCCACACCCAAAAGAATCATCTCTTTATCCACAACTCCCTAGAGCCCCCAGTCCTGGTTCTCATGCCATTCATAGATCCTTCCTTCTCTTTATCGTTAGTGATGCAAAACTATGTTCTTCAAAATGCCCAACCCTGCTACTGTTCCACTAGTGGCCAAAGGGAGTCCCTGATCTACTACCCAGCTAATAGAGCAGATGAGGGGAGAGGGAATTCCTTTTCCCCCTACAATGGAGGGAGGTGTTTTCCTAGAATCCAGAGTTAGAGCCTATACACGTGTTTTACTCTAGTAACTATTCCACTTGGTGCCTTGCTTAAAGAGCATCACTGAGATAAATTTCACTTGAGATGCATAAGGGGTTAAATCAGCTTTTGAGAGTCAGCTGGGAACCTATCTACACACTATCTATAACAATACTAAAGAGGAAAATGCATTCCAAGTTCCAGACGATTGACTTAACATAGAAACTTTTGGAACACATAGTTCCTTAGCTGGCAGGCAATCATATATGAAGACAATGATACATTTATTCATGGACCGAATAGTGTTGTTAGAAAGTAGTACCACTTTGATTGTTTTTGACGGAATGCCTTTTTCTGAAAGTAAAGGAAGAAGAAAGAAGAAGAAGACCTGCAACTTCCCAAAGAAAAGGTGCAGCCAAAGTCTGACCTTTGCTAAAGTAAATAAGTAACACTCTTCTGTTAATCATTATCAGCTGTATAAACATATGCCAATGACAAAAATTATCTTTATGTTTTGAAATTTATTGAATGCAAAAAATACTCCACCTCCACCCTCTAGGAAGTGCAGCCCAGTTTGGACCCCTCCAAAGCATCATGGTACCAATCTTGTCCATCTGTTTGGCAGAGAGAACCAACTCAGACTTTTTTTTTTTGAAAAGGACACAGATAGAAAAACTGTGAAAGCAAAGGATAAAGATGAAAGTGTGGCATTGTCCTATAAGAAAAATGTTAAGAGTATCAAAGGCAGAATGCACAGAAGTTGGTAAAGAAAGTAGTCATATGAGGAAGAGAGGAAGATGAAAGAAGGAATGGGATGGCTGCTCACTCTGGAGAGGACAATGATAACTGGTGGCTGTTTAATCCTGATCTCCTTTGGTGAGGAGAATGATCTTGAGAAAGGAAGAAATGCAACAAGAATCGATGAATGAGTGAATGAATGAATACAAAAATTATTAAGCATTTATTAAGCACCAAGAACTACACCAATCACTGGGGAATGAGAATACAAAGGAGCTTCCATCCGAACAGAGGAAGACAACATCAATCTAGGAGTTAGAGCTGGAAATGAGGTGGGGTGTCAGAGAGGAGGCAGCAAAACCTGGGGATGGCCAGGAAGCTTCACGGTAGCCTGGTTCTGGGCAAGGCAAGACATAAGCCAGGCAATGATACCTACCTTCCCCCAAAAGGAAGGAGATAAAGCATCAAGCTTCTCTGTAGAAGTTTGTCATGTGTTTCGGATCGACCACAAAGTCAAGGGCTGAGAGCAGTGGCAGGTGTGATGGCTGGACCACTGTCAGTCACTTTTGAAAGAGCTTGAGAAGTGGAGATAGTAGAGGATTGGAAAAGGGCAAATACCCTAATTGTCAAAAAGAGGAAGAGAACGCAGGCTGCAGACTCAAGGCCAGTGAGCTTGACTTCAATCCTTGGCCCAAAGGTGGCTGTATTACTGAAAGGATAGTCAGGGATACTTAGAAAAGGAAGCAATGACTAGGAAAAGCCAACATGACTTCACTGAATGGACAAATCCAGGCTAAACTCATTTTCTTTTTTAATGGCGTTATTAAGGTAGTAGGTAAAGGGATGGTATAGTTTATCTAAAGTTTAGCAAAGCATTAAAAAAAAAGTCTCTCATGTTGCTGGGGAAAGAGATGGGCTGGAGCATCATACTGTTAGGTTGATTAGAACTGTACGAAAGGATGTATACAAGGAATCATCATGAATGGTCCTGGGATCAACTTAGAACAAGTTCCCCAGTGTGGCATCTTCAGGGATCTGGACTTGGCCTGCTAGGTTCATCAGTCTTGGATACAGGCATTTAGAGCCTGCATAATAAATATGCCGAGGACCCAAAGCTAGGAGGTAAAACAAATAACACCATGCACAACTGAAGATCCCGATAGCTTAGAGAATTACACATAACCCAATAAGTAAAATTTTGACCACTATGAAGTCTTCCACTTGGGTTCTAAAAATCCAACTTCACAAGTATAAGATGAGGGAAGCTTGACTAGACAATGGATCACCTGAAGAAGATCTGGGGATTTTAGTGTACCTCAGACTCCAGCACCATTTCAAGAAAGAGCACAGCCATGCTTCACTTCCCACCTGGACTGGCCAGACTCCTCCTCTTCCTCCTCCCCTCTTGAAGTTTTACCTCAGATAGGTGCCTTTCCCTTCCCATTTCTGCCATCTCCCACTGGCTAGGTCCCCTTTATGTGCTGCCTTCCTCCATCGGAATGAAAGCTTCTTGAGGAGAGGGAGTGTCTTGCTTCCTGGTACTTGTATCTCCAGTGATAAGCACAATCCCCGACACAGGGTAAACATCTAATGATGCTAAATCTATGTATCTCTGCTTTTATCTGTGTTTCTATGTACATATCTGTGTACCTGCCAGAGTTGGTACTTATGCTACTGTAATAAAAGTGCTACAAATAGCTAGCAAAAATTACAGAGTAATCTTGGACTTCATTGTGAGAGAACGAACTGGTAGATGTGCCTGAGGGTCCAGTGTCACTGGTCTCTGAAAGACCTTGGTGACTAAAGGGACTGCAGGCATCTAGGACCACTGCAGTGACTGTGCACCTCTTAAACCCTTGCCTGGTTAGACTGTATTTGGAGGACAATCGGGTTCAGCTATCCAGGCCACACCTTAGGCAGGAAATTAAGGAGCTGAAGAGGGGGCCAGCTAGGTGGCACCGTGGATAAAGCACTGGCCTTGGATTCAGAAGAACCTGAGTTCAAATCTGACCGCACACACTTGACACTTACTAGCTGTGTGACCCTGGGCAAGGCACTTAACCCTCATTGCCCTGCATTTAAAAAAAAAAAAAAAGCTGAAGAGGATCCAGAGGAGGGAAGGGAGTACGGTAAAGGGTCTAGAGTTTATGTCACATGAGAATCAGTGAAAGGAGCTGGGCAGTATTTAGCCTGGTGAGAAGAGCAGAATCTTAGAGTATTTGAAGGAATGCCATGTGGAAGTGCGATCAGGCTTCCTCTGCTGGGCCCCAGAGGGCAGGATCAGGATGGATGGGCAGAAGATGCAAAGAGCAAAATTAGGCCTCATGTCCAGAAAGACTCCTTAATGAGTGAAATGGTCCCAAAGAGGAATGAGCTGCAATGAGGGGGGACTGGGAAGGCTCCTCCTCAAGGAAAGGTGGAATGTGCTGTAGAGAAGATTCTTCAGTGCATGTGCTTTGGACTGGATGGTCACTGAGGGCCAGAATCTTGAGACCTTCTCTTATTCTTAGAGATTTTTAATATTTACTTATTTTAATGGTTTTGGTTTTGGTTTCTGCAGGGCAGTGAGGATTAAATGACTTGCCCAGGGTCACACAGCTAGCAAGTTTCAAGTGTCTGAGTCCAGATTTGAATTCAGGTCCTCCTGAATCCACTGCGCCACCCAGCTGTCCCCTTTAATGTTGTTTTAAACATAAGGTTACTGATGTGATTTTTCCATCTGAGTACCAAAGTTAACATTAAATTCTGACTCTGGAATAGAATGTATTCTAACAGTTATGCCCACCTGGCTTACCAGCATGTCCATGGAACTGTGGCTGCAGCAAAATCTGCAACATGGCAGGGTTGTTTAAACTCTTCATAATCTGGACTGGATTTGGCTCTGGAAGTAAACCCTTTCGATTATTGCGCATCTTAAATGAACACAGAAATAAGCAACATTAGAACCAAGATCAATGCAAAAGACATCATCTGTTTAATCCGTGTTTGGGGAACAACAGTGTCTAAATCTACAAATCAAATCTTCCACATTTGCATTCAAAACACTTATGGTGTCCATTGGCTATAAGACCCAATCCCAATTTTAAAATAACAGTATTTTTTAAAATTAGAGTTCTATGAGACTTCCTCCTATACAACATTTTAAGACCTTCACAAGATGGACCAAGTACGTGTAAAGAAATTTTCATGGTATTATGGATTTAATAAAAAGATTCTCATAAAACTAATAAATGTTCAAATGAGAGAGGTATAAAAGGAAACAGAATGTAATATTAGAGGCAGAATTCTCTGGCATGACAGGAATACCCTA
Source organism: Dromiciops gliroides (assembly GCF_019393635.1). Classification (NCBI taxonomy): domain Eukaryota; kingdom Metazoa; phylum Chordata; class Mammalia; order Microbiotheria; family Microbiotheriidae; genus Dromiciops; species Dromiciops gliroides. The sequence continues at coordinate 14,061,716 of NC_057864.1, forward strand.
GCAATTAATAAGAGTGCTCTTGGGATCACAGAATTTCAGCAGCTCAGAATTAGGAGGGAAGAACCTCAGTGGTCAACTTGTTCACATTGTTATTTTTTTCTTTTCTTTTTCTTTCTTTCTTTTTTTTTCCACATGGTGAAAAGCATCTTCAATGAGTGCAGACTCAGCCAGACTCTGAAGACCTCCAGTGAGGGGGCAACCCATAACACTTTTCTAGGCACTTTGGGACAGCTTGGATCTTAAGGAAGGTTTTTTTTTTTTTTGCCTCAAGCTAACTTCACCTCCTTAAAATATTGGGGCCCTGCTCCTAGTCCTGGCCTATGAGGTCCAGCATAAGAACTCTAATCTCTCTCACATGACATCTTTTCATATAACTGAGGACAACTGTGATGACCTCTCTCACTCCCAAGCCTTCTCTTCTCCACACTAAACATACTTAATTCCTTTATTAGACTCTCATATTACACAGACTCGAGGACCATCAGCAACCCCAGCTGCCCTTCTCTGGACATTACCGATGCCTGTCATAACACAAAGAGTCTTGAACAAAACAGAGTAAGTACTCTGGTTGTGGGCACCCGAGGGCTCCAAATGGACACTGACCCAGTAATGGCCTCTGTTTGGGCTTGGTCACTCAGCCAGATCGAAATATACCTTCCTGAACATCTCCATTTTAAAGATGAGCAGTCCAGGAGAGATTGTCAAATGCCTCACTGAAAACACTAGCATCTCCCCTGACCTAATATTGAAGGGGTCGCTAGTCCAGCTGGTATGACTTGTTCTTGATGAAGGTCCTCCGGCTCCAGGATCACAGCCCGCCTCCCTTTCTAAATACTCACAAACTATCCCCTTAATCATGTGTGCCAGAATTCTGCCAGGAAGGGAAGTGAAGCGGCAAGTACATTATTAAACAAAGTCTTATTTCTACTGCAATGATTTCTGGCTTGATTTAAGAAATCATCATTTAGTTAATTACTTATCTCTCCCCAACCCCATCTCCCAAAGCTTGCTTGCTTGTTTTCTTGCCGGGGCAATGAGGGTTAAGTGACTTGCCCAAGGTCACACAGCTAGTAAGTGTCAAATGTCTGAGGCCAGATTTGAACTCAGGTCCTCCTGAATCCAGGGCTGGTGTTTTATCCACTGTGCCACCTAGCTGCCCCCTCCAAAGCACTTTTTCAAAAGCTTGTGACAGAAGGCAAATTGAGGCAGCTTGTCATTGTGAATAGTCCTGGATTTGGAGTCAGAAGACTTGAGTTTGAATCCCACCTGAGACACTGCCTAGCTATGTGATCCTGGGCAAGTGGCAACTTTTCTCTGTCTCAGTTTCCATATTTGTAAAATGGGGGTAATAAGAGCACCTCCCTCCCAACATTGTTTGCAAACCTTAAAGTGCTGTATAGATGTTAGCTATTACTGTTATTATTGTTGTTTAATAAAATAGAATGAATGAAAGGGAAAACACTTAGATAACAACAAGAAGTCATCATGGCTAGATGAAAGTGAGACCAATACCAGTTAGCTACATTGTGATCTGTAAGAAGCAGTTGTTTCATTTCTGAGAAATTTTCTGCATTTGCAAATGCAACATTTCTTACCATTCTTTGTGCAGCAATGAGGGCTGCTAATGTACTTCGTCCAGATGCTCCGGGGGCACAGAAGGACACCTGGACCTTGTTTCCCTTGATGGTCATCCCATCAGTCACCTGCTGGACATCCTCAGCGTGTTCTGCAGTGTCATATTCAACTACTGCAAACCCGCCTGCATAGCTCCCTTCATCCTGTGCCAACTGATGCAACACACATTTCATTTGCAAAGAGGTAATTGAGAACTGCTCTAAAACATTTGTTTACAAAATGTACCTGGTTTAAAAGCTATTTTGCATTTTTCAAGGACCAAATGATTTGGGGTTACGATGCTGACAGACTGAGCAAATCATTGTGGGTAACATGCTGCCCACGAATTGGTTTCTAAAGGCTGTATGTGAGCAGAAATGAAGATGTTCTCTGGAGAATGAGGGAATACAGAGACTGCGAGAGGGATAAGTGGGAGCCTCCAGGACACAAAGAAGGCCACTGACATATTGGTATGGATCCACAATGGAGTTGTGATAGAAAAACATGGACAAGAATTAACTGAGAAGATGTGGAAGGTTTGAATTTCTATCTGGAAGGCCAAGGAACAAGAGATGGAAGATGCAAAGAGGAAAATCTAGGGCTAGGGTAGTTAGGAAAATGTCCCTAACAGTTATTTCCAAAGTGCAATGGTCTGCTTCAAGGGGGCTCCACCATCATTGGATGACTACAAGCAAGGGGAAGGGGGAAAGGAAATAAGTATATATTAAGCGCCTTCTGTGTGCCAAGGCACTATCCTTGAGTACTTTCTGAATATAATTTCATTTGAGAGCTAGGCTAGATAACCATTTATTATTCAGTATATGATAGCGGGGCTTCTTTTTCAGGTGTGATGAGATGGCTAATGAGCTTCCTTCCCATTCTGAGACTGGGCAGTAGAAAGACAATACCCATAGGCAGTCAAATGGTCCAATAGGTAGTGCTGGGCTTGGAGGCAGGAAGATCTGAATTTGAATCCTACTTCAGGCACTTGCCAGCTGGGCGGTCCTGGGTGAGTCAACCTCTCTCAGTCTCAGTTTCCTTATTTGTAAAGTGGGGATAACAATACCATCTACCTCACTGGATTGTTGTGGGAATCAAATGAGATAACATCCGTAAAGTGCTTTGTAAAACATTCTGTAAATGCTAGCTATCACCCCCATCACCATCATCATTCACATTTCTCTCAGTTGTGTTACCATTTTAGGTCTTTCAAAAAGCATAATTACAGCCTTAATATAATGACTAGTACAGGTTTTCCCCCTTAATCTTCACTTCAAGTACTGACCATCATCTTAAGGTCTAGATTGGCCATTCCCATTCTCTAAAGAGCCTATCTTACTATCAATACTCAAAAATATAGTAAATAACGGGAAAGCCAGAGGTGCCAAACTCAAATAGAAACTGGGGTCCACTAAATGCACACAAAGATCTGTGGGCTACTGCAAATGGACAATAATATCTCCATTATATTTTATTTTTATTTATTTTGTTAAATAACTCACAACAGCACTTGAATCTGATTAGAAAGAATGCTTGACCCCAGTGCTGAAGAAGGGCTCAGAAAGGCTGTCCAAATGCCCTTCTGCTTCTTGATATCAGTTCCATTTGGTTCAGGGAGAGAAGGGGGGTGATGCCATCAATCTTGTTTGTTTGTTATTGGTAGAGGGAATTTCCTCATTCTTATTTCTACAGCCTAATGAAATTACAAGTTTATAGATGGAGGGGAAAAAAGGAGGGAAAGAAGAAGGAGGGAGGGAGGGAAGGAAGGAAGAAGGGAGGGAAGGAAGGAAGGAAGGAAGGAGGGAGGGAGGGAAGGAAGGAAGAAGGAAGAAAATAAACTTAGTACACACAGACATTTATTAAATGTTTGTTAGAGGACTGTATATTAAGTCAAAAGTGCATTGACTCTGGGGATTTGTTTTGGTATTTCTTGCTTTCACCCTATGAATTTCTATCAAAGCCTTATTCCAATTCCTCATTGGAGTGTGGAGGTAACCCTTGGTTCTCCAAAGCCACAGCAGTGGGGGGCAGATCCTACCATGCTCGGCAGCCTTCGATCATGTATTTAGTGTGGGAGTGCACCTATTGTCTAAGGACCAGACTAGTCAAATTCAAAGAGGGTCACCATTAATCTGGCCTCAGGGGGTTAAATATTTTGACCCAGGAACACTCAAAGGCTAGCATCTAATAAGTTGCATGAGGGTTGTATTCTGGCCAACACTGAGAAAACTATACATCCTTATAACCCTATCATTTTTATGAACAGGGTAACATAAAAAACCCACAAACAAACAAACATCAAAAGAGAATTACTGGGTTTGCCATCAACTCGAAGCCTTGAGTGGCTTGGTGAGGGTGTTCTTAAATACTAGCAGGAAGGCCGTCGAGTGTACATTTCCTACTTATTTACTAGAAATAACTTGTTTGACAAAAACAAGAAACATCTTTTAGACTTTTTCAAGTTAGATGTTTATCAAACCTCCAATGAGAATTGGAGGTTTGATTTTTCTATGGAATTGACCATTTTCATTTTGGGGAGTTTTGTTGATGTCCTTTGCTCAAATAGATTTGCTGAGGGCACATTTAAGTATTTTAAAAGTTACTTTTCTCTTGTGGGTAACAGAAGAAGAGAACCCTTTTCAAAAGCCACAGAGGCAAAGGTCTTCAGCCACAGCCTAAGGAAGGAGCAGGAAAAAAAAGTCTGAAGTTGCAAGTGTTATTCTGAATGATTGAACCTGTGTGTTTCTATCATCGACAGCCATCTTTCTCTCCACACTTGACAAGGATTTCAAACCTAGGGTCTTGAAAGGTACCTACCTGACCAAACACAGGCTTATGACTAAGGGAGAAGACTTGCAAGAGCTCCTGGGAGTCTGTGAAATCCCTGGGGAGTTTATCGATGCATAGGCACTTAGAATGAATGAGATCGGTGGCCAGCTGATTCACATCCATCCACTGTGCAAAAAGAGTGAAACCTCCTAGCTGTTTACCCAACAGTTCTGACCTAGCCTTAGCGGCAGAGTCTTTTTTCATGTATTCCACAAATCCATAGCCCTTAGAATGGCCGGTGATTTCATTGTAGACCAAAAAGCACCTCTCGATATTGCCAAATGTCCGGACCAGTTCTTCAAATTCTTCTATTGTAAAAGAAGGGGGTAAGTTGGTGATGCAGAGCAAAGCATCAGTGGGCTGAAGCTGGACAGTTATCTCTTTTCCACGAAGAGAATACTGGTGAAACGTCTGGATGGCATTTTGGGCTTGCTCCCCATCCAATAAGGTAACAAAGGCTGAAAGAGACAAATCGATAAATTCAATAAACATTGATTAAGTGCCTTCTATATGCCGGGCAGTGTGCTGACAAAGGCATATTCCAACAGTCTGTAGGCTGCTCTTTTCATCTCAATTGATCTTTAATTAAGTAAGCTCACAAGATTATTGTATCACAGCTCCAGAGCTAGAAGGGCCTTCAGGGGACATCTAGTCTAACCGCCTCATTTGACAGATTAAGAAACTGAGGCCCATGGAGATGAAGCAACTGGCCCAAAGTCACACAGGGTAATGAGCATTAGAGATGTGAGTTGGACCCAGGTCTTCTGACTCCAGAGGCAGTGGCTCTGCTACAATAGAATACGACAGAAACTGAAATGACCAAACTATGTGAGCTGAGAGTTCTATTGCAGAGAATACTTTGGCATCTTTATCATGAGAAACTTTGTACTTTCTTCTAGTTGCTCCCAATCCCATAGTGACATCTGAGGTGGGTTTGCAGTGGTGGTGGTGGTTTTGGGGGGATGCTGTTTGTATAGAACAGTTTATGCTTTTTAAAACTCTACAGTGTAAGACTTTCCAATCCTCTCAAAGTTCTACCCTAGACAGCAGAGGGCACCCCCACCCCCAAAGTCTGCAGAAATAGCCTGATCCTTCTCTATGCTAATCTGGAGCAAAGCCTAAAGTGGTTAGTAACTATAGTCCAAAAAATTTGGTTCCCAATCATATGGAAGCTTTAGATTAAAAAATAATCATATAACCATCACCATCAAAAAAAATGCTATTATAATAATTTGGTTGTAATTGTTCCAGACCAGGGATTTCACCAGTTTAGGCAATTCCTAAAGAGGAAATTCCCTCTATCAATGCAAACTAGCAACAAGTAATTGATTTGTCCAGGGTCCCATATTCAGTATCAGAGTTTTTTGTTCAATTGTTTTCAGTCTTGTCAACTCTTCCTGACCCTATTTGGCATTTTCTTGGCAAAGATACTGGGATGGTTTGCCATTTCTTTCTCCATCTCATTTTACAGATGAGGAAACTTAAGGCCAAAAGGGTGAAGTGACTAGCCCAGGGTCACAAAGCTAGTATGTAAGGCTGGATGTGAATTCAGGAAGATGAGTCTTCCTGATTCCAATCCATTGTGCCACTGTTCTTTAGAATCAGTTACATCAGGCATCTAGGCAGATGGGTGGCTCAGTGGATAAAGTGCTGGGTCTGGAATTAGGAAAACTTGAGTTCAAATCTAGCCTCAGACACTTGCTAGCTGTGTGACCTTGGGCAAGTCATTTCATCTCTGGGAGCTTCCGGTTCTTCATCTATAAAAGACTAATAGTATCTACCTCCCAGAATTGTTGTGAGGCTCAAAAGAGATGATATTTACAAAGTGATTTGCAAACTTTAAGGTATTCTATAAATGCCAGCTATTATTATAAGGGGGCAGCAAGGGTATGGCTAGGTCGAAGAGTGAATAGAACACTGGGTCTGGAGTTCAGGAAGAACTGAGTTCAAATTTGGCCTCAGACACTTACCAGCTGTGTGATCCTGGGCAAGTCACTTAATCCTGTTTGCCTCAGTTTCCTCATCTGTTAAATGAGCTGGAGAAGGAAATGAAAAACCACTCCAGTATCTTTGCCAAGAAAACCCCAAATGGGGTCATGAAGAGTCAGACCCAACTGAAAACAACTGAACAAGAGAGTACAAAGTTGATGAATTCAAGTCATCTGGTTTGAATGAACCACATCCTTCAATGATCAAAGAATTGGCAAATATGGTTGCGAAATCATTGTCAGTGATGTTGGGAAAATTGTGGCAAATAAATGAGGAAGCACAAAACTAGAAAAAGGCAAATTGCTAGTTTTTTTTTAAGGGGTGGGGTGGGGAAGAGAATGCAATCCACAAACTTCAGAATTGTGAGTTTAACCTCAATTCCTGGAACATTCTAGAACATTAAAGGGCTCCTCTCAAAGAGGAAGTGGTGATTACAAAGAGCCAGAATGACATCTTCAAAGACAGGTCACGGCAGAACAGCCTTACTTCTTTTTTGATGTGATAACTAAATGAACTGATCAACTATAAAGATAGTTGACCTAGATTGGAGCCAAATATTTCATAAAGTAGTTCATGCTATTCTTATAGAAAACGTAGAACTGTGTGGATGAGAGGATAATATAACTTGATGGCTTTGGAGATGGTTAAATGGCTGTCCTCAAAAACTAGGCATTAATGGCCCAATGTCAACTTGGCAAGAAGTCTCCAGTGGATAGCCCTAGGCATCTTATGCTTGGTCCTGCACTGTTTAATCTTTTTATCCTACCTCTGATTCTTACTTCGTGGGTGACTTGGACAGTCACCTACCTTCCCTGGGTATCCATTTCCTCATCTAAAAACTTGAGTTTGCCATTTCTTTCTCCAGCTCATTGTACAAACGAGGAAATGGAGGCAAACAGGGTTAAGTGATTTGTCCAGGTCACACAGCTAGTAAGTGTCTGAGACTGGATTTGAACTCATGTCTTCCTCACTCCAGGCATTCTATCCACTGCACCGCCTACTTGTCGACAGTGATTTGGACTAGATGACTTCTGGAGTCTCTTTTGGCTCTAGATCTATGATCAATGACTTGGATACTGATGTTGGTAAGGATGACATGCTTACTGAATCTCCCAAACCTTCATACTCTACTGCAGAGTGTAACTCCAATAGGCTGCCCATGTCATTTAAATGCCAAATGTATGTTTGCCTAAAGGACTATTTTATGGAGAACTCACACAAGGCAAGCACTCACATGGAGGTCAGAAGAAGTGATACAAGGACAGGGGGAACACTGGCATAGGTCTATCCAGTGTGGTGTGCCAGCATCTGAGAAGGCATGGTGTTCTGAGCAAAGTAGAACTGCAGTAGCTCAAAAGAAATGTGAGATGCAAATATATAGAGCCATCTCCACTTCAAATGATCATATGGACCACTTGTGTCCAACCTATAGCTGAGCCTTCCAAGCTCATATGGGTCTGATCAGCCACTGTCAGACACACTGTACCTTGACTCCAACATAGTGATGTCATCTGAGTCCTCTTTGAGAATGAAGTTCAACAACTAACCAACAATCAACTCTCTGGAAAAAGTTGAATTTGAATGATTAACCTTTTCTTAAGTCTAGACAATCAATAAGAATTAGGCAAACCCAGATTTTTAGCATTTGCCAATTTCTAAGGTGTAAATTTACCCTCTGAAAATTTAGCAAATCAACTGGAAAGGTTTGGGCTGCCCCCAGCACATCCCCAGTGGAATGAAGTAGAAGATGGTGTGTTCTCCCTCATTGTATGTCTTCAATCAGAGGCTAGAGGACTACTTGCTAGGTATATTACATTGAGGATGTCCCTTCCAACCCTAAAATCTATAATTCTGTGATTTATAAAACCCATATGATTTTTTAAAAATTATTATGTATTTTTCACATTTTTTTTAACTTTTGAGGTCCAAATTCTTGCCCTCCATCCAGTTCCTCCTCTACCCAATGAGAAGGCAAGCAATATGAAATCAATTATACGTGTGAAAACATGCAAAAACCTATTTCCATATTAGCCAAGTCAAGGGTGGCTTTATTTTTTGTTTTAATTTACAATACCATAGCATCATCTATAGTATGTATAGGAAATTAATTTATATTATGTGTGAAAAATCAAATCTCATAAATGAACAAAGATAAAGAAAACATAATTTTCAAACTTTTGGCCCACCCTGTAGAACCCAATACATTTTTGGGCCTTACTGATTACTTAGTCTACTTTCACACTACTGAAATCAAGGAGACTTTAGTTGTTGAAGTAGAATATATTAAGAATGTGAAAAATTACAGGTGATATTAGGAAAACACTTTTGGGAAATGGTTTAAAAATTATTGAGGCAGCTTTTCTTGGGAATATGTTTCCAGGTCAATTCTGTTAACTCATTTCTGGTTCATTCCTTAGTTCATTCATTCATTCATTCATTCATTCACCAACAATTTATTAAGACCCTACAATGTGCCAGGTACTAGAGATACAAAGACAAAAATGAAAGCCCTTGCCTTCTGATGGGGTGGAGGGAGGATAAAACACATGTCAATACAATAAACAAATTAAAGACAAGTAATTTCCAGCATTGTTTTTTTCCCACTTCCCATATATCTCAAATGGCAAAAAAAAATTTTTTTTCTAAATAATGCTCATCCTACCACTGGTTGTGAATGATTCAATGTGTGAGAAGGACTGGGGGGTAATCATAAGAACTCATCTCATAAATAAAGTATCTGCCTGTTTATTTATTTCCTCATGAAAGTTTCAACAAATACACAGAAATCTTTGACTTCTGTGCCAAAATCCTATTACAAAATGTAATTTTCATACAATTTTGCCCATGGCTTTGTCTGCTATCAGACAGGCAAGTTTGCTGCCGAGCCAATCTCAACATATTTTCTTGATCTTCCCCATTTCAATGGAAGAGTTTCCTGAAATTCAACTTCAGGAAGCTCTGGCTGAAAGATTACAATTTAAAATAGTAAACAGCTTTTACCCGGTTCACCCCCGAATCACTTGTTTCTTCTAATACCACTGCGTAACTATTGTGAAGGGGAAAAAAAAAAACCCACAAAACTATTCAAAAGTAGAAATACGTACATATTAAAACTTTTCTAACTCAGGACCAGAACTTTTTCTACATTTTAGAAATGATGCATATTGCACACACACAAAAAGACATCTCGACATCTAGCATGGTGGCTGGCTCATAAGAAGTGCTTAATAAATGCTTGTTGACTGAGTAGTTGAATAAAGAAAAAGAGGTAAGCACAGAATAACTTGAGGAAGAAGACTATCAAGGAGCTGCCATCTAAGCAAAGCCTTCGATGAAGATCAATCAATCAACAAACATTTATTTATTCGGCAAATACTACATGCTGGGCACTGGGCACTGGGCACTGTGCTGGGTGTCATGGATACAAAGACAAAATCGAAATGGCTCCTGGCCTTGATGAATTGACATCCTAGGGAGAGATGACATGTACACATATAAGTTGATACAAAAGGGATAGAAATTAACCCAGAGGGAAAGGCACCAGCTCCCGGTGGGGAGATGCAGGGGGACCATCATGCGTCATGCAGAAGGTGGCACTTGGGTTTGGAAGGAAAGAGGGATGAGGATTGGGAGGGGCCAAGTTGAGGAGGGAGTGAAGTCTAGGCCCAGGCAATGGTTTGTTCGAATTCAAGGATACAGATGATGAGATGGGACGTTCAGGGAACAGCTGAAAATTCAGCTGAGCTGGAGCCAACACTGTATGAAGAGGAATAATGTTAAATAAATCTGGAAGAGCAGGTGAAAGCCAGATTATGAATGGGGCTTAAATATCTCTTGCAATAGTTCTTCCTGCCATCTCCTTTCTATTCCCACTTCCAAGAACTAAAAGAGGTCTAGCACCACCTCCATGGTTTTTGCAATAGCATCTTTTTAAAAATGAAATATATTGGGGGAGGCTAGGTGGTGCAGTGGATAAAGCACCAGCCCTGGATTCAGGAGGACCTGAGTTCAAATCCGGCCTCAGACACTTGACACTTACTAGCTGTGTGACCCTGGGCAAGTCACTTAACCCCCATTGCCCTGCAAAAAAAAAAAAGAAATATATTGATGTATTTTTCTACATCAACACAATTTCCCCATTCCCTTCTTCTTCACCTCCCCCTCTCAGGAGCCATCCCATATAACACACAGTATTTTTAGCAAAACAAGAAAAAGAGGAAAATAGTTTAACTGATCAACATTGTAAAATGTGTGCAAGAGAATGTGTGCAAGGTACAACCTTTGTGAACCTTGCACCTCTGAAAAAGGGGGCAGGGGAGTTGTCGGCCTTTATCTCTTTTTTGGAGCCACACCTTTTCTTCATCATTTTCCAGCATTCACTTTTGATTTTGTTTTGTGGCTTTTTCTTCCTGTTTATGTTGTTGTAGTGATTGTATACATCATCCTCTTGGTTCTGCCCGCTTCACTCTGCATGAGTTCATGTAGCTTTTTCCATGCTTCCCTGTATTCATTACATGTATCATTTCTTATAGTACAGGAATATTCCATTACATTCACATCGCACAATCTGGCTAGCCATTCCCTAATTGATGGGCATCTACTTAGTTTCTAATCCTTTGCTTTCACAAAGAGCACTATTATAAATATTTTGATATCTGTGGGATCATTGTTTTTTTTAATATATATATATATATATATTTAAATTTTGGAAAAGAAAAACAAAACCCTTGTAACAAATATGCATAGACAAGCAAGATCAATTCCCACATTCACCATGTCCAAAATATATGTCTCATTCTGCATCTTGAGTCCAAACTGGTGTATTTTCTAATGACATCACAGAAAGCTATTGGGCATAAAAAACACCTGAGGACTCAAGTATATTTTTTCCCAACTAGTAGACTGCCATCTACTAGTGAGTCTTTGAAAGCCTTACACAGTAGTCCTTCAGACCAGCTGCTACACACCAGTCTCTAGGGTTTGGGGGATTTCCAGCAGGGCAAATAAAACAGCTTAGGAGCCCCCTCCTCTTGTTGGACTCACAGTTCTTACTGCTCTTCCCTCCTCCCCAGCTCTAAGATTTCACCATTAGAAAACATACAGAGTATCTATATCTATATCTATATCTATATCTATATATGTATATGTATAGAGATATATAGATATAACCTATATCAGATTACCTGCTGTCTAGGGGAGGGGGGAGGGAGGGGAGGGAGGGAGAAAAATCTGAAATTGTAAAACATGTATAAACAAAAGTTGAGAACTATCTTTACATGTAACGGAAAAAATAAAATATCTCATAAAAAAAAAAAAAGAAAACATACAGAGGGGCAGCTAGGTGGCACAGCGGACAAAGCACCGGCCTTGGACTCAAATCTGGCCTCAGACACCCGACACCCACCAGCTGCGCGACCATGGACAAGTCACCCAAGCCCCACCGCCCCAGGAATACAGAAAGACACCCCAATTAAGTTATCTTAAGTCAGGGAAAATGAAATAAATAGCTCTTGCTCTACTGGGAACTCCAACATCAGGCCAATAAAATTTATAGTACTGACAGACAAATCTTCCTACTACCGTGGGATCATTCTTATCAATAGCCTCCTTGGAGTATAAACTGTAAGGAGCTAAAATTCTAGCTAAACTATCTAAAATCTAATGAGTGGTCACCAATAAATTATAAGCTTTAGCAAGAGTATTTAAGTGTTTAAGTATTTATTAAAGAGCATTAGGATCAGAGAGAAAGGTAAAAATCTAACTATTTCTAAGAGACCCCATCATCCAACCCACCATGGTGAGGTCAGGAACCAAAAGAGGAAAAACCCCTCCACTAGTGTCTGTTTCCTCCTTCATGTCCTCCTCCCAGAAATGGGAGGCTCCTCGAGTCGATTGGCTGGTAGTTTTGATAGTACCCACGAGCAAACAACACTTCCTGATGCCAAGGAACTGACCACATGGCTTGCCCTCAGAAGGTCTTCTCCTCAAGGTGGAGCTTTCCTATAGTAGCTCTCCAGCAGGTGACATCATTCCAATCATTACAAAGCCTAGTAATGGAATCTCTGGGTATGATCACTTTAGCCACCTTATTTGCATAATTGCAAACTGCTCTCCAAAGTGGCTGTACAAATTCACAGTTCCCCCAGCAATGCCCATAACTGCTGAACATTACCAATTCCCCACTAATGCATTGTTGGCAGAGCTTGGAGCTGTGAACTGATTCAACCATTCTGGAGACCAATTTGGAATTATGCCCATAGGGCTATAAAGCTGTTCATACCTTTTGCCCTAGCAATGCCACTCTTGGGTCTTTTTCCCAAAGAGATAAAAACAAAAGGAAAAGGACCCACATGTACAAAAATATTTATAGCTGCTCATTTTGTGGTGGAGAGGAATTGGAAATTGAGGAGATGCCCATCAATTGGGGAATGGTTGAACAAGTTGTGGTATATGAATGTAATGGAATTCTCTTGTGCTGTAAGTAATGATGAGCAGTTTGAGTTCAGAGAAACTTGGAAGGACTTGCATGAACTGATGAGTGAGATGAGCAGAACCAGAAAAACATTATACACAGTATCATCAACATTATGTGTTGATCAACTGTGATAGACTAGATTCTTCTCACCAATACAATGATACAAGAAAGTTCCAAAGGACTCATGATGGAAAAGGCTTTCAAAATCCAAAAAACAACAACTGTGGAATATGGATGCTGATTGAACCATACCATTCTTTTGTTTTTGGTGCTGTTGTTTTTCTTTTTTGAAGTTTTTCCTTTTTGCTCTGATTCTTCTATTATAACATGACTAATGCAGAAATATGTTTGATGTTCATATATGTATGTGTGTGTGTATGTGTGTGTGTGTATGTGTATATATATATATATATAACCTATATCAGATTACCCGCTGCCTAGGGAAGAGGAGAGGAAGAGAAGGGAGGGAGAAAAATTTGAAATTGAAATTGGAAATCTTATAAAAACAAATGTTGAAAACTATCTCTACATGTAACTGGAAAATAATAAAATACTTTTATTTTTAAAATATTACTGATTCCCAAATTTTGTCAACTTTGCCAATTTGTAGAGTGTAAGGTGAAACCCAAGTTATTTTAATTTGTATTTCTCTTGCTAGCATTCTTTCATGTGACTCATTACTTTAGAATTCTTTTGAAAACAATTTGTTAATATCTATTTACCTTTTTTTTTTCCTAGTGAGGCAATTGGGGTTAAGCCCAGGGTCACACAGCTAGTAAGTGTTAAGTGTCTGAGGCCGGATTTGAACTCAGGTACTCCTGACTCCAGGGCTGGTGCTCTATCCACTGCGCCACCTAGCTGCCCCTCTATTTACCTTTTGAGGACTGAGTTTTGGTCTATTTGTCTATTACTTTTTTACATATCTTAGATACTATACCTTTTCAGAGAAATTTGATTCAAAGATTTCCTGCTGTTATTAGTCCAGGTGCATTAATTTTATTACTACAGAAGCTTTTCAATTTTATATAATCAAAGTTATCTATTTTACATTCCGTAAATGCCTCCATCTTTGGTTTAGTTAAGAATCCACCTCCTACTCACAGCTATGACACATATGATCATCTTTTCCTCTAATTTTTAATTGTATGATTTTTAATCAGCCATTTAATGTTTTGTGGAACATGGCATAAGGTGTTGGTCTAAGCCTAATTTCTTCCAGACTGCTTTCCAGATTTCCCAGCAGTTTTTCAACTAGAGAGTTCCTTCCTAAGTAATTTGTTTTCCAGTTTAGTATGTTCCATTTTTTTCTGATTCTCCCTTGCCTAATCTGTTCCATTGATTTCTCTCTCTATTTTTTAAACCAATACCAGATGGTTTTGATGACTGTTTTTAATAATATAGTTTGAGTTCTAGAAATACTATTCCCCCATGTCTCTACCAGAAGTACTATTCCCTCCCTATATCTCTACTTGATTCATTGTTTCCCTTGATATTCTGGATATTTTATTTTTCCCAATAAATTTTATTATGTCATAGTTCTATAAAGTAGCCATCTGATAATTTGATTGGTACAGCATTAAAATTGATAATGAATTTTGATAGCATTGTCATTTTTATTATATTGACACAGCCCAGCTAGGAGCACTCAATATTCCTCCAACTCTCAGTTGTTTATTTCATCTTTTCACTTTATTTTCCCCTCAATTACATATAAACAAAAATTTTTAACCTTCATTTAAAAAAAATTGAGTTCCATATTTTCTCCCTCCCTCTCTCACCTCTCCACTCTTGAGAAGGCAAGCAAATTTGACATAGATTATACATGTGCAAGCATGCAAAACATTTACTATTAGTCACATTGCAAAAGAAAATACAGACCCCCAACCCCAAGAATACTAAAGTTTTAAAAGTCTGCTTCAATCTGCATTTAGACTCCATCAGTTCTTTCTCTGGAGGTGGACAGCATTTTTTCATCAGAAGTCCTTCAGAATTATATTGGCTCACTGTATTGCAAAGAATAGCCAAGTCATTCACAGTTAATCATCGTACAATATGGCTGTGCACAACTTTCTACTGGTTCTATTATTTCTTTAAGTATAAGTGTGCATGCTTTAGTTGGGTGATTCCCCAGATACTCTCTGTAATTTGTAGATATGGAATGGGCTTTTCCTTCTATCTCTGCCTCTTGAATTTTGCTATTATCATATAAAAATGCTGCTGATTTTGGAGTTTTTCTTTTACAGCCTGAAATTCTACTGTAACTATTAGAAGGGTGGGAGAGACAGGACCAAGAGGGAGCTTGCCTCTCCTGAACTGTCAGAAGGGAACAGAAAAAGGGCAGTGAGAATAGAAGCCCAAACTTTCTGCTCTCCTGACTGCTACTGAATGAGAAGGAGTTGTTGCTCAGCTCCCCAGCTTGGCTGGAGAGGAAGAGAGAGCCAAAGTGATTCAAGAATCCTTAGTACTCCAAATTCCACCAACCAACTGCAGCTAAACCCTCAGCTTCTCCTCTCGGAGTGTAGGAGGCTGTATCTTATCTCTCCCACTCAGAGCTCTGTCAGATAAAGAAATGGGTGGGTCTTCACCTCCTTTTCCCAAGGGACAAATTCTTATGGAATCACTAGTATTCTGCCTTCTTCCTAATAGAAAGCCACCTCCTTCTCAATGAAATGAATATAACTGAGAGGATTAAGGCTCACAGTCCTGAAGAGAACTAAATCACTTCTGCTTTTGATTTCATCAGCTAAAAAGTAACTAAACATCAGTTGTTAATTATATTACTAACAAGAGAGGCTAAGCAGGTAGGTTCCTCACACATTCTTATGCCCATGAGCCTTCAATATCTCCCTATTATCTTACAGGTTAAGTTCAAATTTCTTAGTTATCTATAATATGGCAATGTCCTGCCTTTATAATGAAATCACAGGATCTTGGGATGAGAGTTGGGAGAGACCTTAGAGGCCATTGTGTAGCATCCCTTCATTGTGCAGATGAAGAAACTGAGGCACAGACAGATGAAGTGAATTAGCCAAGGTCACCTAGCTACTAAGTATCTGAGGCAGGATATGAACTCAGGTCTTCCTGAAGGTCAATCCAGTACTCTCCCCACCCCACCACCTAATGACTTCCCTACTTTCTCTATGGCTCTAGCAAGAATAGACTTCTGGTCCCTCTGTGCCTTTACTCATGTTCTTCCTTAGGCCTAGAATGCCCATTTAGTAAGGGTTATTAATATCATTCATTTGGAATCAAGAAAACTGGCCTCAGAAGGTATTGGCATTGGCCAATGACTATGAGAAGAAATATACCGAGTAAGGGAAAGGGCTATATTGCCAAGGCATTAATTGTCAGCAGAAGCTCATAAGTCTGGGGCTGTTGGCATCCAGAGTGGGAACCTGGCCATGATTTCAAGAGATATTTAAGAGTTGAAATTCTACTGAAGTGAATGAGCCTTTGGTAAATGTCTTCTGCTTGTACACACACAAGCTTGCTCTGGGGCTGAAAACAAAAATGGAAGACAGACTTTGCCCACAGGGAATTTCTATGTGATTAAGAAGGAGGGAGGAGGTGGAGGGGGGTGGAAAACCAAGTAAAGTCAGAGAATCATGAAAGACTTCCCAATGTGACAGCATAGCTGAGCCTTGAAGAGACATAGGGATTGTAAGAGGTAGAAGTGAGGAAGGAAGGAATTCTAGGCACTGGGGCCAGCCTGCACAAAAGGGCAGAAACAGAATAGCACATCAAGTTTAGGGGAACAGCCACAATCCTGTTTGCCTGGAACAAGGAGGCTGGAAAAGTAAGTCTGAAGGATTTATGTTTCAATCTAGAGGAAACAGGGAGCTACTGGATATTTTTGAGTGAGGGAGTAACATGGCCAGATTTGTGATTAAATATTAATTTGGCAGCTATGTGGAGGATAGATGGGAGGGGAAAGATATGAAAGAGGGAGAACAATAAGGGGGTTATTAATCCAACAGTCATTAATGGAGACGAGAATAGCAAAGTCACAAGGATACAATAGTAACTTACAAAAATCATTTGGATTCTTATTAAATAGCAAAAAATGCCATGAAAATATTTTTAAAAACTCATTGATAACAAAAGCCATCAAATATTTAGGAATTAATGCTTAGAAATACACAGTACCTACATAAGACCGTAATGACTGAAATGAAAGATCTAAATACCTGGAAGGGCAATCAATGATCATGGACGGGTTGGAATAACATTGTCAAAAATAATAATAGTCTTAAAATGAGTTTACATATTCAATGAAATGCTGATCAAAATATCAAGGGGTTCTTTACAGAACAGGCTAAAATCATAATGAAATTTTTAAAGTAAGACAGTAAACATTATCGTGGAGCATGCTGGGAAACAAACAAGTTGTCAACAGGATCATTCACTCCTAGACTTTAAAACCTACTCTAAAGCAGTTATTACAAAAACTATCCAATACTAGACACAAATTTGATCAGTGGAATAGAAAATATATTCAACCAAATATATCCTAAAATTTTGTTTGATAAATCAAAAGAAAATGAAAACTAGGAAAAAGATTCTCTAAAGATGTACTTGAAATAACTGATTAGCAATTTAGTAGGAAATGGACTGCACCATGTGTTTTTGGTATATGTCTATTGGATTTTAGGCAATCATAAAAAGGTAACTAAAAAAGATTAAATAATGGAAAAAAATGGATGCTTGGTTAAATTTTGGAAAGAAAATAATTTTTCTTCTATTCAATGCAAAGAATTATTATGAACGAGATAAATGGTCTTGACAATATTAAAGTTTTTTAACTTTTAGAAAACAAAAACAACATAACTGAATAAAAAACAACATAATTGGGGGCAGCTAGGTGGCGCAGTGGATAGAGCACCGGCCCTGGAGTCAGGAGTACCTGAGTTCAAATCCGGCCTCAGACACTTAACACTTACTAGCTGTGTGATCCTGGGCAAGTCACTTAACCCCAATTGCCTCACTAAAAAAAAAAAAACCAAAAAAACCCAAAAAACCCCCAACATAATTGAATAAAAACAGCATATTGGGGGGACAAGAAATTGTTGGATGAAAAATTGAAATCTAAAATACATAAGAAATGGTTTAAAAATGTACAAAAGTTGGGGACAGCTAGATGGTGCAGTGGATAAAGCCCTGGCCTTGGATTCAGGAAGACCTGAGTTCAAATCTTCCCTTAGACTCTTGACACTTGCTAGCTGTGTGACCCTGGGAAAGTCACTTAACCCTCATTGCCCCATAAAAAAAAATGTACAAAGGTAACATGAGGTCCATAATGGATAACTGGTCAAAGGCCATGAACAATTTTAAAAAGAGGAAACAAAAATTACAAAAAAACACTTTAAAACATTAATTCTCATGAATAATAAAACACATGGGAATTAAAACAACTTTGTGGTACCCCTTTATATCAGTCACATTGCCAAAAATAATTATAAGCAGTCAAACAATGTTGGCTGGGCTTTGGAAAAGCAGGTGTGCATTATCTGCTGGTGGAATGGAATGGAAGAAAGAAAGAAAGAAAGAATGAATAAAAATAATTTCTTAAGCACTGACTATGGAGCAAATACTGCATTGAGTGCTGGGGATACATATACAAAAAGCAAGAGAATGCCTGCTCTTACAAGAAGCTTCCCTTCTAAAAGGGGAAAATGACAGCTAGAGGGAAGGCAGGGTCAGGGAGGAATCCTAAGTGGAGTCATTCACAAAGTGATTGACGGTTCTTTACAAGAATGGTGGCATTGACTTGATTTTGACCATCCAAGGTAGAGGTGCAAAGAGGGCTTGATGGGGAGGGGCACTGGGTGGGAGCTGAAGAACAGAAACAGAAGCAGAAGGTCCAGCACAGCTGCCCCAAAGGAAAACCATTACACTGAGGGGACTGAAAACTGGTAGAATGTTTTGATGACAAATCTGCTGGCACACAGACAGGAAGAGGGACAAAACCTGACACAATGATTCCAGAATGGTGAATATGCCCTGAACGGGTTATTAAAAACAAACCCAAAGACCATTTGTTCTAAGATTTCATTGAAACCTTTTTTGTAATGCTGACACTGTTGTGATGGGCCGGTGGTACTTCTGTGTTTGTCTTCAGTTATCTGTTTGCTGCCTTCCGTTTCTCAGACTTAAAAAAAAAAAAAAAATCTACCCTGCCTAGTAAGTTTCCTGTGCAGCTATGTTGGCCTCTGTCCATCTATCCTTTTTCCCACATGGCATTATAGGGACTGAGTTTCCAGCCCCCTACTCTCCTTTAATCAACTCTCTTTTAGGTTCTCAGCGTATAGGATCCCACACCCTATTTTGGAAATTTGCTTTCCTAGAATCTAGTATACACTGAAGACTATGTTTGGCAACCCACAACTCACTGGTCGCCTCCCCCCCCCCAAATACACACTCAAACTTGCACACGCACATACACACACAATCCCCCCTCCCCCCCACCTCCCCCTTCACAAGTTCTAAGGTGATATTACCATTTTCTCCCAAGGTTCCTATCACTTCTACTTTGACAATCACTTTCTCTTTATTGGTTAGAATCTTCTCAAAGAGATGGCCTACTCTACCCAATTCATAAGATAAAATAAATCAACAATTGATCAAGCACCCTTTCAGCAGAGACCTAGCATGTACACAGAGCTGAACCCCCCAATCACAATTTTCCCCCACCTTTGTGCCAACTCAGTTATCTGCTTGAAGAATTCCCCATTCGTTTCTTCATTCTACAGACAGTACATAATGCACCTTGTCTCTCTCCCTCTTTTCATGCTTACTCAAAAGCTTTACAATGTGCTCACCCCCTCAGGAAGGTAGATTTTCACAAAGCAGTGTTTCCTCTGAACATCAAATCCTACTCCATCACCCCTTTTACTGAATCAATTTGGGAATAAATAATACCCTTTCATTTTCATAGTACGGCCCACCAAGTCTCAGTGATATCCATGAGTTGGCATTAAGGTCACTTGTTTTATTCCCCCTTTATTGATTTGCTGTCTCATTCCCCACAGAAGCCACTTCAAACCATCTCTTCCCTCCTCAAGTCAACCACACCTACCCTCTTTTTCCTGCTTAGATGAGGTTTTTTTGCCTCATACTTTACTGAGAAAATAGAGACTATAGTCAAGTATGCTCTTTCCTCCCTCTCACTTAAAACTCTTTGGTATCACCTTCCATTCTCTTCTTTTTCCCTGGTCTCTGGTGAAGTGCTCCTTCTCCTTGCCAAAGCCAACACTTCTACATGTTCCCTTGATCTCTTCCCCTGCTGTCTTTTCCAGAAGACTGGTTCCTGCTAGTAAATTCCAGTGGTTCCTTATTGCCTGTATGATCAAATACAAGCTCTTCTACTTCATTTTAAAATCCCTTTACAACCATCCTCACCTATTCTTCCAGTCTCATTGACCACTGCTCCCTTTCTCCCACTCCATAATCCAATCAATACGGCTTTCTCTCTGCTCAGCACACATAGTTCTCCATAGCCCACCTATTTGTCTTTGCTCTGGCTACCCTAATTGCATGGAATGTTGTCCCTCATCCCCTCCTGTTCCTGGAATCCATCCTTTCAAGATGTAGTTCCAACACCACCTTCTGTTATTTCCCCCTAGGGTTTATTTACAAGGGAAAAGAAAATATAGACATTCAAATAGAGCATACCAGGATAAGGAGATGTGAAATGCACATATATTTGAAATACACATATATGCACACATTAGATGTGCATAGATCATACATCTATATGCATGCATATGTACACATATATATGTGCATATGCATATACATGAGCATGTATATTATATATGTGGTGCATTTCAAATATCCAGAGAAAGACAGAGAGAGAGAGAGAGAGAGAGAGAGAGAGAGAGAATGCCCCAAACAGATGGTTGCAAACTTCCTAAGCTCCCTTTCTTAGCTATAGTTTACCAGAACTAGATTGTTCCATTATGGTCCTCTCCTATCCTGGAGCAACTGTTTCCTCATACAGAATATCTTGAGATCTGTCCACCTGCTAATGCTAAATTAAGCTCATTGGCCCATTCTAGAGTCCACTAAGCTAATCAGAAAATGTTCTAATTATAAGGTAGGATTTGGGTGCTTTACTTATATGCAGTTAGCTAACATAAAATGAATGGACAACATATAGCATGGATAGATAGAAATTTTATCTAGGATCTGGTCCAAGCCATTCCTAAGGGAGATTTTTTTCTTACTCGGAACTTACTCCTTCACCATCCTATCTGTTAGAGGGGTAGGGGGTTAGAATTCTATCTACAACACCTCAAGTATTGGTAGTCTGGTGGTGGTACTATGTTCTCTTTTAGGAGTTTGAAATAAGGGGGCAGCTAGGTGGCATGGTGGATAGAGCACCAGCCCTGGAGTCAGGAGTACCTGAGTTCAAATCCGGCCTCAGACACTTAACACTTACTAGCTGTGTGACCCTGGGCAAGTCACTTAACCCCAATTGCCTCACTAAAAAAAAGAAAAAAGAAAAGAAATAAAAGCCACTTTCCTCAGTTGCTCCAAAGGGGAGATTAACAGATTACTCCTAGTCAGTTCAGGTCCCTATTACTGGTTACACAAGAGACAACAATGAATAGTGAGCAACATATTTATCAAAGCAAACAGGAAAACAAAAATTGAGGAAGTTATACATTTTAGAGTAGACAATAGCATACACAAGAGTAAATAAGCTCTGGAATAAGATAAAATCTCACTCGACCAGGGAGAGAACAATATCTCCAGGAGAGTCTACTCTTAGCACTCTAGGATTTTAGGTCTTGTAAATCAAGGGTCATGTTGGGGAAGGGAGTGCATACTGCATGTGTCTACAGTTCCAGGGGGTCCCATTAGACATTTTAAAGTCTAAAACTTCTGTATCATCCCCTTTTCTCTCTAGAATTCTACTTCTCTCTTTCCTTTCTGAGGTTTTTCTATAGAGAAACTATGTCACAGGTCTGAGGTCTCTTAGCCAATCAGGAGTCACTTCTCTCTGTGCATAGGAAATAGGAAGCATCCCCAGGCTGTCATTCAGGGAACTACCATCTCTACCTTTCAAGAATTACTTTCAACAGAAAGTCTTCCCTGATTCCCCCCAACTGCCAGTACCTTTCCCATTCCAAACTCTCTTGAATTTATTTGTATCTATTCCCTTCATATTTCTTCTGTATTTGTCATTGTTTAGTTATTTCAGTTGTGTCTGGCTCTTTGTGACTCCCTTTGGGGTTTTCTTGGCAAAGATATTGGAGTGATTTGCCATTTCCTTCTCCAGATCATTTTACAGAGGAGGAAACTGAGGCAAACAGGGTGAAGTGACTTTCCTAGGCTCACACAGTTAGTGTCTGAGGCTCGATTTGCAGGAAGATGAGTCTTTACCACCAGATGACACCAGGTCTGGAGCTCTGCTCCACTTAGCTATATTATTATAAATGAGTAGGCAAGTCATTTAACCTCTATTTGCCTCAATTTCCTCAGCTGTAAAATGGTGATAATAATAGCACCTCCCTCTTATGGTCATTATAAGGATCAAATGAGATCATATCTGTAAAGTACATCACAAACCTTAAAGTGCTACACAAACGCTAGCTATTATAAGATATTGTGATGGAACTGTTGAGGTGGAAGGGAACTCAGAAATCATTTAATCCAAATCCATTTTATAGATGAAGAAACCAAGGCAGGCATAGACCTGGAACAGAAGAGGCAACGAATAACTGCTTCTTGATTGGCTAATTACTGCCAGAATGGATGCAGAAAGAGAGATCAGAGCACAGCTCTTACCTGTCCTTTTGTTTCTGTCCACATAACAATACTTTAATTCATAGTCTTTCAGCAAATCGTGAACCTCCTGAAAGAGACAAAAGTATAAATGTATTATCTCAACACAGTGACTTGGTGAATTTAAGATCAGTATGTGAAAGCCTTGGCCTCCTACCCAGAAAGCGCAGGAACTGGACTCACAGATGGGGAGGTTTTGATCCCAAGGCAAAGGGTCATGTTGAATGCCCTTGCTCCATTCCATAGCTGACTGAAACTGGAAATAAATGGCTAAGAACTTGGAAACTCTTAGCAGAGATTGCTTACTTACCTCTTGCTTCATTTGACTGTTTATGGAAAGCATCACTAACTCAAATACTAATAAAACTTCCACTTACTACTTAATAAAATGTTACTGAAGGTTATTAAAACAGTACTAGAAGTATTTCAATATTAATCTGAGTGAAGGATAACAAACCATCATATCCCAGTCGGGCAAATTGTTTCATGGGAAAAGAGAATTAAAAGGAAGAGAATACCAACAGGCTGAAAACTTAATCTTCCAAAAAGGCAGGTTGTGAAATTCAGGCAGAAACTGATCTATCTTCCTGAAATGAAAATGTCTTCCCCATAAGCCCACAGGAGTGGAAATGAATATATGAGAGAAGGATCTGGGAGTCAAACAATCACCCAACATCTACTAAGTGGCTCCTGTGTGCCAAGGATAAGGGATAAAAATACAAAAGATGATTCCCCACCCCCAGCTTGTATTCTACATCAAAGGATTACCATTTGCCAAGGGCTTTGCAAACCTTAAAGCCACATATAAATGCTACTTAAAATAGTCCACTGGGGAAGTCCAGAAGGCTTGGTAGCTGGTGATTTTGCATTCCCTTTTGAAGTGTAAACTGTAAGCAGTTTAGAACTGATTTTTTTTCAAATATATTTGACAATTTTCAAGGCAGGACCTAGAGATCTAGGAATTATTATTATACCTAAAGAATGATTACAAGAATTATTATTATACATAAGAATTATTACAATCATCATCCTTATTATAATATCTAAGAATTATTATTATAATACCTGAATAATTACAAGACTACTATTATACCAGTTACTAGCTGTTTGGGGTAGAGGTTGGACTAGAAAACCCTTGAAGTTCCTTCTGAACTCTGACATTCTGGGAGATTGGTTGATACTGGGGCAACAGAGCGATGAGGATTAGGACTACATCTTACATGTGTTCATGGGAATTAAGAACGACAGCTCTCTCATTACAAAAGCCTACCGCTTGCATGAGCCCACAGGTGCACCTTGCCAATCTGCTCATTCAATCAATCCACCCAGTGTCCAAAGTAAAGTGGTTTTGTCTGAAAGGGATCAGGTGTATCCTTTTAGTTAGGCCAGAGTATCTCATTTCCCTGGTTAACAGCTGTCAAATGCCAGTAAATAAAACATGATTCCATTCTTCACCTCATCAATGATCTCTAAGCAGATGAAGTTCAGTTACAATTGTTACAGCTCACTCCCACCCATATTGGAATCATTGGCCCATTCTTCTGCCCCCCATCTCCTGCCTCTGTCCCTTCCTCTATAGTCCCATGGTCATCCCCCTGGCATAGACCCTCCTGCATGGCTGCAGTGGCATAGGAGCCAGGCTGCCCAAAATTCACCCTTTACCCCACCACCACAACAGGTCTCTGAATTCAGACTGTGGGCAGTGTAGTGCCATGGAAACCATGTCGGATTTGGAATCAGATCACCCGTGTTCAGATGATGGCTTTGCCACTTGTTATCAGGTGGCCTGGGGCAAGGTGCTTTTCTCCCTGTCCCAGTCGTGGTCTCCCTGCCTCTGGTCTCTCCTCACTCCATCCATCCTACCCAAGGCTGTCAAACTGGCATTCGTTCAACTGACTCCAGGGTTGCCTTCTGCTCTAGGCCCCCCCTGTAGTGCTTCATCTCCTATCCCCCTGCCTTTGTGATAGCTATTTCCCAGTGCCTCAGATGCATTCCCTCCTGACCTCTGATTCTCAGAGTCCCTCTTTTTATTTTTTTAACATGCAGCTGAGGCACCATTTTTGGCATAAAGTCTTTCCAGATTCCCACAAATACTAGAGCCCTCCCTACCAAAGCCCCCTGCATTTAACCACTTTGTACATATCTGTGTCTTTATTTATGCGAAGTATCTATCTTACATAGACAGTTATCCCTCCCACGTTGTAACTTTCCCTATCAGGGTTTCACTATATCATGGGTCAGCATAAGAGATTAAGTGGGAATTTGGGGAGAGTTTTGTGAAAGCCACAGATGCCAAAGAAAAAGTTTAGAAACGCAGAAATGCATAAAAGACATGTTATTGTATAATATCAACATGCATTGTATAATATCAACATGATTTTAATTCCCTAATAATTCAGATTTCTACTCTGGCATGAAGGGAGGGTCAAAAAATTTTACATGGATTTTCCAGATCATGGGGGTGCTGTGCCCCTAACACTCACAGTGTGGAATGTTTATATGTACTTGTCTTTTCCATTAGAATGCAAGGTCATTGCGGGTAAGGATTGTTTCATATGTGGCATCCACAGTGCCTGACACATCGTAGATGCTTAACAAGTATTTCTGATTGGCTGAGGAGAGTTGGAGTAGATTGTGGAGGTTCCCATCAGCATTAAGTCTATAATCCTAAATCACTTAAGCTCTTCAGACCTTAGTTTCCTATCTGTAAAATGGGCAAGGTTGAACTAGCTGGTCTCTGAGGTTCCCCATGATCCAATCATCCTCTGGCTAGGTAACCTGGAAGGCATGCATGTCACTCCATTCCTTCACTTAAAAATCTTTGGTCCCAGGAACTGAACTTGGAGACATGCCCTGTCCTGTCCTGTCATTTTTCCCAATACTTTTTCTCGGGTGATCCTCTAAGCCTGAGATCACCCTCCCCATCTTTCAAAACCCACCCTTTCCATGAAGTCTTCCTTGATGCCCAGTAGGCTTAGAGCCTTCCCTTCAGGCATCTGGCCATACTTTGTTACCAGATGCTCTAATGCTCTTGGGGATGTAATATTATGTATTGTCTTTTTCCAGGCTTGAATCTAACTTCTCTAATAAACTGTAAACTCTAGCCCAGGGATTCCTATTCATTTCCTGTGTTATAGACCCTTCTGCTAACACCCATGGGCCCTGGCTCCCTAAAATAAGGTGTGATGGGTTATAAAGGAAACCAATTATATTGAAATATGGTTCTCAAAGAAAAACACATTCACAATTCCTCTATTAAGAACCAACCCCTTTTCTAGTGAGGGCAGGGAAGAAGAGCTATCTTCTCCAAATTCCCTCTCTCCTCACTATTATACCAAGGTGGCTAAAACTCAGCAAATGTTTGTTGATTGAAGAATTGTTATGGACAAGCATGTGTCCTTAAGAGAAACAACAGAGAATCTGAGGATTTTTGTTTGTAAACAAGTCATGAACTAATTCATAGACCTAGAATCTACACTGTGCATACAGTCCCTAAACCAAGATGGTTATTCAAAATGGATCTCTTCTCTTTCCTCTCTTCATTCTTTTAATTAACTTTCTTTTTCTTCTTCCATATTAAGCCAGCAGGGAGCACTCATCCATACAGGCATTAATACATCTCCTGAGCTCTTGATCACAACCACAAGGACCCACTGAGGTTTCACTAAATCTGGCTAATTAGGTATTTAAAGCTGGGAACCCACCAGAAGTTAGGTCTTCGGGAGTTCACAAGTGGTGCCTATATCAGGCAGCAAAAGAAAAACTGGAAAAGAAAACAAAAAGCAACCCTCCAAAACCTTCAAAAAAGAAGCAGCAGAAGCAGCGAAGTTGCCAAGGTTCTTGCTGCTCCATTTATGACACAAGTGTGTGCACATTGCCTTTAACCTTGCCGTGGTGAATTCTGTTTTCTCCTTTCTGTAAGGTGTGAGGCAGATGGTAGAAGCAACTGTGTGCTGAGCTGGAGCAAATGTCAGACTGAAAGGCACAGTACTACTTTGCAGCCTCTCTGAAAAGATCTTAATATTGGGGGGGAGAGAAAAAAATCCGATTTTTAAACAATTGATTAGGATCTAATGCCTGAAGAAATATCCATACCTTACATAGAACTGAAAAGAAAATACATCTGGCTAAGAGACAGTGCAGTATAATGGCTAGAGCACCGAACTTGGAGTCAGGAAGACCTCAGTTCAAATCCAGCCTCAGACAATGATTAGCTGTGGGATTCTGGACAAGTTGTTACTACATTTTGAGGAACTAGGTGAATTGCTTAACCTCTCTGATTGTCAGCTTCTTTATCTAATAGCTAATAATAATATTAACTAGAATTTATATGGTACTAAGCACTTTATGACTGTTATCTCATTTGATTCTCACAAAAGCACCAGGAGGTAGGATTTGTTATTATCCCCATTTTACGGATGAGGAAACTGAGGCAAAGAGCAGTTCCATGGCTTGCCCAGGGTCACAGAGCTGGTAAGCATCTGAGGCTGGATTAGAACTCAGGGCTTCCTGACTCCAAGTCCAGTGCTCTAACATACTACCAGCTGCCTATAAAATGGGGGAGAATAATAGCAGTTACTTCCCAGGGTTGTTGTAGAAACTAAATGAGATAATGCATATAAAGTACTTTGCAAGCAAGGCCTACAATACTATATAAATTGAGCTAGCATTATTATTAATTCTGAAGAAGGATCACTAAATTACATGAATTTTTTTAAAAAATTACTGCTATTAAAAAATACTCGCCCCCCTCCCACCCCAACATACAGTACTTTGAATCAGGCTGACAACATATTGTTTGGCAAAGTTCCTTGAAGAATTTCAATTTTTAAAAAAGAATTTATTTAAATATTTAAGTAAAGAATAGTTTAATTAGTATAAGATCTAAATCAACTAAAGTAGAATAAAATCTCCCTCTTTCTGAGTGGACAAGTACTCCAAAAGCAGTTGAGGGTGATTCAAAATAATCTCTTCTTTCATCAGCTCTCCATAATCTCCTTTCTCCTATTTCTTTGTTTAACGAATCCTTCCATTGTAAATAAATAGCAGCCAAGCAATCACCTTTGGTGTTTGAACTGGTTAACTTTACTCAACTGGAAAATTCATTTCCTTGAACCAAAGCTTTGTTTACTTTCCCCATTTTGAAATGAAATGTATTATTGGCCGAGGGAGAAGGGAGGCTGGGCTGTTTGTCTCCCTAACCCCAGTGGGCTTGACACTTTTATTTCCATTTTTGGTACATAACACATGTCCTTCAAGTCTATAAAACAAGTCTAAGAAGTCTGTGTCTTTGGCACCCGGTGTAATTATGCCCAGAGTGACCACATTTTTCTAGAAATCTTCCTCCTTAAAGCTGACTCTCTTCTCTGAATTCTTAGAGAATAAACTGAGAGCCTCTTTGCAGGTGACTGTGGTGGACCTCTTAGTCATGTTAGTGGCTCTAGCCCTGGGCTTTAGGCTGTCCCTTGGTAGAATCTTTTTTATCACATTCTACTTTGGCCAGCCTAAACAAAGTCCACCGGGGCTGAGGCCTAAATGCAGAATGGCTCATAGTGGAACCTCGTTTCTGGCAGACAGCCTTAGCTGACTTCCTCCTTGGCTTCTTGTCCAGCAGCCTGGCCTGAGTGCACAAGATCCAAGGATGATAAGACCACAGGTGAAGGATCTGGAAGGGACCTCAGAAGTTAACTAGTCCAACACCCTGTTTTTATAGATGAGGAAAAGTGAAATTCACGAGTGCGGTCACTTCCCCTTCATCTCAGGTAGTAACGTCAAATCAATGAGTGTTTATGAAGCACCTACTATATGCCAGGCACTGGACTAAATACCAGGAATATGAAGAAAGACAAAAAAGAAGTTTTGCTCGAGGTGCTCACAGTCTAATGGGAGAGACAAGATGCAAAGAGCCATGTACAAAGATACAGATAGGATAAACCGAGGGAATGCACTACGGATAAGGAGGACTGGGAAAGATTCTTGCAGAAGGTGGGACTTTAGCTGGGATTTGAAGGAAGCCAGGAATTGCAGGGAGGAAGCCAGCAGAAAGATGTAGGGGGAAATGGATCATCCTGTATCTTGAAGAAGCCAGCAAAGATTAGGAGAGAGCATCAGGCATGGAGTAGAGCCAGGGAAAACGCATGGAGTCAGGAAATTAAGTGTCTTTTGCAAGGAACAGAAAGGAGGCCATTGACACTACATGACACTTTATTTTCAGATAAGGAAACTGAGGCCAAAAGAGGCTAAATGATTTGACCAAGGTCACACAACTACAAAGCAGCATAGGCAGGATTCAAATTCAGGTCCTCCTGACACCAAGTCCAGAGCTTTAGCTACTACATTGCCTAGTAAACACTGTGAGTGGAAATATACCTCCTTGTTTTACTAGTCTCCATGTTGGTACTCAGAGAATCACGGAATTAAGAGTATCTCTGTTTCTATCAGGAATCTCCAAACATCTTTGATTGCATACCAATATCTATTTTAAAAAATTGAGCACTCACTCCAAATACACTTGTGCTTATTTATAAATTACATGCATGCATTGTTGTGCTAATATTATACATGCCACACACAAAAAGGAAATTTAAAAATGAGATAAACCATATTTCAATGTTGTCTTTATGAATAGTACAAAACATTTTTCTTTCAATTAAATATGTTATTGATAATTATTCTGAGAGCAATATGGCTACATATTGTCATGGTATAATCTTCCAAATTCTTGTTCTAACACTTTGTGATACAGAAATTCCAGAATTTCCTTCTAAATCGTCTATTATAATACAATCTCTTGGAGCAGAAAAACCCACACCATAAAGAAACGTATCCTCAAATAGAGGAAGCACACTGCTGGCTATTCTTACTAAAGCAGGATCCTTATTTTTCAACCCATCAATTCCAGAAGAGTTTTCCTTGACAGTCAGTTATTAAATTTCCATTTCCCTTGACATCAACCAGTTATTTCTACGAATGAATCAAAAGTTCGAAACTTAGTGACAGCTCTGCATTTGAAAGATTTTTAAACCTATCAGAAAACACCATTTCCAACTTTTATCATGTACAAGTGACAAAGACTGAATTGTGGGCAACAAAAGAATGATGTCAAAGGCGCTGCTCCTAACAATGGCCTCCTACAATCACGAGCTCATATTTCAAGGCAGGAAATTCATCATTAATCACTAATGACCAGTGATATCAATCTGTATTTCTAATAATCTTCCTGATGATTCCAAATGATTTTGGCTGCATGGTCATTGAGCCTAAATAGGTCATTGGGCTTTTACTCTGTAATGCAGCTGACAAAAAGCAAATGCCAGGAGTGGGGGAATTGGAATCTCTGTCTCTTCTTATTCACTTTTGGTCACATTATTAGGGCAACCTTCGATCCAAAGTTTCTTTGCTAAAATCTTTTGAAGGGGAAGGAAATAAACAATCAAATCCCTAGTGTATGCCAGGCACTGTGCTAAAAATTTTGTAAATATCGTCTCATTTGAACCTCATATCAACCCTGAGGAGTAGATGCTATTATTATTCCCATTTTTAGATGAGGAAACTGAGACAGACACAGTGAAGTGACTTGCCCACGGTCACACAGCTAATAAGTATCTGAGGCAAGATCTGAACTGTGGGAGGCCTTCCTGACTTCAGGGCCAGTGCTTTGTCCACTGCACCACCAGCTTCCATTTGTCCATTTTGCGAGGGTTAGTTTAGCCAAAACTAGATAATATCAACATATTACAAAGATTATACATTATGATCAAGTGGGAATTATACCAGGAATGCAGAGAAGGTTTAACATAAGGAAAACTATTAACATAATTGATTACATCAATAATAAAACTTTTAAAATAGTATAACAATAAATGCAGAATAAAAGCTTTTGATAACAGTATTATCATCACTATGATTCTTATTGTTTTACCTCATTGAATCATCTTATGCACTCCATGTTGTGCATGTTACCCACTTTGGAGGTGGCTAGTCTAGAACATGGAGTTTTACATGAATGTCACATCTATGGGGGCAACATTTTGTTGGAACAGAAGCCTTTAAGGCTCAACTGAACCCAATGCCTTTTTGTAATCAACAAATGGCAAGCACAGTTGAGTTTTCATCTTCTCTAACTTTCCCACAGACTGTGTGTGTGTGTGTGTGTGTGTGTGTGTGTGTGTGTGTGTGTGTGTCTGTGATGCAAACTTTCCAACTCCGAGACCATAAATGATCTTTCTGCTACCGCAACCAACCCCTACCCCCAACATGTATGGGCCATGTAGGTTAACACAGATGTCACCCCTCTGTGTGACCGGAAGAGGGCAGAGGGACAGACATGGAGGCAGCAATCTTCAAGCATCTAAGGAGTCATTCAAGAGGGACTGATTGGACTTGTTCTGCCTGTCCCTGAAGGGCAGAACTGGGAATGGTGGGTCATGGTGCAAATGGAAAGGGACATGGTGGGTTTGCCCTCATAGAGTTTTTCAGTCAAAGACTGGGTGAGCCCTTGTTAGGGAAGTTTTAATGGGGATCCTAGGCCAGGGGGAGCTAGATGGGCTGGGAGGTTCCTTCCAACTCCGAGAAACTGCGATTCCTCCAGAAGGGAAGAGCCCAGCAGACATTGAGGAAAGAAAAATATATGAGTGGGAATAGGTCTGAGGCCAGGCTTGGAAAGCTAGATGCCCACCTGCCATGAATTGCTCCTTCTGTTGACACTGTCACTGTCCAAACTCCTAAGGAACACAGCCCTGACCCAGAGTACAGAAAGGGGAAGGGGCTCAGTGCACAGTACTTCTTTCAACTTTCTAGTCAAGAGTTGTTCTTTTTCATCTGAAATTTCAAATAAAAAGCAGCACAATATTTAAGTGGATTTCTAGACTAGATCTCTGGCCAAGTGAACTTCAAAACAAAACTAATACTTGACTATTTCCCCCCAAAATGCCAATAGTCTGTGTTTACAAGGGAACATGATTGGCTCCAAGAGTTGGACAATCTCCCTTCCCCTCAAGGAGACCACTTATTTTCAACCTCATCACTTCCAATCAACTCTAAAGGTTGAGAAATTCGATTTCATGAATATTCATTTAATGCCTATTATATGAAAGAAATCAGCCAGGTGTGATGATGAGTAAGACAGTCCCTGCCCTAAAGGAGGAATCCAGAGTAGGGGCGAGGCAGGGAAGGGAAGAAAACAAGACTCAAAATAGCTGTAGGACAAGACTAGGGAGAAAACAGAAACGCACACAAAGGGACGAGGATTTTAAGATAACGTCTGGATGTGGGTCAGGGAAGCCTTCATGACAAAGGTAATGTCTGTGTTGGGCCTTAAAGGGTGGGTAGAATTACCAATGGTCAAGGACAGAGGATGAAGGCATCCCAGGCAGAGAAAACAAGAGCAGCAGCAACAATAACAGTAGCTAACATTTCTATAGGGACTACTATGTGCCAGGCGCTGTGTGCTAAGTGCTTTACAAATATTACCCCATGTGATGCTCACAACACCTCTGGGAGGGAGGTGCTATTATTATTCCATTTTACAGATGAGGAAACTGAGGCAGAGAGATTAATGACTTGCCCAGAGTCACACAGCCAGTAACTGTCTGAGGCCAGATTTGAACTCAGGAAGATGACACCAGTCTGACACCAGCCCCAGCGCTCTGGGCACTATGGTGCCACCTAGCTGCCCCCATACAGCCTCTTCCCATAGCTCATCCCTCATCACCTCTCACTTGGACCGTTCCCCCTCCAACCCCCATGTTTCCAATCTATCCCCTGTTCCTGCCCCCCCCCAAACATGTGCTTCTATCAATAAACTGAGGTGACTCCCTATTCCCTCTAGAATGAGCTGGTGCTGTCATTTAAAGCCCCCATGTCACAAGTTGGTCCCTTCCTAATTTTTTAGTCTTCTTATACTTAACTCCCCTCCATGCCCTCTCAGGGGCACCTAAGTGTCTAAGGGGACAGAAAGACCTGGATTCAAATCTGGCTTCAGACACTTACTAGCTCTTTGACCCTGGACAAGTCACTCTACCTCTGTCTGCCTCGGTTTCCTCTTCTATAAAATGGGAATAATAACAGCCCCTATTCCACAGGGTTGTTGTGAGGATCCAGTGAAATGACATTTGGAAAGCCCTTAGCACAGGGCCTGGCAGATGGTTTGACACTTAATCAATGCTTTTTCCCTACCCTGAAAAGTTGAGATCATTGGGGTCAAGTGATTTGCCAAAGGTAACACAGTAAGGATCCGAGGCAGGATTTGAACTCAGGTCTTTCCAACTCCAGGCCAGGGCTCTATCTTCTGACCAACTTGAGGTCCCTCACTACCCAAGTTCCCTGATCTTCAAGGTACCTGCGTCATAATGCATCATGCTTTGCTTCACATTCACTTAGCTGCCCATAACCCTTTGAGGTATAGAGGAAAGAAAGTATCATTACCCCCTATTTTTAGATGAGGAAGGAGGCTCAGTGCTTTGCTTGGGTCACACAGGATGCAAGTCCAGTTCTTCAGATGTCCCGTGCAAAGGTCTTTGCTGTGTATAGGGCTGCCTTTTCTTTCCTCTAGATACATCGGGGTGGAACATATTTTTCCTGTTAGCTCTTAAAACAAATCCTTAATTGGGAGATAAAAATTCTGGCTCATTTGGGTCAATACTACAATCCCTTCATTGGGCTGCCTTGAAATACATCATAGCTTCTTCCTGAGAGGACAATAAATCCAATCCAAGAAACTGGTCCTTTTGAAGTCTACTGGGTGTAGCCTCCAAGCTGTACCTTTGGCACCTTCTGAGCACGCTCTCAGCTGAAAAGATCCCCAAATAAATCTATTCGCCCTGAATGAGGGGCTTCATAAGAGCACAGGGACACAAGGGTCACATGCTTTTATTCATTATTTAACCCAACAGAGCACGCAGGGCTTTCTCTACTGCACAGTTCAAGGTCATTTTTTGGTGGCTCCTTAAATTCTATCACGAATTGTCCATCATTAAAATCAGCAGGAAAACAGGTCTTTTTTTCCTGCTCTAACAACTTTACAGGAAAAAATAAGAGGAGGGATCTGAGTCCTTTGACTTCTGGCTATCAAGGGATGAATGAAGCCAACATGTCCCTGAGTGCATACAATTATTACTTAAGTCTTTCTCTTAAAGTCATAATCTCAGTACTGCCCAGTTTGGAATCTCTTCTTCTCTTTCAATTGGCTTTTAGCAAAAAAAAAAAAAAATCTCCATCTTCTTATATTTGGAAAATTTTAATTGTGGGGAAAACAATCTACTGTCTAAGCTGAATACTATTATAGAGGGTAGTCTCCTCATTGTGTGCCACTAAGCACTCTGCTATTCAGTGGACAGACAAAGTCAAAAATTAAAAGTCTGCCCTCAGAGGGCTTATATAAGACATGTATATGTACCAATAATAAGAACTGCTACTATTTATAGAGAACTTTAAGTCTTACAAAGGACTTTGCAAGCATTATCTCATTGGATCACCACAACAACCCTGACAGGGAGGTGCTAGTATTACAAATGCGGAAACTTGCCCAGGGTCACCCAGCTAAGAGTCTCAGGCTGGATTTGAATTCACATCTTTCAGATTCTAGGTAGAGATCTCTAAACACTGTGTAACCTGGATTCATTCTTCTGCATTGTATGCATGTACCTATATCAGTCTACAGAAACTAAATTCAATGTAATGGGGGAGGGGAGGGCACACTTACAGGACAGGGAGAAGGGAGCAGTGTACTATCAAGCTGGGAAGCTATGTTGGGGTCAGGGTGTGAAGGCTTTAAACGCCAAGCACTGGACTTCACTGTAGACCCATAAGGAGACAACAGGGAACTGGAGATTATAGAGCAAGGGAGGAGCAAAGTCAGGCAAGCTTCCCCAAAGGGCAATGTATGCTTCCTGGTATTTCCCAGCTCAGTGTCTTATAGAAGGTTGGCACCTGGTACATCTGCTGGATTACAGCAAGTAGGAAGGGAGGTCTTAGGTCTCGTGCTTTGGGGGGAAACACTTGGACCACTTCTTGGAGAACAAGCTGGAAGGTAAAAGTCTGGAGGCAGGGAGACCAATGAGGAGGTTGTGGTATAAGATTACTGGTGAGGGCAAGCCCCAGGGTCTCAACTCAGGTGGTAGCTGGGTGAAGACTGAGAAAGGGATGAAGGTCAGGGAGGGAGTGTAAGGGGCTAAAATTCTATCTAGTCTGTCTAAAATATCTAATGAGTGGCTGGCAATAAATTATAAACTTTAGCAAGAGTTAGACTTTTAAGCATTTATTAAGGAGAATAAGAATTTGGTGAAGAGAAAGAGAAAGGCCTAGATTCATTTTTCTATCAAAGGGAGAGAGCATTCCTAGCTCCAATCTCCACCAGAGTCCTGACAAGAGCGCAAGAGCCAGCCTCACTCCCTCTTCCTCCCACAAGCAAATGTCACTTCCTGACGCCAAAGAAAAGCCACATGTCTTGCCCTCAGGCACCTTCTCCTCATGGTGGAGCTTTCCTATGGTAAATTTCCAGCAAGTGGTGTCATTCCAATCATTACAGTAGATATGATGAGCCTTGGCAATTGTGATCTCTGTGCATCTGGACCCACAAAAACCCTTCGGTCTAACGCAAGAACAAATCCAGAAAAGGAAAACCATTGACCATCTGAGCACTTGGACCTGGGCAGAATTTTGAGAGGGGCTCCCTGTCTGCACCCACAATTCAAAGAAAGAGGGCCCTGGGTTTGTTTTACACACAACACTTCAGTCAAAACAATGATGCGCTGATCAGATGATCCTTATCATTAAACTCCTTGTAAAATGTTACATTTTTTATGTTCAAACGTTCACTCTCTGATCTGTTTTTTAATAACCATATAATTTGTTCTCAAGTGCACATTGTATCTTTTCTTTGTGTGTGTGTGTGTGGGGGGGCTGTTTTGAAACAGCCTCTGAACAAAAACTATAAAGTTCTTATTAGTAAAATAATGTATTCCATATTTCCCTCCCTTCTTTCTTCAATAAAAGACAACACAATTTTAACCATTTAATGGTGACCTGAGATCATCAATTATCTGAAAATCCATCACTGCACCGTATGATGCACAACCCAGTTCTAAATTGTTCGTTTTTCCACCAGTCAGCTCTCATCATTACACACACACACACACACACACACACACACACACACACACACACACACACTTTGGTATATCTAATTTGGCATGGACAGGCTGGGGGAGGGGGAGGAATCATACCATTGTAAAAAAAAAAAACCCTCAGATATACTAGGGTTCAAACCCTACAGGGAGGGAAAGTGAAAGTCAGAAAGGTGAAATTCCTTACTTGCCCTAGGTCAGTAAGGCAGGAGGTTTCAGAAGTGAGATTATCACCTGGACCTGGGAGGTCAAATCCAGGGGGAGGGAGAGAAGGAAGGAAGGAAGAAAAGAAAAGTTTCCAAAAATACTAGTAATTTGAAGCATCAAGTCTATGGCAAAGTGAGAGACAGGAAGTGGTACCACGAGCCTTAAGACTTCTGTTTGGCTTGTCTGGGCATGTTGTGTACATAATTTCCAAACCTAATACAGTCATGGGCCCAAACAGGGCACTGATCACAGGAGACGTTGGCAGACTTGGGGCAAGAAGCGCCTGGAAATGAGGCAGAACCACAAAAGAGAGGCTGGAGGGGGCCAAACAGCTCCCTGCTGGGCCCCTCATTTCACACTGATTCCAGGTTAGTACCACTGACTCTACATGGGGTCTTGTCAGTTCCCCCAAAGGGCAGTTCAATGGATTTTTGTACACCTCCAGCTCCCTACTCAGTGTCTCCTATACAGCAGATAGCCAGTGATAGCTTGTTGGAAAGGAGTGAAATGAGGTTCATAGGTCAGCAAGAATTTGGCAGGTCTGTCCAATCTACTTTATGTGGATTTTAGAGTTAGTCACCTTGCATTGATTAAGTGCCTTCCATGTACCTGGCATTGTGCCAAATGTTGAGAATACAAAGAAAGCCCCCCCCCCCTCTCTGTCCAAGGTTGGACCAATGGCTCAGTAGTGCATCAGACCAGACTACTGTCTGGCCCCTTCTCCTGCTCATTAGCTCAGACAATACAAAGGGTAAAGTGTAGGCACAAGTGGGCAGGAAAAAGGGATGCTCCTCACCTGGCTTTCATTTCTCTTCCCAAGAACTCTGTCTACTCTTTTTGTTGAACTACAAAGAAACGCAAAATAAATTTTTTTACAGGAAGACATGCAAAAATAAAAACATTATTATTTTTCTTTTTTGCCTTTAAACTTAGGGACACGAATCTGAAACTAACTATGAAAAATGCTTTGAAAAGAGTCTAAGGGGAAAAATGAAAAGGATCTGATGCCACCTTCAAGTAGTAGAAAATCCACCAGCATTTACCACTCAGTGAAAATGTTCATCAATTGCTGTGCTTCGAGAACGAGATTGACTCTGTTTTGCAAACAATCTTGAGACTTATTCCTATAGATCACCTGATTTGGGGAAATTCTACCTGCTTGCCCTCAGCCCCTCCCCCAAAGTCCCTAATCTTTCCTTGAAAAAGAAATCAGATTTCTTAATCCTACATCCTGTTTTATATCCTGTTTATTATTTTTTTCTATGTGTGTATAAAAACCTGTGCAAAATCTGTAGTCAGTTTTTGTGCCTGCTGAGGGGCCCTGGACCCACTTTATTATCCATGCTTTGCTAATAAATCACATAGATCAGTATTTGTTTCCTCAGATATTTTAAATCCACTTGCAACTGTGTTTAGAATGAAACTAATCTGAAATCCTTAATTCTTAGATATGATCCAAATTGTAACTTTTGGATGGTGGGTGGACATTATTAACTATGCCTGAATGTCTTTATTTTTCCAAATGTGAAACCATCCCACCCATCATCATTGTTGTTGGAATCCTAAGACATGAGCTAGAATCCTGTCTCTGTCATTCACTAGTCACGTTACTTTAGGAAAGTCACAACCTCTTTCTTTGGGCTTCAGTGTCTTCATTTATAAAATAAGGAGTTTCCACTAACTGTCTCCTGGGGCCCCTTCCAGTTCTTTCTCTATGACCCTATTATCTAAGAAGCAGCACCCTCTTAACAAGAGCCAATAACTATTCAAGAGAAATATTCCTATTTAGGGTGAGCTGATAAAGAATAGAACATGAATGAAAATGTGATGCATGCTAACAAAATATCTAACAATTCATTCCATTTCATAATGAATGACCTAGGATTCAGATTTAAAGCTAGTAGGGAATTTACAGGTCATCCGAGCCAACTCTTTATTTTACAGATAAGTAAATAGAGGATCTGACAGGAGAAGTGACTTACTCAGGGTACTATCAGAGGTGTCATTTGAACCCATGTCTTCCTGTCTCCAAGGCCATAGTTTTATCCAAAATACCACAATGCTCTCTTTTCTAAGATTTTTTTAAAGAAAAAATTATATTCTTCATGAAAATCAATCATCATCAAACATTTAGCCATAAAGTACTCTTAAACAAATCATGTGAGTATATTGGACTTAAGGACTGTTATCTTCAAGTTGAATAATTTAAATCTATTTCAATTCAACAAAATCTAATGAAGCCTCCTATGGAACAAGGAGGGAAGCTAGGTGGTACAGGGGACAAAGTCCCAGACCTAGAGTTGGAAATACTCATCTTTGTGAGTTCAAATCTGGCCTCAGACATTTACTAGCTGTGTGACCCTGGAGAAGTCACTCAACCCTGTTTGCCTCAGTTTCCTCATTTGGAAAATGAACTGGAGAAGGAAATGGCAAGCCACTCTAGTATCTTTGCCAAGAAAACCACATATGGGGTCACAAAGTGTCAGATACAACTGAAAAATGCCTGAACAATAACAAAAATGGAGCAAGGCACCTCCCTAACTAATCCAGCTCTATACTCTTCCCAACTCCTCCAACTTCCCCTCCACAAAGCTAAGAACCTCGGAGTCATTTTTGATTATTCCCTCTCCTTACCTTCTGAACAATATTAATGGCTCCGAAAAGTCTTGACTGAATGATTTACTCCATGTCTGGCACAGGCTTAGGCTCTCTGGGAGACAGAGAACTAGAAAACATGTTGCCTGCACTTGGGAAGTTCCCAATGTAGTCACGAATACAAGACTGAGACATGGAGGGAGTGGAGACAATGGAAATTACTGCTACATTTCTGGAATATTCAGTAGCTGCTGAAGGCACTTGAGAAGAGAGGGCAAATGAGTTCTTCTGTGTTAAGTAGGCCAGAAGGAGTAGCCATCGATGACCAGGGAAAGCACTTTCTCCCTTTCCTTAGGCAGATACACTTTTCACTATAAAAATCAGAGAGGTGAATTCCCTGGTGATATTACTGAGAAATAGCAAGACAAACAACATTTTGTCATTCCATCTTGGATACTGTTAACTTTCCTTTTCAAGAAGCCTCTCAATGGAGCTTACTCTCAACGGAGCTTACTCCTGAAACAAGCCATGTAGTGTCTGAGAGGTCGTCAGATTCTCTGTCACCGCGGCATTCTGTTAGAACCTCAAAGCTCTCAAACGGTCAAATGCTGCGGCTGCCGATTTCCAAAGCCAATTCAACCCATATTTATTTTCTTTAAGTCAGTGTGGGAACAACAGTTTTGTTTTTAAAGAACCATCTGGATAGCCTTCTAGAGCCCCCTGTGGCAGAGGCTCCTCCTGCTAAGAGATCCATTTTGGGAACATGTCACTGGCCTGGCTCATTGTCCCAGACCAGATACTAAGAATGTTAATATCTGGCAGCACCGCTGGGTAGCCATCGGCTCCCTTTATAAGAACTCAGGCTCATCAAAATTCAATGCATAGAGGGGGCCGCTAGGGGGCGCAGTGGTAAAGCACCGGCCCTGGAGTCAGGAAGACCTGAGGGGCAGCTAGGGGGCGCAGTGGATAGAGCACCGGTCCTGGAGTCAGGAGGACCTGAGGGGCAGCTAGGGGGCGCAGTGGATAGAGCACCGGTCCTGGAGTCAGGAGGACCTGAGGGGCAGCTAGGGGGCGCAGTGGATAGAGCACCGGCCCTGGAGTCAGGAGGACCTGAGTTCAAATCCGGAATCAGACACTTAACACTTACTAGCTGTGTGACCCTGGGCAAGTCACTTAACCCCAATTGCCTCACTTAAAAAAAAATTCAATCCATAGAATGGGTTTAACTTTGCAGTCAAGGTGTGCCAGGACTTGGAAGAGACCTCCAAAGCCCACTTACTACCCCCTCTATCTGAAGATAAATAGAAGGCACTGGGAGAAGCCGCACAGGTCAGGGACCGTGGGCAGAAAGCCCTGGGTGAGTAAGGAAGTGCAGGGAGTACAAACCTCCTTGCCCCTTCTCTGGCCTGGTCCAGGTTAGGTCATGTTCTTGGATCATTCTCACTCCTGAACGGAGCCCTACTACGCTTTGGGCCAAGCTCCGGGGCCTGTGCCAAAGTTGAAGATTCAATGTCCTCTTAACTACAACATCTGCTGAGGTTCCACCAGCTTTTCCTGAGGGCTTTCCAGATGCTTGGTCATGAGTCACGTATGTCTTCTGCATCCAGCTTTTCCCAGTCCTTGAAGGAGAAAGGCTGAACTCCTCACTGTTTGAATAGGGCCTCCATGATGGAGGAGCCTATCTGGGGGGCTAAGGGCAGCACTACGTCTTCAAGGTCTTGGAGCAGAGCCTGGCCAGTGAGGAAGCTGTCATGCATGGTGGTGGTGAGGATATTCATGGAACACACTCCACCCAGGCACCTCAGTATAGATCTAGGGTGCCCAGCACATGATCCTCACTGTTGGGGATAACCTCAAGCTTGGGATGAAAGAGCACAGAGCGGCCAAACTGGATGGCTCTTGTAGCCAACACTGCTCAGTACCAGTCCATGTGGCACAATCTCCACTACCCCAGTGGGCCCTGTTGGGCATTCTCAATTGAGCCCTTCTGCAACATTCTCCAGGAGGGGTTTTCAAGACTACCTGGAGACCTTCCAAGAGGACAATTCCACCCCCTCTCAAGGCAGGCCTTTATATTTCAGGATTGCTTAACTTATTAGGAAGGTTTTCTTGGCATCAAGCTTCCATTTATCTCCTTATCCCTTCCACCCATTGTTCCTGGTTCTGCCCCCTCAATGGGCCAACCAAATTCAATCCAAACATTGCTCCACATGAGAACCCTTCCAAAACTTCCAGGCAGCTATTATTTCTTTTCTGAGTCTTCTCTTTGCTATGCCAAATGTCCCTGGTGCCCTCAACCTCACAGTCATATGACACAAATCCCATCACCTTTCTGGCTGTATTCTTCCTAAATTGTGGCATCAAGAACGAAACACAATAGTGTGTGTGTGTGTGTGTGTGTGTGTGTGTGTGTGTGTGTGTGTGTGTATCATCTGGCCAAGTCCCAGTAGGGTGGGACCATCTATTTATCTTTATTTCTGGAAGTTCTGCTTCTCTGAATGAAGCCCACAATCATACGAGCATGGCTGACTTATATCGCATTAATAATGAATTCGAAGTACATTGAAATTTTCCGAACAAGCTGTAATCTAAGGGTGTTTCTCTCCCATATCTTGTACTTGGAAAGTCAGTTTTCTGACATTTTGTGAAAGACTTTCCACAATGACTGGGATGCAGTGGATTACCTTGGGGTCTTCCATGTTTGTCTAAGCTCTAAGTGATCCACAGTTTAAGCCACCTTCATGGTCATTGGAACACAGTCTTTTAACTCACCCATTCCAGCAGTGGAAGCCTTACCATGGTTGTGGTAGATAACCCCTAATTCACTCCACGTTTATTATTAGTGTAGTAGGAAAGTCAGAAAAATGGACTAACTTAAATATTTTTTTATTCTGTGTTAACTATCCCTCCCAGCTTTAAGGCAGTGGAAAAATTGATAAGCATGACATCTTTGCCTTTATCCAAGTCATTGATAAAAGTGTTGATCACTAAAGGAGAAAGGACAGATCCCTGGGAAATGCCCATGAACCCTCCTAAAACATAGACATTGAAACATTAATTACTATTCTTAGAGTCCAGTCATTCAACCAGTTACAAATCCATCTTACCCACATTTCTCCATCTTTTCCATGCATCACTAAAATCTAGGGAAAGCATAACATTCTATTGATCTGAAAGTCTAGTAGCCCTGTCAGAAAAGGAAATTAGGTTTTCTGGACTATAAACTCATGAGACTCAGCTCATAGTAGACTTCTTTGCACTATTTTTACTAGACCATGCCACACTCTTATGGTTGGTTTCTGTTATCTACCTTTATTCCTATCTCTTGTGCATATCTTTTTAAAATCTAAGTTGGTTGGTGAGGTCCCTGTGCATCCACAATGTTCTCTTCATGTCTAAAGATCAAAATCCATTAGATTATGAGCTCCCTGGGGGCAGTCAACTGTCAGATTGATCATTCTAGAGCTCATTCCATATCACCTCTCTTTTTGGTAAATACCAGTGTCTCCCTGGTACTTCCAGGATCGAATATAAACTCCTTTGTTTGGTTTTCAAAGCCCTTTATAACCTACCTCCTTCCTACCTCTCTGGTCTTTTTCTACTACTTTTGTTGTTGTTCAGTCATGGTTGATTGACTCTTCATGATACCATTTGCAATTTTCTTGGCAAAAGAGTGCTTTGTACATCCCTCCTCCAGCTCATTTTAGAAGTGGGGAAACTGAGCAAAAAGAATTAAGTGACTTGGCCTGGGTCACACATCTAATAAGTGTCTGAATCTGAATTCGAACTCAGTTCTTCCTGACTTCAGGCTTGGTGCTCTATCCACTGTGCCACCTAGTTGCCTCATACTCTTATACCATGCTCCCCCTCCATCCACGCTGTAATCTAGTGACCCTGGACTCAGCTGTTCTTTGAATAAGATACTCTGTCTCCCACTTCTGAGTTTTCCCTGGCTGTCCGACATGCATGGAAGGCTCTCTCTTCATCTCCATCTCCTGGCTTTCCTGGTTACCTACAACTCTCAGCCAAAGTCCTACCTTCTGCAAGAAGCCTTTCCTAGCCCTACTTAATCTTAAGCAGCTGAGACATCCCTGTTTCCGCTGTCTATATCTTGTTTGTACTTAGTTGCTTGTATGTTGCCTCTCCAATCATACTCTGAGCTCCTTAAGAGCAGGGAATGTATTTTTGGTTTTTGGTTTTCCTTTCTTTGTGACCTCAGAGCTTAGCACAGTGCTTGGTACTTTTGTAGGTGCGTGAAAAATGCTGCTTGCTTTGCCTTGCCTATATACAGCAGATGTGCCATCACAGGGTCAGGCTGCTCACACTGTTAGGTCCCACTGGAAACGGATTAAAAATATGATTGGAAATTATTTAACAAAAGAAATAAAATACCACAAAACATAGATAATATTAACTTGTAGTTTTCTAAGTCAATGTGCAGCCCACAGGGATAGAGTTTCATGGCCCCCATTTCTATTTGAGTTTGACACCACTGATCTACAGGATGC
The DNA here is from genome assembly GCF_019393635.1 of Dromiciops gliroides. NCBI lineage: Eukaryota > Metazoa > Chordata > Mammalia > Microbiotheria > Microbiotheriidae > Dromiciops > Dromiciops gliroides. The sequence goes on from NC_057864.1 coordinate 14,104,846, forward strand.
CTGTCCTGGTCCTCCCAGCTGCCAGTGCCCTTTCATCCAAGCTTATTTGTAGCTTCTTTTTCTTATATGTATTGTTTATATCTATATGTGTACATCCCCCCCCCCATTAGAATGTGAACTCGTTGGGGGCAGAGAGTGATGACTTTACTTTCTTTGAATCCCCAGGACTTGACACAGTGCCTGGCACCGAGTAGGCAATTAATGGCTGCTTGTGGGTTGATAGTCATAGGAAGCCATGGGTTAACTACTTGTATGACCCTGGGCAAGTCTCTGGATCTGCTTTCTCAATTATAAAATGAGGGTGCCAGACTAGCTGAGGCCACGTCCAACCCAGCATCCATGATTCTATCATCCTTCTACTGGGAGATAGCCCTTCAAATGCATGAAGACAGTGAGCATGCCCCACCCAAGGCTTGTCCTGTTTACCGTCTCCAGTTTCTTCCATTGATCCATAAATGGCCAGATTTCAAGGCCCTTCACCATTCTGGCAGCCTTCCTCTGAATGCTCTCCAGTGTACCAACATCCTTCCAAAAATGTGATGCCCAGAACTCAGCGCAATGCAATATGTAATCTAACCACAGTCATGGAAAGGGCACAAAAAGACTCATATCTTAGCCTACAGTGTGCCAAGAGTCCATCCCATCACAATGGCATTTTGCCCCTTCAGGGGACCACCCCCCAACCCATGATCTTTCCCATCTCCATAACCTAGAGTTCTGACCAGAATGGGGTCCCATCAAGCCAAAGAAGGCTCCCCTTAGTTACCCTCCTGCCAGAATCACATTCCCCTTTGGCCGACAGATCTCAAATTGCTTTCCAATCCCAGATGTGCTAGGGGTCCTCTGGCTACTACTGCTTGCTTTTGATCATTTAGCACGACTGAGGACATCTGAGCTCTGCTCCAATAGCTGGAGGGCCACACTCCTCAGAATCATCAACATTTACACTCATAATTGCAGCATAGATGCTGCAGAATTAGCACTGTGAGTATTCTCCCCTTCTATTTCCCATTAAGGTTCAACAGTCTCCAATTCCAGAAAGCAGACCCTGAACAAAATGCCACATTCTATCCATCTGTAACAAAACATTAGTGGAGGGTCATGGCCATCAGTACCAGATTCTTCATGTATTTTACAAGACATATACATGATGAATAGCAAATTCAAAAATGACAGAATTTTTAAAAGCTCAGAAACACAAAAAGACCGAGAAAATTCCAGGACAAATTCCAAGCTAAAAATCACAAACCATTTAACCCTACAGGGGCCAGGTTTATCTGCAGCAATGAGAAATTCAAAGATGACATTTCTTAGTAAACCAACAGACTGTTATTGAACACCCATTGTGTGTATGTCATGGGCTCCTTCTTCTAAAGACAGTGTATCAGGAGCAATCCCTTCAAGTGATAGAACTGCTGTGCAATCCAGTAATTACAACAGATGAGAAGAGGTGGAGTGCCCTAGGAAAGAGGAAGAGCCCTTGGAAAAGTGTCCTTGGAAAGGGGGAGACCCAGGTTCCAAGTCCTGGCTGGGGGTGGGGGGGGCAGCTAGGTAGCACAGTAGATAAAGCACCAACCTTGGATTCAGGAGGACCTGAGTTCAAATCTGACCTCAGACACTTGACACTTACTAGCTGTATGACCTTGGGCAAGTCACTTAACCCTCATTGCCCTGCAAAAAGAAAAAAAAAAAGAAAAAAAAGGAAAAGGAAAAGAAAAAAAAAGAATGAAGGACAAAGTCCTATCTCAGATACATATTGGCTGTAGGACCATGGACAAGTCCCTTAACTTCTCAGCATACAGAGGAACCTCTCTAAGATAATGTTGGCAACCTGCATCGATGGAGGGAATTTTCATTTCAGGAAGTTCCCCACATGGATAAAATTACAGGACCAGATCCATCCATAAAAAGAGAACTATATTATGCATTTGAAAAGATATTAATCAATATAACTAGTGTTAGAAAATGATATTTTATATCATATGTATATATACATATATATATATGTATATATAAATGATGTAAGTTATAGAAGGCAGCCTCAGAGCTAAGAAGAAGAGGGTTCCAGCCCCTCCCTGAGAATCCTGGCTGTGGCCCTGAGCATATCATTTAACCCCTCTCTCAGAACTCCAAGCTTCTCTCTAAGAGCAGATGTTGCAGAGAAGGTACCAGCAACATTAGCACAATTTCCTCACTTAAGGGTTCCTTTAATAATGCAATTACAGGTCCAGTCTCAATCCCTTTCCTAAGCAAAGGGGAAAGCTTATTATATTGAAAAGTAAGAACTTCTGTCTGCCATCACAGAATCATTAATATAGGTAATACTCTTATAAATTTCAGTTGATGGGGAAATAACAGAAGAATAAATTAACTGATATTAAAACTAAAGTGTAGATGGATGAAATCCTATGATTTCAAGAAAGCCATTTAAAATAAAAGGGCTTCTACTCATTAGATATTAATGAATCTTCTAGGAAAGATCCAAGAATCATATACCAACAGAACTGGAGGGCCCCAGAAGGGCTTATTTAAAGCTCTCCTATAAGAGGAAACTCATTACTTCATGAAGCAGCCAATTCCACTTAAAGAGATAAAAAGTCACCTAACCTCTCAACTCTCCCCGATCCACTCTTAGAAGACTGAGTTACAGACAAGTTGCCAATGGGCATCAGTGACAGGAGTTTCTATGTCAACAAAATTCCAGGTGTAGACCAAAAATGAATAAGTAACTGTTGTGGTAAAATAATGGAATTTGGCAGATGCCCAGGGGTCTAACTTGGTTGATTTAATAGTGTTTGAATTGGGTGTGAATGAGAAACTACTAAGTACCCACTCATCTTATGTGATTAGGTCTTGAGCAACACCTGGCCCGCCCAGTTAAACCTAGTTTAACTTGGCCAACCCTGAGGAGCAGTGTCCTCAGAGGCTGTGGACTGCATCATCAACAGACAAGTCTCAGCAATACAACTTGAAGGACCTCCCCTTTGGGGGAGGGAGAAAAATGTAGAAAGAGGGACCCCAACAGGAAGTAGCTCTCTCTCTGGCCTTGGAGGAGCTTTCCGATTGGACTAAAGACCAGCTTGCACAACTGACTTCCATAGAAATTATGGATCCCTGGTGGTGAGTTAATAAAATCCAGCTCTTTGAAGTAGCCGAGCTGAAAGTGAGTTTGGGTTTTGAGACAGCCTTTGCTAGAACCAGGGAGATTATCCATTTTCCTCTTTCCCTATTCCCTTGTCCTTAACGTTTTTTGGGTTTTTTTTCCAGGGCAATGAGGGTTAAGCAACTTGCCCAGGGTCACACAGCTAGTAAGTGTCAAGTGTCTGAAGCCAGATTTGAACTCAGGTCCTCCTGAATCCAGGGCTAGTGCTTTATGTACTGCACCACCTAGCTGCCCTGTCCTTGACTTTTAATAAAAACTTGAGTTGTTTGTGGAAAAGAGGCTGTTAAGCTCCTTTCTTATTGGCCTGGGAGAAATAACTAAAAAGGGCAGTTCGGAGGGGAGGGAGCTTTGGACCTCGAGGTCCCTCATTATTTTCTGAACCCCAATATTATGGTGAGCCACCCAATGAACTCTCCCCATATTAAATGTGGCCCCTACACCGTGCAAGGCACCCAAATTCCAATGGCAAAATCATGTATTATCCTTCAGTGGAGGTGATTTCCACGAGGGTATGGCCAAAGAGACAAGAGTGAAAGAGGCCAACCTTGCCATCTCAGTTTCAATGTATGTTTATCTGGGAGATCTGGGAGAGCCATCAAAGTATAGGTTTAGAAGAGATGCTGGAAATGTCCTTATATGAAGCTCCGAATAAGGAAACCCCAATCCCCAATTCAGTGATGAAGGTTTCAAACACACTAGACACCCTAACAAAGGACTGGGGACTCTACTACCTCCCCCCCACTCAATGATGCTGCCCCAGGCTGGTGCCCCCTCCCCCAAACCTAATGCTTCTCCTGCTCCCACACAGCCACTTTGTCCAAAGGGATAGAAGCAAGAATTAAAAATGAATCAGCAGCCAAATAAGGCTTGTTCAAGGATGTCACTGGAATAAATGATGGAGCTTTGACAAGGACAAATTACTTCATCTCTGAGACTCAGTTTCTTTATCTGTGACATTGGGATAATAATGCAATGCCTACTTGTGAGGAATATACTCTGCAAATCTTAAAGCTGTGAACAGGGGGCAGCTAGGTGGTGCAGTGGATAAAGCACCGGTCCTGGATTCAGGAGGACCTGAATTCAAATCCAGCCTCAGACATGTGACACTTACTAGCTGTGTGACCTTGGTCAAGTCACTTGACCCTTATTGCCCAGCAAAGAAAAAGAAAAGAACAACAACAAAAAAGCTCTGAACAAATATACAAATGTGAATGGAAATATTTTGCATTGGTATAAAAAGAATCAATTGTTTTCTTCCTCTGGTGATATATAGACTTTGTCAGTGGAGAATGGGATCACATTTGTCATGTAAATTATGAGCTCACCTACTAAACGGTAAATTCCTGGAGGGCAGAGAATACGCCCTGCTGGTGCCTGACACAATTATCTTCCCAAAGGTAACCCTTCATTTTGGTGAATATTATATGCTTCAATATACTTACAATTTCCAGTAGTGTGAGCACTCTCTCATCCTATCCATGCCTTCTCAAATTTTATCCATGTCTTTTTATAATTATGTAATTTTCTTAAATACTATAATTAGTTGATATAATGACCTTTTTTCAGCTTTAAAAATAACTGAAATAGAAAACCACATAGTGTTTCCTTTCCTTCCTAGCCTCACGGCCATTACACATATGAACATCCATCTCCTCTCTGTTGGTCTTTGCACAAGCTGTCCCCCAAAGCTCAAATACACAAACCCTCAGGTCCACTGTACAGCATCACTAGTTTCTTTCAAAGCTCCACTCAAGTGTTATCTTCTACAGTAAATCTGTTCTGATCCCCCCCCCTGCCCCCGCATATACAATGACCTATCTCCAAAGACTCGGATGTTAAAAATATCCATGAGAACTTTGTTTTTAAACAGCAAAGCAACAGAAACTAGGAAGGCACCCATCCCCTGTGCAATGGCTGAGAAAATTTGGTGATATGAGTTTGGTGGAATGTTATTGCTGTAAAAAAATGATGAATGGGACGGAATTAGAGCTACCTGGAAAGACTTCTATAAAATGATACAGAGGGAAGTGGGTACAACCCACAATATCTACAAGGACTACAATATTATAATGAGAAACAATTTCCAAATACTAAAGAAAAGAGTCCTTTATTTCTTTACTATCAAGGCAATGGGGGCAGCAAGGTGGTGCGGTGGATAGAGCACTAGTCCTCCAGTCAGGAGGACCTGAATTAAAATCTCCCTTCAGACACTTCCTAGCTGTGTGACCCTGGGCAAGTCGCTTAACACCAATCTCCTTAAAAACATCCAGGGCCATCTCCAGTCTTTCTGATCTCTATCCTGCCACTGGACCCAGATGTCTCTGGAGGAGAGATTGAGGTTGGCAACCTTGCACATTCCTCCCTCACTTAAATCTAATTCACTGCAAGTCATGATATCACTCCATATCATGGTCTCCTCTGAGTATGAGGGACAAACAACAACAACAACAATGAAGGAAATGACAGACCACAACCTCAGAGTGCTGAAGACGAAACATGCTTCTTACTTTTTAGCAGAAAAATGATGGAATGGGGGTGGGGGGGGAGGTGAATGAAATCTACATTTTGAGATATTCAGACTCATTTTGCTTAGTTATGCTTATATGTTACAAGGAGAAGTTTTTAAGGAGGGAGGACAGAATTGGAGTGATGAAGAGGAGAGTCTGGTGATAGGAATGCCAGAAAGACAGAAAATAGGACCTTGGGGGTGCCCATCAAATTGGGAATGAGTGATCAGATTCTATACTGGAATTCTCCTGTGCCATAAGAAATGATTAAATGAATAGTCTGAGAAAAACCTGGAAAGACTGGATGAATTGATGCAGAGGGAAGTGAGCTGAAAAGGAGAGCAATGTATGCAAAATAACAACATTGTAAAGACCAATAACTCTGAAAGACTCAAGAGCCTGATCAAGGCAATGATCAATCATAATTGCAAAGGACCTATGATCAAGCATATGACCCATCTCCTGACAGAGACATGACAGACTCAGGGTAAAACTTAATACATTCTATATACATCTACATACATACATATAAATACATAAATATGAACATACACATATATATCATTTTTAATTTCAGAGAGTTATTTTGCTCAACTATACTTATTTCTTTTAAGGATTTTGTTTTTCTTTCTTTTTTCCAATGGGGGAGAGGTGGTAGGATGGAAGAAAAGAGATATTTTTTTTAAATAATGAACATTTTTATTTCTAGATTTGGGTTCCAATTTTTATCCCCCCTTCCCTCCCTGCCCTACCCTCTCCCTGAGGTGGCAAGCAATCAGATATGGGTTATACATGTATGATTATGTAAAACATTACCATATTTGTCATTTTGTACAAGAAAATGTGATTAAAAGAAAAAAATGAAAGTGAAAAATAACATGCTTCAGTCTGTGTTCCATCAATATCAGTTCTTTCTTTGGAGGTGGATGGTATGTTTCATCATTAGTCCTTTGGAATTGTCTTGGATCATTGGATTGTTGAGAATAGTCATATCAAAGTAAAGAGGGTTTTAATTAAAAAATTAATTTCTTAAATGAACTGAAAAAAGAGAAGTTAGTTCTCACAGGGAGACAAAGATAAGTAAGACAGCTTTGAAACCTGCATGTTGAATTTGTTATATATTTAAAAATAAAACAAAACAAAAACCTCAAGTCAACCACAACAAAGTTTTTAAATTTCATATATAATCCTCTCTCTCTGTTCTTTCAATATGGCACTGTTCATTTCTGTTAGTGATCTTCAAATATAGAACAGTAACAACAATTGTTGTTAGCCACTGGAATACTCGAGTTATTTTATATCTAATTTTCTATCAATATGCTTTCTGCTACCCCCACTCCAAACAAATAGAATGTAAGCTCCTTAAAAGTCAAGAACTGTTTTTGTTTGTTTTGTTTTGTTTTTGTTTTTCTATTGACAGAGCCTAACGGAAAGCAAGCACTTAATAAATGCTTGTTCCATTGTGTTGAAAGTATTTTATTGAAAGTTTTAAAAATCCCATTTCAATGCTAAGAAATTATTTTCAGAATATTTTAAAAACTCATTTTTACTCAGGACTTCATCATGCAATGCAAATGTAGTATACATTCTTACCTCACTATCTTAGTAGCACCTATTCATTTGCTCATTTAAATGGACAGTATTTGGGGGAGAAAAAAGATGTTTCATTCCCCTTACAGGGTTATATAAGATGGACTTTGGCTTGACTTCAGAAAGTTATCCCTACTAAGGAAGGGAGAGATTTTGATCAGTGTGAGGAGAGGGAATATCCCACACTGTCAAATCCCAGATCTGCTCAGGAAAATGAATACTAGGCTTTTCCCAAGACTTCTTTCTCCCTCCTCCCAAGATACCTTGTATGTACAGTTATTTGCATGTTGTTTCCCCCATTAGCATATGAGATCCTGGTAGACAACAGTTGGTTTTGCCTTTCTTGCTATCCCCAAACACTTGGCACAGTTAGTCAATCAACTGACCTTTACCAAGTGCTCACTATTTGCCAGGTACTGGGCACTGGATACCAAGGACGTTCCCCAAAACCCAATGCTTGGCACATTGGATGTGTTTGGTAAATTGTCACTGACTTCACAATCCCATGTGTCAGACTAATGATGTTGAGCAGTACACATCACAACAAAGAAACCCCAATCACCAAGTGACGATACAAGCACAGAACAGGCACATTCAGGGAAGCAAGGGGCTCGTATTCAAAAAGGGGAATGTGTGTTTTCAAAGATGTTGTCTTCTAGAGACTCCCCCTACCATCAGGCTGGGCTGACCTGGCGGCTGCTGTGGCTGAGCCCCCCCACCCTTTCTGTCATGGTCTGTGTTACAAGGGATGGGCCATGGGGAACAGGGTAGTTGGGAATTGAAGGTGATGGAAAGACAGAACAATAAGTTTTTTTTTAAATAACTTCCTGAAATATTCTTTAAATGATCTCATTTGCTACAATAAAGAAAGTAAAGTATAAAACTTAACATTTAGATACATTTTAGAAACCAAAGGCCATATGGCATAATGGATAAAGCAAGGAACTTGGAGTCAAAAAGACCTGGGTTCAAATCATGATTCCCCAACCCAAGCCAAGCCACCCTTCCCCTCCAGTCCAGATACTCACTAGCTGTGTAACCCTCTACAAATCTTTTAACTTGGCTGACTCTCAGTTTTCTCATCTGCAAAACGGAGATAACAGCACTGCTTTAAAGGGTTGTAGTGAGAATCAAATGAGATCATGTATGCAAAGTGATTTCCAATCCTTAAAGCACCATATAAATGTTACTTACTCTCATTAGTAGAAGCTGCTCAAATAGGCACCACTGCCAGTCAATTTTGATTTGGTGAACAAAGTGAAGGATGTAGGGTGTAGATTTTCTCCCCTCTCTGTGGTTTGTTATTTTGTGACCAGAATAATAATTTGTCTTTCAGAATACAAATGATATGCCTTGATCAACCGCAGTTCCTCAGAAAAATCACATTTTCTTTCATTTGAAGCTGGAACCCTGAAAACCTTGATCCTCTCTAATACTTCCTATGTGACACACAGCATGGTCTAGATGCCAGAGATGATGAGTTCCCCATAATATCCTGTGTAAAGCTAGAGAGCAAAGATAGACTCCTCAAGAAGGACCTCTAGCCACTGAACCAATCAATCAACAGGTGTTTATTAAGCATCTGCTTTGGGCTAAGGGCTGGTGGATATAAATACAACAACGAAAGCAATAATCCCTACTGGCAAAGCCCGGACATTCTACAGGAGGAGAGACAAGGACACATGAATACAGAGAGCAGGAATAGCAAGAGAGCAAATGCAAATATATTCAAAGTAGCAAAGGACAAGGAAGTCTGGGAGGGAGAGAAGGAGGGGGCTGGTGTGTTCATGAGCACTTAATTTGTTAGGTCAGGCTTATTCTAATGGGGGTTCCTTTCAGGGAGGGATTGGACTATATTACTACTAAAGTCCCTTCCAACCCTCAAGTTCTGGGATTCAAAGGTTCACAGTGGTTGCCATCCCGAGTCTTTGAGAAGTGCTCATGGATCTAAGAAATGAGGTGACTTGCCCAGAGTCACATATCTAGAAAGTGTCTTCAGTGAGATTTGAACACAGGTCTTCCTGACTATAAGTATGTTCTTTTTATCAACTATGTCACACACTAATCTCATCTGTACTATTCCCATTTTTAAAGAGTCCAGTTAACATCTGTTAACATACAGAACATCTCTTGGATGAAACTGACAACACCTGGAATTTCTTGTGAAGACCTCATGGTCTGAATATTAACCTTGCCAAAGACAAAAGCCAAGTTCCTGTTTTCTCTCTCCTGTTATCTCATTACTTCCAAGGAATACTATTAGATGCATATTTCTTCTATACAATGAGAGAAGGAATTTATTTTTAAAACCCACACAAACAATTGAGACAAAACAGGAGTATACATGGCCTGAAAATGTCGATCACATGAGCTAAATGACATCAAAGTTTTTTGTCAACCTATAATAATAATATCATTTACATAATGCTTCAAGTTTATAAAGAGATTTACAAATATTATCTCATTTGCTCTTCACAGCAATCCTGAGGGGAAGAGAAATCTGGGTAGATAGAGATTATAGACTTCCCTAAGGCCACACAGCTGATATAGGTGGATTTGAATTCAGTTTCCCCTAAAGCCAATTAAGCACTCTAGCCACTGCAAAACCTCACTGCCTCCTTTGGCATTCAGTGATTTTCTCTATGGAGTTCTCTCAAATGTCCTTAATCAATTCACCTGTAGGTCAAGACACTGCCCTTGTGACATCATTGATCTTCTTTGGGAATGAAGGATGAACAGCCCCCACTGACAATAATGACTGACATCTCATTGCCAAATTTTAATGGGCTTTTCTCAGTGCTCATCCTTCTTGCCCCCCTCCCCCCAGCATCTGCCATGGCTGACCACCTTCTCAGCTCTCCTCTGGTATGCTCACTCCTCTCTGGGTGTTTGTGCCTCTGCTCTCTCCTCCTACCTGTCTGACCAACCCTAAATCTCCTAGCTGAGCCAGTTATCCATGTCACTCCCACTAAATGTGGACATCCTGCAAGGCTCTGTCCAGGGTTCTCTCCTCTTTTTTCTCTGTTCTCTTCACCACATCATCAGTACCCAGGGGCTCAATGATCATCCATGTAGATGATTCCCAGATTTCTATATCCACCTTTAGGCTCTCCACTGAGCTCCAATCCTCTATCTCCAACTGCCAATTGGACATTTTAAACTGTAGGTCCCATTGTAGGCATCTCCAACTCAACATGCCCCAAAGATAACTCATCATTTTCCTGTCCTTCCCTTTCTCAACTTTGCCCTCTTTCAAAGTTCTCAACTACTGTCCAGAACACTACACTTCCAAGACCTTATCTCCATTGGTCTGGACTCTAATGATCCATCTACCCAGTCATTCCATTGAGATTACCAAGGGAAAATGTCACCCATTTGAGGGCTGGGACTGTTAGGTTTTGTCTGTTTCCCCAGTGCCTTGTATTTGGGGAGGGAGGAGGGCAGACCTCTGATTTCATTGAGGTGGTCAGTCAATCAACATTTATTAAGCTCCTACTATGTGCCAGGAACTTTGCTAAGCACTGGGGATACAAAAAGAGGCAAAAGGCTTGTCATCTTCCCCCTCAAATCACTTCCTCTTCTGCAGTTTCCAATCAGCTTCCAACAGGACCAGCGGTTGGTCCATCCATTGGTTGGTCCATATATCGGTCCATCCATCTATCCATCCATCCATTTATCCATCCATCCATCCATCCGTCCATCCATCCATCTATCCATCCATCCATCCATCATCCAGGTTTAGCACATTATGCATCTCTGACCTTCCTTCTTCCTCACCTTGCCTATCCAGTTAACAAGTCCTGTTATTCCACCTTCAGAATACCTGATGCCTCCCACCCCTTCTTTCTTTTCAGAATTTCTCTCCCCTCTGCTGTTGAAATCCCATTCTTAAAGAGATGAAGATAATTTAATTAAACAAAAATTCACTAATGCATAGAGTACCAGATGGGGATTAGATGAGCTAAAAAGTTTAGGTCAGACTCAGTTTTGTCTTCTTGGACTAGCAGATTAGAGAGAAGTGTGCTACTTACTCAAAGAATTATAATATAATGAGCAAATGAGCGAATGAATGAAAAAAAAAAAGCATTTATTAAGCAGCTCTGATCTCTTCCCAGCTTCCTGCCATCCTTCTGTAAAGAATTAATTGTTATTTGAGGTTTTTATGCCTCCACACGCACTGGCCTGGGGCTCCACAAACCCCACAGTGCTCCACCCACTGGTTGTAGCCGTTGCCATGGTGCTGGTACCTCAAGTCATTACCACTCACAGACACATACATGGGCCTGGCAAAATTATAATGATTGGAAGCCTAGTGAGGGCAGTCATGTGACTGTCAGAGCAGCCATCCAATTGGCTGACTGGGGACTGGGGGGTTTTTAGGATTGGGGGAGGAGAATTCGCCATTCTAGCTGGACGCTGGAAATCAACAGGAGCTCTGCTGTGTATTCTCAGCTGATTCCTGGGCAGTGGTATTTCTTCAGGTTGTATAATTCCCCTTTCCCCATTTTATTTCCTTTCCCTTGATCCTACTGATCCTGTTTGTGTGTTTTTTTTTAAGTTAATTCTTGTTAAAATAAATCCTATTCTGTTTTGAGGGAGGCTGCCGGTCTCCTTCCTTGCCCCAATACTGCAGCGAGCTGCTTAGCTAACACTCCCCAATTAAAAACTGGTCCGCAATGGAATACTATTGTGCTGTAAGAAATGATGAGCAGGAGGAGTTCAGAGAAACCTGGAGGGTCTTGCATGAGCTGATGATGAGTGAGATGAGCAGAACCAGAAGAACATTGTACACAGTATCATCAACATTGAGTGTTGATCTACTGTGATGGACTATATTCTTCTCACCAATGCAATGGCACAAAAGAGTTCCAGGGAACTTGTGATGGAAGAGGATCTCCAAATCCAAGAAAAAAAAAAAGAACTGCAGAGTATAGATGCTGAATGAACCATACTATTTCTTTTGTTTTTGATGCTGTTGTTTTTTTCTATTTTGAGGTTTTTCATCATTGCTCTGATTTTTTCTCTTATAACATGACTAATACAGAAATATGTTTAATTTTATTATGTATATATATATATATATAAACCTATATCAGATTACCTGTTGTCTAGGGGAGGGGGGAGGGAGGGAAGGAAGGGAGAAAAATCTGAAATTGTAAAGCTTGTATAAACAAAGGTTGAGAACTATCTTTACATGTAACGGAAAAAAATAAAATACTTTATTAATTAAAAAAAAACTGGTCCGCATACTTCACACTGTTGCCTCAGGTCTCTTCCTCTCACATCCTTCTTAGATTCCCTACTTCCCTTCAAATAAAGTTTAAAATCCTTTGTCTATCATTTAGAACTCTCTCCCATCTGGCCACAACCTTCATTCTACCCTTGGTATTTATAGAAAGTAGTACGATGCAGGGTGGTGTATGGGGAAGCTGACCAGAGTCTGTGGACCCTGAAGGTCCCTTTCAGCTCTAAATCTATGTTCCTGTGATCTGAGTTCAAATCCTCCTTCTGACAGTTATTGCCTTTGTGACCTTAGCAAGTCATGCTCCAGTCCCAGGGAAATTCATCACTGTCCCCAGGCCACAGCATCAACTGTCCTATCTTTGTGCATCTGCCATCCCCTAAGCCTCACTAGGAATTTGGAGCTCGAAGGAATTTGAGAGGCCATTGCCACCCAAGCTCCTCATTTATGGATAGGAGACCTGAAGCCCCACAGAAATGAAGGGATTTGGGCAAGGTCATTCAGTAAGCCACAGAACTGAGATTCATATCCAGGCCCACTGGGTCCACTAGTGTACAATTCAAATGCCCCTCCCTTAAAGAAGTCTTCCCAGATACCTCCTCCACTTCACTCAACATTGTGCTTGTGCCCTATTTTATGCACTTCTTATATATTAGTTTGCACGTATGTTGTTTCCCCTTAAGAATATAAGTTCCCTGAGGGGGCAAGAAACTTTATCTCTATATTCCTCATGTCTGTAGTGCCTGACATAATCAAATGTTTAATAAAAGTTTCCCCCCACTAATTAATTAATTCATTCATTCATTCAGCCATATTAGAATTACTTGAGTATCACTCCCCTTTACTGGCCAATTGGTTCCAAGAAGATAAAACTGAGTCAGCCCTAAACTTTGTGGCTTACCCTGTCCTCAGAGTGCTCAGCAGGTCAGGTTGTGAAGTGAATCTTTGTTTAATTCAATCATCCAAACCTCTAGTCGTTTCCTCATCTGTAAAACAGCTAATGTTAATTGTCCTGGCTAATTCACTGGCTTGTTGTCAGGAAGGTGATCTGGAGACTGGAAGTCATTATGCAGAATGAATTATGCTGCTTATTATTGTTATCACAGAGATCAGAGGAAGACACGAAACAAGGAAGACCCAAAGACAGAAGATAATTAAGTGCTAAATTAGGGGTTACCCTCAGTGCTGCAGGGGTTCATGGGATATAGGCCCTTCGAGCCCAGGGGAAGAGGTTTAAAAAGCTACATATCCAGAGATCAGTCCTCGGAGAACACACTGTAAATAAAGCCTTCACCCTGCCATTTCTGGGGGTGACTGGGCAGCTCCTTAAGCAAAGCCTTTCTCCACAGATAAAGCATATTAAGCATTCTAATTAATACTGCAAGCAAGGAAGTTGTAGGGGAAATTCTTCTCTCCTCCAGACACACTTAGGCTGTTTTCAAGCAGCCTCGGACACTGTTAAAACCATTGTTTACAAGCAATAGTTCCAGCTTCCCAGCTACAGGAAGCTCCTAGCTTGGATACTGCTCCAAGATGCCCTAAAACCAAACCTGCCTGCCATGTTAATCAGTGTCCATGGCAGGGCAGGGCCAGGGTAGTCTTCCCTCAGGAAAGGACCTAACCATCTCTCTTTCTTCAGTCATACAGGGAACCAAAAGAAAAACACAATGTTGAAATGCTAATTGGGAATGCTTCAGTGTGAATTCATGGAGCACTTATCTATTCATTAACAGATTCCCAAAGGGCCTTCACTAAGCAACATGGACAGACTCATTGAAATGACTGGTTTAAAAGAAATAAAACTGCTTTCTTTAAAAATACTTCAAACTGACCTCTGTTCCTTTTCAATGAGCTTTTACTGTATTATTAAAATACTAGCCGGCTTAAAAAGTTGGGGGTTTTTTTAAGGTATTTGGCAGGAAATTTTTATAATCCTTTTATGTATCTTTTTTTTGGGGGGGAGGCAGGGCAATAAGGTTTAAGTGATTTGCCCAGGGTCACACAGCTAGTAAGTAAGTGTCTGAGGATGGATTTGAACTCAGGTCCTCCTGAATCCAGGGCTGGTGCTTTATCCACTGTGCCATCTAGCTGCCGTATAACCCTTAAACAACAACAACCAAAAAAAAAAAAAACCCACAGAGAAGCACTGCAGGTGCTAAACATTATTAATAATAAGATCATTTTCAACACTATCAATAAAATTATTTTTAAAATAGACTATTTCCATAGCACTTTGCTTTACATATGTTGTCTCATTTGAGTAAGTAAACTGAGGCTTGAGAGAGGTGACTTGCTCAGGGTCACACATCTAGGAAGTGTCTAGAGAAGAATTTGAACTCGGGTCCTCCTATCAACAAGCCCAACATTCTAGGCACTGAGCCATCTTGCTGCCTTTTGAAACCATGGGAGGAGAATAACTAGAAGAAAGCTGGAAGTAGATAAGCGAGTCAAGGTCATTGACACCTTTCCATGGGCTTACACCCTGGGCTGGGAATGATGTGGGATGGAATTAAGGGGATCAAATTGATTGTGATGCATCCCAAAGAATTACAAGACTCAGTGACTCAATGCTGTGAGTGACCACAGAGAGAACACCATTTGATCACCTTAATTCCCTCCCACATCAGGAGGATGGCTGTACAATAACAGGCTGGTTTCCCTGGGGCCTCATGGTGGTCGTCTCTGCCCTCACTCAAGAGAGTCTTTTTTCCCCCCTCTCTCTCTTTTCTTTTATTAAAGCCCAAAGAGACACTTCACATTAGCTGGGATCTACTTGGTGGCCAGAAACTACAAACCCCAGGCCTTTGCCCTGATTCCAGTTGCGGGGAAGTGGGGAAGTGTGGAGAATAAAGAGGGATGTGTTGTCACCAGGGCAAACCCATTCCCACCTTGGGGGAGAGGGCTTCCCCACCAAGCTCGTGCTGATTATCAGAGAATCTCCTTCCTATTCCAAAGGCAGCTAGCAGTGCAGGCTCAGCACCAACTAATGACTAACATGGTTGATCTGAAATTAACACCCTAATAGTCTGTAACCCTCCTGGGAAGCCCAGTGGGGACAAATCAGAGGATCAGAGGGACCCAGATCTAGAGGGGAAGAAACCTAAGAAGCCATCTGGTCCAAACCCCTCATTTTACAGATGGGAAACCCAGATGTCACAGAGACAGTACAAGGGGTGGGATTTGAACTCCGTCCTGTGAGTTCAGAAACACTGTGTCATTTACTAGGTGTGTGACCCTGGGAAAGTCACTCATCTTCTCTCTCATTTTCCTCACCTGTCAAATGTAGATAACCATAGCATCCATATCCCAGGCTTGTTGTCAGAAGCAAATGAGATAATGCTGTAGAATGCTTTTCAAACCTTAAAGCATTATGGAAATGCTATTATTGTTATAATTATTCATTGCCCCACTGCCTACCAATCTCTGTCAAAGAACAGTCACAGGCTCCCGGCCTTGTGACAAGGAGGTAGAGGTTAAAAGCCCACCTCCTGGGGCAGCTAGGTGGCACAGTGGGTAAAGCACCAGCCCTGGATTCAGGAGTACCTGAGTTCAAATTCGGCCTCAGGCACTTGACACTTACTAGCTGTGTGACCCTGGGCAAGTCACTTAACCCCCATTGCCCTGCCAAAAAAAAAAAAGCCCACCTCCCCTCACCCCCAGCCTCTCAGCTTCTCTGGGCACTCTTCTACCAGAAAAACTACTTCTCCCATGGTGTCCAGTGACCTTAGATGTGTGACTCTCACCAATCACCCCATTCCTATCCCCAGACCTCCAATAGGACCAACAGAACCAGAACTGCAGCAAAGGAATTGGAAAGGACTCAAGAAACAGAGTGTGATTGTGAGCAGAATTCTATCCTGGAGTCATGAAAGACCCAGGTTTGAATCCTAGCTCTGACACTTACATCTTTGGTGACTTTGGATGGCTCCCTTAACCTACATCACTGTTTTCCTCATCTGTAAAATGGATAGGATAATGCTGGCATGACCTACCCCACAGAGATGCCATGAGCCACATGTGTGGCAAACCTTGAAGCACTAGACAAAGTGTGAATTGGTGTTATTGACCAATCTACCCCTAAACAAGAGTCTTTCCTGCAATATAGTGCCCAGCACACAGGAAGAACTTAAAAAATGCTTGAAGACTTGACAATATCCCCAACATGTGATGGACCAACTTCTTTTGCTTGTTGATATCCTTCCACCCTCAGTGGCCCATCCTCTCCCATTCCCTCCCCTCCCTTCCCAGTCCACTTAATGATGGAGGGCTCACTACCTGCAGGGGCCACCCATTCCACTTGGGACCTGAGTCAATGGTTAGGAAGTGTTTCCTTATATTCCCACCTCACTCATTTGCTCCTAGTTCTAATCTTTCTTCTGATCTAGTCCAACCCAGTAAGCATTTATTAAGTGCCTACTATGTCCCAACCACTGTACAAGTCACTTGAGAAAGGAAAAGAGACTGGTCCGGTGATTTCCCTACCACTTTCCCCACCAATACAGGCTGAGTGACTTGCCCAGAACTTGTACCCAGGTCTCCCTGGTTTGGGAGCTGCCTCCTTAAGTCACTCAGAGACAAAAACCAGTCTCTGCCATCAAGAAACTTCCATTATGTTGGGCATGGGGTGGGGTGAAGTGGAAGGATGAGCCATGGAAAGCTGACAGATGGGTACGCACTCCCCTAGGGACAGAGGAAACATCAAGAGAATCGGAGGGGGAAGTCCTCCTTAGAAAAGCCCTGGAGGAGGCTGGGCATTCAACGAGGTAGGAGTGATGAGGGAGAGTGTGCCAAGCATTATGGAGACAGTCAGCAACGGGACAGGGTGCAGGTTTGGGGGAGGGGGGCGGGAACAGAACTGAAAGGCAGGATGGAGCCAGGCTGTAGAAGGCCCTAAATGCCAAGCTGAGGCTTACAACCTGTGTGACCTTGGACAAGTTGGCGACCTCTCAGGGATCTCAGCTTCTTCATCTGTGACCTGGAAGGGCTGAGCTGTAAGGCCTTTGAGGAAGCCAGAACACTGGACTTGGAGAAAGGAAGACCTGAGTTCGAATCCAGCCTCAGACACCAACTGTGTGACCCTGGTTGAGTCCCTTAATCACTGTCTGCCTCAGTTTCCTCTATTGTAAAAGAGAAAAGAAGAGCACCTATCATCAAAGGTTGTTTCCAGGATGAAACAAAAAACAATTTGTAACAGATTTAGCAGAGTGCCTGCTACTTAGTAGTTGCTTAACAAGCGCTTATTCCTTCTCCTCCTTTCCCCTTGTAGCTCTACATTCAGGACTCAGAAACTCTTCTGTTTGTCCCCAGAGGACCGCCCCAGGAACCAGGGGTAGAGACTGTAAAGGCTTCGTGTCAGAAACAAACTTCCCAGTAATTCGAGCAGTAGGGCTGGTGGGGGGGGGGTACCCCACCTGGGAGATCTCCAAGCAAAGGCTCGATGACCATTTGCCAATTTGCCAGGAGTGTGGATTCCTCGGCCCAGAATGCATCTGAGGTCCCTTCCAATTCTAAAATCGGGTAATTCCACCGTTGGGTATTTTCCCTTTCAGGCAAGAGGAATCGGCTAAAGTTTCCAGACCAAGGCAATAGCGACCTGGGCTTTACAAATATCACCCTGGGAGTTGTGTGTCAGGTGGACAGGAGAGGGTGAAAGTAGGAAGGTTCTTAGATTGGAGGAGGTCAGTCAGAGCAGGAAGAGAGCTTTTACCACAGGGTGGTAATACTATCTGACTAACGCACTATTTTAGAACACAAAATGTTAGCTCTGGAAGGGACCTGCAGGTCCCCAGAAGGAAACCAAGAGCCCTGAACTCGACTCCAGTTTCAAACCCTACTTTGTCATTTGTCTACTAAATGAATGACCTTGGGCAAGTCCCTTCCCCTCTCCTATAAGTTGAATTAGATGACTTCAGAGGTCCTCTCTAGCTCTCAAGATCTGCTCCTACGAATTCAAGGGCACTATTGTCCTGCCAGCCGGTCTTCTCTTCTATGTACCCAAGTCGTAGGGGTCATCAAATCATTAGAAATCACTTCAGTCCAACTTCCCCCTCATTTTACAGATGAGAAAACTGAAGGTCCGAGTGGAGAAATGATTGCCCAAGTTCATGATCTAGAGACGCAACGGACATCGGAGACCATCTAGTCCGACCCTCCCATTCCACAGATGAGCAGCCTGAGGCTGGGGGATGCGCCTCGGTCAGACCCAGAGGATGCCGGGGACAGGGGGTCTGCCCAGCAATCTGGCGGCCGGGGCGGGGCGGTTCGCAGGGGCTCACCTGGCTGTGCGTGTCGGGCGGCAGGTTCCGCAGCAGCACCTTCCTGCGGTTGCTCAGCTCGCGCCGCGTCCTCTGCAGCCTCCGCGCCACCTCGCCGGCCTCCAGGGGCTCCAGGGGCTCCGGGGGCTCCGGGGACTCCTGGGGCTCCGGGGACTCCTGGGGCTCCGGGGACTCCTGGGACTCCGGGGACTCGGGCTGGGCAGGCGCCTCGGCCGCTGGGGGAGCCCGGGGCGGGGGCTGCGGGGCCGCCGCGGGGACCAGCCCCGGCTCCTCGGGCTCTGCTGCCGCCTCGCGCTCCGGCCCGGCCGCCGCCATGTTCCCGTGGCTCCCGATCGCCCCTGTACCTCTCGGCTATGGCCGAGCCCGAGAGCTCGAGGGCCCGGGAGGCCCGGCGGGGCTGCGGGGCAGGAGCGGGGCCCGAGCCCAGGAGGCCGGAGCCCAGCTCTACGGAAGGGAAGGGAAGAAAGGCGGCGGCGGGGCGGAGGCGGTGCCGCGGGCTGGCGTGGGCGGGGGGAGGGGGAGGAGAGGGGGAGAGCCCGCCCCGCCCCGCCCCCGCCTCCTCCCTGCCCCGCCGGGCCCGGCCCCCCGCGCCCCCACCCCCCCACTCCCCTGGCCACTCAGGAACCTGGCTGCTCGGTGCGAGCGCCCACGGACAGCTCAGCCTCACACCTGTGCCAGCTGCCTGGGGCTTGGGGGGGGGGGGGGACCTGCCTCTGCCCCTCTGCCACTCTGCTTCTGTCCCTCTCTCTGCCCCTCGGCCCCTCTTCCCCCCTGCTCTGCCTGGCCCTCCAAGTTCTGGGGACCTAGGATGTCGGATGTCGGAGCGAGGGGTTTACCTGGTAACAGTTGATCACAGCGAAAAAACATCTTAGTACCTAGAAAGTCAGAGGTGTAAGCGAACGGAAGCTATACAGTGTCAGAGGGGAAGAGTCCTCGGGACACAGAACGTCAGGGATGGGAGAGAGAGCCTAGAAATGAGGAAGTTAAAACTCAGAAGGACCTTACAATGCTGGCACCTGCAGGCACCTTGGAAGTCAAGCCTAGTCTAGAAAGCACCTACTATGTGCCAAGCCTTGTGCTAAGCGCTGGGGATGCAAGCAGAAGGAAAGAAAGCCCTCAAGGAGCTTACATTCCAATGGGGGGAATACACCCTATAAAAGGGAGTTAGTTGTAAAGAGGTGCAGGAAAGCAAGTGGGGGGGGGGGAGAAGGAGGCATGATGGAAAAAATCCAAAAAAGGGATAAAAACTGTGGTTGTTCTGGGCACTTTCCTTAAAATTAATCAATAGACATCTATTAAGCGCCTGCCATGTGCCAGACACTGGGCAATTCGCTAGGGATACAAGAAGAGGCAAGAGACAGAGCTTGCCCTTAAGAAGCTTACACGCTAATGGGGGAGACAATATACGAACAAATATATTCAAAACAAGCTAGATAAATAGGAAATGATGAACAGAAGGAAGACCCTGGAATAAAGAGGGGTGGAGAAAGACTTCTTGTAGAAGGTGAGATTTTAGTTTTGACTTAAAGGAAGCTAGGGAGATGATTAATGAGAGAGGAGGAGGAAGAGTGTTGGAGGTATGAGGGCAATGCCCAGAGCCAGAGATGGAATGTCTTGTTCCAAATGGACAGTGCCTTGTTTGTGGAATAGCCAGGAAACCAGTGTGGCTGGTTCTGGGTGGAACTTACCAATCAAAAGACAGAGACCACAAGGGCAAAGTGTACATAGAATATCAGAGTTTGTAGGGACCTTTCCATGCAAAATGTCCCTTCTACATCAAGCCTTTCCTGATTTCCTTAATTGACAATGCCTTCCTTTCCAGAGGCACCTTATTTTTCTTACATGTATTTACTGCATGCAGAGACAGACAGACAGCCTTTTCCATTAGACTATAAGCTCTTTGAGGGTAGTAAACCCTTGTTTTTCACTTTGTGTCCTAAGCTCCTAGGACAGTTCCTAAAATGTAGTAAGCCCTTAATACATGCGTGCTTGACTGAATGGAAGGGATTTTGGATCAGAATGTTAGAACAGGGAATTTCAGAACTGAAATAGATCTTAGAACACAAAAGGTCAGCATAGGACAGGACCTTAGAATATCCAGTTTGACAGCAGCGGTATCACAGTGAGGAAAGTGCCTAGCATCTTAGAGCCTTGGCATCTTTGTCTGGAAAAAGAAGCTAAGGATCCCTGCACTACAAATCTCACAGGGTTGTTTTGGAGGGAAATGCATTTTGCAAACCCAAATGCTTTCTTCCAGCCAAATTGCAGAGGCAGCTGCTCCGTTTTACTTAACATTGGGCCCTGGCTGGAATGTTCTAACACTAACTCATCCCGGACACTAAGAATTCTTGTTCTCCATCCAGGCTCAGCTCAGATGCCAACACCTTCCTGAAGCCTTCCTCGATGACCCTCCTTTTCCGGTTACTGTCCTCCCATACATTACCTAGTTCAACACCTGTTTTGGGGATATGTTCTTTTCCTCTCCCCCAATAAATGTAAACTCTCTTTTGTTGGGGGGAGGGTTCCTTGGCACCAGCCACAACATCTTACAAAATAGTAGGCACTTAACAAATGTGGCATTTAATTAAAGATCCAGTGGGCAGTCGAGTGGCCCAGTGGATAGAACACCTGGCCTCATCTTCCTGAGTTCAAATCTGGTCTCAGATACTTAGGAGCTGTGTGACCCTGGGCAAATCTCTTAACCCTGTTTGCCTCAGTTTCCTCATCTGTAAAATGAGCTGGAGAAGGAAATGTCAAAACCACTACAGTATCTTTGCCAAGAAAAACAAACAAACAACAGACAGGGTCATGAAGAGTTGGATATAAGTAAAGAGCAACAACAACAACAACAACAAAAGATCCAGACTATTTCACACTGTGCATTTAATTAAATTTAGAGTCCACAGCAGAGGTTCCATTTTTGAATCATAGTTCCCTTTGGCAGTTGTGTAAAGGCTATTGACCTCTTAGAATAATATTTTAAATGGATAAAAGGAAACCAATTATATTAAATTTATTATCAATTTTTAAAGAAGTTTATAGGGCCCACGTTAAGAATTGATGTTCTAGAGTTCTTCCCATATTTTTCATAAGCATTATTGTCTAGCTTCATCTTTCCATACTCATGAAGTTGATTTTTTTTTTTAGTGAGGCAATTGGAGTTAAGTGACTTGCCCAGGGTCACACAGCTAGTATGTGTCAAGTGTCTGAGGCCAGATTTGAACTCAGGTACTCCAGAATCCAGGGCTAGTGCTCTATCCACTGTACCACCTAGCTGCCCCCTGAAGTTGATTTTTTAAAACCAATATTTAAGATTTTTTTCTTTATCAACTTTTATGGCACATTTTGGGAATATACCTTGAAAGTGTTATCAAAACCCAAAATAACTGCTTAAAGATTTTTTTTTTAATTAGCATCATATGTAATTGCAAACAAACAAACCTGGATGCAAGCTAAATGAATAACAATAGGGGAATGGTTAAACAAATTGTGGTATATTCATATAATTGAATAAAATAATGAAATTAAGAGTAACAAGGGTGAGGAATTTTTAAAAATCTAGAAAGGCCTTAGGAAATAATGAAAAATGAATAAACCAGAAAATGGAGCATAAATACATGAAGCCCATAGAAGATGAAAAATGAATGAGAATGAATGGATGCAAAATCCTGATAGGGACTTTGAAGGCATGACTGAAAAAGGATTCTGATACTTTGTGTTGGACTTAATAAATTAAAACCCAAATAATTACTAAGCAAGTTTAGTTGGTTACAACTCCTTCCTTTTGTCTCAATGCTTATATAGCCTTTAGTCATCGAATGGGTGATGGCTCAGACAAACTGGGACCTGGGAAAGATGCTAATTTAAAAAGGCCAAGGTCACCCACTGCATCCTGGGCCACTCTTGCCACAGGACTTCGATAACTGGAGGAGAGAGTGAAGCAGATGAGTTTGTACAGCTCTGCCTCACATAAACCCAACTCACTCACACGTCGAGATAGCACCCTGGGGATAGCACCCTTGGGATATCATAGGTCCTCTTCTAGAATGCAGTATGAGCAACAACAGAATCATTTAAGGAACTTTTACAAAGTTTACAAAGCACTCTCCATACTACATCTCATTTACTACAACCCTGTGAGGTGGGCACTATTATCATCCCCATTTCACAGATAAGGAAACCAAAGCTGAGGGAGGTTATTGGCCAGGACCACATAGCCAATGAGTGACAGAGACTGCACTCAGGTCTTCCTGACTCTCTTATAAGCTTCTCTCTACTGCAGCAGCTAACCACCACAAGGAATGTTCCCTTTACTTTCCTCTGTTGGCAATATGATACCCTGTGGCAAGATTTATTCCCAAGGCTCTATACTCTCCACCAACTTCACATTTTCCATTACAAAGTAAGAAAAAGGTTAGGGAGGGTGCAGGGGGTGGGGGTGGGGAGGATGGTGCTAAAACTAGGAGGCTCAGAGTAAAGTACATTCTTCAAATTCCAGACCCCTTTCTCTCAGATGTCTGTTCTTCCAAAAATGTGAAAATCAAGTCAATCCATCACAAGCCACACTACTACTCCCCTTATTCTACTTTGAGTGAGATGTGTTAGTTTAATTTAGTTTGAATGCCTGCAAAATGACAAAAGGAATGAAAGACTTAGAATTAAATTTACTATAAGGAAGGGAAGCTAGGCGGCACAGTAGATAAAGTGCCAGGCCTGAAGTCCAGAAGACTCATCTTCCTGAGTTCAAATCTGGCCTCAGATGATTCCTAGCTGTGTGACCCTGGGCAAGTCACTTAACCCTATCTGCCTTAGTTCCCTTATCTGAAAAATGAGCTGAAGAAGGAATGGCAAACCACTCTAGTATCTCTGCCAATAAAACCCCAAAAGGAGTCACAGATAGTAGTGCATGACTGAACAATAACAACAACAAATAAAGAAGAGGTTTGCAAGCAACTAATAATATTAATCATATTAATTCAAATATATGTAGTAATGTCAGGTTTACTAAGCAGTTTCTTCACAACTACCCTCTGATATAGATCGTGCACTTCATTATTACCCCCAATTTTCAGATGAGGAAAAGGGATTTAAGGTTATTTGCCCAAGGTCATAGAGCTAACCAGTGTTGAAGCCAATCTACTGACTTGAGCGTCTCCCAACTCCAAGATGATGAATGTTGTTTGTGTGGTTTCCTCCCCCGCTGCCCCAAGTCCCACTGTCTAATAGGTAGACAGATATCCAAGACGAATTTTTATGATCATAACATTCAGATTTGGACTAGGATGTTAGCGATTGCCAGGTTAAAACCCCAGAATGGAGAAGTAATGCACGGTGCCACCGGCAGACGTTTGAAGTCCTGATCGCACAATCCATTGTGTTTTATTCAAACAATAGATAGACCCACATCCCGAAGGTCACCATTCCATCGAATCCTCCAAGTACAAATCAGTCTTGTTCACCTGCCTTTCTTTGTTGTATTGTGCATCAGGAGTAAGCCAAGCTGGTGTTTTGCAATATATAAAGCTGTGTTGAACAAAATGCAGTCCTAAACTGGAAGGTGGGCCCTGACAAAGGGCTAAGAATAGAGAACAAGGTGTATGGAACATTATTTTAATTGAACCCGGAGGCAAAATTTACATTGGCTGACAATGCTCATTCAAAGTGGACTCATTGAGGTCAGCCAAAAATATGCCACCAGCCTAACAAAGGGCTGTGTATCTATGCAAAACATGCTTCCCAATCCAGGTCTCTAAACAGAAAGACTTTTGAAATGCCTATAATATATATATATATATATATATATATATATATATATATATATATATATATATATATATATATATACACACACACACATATATATACACATATATACATACATATATATATATACATATATATATATATATAAACAAAATAGTAAGAGATAGTATTGAAGAGAACAAGAAACTTGATTGTTTGACCTCATTGGTCTATGTGACCTTGACATTCAATTCCTCCGATTTGTCTACAGTGGCAGTGTGATATAACAAAGGAACTTGCTTTTTTGTTGAGTACAAACTAGAGTTTATACATTTAAATGAGGACTGGCCCCATTAGGGAGGATATATGCTAATGATGTTACAGTTGATCAAAACAACTTTGGAAATCCTTCCCAATTGCCTTCAAAGCCTACAACTCATCATCTTGAATATTCTCAGTGGTGGCAAATATTTCTTATTTAAGAATGGATTGGATTTCTTGTCAATAGCCCAAAGTCTGGTGAATAAGATGGATAATCAAGCTGGCTACTACATTTTTGATTAAAAATAAAGAAGAAAGGTAACTATAAAGTATCTAGATTTGTTTTAATGTGCAACCCTTAAGCTGGTTCTGGAAAACAATTTTCAAAGGAGAATTTGCAAAAATATTCTGAGTAGTAACAGTATTATTGAAGTAGTCTTTGAAATTCAACTTTTTTTCTTTTGGATGTATAAATTCAAGTCTGATGGATAAAGCAACTGGTTTCCCTACTTTGTCATCACACCTGTATTAAACCTAGATGACCTTGGGCGGCTAGGTGGTGCAGTGGATAAAGCGCTGGCCCTGGATTCAGGAGGACCTGAGTTCAAATCCGGCCTCAGACACTTGACACTTACTAGCTGTGTGACCCTGGGCAAGTCACTTAACCCTCATTGCCCCACAAAACAAACAAATAAAACTAGATGACCTCAAAGGTCCCATCTGATTTTGACAGTTTGTGAAGATAGGAATGATAATACATATCCTTTCAGAAGCCAAGGAATAAATTAAAAAGTGCTTATGATGACAAAGAATTATTATGTGATAATCACATCAGGTGGTCAGTCAGTTCATCAACAAACATCTATTAAGCAATTGTTTTGCAATATTCCATTTCTCAGTGTTCCAAGAACTTTCATTTCATTGTCAAAAGATAACGATATTAATAAGGAAATGACAGATAATTGAAGTTAAAACATTAAATAAGAGGAGTAATTCTAGCATCTTAAGCAAAGATATTAAATTGGGGGGATCTTGTATGCAAAAAATATTAAATCAATTCATAGTCAGAGAAATGAAAAAACATACAAAAGTATTGGACCCCAAATCTCCATAAAATTAAATCATTCAAATATATGTAGAATGCATGTGTGTGTGTGTGTGTGTGTGTGTGTGTGTGTAGAGCATCCAGATGTATAGACATGGCTTATAGATTGCATGGATAGATATGATTTGAGACCCCATCTAGCCCATCCATCTCCAAGGTAACCTACTGTCTTTTTCGTGGGGATTAGGAGGGCTACATTAGCATCAATAGGCAATGTCTAGCACTTCAAAGTCTGGGCATTCTTCCCCTCATTCTCCAAGAAGGTTATCAGAATAATCTATCTATCTATCTATCTATCTATCTATCTATCTATCTATCTATCTATCTATCTATCTATCTATCTATCTATCTATCTATCTATCTATCATCTATCTATCTATCATCTATCTACCTATCTACCTATCATGCTTAGCTTTCTCCCCCTTATCTATGAATTCTTAAGGTACTTTGCTTAATCATTTTTATTTTGTTATCCAAGATCCAATTATTGCTTAGAATTAGATAAAAAATAATAATTCCCTTTGTTGCTTCCCCCACTTTCTAAAATATGAAATTATTATTATGGCAAGTAAATGATATTTAGCTGTTCTATGAACAGATGTTTGCAATGTTGTCTCTCTTCTCTGGAGTAAGGCTTTTTAAATATTTTCCACTTATGACCCAGAAACATTTTTATGGGACCCTGGGCATATAGGTGTATAAAATAGGTATACATAACCCTTTACTGTTGGCAAATTTTCCATGATGCCCCTATTCAGTTACTTGACTCCATATGGGGTGGAGACCCACAATTTAAGAAGCTAGGCTCTAGAGGGCCTTTTCAACATAAAGCTTAATTGTCCCAGGTGATTTGGCCAATCTTGGAAGGAGAGAGGACCTTATGCTCATAACCCTCTTCAAAATCAAAGGATCCTCAGCAGTGGAAGGGTCCTCCGTAGTCATGCAATCCATACTAAGACCTTCTACACTTTCTACAATATCCCCAACAGCTGGTCAGTCAGTCTCAGTTTGTGGACAGCTACAAATTTAGCTTTCCACACAGAACCTCTTAACTTCCCACTACTACACTCAGTTGCCTGAGTTGCTATGTTCAGGGAACATTTCCATCATCCCCTCCTTGAATCTGGCCCAGTCCTGAGAGACCTCTGTCCACCACAATGAAGAGTATTGCCTATTAGGCCACAAGGTTCCTAAGGGTGGGAACGATTTCTGCCTTTCTTTGCATCTCTAGTGCTTTTTGACTGACATATGCATTAAGTGGTAAGGCTACATTTTTTAGTCAATCTCTCTTACTCTGAATTCCAACTTCCCTTTTTCTCTTAGCAGTGCTAATGATTCTTTATTATCTAATACTGGCCCCCTTCATATCACCGAGGAAAGCAATAAAATTGAACTGAATTCACCTAAGTACAAATTTAAGATTCATGTAATTTTGTTGGTCCCCAATTCTTGGTAATTCTTATATTTTACTTTAATTGATTCCATAGCTCACATCTCTCAGTGATATCTCCTCTTGTCTCTAACCCTCGACTATAACCTCAACCCTTATAATAAAAGATATCATTTAGACATGCTTAAAAGTTTGCAAAGAATTGTTCATACTATCCCATTTAATCCTCACAACATCCCTGGATGTAGGCACTCTTATTATGCCTATTTTGCAGATAAAGAAGCTGTGGCTGAGAGGGGTCAAGTGATTGACTTACAGTTAGCAAATATCTGAGGCCAGATTTGAACACACATCTTCTCACTCCAAGTCCTGAACTCTTAAACATTATGCCACCCCTACAATGACATCAGATGATTTAGCATCTTACTTAGTGGTGACAAAGTGATTTAGTGAGCTCCTTCAATTCTTCTCTTCCATTCCCTAAAACTTCTTAGCATCACTTCATGCTCTTCTTTCTTGGCCCCTCCCTTAATCTTCTGGTCCTCCTTTTGCACACTTGATCCCATTCTCTCTTGTCTACTCCAAGAGAAGATGTACAGAATGAAGCATACATTGGCAGACATGACCAATATGATGGTTTGTTTTACTTAACTATGTCTTGTCATGGTGAAGGAGGTCACATGGAAGGAATAACTATGCAAAGGAAAAGTCATCAATAACAATTTTTAAAGAAAAAGGAAAAGAAAGCCAGATGTAATAAAGATGTAAGCTGGCTTTCTTGCTAGATTTTGGGAAAGCGAATTTCAAATACATCAGAAAAAGCATAAATAAAAATTTATGTCCTAACATTCTACAGGAGAAGTGGGCCCAGGAGGGGAAGGGAAACCCTCAAGAATGAAGTTCTAAAGATATATAGAAACAATTCTAATAATGAAGAAAGATATGGGGAGAACGACCTAAAGCAAATGAGATGGAAAAACAGAGACCACTCCAACAAGGACAAGTAGGGGAAGGCAATGAGTCATATATACTCTACTATGTGCCAACCACTGCAGTAAGTGAATTTATAAACATTATCTCAGCTGAGTCTCACAACAACCCTGTGAGGCAGGCATCACCACCACCACCACCACCATCTATATTTGAGGAAACTGAAGCAAACAGAAGTGACTAGAAGAGATTCACACAGCTAGTAAGTGTCTGAGGATGAACCCAGAAGTCCATTCACTGAGCTATCAGCTGTCTCTAGGTACAGAAGACAGAATGAAGGCAGAGAACTAGAATGAAAATTAAAATCAGCACATTCCTGTAAGAGCTGTAGCAGGAGTGCTAAAGCACATGATGATGACATGGAGCTTCAGTTTGGCTGTGCTGGGATGAAGTGGAAGGTCAGAGGAGGCAGAGGACCACAGCTCAGGACAGAAGGTACAACAACCGAGAAGGGAGAATTATCCAACTCTTCTTTTATTTTTCCCTTTCAAGGAGAACGATCTTGAAGTAGGAAGAAAAGAACAAAAATGGTTAACAGGGAATTGAAAGCTATGATAAGTGATTAGATAATAAGAAAACCCATGGCTGCCCCTGCCAAGTTGGAGTTACTATATCAGGACAAACTACATTCCAGGGCACTGAATAAACCAGCAGTGATTATGAAGCTGTTCTCCAGGCTCTAGTGAACAGTGTCACACAGGGGAAAAGGACAAATGATGTCAACTTAAGCAATGAGTAATCCCAATAACCTTTTTCTCCTTGATGTTCTCCTCTCTCCAGGTTTTTGATACAGACTTTCCCCTTGTGCTCCTACCTACCTTCCCTGGATCCTTTACTGGATCCTCATCCAGGTCATGCCTGCTGACCGTGGCTATCATCCAAGGCTTTGTCCTAGGCCCCCTTCTGTTTCTCTTCTATGTAATTTTTGCTTGGTCACCGCATCAGTTCTCATGGATTCAAGGATCATTTCTATGTAGACAATTCTCAGATCTCTCTATTCTTAATTTAAAACATCACATTCTCTATTTATCCAGCCCTAACCTGTCTTCTGACCTCCCCCATCACATCATTGATTGCCCTTTGAATGTGTTAATCTGGAGGTCCCACAGATATCTTAAAACCATCATGTCCCAAACTGAAATCATTGTTTTTCCCTAAAACCCTCTCATCTTCCTAACTTCCTTATCCCAGTCACTCAGGCTCCAAACCTAGGCATTATTCTTGGCTCTCCAGTCTCTTACCCCCTACCTCACGTCCAATCTATTGCCAAGTCCTATATATCCTACGTTCAGAACACTTCTCCTATATCCCCCCCCTTCTGTCTTCTGGCATTGCCCCTATCCTGGTACAGCTCGTCACCCTCTCAGGCCTGAACGATTGCGATCAATTTCTGGTAAGTGTCACAGCCTCAAGTCTCTCAGCTGTCAAATGATCTTCCTAAAGAACAAGTCTGACCATGTCAACAGTCTCCCATTTGATAAACTCCGGAGACTCCCCATTACCTCCAGGATCAAATATAAAATCCTTAGCAACCTGCCTCCTTTCTGCCTCTCCAATATTCATATACCTGCTGCCCCTTCATATGAGCTAAGATCCAATGATGGCGGCCTCCTTGCTGTTCCTTCAACAAGACACATCATCTCCTGACTGCACATTTCCACTGCCTTTCCCCGATGCCTGGAATGTTCTCCCTCTTCGTCTCCACTTCCTGGCTTATCTGGCTTCCTTCAAGGCTCTGCTAAAATCCCCAGTTCTGAGATTACTTCCAATTTATGGCATCTCTGTTTTGTTTGTACACAGTTGTTTGCATGTTGAATCTCCCATAAGAATCTGAGCTCCTTGAGGGCAGGGACAATATTTTTGCCTTTCTTCATATCCTGAGAGTACAGTCCTTGGCATATAGTAAGAATTTCATATATACTTGTTAACTGAATGACCAGTTTCTTACTGAAGGGCCTGGGTGAATAAGGGCACATGGTTGACCCCTGGGGCCCAGCTGAACAGTAAAATAGAGACAGTTTTGTACTTGAAGTCAAAAGGCCTGAGTTTGAATCTAACCTCAGACCTTAGTTTTGTGGCAAAGTCACTTAAATTCCCTCAGTGTCTGTTACTTCATCTTAACAATAGCACCGGGGCAGCTAGGTGCCACAGTGGATAGAGCACCGGCCCTGGAGTCAGGAGGACCTGAGTTCAAATCCGGCCTCAGACACTTAACACTTACTAGCTGTGTGGCCCTGGGCAAGTCACTTAACCCCAATTGCCTCACCAAAAACAAAACAAAACAAAACAAACAAACAAAAAACAATAGCACCTATCTTATAGGATTGCTGTGAGAAACAAATCAAATAACCCATTTAGAAAACTTAAAGCATTAAATGGCATAAATGTCCACTAAGGCTATTATTAGCATTGCTGTTATCATTCCAACAGAGAGCTGAAGGTTATTACTGGGCCAAAGGGAATGGCTGCCCAACAGGAGAAGTCACCGTTTCGGTAGATGTTACCATGAGTGACTCCATTCTTTTGCAGTCTCTCTTCTCTTTCAAACATATAACTTGGAATTCTGACAACTTCCTATGGACTCCTATGGAGGAAAGAGGAGATTGTCCTAACCACCCTGCTTTCTTTCTCCAGGGATAGCTCGGACAATGATGGCATATTCTTGTCTGTTAGTCCAAGACAGGGTCTTAAAAACCTGACTGCCTATAGTGCCCCCATTTTCCTGAGCACAAGTGACTGAATAGTGATGTTGAGATGGCTGTTGCCAACGTTGATGAGGATCCCCTGAGTTTGAAAGGCCAGGAGCTCCTTATCTGCATGCTGGTCACCTAGCAGGATGGGACTTCTGAAACAATCTCTTAGAGGAGATGCCCCTTGCCAGCAGGATGAGCCCAAACTATTCTCTGACTTGGCAGAAGATGTCAACCTTGACTGAGTTACTTTGGAGAGTCCAGAGCCAAAGTGCAAATGAAATGTCTATCTAGAACTAGCTTCTTAAACTGTGGGTTGTGACCCTATATGGAGTCATGTAACTGAATGTGGGGGTCATGAAAAATTTGGCAACAGTGAAAGGTTACATATACCTATTTTATATACCTATATACCCAAGGTCACATAAAAATTTCTCAAGCAAACAGGGGTCATGAGTGGAAAATGTTTAAAAGCCCTGATCTAGAAAACCCACAAAGTGTTTCATCTTTTAATGTTTTTATTATCTATCTCCCAGCCAGGAGAATATATGAAGAGCTCTGAGTTATTGCATGATTCTTCAAATACACCTTCAAGCACACCTATGAGTCTTTTGTATCTTAATAATTTGTTTTGTGGTGGATGAAATAAATTGCCATTTAAAACCCAAACTACTTTGGGCATTGTGTACCTTTCCAGAAGATGTTCTTAATCCTTTTGGGAGAGACTCTAGTCATGAGTCAAGCGTAAGCTTTAAGAGTTTTTCCTTGGGGCTCTTGGATGAGGAAATAATAAACCAAGGAAGACAAGAATAGTTCTATCCTCTCTGTGAGGCTTTAATCCCCCATGATTAAACCCAATCTGAAAGGCTGGAGTCCCATGGAACAGAGAGAGCCTCTGCTCTGCAGTCTGTCTCTGTCTGTTTCTTTCTGTCTCTGTCTCAGTCTCAGTCTCTGTCTCTCTGTCTCTCACACACATGTGTAAAAACTTTAAGTGAAGTTTTAAGCAATAAAATCTTGTGTGTGGAACAGACTAGACAAGAGACCATCAGAAACAATGGAACTCAATAGCTGCAAGTTAGATAAACTGGAAAACATAAATTGCTTAGAAAAGATACATGTAAGATGTATATATGTTTATACCTATACAATATATGTATATATTTTGTATATACGTATATCTATCTATCTATCTATCTATCTATCTATCTATCTATCTATCTATCTATCTATCTATCTATCTATCTATCTATCTATCTATCATCTATCTTTGATAAAAAAACTGATGGAAAAAAATTCCTGGCAGAAATTAGGCTTATACCAACACCTTATACAGTATTCCACAATACATTCTAAATGAATCCTTCATCTTAATATTAAAGATTATATCATAAAAGCGTTAGAGGTGTAGATCATGCATTTTTGCAGTTTTGGTTAGGAAATATGTTCTTAATCAAGCAAAATACACAAGCAATTACAGAAGCTAAAGTAGATGACTTTGTACACATGAAACTGAAAAATAGGCAAAATTACTATATTGTTGAATAAGAAGAGAAATGGCTGAATAGGATGGGAAAAAAAATTTGTGCCAAATTTTTCTGACAAGTGTTTGGCATCTAGGATATAGAGAAAATTATCATTCATGCTTATGTGCATACATATACACACATGAGCCACATTCATATACACACAAAAGTCATTCTCCCAATAGATAAGTGATCAAAGGATATGAACAAATATATCTCAAAAGAATAATTGCAAAGTATTCATGAGCATATGATACATTGCTTGCCTTTTCAGATGTTTTCAATGTATTCATTGGGTTTGCTGATTTTTTTCCCCTTCCTTTACTTTAAAATAATGTAATACGGAATAACTCTTTGTGCAGGAAGAAGGGAAGGGATACTGGAAGAGATTTTGGTGATGTTTAAAAATAGAAGATATCAATAAAATTATTATTGTCATTTTATAAAGCCCTTCAAAAGAAAGAAAAATAACCACATGAAAGAATGTTCCAAATCACTGATAAGAGAAAGGCAAATAAAAAACCCCAGAAGTTTCACCTTAAACCCTGAATTTGCAGAGATGGCAAAAGATGGGAATAGTTAATGTTGATAGGCTGAGGGAACAAAAGTACACTAATGCATTGTTGGTGGAGCTGTAAATCAGAACAGCCATTTGGGAAGGTTAACTTGAAATTATGCAAATAAAGTAACTAAAATGTTCTACTCTTTGATCTAGTGATTCTACTACTATGCCCAAGGAGGTCATTGATAAGAAAAAAGCCCCCATATATGCCCAAACATTAATAGCAGTATTTTTTGTGGTAGCAACAAACTGGAAATAAAGTACATGCCCATTGTTTGGGGAATGGCTAAACAACTTGTGGTCCTTGAATGTAATGGAATATAACTGTGTTGTGAGAAATGATGAAAATGATGAATTCAAAGAAGCATGGAAAGTTGTTGTGGTGAACCCAGAGGGCTCTCTGTGGCCCCTCTGAATGAGTTCCCCCTCCCCAGGCTTGGGCCATGGTCACTGAGACAGCAAGTCTCCTAGGAAACTTTGTGGTCAAGGCCTGAATTCCTGAGACAATGCTCGGCTGGCCTCCCAGGGGTCCAAAGACTCAGCTGTATAAACCTTACTCTGCCTAAGCCTGGAACAAGTTCTGCCAGGTAAAGGCTGAAGGGTTGAAAAATTATTCCTATTCTCTTAGAATTATTCTAGCAGAGACTCTATTTGATTTCTTTATGTCTTTCTGCTATAAATACTGTTTATCACACATAATGTGGTGCTGATGTGTCAATGATTAATCGTCTCCGATCTCAAGGGAATTAAGCCTGAGACCCTGACAAGTTGTATACAATCTGATAGAGTCAACAATATGGAAAGAACAGCTACAAAGTGATCAGAAGTGAATATTGTGAATATCATAAAGGACCCCTGAGAAAACAGAGAAGATATCCTCGCCCCACTCCTTTGCAGAGAATGGAGGTTCATGAGCATATGATACACTGCTTGCCTTTTCAGATGTTTTCAATGTATTAATTGGGTTTGCTGATTTTTCCCCCTTCCTTTACTTTAAAATATGGTAATATGGAATGACTCTTTGTGCAGGGAGAAGGGAAGGGATACTGGAAGAGATTTTGGTGATGTTTAAAAATAGAAGACATCAATAAAATTATTATTGCCATTTTATAAAGCCCTTCAAAAGAAAGAAAAAACAAGGTCTGAGTCTTTAAAGATATAGTGGATTGAGATGGCTCCTTACTTACACCCACCAATCAGGATAGCTTCTTCTAAGGTGAAATTCTAAAACAGTGGATTATCTCACTAGATATGGCAAGGCAGGGTCTCTGGTGTGCCAAGTCTAGGTCACTGTTTTGTGCTGACTTTAGAATTTTGTTATTGTATAAATGATTCTCCTGGTTCTGCCTACTCCACTTCAGGTGATATAATTCTTTCCATGGCTTTTTGAAATCATCTTTTTTTTTCTGTATTCCCTCATTTTATCGTATTCCCTCATATTTCCACACCACAGCTTATTTAGGCATTCCTCAGCTGATGGGCATCCAGTTAGTTTTCAGGTTTTTACCACCTCAAAAGTAGGTGCTATCGATATTCTTGTTCCTGTTGTACCTTTTATTATTTCTTTGATATTTGCCTAGTTTACTTTTGATTGATTGATGGTTTACTAAATCCAGAGGTCTGGCCCTTCTGTGATCCAAAGGGGTGGGATGGTGGCTGGGCAATTAGGCAAAGAGGGTGGAGAATCTCAACCTGAAGGAGGGGGTTACAGGGAGATACTGGAGGTCTTTGAAGAGAGGAGTGATATGCTCACTAGTGAGCCAGTAAGGTGACCTTGGTGGGCCCTTTGTAACTAAAGGAAAGGCTGGACATGTGGAAATGGCTAAATATAAAAACATTTACAATTCAACAGGGCTGTCACTCTATACATAAACAGCATCAATTATTCCCTTTCTTTTCAAGAACTATTTGATTCTTCCTAATAATTTGGATTATAGAGAGACATCCCAGTTGAAAGTAACAATAACAATAAGAATAGCTAACATTTATGTAGCACTTATTATATGCCAGGCACTGGGCTAAACTCTTTACAATTATGACTTCATTTGATCCTCACAATATCCCATTGAGGGAGGTGCTATTAATATCTCCATTTTACAGATGAGAAAACTGAGGTAGAGTTTGTTAAGTGAGTTGCCTAAGGTCACACACATAGTAAGTGTCTGAGGCCAAATTTGAACGAAGGAAGTCTTGACACCAAGGACCAGCACTCTATTCCTCAGGGGGCAAGGACAATTTTTTTTTGGTAGGGTGGAAGCTCTTTGTAGTCCAAACACCAACTATGGACATAGTAGGCACTTAACGTTTGTTGGATTGAAATGAATTGAATTTTAGTATTTTCCTTTTTCCTGTAGCAGGGAAGCCAGCCTATATTTTTAATGCTCACAATAATTAAATATCTGTGGAAGAAAGGTAAACATGACACACCCCTTGCTGGCCACCAGATATTCCCCTTTCTCTTGCATTCAGTGAAACTGGCAGAGGGGTTCCCAGCATTCTTGCTGCTAACTTCCTGCTTTCTTGCCTTCTCCTTCTGCAGTAAATGCTTTCCCAGGTGTTTTCATTCTGCATCAGCAGATTCCTGTCAACAAAAATAGGAGTTGTACTGACTCAGCTTCTCTCACTGTTTCTCCCATTTGGCAATAGTAACATCTCTGGTCATTGTAAATAGTTTAAATGTATTTTAAAGCAGAAAAACCAAAGATCAGTGTAGCATATGCTCTGGAGCTCTTCTCCCAAGTACCAATTCACATAGGTAGGTCACATTCTGTAGCAGCCTGCAGGTTCTAGGGGTAATCCAGAGGGGTTGAAGGTAATTTCTCCAGTGCTATTTATACCTCGTAAGGCCCCACAAGTGTGCTTCCTCACTGATTACCAGTGGATATCAATTAGTCATCCAGGCTTAATTCGTTTTAAGAAGATGGAATTTACCAAAATAATATAGTAAGAATGGTTGAGACAAAACATGCCCTCCAAAGTCAATGACGCAGTCTCCTGCAAGTACAGATGGAGCTCAGGGAGAAGGGGGCTCGTGCTTCAAGGACCCTTGTAGCCAAAGGTTAACTCAGTTCCTGGTTGCTGGAAGTCTTTTTCTCACATTGGTGGAATGCTCCTGAAGTCTCACCCCACCTCTCCTGCCTTGTAGAGTCCTGCAGCTGTCTTTCCTCAGTGTGCTCACAGCTGCTGTCATTATGAGGATATTACTCAGATACTATTGAAATTTTCAAATCATTTTACCCTCCAGAGTTCACAAGGTCTTCCTCTGACCTGGCCAGGGGTGGGCTGGGATGAGTGAGAGGGAGACAAAAGCCATCTGGCCTTCCCTTCTCCTTTCAAGAAATCCTCTCTTAGGGGCTTGACTGCACTGTTCTTTCTTCTACACTGACCAGACACTCTGCTGATGAATTCCACAATGCCTAGCTATTATATAGGTAAACTACTGGGTGTGATGGCTCAAACATTATCTTAATGCCTTTGATTGATTGATTGATTGATTGATTGATTATTAGAGATATCTAGGCTTGCTTCATTCTTAGTTCATACTTCACCCATTTGATCTCCACCATTATGGTAAAAAAAAAAAACCAGCTTAAAATCCACAAAAAGGGTCCTTCTTTGAGTTCATCAAGTTGAGAGAAACCAGTGAAATGAGGACATTTTAAAAGCTTTAAGCCTATACCATCTTTAAATGAACTTATTGCAGCACATATAATATGTATTAAAGAAACTGGTCACTGTCTAATCTGTAAGACTCTCAATTGTCATAGGTTTAAACTAAAGAGAATTCTTTTAATTATTGAAATGTAGAACTATCCAAATGATCAAGATTTATTGGGTAAGTCCATAATGTCCAAAGAAGAATTCATTGTGCATTCTGTTTTCATAATGGATTCTTCCTTGATCCTTACATATTTATGAAGAAATGCAAGAATGAAATATGAGCATAATTTGGTCTAGAAGCATAGCAACACCAGAAGATAGGACAATCAATAAATATGTGAAAATTATTTGTGAGAGATTGTAGACTTCTTGCAATAAACTGGTTAGTGGATTATGTAGGCAATACTTTTGAACTCACAGATTATGCCATTTTCCAACTCTGGTTTATATATATATTTCCCCAAAATATCCTCATTTAGGTCTGTGGAAATGTTTTCATCATTATTTTAATAATTTCTGACAGATTAGAAGTTGAATAGACAGGAACATATAAGTCCTGAAGAAGTAGAAATTAAATTTGACAGTTACTGAGTTCCTACTATGTTCAAGATGTCTACTATGCACCTCTTTCCACAGTTGCATCCCATTTTTCTTCTATGCTTAAAGAACAGGGGCTCTATTAAAAATGGGAAGAAGAAAAAAATTATGGCATTTAGACATAGAGTAAGGAAATTGTTTCGGTCTGCACTGTTCTTTGTTATAGAAAGGCTACAGGGGATGTATTTCTCTATTTTAAAAATTCAGGTTCTGTTGCTGAAATTCTTTCTGTAGGCTTCCATAAAAGGAACACGTTGGGAGATGCTTCAGTTTCAAGAAGACATGTCCAATTAGCAGTTCCCTGACCACAGCAGTTTTTTAAAAATCTATTTCCTTTGGGGTCATCTACTTCTTTGGCCAATCATAGCTTATAAAGGCCAAGCTAAAAAAAAATTCTCACTATATTTCCAGGTACATGTTATTTGTGCTATCTTAGGAAAAAGGAAAAAGGTAAGAATAAAATGTATCTGACAACCTCCTTTCCTAAATCATATGTCCCCCAGCCCTGAGCTGCATTGGATGAAGGTAGATATTCAGGTCAGCCCACTCCACACTAGCCCGAATCAAATACCAGTTCCAAGATCCTGGAAATCTCTAACTAAGGTCTGACTCTCTCAGAGAATCTTCAGCATGCATCAGGTCCACTTAAAAGGGTTGCACCCATAGATGCTCACACTTAGAAGAGATTTTTACATATCTCTATTCCATTGCATAATGTTTCAGATCCCTTGCCAGCTCTTACATTTTCCCTTTGGGGATGAATATTCCATTAAACTTTCTGATTTTTCACTTCATCATCCACTTATGGGTAACATTTCACTTCTATTCACCCATAAAAGAAAGCCAACCTTTTGAAGTGGGACTCTTCCAGAGTCATTTTCACTTGAGATCACAGCTTTCCTTCTCTGTTTCTCAGCTGGAGAGTTCATTTCAAACACCTAAAAAATTCAAACACTAAGCGTTATAAGAGAAACCTGCTGAGGATACTTGAATACCAATTCCATTTAGACAGAGAATTTCTTTACCTGCATACCTATACCCTTGACAACAACAATCATAACAAGATAATGATCTTTTTTTTAGAAAATTCAATTTTATTTTTGGTTCCAAATTCTCTCTTCTCCCTCTGCCACCCAGTCAATTGGCAAGAAAATAAAAACCATTACAAATATGTATAGACATGCAAAACAAATCCCTGCATTAGACATATTCCAAAAACAAATAAATAAAAAAACAAGAAGAGGAAAGGGAAGAAAAGAAGTTTCAATCTTCATTTAGAAGTGATCACTTCCCTTTCTGGAGATGGATAGTATGTTTCATCAAATGGTGATCTTTTGTGGATTCACAAATGACAAATTCCATTATTAGAAGTAAAAAACTGAAAAGATTTTCAAGATTTCTTCAAATAAAATTATTGGAACCAGTCCATTATCAAAGACTGCCCATAACCAATTGGAAATAATATCCATTGATCCATAGACACTTAAGCTTGATGTTTGGGTTTTTAAAAATTTAATGTTGTTGTATGAACTTGACAAATATCAACAAATATGAACTTTCTTTATATAAAGAACAGAAAAAGAGGATTAAATAAGATACCATAAATATCTGTTGCACTGAAATTTTAAAAATATATATATTAATTTATCATGGTAATTTCAGCACTGTCCAGCTACATCCTCTTCTGAACTGCCTCCTGTTCTCCTTCATGTATTTTTTCTTTTATTATCACTATCCTGCCTTTACTTCTCCAATAATTCTTACTTTCCCTGACTTAAACTCTCAAAAAATTAAAGCCCTCTCTTGTAATGAATGAGTACAATCAAGTAAAGCAAATGTATTCATTGGCTGTATGGAAACATCTGTTTCTTTTTCTGCACCTCAAGTCTCCCACATCTCTGTCAAGAGTCAGGAAACATGATTCATCATAAGTCCTCTAGAGTCCTGTTTGGTGATTGCATCGATCAGAGATATCAGATCTTTAACAGTCATGTGGTTTTTACAACATTTAGTCATCAGGCAAATTGTTTTCCAGGTTGTATTCATCTCATCTAAATGAGATGTTAACATCAATTCATACAGGTGGTCCTGAATTGGTAGCTTTCATCATTCCCATTGCACAACAAGAATTACATTCTATTCACACCACAGGTTTTTTTCTGCCATTCCCTAATTGATGTGCATACATTCACTATGTTTCTAGCTCTGTTCCACCAGATAGAGAGCTGCTCTGGATATTTTTGGTTTTGTGTGTCCTTTTCCTCTTTTTTCTGATCTCTACAGAGTTGCAAGCTAGTGGTGGTATCATTGGGTCAAAGAACAAGCAGACTTACTGACTTTTTAGGTACAGTTCCATATTGCTAAGAGCAATCTTTTGAACAGATGCTGCCAAATATGTATGATCTCCAAACTACACAGAACAAAGAGCTTTCGAAATATAGAGTCAGTGGAGGAGATCAAATCCATGTGGGAAGAGAATGAAGTATGCATGCATCATCCTTGTTTTCCTCTCTGTTCCTGGAGTGGTCCCAAATATCCTTTCAGTGAACAGATAGAAGATGTTCTTCCATTCCAATGCTTTTATTCAACTACAAAAGGTAACTATTATATCCACCTGTGTGATAGTAATCCACAGAAATAAGGCAAAAATAACAGCAGCTGCAAAGCAACTTGTCTCAGGACCTTTTCTATCGGAATCCCATTAAAAAGATGAGATTTAGGACTATGACGATAGATCATGATGAGAATAACTGATAACAATGACTCACAATTATATAACCCATTCAAGTCATTGAGCCTCCCTTTGTGACTCAGTTTTCTCACAACAACTTGATGAATTAGGTACTACAGGTATCACAATCCCCATTTTGGGGAGAAAATCAAGGTTACAAGAAATTATGGAATCTGTGATCCAACAGCTGTCTCAGTTGGGAGGAGACCACAGGCCTTTTGATTGTAAATACAATACTCTTTCTACTATGTCATCATGCTTCTTTAATATTGTCTCTAAAAAACACCTATTCTGTCATGTTGTGTGTATATTACTATTACTACTACCACTACTACCACTGCTACCACTGCTACCACTACTACCACTGCTGCTGCTGCTGCTACTACTACTACTACTACTACTACTACTACTACTACTACCACCACCACCACCACCACCACTACCAGCAGCAGCAACTAGTATTTATAGAGCTTTGTAACTTCGTAAAGAACTCTGCAAGTATTATCTCATTTTATCCTCATAGCAACTCTTGGTTCAGGTAAGGTAGGTGCTATTATTGTCTCCATTTTGCAGAAGAGGAAATTGAGGCTGAGAGAGGTTAAAGGACTTGCCCAGGATCTCACAGCTAGAAAGACTCTGAGGTCATATGTGAACTCGAATCCTTCTCACTCCAGGTCCAGCCAGTGTTCTATTCCACTGGGTTGTTGTGAGGCTAAAATAAAATACAGGTTATATATATATATATATATATATATATATATATATATATATATATATACAGGTTATATATATATATATAAAAGCTTTGCAGACATTACAATGCTATGTACACATCAATTATTATTATTCGAACCTGAACAGAATCCTTAGGAAAAGAGTTTCTATAAAATCTCTTGTGTATCATGGGCTCAAATCCCATCTCCTACAAGCTGCCTTTTAGGGGCTTCCCTCGATGTTCAAGTTTTCCCTCTGAGATTCCCTCTAATTCACCCTGTCTAGATCTCCTTTGTTTTTTGTTTTGTTTTTGCAGGGCAGTTGGGGTTAAGTGACTTGCCCAGGGTCACACAGCTAGTAAGTGTTAAGTGTCTGAGGTCGGATTTGAACTCAGGTACTCCTGAATCCAAGGCCAGTGCTCTATCCACTGCACCACCTAGCTGCCCCTCTAGATCTCCTTTGTACATCATAGTTTGCCTGTTGTTGACCCCATTAAAATGTGAGCTTCTTGAGGGCAGGGACTCTTTTGCCTTTCTTTGTAGTCCCAATTCTTAGCACAGTACCTGGCACACAGTAGGTGCTTCACAAAAGTCTGCTGACTTGACTTTGTCTTTTCCTTCCCCTGTGACTTTGACCAAGCAACTTGATCTTAAGGGTCTTCAACTTCCTCATCTCTGTCGTGGGGGAGGGGCAGTGCTCTAAACCTATGATGCTACACCCATCACTCACAGGGAGTTCTGAGAATCTAGAAAGAAGCAGTATTTCTTTCAATCTTTTCTTTTAAAACATAGCTTAGGGGGCAGCTAGGTGGCGAAGTGGATAGAGTACCAGCCCTGGAGTCAGCAGTACCTGAGTTCAAATCCGGCCTCAGACACTTAACACTAGCTGTGTGACCCTGGGCAAGTCACTTAACCCCAACTGCCTCACTAAAAAACAACAACAACAACAACAACAACAACAACAACAACAACAACAAAACATAGCTTAGTTTCTTTTCTCCAAGATAATCCATTCTATTTCCTCTAATGTGAGTCTAGAAGATTTGCATCAGGAATCATCTTGAAATTTGGAGGAGCAAAATTGCTTTTTTTTGTTTCACAAGTTTCAGTCTTTAAACTGTTGCTCCTAATCTGTAATTTTATTCTCTCAAATAAAGCAACCTCACATTGTGTTGTTGTTGTTCCTGTTGCTCATTTGGGTTTGACTCTTCATGACTCTTCATGACCCCATTTGGGTTTTCTGGGCAAAGATGCTGGGGTCGTTTGCCATTGCCTTTTCCAGCTCATTTTATAGATGAAGGACTGAGGCAGATAGGGTTAAGTGACTTGCCCAGGGTCACACAGGTAGTAAATGTCTGAGGCTGGATTGGAACTCAGGTCTTCCTGACTCCAGGTTCAGATCTCTATCCACTGTACCAGTTAGCTGCCCTTCTTCATATTATGGGATGTGTCAATTCACTGTAGACAGATAGGTGTTGCAGTGGATAGAATTCTGAACCTGGAGTCAGGAAGAACTGAATTCCAATCCCACCTCAGACACTATCCAGCTTTATGAGCCTTGGCAAGTCACTTTACCACTGTCAGTCTCAGTTACCTTATCTGTAAAACAGGGGTGAAAAATAAAAGTGCCTACTTGCCAGGAATGTTGTGAGGACAAAATGAGATGATATTTGTAAAGCACTTTGCAAACTTCTAAGTGCTATATGAGTGTTAGCTATTATGATTGAGAGCATCATATCTTGGTGCTGCTTCCAGAGGGGAAAGCTAAGTCATAACAATCTTAGAGCAGGCAAACAAGATTAGGAGAGACGCTATCTTTGTGTCAATACTAGCTAAGCTTGGTCATTGTGGTTCTGCATTCCCTGGGACAGGCTGCTTCATGGAACCCTAAACATTCATAATCATTTCTGAACTTGCAAGTGTTTTTGATGCTGCTTTGAGCATTTGGAATTAAGTTTCCCCTGAGGCTGTCCCAGTCCTTCTTTTAGAAGCCAAGAAACTAAGCTCCCTTTGATGTTTTTACATTGATCATATCTATGGAAAATGGGTCCATATAATCAGAAGAATTGGAAGAGGTTAAAGAGAGTTGGTTATTTTTTTGTGCCATTGCTCTTTTGATGTATGGGTTTAATTTTTACCATAAAATTTATTACCCCTATAATAAAAAGTAAAATCCCTTTATTTCATTATTTTATTACTAACTAA
Source organism: Dromiciops gliroides (assembly GCF_019393635.1). Classification (NCBI taxonomy): domain Eukaryota; kingdom Metazoa; phylum Chordata; class Mammalia; order Microbiotheria; family Microbiotheriidae; genus Dromiciops; species Dromiciops gliroides. The sequence continues at coordinate 14,147,792 of NC_057864.1, forward strand.
AGCAATAAAAATAATACTATTATTTAGATTTATAGGGCATTAATGCACTAAGCATTTTGTGGTACTCCCCTGTTTTTTAACTATCATCATCACTGTCTAGCTGTGAGGGTTTTGTTTTTCCACACACACACATTTTAAATTATTTAGTCATCAAAGACTTTTTAAAAAGCAGCTGAGGTATGTGCAAAACTCAAGACGTGTTTCCACACAGCTCTATCACAAACTCACTTCAAAAGAAGAAAGTGGAATTGCTGAGTGTGAACTGGTGCTAGGCACATTCGGTCCAATTCTCTGACAATCACCATTTTTTTTTTAATCACAGAGCTGAGATCGGAGTCATTACCGATCCAAATATCTATTACCCACAGGAAAAAATACTCTGATAGTCATCGAGCGGTGTGCATTTATTAAGTGCCTAGTATACCAGGCCCTGTGCTAAATGTAAACAAAGCCAAAAAACAAAGACCTAGGTAGAGCCCGTTATCCACACAATTCAAGTTTCTAGGCCAAAACCAATGACATCCCATGACACTGAAAGCAGATATTGGCCTGAATTAAGGTAATTTTATAGCAAGTTCAATCTAAATCAATACTTTAACAACTAATTTTTCTCAAATCTATCAAGATCTTTTGTCCTCCAGAGTATAAGCCCTTTCTCCTTTCTATTTTATCTGAAATGTCTGAAGCTTATGTCCATGTTTATATCCAGTCCACCCATTAATATGTTGAGCAGGATAGGGAAGAATACAGGGCCTTATAACATACTACTGGTGATCTCCACCTAGTTCTGGTATTCTTAACCTAGAGTCATAATCTCATAACAAATATTCATATCTATACCTACATATGTATATATACATGTATTACATACATATATTTATATATGTACCTATATATACATCTATGCATATGTGTGCATATACATGCATACACACACATATATGTCTATATATGAAGGAGAGGAAAGAGAGAACTATTTCAAAATAATTGGTTTCCTTTGTAGTGATTGTATTTTATGGGTTGAAACAGTATTCTGAGAAGGGTTCCATAGTCCTTCCCAGACTGCTTAAAGGGATTAATGAAGGGGAAAAGAGGGAACACACACTTATTAAGTACTGTGATAAAATAATGGGATTTGGCAGGCTCCCAGGGGCCCCACCTGAAGATTGATTTAGAATTGATTGAATTGGGTGAGACTGAAAACTGACTGAGAACCTACTTAAGAATGATTAAATCAAGACCATACTTGACCATTCTTGGGTAGGGTGTTGTTCTCAGAGGCTATGGACTACACCATCAACAGGACACCACTCTCAACCAATCAGCTTGAAGGACCTCCCCTTTTGGGGAGGGAGATAGGAATGGAGGCTGGCTCACTGGATCTCTCTTTTTCCAGTAAGGAACCGCTGTGTGGAGGGAGATGGAGAAGAAGAGAGGGCTCTTTTCATCTGAGATTTTGGTGTGGTGGCAGCAGGGGCAGAACAGAGTAGAAAGATCTACTCCACATCTTGTCTTTAGAAGTGTGGATAGCTAAATAAAGGTGACTTTCTCAACTTCTCTCTCTGTCCTAACTTCTAATATATTTTAATAAATCCTTAAAAGCCTAAACTCTTGCTGAATTTATCAGTGATTTTAGCCAGCTCCCCCCAAAAAAACTGGGGGGGCACAGATTAGAACCCACATTTATATTTTAAACATCACAGCACCTACTATGTTCTTGGCATTGTACTCATTCTCATCCTCATGACAACTCTGTGAGGTAGGTGTTATGATTTCCCATATTACAACTGAGGAAACAGAAGTCAAAGGGGCTTTTCCAGGGTCACATAGCTAGAAAGCATTTGAGGAAGGATTTGAACTCAGGTCTTCCTGATTCCAGGGCTTGCATTCTATATTCTGTATTACCGCATGGCCACTACTAAGACACATGAAAAGTTTAAGAAGCCCTGTTCTGGGTTGACATCAGACTATTAATCAATATATCTTAGGGAATGGTTGTTCAACAAGTCCATACAATTCATACAACCAAAGTTTCATCTTCCTTATCTATCCCACTTTAGACACTTACTAGCATCGTGACTCAAGAGAAGTCTCTTGTCTCTGTATGTCTCAGTTTCCTCACCTGTAAAACAAGAGTGTTGGATTCAAAATGGCATCTGAGGCCCCTCCCATCTCTAAATTGATGATTCTATGACATCCTCATTTGTCAGCTAAAACAGAATGAGTGCTCTCATTCAGTGCTTTGCTGAAATCAAGATCTATTCTGCCTAAAATGAAAAACAACAATTTTAAACTCAACAAAAATACTTGTTACAGTAGCCTCCTGATTTACCAGTTGTCAGTGTCTGTTCACCTTCTATGACAATACTTCCTATTAATTAGAACAGGGAAAACTTCAAACTGACACTCTCTGGCACACACTGAGTCAACCAGGGCCCAGGGGTGAATATCATCAAAGGATAATTTCCATTGTGATGTATCTAACCTGGACTGTTTCCCTGGTCTACTCAGCTATACACAGACTAATTAAAGCTAATCTGGTCCCCAACCCTAAATTCTTTTCCAAGACATACATAAACAGCACCAACTCCCTGGGATGCAAATCTCACAGAAACATATCTATAAGTAGGAATTTTATAACTACAGTAAGTGCCACAGATTATCCCTAGGGAAAGTGCCACAAAACACAACCCAAGTTGAGAGGTAAGGTGGGGGATGTGATTACCCTAGCCTACCATCTGGCAGTTTCCTATTTCATATAAATTATTCTCACTGAGTGGTTCAGCTGAAGGATTGCAAGTGCTATCATCATCCTCTAAATTTGGTGCCCTGGAGCAAAGCCCCATCACCCTACCCTAGTTATGCCTCTACATAGAAGGCAACCCTAGGAAGTTACATTAACACACACAGGAGGGAGTTTATTGTTGGAACCCTTAAGACCACCACATGATGCTCCCTGGTCCCTGAAACATTTCTAAATTTGCTTTGAGGAAGAACCAGATAGAGGAAGCATGTGAGTGAAGGTCACTGTAGAGAGAAATACATGATTTTATCATGGAGATATATAATAAAGACCACGTAGACAGAAGCAAGAGATAGATGTAGAGTTTGAGAAGGTCATAACATAACAAGACCTAGATGCAGTCCTGAATCACCTAAAGTAGAGGCATCCATGTGAGAGATGCCAGGGACCTGTTTCTGGGAGAAGATATTCTGCATCCCTTCACCACTGCGGGTAGGCGCCTTTGGTTGTATAGCTGGACCTGACTGTGTCTTTAAATATACTTGACTGAGACACAATAACTCTCTCTCTCTCTCGTTATCTCCAAGGGTCTTGTTCTCTCACTCATATCATTGGCACCATGCACTAAACTGGATTGGGAAGAGGGTCACCTTCCCTTCACCATGAGCCCTGGTCACTGAAGTGGATATTATGTGAACCCTAGGAGGAAGAAGTGACTACCCCCCAATAGAAGAGCTATAGGAGAAAAAAAACCCAAGCATAATTTCACACACACATATACACACATACATATATACATACACATATACATGTGTGTATTAGATTTTACCAAAGCAGATTTCAATGGGTTTAGAAGAACTGATAGGATACAATGGATTAAAAAATTCTAAAAGGGAAGTTCACTCAGATAGGATGAAGAACCTTTGAGAAATAAATGATAAAGTCACAAAGGGAAATAATTTTAAAGAGAAGGAAACCAAAAGAAAGTGAATGTAAGAGAACTCACCAACCAAGTTGGCTTTTAAAAGATAAAAACCAGAGGCAAGTAACAGGATTAATTGAAGAACATGACTTGATTCAGGAGCCCAAAGCAGAGAGAAAGCTGAGGCTGGTGAGGGAATCAAAGGACAACCAAAAAGGGGTTGGCAGAAGAAAAAGGAGACTCAGAAGGAGCTGAGACCTTTTCTTTGTGTGCATGAGACTTGCTCAATTCCTATTGTGTTTCTGTTTTCTCTGCCAAGGATAATAGCTTTTGAACTAGAATTGATAGAAAAAAAAATGAATGATGAGGAGTTGACACGATAAGTAAGCACCTAGCCACACCTGACGAGTTCAAGTCAGCAGACTCAAATGAATCATGCCCACAGGTACCAGAAGAACCAGGAGATATGATAGCTGAGCCACTCTCAGTATCATTTGATTTTGGGAAATAGGAAATGGAGATATCCACAAGTTTAGGGAAGAAGAAATCGGGGCTCGGGAAAGAGAACAGAATCTGCAAACTATAGGCCAGTGAGCTTGATTTCCATTCCTGGAGGGAAAAAACAAACTAGAATGACATTTAAAGAGATAATTCACATTCTAGTCATGAACATTCAAGTTAACAAGTCAAGCCAGCAAGCATTTATTAAGTGCTTACAACTGCACTGAGGGGCTAAAAATAGAAGCAAAAATATGATACACTCTGTCCTAAAGAAGCTTACATTCTGATGGGGGAAGACAACATGTAAAAGGGAAAAATTGGTGGAGGAAAGAAGGTGCCTGTGCGTGGTGTATGGTGGTAAAATCCAGAGTCAGAAATGGAGCCAGGAAATGAATGAATGATGACTGACTCAGAGCCATCCTCAAAAATCAAGGTTCTAGGAGGAACTCACCAATGGGCTTCAGAGATGGAGGGAACTTCCAAGGTGAGAAGGCAGCCAACCCATCTAGAGAAGTCCAGATCATCAGAAGTAGATCTGGGAGAGGAATGAAAAGAAGGTAGTGATTACAAGAGGGAGCCTGGCTTCATCAACTATATGATATGGGGGGAAGTGGGGTACGGGTTTGGGGTAGGGGATGGGGTTCTTAGGAATTCCTCTTTAAAGAATTACATGCTCTTGCACACAAAAGTAGTTAGAATAAGGTGGTAGTTTATTTAGGGCCAAGGGAAGGGAAGAGTGGGGGGAGGGAAACCATGACAGAAATCCTTGGACTTCTCATGGGGAGATTGGCACAAAGCACATGGCTCAGAGGTACCAAATCTCCTCGAACAGGAGAATGGCAGGTATTTTTATAGAAGACTGATGGGGGGAGGGGTCACCATTTGACTGTGGAAAATTCCTTTAGTAAGGGAGGACCATCCCCCACTGGTGGTAGCTGGGGGAATTGGGTGAGGAGTAGAGGCCCATCCCCCACTTGTAGTGACTAGAGGAATTGGGTGAGTGGTGGCTACAGACCTCTCTTCAGGGCACAAAGGGCACAGCCACACCCAAATTTATCTCCCCAGGGTAAGGGAGACCAGAATGAAGGGTAGGAATCCGAAGTTAGCTCAGTCCGATTTGGTTCAGGCGTTATCTGTCCTCTGGTTTAGTTTCTCAAGGAGAAGGTTCCTTGATGTGCCCCAGAGAACTTCTGGGGTGCTCTGCACCCCATGACATTTATGTTGTATTAGAATGATATCACTTCATTAATATTACTGTTACAAAATGGTAGATCAAAGGAACCACATAAAGTATACTTTTCATGGAAAAAATGGGGGGATATAGACCAGAAAATAACACAATTGTATAATTTTGGAGCTGATAAAATAGCAGGACTCAACAGCTGGAGTAGTTGTTGACAGTCAATGTCAGCTTGGGAGGAGATCTCAGTGTAGTAACCCAGGGATTGGTGTTTGGCCTTCAGCTGGTTAGCATTTTTATCATTGTGTAGCTTAGATGATACAATCATCACATTTACAAATAACAAAATCTGGGAGAGAGAGAGAGAGAGAGAGAGAGAGAGAGAGAGAGAGAGAGAGAGAGAGAGAGAGAGAGCAAGAGCAAGAGCAAGAGCAAGAGCAAGAGCAAGAGCAAGAGCAAGAGCGAGAGCTAGCTCATACACTGGATGACAGATATCCAGGGTCCAAAAACATCCTGACAGGTTAAAGTGTTGGGCTGAAGCTCATAAATAATAATAGCAATAAGCTATCATCATTAATAACTTTATAGCTTGCAAAGTGCTCTGGAAGAGCTATTATTTCACCTGATCCTCACAATAACACAGTGAAATAGATGATGTTATTATTCCCAATTTATAAATGAAAAAACTGAGGCTGAAAGACCAACCCCAAACATTAAGCTATTAGGCATTCAAGCAGGTTTCCAGCTCAAGTGCTCTTATCCTCAAGTCCAGTGCCTTCAATAAGGAGAAAGATAATCAACTTCCCGTATCCAAGATGGGGCAGGCATGGTTAGAAAACAGTTTTTCTGAAAAAAGATCTGGATATTTTAGTGAACTGGAAATTCAGTATGAATCAACAGTGTGATGTGATGCCCCCCCAAAGCTAATGCATTGATAGACTTCCCAAAGAGAATCTGAGCTTCCAGGAACGAGAAGGGGATCCTCTCTCTTTACTTTAACTTTAGTTAGAACACATTTGGAATATTGGGTTTGATCCTAGGGGACACCATTTAACAATATATTGATAAGCTAGAGAGTGTTCAGAAAGCATCCAGGATGCCACATGGCCTCAAATACACATATGTGGATACATTGAGGGGCTGAAGAAGAGAAGATAGACTAGGGAGGATAGAATAGCTGAGTTCAAGGATTTGAAGGGTGCTCACGTGAAAGAGACTCAAGGAGACAGAATGAGAAACAATGGATGGAAGTGGTAAGAAGAGAAATCGGGGCTGGATAAGAGGCGCACAAGCAGAGGTGCATCAAAGTGAGATGGCTGACTTGAGGAGTTCTTCCACCCTGGAGGTCTTCAAGTACACACTGGCATGGGGATTCTTTCTTAGAGATGAACTAAATGACTCCTACAGTTCTATGGTCACAATTCTTTCGTGTGTGATGGGGGAAGGGATCCTCCCCCATTACAATTGCATTGCCACAATTTTTTGTTTTTAGTGATTCCTGAACCTTGGAATTATACTTCGTTTGCTCCCTCTGACCTTGGGGCAATCTTTTCCCTTAAATCTAGAGGACAAGTTCAATGAATGTACTCAACATTTTGTTCTTCAATCTTTGCTGACAGAGTCACTTTCTCCCAAGGGTTATTGCTTTTACTTAACTAGGAAGAAATTCCTGCTGATTAGCATTAAAAACCGTTCACCTTACTATTTACTCTCTCTTCTAAGTGATTTTTTTTTTTTTTTTTTTAGGCAATGGGGGTTAAGTGACTTGCCCAGAGTCACACAGCTAGTAAGTGTCAAGTGTCTGAGGCCGGATTTGAACTCAGGTACTCCTGAATCCAGGGCCGGTGCTTTAACCACTGCGCCATCTAGCTGCCCCTAAGTGATTTCTTTTTAAAGCAAGTCTAGAATTTATACTTTTTTAAAAAAAAAACATGCTGTTAAAAATATATGCTTTTAAAAAATGCATCTACTGAAGATCTAATCATTTGAAATACTCCATCACTATTACTACAGGTTGTCTCTGCATCGGGTTTGTAATCTGTGTTATTATGCATATCCTCTGGCTGGTCCTGCAGTCTCTAGTATATTCTCTCTCTCTCTCTCTTTTTTTTTTTTTTGGTGAGGCAGTTGGTGTTAAGTGACTTGCCCAGGGTCACACAGCTAGTCAAGTGTCTGAGGCCGGATTTGTACTCAAGTCTTCCTGAATCCAGTCTAGTATATTCTCTAAAAATTATCTCTTTTATTTCTTTTTTCCTTTTATTCTCACTCAAAGGTTTTTATAATCAACTTTACAGATTTCCATGAAGGCGTACCTTTTTCTTTTTATGTGCATGCTCTTGCTTCTATCAAATCTGTTTCTTTTTTAAAACTAGGTCTACCCTTTCATTGTCATATTTTAGTCACATCTCTCATTGCACCCTTATCTCAGTGATACATATGAAGCCATAGTTAGCATTTTGTTCCTTGTATTAAAATGTCTTACTCATTGTGTTAAATACCAGGCTTACTTTTTACTAATCCATACTCTGCACTGCTGTGCAGGTATCCTTGTTCCTACCCTTAGCCTGCTTTCGTGTTCTTCTTTTGCATTTCCTTCCCTTCCTGCATTCAGTATCTATTGTGTTCTGTAGTATATGGTTTTACCATTCTAAATGGGCATCTCTTCTCTTCCCCCATCAAATTTCAGTTCATTTTTAGATTGAATTTTATTTTTTTTCTTTCCCCCAGTGCACTCATGTCAGTTCAAAGAACTCTCAACAAGTTGATCCAGGCTCTTGCTTTCTTCTTAGTCATCATGAGATCCTCTCTGGTCATTAGCAGGTATAGTTTCAATCCATATCACATTCCCTAGAGGATGGAGGAGAGCAATGATTTTTATCTTCATCTTGTCGATAAGAAGCTACAGAGCATAGAAGGACTAAGTGGTTGTGCTTACATGACCGGAAAGTATCAGGTAATAGGTAAGATACCTGGACAGAGTCTAGACAAAGCCAATGGTCTAGACATGTCATGCTGATCAAATATTCAGAAGATTAAAATTTTCCCTTTTCATCTGTTTGGGTTTTTTATTTTTCAGTATAGACAGACAGTATATAACTTCTCTGACATTAGTACAAAGGAACACACAGAGCTAAGACAACCAGTGCCTCTCAACAACTAGGGAGGCTTGTATATTGCAACTATAATTATACTTGAAGGGCTTTCCACCAAAACAATGTCGACTCGCAATTAATTTGTTCATCCTTCAGTTCCATGTGGGTAATAAGTAACCTCTTTGCCCCCAGGAACCAGTATATTTGTTTCCTTTAACAGCCTCCCCACTTGACAATGGAAGAACCATCTGAATTTGCACTCTCTTTAACAAGCATAGCAGCTGCCAAACAGACCTACAGGCAAACTTATTTAAATTTTTAATCATCATAGGAGATGAAGGCAGGAGGAGAGAACTATATTAAAACTCACACAAGTGTTGCAATAAAGGAAGTCAGGCAGCACCAGAAATAGCAACTCGACCCATTTCCATTTTGTACATATAAATTTGACACGGGCACAATTAACTTTTCATTTTTACATATTGTAATGAGAATATTAAATCTACAAGAAATGACATGTTTATATATGTATATGATGTTTAGTGCCAACACTGGCAGGGATACAAATGACACACCTGTCACACTAACATGGTGAAGGAGGGACTTTCTCCCCAGGGGAAATGGATGGAGCAAGGGGCTGTCACTTATTTGAAGGCAGAAGTGGATGCCTTTTCCAGCTGAGAGTGCTGAATTTGAAGTTAATGGACCTGAGCTGAATCCTGACTGTTTGTTATTTTCTTGCAGGAAGGGGTTAAAGAAACATGATTAATCAAGTGATTAATCCTGAGGAAAATGATCTCTTAGCTTCAAATATTGTTCGTCCTTCCTTTTCAAAGAGGATCAATGACATCACAAAGGTGTTGTCTTGACCTGCATGTGAATTGAATTTAAGTGAGTCAGAGTTGCACAAAGTCATCAGCCTCACTCTTCCAAATTCATCAAAGTCCGGTAATAGGACAAAAGTCAGCAGCACTGGCAATGGCTGGGGATGCATAGGACAACCTTGGTGCCTTCATCTGCCCAAGCTCTAAGTGTGCCACAGAGCCTGCTTTAGCCTTCAGGGCCATTGGAACAAACTGCTCTCATCTGCCCATTCCTGGGAGGAGGGGAGTCTTTACATGCTTGGGATAGACACGCTACCTACCCGCCCCCCGACCTTGGCTACCCTCTACCTGGTTTAGTTTGGTTTTACTGGGGTATGGCCACGGCTCATGCTACAGCTTGTTGGAGAAATCCTATCTATCTAGCACTCCTTGCTCCAGGGTCTCATGGCTGTGAGGGGAAAAAGAGACTTCATTTTGCCATTTCCAAAGGTGGCAACTGTAAAATTATTCTACTGGCAACATGTGTCTACCTTAAGAGATTGATGTGCTGTCATATACACCAACAGGTTGATATGTTTATGAACAAATCTCATTTTACTAGTTGGAAATGTAATACCTTTCATAATAATAGGACTTTCCTCACAACCACCCCGAGGCAGGCAGTTGCAAGTATTACTTTCTCTGTTCTTTGTAATTTGATGCTGAGGTTCAGGAAAATTAAATGCTTTGCCCAGGATTAGTCTTTCAGAGAAGTGAAGTGACTAAGTGAGGACAACACAGCCAGGAAGGGTCAAAGCCAGGAATTACCTCCAAAGTTTTAGTCTCACTATCCATACCTTCCACATACTCTATGCCCATATCCTGTTTCCACATGGGCTACCGGCTTGCCCTGCTTCACTTCCCAAGACAATCAGACTGGCCTTTGGGTTGTCATCTCCTCTCTCTCTGCCTCCCTTGCCTGGAGTGCTCACCTGCCTCACCTCTTCCCCCTGGATCCCTTCATTCCCTGAAAAAACCCAGCTCAAAATTTGGAACTATGCCCAAAGGGCATACCCTTTGATCCAGTAATACCTCTGCTAGGTTTATATGCCAAAAACATTGCCAAAAAGAGAAAAAGACCTATTTGTACAAAAATATTTATAGCAGCTCTTTTTGTGGTGGCTAAGAATTGGAAATCAACAGAATGCCCATCAATTGAGGAATGGTTAAACAAGCTGTGGTATATGATGGTGATGGAATATCATTGTACTATAAGAAATTACAAGCAAGATGATTTCAGAAAGGCCTGGAAAGACTTGTATGAACTGATATATGCTGAAGTGAGCTGAACCAGGAAAACATTGTGCATGGTGACAGCAATATTGTTTGATGAAGAATTGTGAATGACTTAACTAATCTCAGTCAGCAATACAATGATACAAGACAATTCCAAAGGACTAATGATGAAGCATACTATCCACCTCCAAAGAAAGAATTTATATTGAAGCAACACAGACCGAAGCATGCTATTTTCACTTTCTTTCTTTTTTTATTCTTTTTATTCTGTTATTCAATTTTTCTTATACAAAATGACTAGTGTGGCAATGTTTTATACATGCTTGCACATGTATAGCCTGGGGGGGAGGGGAGGGAGGGAAGGAGGGATAACATTTGGAACTGAAAACTTTGAATGGAGATGATTATTTAAAAAAACACAAACAACAACCACCCAGCTAAAGTACCACCCTCTATGCCAAGTCTTTCCTTGTCATCCCAGCAGCAATAGCTTCCCCCTGTGTTTACTTTGTGCATACTGCCCACAGGTATTGCCCATACATGCATCACCATGTACATATATCTACATTAGATAAGGTGTTCCCCCTCAAAGAAAGTCAGCTTTTTGAGATTAGGTACTACATCATCTTTGTCTTTTTATAACCAATGCTTTAGATGGAAACTGACCACTAGGTGGCGCCACAGTGCACAGAGCACCAGCCGTGGAGTCAGGAAGACTCATGTTCATGAGTTCAAATCCAGCTTCAGACACTTAGTAGCTGTGTAACGATGGGCAAGTCACTTCACCCTGCTTGTCTTAGTTTCCTCATCTGCCAAGTGAGCTAGAGAAGGAAATGACAAACCACTCCAGTATCTTTGCCAAGAAAACCCCAAATGGGGTCACAGAGTCAGATGTGACTGGAAAAATGACCAAACAGCAGCAGCAGCAGCAGCAGCAGGAGCACCAGCAACAACATGCTAAGCATGCTAGGTTATGACAGATGCAAAGATGAACAAGACAGTGCCTCCCTATTATCTTTACAATTAAAAATAAATTCCACTGTTGGGCATTTCAGGATCTTCACCATTTCCTCTTTTCCAACCTTCTCACATTTGACCTCTTGTTCATTGCACATAGTGACCCATCTCCCACCTCTTTGTCTTTGCACTGGCTGTCCCCCATGCCTATAACTTTGTTCCTCCTCACTTCCTCTTGAAATTCCTCTCTTCTTTTAAAACTTAGATCAAATGTCACTTTCTGCAGGAAGTTTTACTGGTATTCCTAGCTACTTGCCACTTGATTTTCCCCTCTTAAGTTACCATCCATTTTGTATGTACTGTATATGTATCTACTTCTTTGGGTGTTATCACTCCCATGAATCTGTAAGTTTCTTGAGGGCAGGGATTGTTTTTAGGTTTCTAGCACAATGGCAAGCTTGGCACCGAATTTGGCTGGTATTGATCTCTTTCCTTTACCTGACATCCTGGTTGGTTTAAGGTTCAGATATGAAGGAAGCCCAACTTCTCAGCAAGTGAAGTAGGGTATGCAATTGTCATTCATTGGTTTAACAACCTCGTATTTGTTTTCCAAAGATAGTGTCTAATTATAGTAATGTTATTTTGCACTCTATTCTCCCCAAAGAAGAGGGAACAGTTTAAAAATGTACCTGATATACAAACATGAATCCTGGTTGGAATAGGTTGATTCCAAGCAGAAAAGCATTGCTAAGCATGAGGGAATCATAGTAGGTATTAAAGAATCATTAACTTAATCACTGCTAGGAGAAGCCATTAGGAAGTTCATATTCAAGACTTGTTGGTACAGAAACACGTTTTGCAAGGCTGCTGATCATCCGGTTTACATTTGGCCTGATGTTAGCCAATAAATATTTAGTAAACACCTACTATGTGCCAGGCTCTGTGCTGAGTGATGGAGATACAGAGGGAAGCAAAAACCAATTCCTGCCCTCCTGGCAGCACTGCCTTGGGGGACAGCATTAGACTGCAGGAGGAAGATGACATGCAGACAACTATGGACAAATGAGCCCTCTAAGGAATACACTGAAGTTAATCCGCAGAGGGAAGGCACTGGTGTTAAGGCACCAGATGGAACCTTCTTTCTGCCAGCCTCTCACTCTGATGGAGATTCTGTCCTTGCATCCTTCTGTCCTTCTTCCCCCAAATGCTGCAAATGCATCGGGTCTGCCTCTCATGGCCACATCCTGCACATCTACTAAAATAATGATCATGACAGCAGCAGCAGCTACAATTTATATAGGACTTTAAAAATTGCTAAGTCCTTTAAAATGTTACCTCCTTACAGCAATGTTTAAAGGTAGGGCCTATAGTTATATTATCCACATTTTATAGATGAGGAAACTGAGGCTGAGAGGGGGCATGTTAATCGCTCAGGGTCATACCGCTAGCAAGTGTCTAAGGCTGGATTTGAACTAGGTCTTCCTGCCTCCAAGGTCCAGTTGTCCATCCCACAAAAAGTGAGGCAACAGGAGCCAGAGGTTCTAAGCTTGCCTGGCTAAGTTCAGTGGGTGAGATCGCCATAACCCTCATAGTCAGATTTGTGTTTCTTCCTGTCCTTCAGTGGCTTCCCTTCTTGTACCTGGGAAGATGCAGTTCCCATTTGTCAGTCAGCCAGAAACTTCTTTCACACAATGTAGCTCTGTGCCCCCTTTTTGCTATCAGGGACTGGGGGAGGGGTGCAGAGGATCACCAACAGACCACTCAGAGTCTACCACAATTTTAAAGAGACATAAAGTGCTTTCCACACTGGGCTGCCATGAGCATCCAGGAAGTTTGCCGTGCCCCAAGGACCTTGCAATGAGTCAGTCACCTTGTCTCAAGTTCCCATACATTCTGAGGGGAATTCTGGGTGCAGGTGACCTGGGATGTCCTCCCTACTTGTCCTTGGGTCTTTACCTTTTTTTGTATCCCCAGTGCTGCATACAATGCCCTGTACACAGTACATTCTTAATTAATGCTTCCTTGACAGATTGAATGATGAACTTTGATCCTATGCCGTGTTATTTGATAATGATAATGATCCATTTGGCTTCTTGCTGTTCTAACTTTCAAAGTTGGTGCTTCTTAACCCCTCTCAGAAGGTTTTTCTCTACCCTGCATCTGTGGGACTAATCTTGTCCTCAGTTGTTAGGATTTAGAAAGCCCCAGGCAATGGGCTCAGCAGCAAACCAGTCTTAGTAATGCCTGATTCTGATCTTAGACCCTGCTTGGAATATTTCTGTACCTGCTTCTCCTTATCTCTCTGACCCAAGGCTCTTGGTTCCAGCCACTGAATTCTTGCCTTGTCTTCACAAGCCCAGTTGCTCCAAGGCTCCTGGCTAGCTTTATCACCTGATGAACCCCAGTTCCCCTCTCCACGCTCCCATGGAGAGAAGCCGTGCCCTGACCTCTGGTCTTTACCTGGGTCCAGGCTACTTGAAGTAGCACTTCCAAGAATCCAGCTACCTGCCTGGTACTGTGTATAGCCTGGACCACAAGCCTTTGTACAATATCCTTATTGCCTCTCTGACACATCATGTACCTACTGCTTACGGGAGAGAGAGAGAGAGAGAGAGAGAGAGAGAGAGAGAGAGAGAGAGAGAGAGAGAGAGAAAGTTAATGGAACATTGATGATCTTGGGGGTGAGGAAACCTGGATTCACTTTCGAGATGTAACATTTACCACAAGACATTCCACCTCTCCACTATGGGCATTTGCACTGGCCTTTACCCATGTCTGGAATGCTGTCCTGCTTCATTGACCCCTAGAACCTTCCCTGACTCTCTTCAAATTCCAGCTAAAAGTCCCACCTTGTACAGGAAGCCTTTCTCAACCCCTCTCAATTCTAGTGCCCTCCCTCTCTTGATTATTTCCTCATTTATCCTCTATATAGTTTATTTGGACCTAGTTGTTTCTATGGTGTCTGTTCTATTAGAGTGTAAGTTCCTAGAGGGCAGGCATTATCTTTAGCCTCTTCATATACCCTGGGGCATAGGTGCTTAGCAAAAGTTTATTGACGACTGACTGCCTACCTCTGATTAAGTGTATTGTAAGTCAGTATCCCAACAACTATGTAGATATAAGCTAGAGATAGATGTGTTCATTCACACAAATATAAGTTATAGACCACGTGTATATGTCTATACATATATCCTACATGGTAAATGGGGTGTAATCTCAGAAGGAAAACTCTAGCAGTGAAGGAACTCTGAGTCTAGAAGAAAGACCAGGACTGGATGAAGGACAGGAATTGGCAGAAATTGAAGCTAGCTAGAGTCAGATGGAAAATGTTCCAAATCACTAATAAATACTTAGAGAAATGTAAATTAAGGCAATTCTGAGGTTCCACCTCCCAGCCAACAGACTGGGAAAATCAATGGAGATAAATGACAAGAGGTGGGGGGTCTGCAGGAAACCAGGGGTCCCGATAACTTTGGTGGAGCTGGGAATCAGTCTCACTATCTCCAAACAGGTTCCGAACCAGGCCCAAAAGGTATGTCCAGCAAATTTAGAGCATTAGGCCAGCAGCACACTAAACACCCAGATGGGTCAGAATGGCTTATTGATACTCATAGCCAAGTGTGTGACTGACGAGCTTCAGTTCAGTCACGGACAGAGTTATGTGTCCTCCTTCTCCCTCACCATCCAAAGGGGCAGCTTGCAGGGTATTGGCTGAGACAAGCCGTGGGATATAAGGGAAGGCCCAGAATTGATGGGGGCTTGGGCTTATGGGTGGTTTTCAGACACAGGGCTTGCCTTGACAGCTGTCATGTTGCTGGTGGAGTGATGGGATTCAGAGGACACACACAACTGTCAAAAAGAGGATTTTCTTGGTGGGATTATAACTGCGTCATATTAGCAAGTTGATGGTAGAGTTTTCGCAACCTGTTCTAACTAGAACTAGGTGTGGTTTAGCTTTAAACAGCCTAGCTGTCATTTATCAGTAGCTATGCCTGGGAAAGTGGGACCATCTGTCTCTTCAAGGGACTAAACCATGAATACCCTTTGGCCAGCAAAACTACTACTGCATATGACAAAATCCCAAAGAGATCAAAGTAAAAGAATAAGGTCCAATAGCTACAAAAATGCTTTAAGCAACCCATTTTGTAATGCGAAATAACTGCAAACTAATGGTATGCCTATCACCTGAAGGATTGGCTGGACAAATTATGGTCTACAGATGAGATAAAATGCTACTGTGTTGGTAGGAATAAAGAAAGAGATGGGTTCAGAGAAACCTCTAAAGACTTGGATGAACTGATGCAAAGTGAAGTGAGCAGAAACAGGACAATTTATGCTATTATGCCATTATTTTAATAAATGAATAATTCTAAAAGACTTAGGAACTTTGATAGGCACAATAGTCCACCATTATTACAAATGACTGATGATGAAGAATTCTGTGAGAGATGGACTAATATGCAGGAGGAGACTTTTTTTTTTTTTTTTTTTTGGTGAGGCAATTGGGGTTAAGTGACTTGCCCAGGGTCACACAGCTAGTAAGTGTTAAGTGTCTGAGACCGGATTTGAACTCAGGTACTTCTAACTTCAGAGCCGATGCTCTATCCACTGCGCCACCTAGCTGCCCCGGAGACATATTTTTTGACATAGCCTATGGGAGAATTTACTTTTCTTGATTATGTATATGTGTTACAAAGGTTTTGCCTTTCTTTTTTTTCTGGTGTGTGTGTGTGTGTGTGTGTAGGGAATGGATAAAGAAAAGAAAATGCTTGATAATTGAAAAAAAAATTAAATGGCTTTTTTTAAGAACACCCGGGGAGCCAGGATGCAAAGTTGAGGAGGGGAAGCATTCCAAGTGTGAGGGATAGTCAGTGAGTCAAGAGATGGAGAATCATGTGTTGGTTGCTTTTCCTTGAAGATGATCAAAATGACATCACTATGTTGGAGTCAAGGTAGAGTGTGTCCAACTGTGGCTGATTAGACCAATATGAGCTCAGAAGGCTCTACCACAGATTGAGCACAAATAGTCCAAATGAACATTTGGAGAGGAGATGACTGAATTTGTGCATTTCTTTTGGGCTACAAAAATTCTGCTTCACTCATTAGGGCACAACACCTTCTTTGATGCAGGAATGCCTTGCTGGGTAGTCCTCTGCCAGTGTCTCCCATGTCTCACAATTGATGCCAAAGTTCTTCAGAGGGACCTAGATAGTGTCCTTGTATAATTTTTTCTGAGCATCATGTGAACACTTACTCTGCGTGAGTTCTCTGTAAAATAATCTTTTAGGCAAATGTGCATTTGGCATTTGAACAACGTGGTCAGCCCACGAGAGTTATGCTCTCTGTGGTGCGGTCTGAATGCTTGGCAGTTCATCTTGAGAAAGGACTGAATCTTGCCAGGTGATATTCAGAACTTTTGTTTGTTTGTTTGTTTGTTTGTTTTGCAGGGCAATGTGACTTGCCCAGGGTCACACAGCTAGTTAAGTGTCAAGTGCCTGAGGCTGGATTTGAACTCAGGTCCTCCTGAATCCAGAGCTGGTGCTTTATCCACTGCACCACCTAGCTGCCCCCTCAGAACTTTTCTAAGATGATTCAAATGGAAGTGATTCAGTTTCCTGGCAAGGTGCTGGTAAACTGTTCAGATTTCACAAACATACAATGATGAGGTCAGAACAAGGACTCTGCAGACCCTCAGTAATACCTCTTCTCTCCCACACTTTCCTTTGGAAAACACTGAGCTAGCTGTGTCACTGTGTGTGTCAACCTCATCAACTATGTGGACATACCTGGAAAGTCTACTGCCAAGGTAAGGGAACTTATCTATAGCATTCAGTATTTCTCCATTTGCTGTAACTGCTGGTTCCATGTATGTATGGGGTGGTGCTAGCTGGTGTTGTTAGACCAAAATGAGCACAAACAGCAGAGAATTAATCCATACTCTATTGTACCTCAGACACAGAGGCTACATTGAGCGCATGATCATCAGCAAACAGAAAGTCATGCACCAACTCTCCTTCCATTTCAGTAGAGACCCCTCATTTTACAAATAAGGAAACTGAGGTACAGAGAGCTCATGTTCACATTTCACTTTCCCTGACCTAAGTTCTCTTTGGACTTTTTCTTCTCCTTATCTGCCAAATTGCCCCTGAGTGGATACCTTTCCCTTTTGTCCCCCTCACTTCCTAGAACCTCAAATGTGTTATCTTCCCCTATTAGAATGTAAGCTACTTGAAGGTGGAGATTTTGACTTACTTAGCTCAGGACCTAGCACATAACAAGTATTTAATAAATGTGTGCTCTCTGTCTCGGTCTCTGTTTCTCTCTGTCTCTCTCTTGTTTCATGTTTTGCAGGAAGGACCAAGATCTTTTTTAGATTGCTTGATTAGTTTTCTGCCTCTGACATCATAGGCTGGAAGGTGTCACTTAACAAGATTTCACTGGGCATATAATACAGATATTCCCCCAAATGTGTACACCTCTTGCAAGAAGGGTTCAGCACAGAAAACAAGAGTTTTGGTGGGGGGGGTTTTGGATTCCCAAGGTCACTCAGAAAGTCAGCAGTATAACTGAGAATTGCACAAGCCCAGGCCCCCAGATTCCAAATCAATTATTTTTCCATTTGTCCCTTGCTACTCTATATCTACCAGTTGAAGGATTTAAGGTTGTTCAGCCTAGAGAAGAGGAGACTCAGGAAGGGTATCACAGCTGTGATATTCATGTGGGGAAAAGGACTACACTCATTTTGCCCAATCCTCAGATGGCAGAACCAGCGATAGGAAATCATGGGAAGGCAGACTTCCAACTTGATATAAGGCAAAACTAACAATCAGACTGACCCAAAAGTCTAATGGCTGACTTGAGGAAACAGTCATCTGCCCTCACTTAACTTCAAGAAAAGACTGAATCTGTGTCCTGATTGTTAGAATGAGAAGGTGAGACATTTCTCTCCACACCCTGACTGGAGCCTTTAGCCTATGGAAAAGATTCTTTTGGGGTTTGATGTTTTATTAATACTTACAAGCTCCTCAATAGCATTTGTTGTTCAGTCATATCAGACTCTGCATAACCCCATTCTTGGCAGAGATCCTGGAGAGGTTTGCCATTTCCTTCTCCAGCTCATTTGACAAATGAGGAAACTGAGACAAACAGGGCAAAGTGACTTGCGCAGGGTCACACAGACAGTAAGTGTCTGAGGCCAGATTTGAACTCAGGAAGATGAGTCTTCTGGACTCCAGGCTTGATACATTATGCACTACAGAGCCCCCTAGCACCTCCTCAATAGCAGAGAGAGATGAACCACAGGACTTGGAGCCACTTCTCTGGACCCAGGCATCATGAATCCATTTAGTCAGTCAGTCAACAAGCATTTATTAAGGGCTTCCTATGTATCAGGCACTGTGCTAAAATACAAATACAAGCAAAAAGAAAGACAGTCTCTGGCTTCAAGGAGCTTATATTCTAAGGAGGGAAGAACACATAATAAGCATTTGAAAAGTTGGGGGAGGAGTGGCAGGGGCAGGGAAGAATTTCAGGGTGAGAGGTCAGCTGAGCCCCAGTGGCAGAGTCAGAGTTGGGAGAAGACTGAAGGACGGTTGCCCTGGGACCCTTTCTTCCTCAAAGCTGAAATGGTGGTAAGGACTCACCCATGGGAGAAGGAGGCCATAAGGCCTCAGGACAGAGGAATATTTGAGGGTGATAAGTAACAGGAGCAGGAGGAGAATGCACAAAACCTCAGGCATGTTTACCACACACCACCCCACTTTGTATCTGGCCTGTTCCTGGCCAGAGTGGAAGGGTTGACTAAGGGAAAGCTATTTCCCCAGGCCATCTGATAAGGGCAGCAGGAAGAGTGGACAGAGCCAGATTCCAATCCCTGAGGCCATCCAGG
The DNA here is from genome assembly GCF_019393635.1 of Dromiciops gliroides. NCBI lineage: Eukaryota > Metazoa > Chordata > Mammalia > Microbiotheria > Microbiotheriidae > Dromiciops > Dromiciops gliroides. Next base: position 14,167,174 of record NC_057864.1, read on the forward strand.
AAGGAGTTCACCTATCCAGCCATCCTTTGCTGACAGCATCTCCTGGGAATCGGGGTTACATTATGATGCTATGACGACATGACCTCTGAGACCTCTTCTACCCAAACAATCTGTGATTCTGGCAAGTTCCTTCTGTCATTTCTAGCCCCAGATCATAGGATCATTTTTGCACAGTGCCTGACAAAGCTAGCATTTGAATCTGAATCTCTAACTGCCACCACAGGTCATGTTCAGCATCCTGTCGGGTGGTCACTGCCTTCAGGGTCCCGGCCAAACTTGAATGCAGGTGAAATCTGTTTCTAGTGACTCTCCACATTTTCTGCTTCCTGCCTCTTGCCTGTCTCTGCCCCCCCCCCCACTCTATTTTATAGGAAGAGTTCTTGGGCTATCCAAAGCACCTCTCCCCTCCTCCATCCCGTATAGCAACCCATCAAAGGCTGTCTTCCAAGATCTGTGATACTCCAAAATTACCCTTACCTCTCTAACCACTGCCTATAGAACTAAAAATATAAATTCTTCATTGGTGATCATGTAAGGGTGTGGTTGGTTTGATTGAGTAAATCATATTTGATCAAATCCTAGATTCACGGATGAAAAGGACCTTAAACACCATCTAGCCCAGAGAAGGAAATGAAGGCCCAGAGTCTGGAGAGTTTACACAACATGTCCTGGGTCACACAGAGAAGGCAATCTGATTAAATAATACCTACCACAGTGTGAACAAGTGATAGAATTAAGGGCAACAGCAGTGTTGGCATTCACATTTCAAAAGGAGGGCTGGCTAGCTCAGATGAATCTCCCATTGGTGAAATGTGGTGAGGTTAAGAGGAGACATTTTTGATCAAGGCGGGAAAATTAAGAAATTAAGAAATCCAAATTGATGATGGAAAATATTTAAAATTTGTATTCTGATCTCTCTGACCCTAAGCCCTATGCTGATCTGGAGGAACACAAGCCTGGACAAGTCCCATTAAAGAGTAAAGTTTCATGTGTGGCCCTGAGATTTCTATCAATTGAGGACCAGCCTAGCTAAGTTCTGAGAGACCCATCGTCACATTGTATGTCGGTATGTGTGTATGTGCGCACGTGTTTCTAAGATGTTGCAAGAGTTGCCCTCTGCATTAGTGAGGGGAAGGGAACACCTATTCCAATGAAATCCTTGACCCTTAAAGTCTTTTCTCAGCAGGTTTTATTTTTCTTGAGACATTAAAAAAATCAACACGAATAGTCTTCTGATGAACAAATAATGTGAAATCACACCCCTCCTCCAAAGTTAATAGGACTCGGAAGCCTTCTGCCTGAGTGAAAATTCTATTTCCAAATGAGTGAGAGTTGGCACATTTCAGTGTCTGGATGGCAGCGAGTCACGATGTTGCCATTTCCCTGCGGCTGGGCCTGCCAACTTCCCCCTGCCCTGGTGCCGCATTTTATTAGCCATAGGTGTGGTAGAAGGGTTTTAAATGAGCAGTTTCATCCATCAATTAGCATCCTGGTGTTCTAATTTGAAGGTGAGCTGTCACACGATCTCCGGAGCTTTTTTAACCTCCCTATTAAACTAAAGTAGGTCAGGCAGCTCTTCCTGGACGTTCCAATGGTCCAGCTCACAGTCAGCAACTGTGCTAATGCAAGTTGCTTCTTAACTTTGAAAGCCTGCTCACTCTTTCCATGATAGGTTTGGAGAGCTCCTTGAAACAACCAGCATTTGACCTGATTTCGTAGTTTCTAAATGCCTTCTGAGCCAACACTATTTGCTGATGCTCTCCCCTGGGTGCCACTGGACTGGGAGAAAGGACATCGGGGGCCTCCGTGGGTCTGTTGCCACATCCTTTGCTTCCCTATCACCCAGCCAACCTCTCCCCAAAGATCCAAAGTAGCACTGAAGGACGGTAAATGTCTAACTCCACCTCCTGCTCCCTCCATTGGGAGACCTCCCTCGGGTGACACCAAGCTCCTGCTCTTTTCATAAATGTTGTATCTGACCTCTGCTTGTTCCAAATGAACCTCTCTGCCCCCAGGCAGCAAAGGAATGGCTCTCAAGGACGCCCAACCCTTAATTACAAGGGGCCCTCCGACTGGAGAAATTACAGCTGAACATAACCAAGGCTGATGTTACCCAGAGCTGTACTCAGATCGCAGCTTCCCAGGTAAAAGGAAGAGAAGAGACATTCTCTCACTTCCACCAACACTGTGCTCTACTTACTTTAGTTGGGATGCAGATTGAGGAGAAATCAGGGCTGGCCCAATTCACTGACTTCCCTTTGAGTCTTTCTTGGATAGTGCTTCCTTTCCTTATCCTTCCCAAGAATGGCGCAGATACTCATTAGGAATTGCTTTTTTCAAGAAGATTGTGAGGATTGAGGAATAGCTGCAGCATCAGAAAACGTTATAAAAAGTGGAAGCAGGAAGTAACAATGGAACATTTCACACCTGCCGCCTTGCCCCGAAGCGCAGCTCTATTGCAGACTGTCACTGAGTCGGTCAGCAAGCATTTATTAAGCACTTAGATTGCACCAGGCACTGTGCTAACCAAGTCCTGAGGCTATTTTAAAAAGGGGGAAACAGGGGGCAGCTAGGTGGTGCAGTGGATAAAGCACCGGCCCTGGATTCAGGAGTACCTGGGTTCAAATCCAGCCTCAGACACTTGACACTTACTAGCTGTGTGACCCTGGGCAAGTCACTTAACCCTCATTGCTCTGCAAAAAAAAAGGGGGGGGGGAAACTAAGTTCCAGAGAAACGAAGTGTCCCACGCTACAGGGACATTACAGCTAGTAATGGGGACAGTATTTCAACTTAGGCAATAACATTATGAAGTCTCATCCCCTTTTTTCTATCCTATGGGCTCCTAGCCTGGGGCCCATGTTCACATTTCAGGGCCTCTGTGACCTTGGATGGGAAAAGAGGACATCTTTATTTTCACTAACCTCTACCTGAAATTTACCATTTAGTTCCTGAGGCATTCTTCTAAGGAGGGGTCCATGGGCTTCCCCAGACTAATGGAGAAGACCAGATTGTAAACAGGGGTTAAGAAGCCCTGCTCTATGTATACCATGCCACCTATCATTAAGTCACTGAGAAGAATGTTGACCAGGACAGGACCAAGGAGGATAAAGCCATAAATATGAGGGCTTTAAATCAACTTGGACATCCTGAGTGCTAACTTAAGCATTGAAATTCTAGAAGCGAGTTATGTCCCCAGAGAAGGTTGTTCAGGTCAAGTTATCACAGTGATTGCTTGAACAGATATTTGGGGGAGGGGGTAGATAGATCTTTCCAGTGTCCCTAAAATAATGATCTTTTTTTGGTGGAGATTTATGATTTCATTTGTGTAAAGAATTCCCCTCAGGAGACAGAAAACTGGGAAACAATTTTTATAGCCAGTATTTCTGATAAAGGCCTCATTTCTAAAATCTATCAAGAACTAAATCAAATTTATAAGAACCCAAGTCATTTCACATTTGAGAAATAGTCAAAGGATATGAACAGGCAGTTTTCTGATGAAGAAATCAAAGCTATCTATTGTCATATGAAAAAATGCTCTAAATCACTATTGATTAGAGAGATGCAAATTAAAACAACTCTGAGGTACCACCTGACACCTGTCAGATTGCCTAACATGACAAAAAAGGAAAATAAATGTTGGAGAAGCTGTGGAAAAATTGAAACACTAATGCATTGTTGGTGAAGCTGTGAACTGATCCAACCACTCTGGAGAACACTTTGGAACTATGCCCAAGGGGCTATAAAGCTTTGCATACCCTTTGACCCAGCAATACCACTATTAGGTCTTTTTCCCAAAGAGATCATAAAAAGGGAAGAGGACCCACATGTACAAAAATATTTATAGCTGTTTTTTGTGGCTGCAAGGAATTGGTAATTGAGGGGTTGTCCATCAATTTGGGGAATGGCTGAAAAAGTTGTGGTATATGAATGTAATGGAATTCTATTGTGCTGCAAGAAACAATGTGCAGGGAATGAACTGATGATGAGTGAGATGAGCAGAACCAGGAGAACATTATACACACTATCAACAACATTGAGTGTTGATCAACTGTGATAGACTTGATTCTTCTCAGCAATACAATGGTAAAAGATAGTTCCAAAGGACTCATAATGGAAAATACTCTTCGAATCCAGAAAAAAAAGAACTGTTGAATCTGGATGCAGATTGAATCATACTATTTCTATTGTTTTTCTTTTTTGAGGTTTTTCCTTTTTGCTCTGATTCTTCTCTTGCAACAATATATTTAATGCGATTGTACATATATAACCTATATCAGATGACTTGCTATCGGGGAGGAGGGAGGGAAGGGAGGGATGGAGAAAAGTTTGAAACTAGAAATCTTGTAAAAACAAATGCTGAAAATTGTCTCTAAATGTAAGTGGAGAATAATAAAATATTTATATGGGAAGAATCCTCCTCAGATTAGCAAATAATTCACCTCACAGTTTTAGGGAACTCCCTGGTTGCACTGAGCAGTTAAAGTGACTTGCTCAGTGTCTCCCAGCCTGATGACAAGTGGAACTTGAACCCATCTTCCTGAGAGACCTCCTAGACTCTGTTGCCTCTGTGTAATAGTAACGATAATAACAATGACAACAATAATGACCACATTTGTGGAGGTACCTTATATACATTATTTCATGTGATAAAAATCACACCTCATTGGCCCAAGACCAGACCTTGCTTCCGTCTGTTAGAAAAGCAAAGGGAATCTGGTTCCTTACTTGCACTTCAAGGACCAGTACTCTAGAAGATTGTGACAATGAGAAAGTCCCTTCCTCCTCCCTGTGCTTGGGTTCTTTCTCTGTACGATGAGAGATTTGGATTTGATGTCCTCTGAGCTGCCTTCTAGCTCAAGGTTCATGATCCCATGTATGACCTTGGACAAGTCAGTTCCTCCCACTCTTGGCCTCAGTTTCCCCATTTGTAAAATGAGACAATTGAACTAGATTCCTCTGAGGTCCTTTCTAGTTCTATATCTATGATCCTATCATTTTAAGTCACTTTTCATCTCTGATATTCAGTTTCTTTATTTGTAAAAAGGGAAGAGGTTGTACTAGAAGCTTTCTGAGGAAACCGAGGCCCATGTAAGTGAAATGACTTGGCCCACGCTACTCTGGTGGTGAGTTTCAGAGATGGGATCTGACTCCAGACTCAGTGAGTATTCTTTCCCTGATGCCACACGGCCAAGGTAGGTATGCAAATAATGAAAATATAAGGTGATTAGACAAATAACCCTATACACAATTATACAAATAATTATAAGGTAATTTGTGGAGAATACTCCAAGTGCTTAGCAGTGACCGGGCTACCTCTGAAAGATCATGGACTGCCTTTTACATAAACTTTGACTCTCTCCTAGTGTTCTGGACAAAGGAGGTATCAAATAAGTGGTTGTTGCCTCCATTGAGTTCAGAGATCACTTCCCACTGAAGGGATCAAAGACTGATTCATGGATGACATGACCTTTTCGGGTAGGATGGGGAAGATTTACATGGGTGAAGATGGGTGGGGGTGAGCAAAGGCACATAGAAAAGGGAAAGCCCATGTTCAGGAAACAGTTGTTAGAATAGGATGCTTAGAAAGTAGAGTTTGTGAAAGGAAAAGTGGGAAGTAAGTTATGTAGGGGCCATATTGTGGAGGATGTTCCATGCCTCCCTGAGGAATCTGGGTTTTATCTCATAGGAAATTGCATCTCCCCTGAGGAAGGGAGCAAGGGAAGGACGTGGCAGGGAGTACTGAGGCAAGGTCATGTGGTACCAGGGAAAGTACTCTGACTTTGGAACTGGAGGATCCCATTCACATCTCTCCTCTGTCGCCCACTCTCAGTGTGAATCGCTGAAAGCCTCTGCATGATCGTTCCCTTCCCTGCAAAGTGGGGAGGTTGGACTACACGGTCTCTACAATTTCTTCTAGCTCTCAGTCTATGATGAGTCATATATAAAGATTAATCCCCGCTAGGAGTAAGGCGGGAAGGATTTTAGAGCAGGCTAGTCAGTTGGTCAATAAACATTTGTTAGGTGTCTACTATGGCACTGTGGGCCAGATAGGTGGTGTTGTGGATAGAGCTCTGGGCTCTATGCCTCAGTTTCCTCATCTGGAAAATGAACTGGAGAAAGAAATGGTGAACCACTCCAGTATCTTTGCCTAGAAACCCCCCCCCCCAAATGGGGTCACAAAGAGTCAGATGAGACTGAAATGACTGTGAAATAACTATAACGCTGCGCTAAGGAATAGCTATACGAAGAATGCCTGCTCTCAATTATGATCATAAGTGATCATTACAACAACCCCAGAGGTAGGTGCTATTATTATCCCCATTTTACAATGAGGAAACTAAGGCAGATAGAGGAGTTAAGTGACTTGCCTAGGGTCACACAACTAGTAAGTGTCTGAGGTCAGATTTGAACTCAAGACTTCCTTGCTCGAATTCCAACAGACACAAGAGTAGACTCAAATGCATGAGTCTGAGAATGGAGAAAAGGGAGGGATTTGAGAGACATTATGGACATTGAATGCACAAGCCTTGATCCGGCTAGATGACCCCTGAGGTCCTCTCCAGCTCTCAATCTATAATCTGCCAACTGAGTGTGATGAATGCCATGGAAGGGAATCTGCATTTTCAAATCCATGTGAAAAGGAGCAGGACAGTCCCATCAGCAGAAACAGGGCCACACTTAGCGGGGGGAAAGAGAAGGTTAAACTTAAGGTCTTAGCAAGACATCCCAAAAGCAGCAGGGGATGCTGGACTGGAGCTCCGGCAAAGGATCAGAGATGCAAATACACCTCTATCCCTGGCATGCTCAAGGGCAAGGGGAGGATTGGAGCCCGTGCTTTGAAGAGTTTCCCAACTTTGGTGGAGCCGAATTTCCAAAATATGCCTTCATTATTATTATTGTTAAAGTGTCTTCAGTCCATCTGATTCGGAGAATATTCCCTCAAATTGCAAAGGATTGAGGACTGTCCCATCTGCCAGCTAATATGGGGAGCCAGGGGAGAGGTTTTGTGGCCTGCTTAGAATATCTTTTTTTTTTTTTTTTTTGGTGAGGCAATTGGGGTTAAGTGACTTGCCCAGGGTCACACAGCCAGTAAGTGTCAAGTGTCTGAGGCCGGATTTGAACTCAGGTCCCCCTGACTCCAGCGCCAGTGCTCTATCCACTGCACCACCTAGCTGCCCCAGAATATCTTTTTGGTACAGCTCTCCCAAAAGTCCTTCTAGAAAAGAACGCAGAGGGGATGCAAGGACCCCTCACTAGGCTCCAAGACTAGTAATAAAGCAGTCCATAACCATTTTGTTTCCTGTACTGTTTTAATCTGGGTGGTCTTGCCTGGCTACTGATTGAAGAAGATAGGAAATGGGTCCCGCTGTCACAGGTAGTAAGTGAGACCTAAGATTCAATGGGAGATGCCAAGCCATGTGAGGGAAACTCTTCACATGGAAGGTGGGAGTGAGGGATTGGGGGTGAGTAGATGGTGACATGGGAAAATTCACCTTAACTCATTCAGGAGAATAAACAGACTGACTTAACCAGAGTAAGAAGAAGGTGGTTTCTACATTACCTCTGACTACAGGCTAAGTCTGGTACTAAGATGTCTGCTAAGCAGATCAGGCTAGTTTCCCCCCAGCCCCACCCCCAAAACCACCCTTGAGTGACATGGCATATAGAGCATGGAACTTGGAAGCAAGAAGGCCTGAGTTCAAATCTGGCCTCAGGTACTTATTAGCTGAAATATGGCTTTGACTCCAAATGTAGTATTCTTCCCACAGCAGTATGTCCTGTCTCTCGGTAAATTAAATTAGTTTGACAAACTTTGAAACATCTATTGCGAAAGTCACTATGCCAGATTCAAAAATAAACATGAAAATGGGTCTTAATCCTCCAAAATTGTAGTCACTTGATGCCTCCTTACTGGTTGGTTGATTTTCAATAGGTTATTGCCTCCCCTTTTGTGAAGGTCAATTGGACATCCTTCGACAAGTCTCCCTCACAATCTTAAGGGGGAGAAAATTGTAAGGATTAACTTTTTTTTTTTTTTTGCGGGGCAATGGGGGTGAAGTGACTTGCCCAGGGTCACACAACTAGTAAGTGTCAAGTGTCTCAGGTACTCCTGAATCCAGGGCCGGTGCTTTATTCACTGTACCACCTAACCTCCCCACGATTGACTTAATTTTTAACCTTCCCCCAACTTGAGTTTCTTAGTAACTCCGGCAGACGGCCTCCGGGGGATGTAGGCCATGTGAATATCAGCTTTCATAGCTCAGTTTAAATGATGGTGTGGGAATATCATCAAGATTGGAGAGTTGGTTTTTCTTGAAAAGAGATGAAGCAACTCAGAGCTCACCGTTAGCCAGACATTCTTTTCTTTCACTTATTTATGTTGGAGTCCCGTATTTTTCTTTCTTTTCAAAAAGCAATTTTGATGATGAGCTTAGAGACAATCAAAACACACAAATAAACTTGTTTCTTCACCAGTGCCAAGAGCCCTCTCATTCTGCAAGACACCAGCCTCCCTGCAGCACCTTTGGGCCCCTCTCTCTGGTTGGTTAGTTGCTACTGGAGACGTAATTTTAAGCAAGGGTTCAAGGCAGCCTTTTTCACTCCTTTCAACGTCTGGATTCTCTGGACATTTTCCTCCACTGTGTCCTGTGTGAGTACCTTCTCCTCTCCCCCCACAACTCCCCAAGATGTCAAGCTCCCTAAAGCTCCCTTTTTTCTGAAGGTCTAGTTTGTCCTCTCAGCTCCTAGATGGATGTGCTATTTGTTACTAGACCAGAGTGTCTAATGACATGGTAAATTTGGGGGAGTGGGGCAAGGAATGTGATACCACTTCTGGGCTCACTCCCCTCCCCACCTTTGCTTTCCTCTGGAGCAGGCAGAAGGGGTCTACCTTCTCAAAGCACTTTTAAAACTTCAATTCCCTCTGGGCTTTTCCTCTGACTTTCTGGATGTTGACACCACACCTCCCCTACCCCTTTCAGATCCATTTTGTCATGCCCAACTCTATGTGACCCCACTTGGGGTTTTCTTGGCAGAGATACTGGAGTGGTTTGCCATTTCCTTCTCCAGCTCATTTTACAGATGAGGAAACTGAGACAGAGAGGGGGAAATGACTTTCCCAGAGTCACACAGCTAGTCAGTGTCTGAGGCTCGATTTAAACTCGCCCAGTTTCAGGCCTGGTGCTGTATCCACTCCACCATCCAGCTGCCCTTATTAAAGTATAAGCTTCTTGAAGGCAGGAACTGTCTTTTTTGTTGGTTTGTGGCACTGGGTAAGCACATAACAAGTGTGTCTCATCTTCCCTCGCTTTGACAATGCTCGATCCCTGAAGGACTTGTTGGAAGGCAGTGGATGGAATCTTGTCTTCTCTACATGGGCCCAGGAGTGCATCTGCTTCTTTTGTCTAATCCCAGTACATTTCATCCCAGGGCCTTCCCTTTTCCCAACATCATTAATTTGGTCATTTGTACCTAGTTAATGTCTTTGATGGATTGGTCAATTACATGACTCCATCAAAGAAGAGTTCTCACCTGATAAAGTGTCAGGGTGTAGAGGATATTGTTAGCTCCATGACCAGGGTTGGGGCATGGGACAAGCCTTTCTTATGTATATTTCATCTCATTGGGAACTCACAACCCCCAACTTAGTTTCCAGTTTTTTGCTCCCACATGAAGTGCTGCTATGAATACTTTGGGATGTAATGGACCTTTGTCTCTATCTTTGACCAGTGCCACTGTGTGGAGCTGGGAGATGGAGCATAATGCATAAAAAAGGAGAAAATCAGCTTGTCTGGGCAGTAGAGTATAGGAAAGAGAGTGCTATATAAGACTGGAAAGGCAGGATATTTGGGGCTTTAAAAACTAAACATGGGAGCTTATATTTGATCCTGGGGCAACAGGGAACCATTCGAATTTGCTCAATTAGGGAATGATGTGATCAGACTTGAACTTTAGAAAAATCACTTTGGCAACCATATGGAGAATGTTTTTTAGTGGGAAAAGGCTGGAAACAGGGAGTTTTAATAGTTCCAAACTGTTCCTTATTTACATCATGTATGAGAGATGATACTGTTAAGTTATTTTAATTTGTATTTTTCTAGTTATTATTTTTCTGTTTTAAAAAACATTATCGATTGATTTTTACATCATCTACATTTTTCAATATGTTTTCCCCTTCCTCTTTCCATCTCTTATTAATAATAAAAAAGAGGAAAAAATTTCACTTAAATTAACAAAACTATTGGAAGAATCTGACATTGGGTAAAGTATTCCATAGCTATAGTCCCCACATCTACAAAGAAAGGGTGGGGGAGTTGCTTTCTCCTAGCTCTTCTGCGAGGTCAGAGTTGGGACAATTTTTTAAGTGATTATTAACAATTTCTTATTCTTTTTTTTGAAAATTGTGTATCTGTTTCCCACTAGGAGATAGAAAGGTAATAATATTAATGATGACAGTAGTGGTGGTGATGAGTTGAATTATTATTATTGATAGGAAGAGAAGATTTATTGGTCCTGCGGCAAGAATACAGGATGACAGATGGACAGTTAGAGTGTTCTCCTGGGGCTTTTACTCTATCAGATGAAAGCAAAGAAGGACACTAACATGTTGGGTATACCCTTGGTGGTCAACTTGTGAAAAGACATGAATATTTGTTTCTCAGAATGGGTTGTAATCTCCACCATTGGAAGGAGACATTATGGACTCAATGGTGTGTTTGGGTAACATGTACAACAATGCTTATATTAATAGTTTAATTTTGCATTGTTCAATGCTTTTTTATGGAGTGTGGATGGCCATCTGCTCACAAATGCTACGTTATCATTAGAGTCCAAACACTGGCAGGGTCTATCAGCCTAGACAGGCTGGGGTCTGGCAAAAAATGAAATTATAAATGTTGGTGGGGATGTGGCAAAACAGGCACACTGATGCACTGTTGGTGTAGTTGTCAATGGGTCTGTCTATTCAGGAAAGCAATTTAGAATAATACACACAAAAATTGGATAAGAAGTGCATGTCCTTTGACCCAGCTAGGATCAAACAGTTTATGCCACTGCTGAGTCTATAGTCAAAAAAAGATAAAAGAAAGAGGAAAAGGTTCAATAGGTGTGAAAATATTTATAGTAGCTCTTTGTGTGGTGTCAAAAATCTGGAAACAAATGGGATGCTTATCAACTGAAGAATGTCTTAATAAGTTGTAGCATATGAATGCAATGGAATGCTGTTATAAGAAGTAGATGATTTTTTAAAATGAAAGACTTATATGAACTGATACCGGGTGAAGGAAGCAGGACCAGAAGAACAACTTTTAAGATTTTTAGGAATGGATGAAGCTCAAAATGAGTAGGAGCAGAAGAACAATTTATATAATAATCAGAATGGTGTGAAGACAACAACTTTGAAAATTGTAAGAACTCTATGATCAATACAATGATCATTCATGATTACGAGGATGGATGATCAGCAATGCCATGTGCTCTCCATGTTTCATGGAGATGGTGGATTGAGGGGGCAGAATGAGATGGAAGAGAGACATGGGGTTGGGGGGGGAGTGGGGAGGAGAGAGGAGAGAAAGAGGAGAGGAGAAAAACGGAGAGACAGAGACAGAGACAGAGACAGAGACAGAGAAAGGGAGGAAGGGAGGGAGAGAGAGACAGAGACAGAGAGAAACAGAGACAGAGACAGAGAAGTTGACAGCTCTGAGCTGGCACTTCTCCTCAGCAGAAGCTCTCAAGGTCCTTTCCATGATTTAAGATCTGTTTTCTGTTTCCATTTATGTAAGCTGATTCCTGACTCTCAACACCCACCTCCTACAAGCATTCTTAATTGTTTTGCATCTTCTTTCCTCCATCTTTTTCAAGTGACCACCAGCAAAATGTCATATTTTAACTCATTCAAGGGTGTGTGTGTGTGTGTGTGTGTGTGTGTGTGTGTGTGTGTGTTCTGGGCCTTAGTTTCCTTATCTATAAAAACAAAGAAATTAGAATAAATTGTCTTTCTGGGGCCTTCTGGCATGAAACAGTCTCTTCTTTGTCGTGACATTCTTTGTTCCAAGGTTCCTTCTGTCTCTAACCATAACAGACCTCTCATCACTGACTCACCACTAAGTCTTCTTTGGGCTCCACAATCCCATTAGGAAAGAATCATCTGTCTCTGTTACTTACTACCTTTGCATCCTTGGAAAAGTAAGTCACTTAATCTCTCTGGGCTTCAAAGTCTTTATCTGTAAAACAGATGGGTTCGACTTTTTGGTCTCTGAGACCCTTCCATCTCTAAAGCTGATCCTAGGCTTTCTTTTCTTTCTCTCCAAGCTGATGAATGGAACACATGAGGCCTTTGGAGTTCAGTACCCTGCATGTAGGAAACACTCAAATGAATACTTGTTGAGTGACTGAGTAACCCTAGGTCTCCTGATTCGCAGCCCACTGCCTTTTCCATTATGTGAAGGTTCTCTTGACCCAGTTAACATCCATTTTATAAGGGACCACTTCAACTGCTTGGGTTTTCTGTTAGTTTTAAAATTCTCTCTGGTTTAAGTAAAGAAGACAAAGGCTTTCTATTTTTGGATTATCTCTGTATTGGATTCCCTGCTGATAGCATGAGACTGCCTAGAGGAAATCAGGTCACAGCATAAGTCTAATAAGAGAACTTGACTTACCTGCATTAGTTCATAGATTATAGAATATTAGAGTTGGGTGGGATCTTGGAGATCATCTCATCCAATCATATAAATCCCTCGTTTTAAGGAGGAGGAAACCGAGTCAACAAAGTGAGTCAAGTCAAAGAGCATTTACTAAGGCTCACTATGCACCAGGGATTGAGCTAAATTCTGGAAATACAAATACAACTTTAAAAAAGAAAGAAAGAAAGAAAGAAAGAAAGAAAGAAAGAAAGAAAGAAAGAAAGAAAGAAAGAAAGAAAGATAGAAAGAAAGAAAGAAAGAAAGAAAGAAAGAAAGAAAGAAAGAAAGAAAGAAAAAGAAAGACAAATGTAACTTCTTGCCCTCAAGGAATTTCCATTCTAATGGGGAAGAGAAATCATAAAACAAAGAAGAAGAGCCAGGAAGGGGGAGGCAGGGAGAAGGCATGGTGGTGGAAGAAGTCCAGAGAGTCAGGAGTTAGCCTAGAGGTGGGTGAAGGAGTGAACGTTGCTGACCCTGGGCACTTTCCTTTAAATAGAGGTTCTGGAAGGAGCTAACCAATTAAAGGGGTGAAATGACCTTCAAGGGAGGGAAGGCTGCTGAGTCACCATGGAGCAAAAAGTCCAGAGAGTCAGGATCAGAGCCGAGAGAGGAATGAAGGAAACAGAAGCCCAGAGACACGACGTGGCTTACCCAAAGGCACCCCAGACTCCAATAATAGCTCTGCTGTCACAGCCAGAACAGACAAATTCTAATGTTCAGGCCAGTGCCCTTTTCGGGATGATGCAGAATCCAAAATACTATCCTAGGTAATGTGGGGAGTAGAGAAGAAAGAGAAGACTTGTATCTCACTCATCTTAACATTGCCCACAGTTGCCAGTGCTGTATGTTGTAGATGCACAAAAAATTAGTTGAATAATTGACAAGAAAGCCAACTGGCAGTTTTTCTGAATTAAATTAAAGTTGATATATATCAATTTTGTATATGTACATATATGTGTATAATATGGCCATACATAAATGTACATATACATACACACATTGTATATGTATTACTCAGTAATGTGCTTTGTGATAGGGACTCAAAAATGAAAGAGTACTTGCTTTCAAAGAGTTTACCTTCCAATGAATAAGTAAGCTTTTTTATTCCTTCTTTCTTCTTTTCCTTTTCTTCTCTATTCTATTCCTTACTTCTCTTCCTTGCTATTCCTTTGAACAGCTGCATCAATCAATAATTTCTTTTCTAGCTCTTATTTTCAGTTTCTCCCTATCTACCATCTACAAACATATTAAGATCTCCCTTATCATTAGAAAACTTGCACCTGACTTTGCCATTCCCTCAAGTTATCATCCTTTATCTCCTCCCTTCCATTGCCAAACTCCCACAAAAGACCATCTGTATTCTCAGTCTGCCAATGAGCTCCCTTATTTTCCCCAAAGACCTTATAACTGCTATGGAATCACCTTTGATCTTATTGATGACCTGATCCTCATGGTTGTTTTATCTTTCTGACTTCTGAGATGTTGCTCTATCATCATTTCTTCTGTTTCTTCATCCAATGAGAAGACTTTCCACGATCACACAGTATTGACCTCCAAATATCTGCAGCAACCAACTCCCCCAAAGTTCCTACATGGTTGCATTGGAAATGGGCAGAGAATATGTGGGCATGCTCCAAAAACTGGCCCCCATTGACCATGCCTTGCCCTTCAGTATAATTACATTAAGGGATGAGAAAGGGACAGGAGCCAATGAACTAGAGGTATGAGGGGCAGAGAAGTAGGAGGAAAACTGTAAGGAACAGGGAGCCAACAGGATTGATCAATTGATAAAAAATTGAGTGTCCAATGTGTGCCAGGCACTGTGCTAAACACTGGTGATAGAAAAGGAAACAAAAGACAGTCCCTGCTCTCAGGCAGCTCACCACATGCAAACGAATACATACAAACGTACCACACAGATATTGTAGGTTTGGTTCCAGACCATCACAAAAAAGTGATTATGGGAATAAAGTGAGTTACACGAGTTTTAATTTTCCCAGTACATATCAAAATTATGTTTATATTATGCTGCAGTATATTAAGTGTGCAATAGGATTGTGTCTACAAAACCAATACTTTATTGCAGGGAATCCAATACTTTAGCAATACTTTATTGCTAAAAAAAAAAAACCCACCATCATCTGAGCCCTCAGGGAGTTGTCATCTTTTTGTTGGTGGGTCTTGCCTTGACATTGATGCCTGATGATTGATCTGGGCGGTGTTTACTGAAGGTTAGGGTGGCTGTAGCAATTTAAAAACTAAAACAACAATTGACTCTTCCTTTCACTTAAACGCAGAGACCATTCTAAGGTTGTTAATTAGGCTAATGTCAGTATTGTTGTGTCTCTGCAATTAGGGAGGCCTGAAGAGGGAGAGAGAGAGAGACCTGAATAGCCAGTTGGTAGAGCACTAAGAACAGATACGACATTTATTGATTAAGTTTGCCATCTTATACGGGCGCAGTTTGTGGCATGGCAAAATAATTATAAAAGTAACATCACCCAAAAAACAAAACAAAAGTAACATCAAAGATTGCCAATCACGGATCACTATAAGATGTAATAATAATGAAAAAGTTTGAAATGTTGAGAGAATTACCAAAATGTGACACAGAGAGATGATGTGAGCACATGCTGTTGGAAAAATGGTGCCAACAGACTTGTTGTAGGGCTGTCACAAACCTTTGATTTGTAAAACATGTGACATCTGCAAAGTGCAATAAAGCAAAGTTCAATAAAACAGGGCATACCTGTATAGGATAAATAGGAAATAAGGGTCAGAAGACAACAACCTATATATGTTAGCTTTTTTTGTTTTTGTTTTGGTTTTGGTGAGGCAATGAGGGATAAGTGACTTGTCCAGGGTCATACAGCTAGTAAGTGTCAAGTGTTGAACTCAGGTCTTCCTGAATCCAGGAATGGTGCTTTATCCATTATGCCACCTAGCTGCCCCTATATGTTAGCTTTTTGTCCTGACATTACAAGTTTACATACTTTATTCACATAGATTTATTACTATCTCATTGGTTCCTCTATTGAACCAACAATGTAGCAAGTAAGTATTAAATGCCTATATTTCTAAATGTAATATTGTCTGCCTGCCAAGAAAATCCTTATTTACAAAGTTCAGAAACAGTCCCCAAAAGGTCAGGGATGAGGACAGACTGTTGTGCTGTATGAAAATGATTATTTTACCAGTCCCATGTCTTTCACAAGTAATTATTACAGAAAGATACTGGCTCAGGGAAATGGGTTTAAGTGATCTCCCGGGTTGTTGGGTTTTTTTTTTAATAGCACATTCCTCAGTCACCCTCAACTATAACATGAGACTGCCCCATTAAATCTGGAGAACTGCTCCAAAAAACACACTGACTGAGGCCTAACCCATAACCCAACTTGGCTCCTGAGCACCAAATGCAAACAAATAGCAAAGAAACCCTTGAGAGACTCTGCAAATGAGATCCAGCCTTACAAGTCCTTAACTACAAGGCAGATAAACAGATAGCATGATGGACAATATTTGTTTCAAAAAGCTTAGTCCTGGCTCAGCCTTTATTTTGCCAGTGGAGACTGTTTCCCTTTCTAGTGGCAAAGAATGTCACAGGAATGACTTAGTTCTTCCTGTCCAAGGTGCTGTGAAGGTTAAGGGCCTCAAATGACCCTGGAGAGGGATAACAAATGCTGTCATATACCTCCCAGAACTCCAGCAAGGGAACCCACTGTTCAAGAAGTGGGAGGGAAGAAGAGCAAGCTACAGAGGGATCAGGGAATTTGTGTTCCCTTCAACCACATGTTATTTGGCCTTTGCAATTCAGTTTGTGCAAAGCTGGGAAGAGAAAAGGAGAGACTTATGAACCCCCAATTTGGTAAATATCATCGCTATTTTCTATAGAAAGAAGCTCTAAAAGAGATTTTTATTTTATTTTTTTCCAAGTCAAATAACATTGTCTACATAAACAATTTAAAAAATAAAAATAAACAACAGTCTTCCCCATTCCCAAACAGTCACACAATCAGAATGATTTCCCAAGCTAATAGCAAGAACAGACTCATAGTCTGTCAGCACTGAAAGGAAGTCTACATCTGGTCCAATCTTCACATCTTGCAAAGGAAGAGGCTGTGGCCCAGAGAGAGGATGCTCCAAGCCAAGAGTCCCAAAGCTGGTAAACAGCAGAGCCGGAACTCGGCCAGCTCATCTGACTTCTTCCCCTTTAGTTCCTCTCCCAGTCAGTCTTTATTATTCCTCCTAGCTTTTTGCTTTGCTTGGGTATACTTCTGACTGATGTATCTGCTATTTTACCTTTGCTTTACTAGATTTGCATTTTTGTCTTTCCATATTTCCTTGTGTTTCTTATTTTCTTAGAGTCATATAATCTCAGAGTTGGAAGGGAGCTTGGAGATTATCTAGTTCAATCCATATTCTGATAAGTACTCTGTATTCAATGTCTAGTATGAAGTTAATTTTTTAAAATTCAATTTTATTTTTAGCTCCACATTCTCCCCTTGACTCTCTTCCATTATGAAGGAAAGGAAAAAACCCAACCTTATTACAAATACTATAGACATGAAGAGCAAATATTCATATTACCCTTGTTCCAAGAAAAAAAGGACAACTAGGAGGCACAGTGGATAGAGAACTGGACCTGGAGTCTGGAGAACTCATCTTCCTGAGTTCAAATCCATCCTCACATACTTCATAGTTGTGTGACCCTGGAAAAGTCACTTTAACCCTCTTTGCCTCAGTTTCCTCATCTGTAAAATGAGGTAGAGAAGGAAATGGCAAACCATTCCAGTATCCATGCCAAGAAAACCCCAAGTCAGGTCATGAAGGGTTGGTTGGACACAACTGAAAAATAACTAAATGACAAAGAAAAAAAGCAAAATAAGGAGAAAATATGTGAAATTATTTTTTAATTTAGTGTGATACTTTACATTTATCCTATTAAATGCCATTCATTGGGCTCCTTGATCTCATCCACCAGTCCATGGGCAAACTAAAGATAGCTCGCTTCAGTGCCAAATAGAACCTTTAACCTAGCCTGTTTTTGTATGATCCATGAGGTAAGAAAGGTTTTTATATTTTAAATGGCTGAAAATAATTGAAAGATGAATGATATTTGGTGACATGTGAAAATGATGTAAAATCCAGATTTCAGAATCTACAAATAAGAGCTTTATTGGAACACAGCCACACTCATTCATTTATGTGTTGTCTATAGCTGCCTTGTGCCACAGTGGCAGAGTTGAGTAGTTGGCATGGAATGTATAAGGTGCTCTCATCACTTCCCCACTGCTGCTCACAGTCCTACAAGTCACACTTACAGCTCCACAGGGTTTTGAGTGCCACGTATTTCATGGTTCTGTGACATCTTATTTTACTTTTATTGCCAGTGAATACTCATCGTGCCAAAAGAAGAGAGAAAAAAATATTTTATTACATTTTTCCAGCTCAGGACTGATTGAGATTGAAATTTTTGTCTGAATAAGAACCTTCCTCATCCACAATTATTGAACACTTTGGAAATTAGCTTTTCTCCAGATGTGAGGTTTCTTAATGAATTCAACCTCAAATTACAAAGCCAAACAGCACTTATGTAGAAAACATATATTGCAATAAAGTCAGTTCAGTGAACACAACTCATATTGTTTGAATCACAAGTAATAACAAACTTCTTTATTACTTCTCATGTTGTCAAAAGTTAAAGAAGTAAGATTTTGCAGTGGGATGTATTTTCCAAGCCCAAGTGTATTCCAGCAGTAGTTTGGGGGCCTCAATGAAAGGGTGAAAGGAATTCTCATATTTCAAAATCCATTTAACTGCAATTGAGGGACTTCCACTTAACCCTCAAAGAAAATTATTAATTTGCAATATAATAACATGCTAAAAGGCAACTTTTAAGAGAAGAATCTGATAGAATTCTGTCAACGCCTTCCAAGTGATGAATATGCTCCATAAATCATATGCCTGGGGACTGACATCAGTGTTTGTTTGGCAGTACTGAGCTGTGTGAAAAGACATTTTCAAATGTGAAATATATAAAATCTCCTAACGGATCAGCGGTAACAGATGAATATTCACAATTAATTTGGAAAATAGGGAGCACTAACTTTGAACCCTAATTAAATAAAATGTTATCCCCAAAGAATTTCATTCTTATTAATAGACCTGTATCACAAAAATCATACTTGATTAGCATTACATTTTGAATTTCATCAATAAAAATTGTCAAAATTTATTTTCTCCCTAGTTGTATCAGTACCTACACACTACCCTCAATTTTGCCTCTTGGCCTGCAGAGCTCGAAATATTTACTATCTGGCCCTTGACAGAAGAAGCTGGCTGACCCTTGATCTAAGCTATAAAGGATGTTTGAATCATCGTGTGTGTCCACAGTCTTTCCCAGGTTTGTATCATATGCATGCTATCTACACCTTCTTCCAAGTGGTTTATAGAAATGTTAAATAGCCCAGGGCCAAGTGCAAATCAAAATTTATATTGAACACTTAATGACTAAGCTTTAGAGGTGGCCACTGAATGGATAATAAATCCACCTATCATCTAATGCACATCTGTCTCTCTTCCTCATAATAGAATAGAAAATGTTATCAAATGCTTTCTTAAATACTGTAGGGAACCAGTATCTTCACTATTCAACTTATACTCCTATCTAAAAAGGAAAGACATGACCTGTTATTGATGAATCTTCTTTGTGATCATTGGTTATGTTCACAATCTATTTCTTCAATAATTTCCAGCAGAACAATCACATCAGGTTTCATTGTCATAATTGTTTATCTAGACATTACATGATGACCAAATATTTAGGTTATTTCCAGTGTTCAGGTAAAAAGATGTTTGCCCGGGGGCATTGCTAAAAAAAAAAAAAGCCAAGTCAATGGGGGCAGAGCCCAGATGGCGGAGAGAAGCAAGGAACTTGCCTGAGCTCTCCTTTATTTTCCCCCCAAACAACAATAAATCAAACCTCTAAACAGATTCTGGAACTACAGAACCTACAAAAAGAGAGACACAATCCTGCTACTTGAGATAATTCAGAAGACTTCAGGAAAGGTCTGTCTCACCTGGGTGAAAGGGGAGGGCAGCTCAACACCTCTCGTCTCAGCTGGCAGCTCATTGCAAAGCTCAGCTCATTGGGCAGCTTGACACTGCTGCAACTGGACACAGCTGAGAGCAGGCAAGAGTGCTGCAGCTGAGAGCAGTAAGAAGCTTGCAACAGTGAACCCTGTGCCCCAGGAGCAGACCTCAACTTTATAAGTTTTAAAAATTGCCTACAACATGAACAAGAAACAAAAAAGGAACTTTACTATTGACAACTTCTCGGGTGAAAGGGAAGACCAAAACTCAAACTCAGACGAGTTGGTCAAAACACTTACAAGTGAAGACTCAAGTGGGAAAATGATCTTGTCTCAAGACCAAAAAACCTTCTTTGAAGAGCTCAAAAAGGCTTTTAAAAACCAAATAAGAAAGGTAGAAGAAAAAATGGAAAAAAGATGGTTGCACAGGAATTTATTGTATTTTATAAGATACCGTTACATGTAATTAATGTAACAAATGTCCTTTCATTCATTTTTTTAAATCACATTAGTTGAAGGAGGGAGAATCAGAGTAAAAGGGTAGTATTAATCTTCATTATTTTTCTAAAGGATTGCCAGATTGGGCTCCAAAAGGATTGCTTCCATTTATAATTCTGCCAGCATTATGATAGTGTGCCCGCTTTCCCACAGCTGCACCAACATGGAATTTCATATTTTATTTTATTTTGCCAATTTGGTGAGTGTCCAGTTCACATTTCCTTGATTATAAAAGGTGTTGAAGCATCTTTTCAGGTGATTTTTTTCCTTCAGAATTTACAAGGATTGATTTCATTCAATCAGTCAACATTGTTAAGGACTTACTGTTTGCTTTGCTGTGATAAATACTTAGAGAAATAAGTTTAGATCAAAGAATATTAGAGTTGTAAAGGATCTCAGAGATCATCTATTGATTCATGTCTGAATTAGAATTCCTTTTAGGAGAGCCCTGGGGCAGCTAGGTGGTGCAGTGGATAGAGCACCGGCCCTGGAGTCAGGAGTACCTGAGTTCAAATTTGGCCTCAGACACTTAACATTTACTAGCTGTGTGATCCTGGGCAAGCCACTTAACCCCAATTGCCTCACTTAAAAAAAAAAAAAAAAGAGAAGAGCCCTGAACATCTGAACTTCTGCTCTAACTGCCAATGACAGGGAACTCACAACCTTCAAAGTGGCCCATTGCATTCAGATCTAAATGTTAGGAAGTTTTTTTCCCCCTGATGTTGAGCTGATACCTTCGTCTCTATGTACATGCAAAGGATGGCTTTTCTGTTGTTCATTCTTCCTTCATTTCTGTCAAAATGGTTTTGAAATTGTTTATGGAGATCTCTCCCCTCTCTTTTTAAGTTAATACAATGATACTTCATACTTTCTGTCGTTGTCACTTATGTCAGATCCTTCAAGATTCAGTTCAAACTCTACCTTCTGCAGGGGGCTGCCTCAGCTCTCTCCACCCCCATTGCTTGTTCTTTCCCTCTGAAATAATTTTCCATCTACTCTGTATGTATCTTATATGCTACGTGGTAAGATCATTGACAGTGAGGATGGTCTTTTAATTTTGTATCTCCATTGTCAGCACACAGCAGATATCAAGTAAATATCTGACTGTTGTCTGCATGTTGTCTCCATTGGAATGTGAGATCCTTCAGGATAGAGACTGTGTTTTGGTGTTTCTTTGTATCCCTAACACTCAGCATGATGCCTTATATGCAGTGCTTAAAAAATGCTAGTTGACTGACTTTTTTTTTTTAGTTGACTGACTTTTAATAAATTCTCCTGCCTGATTTTTGTGGGGTTCCCTCAAATTCTACCACCTCCTAAACATAATTTCATCTTAGTTTTTCTTAATTCACTGTACATTGTTTGCTGACTCTGTGATCTCCCTCATATAGGTATATTGGCATTGTCTATACTAGTACAGGTCTCAACCAATCCATGGCTTCTCCTTCTGTGGGATTCTGGAATATTCCTTCCTAAATCTTGCATGAGGAGGATGGGCAGTAGGCTGGCACACTGAGTATCTTCCTTCTGGTCTTTAAAAAACCCTGGGTGCCAGTACAACAGTTGGGTTGTCCATCTGTTCTCCTTTACTCTTATCATATAACCCACCCACCTCCATTTTCCTGGATGGCAGGCAAGTCATTATTTGTCCTCAGCTCCAGTTTGCTTCCATCCCATTTCTCCATGCTGTGCCAGGATTCACGGGCATTGAGCATACGGTATAAATGTTCAAATTCCTTTCTTCTAAAGTGAAGGACAGGTGACTCTTACCTCAACCACTATAAATTCCTTTCCAGTCTGGTCTTTGGGTGTTTTTAATACTTTAGTCTCACTGATTTATTTTCTTCTGAAAACCTAAGATTCCTGTCCTTGAGGGAATATTTTCCTAGGAACCCAGAGTTAGAAAAGGATATGGAGTGGAATTGGTGGTGGTGGTGGGGTCAGGGCAGGAATTAGAAGACCTATCCACCATCTCCCTGGCCAGAAGAGAATCCCTGCTTTTATTTAAATGATAATGAATTAGCTAGGCAGAACAGGCCATGGGTATACATTTTTAATATATGTTTTAAAATTTCATCTCACTGTGCTCTGAAAACTAGTCACCATTTCACAATCAGAAGGCCCCAGACTGGCCCAAGGGCAACACCACTAGAGTTCCTTTGTGAAATGGTAATATAATTTGTCCCCAAGTACCAGGGGCTAAGTTCACAAATCACACTACAGAGTCAAAAGCAATCTACTAAACCCAACTTTATATACAGTTTATTTCACTAGAGACTGCAATTTTATACACAGTATAAAGGAGCTTCAGGATAGTACACATATAGTTACTGACTGTACTCCTTAAGAACCACATTTTACATTATACAGTATTAAGTACCCTATCATTAAAACAGTATTCCGTGACTTAAAAAAAAAAAACGAAACAAAACCCTACATATAAATGGAGATTTACCATATGCACTGTGCAACTGTTTTTATAACATAGCTGAATCACCAATTGTGAATTAAAATACAACACTGCTATTAGAACACTAGTTTTCAGCTGTGATGTCCCATGTTGTATTAGATCAGATTAATCCCTGTATGAATCTCAAAGTAGTGTTTAGTTCCAGGTAATTGACAGCAGCTTCTAATTAAGATTCCAAATGAAATCTTTTAAAACGAGCAGAATTGGACAGCACATTGCTTTATTCTCTGCTGGTTTGGCCAATAGCCTCTGAATCAAAATAGAAGATGATTTGCATTTATGGATTTCCTGGTGATCAGCCATGAGATGAAGCTCTTGCTTCCCTGACTGAAGAGGCTCCCAGGGTGGCACTTGAATCTCTTGTTGTGGGGTCAGCAGCCTGGGGGAAAGTTGAGCTTGGAGAATTCCAAAGAAGACAACAAGGCCTCTCTGTATGATGCTTCTGATTCTCTTTTGCCCCTGCCTATGCCCATCAAACATACCAAAAGAATACTGCGTTACAACACATGATGTCCCTTCCTGCAAAATGATGTAATAAAGAATGTGCACGTAAACAAGTTTGGAGGATTTCTTCATTTTCCCATTTTGCAGAATGGGGCAGTGGGAGTGTATCAGTTCAGTGAGCAAGAGGATTCCTTGAGGAAAGAACCATTTCACTGTCACACAAAAAACAGCGATCATACTTGTGGATAATTGTTTCCAAGTCTTCTCCCCTTCTCCCTGCACCCCCCCCAAAGTTCATGAATGTTTGTAAATTCAATAAATAGTAGAAAAATAATCCTTTGCTTAGAAATTTTGAGATGCATTGTTTCAACCTATCCTTATGGGTCCCATATAGCAAACTCCAGCTCAATGGATCTTTTAGAAAGCAAGTGGGATCTTGGAAAACCACCCACCCACCCAACCAACCAACCACCCAACCAACCTACCCCAAGGGTTGTCCATAACAGCTGGGTGTATTGCCTTGCTGGGTCCCAGCTCTCATGGATTTACACTTTTCCAGTTAAGGAAAGCTGCATGGCCCTGGCTCCTTGAGACATTCCTCTGGCTCCGCTCGATGAGGCTTTGAAAGTTTCATCCCTGTGTTTGGAGCTCTGCCTTCTCTCCCCCTTTATTCGTGTTATAGCAGGTCCATTCATCAGACTTTATTTCTCCTCCATTTCCAAGCCAGCCTTACATTCTCCTAAATGTAATTTGTTGTTCTAAACCATTTCAAAATGAGCAGAAACTGTGTTTGACCACTCCTAGCAACACCCAGACACTAGTGGTCTCTTCAACATGGATCTCCATCTTCCACAGCCCACCTCCACCCCATCCCCCTCTCCATTTTCTCTTCCAGCTTCTCTTCAAGGGGAAGAAGAGGTTGTCAGCATTCTGCATCCACAGTATGTACTGTCACTGCTGCCTGTAAGTGGTGGTTGTGATGAAGGGTAGGGTGGTGTAATCGGTAGTGGTGGAACTTGTGACTTAGCAGGGCTGCAGTCTGTGGAGGTGTGTCCAGATCTAAATCCTCGTCGTGGTTTCCAACATCGACCCCAGCTGATAAGGGGTCATTGTTGCCCGGAGGATTTTCACTATCTTCTTGGGGACTCATGGTGCTATAACCTGGAGAAAAAAATAAAGAGAAATTAGAGGCTGTTGGGGGTGAGGGGTTCCTTCCTCAATCAAGCAGTGAATGAACGTTTATTGAGCCAGGAATTGACCCAGGTTAGGTTAGACTGTAAGCTTCTTGAAGACAGGGACTGTCTTTTGCCTCTTTTCATATCCCCATCACTTAGCACAGTGCTTGGCACATCGTAGGTGTTTAATAAACATTTATTGATATATTGACTGCTAGGTGCTAAAGAAAGAAACAAAGTGAAATAGCTCCGCCCTCAAGAAGCTTATATTCTGTGGGGGACATTAAACCATTTGATAGGGGTGAGGGCTTTTGACACAGAAACTTTCTTTTTTAGGCCGCTAGGTGGTGGGACTGATTATCAGGAAGACCTGAGTTCAAATCCGGATTCAAACATGGACAAGTCACTTAACTTCTACCTGCCTCCATTTCCATCATTTGTAAGCAGAGGATAAGCAGAGCACCTGCCTCCCAGGCTGTTGTAAGGATCCTAGTACTTAACGTGTTTGCAGCACTTTGCAAACCTGAAAGGGCAATGGGAATGCTGGCTGTTATCACCGAGGAGCTTGTTAGTCTTTAGTAGCTCTGGCTGATGAGAACGGGATACTGGTGCATTTACGAGTACACAGTTAAGTGTCTGTAGGACAGAAAGCCCCAGGCACACATGCTGAGGATGAGGGGAAACAAAAGAATATTCCTCTTCTGCCTCTCTTTATATACAAACAGAGAAGATGGCTGCTATCTAATTCTCATTTCTCTCCCATGATCCAGCCCTGCATCACCAATTACCTGCTGGACGTGCTGCTTGCATGTCCCAGGTGCATCTCGAACCAATTACGTCCCAAATGGCCCTGGCCTCTCCTCCAGATCTCCCTTTCATAATGTCCCTATTTTTGTCCAGGGGACCACGGTCCTTCCAGTTGTCCTTCCAGTTGTCCAAGTTTGCAACCTAGGAATTATCTTCTACTCTTCACCGTCACTCACCCCCTCTCCTCCCCTCCTGCCCTTCTATCCCATGAGGGTGTTATTGACTCCACCCCCGGCACCTTTCATAGCTGTCTCTTCTCCAGTCATTTGACCACCCCCATGACTCAAGTCCTCATTACCCATCTCTCATATTCCTGAAAGAGTCTCCTGATTGGTCTCCCTGCATCCAGGTTCTCCCTTTTCAAGTCATGCTCCATGTGACTACCAAAGTGATGTCCCTCAAGCACAGACCTGATTCTCCCTTTCTTAAGAAGTTTTGTTGTTGTTTCAATCATGTTTGACTCTTCATGACGCCTTCTGGGGTTTTCTTGGAAAAGACACTTGAATGGTTTGCCATTTCCTTCTCCAGCTCATTTTATGGATGAGGAAACTGAGGCAAACGGTGTGTTCCATTTTAGGAACAGCAAGGAGGCTGCTGTCACTGAATCCCAGAGTCCATGGGACCGAGTAAGGTTTAAGAAGCTAGAAACCTGGGCTAGTAAAAGGCTCTGACCGTAAGCCAGAGGATTTGCTATTTGATCTTGACGCGATAGTCCCAGGGGGTCCCTGGTGAGGGTGTGATTAGCCTTGAGCTCTGAGAAGCTGAATGGAGGATAGACTGGATCAGGGAGTGGCTTGATGCAGGGAGAACACCTGGCACAGGCTTGAAGTGACGAGGGCTTCAGGCACAGCAGCAGCCGTGTTGGAGGAGGGAAGGGGGGCGTATTTGAGAGCTGCTATAAAGACAGAAATGACAAGACTTGGCAGCTGATTGGGTATGGCAGGTGGGGAGAGGGAAGAATTCAGGAAGACATCTAGTTTGGGAGCCTGGGTGGATGGATGGCAATATCTTCAACAGTAAGATGCAAGTTAGGAAGAGGTCAAGGTATTTTTTGAGGATAGCAGGCAGGGGTGGGGTTAAATCATGAGGCCAGCTTTAGGCAGGCTGAAGATGTCAACAGGACCCCCAGTGTGAAATGTCCAATAGGTAACTTGATGTGTGAGACTGGAGGTAGGGAGAGAGGTCAGGGCTGGACAAGTCGATCTCAGAATCACACAGTAGGTACTTGTTGAACCTTGTTTGTTTATTGCTTGTTGAATCAAATCAGATTCTCAAGTGAGTTATTGGAAAAGAAGCCGGTGAAATGCACTGAATATTTTCAAAGGAAAGTCTATGGAATTCAGGTCAGGCTAAGAAAATAACTGGAGGCCAGAGGGCCACATGACTGGGAATCGTTACTGCCGGCACAGCACCTCCACGCCGGTGGCTGTTGGAAAGCCAGCAGCCACCAGCGAAGCACTCAGCTAGCTACTCTCTAGATGAGCCAGCTCACCCTGTTGAAAGATTCATCCTTTTTGGTATTCTAAGGAATGTGTGTGAAAAGAAAATGGCCTTGATGATCAAAGGATTCAATTTTGAAGATCCTGACACGTTTTTAAATATTGCAAAAAAAAATCCCTTTCAAAGTTTCCAGAAGCAACAACCCATGAATATTGCCACTGCATTCACAGCTAACATCAATCAGCTTCTTTCAGGGGCTGCAGAATGGATGCATTTGCAGACAGCCCGGCAGAAAGGTTTTGTGGCTCAAAATACAGGCCCCCACGGAGACAAAAAGGGCGATTCTCTCCCTCCAAGCAAACACAGAAAGAACTTTTCGATAGTACAGAAAATACCCTGGCATTAGGAATGGAAGGGGACTGTTTGCTTTGCTTTTTTAAAATTTAAGGAAGCTGAAAAGGGGGCCTTTTGATGTTCATCACACCTCAGGTTTGCAAAGACATGCACATGGAAATCCATACCCAGACAGCATTCAAATGACTGGAAACCAGATAAAGATAACGTATATTCAAACTTTGAAGTGCTAGGTAAGCTCTGGCTATTGTGATTTTTATTATTAATAAATATCATCAACACTGCTAATGATACAAGCCATGTGGCAAGAGGGCAGAGCAGATTTAGGGGAGGCAGTATGCTGGAATAGGAGGTGTGGCCTTAGACAAGTCACCCACAACGAAAGGCTTGGATCAGAGGAATTGTTCTTAGCCTCTGTTGTCTTAAGGAGTCCTTGGCCAATCTGGTGAAGCCCATGGGTACCTTCTCAGAAGAATGTTTTTAAACACATCAAATAAAATACCTAAGATCACAAAGGAAGTAATTATATTGAAATGCAGCTTCCAAATTCTTTCTCTTTCTTCCTTTCTCTTTCTTTCTTCCTTTCTCTTTCTTTCTTCCTTTCTCTTTCTTTCTTCCTTTCTTCCTTCCTTCCTTCCTTCCTTCCTTCCTTCCTTCCTTCCTTCCTTCCTTCCTTCCTTCCTTCCTTCCTTCCTTCCTTCCTTCCTTCCTTCCTTCCTTTTTTGCAGGGCAATGAGGGTTAAATTACTTGCCCAAGGTCATACAGCTAGTAAGTGCCAAATGTGTGAGGCCAGGTTTGAATTCAGGTACTCCTGAATCCAGGGCCGATGCTTTATCCACGGTGCCATCTAGCTGTCCCCTCAAATTCTTAAAAAAAAAAAGCAAGTCCATCCCTTCAGGTTAAGAACCTCAAAGTGGAGGAAGTTTGTGGTCCTTTGACATCTTTGATCCTATTAATACATGAGAGCAGGTTGTGCGTGTTGATGTCAAATATTTTTGGGGAAAAACAGCAACAGAAAAATCCTGCAAATCAGCTGTAATTGGCACGTGACCCCAGTTTTGGCAGGTACCCTGGCTTACAGGTTTTACTGCTGTAACAAACTCCAGCATCCCTGGCTCAGACCCGTGGCCCCTCTACCTGCACTGCTGCTGGAGCCTCCCATTGGGTTCTCTGGCCTAACATCTCCCTTCCCTGACCCAGGCCTGACCACACCATCCCATTTTTAAGAAGTTTCAGTGCCTCCCATCACCTTGAGGACAGTAATGATGATGATGACAAAACAACAATAACAACAACAATAGAGATAATGAGAGCTAGCGTTTATACAGGTTTCAAGGTTCACAAGGTACTTATGGAAGTTAATTCACTTGGTCTTTGCAATCACCTTGGGGGGTAGGGACTGTTATCATCCCCATTTGACCCATGAAGAAACTGAGACATGGAGAAAAAAATTGATAACCAGTCATATGGCTCGTAATTTCTGAGGCAGGATTTGAACTCAGGGGCTCCTACAGACTCCCATTTGGTCCTTAAATCCTTCCCAATCTAGTTCCAACCTCTTTTCCCACATAGATTTCCCATTACTCCCCTTGATGCAGTGTACAGTCTATTTAACCTGGCCTCTCTGTGCTTTACCATACAGAGCATTCTATCTTTAGCCTGCATACACACATTTTTTTTTTAATTTGAAAGCAGTTAATACCACTTTGTCTTTTGGGATGATATAGTGTCCCAAGTGTTAATGTAATTTTAAATTTTAATAACTTCAAAAGTATAAAGGCTGGGGGCAGCTAGATGGTGCAGTGAAAAAGCACCGGCCCTGGATTGAGGAGGACCCGAGTTCAAATCTGGCCTCAGACACTTGATGCTTACTTGATGCTGTGTGACCTTGGGCAAGTCACTTAACCCTCATTGCCCCACAAAACTGAAACAAAACAAAAAAATACAAAAAAGTGTAAAGGCTACAGATTTAGAAGAACATTTGAAGGGCTTGTTACTTAAATTTGTAAAAGACTGGTGTTTCTTATTACTATTTGACATGATTACTATCTCGCACTGCCTCCATGCACTTGTACACACAGTTAATTGTCTGTACTAGAAAGACTATCCCTTGCACCTCCACTTTGCGGAAGCCTTTGTCCTCTTCCAGGATCACTCAAGTGTCCCCAGCTACCTGAGACCTTGTGGGGTCTTCTGTGACCTAACTCAATGTTCTTTCTCTTCCCAGTATACCGAACTATATTCATCCTACTGAATGTGCAGGGTTATGAGGAAGGATGCGCTTAGTGTCCTTGGAAAGAGGAGAATAAATGTGAGTCACAATTCTCCAGGCGAACTGAGAAAGCTCCCTTATTTGTCCTTTGTTGTCCCACTTCCCAGAAGGTCAATACATTGGAACAATCAAGGAGGGCCCCTGATCCATCACAGACTTCAGCCTCAGGGCTGTCCCCAGTGTCCTCATCTCCTTTTTGTATAATCTCTCACTTCCTGCAAGTCTTGGCTCAGGCCCCACATCCCAGGGGAGGCCTGGCCTGAACCCCTTGGGGTTCTTGGTCCTTCCTAGACTTCTTTGTAATTACTTTTATAATCTGCCAAGTACATAGTTGGTGTTTAATAGATGCTCCTTACCTGATTTTTGAACACCTCTTTCTCCCCTTGAGAGCAAGGCCTGTGTTTATTCCCAACACCTTGCATACTGCAGGTACATAATAAAAGTTTGCTTAAGTGAATTTTCTAAAGTCTCTGAGCACTTTCTTCCTGATGTGGTTTTAGAGATAAGTAACTCCTAAGGGAGGAAACTCCTTGGAGCAGTTGAGGTTGGCGCCTTCCTTGTAGTGTAGAACACTATGAGGTTGCCCAGGGCACAGGCAGGTTAGGACTCGTCCACAGTTACACCAGGTGACGGGTCTGACGTGAGTGGAAGGCCCTGAGCCTTGAAGGCTGACTGCACCTCACTGACAAGGTGATGTGGCCTTGGATAGAGCCAGGGTCCTGAAGGTGTGCTTGACTGCAGTGCTACAGGAGGGTGTCCACTGTGCCCTCCCAGGGCGGGCCTGGGCTCCAGGATTGGCTCTAACCACACTCTGACCCAGCTAATGAGGACACAGGAGCATTGGTGGCTCTGGGTGGTGGATTTCTGGAGGGCCCTGCCTGTCCACGTCTCCACTTTCCTCTGATTACACAGTGATTACACACATGCCATAGGGAGAAGCAGTCCCCCCCCCACACACACACCCCTACTGGAATAAAAGGAAGGGAATCAGAAGCATGAACTGAGCTCTGGGGTTTTCCGATATCACTCTGGGTCTGGTGCCCTTCATCTCTTCTCCTTCCCTCAGTGACATCCCTAAGACAAGGGGGCAGTTAATGTGCTACTGCCTTAAACGCTACTCTGGGCTCCTTCCAGGCACCTGTGCAATTTCTGTCAGCGGGCTGAGGGCACAGCAAGGTGGGGGGATGTGGTGCGTGGGCAGGAATGGTTCCCTGTTTCCTCTAAATTTGGAGCTAGCATCCTTGGATGTTAGCAGGCTCTCAAAGGAGAAACGTAGCTTTAAGCCTCATTTTGCACACTAGGATTGGAGACACCATTCCTCAAAGTTCCACGGTCTGTTTAGCGTGAAGTTTGTGAGTTTCACTTCCGGGCTCTCACACATGAACGATTCCAGAACATTGGAGGTAGATCTGGGAGTAGGAATGTCATTTTTAAAGTCAAAGCCCCGAATTTACAAAATAATTTCCCCAGTTCCTCTGAATTAGAATTTTGTCTTCTAGGGATTTTCCGACCGCTGCGTAAATCTATTCAGTTCAATCAGTTTTGCTTAGGCAGCAACATGATAGGTGCATGCACCTGAAATAGGCTGTCTTCAAAAAGCTTGTCTTTTCTTGGGGGGAAATCACATGTACACAGATAATTTAATATAAAATCCAGGTTGTTCCCCAAAAATCTTGATGCAGTTTTTAAGCCATTACAATTAAGCC
Organism: Dromiciops gliroides; assembly: GCF_019393635.1. Taxonomy (NCBI): domain Eukaryota; kingdom Metazoa; phylum Chordata; class Mammalia; order Microbiotheria; family Microbiotheriidae; genus Dromiciops; species Dromiciops gliroides. The sequence continues at coordinate 14,198,113 of NC_057864.1, forward strand.
TCAGAGTGAGGTGGGAATTCTGATGTGGGAGTGAGGAAGGAGGGCGTCCTAAGCAAGGGGCTACAGTCTGTGCAAAGGAGTGGGGGAGGGAGGTGGGATGTCGTGGGTGGGAATAGCAAGCAGGCCACTTTGGCTACATGTCAAATGCCTGGGGTAGCTGCCTGGTCCTTAGCAAGAGCCCTCACTCGGATACCTCAAATTCTCATTCCGCCTCCCCTGAAATACTTCTGGAAAAAGAGAACCCACTAACTCCAAGGAAGCCCAATGCACTTTAGGAGTAATTCTAATGAGAAGAAACCTTTCTACTGAAATGAAATCTGCTGTCCTGTAACTATCCCGCATGCCGGACACATTCTCCCCGCCTCCCCCAGTGCCTAGCATTGTGCTCAGCACATACATAAATGCTTGTCTAATTGAACTGAATCATTCTGGAGGCCACAGGGCAGGCACCCAGACAGGAGGCCCAAGTGTCGGTGACCTCCAGTCCAGGTCCAGCACGGGGCTCTGTCTGAAGGCTGCTGACACAATCATACTGGCCGCAGGTGCATCACATTTAATAACTGTTTACTGAGTGAATGAATCCTAGTGTTTGGGCCAGTTAGTAATGCTGGGGGGTGGGCCACTGTCTAGCCCAGGGGCCAAGGAGCCTGAGGTCTATGAGGGATCACTCTTGATTTTGGAGGGGCCAAGCTGATGAGTGTCTGAGGCTAGATTTAGCCCCAGGTGTGACGGGGTCTCAATGCGGACCCCGACTGCCCTGCTTCTCAATCTCTTTCCCCCTCACGGATCAGCTGAGCTGCTTCAGCGCAGTCATCCTGAGCAGAGAAGAAAGAACTCTAGAGAAAGCTAGAGTGGGCGCTCCTTGAAGCGGAGGCTAGTTTTGCCTTCTCCCATCTCCCTGGCGCTTGTCCTGTGCTCAGTGATAAATGCTTGTTGACTGACCCTGGGACATTATCAGTCTGCCTAGGGGGTCCTCTGGATGACTAAACAGCGTCCATCCTCTGGGCCACTAAGGATGAAGCTGACACAGAACCTTACAGCTGGGCAGTGTCTTGGTGGATGCCACAGCATAAGAGTTCACATGAGGACATGACAGGAATGAATCAAGGGCTCTGATTGGGGACACCCCAAGACCCACAGCTCTGGTCATCTCATCATACAGAGCGGGCACCATGGTGGATTCGGGACTTACCGTGGTCACTCTCTGTCCCCGATCGACCCCAGTACCGTCGCCTCCGCTCCGGGCTATGTGCGTGCCGTTCTATCACAGCTGCTATAAATCGAGTGTTGCTGACTGCAGAAGATAAGGACAATTCATTTTTACTAACAGGCTAATTCTTTATGATATCTCATCAATTTATTTCCCCCAGTGGGCTCATTCAGTGGTAGGGCATCTGTGCTTCTAAGGACGAGTAAGTAAGAGACAGTTTCTATTTTAGAAAAAGACGGTGGAGAAAGCATTTCTAAGGAGGCATGAATATGAAGCCTGAGGAATGCCCAGATTTAGAGGCATGGAATTGTAGAGAGGAAGTCCCCTGCAAAGCACTTAGCCCAACCTACTCATTTTATAGGCAAGAAAAACAAGGCCCAGGACCAACGTAACCTGGGCAGTCAGTCAAAGAGCTAGAATTTGAACCTGGGCCCACTGATTCCTAATCCAGTGCTGTTGGCACAGGCCTCACCTGCCTCAAACTGTTCCTTAATGGTTTTCTGCCATTAGGATCGATGGAAGAGACATAAGAGATGAATCTAGTTCTGACCTCCTTCTTCATAGTTCAGGAAACAAAGCATAGGAGGGGAAGTGACTTACCCAAGGTCACACAGCTAAAAATGAGATGGTAACAACTGTGGGCATTTATATAGAGCTTTAAGGATTTCAAAGTGCTTTACAGATATTGTCTAATTTGATCCTCACAACAATCTTGGGAGGTAGATGCTATCCTTATTATCTACCTAGCTAGCTATCTATTTGTAGATGAAGAAACTGAGGGAAACAGAAGTAAAATGACTTGCTCAGGGTCACACAGATAGGAAGAGTTTAAGGCAGGATTGAAGTTCGGGTCTTCCTGACTCCAGGTCCAATGCCCTATCCCTTGGGCCACTTAGCCTCCTACTCTTATTATTCATGGCTCATAAATGAAGGGTAGGAAAGGAGGGCAGTATCCGGCTCCTTTATTGTCCACAGAAGGAGGTCCATGGAAGCTTGTTGACTTGTCTCAAGTCATTTGGGTGGTTTCAGGGTCAGGATTTGAACTCTAGTCCTCTGAGCCAATGCCCTTTCCCTACCTAGAAATGGAATGGACGTTAGAGAGGAATGTAATCCAATCCCTTTGTTGTAGAGGTAAGGGACGGAGCCCAGAGAGGGGGAGCCTTGCCTAGGGCCATGGAGTGGCAGAGGCACATTTTGAATACAACTCTTAGAAATCCCTGTCCAGAGAACTTCCCTTTTCCCTCAGTGAATGAAAGTCTTTTGCTTAAAAATAATTCATTTTCTCCCCCTGACATATCTATTCAGATCATCAAAAAGAAGAGCACATCCTACAGTGTTAGATTATATTAGGTTAGATTAGAAAAGAAATGAGGAAGAAGAGTTCATGGCATAGTATTTTATTCCAAGGGATTGAAACTCAGCATAAATCCAGTGATGAAAGGAAAAACTCAAGAGAATCACACTCAGTCTTTCAAGGTTTTCCAAGCAAAATAAACAGTCACTCACTTGGCCTTAAGTTAGGGAGAAACAGTAGCAACTAAATAAATGCCCTGAGTCTGAGCATCTTAAGTTGGGATATGGGGCCAAGAGATTCAAGGATGCACCAGAGCCCTGACCCGGTGTCCCATCAGGCAATCAGACAAGGGGCTGCTGTACTTACTGATGCCTCTGTCTTCATGACTGTCATCATCTCTTTCGTCTCTATCGTTCTCCAAGTTGGACATTCGCACTGACATTTCTATCCAGCAATAAAAACAGGAAGACTTTTGGTCAAATTATCTCATCAAAAAAACAAACAAACACTTGCATCGAGGTCCTGCTAGACAGGAGCACTTTACTCAGGGGGAGGGGGAGAGCTCTCTGGGAGGGGGATGAGTAGATTCTCAAGTCCATTGGGGTGGGGGGTGGGGGGAAGGAGAGAAAAGAGATGCAAGACACCCATCTGACTTCCCACTGATTCCCAAAGACCTCTCCACTAAGTCAATGGAAGGGATGGAGTGCTCTGTCCACTTGCCCAGAGTGCTGGACATGGGAGAGCAGGACCACAAGGAGGACTAGGGTTAGGCTGAAAAGCCCCTGGTGACTCTATCCTCAGAGCATCTGTGCAGAATCCCATTCTTAGAGATCCCACGTCAAGTGATAATGTAACATTAGGTGCTCACCATCACCTGGCTACCCCCATCTTGTCCGTTGGGCTTTTGGTGGGTGATTTCATCAGTACAAGGAGCTCCCTTTGGGGAAACTGCTTCTGATCAGGAACCCATTTGGAACTTCTAGTTTTAGAGAGGTTCTTGGGGCACAATGGCCGCTGAGGTGACATGTTCATTGTTACACAGGCAGTCAGTGTCAAGAGAAGGACTGGAACTCAGGTCTCTCACTTCAAGCCTGGCTTTCCATCCACTATCCCACCCTGCCCAAGGTAGACGCTACTTAGAAAAGCAGCAGGGCTTGGCATAAAGAATTCTAGATTAGAAGTCAGGGGATCTAGGTTTGAATTTGGGTTCTGTTCTTTATCCACTGTGTGACCTTGGGTAAATCACTTCCCTTTCTCTGGGTCTCAGCAGTGTTATCTATAAAATGGCAGGCTTGGATTATATCCATGATTTATTTCTAAACATAAGATCATATGATGATTTCTATGATAACCCCAAGGCGGTCAGGTGGCACCATAGAGTACAGAGTGCCAGGCCTGGTGTCAGGAAAACTTGTCTTCCGAAGTTCAAATCTGGTATTTACTAGCTGTGTGACCCTGGGCAAGTCACTTAAACTGATTGCCTCAGAAAGAAAGAAAGAAAGAGAGAGAGAGAGAGAGAGAGAGAGAGAGAGAGAGAGAGAGAGAGAGAGAAAGAGAGAGAGAAAGAAAGAGAGAAAGAAAGAAAGAGAGAGAGAGAGAAAGAAAGAGAGAAAGAAAGAAAAAAATGAAGGAAGGGAGGTAGGGTGATTTCTCTTATTAAAGCCTTTCACCTCCTGAAGAAAAGTGACAAAGCAGTCTGCTTTTCTGGTAACACTGGTGAGGCTGGAGGGTGGGCAGAGGCAAAACCAGGGTGTCATAGGCTAATTACATGAAGGTCCCGATACCCAGCAGTAGGTACTCATAATAATGAGACACGTCACAAGGGCTCTGCTGGTCTGGGGAGACGGGATGCCCACGTGTTCTTAGTCACCAGCCTGGCACAAAACCACGAGCGGCTCCTTTCCACCTTTCAGGAGAGGAAAGAATTCTTGTGGTTGTGCTTGGTATCTCTGACTAGCCTGAGCAAAGTCCCCTGAAGGGCTGCTTGGAGCCAGACAAGAAGGGCCAAGCTGCTGGGGAGCCCCTGGAGAAGCCAAATGAAGCTCTCAGCAAAGGCTTGCCGGTCTCCCACTTGAAAGGAATTAGGAGAGGATGCAAAGAGAGAATCAAACCCAGACGTCAGGCAGGTGAACATTTGCATCTACAGAGAAAACAGGGCCCACAGCACCCGCACTATAATTTTCCTGGCTACTCCTACTCCCAGACATGAATTACATGCCCAAGTCTGGAGCAACTGGGTAAGGTGATTGCAGCTCTCCTTGGAGCAGTTTGAGAGGCTGACCTCTGGGAGGTGTCAGGGCAGCCCGATGAAGCCCTCGGCATCAACGGGTGGGGGCTGAGTCAGAGTCTTTAGCTTACCCTGGGCAGCCAGAGGAGACATATGCTGATGGCTTCGGCGGTGAATCTGGTGGCGGTAGGCATAGACGGCCAGAACAAGTACCATGATGCATCCCATGATCCCCCCTGCAACTGGTCCCACAGGGGCGCTCTTGACCATATTCAAAGTGATCACTTCATCACCTTTGTTAAAAAACAAACAGATGCCAGGTGAGTGCCGTGTGACTGAGAAAGAGCAGACGAGAGAAAGAAAAGATCAGAGAGCGTCTCATCTTAGCAGGACATGGGAGGGTTTGCTCTGTGCGCCTCTCAGGCTAAATCGCAGGAACACCTTGCTGGCAGACCAGCCTATGACACAGGGCAACAAGGGGGAAAGTAGGACAGAACAAGTAGATAGGGATGCTGAGTGGTGAAGGTAATTCAATGGCTGATAATCACCAAGAATAGCTTTGCCTGACTGAACCAGGAGTGAGGCTTAGAGTGTCAAAAAATCTTGACTGGGTAGAATTCTGGGCCAAATCTAGCTTATTCTAAGAGGGATCAGTATAAAGTCTTATACATGGGGTCCAAAAATTAACTTCCCCAAAACAAAGTGAAGCCATGTGGGCTCACTTCCATTCTAAAATGATTCAAGTCTTCCCTTGTCCTGGACTACAGTGAGTAGACTGCAGGTTCAATGGTACCAGGGCCAAAGCTTACCACACTGCTGTAGGTTAGATTTTTAAATAAATAATTGGTGGTTGATTGATCAGTGGGGATTAACTATGAGTTGATAGCCAGGAACAGCTAACATGGTCTTAGGTTTATCAGGAGTGGCACTGATTTGGGCGCTAGGGAGATGAGAGGCCCTCTCTACTCTGTCCTGGTCAGACCACATCTGGAATACTGTATTCACCTCTGAGGATCACATCAGGAGAAGGATACTGATGAGCTGGGAGTATCTAAGAGGACAGCCACGATGGTGATGCTCCTCAAGAACATGCCATGTGAAGACTGGCTGGGGGGAGATGGGAACACTTAAGCTGAAGAGGAGACTTACAAGGATCATGTCCGCTCTTTTGTGTATTTGAAGGGATTAGAATCATCCTGTTTGGCTCAAGAGGAAAGAGCTTGAAGTAAATGTGGGCATTGACAGTACAAATAGGCCCTTTGGTCCTGATATCAGGGAAACCTTGCCAGCAATTGGAGTTGTCCCGAAGTGGGAGGGGAACGTCTCAGGAGGCAGTGAGGTCACTGTCATAAAGGACATAGGAGGAAGCGTGTTGACCACCTATTTGCCCCGGGGTATCAAAGAAGGCGTTCCTTACAGCTGGGGCTGAAATTAGGTGTCTTTTTAAAATTGTTAACTGTATTTCAATGTAATTGGCTTCCTTTGTAATTGTATGCATTTAAAAACAAAATTTCCCAGAGTGCCCAAGGGGGACACGACCAAACAAAGGCTAAGAACCCCCATTGTACAGGCAGGTGAGCCCAGGTGAGCCCAGACATCCCTTCTCACTCTAGAGCTATGAGCCCTTGAATGACAAGTGATCAGCCAGGTTTCACCCCCAATCCCCTGGAGCAGAGGACTCATGAACCTCCCAAAATGCCCTTTCCATCTTTCAGGGAGCTCTTCTCAGGAAGCTCTTCTCTGTATTGAGCCAAAATCCACCCCTTTTAGCTTCCTTCCCGGTCTGCTCTCTGGAGTTAGGTAGAACATAGTTTGATGCCTTTTCTAGAATTAGCAAATCTAGGGCTGTAAGGGACCATGCCTAGTCCAGTGCCTGGCCCATAGTAGACATTTATTTATTTATTTATTTATTCATTTATTTATTTTTTTTGCGGGGCAATGGGGGTTAAGTGACTTGCCCAGGGTCACACAGCTAGTAAGTGTCAAGTGTCTGAGGCCGGATTTGAACTCAGGTCCTCCTGAATCCAGGGCTGGTGCTTTATCCACTGCGCCACCTAGCTGCCCCTTTTATTTATTTATTTATTTATTTATTTGTTTGTTTGTTTGTTTGTTTATTTATTTATTTATTTTTCATAGTAGACATTTAATAAATGTTCATTGATTGACCGAATGACCTCAGGGGTCATTGAATCTAACTTAGAAATGAAAAAAAAGAATCCTCTCTCCAATATCCCCAACAATAGAGAGACAGTATGGTCCAGTGGAAAGAGCATGGGCACCAGAGTCAAAAGACAAGTTCAAATTCTATATCTGATGCTTACTATCAGTGTGAACTGTGAGTGCCTTGGACAAGTCTCTTACCCTCTAGGGTAAGACAAACTTCCTAATCTATAAAATGAGGGGCTTAAACTCAGTGGTCTCTGGGTCCCTTCTAGCTCTAGACGTTTGGTCCTCCTAGAGTACTTAACCCCACGTCCTCAATTATAAAATAGAGGCTTGAACTGGATGGCCTTTGCGGTCCTGTCCTGGTCGAAATCTGTGATAATGAGCCACCCAACCTCAGCTTCCTCCACTAAGTGGCGCAATGCCACGTAAACTCCTTGGGAGTCGAGATTGCTTTGTATTTCTGTGTGTGCCCTAGCATAGTACGAGGCACACAGTAGGTGCTTACTCAGTGTGTGTTGCTTGATCGATTCCAGTTCTTGATCTATGCCTCTCTGAGAGTGGTACCCACTCTCCAAGGCAGCCCATTCTACTTTGGGGATCTCTTGTCATTGGCATTTCTTTCCATTTATTGAGCCTAAATCTACTTCTTTGCAAACTCTCCTGAGACAGTCCTTTAAATGCCCAGAGATCACTTCCATCCTCAGTTCTATTGCCCAGTCCTCATTCTAGCCTGGCCTTCAGTGCCCTCCCCAGCCTGGCATCCTCCTTGGCGCATGGTTCCAGCGTGCTCCTTTCCTTTCCCCAATGGGCACTGAGACCAAGTCTCTCCATGTGAGATTCTCTTCCTGTGCAAATTCTCCTCGGGAACTTAGCCAGACCCCTCTCTCCCTTGCCACGTCCTTTCCTTGGATTATATTTACACACATCCCTATTGTATCCTCCTCACTGGCCCTCAATGCTGGAGCTATTTCATTTGGTTTGATATCCCCAGTGCCTAAGGGCACGGTGCTGAGTACACAGCAGGTATTCAATAAATATTTGATGATAAGGACTCAGAGCAACCTTAAAAAGAACAATGTAGCACAGTGTCAGAGCGCAGCTAAGTGGCACATTGGATACAACTCTGGGCTTGGAGTCAGGAAGACCTGAGTTCAAATCTGGCCTCAGATACTTACTAGCTATGTAGCCCTGGGCAAGTCATTTAACCATGTTTGCCTCAGTTTCCTCATGCGTCAAATGAGCTAGAGAAGGAAATGGCAAACTACTGCATTGTCTCTGCCAAGAAAACCCCAAATGGGCCATGGAAAGGACACGACTGAAATGACTGAACAACGACAACAAAAATGTAGCAAAGAGAACTAGAGTTTGGGGGGTGAGTTCAAATCCTAGATCTCCTGCTCACTATATTATACGCTATCTTGGGCAAGTGACCCGACATATCTGGGTCTCAACCTTCCTCCTCTGTAAAACAAGAGGGTGCATGTACCCAGATCGTCTCTTTCTTGCTTGAAATCCAATGACTTCCTTATCAGGCCTCCAGTTAAATTAGGGTGAAACCCATTTCAGAGCAGTGGCAAAGGCAATCAGCTGTCCCTTGGCCTTCATTTCCTTCCAGTCCTCATTCTCTGCATCATCTTTTAGATGAGGGCAAGGGGATATTTGAGTCCAGTGTTTGGATAACAAAAGAAAACAAGATATTTGTCGATTTGATTGGGATGTGGCCCAGGCTGGATGCAGACCAGCCTGGTCCGGCCAGCTCAGAGCCCTGGTGGATTATCTCCTCCCTTGGTCTCATCCAAGGGCTCCTGCAGAGCACTTTACAACCTCATAGCTTCCTCGCTACGTGGTTGGTGTACACTGAACTCACCGTTCAGCACAATCAAGTTTTCTGCACCAGAAAACCAGCCTATGAGAATCCACAGGTTCCAACGGCCTCAGTCTTCTCCCTGCTTTATAAGCAACCAGCTGGGGAAGCAATTGTCGGCTCACTGGGGGGCTGGGCCAAAAGCCACTGGGAGAAGGGATTAAGGAGGCATGGAAGAAGCTCATTGTGCACCGCCAGCCCTGTCATGTAGGTGAGAGCAACAGCCTCCGATGGCCTTCCTCAGGCTGCCTGGTGCCACCTCCCAGTGCTAGACCTGAGGCATTACCTATCACTCCCATGTCGTCCACATAGGGGCTCTTGGCACCCACGATGCCTCCGAAGCACTCTTTCTGGGGTGCACAGTAGGACTTCGCCAGGTGTGTTTTGCCGTCGCTGTCTACCATGCACCACTCGCAGTCCAGCACGCCAAAGCAATCCCTAGCAGAAAGCGGGAGGTTTCATGTCACTCCTTTGTGAGATGAAAATACCCTGTAGGCCCAACATCTGCTGCCCCCCTCCCCACTCCAACCTCTGGTGCTTTGGGAACCGTCGCTCCAGGCCTTCCCCCATTCCCTTGGTTAGGGTGGAGGCAAGGGGATGACTGGAGAGGGTTTAGTGAGACTGGCATGCTGCCCAGAAGAGGCCCTGCTGCCCTCACAGCTTGGGACAAGGCTCTGCCTACTGCTGACATGTTACGGTGGCAAGGGCCCCAGCTCCTGAGTCAGAGTACCTGGATTCAAATTCTCCCTCGGCCCCTGTTACTTGTGGAATCTGTGTTGGTCATGTGACCTGTCGAAGGTGTCTCAGCTACCTCATCTTTTTTGGAGGGGTCAGAGGAGATGCCTCCCAGGTCCTTTCTGTCTCTAGAGCAGTGGTTTTCATACCTTTTGGTCTCAGGACCTTTGTACTCTTAAAATTCCTTGAGCACCCCCCCCACAAGAGTTTTTGCTTATGTGAACTACATCTATTGACATTCATTACATAAGAAATTAAAGCTGATAATCATAAACGTATTTAGTAATCCTTTAAAAAATAATAATAAAAACAATTATATGCTAACATAAATCACATATTTTTTATTAAAATAGTGATATTTTCCAAAACAAAGAAACATTTATTGAGAATGGCATTATACACACACACACACACACACACACACACACAAACACACACACACAGACACACACATTCAAATCACTCTAATGTCGGGCCTAACAAAAGACAGATGGACTCTCATATCTGTGTCTGCATTTAATCGGTTGCGGAATGTTGTTCTGCTTGAAGAATATCAAGAAAATCCCATCTAGCACAGATATGTAGTTGGACAAGGGAGGAGTATTTTAATAAGCAAATCCTATCTCTGTTACTATAACAACAATCTTAATAATTATAAAATAATCTTTAATAATATAATTTATAATCATAATAATACTATTATATCATAATACTCTTGATAACAGTAATCTCTGAATTACTATAACAATAGCTTGGATCTCACAGACCCCCTGAAAGGGTCTCTGGAGATGCTTATACCACACCATGAGAGTTCTCCTTCTCAATGTTTCAGAAAGGGACTCCGTTCCGGAGTAGCCTCATTTACAGACCCAGATGTACAACACATGGAAGCCAAATGAGCTGCCCTAATGACTTGACTTCAGGTAGCATCTCCAGGCTCCCATTCAGTCTCTTTTTCTCTACTTCAAATGTAACTCTTTTAAAATTAATTTTTATTGCTGTCCTTTGTTCCTATGTCATTTTCCTTGTCAATATATTCCTTCTCCTTTCCCTACTTACTCATCCATCCCTTATAAGAAGGGAGGAGAAGAAAGAAAGCAAGCAAGTAGCTTAAAAAAGGGACACATAGAAAGAACCTGACAGTGTATGCCATATTCCACAACCCTGGCCCCCCACCTCTGCAATGAAGGGAGTGAGGTGCACATCCTCATCTCTCCTCTCAAGCCAACTTAGAACATTATAACTTAGGTTCATTTTTCCAATATAATTCTAAGGAGTTTGGCGTATGGTTTCTCAGCTCATAGCAGGAGAGATGGGGTTGAAGTGCAATAACAGTTGGTGGCATGAAAAGACAGCTAGAAAACTGATCATGAGGGAGGAGATGAAGACCAGATTTAACCAGACACAATAACTCATCCTGGGCCAGAGTTTCCAGTAAATTCCAGGAGGATGGAATCTTCCCAAGTAGAATACAAGCTCTCTGAAGTCAGGGAGCAGGTTTATGAATATCAGGGCAAATGCTTAATGAATCTTTGCTAAATAGAATCGTTTCAAGCTCCCGCCAACGGCCTTTCTTTCCAATGACTTTATTAACTTTCACTCTATACCTACTGACTGGTAATGAGAAATGGATACTAATGGCCATCAGGCTTGGTATAGTGGGGGAAACACTGGCTTTGGATCCGCTAGGGGGTGCCACAGTGCACAAAGCCCAAACCTGGATACAGAAATACCTGAGTTCCAAACCAGCCTCTGACACTTACTGGCTGGGTGACCCTGGGCAAGTCACTTCACCTCTGTTGGCCTCAGTTTCCTCAGCTATAACATGGGGATCATAATGACACCAATCTCTGAGGGTTGTGAGGATACAATATCTGTGACGTGTGTAACAGTGTCTGGGACAAGTTCTTGTTCCTTTACCCTCTTTTGGCACCCAACGGCTTGGATTCAGACCCTTCCCCTGATGCTTACTGCCTGTGTGGGCTCAGGTGGGCAAAGGGTCTCGGAAACCTCTAATTTCTAATTCACTTGCTAATTCTCGCCACATCACATTCCCCTAGAGCATTAGGAGGGGACTTTGGATGTGTGCGGTGGAGGAGGGGTTGACAAGTCCACTTGCTGGGTATTAAAGCAACTCCTTGTAGTGAGTTCTAGCTCAGCAAGTCTGGAATGTACCTAGAGTGAGCATGGACAGAAGCTTACCCGCTTTCTATCCTCTGATTGCACCTGCTGTTGACACACTGGGGCAGGGCATCTTGCAAACCAGGGTCAATGGCTGTGTACGTCACTGGCTCCTGGTGGACCTCACAACTTGGGTTTCTGTTTGGGGAAAACACGGAAGTTAAAACAAACACAGTTATTCTCAATTGACCAGCCCCACCCCTCTACCACGAGCTGGGCAAATTTTTAGCCATGGCAGATGAGCAGAAAGCAAGTTCTATGAATGCTGATTAAATACAGGACTTGTAGTTGGGAGATAAGTTCAAATTCCAATAGATGTGCCATGGATGGAAAGTCCCTGGACCTCTCTGGTCTTTGGTTTCTTCATTTATAAAATGAGGGTGGGCATACTGCTTCATAGAGTTGGGAGGGAATCATTTGGTAGAACTCAAAGTGCTAAGGACACAGGGTGTTAGAATGGAAGATCTGACTCTGAAATCAGAGAGACTGGGTTCTAGTCCTGGCCAGCTCTTGAATCAGACAATCTAGATTCTAGTCCTGGCTGGTTCCAAAATCAGAAAGTCTGGGTTCTAGTCTTGGCTGGCCCCAGAATCAGAGAACCTAGGTTATAGTCCTCATTGGACCTGGATCTTAGTGCCAACTTTTCCCCCATTCTCCCCATGTGACCTGTGTTCAATACTTTTCACTTGTCTGTGCCTTGATTTCCTTATCTCTTAAATGGGAGAACTGGACTGGATGATGCCTTAGGCCCTTTCCACCTCTAAATCTATGAATTGGTCACTCTGTAAGTAAGAGTTTTAATTTTGTAAATGGCACATATATGGGAAATGCATTGGGGTCCCTTCACTGCAAAGCCTGGAGGTAGACTTCCTCAGGAAGTACCTAGGAGATTCATAGAACTTGGACTGGATGATTCTCAGATGCCCTCCCACTTTCCCACTAAGATCCTGGCTTCATTCTTCCTTGGGATGAATCATTCCCTGTCCCTCCCCAAAGCAGCCAGAGGCACAGCCTGTCCGATTCATTTTTACCTGTTCTCTGCATTGGTGAGGTTGCCAGTACATTCATTGACCTCCAAAGGGCATTCACAAGGACATTCACATTCATTCTGCTCCATTCTTGAAAACAAAAATTGAAACAACCATGCACAGAGTGTCAGCAAGAAATTAGATCATGATACACAAAGGGAAAGGGAAATTCCAAGATAAAAGGGTGCCCAGGCCAATTGGAATGGCTTTAAATAGTTGAGGGTAGAGCACAGAGAAATGTGGATTTGTGATTTCATCTGTATGGAAATCCTGGCGTGGAAGCTCCCTTCTGCCAATAAGCATTTTTGAGCACCTACTTTATGTAAGGTGCTGGGGATACAAAGAAAAGTGACATTCAGTCCCTGTTCTCCAGGACCTCCCAGTCTAATGGGGGAGACAACATGGAGATAATCAAGTACAAACAAGACATGGGCAGGATAAATTGGAGATAACAGAGGGAAGGCACTGGCAGTGTAGGGGACTGGGCAAGGCAAGTGCTTACCACTTCTACTCTTAGAGAGAAACCTGGTTGGGGGGAGAGGTTAGAGACTGACTTTCCCTAGGGTCGCCCAGCTAGGAGGTGTCTGATCTTCCTGACTCCAAGCCTAGCCTTCTGTTCATCCCACCACGTGACTTCTCATTCAATATATAGTAACTTAAAACATTTTCCTCTGAATAAAGCTGGCCAAAGCAGGCCAGATGTGCTCCAAAGGCAGGGTGTGTTTCTTCTTCAGCATCATCTCCCAGATTCCACTGGTCCTGCCCTCCAAGATCTTGTTAAAAATGCCTGACACCCGTTTTTTTAATTCACTTTTTTAAAGGCAGGAAAAAATAGGAGCCTCCCTTGCTTGGGGGGAGTCTGGGGATTCTCATCCCTCTTTACCTGTGACAATTCAGACAGAGCCTGTCCACCATGCTGCAGGCACAGAATGCCAGAGAGTCACAAGTCTCATTGACGATCCCGACAAAAGCGTTGGTTCCTGGGATTCTCGTCAGTCGGTATTTGGAACAATGACTGCCATGAACGAGGTTTGTCAGATCCCCCTGGAGAAGAACCGATAGGTTTTAGAGGGGTCGGGGGACTTGCTTCTAGGGGAGAAGGGAAGGGCTGGGGAAAGAAAGCATGCCTTTATCAAGCACCTGCTATGTGCTGAGGGCTTACAGAGGGGATCTCATTGGAGAGGCAGACACTTGGCCTTTGTGGTCAAAATAACTACCCAGTCCCCTGCTAATTGGACCTGCCCACTTAGTGCAGCTCATTAACCACCTCCCTTCGCCAAACCAGCTGTCATCATAACAGAAATCCGTGCAAATCAGTGCAGTCTCCTGTTCAGAAAGTTACCCTACCTAACCAGAGGAGACCTTTTTCTTGCACAGAAATAACGGTTTCTTTTCCTGTAGTAATGAAGTGAGCCCAAGATTTATTTGAACTGATTCAGATCAAAATAATTCATGTAAAACACTTGGCAAACCTAAAAGAGGTGTATCATTATTAATGATTAGTTGTTATTATTGTTAATTAATAAGTGGAACCCAAAGAATCTCATAGTGACTACAATAGTTAATGAGTCCGCTGAGAAGCACTTATTAAGTGCTGGCTGTATGTTAGGCACCGGGAATACAAAGACAATGTATGTGAACAATGTAAATGGCAAGAGAACTGAGCGAGCCAGGGATGGTTGAAGAGAAGGATGGTGAGATAGAACCCTCTCCTTCGGCAGGGGGAGAACATGGCACTTCTGACCAGATGGCATCACTGTATCCTCAGGCTTAGCTTGACAGCGGTTTTTCTTTCTTACAAGGGAGGTTTTACTGGGAAAGGGAGAGAGAGGCAAGATCCCCAAATGATGCCAAACTGAAAGGCACCAATAAAGATTCTTGTCAAAAGAATAAGAGTTGCCAGCATTCAAGGTTTGCAAAATGTTTTCCATGGATTCTGTCATCCGCTCCTCACAACAACCCTGGGAGATGGGTGCTATTATTATCCCCATTTTACAGATGAGGAAACTGAGGCACATAGAGGTTAATTAACCAGGGTCACACAGCTAGGAAGTGTCTGAACCCAGATTTGAACTTAAGTCTTACTGACACCATATCCCACCTTCTCACCACTGCACTGCCTGGCTCTCTGATGGAAAGAGCTCTTTGAATGAGAGCAGAGTGATGGAGGAGAGCAAATTATCGAATGGCAATAACATTATAAAGAAAAAACAACCTTGAAAGACTTTAGCACTCAGATCAAAGCACAGACAAAGCCCAGTTCTAGAGGATACTACCCACCTCCTGCTAGAAAGATGATGAAGAGAGAAGGGACATGTATTTTTGGAAGTGGCTAATGTGGGGAATTGTTTCACTGGACAAATATAGATATTTGTTAGGAGGTTTTCTTTTTCTGCCTTTCTTGTTCAATTTGGGGAAGTAAATGGGCAGGAGAGAAAACAAATGCTTGTTTTAATCATTTGTTAAAAAGTACTTTCTTACAACAAAGTATTATTTCCATTTTCTAGATAGGAAAACTGAGGTTCAGTTAAGTGAGATGACTTGCTCAAGGTTGTTCGACTAGTAAATCTCAGGTTTGGGATTCGATCCCAGGCCTTTTGCTTCCAAATCCAATTTGCTACAGCTGATTTAGCTGCCTCATTGATCAAACACAGTGCAGGGGAGGTTATCTGACATTTTACTTCAGGAGTCTCTAGCATTTAATTTACCCACATCAATCACCCTGCTAGTCCTTATTGTCACCAAGTATGTGCTTTAGAAGAGGCATGCTAACTTTAATATGGACCTAAGCAAAGGTAACTAGCCTCCTCCCTAGCTTAGTGCTCCATCCAGAGTAAAAAGGAAAGGACTGATAGGTTGCTGTAGCCCCATTCCCCTCTGTGATGGTGTCTAACCAAGGATTCAGCTCCTTTGTACTAAGAGGCTGAGCAACGCTGAGAAGACGTGAACTAAAGATCCCAAAAGGTTAAACAAATGCCCACAAAGCAAAGGAGGCCAATAGAATCACATGCACATAATTAAAGCAGGACTCTGGGCTAGCCAGACACTTTCTGCTCCAAAACCTATTGGAGGGGAATGGAAAAGTGGGGAGGCGTGGAAAGAGGATGCTGGGAAACTCACTCACCACAAGACTGGTATTAAATTTATAAAACCTCTGCACTGTCCTGTCGCTGAAACTGTTACACAGATTTTTCTTGACAAAATTGGGGTGGTTCAGAATGTCATTTGCCACCAGAGGCTCCTGCAAGGTAGAAGGAAAGAGATGGTCAGCTGGGCAAGTGCTCAAATGGCTACAGTGTGGGGCAGACCCTGTGCTGGCCACTGGAGAAGCCAAGACACACAGCAGCCTTGCCCTCAGAGAGCTTACCCTCTACTCAGGGGAAACAACAGGCACACAGATAAGGAAATACAAAAATACAGGGAAAGGGTAGAAAGTCGTTCCAGCCAGGGGAATGCAGAGGGGGTGATCACTGGGGGAACAGGAACTGACACTTGAAAGGATCTGGGGGAGGCAAGGAGAGTGAGCACTCTAGACAGGAGATACAACCTGGGCAGAGCCACAGGGACCAGAGATCAGATATGGAATGTCTCATAAGGGGAATGGCAATTAGGGCAGATTGGCTAGAATGTAGAGGTGCTGAGGGACATCCCGGAAAGACGAGGAGAATTAAATGGTTTTTAGTGCTAAGCAGATGAGTCTGCATTTTCTTCTCCCTATAGCCCCTGAAGCTTCTCGCCCAGGGCAATGACATGTTTAAGGAGCACCACTATGGCAGCATCGTGTAGGAATGAATGGGCTCCCCCTCCCTTCTCAGCTGATACCTTGTGTGTGATGTGCTGCTGTTCCACAGGAGCGTGGCCTTTGGGGTCGATGAGTGTCGGGTGGGCCACCAGATAACCTCTGTCCTCCATGATGAAGCACCTGCTCCCAAAAAGTCACATATCTCATTGATCCAAGCAAGGGTCAAGGGAGTCAAAAAACAGTTTCCTGGCAACTCTGAAAAGGAAGACTATGCAGAGATCTAGGCTCCTGAGGTTACAAGGCAAGGCAAATCAACAGCCATTTATTAAGTGCCTTTTGTATGCCCGGCACTGTGCCAAGCTCTGGGGATAAAAAGAAAAGCCAAACCAGTCATTTGGGGAAGAAAATCATTCTTGCTGGTGAGGTGGATCTCACAGGATGCAAGCCAAGGGGACTATGAAGCTGGAACGGGATGTTATGTCGATCAGTAACACCAGTGGAATCCATCCCCATTTAAAGCAAAACAAGGGAGTAAAAGCTGTCATCACCAAGGTCTGAGCAAAACGGACGGACCAGCCAGGTGACAAGAACCAGAGTAACCACTGTCCAGCCCATGTGCTCTGCTAGTACCATCAGACTATGATGAGAAAGCCAGGCAGGGCCCCCTATCCATTATTGTTGCTGAGTCATTTCAGTCGTGTCTGACTCTTTGTGACCCCATTTGGGCTTTTCTTGGCAGAGATACCAGAGTGCTTTGCCATTTCCTTCTCCAGCTCATTTTACAGATGAGGAAACTGAGGCAAATAGGGTATAATGACTTGCCCAGCATCACACAGCCAGTAAGTGTCTGAGCCTGGATTTGAACTCAAGAAGATGAGTCTTCCTAACTCCAGATGTGTCCTTTTAAATATCTGGAAGGTAAAGTCTTCCATTCTTCAGAAATTGAACAGCTGCCTATGCTGGCTTCTCATCTTCCTACCACCACAGTCTCTTAGGCCTAACACCAATAACACGACTCAAGAAAGAAAGACAGAAATGGGAACTCTTATCTTTGCCAGAAATGTCTGATTTCTAATAGAACAGAAGCTTTGGAGATGACCTTTGTCACAGACAGACTTTATGCCAAAGACTGTGTCTATCTGACTGTGTATGCCCTGGGGGGTCATGCTGAAGTAGAGAAAGCCACCATCCCCCAAAGAAAAACTCTGGGCACACCCTCACTTTACTCAGAGAGTAAAGACTCTCTGAGAAGTTATATATAATACTCATGGATTCCTAGGACCTTCCCCACCCTTCTTAGTTTTGTGGCATTTGAGCCCAATGGTGGCAGGAACTAGACAGGCTTACCGTATCTTGTTGCCGCCATCTTGGTTACAAACTGGTAACAGGTCCATGAGAACTTTGTAGAAGTATCTCAGTGTGAAGTCAATGCCCATCACTGCCACAGTGTGCCCAGAAGACATCTGTGAACTTTATAGACAAAGAAACAAAAGGCACCAAATGAATACAAGCACTCCCAAGTACTTTCCAGAGTTGTGTCTGCTCTGCATCAAGGTTGAGCACCGCATTCCACATACAGAGGATCAGTTGAGCCATTGGCTTGACATAGCCTGGAGATCTCCTGAGAGGAAATGAGGGGATACAGACATGTCTAAATTAGAGGAATGGCATTCCTCTAGCCTGGGATCAAGCTCCCACACTTGGAGTCCTGAGTCTGAGAAGTGAGCATTCATTCACCTGATCTTGGCTGGATAGCAGGAACTGTGCCAGGCTGGTGCAAGTGAACTCTCCTGCCCTTCCCCTTCCCCCACCCTGCTCTCTGACTTGTAGAATGTGAATCTAGCTTGTGGAACATGAATCAAGTCAACACTCATTCTTTCTGACTCCCCCGTTCAAAACACTTATCTCTGTCTACCACTCCCCAATACACATGTTATCATCCTCTATTGGAATGCAAGCTCTTCAAGGGCAGGGTCTTCCTTTCTTGTTTGTATTTCTACCCATAGTTCCTGGCTGGCACATAGTAAGAACTTAATCGATGCATTTTCACGAACTCATGAATTTGTGATATATAAGAACATCCATCCACCCATCCATCATCCATCCATCCATCCATCCATCCATCCATCCATCCATCCATCCATCCATCCATCCATCCATCATTCATCCATCCATCCATCATCCATCCATCCATCAAATAGTTGGTTGTTGTCCTTGCTCAAAGAAGACCAAGATGACATCATCACGGCAGGGTTTTCAATATAACAGAGCGGCAGTATGATGTAATGAATGGAGAGCTAGACCTGCAAATTGTGATGCAAGGAAAGTAGTTGGAAAGCATTAGGTGGTATATAATGGTCAGCTCTTATAAAGATGTGAAGCAAAGAAATGAAGAGGCAAATGATGACGGTTCCTATTCAATCTCTGTCTCTTTTTAGTAATGGCCAGTCCTGGAAGGGCAGGCTTCTCCCCTATACTCTTGTTCATCTGGAGAATAGAATGGATAGAATCACAAAATATCCAAGTTTGAAGGAGCCTCAGAGGCCAACTAGACTGAGCCAGATCTGAACAAAAATGTCTTCCAAACATTCGGCCTCTGCATGAATTCCTCCAGTGATGGGAAGCTCCCTCCATTCCGAGGCAGGTTTTCTTTACCTTGAGCCGATATCTGCCTCAAGTGAAGTCTAGATTTGCCCACCTGTAACTTCCACCCATGGTTCCTAGGAAGACCCTCTGGGGGCTGAGAAGAATAAACCAAATCCTCCTTTACTATGAGAGCCCTTCAACCTCCCCAAGCCAAACATCCACAGTTCATTTGACTGAGCTTGCTTTGGCACGGTCTCCAGTGCTCTACCCATCTCAGCTGCTCTCCCCTTGATGAGCTCAACTGTCAAAGGCCTTTCCAATGTGTATCCCCCACCCCAGCTTACACTTTTGAACTAAATGTAGCATATAAAACAACAACAAAACTCCTTTTAAATAGCTAGAAAAACCCCACTTTGTAGGCACTATCTCATTGGATCTTCATGGAAACCCTGTGAATGAGCTGCAGATCTTTCCCCTACTGGAAAGGTGAGGAAACTGAGGCACAGATTAAGTCACTTTCCCAGGATCAGAGGCTAGTAAGTGTTTGAGGGGAGATTCAAGGTCCAGTAAGCTTCTTAGTATACTTTCTGAAGGGCTGCCTCATCTTCATTGGAAGCTCAGAGAGAGGCACCTAAACGCTCATCTGCACAGCCCTCCCTCTCCCAGAGACTCTTTGAGATCTCACCCTGTTGTGGGATTGGACCTGGGACTAGAGCATTCCTGTTTTTACTTGGCACATTTTCCTAATGCATGTTTTTGTCAGTCAACAAAAGAAGGAAAACAAAGCTCTGAAGACTAAGACCTCGAAAAAAAAATCCATAGAGTGAGTTTCAGAAGGGCCTCCCTAATAATGCAAGATCTTCTAAACATCACGCTAGACTTGAGCTTGTCTCTGAAATGAGTTTTCATGTAGGTCTACTGCCCCCTTCTGGTTATAAGTGGTATCTGTGGTTCCTTTTAACTTGAAACCACTAGATAAAAATGAGAATTAAAAATAATATTAAAAACAATAGCTAACATTTATATACGTGCCAGGCACTGTGCAATTATTACCTCACTTGATCACATTTCATATGGAAGAGTGAATGAAAACAGGATGTTCCCAGCATCTTAGTGAAGTTTAAAAATTATCGAGGCTTTGCTTGTGCTAAGATTTTTGGGACACACTATATATTGCCTTTGTATAAATGCTGCCTTTTGGAATCATGAGATCATAAAATTTATAAGGAACCCTAAAGATTATCTAACCCAAACCCTTCATTTTACAAATGGGGAAACTAAGAGCCAGAGACAGGAAGTAGTTTGCTTCTCATGTGGCACTTATGAAAAGTTACTCTTATTAGGTAAATGGACTCCCCTGGAAGGGTCCCAGTATGGAGGGTCATGAAAAGAATTTTGTTCTGTTCTGCTCTACCAAGATTCTGGTGCAACAGAAAGATTGTCAATGCCACAGAGTCAGGAAAATTCAAAATTGGAAGACAAATCAATGGCCATCAAGTGCAACTTAAAACAAACAATGTTCTCTTCATTGTCCCTGGAACATGGCTCTCCATCCTTTAAGGGTCTTGTGGACTTAATACTGAGGGTCTGGCACAGAGTAGGTGCTTAATAAATGCTCATTGACTAGATCAACACCATCGTGGCTCCATTCTCTGGATAGTCTCCAGTTTGTCAACCTCTTATCTCAACATAGTGCCTGAGACTCAGAACGATACTGCAGATGGGGCCTAATGAGGGCAGAGTCCAGTCTCCTTCTATTTGGATGTTCTAATTGGCTTAAGACAACCTATAATCACAAAGGAACTCTTTGGGTTGCCCTATCGTACTATTCACCTGAAATTCCTCCAGCTTCCTTATGTGTTTCCTACTGAGTAAAATAAAAAGTGCATGAATTAATTCTAAGCTCCCTTCTAACTTTAAAATCTTTCAGGCAAAATACCATCTAACCATGTCCCTCTCATCTTGTATCTGTGAAGTTGATTTTCTAGACCCAAGAATAAGACCACATCGATTCTCCCCAACCGTGAGTTTCCTCCCTCCCTGTTTTGTGTTTAAGTACCATATACCTATTTTGTATTCTGTCCACACACACACACACACACACACACACACACACACACACACACACACACACACTGTCTCTTCAAAAAGAGAAGGGAAGCTCTCTGAGGGATTGTGTCATTCTTTATATTTTTATCCTCAGTGCCTCGCACACAACAGGTGCTTAACAAATGCTCATTCAATGATGGACTAATCCCTATTAAACTTCATCTTGTTAGATTCTGCTCAGTGTTCTAGGCTGTCAAGATTATTTGGGATCCTAATTTTTTCATCATATATGTTGTTTCCTATGGTTGTGTGTCTTCTGCAAATATGACGACATGTTACCTGGGTCTTCATAAAGTAATTGATGAAATTGTTAAACAACACAGAGTCAAGCAGGGAACTGTGTTGTTTCACACTTTCCTCACAGCCTTGATTGAGCTGCATTTTTCTACTTGGGAGACTGTGAAGGTGCCTAATTAAAAACACAATTCAAATCCTGCCAGATTCCTGGGGGTGATTTATGTTTCCAATTCAATTCAATGAGATCTTCTCTTTGTCTCTGTCTCCTCTTCTTCTTTCTCCTCCTTCCCCTCTCTTTTCTTTTTCTCTTTCTCTCTCTCCTCTTTCTCTCCTTCCCTTATTCTCTCTTTTCCTTTCTGACTTTCCTCCTCTCCCCCTCTAACTCTCCTCTCTTTTCCCTCACCCCCATGGTGAGTCATAGGATGATGAATCTGTAGTAACCAACAGAAGGAAAAGGTTCCTTAGTGGAATAGGGAGTTAGTCTCAAAACCAGGAAGCCCTAATGCATACAGTTTGTGTGATCCTGGGTAAGTCACAATCTCTTAGGGATCTAGGCAACTCTCTGAGCCTATATATTGCTTAAAGGTAAATTGGTAGAATACATTTCCATATTGGGAATTTCCTTTACCAATGAATCTAGTCCCCACCCCCTTGATATTCCAATCTGAGGCAGGGGGTATCCTAGATTTCCTGCAAGTTTCCTTCCATTGTAAGACAATGTGACTTTATTGTCATGACAAAGCAGCAGTAAACAGCATGGTGTACATGGATATGCTTCCCATTCCTATTTTTTTTAACCTGCATTTCAGAAATATGCTGTTACCTTAGCAACTGTGGAAGAAAATCTCAGTGGAGACAAACTGACTTTTCTGCTCCATAGATGAAAGTCAGCCATGTTACTTCTCCATTCAAAATGGACGTCTGACCCATCTCTTAATCAATGATTGCACATCCTCATCACTCTGCCAAACTCCAAATAATCAAAACTAAAATTCGCAGGAGAAGGATAGCAACATACATTATGGAATCACAATACGGCTTCCAAATGCTGTTCAATTGTTTTTTAGCTGTGTCTGACTCTCTGTGACCCCATTTGGGGTTTTCTTGGCAAAGATACTGGAGTAGTTTACCTTTTCCTTCTCCAGCTCATTTTATAGATGAGAAAACAGAGGCAAACAGGATTAAGTGACTTGCTCAGGGTCACACAGCTAATATATGTCTGAGGCCAGATGTCAACTCAGGAAGATGATAGGATCAAAGCTCTGAATATAGAAGGGACTTCAGAGGCCATTTAACTCACAGAATCAAACCATGGCTAGACTTTGCCTTAAGCAACTTGAGTGAGGGTCCTTAACCTGTTGTCATCTGTTGAGTTCATTTTTTTCCATTTTTATTTTCCCAAATTACATGTAAATACAAATTTTGACATCAATTTTTTTCAAACTCTGATCCAAATTCTCTTTCTCCCCTTCCCCCCAGAACTCAAGGAATTCAATATAAGCTATACATGAGCAGACCATTTAACTCAAACCTTCCATTCTTCAGATGAGGAAACTGAGGCCTTTAGAGGTGAAGGGTCTTGCCCAAGGTCCTAAAGAAGAAAGCCTCAGAGCCAGAATTGAACTCAAATTCTCTGATTCCAGAGCCAGTGTTTTCATTCTTCCCAGTGATCTGTGTGGTCTCCTCAAGGAGTCTCATTCTATTTACACACAAGACATATGGATGTGGCTGAGGGTTCATACAGAGCTTGGAATCTCTTTTGACCACCAGCGAGCTTGATCTTCCCCGTTGAGTACCTCTCTCTCCCTGTCTCTGTCCCTCTCCCTCCCCTCTCTCCTCTCCCCCCCCAACACCATGTATTTGTTTAGTGGGATTTAGCCTGCTTCTATGGTGTAAAGAGTGGCTCTCAATTGATTTGAACCACTCTAGCCTCACAGTTTCTGGTGGGAGAAAATTAGGTAGTGTTGTTACCAGGGTCTGGGTTTGAGTCCTGCCATTCATTACCTTGTCACTTAATTTCTCTAATACTCAAATGAGTTCATGTGTATAAAGTGCTTCTTCAAATGCTCGTAAATGTCTGTTTTCTATGAACAGCCTGGAGAATCTCTAGGGTTCCATCTAGCTCTAAAGCCAATGATTTCCCCCAGAATGTACAAAATCACTGACCCATCAGACATGAGATTTGTTCCCTGCCTGTTTAAATCAGAAGCTAAGGTGTGTTTTCTGCAGTCAAGCAGCACTGACCTCTATGGCACCAGGAAAATGGGACATATTTGAACCTCTGCACCACAAATAGGTCTTTAAATGACCTGCCCTCGAGCAGAGCCCAAGAGCACGGGCTGAGTTTATTTAAAGGTGATCAAACACCAGTGTGATTGCTGGCTTCTCCATGTGTCTCTAGTGCCTCAAATACACAGCTGGGGAGATGCGGCTCAGTGAGGGGGTGTTAGCTGGTGCCCACGTAGCAGCTAATGCCAGCAGCAGGCTGGCTGGTGGGATCTGTTCTGAGGGAGCATTCATTTGTGTGTGAGAGGCTGCATGGCAGAGGAGATGGAGAGGTACCCTCAGAGTCAGGGGCTGCTTGATCCTGGGCAAGTCATTGCCCTAGGGACCTTTCCAAGAATACAAATTACATAGAAGCTGCTTGTTTGTCTTAGAAAAGAGAATTCCGGGGGCAGCTAGATGGTGCAGTGGATAAAGCACTGGCCTTGGATTCAGGAGGACCTGAGTTCAAATCCAGCCTCAGACACTTGATACTTAACTAGCTGTGTGACTCTGGGCAAGTCACTTAACCCTCATTGCCCTGCAAAAACAAACAAACAAAAAACTAAAAAAAAAAAGAAAAGAAAAGAAAAGAGAATTCCTCATTACAAAATACCTATACTGGGGCAGCTAGGTAGTGCAGTGGATAAAGCACTGGCCCTGGATTCAGGAAGACCTGAGTTCAAATCCAGTCTCAGACACAACAATTACTAGCTGTGTGACCCGGGGCAAGTCACTTAACCCCCACCCCCCCCACCCCAAAAAAGAAAATACCTATACTGATGAAATCATGAGTCTGATTTTTTTTAAAGGAAATATAATGGGAACTGCTGTAAGAAGCCAGCAGCTTCTGTGACTCACTGAAAAATCAGCACCTGGTTGTTTTCCCCCCTCAGATTTCCAGCTCCCCTTTTTGTGCCAGCTTCTTCTCCCATTCAAATTTAAATGCCTGAGGGTAGGGATTATTTGGCTTTTATTTGTATTCCCAGTGTTCATAGCTGGACCAGGCACATGGCATGCACTTTATAAATTCCCTCTCTCTCTCTCTTTCTCTCTCTAGACAGAGGTGGCTAGGTGGTGAAGGGGATAGTTGAAGTCTGGCCCCAGATATCTCCCAGTTAAGTGATTCTAGACAAGTCACTTAACTACTGGCTGCCTCAGTTTGCTCAACTGTGAAATGAGCATAATAACAGCACCTTCTTCTCAGGGTTGTATGAATCAAATGAGGAAATATTTATAAAGTGTTTAGCACAGGACCTGGCATGATAGGCACCTAATAAATGCTGGCTTCATTCCTTTCTATCCCTCTCTTTCTTTTATTTATCCATCTATATATTTCTATTTCCATTTCAGTATCCATCTCCTCTTCAGTAAGAGTTCTGCCTACTGTCAATCACAGAATCAAGTCAATTATCATTTATTAACTGCCTACTGTGTGCATGGCACCATGCTAAGCCCTAGAGATGCAAAGAAAGGAAAAATCAGACACTTTCTTCAAAGAGTTTGGTCTAATGGTGGCGATGACATGGAACCAACCATGTGCCAGTGGGATCCAGACAAGAGAAAGCAGGGCTAGTCTCCAAGGGAAAGTGCTCACACTGAAAAGCAGCAGAGCTTCTTTGCAGAAGGATTTAAGCTGAGCTTTGAAGGGGGCCAGGCATCAGGAATGAGGAGTGAGGGCACGCCAGGCCTGGGGGACAATCAGGGGAAATGCGGGCAGCATCGGCCATCCTCGGGAAGGGGCCTGCTAGCCCCTCATTTGACAAAGGAAGAGTCAGAATCCTGGAGAGACCTCAAAACATGCCCAGGGCCATAGCAGAGTAAGGAGCAGCTAGGACTGCTTGGTGTTCAGTCTTCCCCTGAACTGAAGGCAACCTCATGGTGAGATTCAGCACGGTGCTTTCCAGGTACCGATCCATATAATTACGGGATTAGAACAGCCTGCCTCCCCTACCTGCTCATCTTTAGATCTCCACCCAAAATTTCCTTATGTTTGAGTCTGCATACAGAAGTTTTGCTTCTATGCCATTAGCTCAAAACCTAATTTGTCAGTAATCTTGAGGCATTTTCACAAAGCTTGTATATCAAAATAGGAAACAGACACCAAGTTTGCATAGGGAAACAGTGAGAGGTGGAACAGCACAGTGGGTTGAGGGCTGTACTGTGCTCAGTCAAGAGACATGGGTTCAATTAAGCCCCAGATCCTGCCTCAGAAACTATCGAAAGCCACAACCTAGGATGGTCTCAGTTTCCTCATCTGTAAAATGGAGCTCATAATAGCAACCAGTTCCCAGGGTTGTGGAGAGAATAAAATGAGTAAAGTACTTTGAAGACCTGAAAGGACCATATAAATGAGAGACTGTTACTCTTATTATCATTGTTATTATTAACAGGTCCTACTATGTCACTCTCCCGTTCAGTAAACGGCAGTGATTCCCTTCTGCCTCCATGATAAACTCCTCTGTTGAGCTTTTGAAGTCCTTCAAAGCCCATCCCCCAACCCCTTTTCCAGCCTCAATGGACATGACTCCCCCTCACATGCTTGACAGTCCAAGTGAAGTAGCCTCTCTGATCCCCCAAGAAGACCCTCCATCTCCACCTCTGCACCTTTGCACTGGCTGTCCCTCATGCCTAAGATGCCCTCCCTCCTCATCTCCATGATCATAGAATCCCTCTTGTCCTTAAAGACACATCTTGAGATTGACCTTCTACATGAAGCCTCTTCTGGTTCCCCCATTGCTGGTCTCTCGTTCAAAGCTACCCTGCATTTACTTTGTCTATGCAGGGCTTGTCTCCCCTGATAGAACGTAAGAAACTTGATATCACGAATAGGTTCCTATTAATATTAGTATCCAGTTGGATTTGTATCCCCAGTGCTTGGCACATAGTTGTGGTTGTTAAGTCATTTTTCAGTCATGGCTGACTCTCTGGGACCCTATTTGAGATCTTCTTGGCAAAGATACGGGAGTGCTTTGCCATTTCGTTCATTTTAGAGATGAGAAAACTGAGGCAAAGAGGGCTAAATGACTTTGCTAGGATCACATAGCTAGGAACTATCTGAGGCCAGATTTGAACTCAAAAAGTTGAGTGTTCCTGACTTCAAGCCTCACACTATCCACCCAGCTGCCCAGCACACAGTTGGTGCTTAACAAATACTTGCCAATTTTTTTCTTGTTAAGTGACTTGCTCAAGGTCACACAGGTAGTTAGTATCAGAGACAGGGGACTTGAATCAAGATTCTCTAACTCTAGAGCCACTGTGTTTTCCACTGACCCAATTTCCATTTGCTTATCCAGTACTCTAGGAGGTCTATGAGGTTCATTGGGATAGGTATTAAAATCCTTGACATTGTCAAATGATTCAACATCAGAAACTGATATGATTTTATCAATGGAAATGACACAAAAGAAGAAGCCTTACCATCTGCTTTGATGCTGCATCCTAAGGACTAGGGACATCCCATGTACATTGTCTCCCCCATTTGAATGGGGGCTCCTTGAGGGAAAGGACTATCTCAGTTTTCTATTTGTATTCCCAATGCTCAGTACAGTGCATTGCACATATTAAGTGTTTAATAAAAGCTTTAAGTTAATAAACATTTATTAAACACCTCCTTATTCATTCATCAACATCCCATTTTACAGATGAGAAAACTGAGAATCAGAAAGTTTAAGTGACTTACTCAAGACCTCAAATCTAAAATAAGTGATAAAACTGGAATGAGAAGCCAGATCATCTCACACCTATTCCAGTGCCCCTTCAACTACACAAGGATTCTGGAAAGTTCCAAGGAGCCAAGCATGAGGATTCTTCCTCCTTTCCACTCAATAATTTTCTTTTCTTTATTAAATTGCCCATTCAGAAGATTATATATTTATAGGATCATCAGGTCTAAAGTTTTTTAACCTAAGGGTTGTAGACCCTCAATACTATTAGGGATAAATTTCAGGGGGTCTGTGAATTTGGGTGGGAAAAATTATACATTTATTTCAATAGAATTTCCTTCCTTCCTTCCTTCCTTCCTTCCTTCCTTCCTTCCTTCCTTCCTTCCTTCCTTCCTTCCTTCCTTCCTTCCTTCCTTCCTTCTTTCCTTCTTTCCTTCCTCCCTCCCACCCTCCCTCCCTTCCTTCCTTCCTCACAAAAGAAATTAAAGATTCCTGAAGTCCAGTCCTCTCATTTTATAGATGAGGAACTCAAGAAGAAGTGATTTTGACAGAGTCACACCAGTAGCAGTTGACAAATCAGGGATTTAATCCCATATCCCATGGCCCCAGACCCATGTTAGACCTATGTTAGACCCTAGCCCTTCATAACTCGGCATATCTGTGCCTTGCTCCAACTTAAGGCTATTGCTTCTATTCATCGTTTTTACTGGTTCCCTGTATCTAAATAAAAACCCTCATTCATTTAGTACTTATTTCCAAAGGGTCTTCCTGGCAGGCTGAAAAATGTCCTGGGGGCAACTAGGTGGCGCAGTGGATAGAGCACTGGCCCTGGATTCAGGAGGACCTGAGTTCAAATCCGACCTCAGACACTTGTCACTTACTAGCTGTGTGACCCTGGGCAAGTCACTTAACCCTCCTTGCCCTGCAAAAAAAATGTCCCAGAAATGAGAGTGTTACCTGGAAGAATGAACAGTGTGGCTGATTGTAACCACGTAGCCAGCTCCTCCAACATCCAAGTATGGACCAGTCAAAGAAATCAGCCCAGGGTTAGCCACTGCATGCAAATACCTAAGGGAAACCGAGAGAAAGCATAGTAAGTTCATGCTCTCCAGAGTTTCTGAATTTTGAAGCATACTTCTAGCACAGTGCTCCTGGGTAATGGAAAGCATGTGGTAAATATACTTTAAATGAACATGTGTGTTGGATATATGAAATACTCATTTTTACTTCATGGGATAAAAGAAGGTGGAGGGGAGTGCTAAGGGCATTGTCGGGTCCAACTCCTCATTTTACAGGTGAGGAAACTGAGGCCCAAAGAAGTTATGTGACTTAACCAAAGTCACATAGGTACTATGTAGCAAAGGTCTTATCTGAACTCCTTACAAAGATCATAAACCTATGTGTAAAGTACTTTTGAGACATTAAACACACGGCTTTAAGGATTCAAAAATAAAAAATCTTGATTTTGTCTATGGGTAAAGAACAATTACTGCCCACTGTCTGGAGTGGGAGGGAATGTATATGTGTGTATGCATGTGTGTGTACATATGTATGTGTATGTATATATATATATATATATATATATATATATATATATATATATAGAGAGAGAGAGAGAGAGAGAGAGAGAGAGAGAGGGAATACAAATGTGTTTTTTTTGTTTGTTTTTTGGTGAGGCATTTGGGGTTAAGTGACTTGCCCAGGGTCACACAGCTAGTAAGTGTCAAGGGTCTGAGGCCAGATTTGAATTCAGGTCCTCCTGAATCCAGGGCTGGTGCTCTATCCACTGTGCCACCTAACTGCCCCTACAAATGGTTTTGATATAAAAATTGTCTTAATAAAGCTAGCTCTTAGTATTTCAAGGAAATTCTAAGGCTTTTGGAGTGGAATTCTTGTCTCTACTTAGAATGGTTATAAATCTCATCTATGGTACCCTAAGGTACATGAAGGTTATTGGGTCTTGTACTTTAAGAATATTGCCAGGGGCAGCTAGGTGTTGCAGTGGATAAAGCACCGGCCCTGGATTCAGGAGGACCTGGGTTCAAATCTGGCCTCAGACACTTGACACTTACTAGCTGTGTGACCCGGGGCAAGTCACTTAACCCCAATTGCCTCACTAAAAAACAAACAAAAGAACATTGTCAAACCTTTTGATTGTCCCACATTCTGATTTTAGCCTTTCCCTATAGGACAAGAGGCTCTGGAGTTCTCTCTTAAAACAAAAGGCAGCCTGAGCCTCACACTTCTCTGGAAGGAAGGGAGAGCTGCTCCTTCACAGATATAAGGAGCCCAAGTAAAGAAAAAAAAAGCAATGACTAAGTTAAAAAACTAAACTTTAAAAGCTCAAGCATTTGTCACCTATGGAAAAGGAGGAGAGGTTAGGAAGGATCAGCTCCTGAAGGAGTTTATAAATCCTATTTGTCTGCTGCACAGTCTCCCTGCAGCCTCCATGGATTAGCTTTTGCCACTTCAAATTAATACCTGAAACAACAAAACCCAATTGGAAGAGGGCATTTTTGAGTCCGCAAGGGCAATCTGAACCTGTCATAGCTGGAATTATTTCTTGAGGAGGTGAAGCAAATGGAAATTTGGATTTGCTAATTCAAGATGTGCAAACAAGGTTCTGTTAATTCCAGATATACTGATGGTTCTATTAATGTTAACTATAAAGACTGGGTTCTGTTCTATTTAACTATGCTGACAATTCTGTTAATTTCCGAGAGTGAGTTCTATTAATTTCAGCTATGAAGACTTGGGTTCTGTTAATTTCATCCGCACAGACTGAATTCTGTTAATTCCAGTTATGATTAATGAGTTCTATTAATTCTTGCTGTGATAACTGGATTCCGTTAATTTCAGCTATTTTTATAGTTTTACTAATTTCAGCTTTACAAACTGTGTTCTGTTAATTTCAGCTGTGTAAACTAGGCCCTAGTGAATTTCATCTGGATCCATTATAGAGAAGTGTCCACAAAGGTTTCAATATAATTGGTCATCAGGAATAGAAACCCAGAGAAGAAGTTAAAAAAATATGGCTTGAATTGAAAGATGTTGTGGAGAATAAATATAGACATTTGCAGCCTGGAAAGAGATAAGGCAGAACAACTTCACCCATATATGGAAATGCTAAAGGTTCCATTAATGATACATTAAAAACATCTATTCAAAATATTTTTTACTGCCATCACTCTCTTCTTTTAAGGTAAACCACTTAGGGTGTTTTATTTTGTGTCTGTCTAATGTCTAGGCGGTGAGGGGGGAACCCCCTGAAACTTACCATTGTCTCCTAGTAGGATCAAATGCTTTGTCCATGAGTGAGCCAGGATAAATTCTGAGGACTCCATTGGGCGTTGCTATGTAACGGCGGACAATATAAGTATTCAGGCTACTCATTTCCATTTGTGTCATCCATTCATCTGTGACGTGACTGGTAGCCATTACTTCATTTCTGACAGAGAACTGTGGGACAATGGGGGAACATAGCAGGGATCCTTTAAGACACATTTTTTTAAAGATAGCAAGCTGCTGGCAGGGTTTCCCAAAGACCAAGTGCATGGAATCCAAACCCAATTACTTCTTTAAAACCATCTCACACCAGATGGATACAGACAAACTTGAAGAGAACAAAGGCTGATTACAGTTAAAATATATTTCAGGCAACATAAGCATAGTCCAAAGTTTGTCCTCTCTAGGACTGGATCATTTAAGAGAAGGAAAAACCTCCATCTCATCTCATTAAAAAAAAATCTTATCTTTTTTTTTTTGAGATCTTGGATCATCCCCACAGACAGCAGGGATGCTTCACATCTTTCCCCTGGGAAAGTGAGGGCCCCCAAAGCCTTTACTGCCCTCTGTTTCACACTCAGCTCTCCCCCCTTGTCCTCCCTTGAAAACCTATGGTGCATCTGAAGCCTGAAAAGGATTCTTTAGCCAGTCCACAGGGCTTCCTAATCCATCAGAAGGGTCCCCACTGATCAGCTGTGGCCAAGTCATATGCTGTCTGTCATCATCCCTCCAGCTGAGGGGCATGGCCTTAGCCCAGAGTTCCCACACTGCAGGATCACTGCCTCAGGCTTCGAGGCCACCCTGGTGCTGTGCAGCCCTACAGAATGTATTAACTAGTGCTTACTTTAAGCCCAGGGTTAGCAATGAGGCGGGTGTTGTCACTCAGGTAGGCGGTGTAGTGTTCTACCATTCGCTTGGTCTCTGGTTGGCTCAGATGCTCATAGGGGGATGAGAAACTGCCTGCAGATAGCATGACTGTTGGGCTTTCTGAAAGACACCCATATAAAAAAAGAATTAAAATCCACCGAATTTTCCTTCAAATCCTGAAGAGTAAAGAGTCACTCAGCACATTTTCTGTAGTATTGGAGGATTATCTCCTGTTATGACCTCTTTAAGAATCCTATACACCAGGCAAACTGGACTGTTGACCATCCGTAGAATACTCTTCCCACACCTCATTTTCCCATCTCCGTGGTTTTGTCTATATTGTTTCCTTCTCTGGAAATCTGTTCCCCATAGCCAGCAGCTTCTCTAATCCTTACCTGTTCTTAACACCTTCAGTAGCATCTCTTCCACAAAGCTTTTCCTGTCTTCCCCAACGGGGGAGAGTTTTCTCTTCCCCATTGCCTTTTGGAATCCCTAGATCCTTTACAGGGCTCATTTTAAGGGCTGCTACCTTCTCTAATCACCTACTTTTTTTTCTAGACAATTGGGTTTAAGTGACTTGCCCAAGGTCACACAGCTAGTAAGCGTCAAGTGTCTGAGGCCGGATTTGAACTCAGGTCCTCCTGAATCCAGGGCTGGTGCTCTATCCACTGCACCACCTACTTGCCCCTAATCACCTACTTCTTATGTCTTCCTCCCTCCCTCTCGTCAAATGAGAGAATATTAGTAAAAGTACTTAACACAGAACTAGATACATAGTAGGTATTTAATAAATGCATATTCCCTTTTCTTCCTCAATCACTGTGCATTTCAGAAATATAGTCCTTATTTATTTATCTCTGAATGGGCTCTCTCTTCTGGCAGAGTGTAAGCCCTTTTTCTTCCTTTTATCCCAGGTACTTAGTAAAGAGCCTGGTGAGGAAACAGTCTTTATCAATGCAGGTTGGCACCAGTTTGCCAACTTCAGACTTGGAGTGTTTAATAAATAGATGCTGATTGACTGACTAGCTGACTGTGCAGAGTTGTCTCTTGCTCCCAGGAAGCCATGGGGCTTCTTT
Source organism: Dromiciops gliroides (assembly GCF_019393635.1). Taxonomy (NCBI): domain Eukaryota; kingdom Metazoa; phylum Chordata; class Mammalia; order Microbiotheria; family Microbiotheriidae; genus Dromiciops; species Dromiciops gliroides. The sequence continues at coordinate 14,230,647 of NC_057864.1, forward strand.
TTCCAACTTTTTTCAACTTTCCAGGACCAGGGACTCCATCAATGGGACTTTATTAGTTTCCACAACACAGATGACATCGTGGTCAATGGTCTTTCAGAACCCCTGTGACTACAAGAGGGATTACTGACTTGTCCAACTAGTGATGGGACTTTGTGCACTTAGGAAGTTGCTCCTCCAACAATAGACTTACATGGCTACCCCTTTGGCCTGCACTCAGAGATTTCCCATGAGAGAACCAGACAGAGCTCATGCTTTGCCAATATGGGCTGGGAGAACCCAGGGCACCACCACTCTCAAACATGGCACCTGGGGAAGACTGTGGTAGAAAATATTTTTTTCTAAAATGGAAAAAGTCCCAACCAAATCAACACATCCAATCCAGGACAACAAGCATCCATTGATCACCTACTATGGGCAAGGTACCGAGGGAGGCTCTGGGGAGACCAAAACAAAAGACATTTCCATTCTCCAGGGGAAGGGGAGGGGAGGACTGCTGCATGTAAACAGATCCCACGATGGAGGATACTTTGAGAAAGGAGAGAGCCTATGACAAGGGGACTAGAAAAGGCCCCTGGGCTGCGACTCAGAAAGGGCTAGGCATTCTAAGAGTGGAGCTAGGAAGGGAGAAAGTCTATGAAAACTCTCAGAAGTGGGAGACGGAGCACTGCTGGGCCAAGCCATGACTTAATTCCCTGTGACACCTTGGATAAAACAGTTGAGCTCCATGAACCTCAGCTTCCTTCCCTGAAAAATGGGGGAGTTGGATTTGATGACCTCCAAGGGTGCTTTCATCTCTAAACCTATCAGAATATGATTAAATGATCTTATTACTTTGGGTAACAACACGTAAGTCACTTAACCTACAGAGGCCTCAGTTTGCTCATCTGTAAAATGAGCCAGAGAAGGAAGTGGCCAACCACTTCCGTATCTCAGAAATAAACCCCAAATGGGGTCACGAAGAGTCAGACACAACTGAAGGGATGGAACAACCACCACCACCATAAGATAAGGACCCCCTCTAGACACCCTCTGAAGTCCCTTTGTGACTCCAACAGTGTGATCTTATCAATAAGCACTTGTTATGTATCTATTGCAGAGGAAACCAGGAATCTCGTCCCTGAGCTCTCTGCCCACAGCAAGTCATCAATGAGGCTTTGTTGAAGGAATGGATGTAGACGTTCGGGAGACTTCCTGGGCATTACCTAGGGTAGCGAGCTGCTTGAAGTGGAGGCAGGCGCTGGGCTGGCCCAGTAGGTCTAGCCGATGGTAGAGTAGCTTGCTGCTGGGCACAGTGTTCAGGTTCTTCAGTTGTCTGACGGGCACCTCTGGCTGGATCACTACAATGCATAGGATAAAGGAGGTGTCCTGTACCTGAAAGCGAGGCCAAAGACACAAGATCAATGATGCTACAGTGGCAAGTTGCAGTGTTTTTCATGTTGTTGGCTCTCCTTTCCTATGAGAAGGGATTGGAAAAAGTCTGGGAAAGGTTTCTAACATCATGGACAGAGTCCTGGTCTTGGAGACAAGGAGACCCAGGTGCGGAATCCACCTTTACTAGCTGAGCAAATCATTTAGCCTTGTCGTGCCTCAGTTTTCTCATCTGTGAAATAGGAATAATGGCAATACCTATGTCACAGGGTGGTTGAGAAGATTACATGCAATAGTATACTTAAAACTAGGTGTAATGGACAGGATAATGGACTTGTAGTCAGGATGTTCTGAATTCAAATCCTGATGGACACTTAGTAGCTGTGTGACCCTGGGTCAGGCACAACCTTACTGAACCATAATTTCCCTATTTGCAGAACAGATTAATAATAGCACCTACTTCCCAAGGTTATTATAAGACTGAAGATAATGTGGAAAACACTTTGTAAATGTGGGCCATTATTATTGCAAGTATTTGTACTAGTAATACTCCATGGCTGTTGCTGGGATCAAATGAATGAAAGTCTGTAAAGTGCTTTCAAACCTGGAGGTGCTCTAACATAGCAGCTATTATTATCATCATTATTTATATAGTGAAAAGGCCTAGAAAAGAGCTCTTCTGAGAGAATGTTAAGGGGACAGATATCATGGTCCATTCCTGATTTTCCACATTAAAAGGCGTAAAATGGGGGACGGGGAATCTACATTCAAAGGACCTGGATTCAAATCCTACCTCTGAAATCTATCACTTTAGGACCAGGGACTCAACCTCTCATAGCTTCAGTTTCCTCATTTATAAAATGAGAGCACTGGCTTAGGCCTCTAAGATCTCTTCCTGCTCCAGATGTCTAGCCTAATAATTCTAGACATGATGCTGAAAACCTCAAAACTCCATATTCATGTCAGAGATGAACCTTCCTTGGAAGAACGATTGAAGCATTTCAATGGCATTTGAGTGACAAAGCCCTTTATAAATACTATTTCATTTTATCCTGAAAACAACCCTGGGGGGTGGGTGCTATTATTCCTCCCATCTTGCAGATGAAGAAACTGAGGCAGACAGAGGTTAGATGACCAGGGTCACACAGCAACTAAGTGTCTGAAGCTGGATTTGAATTCAGGTCTCCCTGACTCCAAGTACAGTACTCACTCTATCCACTAAGCCAGCTGATAATGAGAAGTAAATGTGTTAACAAATTTACTATGTAACACTGTAAGAAAGTTTTGTGCCATCGCCAGGAGGGTGGTCTGATTGGACAGACTCCTGGCCTCACTAGTTTTCCCATTTGCTGAATGTCCTGGAGGAAATCATGTCTGTGTAATTGGAATTAGAATTCTAAGGGAAGCTTGGTGGTGCAGTGGATAAGGTGCTGGCCCTGGATTCAGGAGGACCTGAGTTCAGATCCAGCCTCAGACACTTGACACTAGCTGTGTGACCCTGGGCAAGTCACTTAACCCTCACTGTTCCCCCCCCCAAAAAAAAAGAATTCTAACTAGCGGGACTCCTGCTAGCAAATCCATCCCCAGGACACACCACCCCAGCTTCTGCCAGGACTTTTAGAGAAGCTTTGGTTACTCCATGACAGGCATCCTAAAGTTTTTCAAGCTGCCAACTTAATCCCACAGGTTTTACACACACACACACATTACACATGTATACACATATACATAGATACCTACACATACCCTATACACATATGCATGAACATGAAGGAAGGACTTCCTGCCTTCAAGTCTCAGAAGGTTCTCTTGTGGAAGAAAGGTTAGACTTGTTCTGTTTGATCCCAGAAGGCAGAAGGAGGCACAGTGTGAGAAGTCTGCTAGAGGCAGGCTTGAGGAGAGCTGTCTCAGAGTGACAGAGGCTCTCTAGAGGAGAGGGCTGCTCCTCTCTGGAGACCTCCAAGAAAAACATGGATGGCCACTTGAGGGCTAAGTTATCTTGGGGATTCATTTTGTGCCTGGATTAGCCTGGATGCAGGGTGACTTCCCTTTAAATCTAAAATTGGGTGATTCTCTGATACTTCATAGCTAGGGGATCCTAGGCAAGTTGCTGGGAGTCTTTGACCTCATTCTCCTCAGCTAGAGAATGGGAATAACAATACCAATGCTAATAAACTCAGAGGGATGATATGAAGTTCAACTGAGATAATCAATCACCCCAAATCCATTTACTCTAGGCACTGTGCCCAATGTGGTTAATATGTATAAGATGCTTTAAAAACTTCAAAGGCAGGGCAGCTAGGTGGTGCAGTGGATAAAGCACCGGCCCTGGATTCAGGAGGACCTGAGTTCAAATTTGGCCTCAAACACTTGACACTTACTAGCTGTGTGACCCTGGGCAAGTCACTTAACCCTCATTGCCCCACCAAAAAATAAAAGAAGAAGAAAAAGAAAAGAAAAGAAAGAAAAAAAGAAGGAAGGAAGGAAAAAACCCTTTAAAGTCTATAAAAAATCAATTATTATTGCTCAAATACATGAGGGAGTTCCAGTGTGGGAATTGCCTTTAGCAATACACATTGCAACCCATCTATAAGAATAGTTCAGTCCTAGGGAATTGCTAGAGGGAAAATGGGTGTTAAGGGTCATGGGGCAATTCAGTGTCCAAGTCAGGCCTGGGTTTTCCTTGCTCCAAGATGATCATTCTGTCCAGAGGCACCATGCTGTCTCTATCAGTTATTACTGAAATAATAATTGGATAGTAAGCATCATTCATCAAGCGTTTATTGAGCACTTTCTATGGACTTGGTACTAGAGATATGTACAAAGACATGAAAAAAAATGAAACCATCCCTGTGCTCATTTAGTCATTCAACAATCAATCATTCATCAAGCATTTATTAAGCACCTACTATGTGCCAGACATCATGTTAAGTACTCAGAATACAAAGACAAAATAGAAACAGCCCCTGGCCATACTGAGATCATACAACAGCAGCAGTAACAACAACAACAACAAAAACAACACTACCACCACCACCACCAACAAAAACAACACCACCACCACCACCGACTATGAGGAAAAACAGTCTATTAAGACTTGAAAATACAAAGTAGCAGCAGGTCAATTTCCTTCCAATCCGGTGCTGCCAATGTTTGCACCCCAAAGCACACTGTGTGCTCCCTTCCTTCTACCACTCCCCTCTCTGCCTCCACTCACCATCTTCCAGGCGTAGCTGACATTATAGGCTTCTTTTCCAGTTTCTCGCAGTTTGTTTATATGCCAAGACAGTGATGAGTTCACAGGGACTGTAATAAGCTGGCTGCCGAGAGGGAGACTACATGGGGAAATAGAATTAAGGACTTCAGGCAAAAGATAAAATTAAGCATTTAATTAAAGAAAGGGCAGAAGCTGTGAGCCAACAACCCTCTCCCAATGTTTGGAAAATGCTGGGGATCCTCAATTAGGAAGGAGATAATGGGCTGTGGGAATGCAGCAAAGGCAGCCAGTCCAATGACAAGGCAAAGAAAATACCATCTTCCTCTTTCTCCTCCCCACCCCCCACCCCTCAGGGATTAGCAAATGGTCAGTGAGTTCTAAGCAGCCAGTTCAGAGAGGTATCCTTCTGGGTCTGGCCCTCTGCCTGCCTCTGTGGGGTTTCCCACCAGGGAGAAATCTGATCTGAGCTTTGTTGCGACCTGTGTGACCCAGACAACCTCTTTGGGTCTCAGTTTCCTAATCTGTAAAATGACGGGGCTGGACTAGATCAAGGCTTCTCAAACTTTTTCCGCTCAAGACCCCTTTCTGCCCAAGGAATTTTTACCGACAGGTTTTTTTGCGACCCCCACATTTAATTATGCGACCCCCCCAAATGGGGTCATGAGAAGTTTTGGACTAGGTGACCACCAAGGTCTCTCCCAGCTCAAACTCTAGATCAAATGACCCAAGGAAGGAGAGAAGATTGTATGCAACTGTTATGTATCTATTCCTCTGGTTATTTCTGTGGCACTGCGGGGCATCGTGGTGCATGGAGCACTGGGCTGGGAATCATGAAGACTCCTCCTCCTGAGTTCAAATCTGGACTCTGATGCTACCTAGCTGTGTGACCCTGGGGCAAGTCACTTCACCCTCTTTGCCTCAGTTTCCTCAACCATAAAAAATGAGCTGGAGAAAGAAATGTCAAACTGCTCCAGTATCTCTGCCAAAACCCCCAAATGGGGTCACTCAGGATGGGATACTATTGAACAACAACAACTGTTCCTTTCTAAGAGCAATGATGCATGGTCAGCCACCAACTTAACTCCTTATCTGCTGGCATTTTCACCTCATTTTACTGGAGGGGGGGTGCTATCTAATTTAACAGTGGGAGGCATTGTGCACAGAGGATTTGTTCAACAGAAACTTCCTTTTCTTTCTTATCTTCCTATAATACACTAGTTAAGTAATGGTAAACTAAGTAACAGTTGGATTCCCAAACCTTTGGTCCCATTCAGGGAGGAAAGTAGAACATTGTTATACTTTATTGTCATTATAACAACACAAGGTTTTTATTTTCAAGTTCTATTGATGACTTGAAAACAGCAAGGTCATTTCTTAAGCCCACAACTCACTCACAGACCCCTCCCTTGTAACAATGACATTCATTTGAATGAAGCCAACTGGCCTGTTGGCCATGGCTGACATGACACGCCCCTTTTGCACCTCTCTATGGATTGGGGGAGATAACACCTGTGGGGTTTCCCCATAGCTTCTCTGGTGCGCAGACTGCTCCCTGTGTCCATCTGATATCTGATGACCGTGGGGGTTGTGTTCTTTGCCGTTACTTTAGTCACTGTGCATGTTGATAACATTCATGCCTACAACTGAGTCTGGCTTTCTTCTCTGAGAAAATGCTTCACTCTAAGGATAATCTTAGGTACACCTGCTTCTTCTTACCTTAGAATGTTCTGCCTAACCAACTCGAATTTGGGGATGTTCTCATAATGGATGATGTCCGTGTGAAGAGGGGGCTCCGACAATAAGTAAGGCCTTGTCAGTGATGGATGCATGAGGGTGTAGCCTGGAAACAGAAAGAAGAAACAAATAGAGGCAGCAGAAATGATTTTGTACACACTTTGCACAGAATGATCTATCTCTATCTCTATCTCTATCTATGTCTATGTCTATATCTATCCATCCATCATCTATCCATCTATCCATCCATCCACCCATCCATTGATCTATCGGAATCCCCACCCCTCCTCTGCCCCAGAATATAAGCCAATAGAGGCCAGTAGGATCTCTTCAATGTTCTTCAAGCCAAAGTTGGGTGATTACTTGTTAATAGTCTTGGAGAAGGGGTTCTTATACAGAAAAAAAGCAGAAGAAAAACCCCATGCAATTTTGTTACTAACACACCAACTTTAAATACATTGAAAAGAAAAATCCAAACTCTAAATAACCGAATTATACAATTTCATATAAAATCCTCTCTTTTTTGAAGAATGAAATATTGATGTTTGCTGATAATTGTTAAATTCATAATAAAAAAGGAAACAAAAATAGAAAGAATTCTAGTTCAGATATGGATTAAATTTGATGATTATGTGACTTTTCCAAATCTGGAATGGTTTCATTTTTGTCTTTAAGCCTGGCACATAGTAGGTGCTAAATAAATTCTTGTCATTTTGATGAATGAATGAATGAATGAATGAAAAAACGAAATGAATGAAAGTCACTAAATATATCTGGTAAGTAATCTGGGGCTTGGCTACATGGTCAGAGTTTGTTAATGTCGCTCAACTCCTAAAATTGAGGGTTGTTGAGAAATCCAAATGTGATCATGTCTATATAGTATTTTTTTTCTAGTTCTCTTTCTTTCTTTTTTTTTGGTGAGGCAATTGGGGTTAAGTGACTTGCCTAGGGTCACACAGCTAGTAAGTGTTAAGTGTGAGGCTGGATTTGAACTCAGGCCCTCCTGACTCCAGGGCCAGTGCTCTATCTACTGTGCCACCTAGCTGCCCTTATATAGTATTTTTTAACCTTAAAGTGTAGTGTAAATATCAAGAATTATTGTTAATAATATAACCACATAAATTTAGTCCCAATCAATTAATCAAATACCCAATATGTATTTATTATGCACCAGGCAGTGTCAGGCACTATGGTAGGCCCTAAAGATACAAAGTGGGATGAAAAAACTTGTCAAAGGACAAAAGATTCATTTTACTTTTGCTAAAACCTACTTAAGCTTTCTCTACAATAATATTTTGAGGGTATTATACCTAGGCAGTGAGGTGGCAGATGGCATAGAATGCTGTGACCAGAGTCAGGAAGACCCGAATCCAAATATAGCCTTGGACTCTTATTAGCCAAGTGACCATGGGCAAGTCACTTAACCTCTGCCTCAGTTTCCTCATCTGTAAAGTGAGGAAAATAATAGCACCTATCTTCTAAGATTACTGTGAGAATCAAATAAGATAATAATTGTAAAGCACTGAACTCAGTTCTTGGCACATAGTAAGCTTTTAATGTTTGTTTCCATGCCTGTTTATCCTTTTAAAAATACCAGCTATCAAAAAAAATACCAGCTATCACTTAAATCCTTAAGTCCACAAATCTGTGAACAAGTAACAATGCAAGCCTGGGAGCTAATAAGCTTAGGGGGGAAAAAAGCCCAAACATTAGGAAGACTGATCTGGCTCCACCTTTCACCAAGTTCTCCTTCTGTCCAATTCCCTGATGTTACAAATATTCCCTCTCTGCCTCTCACTGCAGGAAATCCATGAATATTTATTCTCCAGGTTATTATCATTATTGCATTTCATTCCCTTAATTAAACTGCCTTTGGACAGAACTAGTCCAACTACTTTTGCATTAAATATCACTTTCCCTCCTGACTTAAGCTCCCCTGTCATTGACAAATAAAGAACCCTGCATCACAGCAGGCAGTCCACAGACTGTGACTAATAGAACTGTTAGCACAGCAGGGAAGGCAGTACAGCTGAAATGCAGGAAAGGGGGTGGAGGAAAGATGTGGTTAGGTGTCTGCTGGGAACAGGAGAAGGTATTCCTCCCCACAGTGGCCTGAGGTGGGTTTTAAAATATTCCTTTTTAAAAATAACTGTATCATGTATTTTTTGGATAACTGTATCAATGTCTTATTATTATTACTATTGCTTTATAACTGTATGTATGTCTGTGGGGAGCCAGTGTGCTTAGGTGAGGGAAGCAATGCTATTAGTGCCAAAATACAGAACCTGACCCATAAATTCTCTAGATGAAATGTGTTGTATTGTGAGAAAACATGGGAAAGGGATAAGGCACAAGTCAGTCAACAAAGTGACAGTGTGTGATGGTTTGAGAGTCCCCAGGAGACGACCTCCCCCCATTTCTGAATTCTTACACTTCAATTGGGACTTCTCTTGGCCGAAAAGGGAAGCCAGCAGGGGATTTTCTGGTTCAGTGGCTTTGTAATCAGAGATGCTGTATTAAAATCCTGCCTGTAACATACATCACCTGTGTGATCCTGGGTCAATCACTTCATCTCCCCATGCCTCGGTTTCCTCATTTGCAAAATGTGGGAATGGGACCAGCTGCTCTATAAAGTCCCATCCAACTCTGGATCTTCGATCTTACGTCCTTAGTATTTTTCTGTCTCTGACACTCTTGGTAAACCACCTCACCAAGCCCTTTAGGGAGGGGCCTGAGATGAGCTTCTGTCCTCGAGTTCAGAAGAAATTCGAGACCAGAATTGTACCCTTCCAGGGACACTGCTCTCTTAGCAAGGGGCTAGTTTCCTCCATTCAGTACCCATTTATTAAGTGCCTACTGTGAACACAGCACATTATTGGGTGCTGGAGGAGACATTCATTAAGACAGTCCCTGAATCCATGGAACTTACAATCTTGTCAAATGATAAAACCCAAACATCAACAACTATGGTCCAACAATAATACAGTAGAGGCCTCACGGAACAGTGGAAAGAGTGTGCTATCTGGGGTTAGGAAGACCTGTTTCAAATCTCAGGCACTTACTAATTGCATGATTCTGGGCAAGTCACCCAACTCCTCACCTGCCAAAGGGAGGGGAGTAGACTTAACAGCGTCTAGGATAGAATAATGGATATGTAGTCCTCCAAGTTAGGAGCTCTTTTCTTGGAAGTCTATCAAACTTCAATTTTAAAAAAGAACTTTTCTATATAAATGGTTGCCTTTGTAATCCTATGTGTTTTGTTCTATTCATATAAAACATGATTCTGTGGGCAGCTAGGTGGCGCACTGGACAAAGCACTGGCCCTGGATTCAGAAGGACCTAAGTTCAAATCCAGCCTCAGACACTTGACACTTACTAGCTGTATGACTCTGGGAAAGTCACTTAACCCTCATGGCCTTCCCCCCCAAAATAAATAAAAACAAAAATAAAATAAAGGCCTTCATAGCAAAAAACAAAACAAAACAAAAAACCATGATTCTAAAAAGGAACCCATCAGTTTCAACAGACTAGCAAAGGGTCCATGACCACCCCCCAAAAAAGGTTAAGAAACTTTGCCCGAAGTGAATTAGAAATGGGCTCTTTTAGGTTTGGAGTAGAGTGGATAATCACCAACAGGGAGCATTCATGGAAGACTTCCTGGACAAGGTGTTGGGAACTCAATGGGCTAAGATAAGAAGGGAGGGAGGAGAATATGAGCAAAAGCAATAGAGGCAGGAAGACTTGGGGGAGCTTCTGTGAGCAGAAAAATTCTGGTTTCACCAGAATACACAGAGAGAGGTATTATGGAAGGCGAGGATAACAGCGACAGCATGCATTCACAGCACTTTTAAGTCTGCCAGCTGATCTCATTGGGTACTTCCAACAGGCCTGGGAGGAAGGTGTCAGGTACCCCTAAAAGAGGGTAACAGTACAAAGCACAGTGCTCCAGATGGGATGATAGGTATGGGGGACATGGAGCATGTCATGGGACTGCTCCCTCCCTGGTTCTGGACACTAGGCCTATCTTAATTAACCGTGTTTCATTACCTTTGTCATCTATGAGAAAAGTATAGGAAGCCAAAGAGTCTTGGTAATACGTCACATCTTCCAGGATATAAGCCAGGTTAACATCCACTCCTACAATTCCCAGGAGGAGGTTTCCAAAGTAACAGGGTTTGCTCACTGTCATTATCAAACCTGAGGGGGAAAAGAGGGGTGGGGGGGGGGACATGATGGAGAAAGCTTTAGCAACGGACTGCACCCTGCGCCTCCCAGTGGACAAAGGCTGAGGGCAGCCACTGGTCAGCTGCTTAATATCAAAGGATCCCAGGAGAGTCAATCATACCAACTTTGTCCTCTGTAGACACCTTGTAAAGTGATTTAGAATCCTCTGCACAGACACAATGATGAGAGCACTCACCTACATGACTCCAGGCAACCCCATCCATGTGGATTTGGGCAGGTCAGGTGCTTGTCTAGACCATTTCCTGTCTGATACTAGGGTGGGGGCGGGGGCAGGGGAGGAGGGGGGAGGGCTCACCAGACTAGTGGCACAGAGAGCCTCAGAATCAGCCCATGTGGGAGATTGGCCCAATCCCAACCCCAGTTCTTACCTATTCTATTGCCCAGCCCTTAGTGATCCCCACTAGTCTATGCAGGCCAGATGAAGCCCTTGGACTTTCATCTTTGCCTCCTCACTCTCTCTCAGCCCCCACATTCAATTTTTAGCCAAGGCCTAATGATTTAACTTTTTTAACCGCCTCTTGTATGTGCCCTACTCTACCCTTTGATGCTGTCAATGCCTTGGTACAAGAGCTCATTGCCTCTCAACCAGATTACTGCCAACAAACCGCTGGCTGGTCAAGTCTCAGCTCATCCTCCACTCAGCTTTCCAAGTGATGTTCCCTAAAACCCAGCTCTGACCTTGCCACCCCCTGCTCAGTCATTTCCAGTTGCTACGTATTGCTTACAGGATCAAATATAAAGTCCTTGGGTGGTGCAGTGGATAAAGCACTGGCCCTGGATTCAGGAGGACCTGAGTTCAGACCCGACCTCAGACAATTGACACTTACTAGCTGGGTGAGCCTGGGCAAGTCACTTAACCCTCACGGCCCCGCCCCCCCCCATATATATACACACACACATATATGTGTGTGTGTGTGTGTGTGTGTGTGTGTGTGTATATATTTATGTTTAATGTCTAAGACCCTTCATAACCCCCCCCTTTCCCGTCCTCTTGCATCTTACACTCCCCGTGCCCTGCCTCCTCCATACTGTTCAACAACACTGGCCTCCTTGCTGTTCTTCAAACCTGACTCCATTTCCCAACTCCAGTAACTCTCCCTGGTTTTCCAGGATGACCCCTAGGTGGGGAGCCAGGGTGACAAGGAGGATGGTGCTGTGGGAAGGTGGAAAGAGGGGAGGATCAAGGGGGAAAGATGCTGAGTTCAGTTGCTCATGGGGAGTTTAAGATGTCTACAGGACATCTAGGTCAAGCTATCCTGCAGGCAGTTGGGAATGAGCTTTCAGTTCCGTGTGGAGGCAATGGTGGCTCAGTGGATAGAAATCTGGCCTTGAAGCCAGGAAGGTCTGGGTTCAAGACCTGCCCCTAAACTATACTGGCTATGTGACCCTGGGCAAGTCACTTAACTTCTCACCATCCCAGGCAACTCTCAAAGGTGATCATTTGCAGAAAAATAGCAGAACAGCATGGGTAGAAGGATGCCATCTTCTGGGAATTCCCTCTAGCAATGAAATCGCAGGTCCAGCACCTATCCCCCTTCTCATCCATCCAGCTTAGAGAACGCGGGGTATGGTTATGATTAGCACCATCACCATTACCAACATCTAAGGTGTGAGGGGCGGACTCAGGGAAGAATCTGGAGGAAAGATGCTATCTGGCCTCTTTGTCTTGGGTCCATTCAGTTTTGAGTGTTCTCCCAACTCACCATCCCCCATTTCATCCGAGAAAGGGAGGCTAAAAACAGCCTCGTCGATCATCCGATTGGGAAGGTTGGTATAAAAGCGGCCAACGGTGGTCTCCAGGTTGCTCAGCTGATTCAAGACCATCATGCTCCCCTTGACGACAGGCAAGGCTGTCCGGTCAGGCACCCCATACTTCATGGAGTTTTGTTCTGCCAGGTCTCTCAGGAAAGCCAGTTCTTTCAAACCAGTCACGCCATCTGAAAGGGAAGCACAAAGGAGGAAACTGAAGAACAGGATTCTTCCTCTTCACCCACCAGCATTCGATTCTCTGCTGTTTGCGAGCAATGGGGATCCTCTTGTGGGAAAACTGAACTGTGACCTGCTCCTACACTCAGGCTTCTCAAGGTCCAACTGGGTCCCAAAGCCCAAATGCCAACTTTTCTCCTGAAGCAAAAGAATGCTCCTACATATAAAGGTGTTCTTGGGAGGCAGCTCAGTACAGAGGATAGAGTGCTGACTCAGCAGTCAGAAGGCTTGTGTTCAAATCCCACTTCTGACTCTAATTATCTTGGGGAAATTGCTTAAGAGATGCTCTGTGGTGTAGTGGACAGAGTGCCAGGTCTGAAGTCAGGAGGACCTGAGTTCAAATCTGACCTCAGACCCTAACTAGCTATATGACTCTGGACAACTCACTTAATCTTCTTTTCCTCAGTTTCTTTATCTGTAAAATGAGCTGGAGAAGACAATTGCAAACCACTCCAGTGTCTTTGCCAAGAAAATCCCAAACGGGGTCACAGAGAGTTGGAAAGAACTGAAAAATGAGTAAACAAAAATTGTTAAGCTCCTGGGCTTAAGTTTCTTCATCTGTAAAATGGGGTTAGACCAGTTTTGCCCTTTTTGGTTTCTTGGACCCTTCAAGTTCTTGCAAACATATTTTTGAACACCTGAAGTTTCAGTTAGAGGTCAGTGAACATCAAAATGTAACTTTTTTTTCTCTATGGAGTTCAGGAGTCTGTGTCCCCAGTGTTAAGCACCCCTGGCCAACCTGGCCTCTCCAAATCTATAAATGTCTGAGGACAATGTATGGGAAATAATGGGGGGGGGGAAGTGTGAGGGAACAAAGGAGACCAAGTGGGGCTTTTCAAGATGGAATTTCCACATGGATCAAGACATATAATTCTTTTGAGTTCAAGTTCAAGTTTGTGACTTGGCTTTTGTCACGAATCCCTATCCAATTCAGATATGAACTAATTTCACTTGGGTCTCTGAAACCCTGTTCTTATTTTTAAAAACAATATTATGTTTGCAAGAGTAGGGAAGTTGGAAGCAGTATGGAGTCGTATAGCTAGTTAGAGTCTGAGGCCATATTGAACTCAGGTCCTCCTGACTCCAGACCTGGCAATCTATCCACTACACCACAGAGCATCTCTTAAGCAATTTCCTCAAGATAATGTTGAGATTCAGTCAAGAAAACATGAATCAAGAGACTCTAGGTCCTGACGCTTACTGGCTGGGCTTTGGGAAGTGACCACTTCTCTGGGCTTTAGCTTCTCCATCTATAAAAGGTGAATGATAATACTTGGTTAACTTACTCTGTAGTGCTACTGTGAGGAAAATGGCCCAAGGACTTGAAGTATTAGACAGGGTGTTCTAAGAATCTGAGTGTAGCTGTAAGCTATCAGAGCTTAAAAATCCAGGCCCTTTGACCATTGCTCCGGAGCTGGTAGTCTCTGTTATCTTGAGTTGCCCCACTCCCCAAGAACCCCTTTGTGTAGAAAGAATAGTTGTAATAGAAATAGTGGTGGCAATAGGAGTAACAGTGGCAGAAATAGAATAGTAATAGTAGCAATAATAATAGTAGTAGCAATAAAATAGTGGTAGTAATAGTAACAGTAAATAGTAATAGTAGTAGCAATAGAAATAGTGGTAGTAATAATAACAGTAAATAGTAGTAAAAATAACAATGTAATAGTAGCAGTAGTTGCAATCATAGATGTTATAGTATTGGTAATAGCAATAGTAGCAATAACAATGGCAGTTGGGTAATAGTAGTAGTAACAAGGTAGTAATAGTAGTCATAACAACAGCAGTAGTAGTAATAGCAGTAATAGTAGAAATGGTAATAGTAGTAATAACAATAGAAGCAATTCTAATAGCAGCAGTAATATGGTAATAGTTATAATAGTAGAAGCAATAACAATAGGGGTAGTAATAGCAGTAACAGTAATACTAGCTGTAATATAGTAGTAGTAATAATAACAGTAATAGTAGATGTTATGATAGTATTAATAACAATTGTAATGGTAATTGCAGCAGCAGTAATAATAGTAATAATAACAGTAATGTAATATTAATATTAATAGTAGTTATAGTAAAAGTAAGAATAGTAGTAGCAAGAACACTAGTGATAGTAAAGGTAGCATCAGTAGTAACAGCAATAGCAGTAATAAGAGTGATAATAGTACTAATAGTAGAAGCAGTAATAGTAGTAGCCATTACAATAAAAGTTATAATAGTAGAAGTAATGGTAGTAGTAATAGCAACAGTTATAGTAATAGCAGCTACAATATAGAGTAACAATAGCAACAGTAGTACCAATAATAGTAATAGTAGTAAAAACCAATAGCAATAGTGGTAGTAATAGCATCAGTAATATAGTCGTAATAGAAGGAGAAGTAATAGTAGTAGTGGCAGCAGTAACAGCAATGGAAGTAACAGCAGTCATATAGTAGTAACAATAGCAATAGTAGTAGTAATAGAAATAGTGACATTAGTACTAGTAGCAGTATTAATAGCAACATTAGTGGTAACGATAATAATCCTAATAGTAATAGAGAGGTACCATGCTTATAAAGGGGAGGTAGTATGATTCCGTGGATACAGCTAGTCTTGAAGCTCAGAAGATCTGGGTTCAAGTCTTACCTCTGCTCCACATTAGTAGGTGTTTTGGGGAAATCTCCTTAATTCTCAGTGCCTCCCTGCTCCCAGGAGACTAAGATTCATAGTCTCAGAGCAATTACAGAGAGAGAAATTTCTACCAGGTCCAGTCCCTATCTCTATTTGGTCTCTATTAACTAGAGATAGCACTTAAAATGCTGCACTTGACATGAGGAGATATGGGTTTGAATCCTGCCTTGGGCATTTCCAAACTATGTGATCATAGGGAAGTCATTTCCTTGCTTATATGTACAATGGAGACACTATTATTTGGACTACCTTCACTTAAAATATTATATACTTACATACATCTATATCTATATCTATATCTATACATGTGAGAATTGTTATTATAGTATTCCTCTGATCGAAATAATCAAAGATGAGGTCCTTTCTGAAGAGGAGATCACCAGAGTCTCTGAGGAGGAGGCAGCTGCCTGTCTTCCAAGGAATGATAAAGTCAAGCCATAGGTGTTGTCAGGGGATATATTATCCAGTACAAATCTAAAGATAAGCCTAGTAATGGTTGGTGAATCCCTGCTGAGGAGTACAGGAGCAGCTCTTTGTTGACCTGATTACAACAATAGAGAGAGATCTATTGTCTTCCTGTTCTTCCTGTGGCATCCAAAAGACAGAGAGCAAGCTCCCCAAGACTTGTCAAAAGGGAAGACGACTACCCAATCCTGGGGATTCATAAGAACACAAAAGATGGTGCAAGAAGGAACCTAGAGGGGTGGCTAGGTGGCACAGTGGATAAAGCACTGGCCCTGGATTCAGGAGTACCTGAGTTCAAATCTGGCCTCAGACACTTGACACCTACCCTGGGCAAGTCACTTAACCCCCATTGCCCAGCAAAAAAAAAAAAAAAAAAAAAAAAAGAAGGAACCTAGAAAGTGTTATCAAAGATTATGAAGTCTTTGGAAAGAAATGGAAAACTGGAGGGGCACAGACATTGGCATCACTGCTGCCCACCAGAGGCAAGGGATTCAGAAGAGAAAAGCTGATTTAGGAAGTGAAGAGCTCATTAACACAGTGATGCCTGAGAAGCAGCTTTGGATTGCTCAAGTACAGTTTAAATTGTAAGAAGGACCAGCTCCTGGACAGGCATGATGTAGCCCTAAACAACAGAGTATTTGGGCTAGTGCTTTCAGTAGTGGTGTCTTCAGTAACAGTGTGTTTGTCTTGTGGTCTTTGGTAACTGTATTTTTCTGGTGTCTGGTAATAGTGCATTTGTCTGGCATCTTTGGTAACAGTGTACCTTTCTGATATCTTTGGTAACAGGGTATTTGTCCTGTGTCTAGTAACGGTTTGTCTGATGTCTTTGGTAACAGTGTATTTCTCTGGTGTCTTTGGTAACAAACAGTGTATTTATCTGATGTACTTGGTAATAGTGTATTTGTCTGGCATCTTTGGCAACAGTGTATCTTCCTGTTATCTTTGGTAACAGTGTATTTGTCCGGTGTCTTCTGAATCTAATGAAAAGGGCTACAAATGGAAAGGAAAAGGACAGGAAGAAAAACTTCCCATGTATATCCATCAAATGAAACCCCAGAGGGGGAACTACAACATAAGAAGAATAACTGTTAAGACATGAAGATGTTCCCAAGAGCCAAGATCTAAGAGAAAATTTATTTGTAGAACTCATAGTCTCAAATGTTAATAACAAAGGGACAAAGTATAGGAAACAAGTGAGACAAACAAGAGACATAGAGGCAAGGAGGCCATCTTGGCCTTATATAGGTACCACTGAGACTTGGTGGGATGAAAACCACCTGTAATTGGAATACAGTTCCAGAGGGCACATAGTTTTCAAAAGAAATGAGGTAAGAAAGGGAAGAGAGGAGTAATACCTTATACTAAGAAGATATTCTCACGTGAAGAAGTTCAGGGTGATCTACACATGGTTGTAGATCAGTGGAGGAAGAATCTGAGTGATTCTGTCTTTGGTGTATATTACAGACTATCTTGATTGATGGCATGGTACTCAAGGGTTAGGAGAGCTGAAGCTCAGAGGGAGGTAAGATTTAGGACTGAGAGAGAGGCCCCCTACTTTGTGTTGGAGAGTTTACAAAAGAGAGAAACCAAACTGCTCAGATCTTATTTTGATTCTATTTTGTGTGCTGAGGAGATAGGAGTTGATACCTCAGATAAGTAAGGAGATAGTCAGAGATTATTTAACTGCTCTTGGTGAATTGAAGTCAGAAGATGCAGCTGAACCATAGCCTTAATTATTGAAAGTATGGGCCCATCAGATTGTTGAGTCACTATCACCACTGTTTGAATGAAAGAGTCTTTTATATTCTAGAGAGTCATCTAAAATGATAAAAATTCTGTACGGCCAGACTGGAGATGAGCACACTTTATCCTACATTTCAAAAAAGGGAAGAGAGCAGAATCTGTACACTTTCTGGTAAAACTCTAGGATGTATTATTAAAGAGATGGTTGGTGAATATCTAAAGAAAAAAACCACAATTCCAGAAATCCAGGGTAATTGCTTATTCAAGAACAGGTCATTCGATGGGCTAACCATATTTCCTTTTCTTTTTTGATAGTGAAAAGGATAGGAATGGGGCAGTTTAGTGGCAAATGGATGGAGCACTGGCCCTGGATTCAGGAGGACCTGAGTTCAAATCCAGCCTCAGACACTTAACACTTACTAGTTGTGTGACCCTGGGCAAGTCACTTAACCCCAATTGCCTCACCAAAAAAAAAAAAAAAAGAAAGGATAGGAACTGGATGTGTGATTTTATGGGTATAGGCAAGTCCTCCTAATAGAGGAATTTTTCTCCATTGATGCAGGGAAGTGCCTGCTCTGCACCTTACCACCTTGGAGGGTTGACAAAAGCCCTGAGTTGCTGGGTGACTTGGTAGGGTTCTACAACTGGGACATGTCATGGGTGGAGTTGGAATTTATATCTTTGTGTATTTCTTCTTCCTTCCTTCCTTTCTACCCCCTTCTCTCTCAGTTGAGATTGGCTGAGTTATGTAAGGATGTTTTACTTAGATTTCTAACAAAAATTCATAAAGCCTCTTATGTTATATTTTTCTTATTTTATAGAAAAGATGGGGGGCAGCTAGGTGGTGCAGTGGATAAAGCACTGGCCTTGGATTCAGGAGTACCTGAGTTCATATCCAGCCTCAGACACTTGACATTTACTAGCTGTGTGACCTTGGGCAAGTAATTTAACCCCCACAGCCAGGCGAAAGAAAGAAAGAAAGAAAGAAAGAAAGAAAGAAAGAAAGAAAGAAAGAAAGAAAGAAAGAAAGAAAGAAAGAAAGAAAGAAAGAAGGAAGGAAGGAAGGAAGGAAGGAAGGAAGGAAGGAAGGAAGGAAGGAAGGAAGGAAGGAAGGAAGGAAGGAAAGAAAGAAAGAAAGAAAGAAAGAAAGAAAGAAAGAAAGAAAGAAAGAAAGGAAGAAAGAAAGGAAGAAAGAAAAGATGGAGAGATGTGAGTTCAACAATAGCACAATTAGATGGATTTGGAATTAGTTGAAAGGCTGGCCCTAACAAGGAGTCATGATGATACAATGTCCACATGGACGGAGGAAGAGGACTTCAGGGTTTGGCATTTGGTTCTCTCGTGAAACATCTTATGAATTTCTCAAGGTTAGAATGAGCAATCAATCAATCAACAAATATTTGTTAAGTTCGTCCAGTGTGTGAGGCATGGACACGTAGATGGCTTCTTTATCAAATAACTCAAATAGGAGAAGGTAGTTAATACCATATTTGAAAAAGTCAAAATTCCAAAAAAACTTTGGCAGGCTTAAGCATTGGGATGAATTGAATAAAATGGAATTTAATAGGGATATAGGTAAATTCTCATACATGGGTAAAAAATGTAATCAATTTCATCAGTTCAAGATGGGGAGGCCTCGTTAGGCACCAATTTGTCTAAAAGAGGTGTGTGTGTGTGTGTGTGTGAGTGAGTGTGTGTGTGTGTGTGTGTGTGTGTGTGTGTGAAAGAGAGAGAGAGAGAGAGAGAGAGAGAGAGAGAGAGAGAGAGAGAGAGAGGTAAGCTTAATATGAGTCAGAAGCATAATGTAGCCACCAAAAAAAGCCCATGGACCTCAGGCTACATTAAGAGAGATACAGCTGCATGGAAGTATGAGTTGCTAGTCCTCCTGTAGCCCAATCAGGTCCCACCTGGTAGTGTTTCCACTTCCTGACACTACAATGAAAGGATCAGACTAGCTGGAGTGTATGCACAGGAGGGCAATCAGGAAGAATTGGAGGCATTTAACCTGGAGAAGAGATGACTGGAAGGGGGAGAAGAACAGGAGACCTTCAAGTGTCTGAAAGTCCATCGTAAGCAAGTGGGAAGCCACTCATCCTGTTGGACCTCACAGGGCAGACTAGGAAGAAGAAAAGGAGAAAGCGGCATTGTCTAGTAGGTTCCCCGTTACTGGAGGTCTTCAAGTAAAAGATGGGTAGCCATTTGTTGGGAATGTAGTAGAAAGGATTCCTTTTCAAGTATGGGTTGTACTAAATGGCTGCTGAGCTTTCATATCATGCTATGATTCTGTATTATTGTTGTTATTATTATTGTTTCCAGACCTGGGACTACCTTGGTATAGGAACTCCTCTTGTGAAAACTCCTACCAGCCTGTGGACTGATAACCAAGCTGTTATATCTTTTCTATCATCACCACCACCACCACCACCACCACCACCACCATCATCAGTAGTGGCAGCAGCATCGAAGCCTCTATTTTCATTTCTTTCCCCCAATGCCTTCATTTAAAAAAATCTATCATAACTAAATAGAAAATATATACATTATTGTCCTGAGAAATGACAATAAACTGCTTCTTTAAGGACTTTCCAAGGAAAAATGATTTTTCACCCTTGGCACAGGGAGGGGAATACTGAATGTGATTTACTCAGCATGTGGCTTTTAAGTTTCCAGGGTTTTAAAAACTCTGGGAAGGATTTAAGTAGACTGAGCTGCATTGTTCTGCAAACATCTGCAATCTATAGTACAGGACAAAATTTAATAAAGTTTCTTTTTTTGTTGGTTTTTTTTGTGTGTGTGTTTGCTATTGTTGGAACTTGGTCAAAGGATTAGGAGCTATTCCCATGTGGTACCACCGTAAACAAATTCAAATGACTGGAGTCACTAGTGAGATTCGACAAATGATTTCCAACAAAGATTTTGCCTAATCTCCTTAATGATTTCAATGGCAAAAGGGAAACTTGCAGTGGATTTATTTGGTTTTTGGAGATGGAAATTACTACAGAGAAAGAATCATATAAGGGAAAGAATGCTGGTCATGAAATCAAGAGACCCCAGGCTTTAAATTCCACCCCTGACACTCAGTGTGTGGCTTTGAGTAAATTCTTTCACATTGTGGAGCCTCAGTTTCCTTATCTGTAAAATGGGAGTGATAACCCTATGGTGCCTAGCTCATGGGGTTAGCCCTTTATTAATTTCAAGTATCATTATAACTTCTCAAAGTTAATCTTATAAAGCTTAAGACTCCACTAAGGTTTTTGGAATACCCTGCATAGACAGGATGTGTGTCCTTATGGACAAATTAGCTGAAATGCAATACTGAATTTAATGCTCCTTTTTTATTTCATTCATCAGCTAATACATGATTTGGCCCCACAGCTCACTTGATGCTTTGGTAAAGTTATGACCGGATCAACATGGGGATTCCAATTGATGGGAGGACTTGGGCACAGCTTGCGTAGGATGAGAGAGGATGGACTCTTACTTGGAGAGTCCATCCAAAGGCCCAGAGTGGGGCCTTCTTCTTGATCTCTCAACACTGCAAGGATGCCAGTGGAGCAAGCAGCTGATTCATCCATTGCTTCTGCTCCCAGCACTAGCCTACCTCGCTTTCTGAGCATTCAGCCTTCTGGGATACTTTTAGCTCTGTCCCCACTTAAATCCAATTCACGTAAACATCAAGACATCACCCTTCTGATGTCATTGATCCTCATTGAGAACGAAGGACGAGTAACAACAACAGTACTGATCTAGTATGATGGAGCTTGTTGTAAGTATGCATACTGAGATGGTTACTGGAAGAAAAGTAAGAAGGATAGGAGAGACGACAGGCTAAATGATAGAAGAGACCAGAAGCCAGTCAACAGTGAAGTAGTCTGTCTGACATGGAGTGGTACAGGAAAAAATGACGATTTTCAGATGCAAATTTAGAGCCCAAATTGACAATAGCGAACATCCAGTCAAAATCCCTCCTCTTATATATGAGGAAACAGACTTAGAGAGGGTCCGTGAGATGTCAAAAGTCACACAGGCAACAAATGTCACAATTCAGTCCCTGCTGTTCTGATTCTGAATAAGTCTTCTCACCTGCCCCTAACAAGACAACAAATATGTGAAAGATGGGATTTAGAGGAGAAGGAGAATTCTGGCAGCAGTATTCAATCAATCATCAAGATTGCTGAATCCAGCATTAGTGCTTTATTGAGCACCTACTTTGTAACAGGCACTATGCTAGACTCCAGAAACACAAATCTGAAGAGCACACAAGGTTGGGTGTTCTCCGTGAAAGGGTAACTACAAAGTGGGAGAGGATATTCTCGGGAAGGAACTGGCTTGGTTCCTTCTCTTTCAAAGGAATCAGATGAGCACAGTCCTGGCTCAGCTCTCAAAAAGTGGGTCAGAACTTTCATCTAAAGAGGGAAAAGTCTGGAAAAGGTCACATACCATTCATGAGGGCGTAGGTGAGGATCATAACTGAGTTGTTAAGAAAGCTATTTTCCTCATTGATGACACAAAGCGTTGCCTTTTTATCTCCTTCTGAGGACTCCTTTGATGTAATGCCCGCTGACAGGTAAATGATGACCATGTCGGTACCTAAACAAAGACACACAAATCAAATGTTACATTTCCATTCGTTCTGGAGTCTGGCATTCAAACCTCCTTCTGGTACAGAACTGGAGTCAGGGGTTAGATTTAAATCCTGTATCAGTCAGATATTTTGTGTGGTACCCTATGCTAATCACTCTAATGCCAATCTCTGTGCTTCAGTTTCTTGAATGTAGAAAAAAACAGAGGACTTGGAGTCAGAATTCCTAGATTCAAATCTCAGCTCTGCCACATACCCCCTGTGTGACCTTGGATAAGTCACCTGTGTGCCTCAGCTGAAAAATGAGGGGGTTGAACTCAACAGCTTATGAGTTCCTTTCCAGCTCAAGATGAATAATGCTTTAAACTATTACCATCTATTGTTTCCACTCTTACACAATTTTGGGATTTGGGAGTTGGAAGGGACCTCATTGGCCATTCAACCATAAAAGAATCCCCACTACTACATATCAGGTGAATTAGACTTCTAGTTTTTGCTCGAAGACCTCTATGGAACCCTCCCAGGGGAACCCTCACCCCCTCACATGATGAGGAAGCCCAGATCCTGCTGGACAGCTCCAATTGTTTAGAAATTTTCTCAGATGCCAAGGCTTAATTCTACCTCTGGAGGGCAGAGTGGATAAACAACTGGCCCTGGATTCAGGAGGACCTGAGTTCAAATCTGGTCTCAGACACTTGACACTTACTATCTGCGTGACCCTGGGCAAGTCACTTAACCCTCATTGCCCCACAAAAACAAAAACAAAACAAACAAAAATCTGCCTCTTGGAAACTTCCACTCATTACCCCCAGTTCTTCCCTTTAGAAGCCAAACTAAAACATTTTAATGCTGTTTTCAATGGATAGCTCTTTAAACATGTAAAGAGCCTTCACATCCTCTTTCCTTCAGGCTTTAATTTTCTGGAATAAATATTCTCCATTCCTTCAACAATCCTTACATAACTTCCTGATCAGTTGACTTTATCTTCTAACAGTCCCACACAACAATACCTAATTTATCATGGATCTTTGGGGAAAGTACATTTTCCAGTTAACCAAAGCTGATTTTTGGGGCTCCCGGCTTCATTACATTTAGCTTGTTGTTTTTTTCTAAGTCTTTCTAAAATGTATCCCGTGCTTCATTACCTTCGTAAGCAGATTTCAACATCATTTAAAACTTTCTCAATGACTTAGGGTTATGAAACATTACTGATGAAAAGGTAGCAAAGAAACAGATGTCAGATGGATGCAAAGAGAACCTCTGCAATACTTAGAGTATCCTAAGTGAAATGATATATGGGACTTGGGAGACAATGAGTTCCCCTTCCCCAGAGGTATGCAGGCCAAAGTTGGATGTTACTTGTCGGAGATGTCTTCCTGGGGCTTTTTGTTCAGACCCAGGCTGCGCTGGCTAGTCTTTGAGATTCCTTCCAGCTCTGACATGCTGTGATCACTACAATGAGACAGTACCATTGAAGTGTTAAGGGCTCCCCTGAATGCTTCCAGACCAATGTCAGATGGTTATGCCCTGATAACTTGCTAGTTAATAAAATGGGCTCTGTTGTTAATAGTTCTTCTCTTTATCCCTTCACTAACAGGCTGCCAAGTATCAGAGGCAACAGAGTGGAGTTGAAAGAACTCTGGTTTTCAAGTCTAAAGACATGAATTTGAAACAGCTCCAGCCCTTGCTCGGTCTGTGACTCTGCTCAAGTCACTCAGTTCTCCTGTGCCTCAGTTTCTTCCTAGAAGGAAACCTAAATGGATTCCTCCATCATGGCCCAGGAACGTCATCATCCTGCATGATCACTTAAGCCCTGGAACTCAAATCCCCTCAGTACCTTCTTCCCCTGAGGCCCTTCCTCTCATTGGAAAGGATGGGGATGGGGAACTCTTCTTCCAACCCCCATTTAAGGAGGCCCCTCAAGCCAGCCATCTCTTCATTTCCCAGCCAGCCGCCCTCCTTTGGATGCAGTCATCAGGCTCCCAAGCTGAGGACCCCTCCCTCCACCTTCCATCACAGGGACAGCTAGGTAGGGCAGTGGGTAAAGCGCTGGCGTCAAGAGGACCTGACTTCAAATCTCATCTCAGACACTTATTAGCTGTGTCACCCTGGGAAAGTCACTTAACCTCAATTGCCTTAAACATCCAGGGTCATTTGCAATCATTCTGATGTATATCTTCCCACTGGAACCAGATGGCAATGGAGGAGAGAGAGAGAGGCTGGTGACCTTGCACAGCCCTCCCTCATTTAATTCAGTGCAAGTCATGCCATTACCTCCCGATGTCATGGTCATCTTCAGAATGAAGGACAAGCAACAGCAATACCTTTCCCCATTAGCTAAGAAGATCCTTAAGGGTAAGGAATTGTCTTTTTCTTGTTTTCTTTTCTATCCTTAGAATTTAGCACAATGGTAGATTAATAAATATTTATTGACTGACTGACCTCCCTCTTCCTCAGTTTCTTCCTTTAAGGAAATCTCTCCATGCCCCAATTTCTTTTCTAGCTTCTCTGCCAAGTACAAACAAATGAATTTAGAGATTGTGTCTGCTCCCCCGCCTCCTATAAGCTCACTTTCTGCTATTCTTCTTCTCACTGAAGCAGTCCATGCCTTCATCCCCCCTGCTAAGCTTACCCTGACAACAAAGCTCAAGAATTCCCTGGCATGATTCTCAGTTTGTAAATTCCACTTTTTTGAACTCACCTGCTTTTATTAAGTTTACTAAATCATTGGATTCCATTGGTGTTCATTGTTGTGAAAATGAATGACAACCAACCCTACCCTATCACTTGACATATACAATATCCTTTGACCCTCAAAAGAACAATGAGGCAGGTGAGGGATACCTATATATGGCCAAAGAGCTGGTGAGGACATGAGACAGGGTTCATACCCAGGTATTTTTAAATGAATTTAATGCTTCATCCATTAAGATGTGGGGGTCATTTTGTTAAATTTGATGCCAGGAAACCCTTGAGCACAAAAGGTGCTTTTCATTCCTTTTGATTTTTTCATTCCTTTTCATTCCTCTTGAAATTTTCTGGCTGAGGAAGAGGTAAAACAAATCTTGAAACATGACTGATCCCCTCATACACACCACCTTTGACTTTAGGGAGATTCCCTGAGACCTTTCTGTAGCAAGAGAATCTTTACATCTCTTGGTCATGAATAGATTTATCCTTCTAGAGCCAAAAGGGTCCTTAGAGGCCAAACTAGTTTAGAGATGAAGCTAAGGCCCAGGGAAAGGGAGTGACTTGCTCAAGGTCTCTTAGGCTTCAGTAAAAATCTGACCCTGGATTCAAATCTGGGTCTTCTGCCCCCCAACCCAGTGTTCTTGCTGTTATACCATACTGTTTCTGTCTCTGATGGGGAAACAGCCCCACAGGCTTTTGCCACATTCAAACTTGATTGAGTGAGCCTTGGCAAGGTATCAGTATGGGAACCTCAGGACGGCAGAGAATGGTTTAGAGAATGGTTTTGATGGGCACTACAGGGAGACCCTAAGCAAAGCAGGAGAAGAGGCCCCGGGGGGGGGGTAGGCATAACTCCCCCCTCCTATCGTCCCCAGCTCAGCCCCTCATGGGGGGCCTGTTAATGGCACCAAAGATGCCAGAGTGAGTGCCTCAGTTTCCTCCTCCCAGCCACAGCTTCCAGAGATGGGGAAGAGCCTCCAGGGAGCAGGTCTGGGTTTAGAAAATGGGCTGCTCCCCTGCCCTCAGCCCTGCCTCCTCTTCTACCCCCTCATAGCAAGGCTCATGCATGAAGCTGAAATGAAAGCCAGAGATCTGGTCACCAGCCAAGCACTTTTTTTTTTTCCAGAACATTTCTCAGATTCACAGAGAATAAGGAGCACGTCTGCTCTGCAGCCATTGACTAGGAGCCAGCTGGGTGGTGCAGTGGGCAGAGCACTGGGCTTGGAGTCAGGAAGACCTGAGCTCAAATCCTGCCATAGACACTTCCTAGCCTCAGTTTCCTTATGTGTAAAATGAAGATAATAACAGTACCCGCTTGCCAGGATTGCTGTGAGGATCAAATGAGATATTTGCAAAGTGCTTAAAGCATGGAATGGCAACTACTACTCTGACTCCCTGAATCCCTGGGTGGAACCTCCCCCCTCGCGGAAAAACACTGGGCTTCCCCAGGAGGCTTTGGTGAGTCCCCTGGCGGTCCCCATAACCTCCGGATATATCATGATTGCATATAGTCAGTCATGTGTCGCCTCCTTCATTAGAGGGTAAGCCTCTTGAGGGCAGGCTCTGTTTGGGCTTTTCTTTCCATCTCTAGTACTTGTCAAGTGCTTCATAGGTACATGTTGACTGACTGACAGATCCCAGACAAGGCAAGCTCAGATCCACTTGTTTGTCGACTGCCTAGGGTAGTTTTCTCCCTGGTTGCTCGGCTATAGGACTGCAAAAAATAAAACCCATGCTGACAGACAGAAGAGTTGGAGACAGGGAAAGAGTGACAGAGAGACACAGAGAGGGACTGAGACAAAGAAAGAGAGAGAGAAACAGAGAGAGGAGAATGAATAATTGAGAGCTTGAAAGAGTCTCAAAGATCCACAGAATTGTGGATTTAGAACCCCAACTCCTTTGGTTGACTCTTTTTTGATGTGGTTTTGAGGTGCCTCCATTACCTAGGTGGGGCAGCTAGGTGGTGCATTGGATAGAGTACAGGGCCTGGAGGCAGGAAGGATCATCTTCCTGAGTTCAAATCCAGCCTTAGACACTTACTAGCTGTATGACCCTGGGCAAGTCACTTCACCCTATTTCTCTCAGTTTCCTCCTTTGTAAAATGAGCTGGAGAAGGAAATAGGAAACCATTCCAGTGTCTCTCCCCAGAAAACATTAGATGGGTCACAAAGAGTCAGATACAACTGAAATGACTGAATAACAACCACAGAGGAGGGGGAGGGACAGGAAGGAAGAAAACTGGGGAAGAGAGAAAGCACCATTTGGTCCAAGCCCATTGATTGGCCCTGATGAATGAGACCAGCCCACTGGATACCAGAGATCCTCTCTAGTCCAACAACTTCAGTGAAAGGGAACCCATGGCCACCAAACACAGTCCATTGTATTGGGGGCTGTTCTAGTTATTAATAAGTCCACTGGACATCTCAAGCTGGACATTTTATAGATATCTCAGACT
Organism: Dromiciops gliroides; assembly: GCF_019393635.1. Lineage (NCBI taxonomy): Eukaryota > Metazoa > Chordata > Mammalia > Microbiotheria > Microbiotheriidae > Dromiciops > Dromiciops gliroides. Next base: position 14,257,794 of record NC_057864.1, read on the forward strand.
CAACAGGCCCAAAGCTGGACTCGTCATCTTTGCCTCTGAATGCTGCCCCCCCCCCAAAACTGTGGAGAGCACCGCCTTCCTCCCAGTCCCCCAGACTCACAATCTAGGCATCGTCCCAGACTCCTCACTCTCTCTCACCCCACCTCTCCCATATGGCTCTGAGACCTGTCCATTTCCCCTCTGTAACATCTCTCTACCACATTCCCTTCTCTACTCTGACACAGCCTTGCTCTGAGACAAGCGCTCAGGCTGCCCATCACACTGGCGTCCTGGCTGGCCTCCTTTCTCTCTCCACGTCAGCCCTCCACTAGGCTGACAGAAGGATCTTCCTATAGCACAGTCTGACCCTGTCTTCAGGTTATCTAATTGATCAACCCCAGGGGTTCCCTCTCCCCTCCAGGATCAAACACAAAATCCTCTGGTGTTCAAAGCCTTTATAACCTGACTCCTCCATCTTTCCTCCACCCTCCTCTGTGATTCAGCAAACCAGTGACACCGGCATCCTTGCTTTTCCTCAAAGAACCCCCCCCCCCAGCTCCCCACCACAGCCATTGATCCGGCTGGCCCCATACATCTTCTTGTCCATCTCCTGTCTTCCTTCAAGTCCCAGCTAAAGTTCCCCCTTCTACTTGTGATGTTTAAAATCTAAATTGTGGTTGCCTTTAACTAGAAGCTTTGACATTTATTAAAGCATACAGGTATTCACATGGAGTTCAGAAAGTTAAGAAAAGGCCTATCTAGCCTAGAGTTCCAGCCTGGTTGCGTTCTTCCTGAATTCCTCCTCCAAGAGCCTGCTTCAATCAGGAACTCTCTAGCAAACTGATTGTGGAAGCTATTTATAGGTCTGGAACAGAGGCGGTCCTTACACACTGCTTCAAGGTGATTGGTTGGCATCATCCAAATCCATTGGTTTTGAAGGTGTTCCCAAGTTGAGTTCACAGTCTAGCTTCTGAGAACAATACCTTCTTAAGGGCTAGCCAGGTGTGATTACAATCTAGTTTGAAGTAGACTAATCAGCAGTCAATCACTCTCACTTGATTCAATCAGTTTAGATTAATCTCCAGGTGGGTCTTTGAGTATCTGCTAAATCCAATTATTTTATCACACACTGGAAGCCTTTCCTTCCCCCTGCTTAGCCCTGGGGTCTTCTCTCTGCTGGTGACTGCTGCTTTATCCCATAGACACCTTGTTTGTGTACTGTCTCCCTCTTAGCTCTTGGACAGCAGGGGGTGTCTCTGTCCTTTCTTTGCTTAGCCCAGTGCTTGGCACATAGTAGGTACTTAGCGACTGACCTTCCTCTACCCCTCACCCATTCTAGTCCTAGTTTTCCTTCTCAGCCAAAGGAGAATGGTAATTCTAATCCTTTGAAAAGCCTGCAGATATCTGAGAATAGAGATCACATTCTTCCTCAGCCTTCTCCAAGCTAATTACCTCCAGCTCCTTCATGTGACATGGCTTTGAGGTACCTCCTTACCCTAGAGAGGGCAGCCAGTTGGTGCAGGGGTTAGAGCACTGGACCTGAGTCAGCAAGACTCCTCTTTCTGAATTCAAATCTGGCCTCAGACATAGGAGAAAAAAGCAGGGCAGCCTCAAATAACATACTAATAGATCCAGACTCTCATATTAACTCTGCCACTAACCCATCGTGTGACCTTGGGGCAAGTCACAGCCTCTCTGGGTCTCAGTTTCCTCAGCTCATTAGGACAGAATCTTTTCCCAGTAGAATACCAGCTTCTTGAGGTACCTCCATTATCTAGGTGGGGCAGCTAGGTGGTGCATTGGATAGAGTACAGGGCCTGGAAATAGGAAGGCTCATCTTCCTGAGTTCAAACCCAGCCTCAGACACTTATTAGCTGTGTGACCCTGGGCAAGTCAGATACTGAAGTCTTAGATTGTTTTGTTTTTGTGTGTTTTAGCACAATGCCTTGAATCAAGCATGTGCTTAATAAGTTCTAAAAGAAGGGAGGGAGGGAAGGAAGAAGGGAGAGAGTAAAGAAGAGAAAAAAGGAGGAAGAAAGGAAGGAGGAAGGAAGGAAGTAAAGAGAGAGATGAAAGGTAGGAGGGGAAAAGGGAGGGAAGGAAGGAAAGAAGGGAGGAAGGAAAAGAGGGAGACACAGAAAGAAGGAAAGGAAAAGGGAGGGAAGGAAGGAAGGAAGGACATGAAAAGAAGGAAAAAGGGTAGACCAGACTAACAACAGAATCCTAGAGCTGGCCCTCAGAGGGTATCTTTTGCAAACCCCTTATTTTTCAGATAAAAGATCCAAGGAGGTTTGATGACTTGCCCAAGGCTACACTAAAAGTAGGCATCAAAGTCAGGATTTGCACTCAAGCCCCAGGGATCTTTCTACCTTCTGGGATGAGGCTCTGATTCTCTCTCCTTCCTGCATCTTGGGTAGAGCCTGTGCCAAACCTTAGCCCTAGCACTCTCACGCCAGTGAAAGGGGCTAGAGGTGGCCCCCTCCCTCTTTGTCCCAATAGGGGGATCACACATTTCTCACGACATCCCCTTTTGTTAGGGAACTCATCCCAGTAGGGTTTCCAGACATCCCAGCTGCCTGCATTTCTGGTGTGCGGGTGCGCCCTCCCATGTTTTCCAGATCCCTTCCTCGGGTCAGCCCCCACAGCTGAATCCCAGCTGGTCTCCAATAAGTGAAAATTCACTGTGCACACCTTGGTGTATTTATAGTCTCACATTCACGCCTGAGTCTGTTGGAGATGAGGATGAAAGATCAGACTGAGAGGCTCTTGCTAATCTCTCTCTGTGCGCATGCGTGACTCAAGTCCCAGGCCAAGTGCTTCCAGACTGACAATCAGCATCAGAAGGATTTGGCGTGGGCCCAGGGAAGTGATGCAGGCCCATCTCATCGCACGCCCATCATAAGTCCGATTGATAAATGGGCAATGGGATGCCGATCCAGCCACAAATGCAGGGAGCCAGGGAGGGGGCCGCCTGCCCTACCTGGGGCATGCATCCCTTGGAGATGGCCTTCATGGCTGGGCCCAAGCTGAACCCACATCCAGCCATGGATAACTTACTGGCATGGAGGCGAGTGCCATTGTTGGTACTGCGGATCAGCTGGAAGGCTTTCTGAAAGCCCATGGCGTGCTGGGTGGGGCTGTCAGATGACTTGATGCTACTGACAAAGGTAGACATTTTTCTTTTGGTTTCACTGGTGGCTGGAGACAGGAACGTCTTGTAGCACTGATCGAGGGAGCAGGTCCTCACAGTGTCTGCCACTGTCAGCACAGAGATCTTGGGAGAAAAGAAGCAAGTCAAACCCATGGAATTACCTCACCATTTGTGTAAAATTCTGCACGTAGTACAATTCACGAAACAACAAAGCCCTTGGAGACTTTGCCGCAAAGCTTAAAAACTTACAAGTGGGATAAAGAAATGCCAGCAGCACCAATCTGTCAGACTGGAAATGGATTAAGAAGGGTTGGGCAGGGGCAGGGGAGGGGGCTTTGTCCCCAGGGGAAGTCGGTGGCATAGAGTTCATAGACAATTTAAGTCACAAAAAACTAGTAAGCGTGTCTCACACAAAGAAAATCAAACAGGTCTGTTCTGGGACATTTTTCTGTCACTGGGGAAGGGAAACTTGAGCCCTGGAGTGGGAAAGCCAAATTGATGCAGAGTTAGATTCGGGTAGGTAATAGATCATGGTGAGCTCCAGGTGAACATGCCTGTGTTAGGATGGGAGTTAGAAAGCTCAATCCAGGGCAGCTAGATGGTGCAGTGGATGGAGTACCGGCCCTGGAGTCAGGAGTACCTGAGTTCAGGTCCGGCCTCAGACACTTGACACTTGCTGGCTGTGTGACCCTGGGCAAGTCACTTAACCCCAATTGCCTCACCAAAAAACCAAAACAAAACAAAACAAAAAGAAAGCTCAATCCCTGCTCCCTCCCCAAATCTCATTAATCTTGGAACAAAGGGGTGAGTGGCTACAGATACTACCCCTTATATCATCCCCCCTCCCATGAATACGCGTACGCGCACACACACACACACACACACACACACACACACACACACACACAACTTCCCTAACTCCCAATACTGACATATACAACCAACAAGAGGAGGAGGTCAAGGGAAAGCCCTTAAACACAAGGTCTGACCCACAAACCCTGCCAGGGTTTAAGATCCAATCCTCAAAGAGCTGGAAAATATCCTTTTCCATGGGTTTCTCCAAAGAAGGATTAAAATAACTGAAAGCCATCGGAAAGCTTCCAGGGGTCAGAATGTGCTTTGGCTAGCCCCCAGAAGCCAGAGGACATGGATGGAGAGATTATCACCTTATCATGTTCATCGATGGAGCTGAGGATGACCTGGGCTGCATCCTTGGCGATCTGAAGCTGGGTTTCCGTGACTGAGGCTCCGTGGTCCATGATGACAACGATGTGCTTTGACTGGGGTCGGACCGTAGAGACGTAGATGGGCCTGTGAAACATACACTTGTATGAACACAGGGGCCCAATTCTTTTTGGCTTGGGATTTTCCCCTGGATCTCCATCTCCCTCAATCAATCAGCAAACATTTCTATGTACCTGGCACTGGGTTAGGCAATGTAAAAATGAAACTATTTGTATCCTCTCAGATCTGACTGTTAACTGTCTTTCTGAGGGTCCTGGCCTACCAGTCCTCAGCCCTGGGTCCCTGCCCCCCCACCTCCAAACTATCTACTGCTTCTTCTCTGACCCCTGAGCTACACAGGCTACTGGAGGAAGTTGGGCAGATATCTTGACTTGATCCACTATAAACTCAACCAAGCAACAAGCATTTAAATGCCCGCTATGTGCCAAGGGGCATAGAGGATGGAAAGGATGCCCTCAGACTTGGGAAGCCCTGGCCTCAAGGACTGGACTGGATGTGGGATTCTAGACAAGTACCAAACTTCTGTGGATTCTCTAAGATGCTGAGCTGCTGAGCGTTCGTTAACCAATGCAAGCAGGCGTCTGTTCAAAAACACAGACTGTGCTTTACCTCCAAGCCAGAGGGAAGAAGATACTGTGGGGGCTTCTGCCCAGCCCTGGGGCCATCCCACCCCCAGCCCACTCCTGACCATGTTTTGTCCTGGCCACCTTTCTGCCAAGCACCTGGATCATCCTCCACCCTCATTCATTGCACCTGGCTCATACTCCATAGGAACTCAGCAAGCGTGTGTTGATTGGCCACTAGGTGGCACCAGAGTGCACAGAGCCCTGGAGACCAGAGCTCAAAACCTGCTGTGACCCTGGATAAGTTATTTACTCTCTACGTGCCTCAGTTCGCTCATATGTAAGATGGGGATGATAATAGCGCCTATGTCCCAGCATCACTGTGAGGATCCTGTGAGCTAACAGAGGCAAAGCGCTCTGCAAACCTTGAGGCACTAGATACATGCTAGCTATTATTTAAACGGCACTGTTATTATTGACCTTTAACTTTGCACTCTTAGCTTGGAGAGTTGTCTGGGATACCGAGAGGTTAAGTAATTTGCCTAGGATCACACAGCCAGTGCAGAACTTGAACCCAGGACTTCCCAATGCTAAGACCTGCCCTCTCTCCCCTCACTGAAGCACCTCTACCTATCGGGTCAGGAAGCAGAATGATGGGCTGTTGGGGCCGGAAGGGGCCTGAGGGTCATCTGGCCCACGGCTCTCCTTTCAGAAAAGGAGTCTGTGGCCCAGAGATGGGAGTGACTCATCCCAGGTCACATACCTAGTGAGTGGCAAAGCCAAACTTGAACCCAGGGCTTTGGCCTCCAAGCCCAGCACTAGCTCTAAGCGCTCCAAGCTGCAGTAAAAACTCTGAGGCCCGGGAGCACTGAGGGCTGGCGATCAACCTTATTCCTGGAGCGCCTTCACAGAAATCCAGCCATCTGCTGATCTCTCTGTTTGCAATGATGAACATCTGGGGTCAATCTGGGCTTTTCTTTCAAACCGGAATTTGCTTTGAGGTTAGCATAACAGGGCCCAGTCACTAAAGAGGTTTGGGAGGATGAAAGCAAAACAGAGCAGGGGGCTGTCGTGGAAAGTCTAGGGATCAAAGACCTGGGTTCAAATCCTGGCTCAGACACTTACTCTGGGCGATGCTGGGCCAGCCCCGTTCCCTCACAGAGCCTGGCTTTCTTCCTCTAAAAAATGTCCGGTCAGAGGGTATGACCCCCCAGGGGGCCCTCCCTGCTCTAAATCCTACAGTCTGTGCATGAAGGATCTCTGAATTAGCCTCCCTCCCCACCCACCCTCCCGGAGAGCTGCCACATGGGGTGCTGAGGAGGGGCTTCAGGCTCAGGTGCATGAATGGCCTTGCTAGTGGAGGTCTGTCCCACTCCTGATCTGTGGTCCTGAGATGCCCATACTAGCTCAAGGTGGCAGCGCTCTCCATCCACGGGCCGTGAGTTAGCCCTTCTGTGTCACAGACCCCTTTGGTGAGCTGGTGACGCTCAGGAGCCTGCCTCAGCAGAAATGCATCCAGTCAGATGTGTGCAATCACAAAGCTGCTTCTATAAAAACAAAAAATGTGTGTGTTTTAAAGTTTACACACTCTGGGCTTAGAGCATCAAGCCTAACTGAATCCTTCCATTTACAGAAAACAAAACTCGGGCCCAGGGAGAATAAGCGAATTTCCCAGTGTCACGCAGGTGGTGAGAATCAGAGACATCATTTGAACTCAGGGCCTCTGACTTGAGAACTAATGCTTTTTCCATTGTTCCATGACACCGCCCAGGGGAAGGCCGATTTAGAGGCATTGGACGGTCCTATAAATCAAGGAGATTGTCTGTCCATCCATCTCTCTCCATGTCTGTCTATCTGTCTGTCCATCTCTCTTTTCTCCCTCTCTTTCTCCCTCTCTGTCTCTCCCCCCCTCCCTCTCCTTCTCTCTTTCTCTCTCTCCCTCTCTCTCTGTCATATATATACACATATATATGTATGTATGTTTGAGAGACAGAGATGGAGGGAGAGATGGAGAAAGGGAGAGACAGAGAAAGCAATAGAAGGAGAGGGAGAAGGAAGGATGAAGAAACAAAGAAAAAGAGACAGAGACCAAGAGGGAGGGTGGGAGGAAAAGGGAAGGGGAAGAGACAGATTTATAGAAATAGAAATAGAGACAGAAAGCAAAAAAGAGTGAGGAGAGAGGGAGAAGGGGAGGGGAAGGGAGAAAGGGAGAGAGGGGGAGAGGAAGATGGAGATGGAGGAGAGAGGCAGAGGGACAGCAAGGGAGGGAGGGATAGAGACAGAGAGAGTGAGACAGGGGGAGAGATGAGACAGAAATAGAAACAGAGAGATAGTGAGAGAGGGAAAGAGGGGGAGAGAGAGGGAGGGAGGGAGACAGGGGGATAGGGAGAGGGAAGAAAAAGAGGAGGAGGAGGAGGAAGGGAGGGGAGAGAGAAAGAGAGACAGAGACAGAGACAGAGACAGAGAGACAGATAGAGAGGAGAACAAGAGTGGGAGAGAGGGTACGAACCTCTACTAAGTGGCATTCTCTTCCCTCACATGTAGCCCAGTGCTACACAGTCACAGGGAGGTCTGTGACAAGCAAAGACCTGCCCTGGCCCGAGCCCACGGAGGGTGGTTTGGTGTGTCATCCAGAGACAGAGGCCCCTGCCTTTCCTCCCTGAGCATGGGTGGGGAATTCACCCAGGTCAGGCACCACAAGGCCTCTTCTCTGGGCCTTCTCAAACACGTTGTCACAATATGTGAGAGTCAGGCCTTGTGCCTTCCACATTTTGGGGTCTTTGTTGGCCAACATCAAACACAGCCCAACAAAAAGCCCACTTCTCCAGTGAAGCCGCATTCAGCTCATGCCTGCTGCTCAGGGGGTGGGGGGAGGGCTTGTGAGAAAGAGGTTTAACGAGTTTTCTATTCACGGTTTTAAAGCTGGAACAAATTAGAGGGATCTTGGGAAAGCAAACTGGGCTTAAGAGAACTCTCTCTTTTCTTCCCCTTGGATCCCCCCGCCCCCCAGTACCAAGCCTAACTCTGAGATGTGGCATTCTTGCAGAGCTCAACGGTGTCCCTCCTGCATTTATGAACACTAATGGGAGCTGAGACAGAGAGGAGTGCAGGCAAGACACCCCAGATCAGGGGTTGGCAGGGTCGAGTCAACTTGTGCTGGAGCCCAAAGTCCTGCACTGACACTGAAGAGCTGCCGTTAGCCCTGCTTGGAGATCACACATGACATCGCTGGGAGCCAGTGGAGAATCAGGAGAAGAGTGAGCTGACAGAGGCAGCGGCTCTGCAGACACTTGTGGGAATAGGTAAGAGATGAGAAATCCAGGGGGGAGAGATGTGAGGAGAGGACACTAGAGGCTTAACCTCTCTAATTAGGGTTCCTAAGGTGATGAGAAGCCAGGAAGATAATTTTTTCAAAAAATCCCACCCAGAATCACAAACTTGGAGTTGGAAGGGAATTCATGGGTCTCCAACCCCTTCATTTCACAAATGGGGAAACTGAGGTCCAGAGAACTTAAGGAACTCACAGAGAATCTTATAGTTAATAGAGCTGTGCTTTGAAGGCATCCTCTTAATTCCAAAGGCAGTGACATTCCCAGTTGACTAAGCTGCCCCAGATCTTGGGGGTTATTGGATAGAAAGAGGAAGTGGGGGGTCTTAGAAAGAGGGCTTGATTTCTAATCAGGAGATGTGAAGCAAGTTCCATCTCTAAAAGTTTAATGGCTGTGGGACCCTGAGTGAGTCACTTAGCTTCTCTGTGCCTCAGTTCCTCCCCTGATCTGTAGATGGGGGAGTCAATGGCTTTTAAGGTCCCTCCAAGCTCCAAACCTATGATCCTTGTTGGGTCTCCATTTCCTCACATGTAAACTGGGGCTCAAAACATTCACACAACCCACCTCTGAGGGCTTTGGGGAGGACACCAGTTATAGGAGTGTGAGCTGCTAGAGACAGCTGAGCATCAGTCAGCAACAGCACATTACTTATTTTTTTTTCATGGCACTGGTGGGATGTATAAGTGTTGCCTGAGAATCCGAATACTTGGGTTCTAGCCTAGATCTAGAACTGGGAGGGACCCCGAGTTCAGCCTCCTCAGGGCAAAGGTGAGGAAACTGAGACATGGAGAAATTCACACCCAGACCTAGGGACCTTTGGTCTGGAGTTGGAAGGGATGTCAGAGGCTCCAAATAGTCTAGGGGTCCAGAGCTTGAGGAAATGAAATAACTAGGCCCAAGTCACTCAGGAAGGGTGTCTAGAGGCCCCAGCACAGGAGGGTTAAAGGGCTGGAAAATGCTAACCATGGGGATAGGCTCAGGAGCTGAGCTCCCTTAGTGCCTGATGATGAAATGAATCAATGTCTAAGGAATGGGAGGGTTACTAGAGAGCACTGCTCTCAGTCACAGGCTGGGAGGGGGCTTCTAAGCCCTGCTTGAGAGAACTGGTTCCAGTAATTCAGCAAGCTCTGGTATAAATTTAGAAATTCCCTGGGGAGATCCTTTACAACAAGGCTCACCCATCCCATTCATCTTTATGCGTTTGTCTGAGCCAAGGCAGGCAAGGACAGGTGGGCTAGAGGCAATATTGCCTAATGGATAGAGTGATGCAGTGGGAATCAGAAAGTCCTGGGTTCAAATCTGTCCTCTGAAACTTACTAGCCGTATGACGCTGGGAATATCACTTAACTCCCTAGGCCTCAGTCGCCTCATCTGTAAAACAGGAAGGCTGACGACCTCTAAGGTCCCTTCCAGTTCTAAACCCACGATCCTGTGATCAGAGTGGCCCTGGCACCAACAACGTTTGAGAAACACTGCTCCTACCCAGACCATCTTCTCCATTCTCTGCTTCCGTTAGGAACAGAGTTAAAATAAAATGATGCGGGACAGCTAGGGGGCGCAGTGGATAGAGCACCAGCCCTGGATTCAGGAGGACCTGAGTTCAAATACGGCCTCAGACACTTGACACACTTGCTAGCTGTGTGACCCTGGGCAAGTCACTTAATCCCAATTGCCTCACAAAAAATAAAAATAAAATAAAATGGTGAGTAGTGCGTAGGCTTTTGGTCTGCATCTTCCCCATTAAACCACGCACCTAGAAGGCAGTCACGTTGGTTAATGTCTCTTGTATTCCCTCGGGGCACTAGATACAGGAGCTTTTGAGCTTGGGGCTGGTGGAGTGGGTTTCTTGGGGTTGAGAAGGGCTGGGGGCTGGGGCTGGGATTTCCCTGGTCTAGGGGACTCCTGGCTGAGCAAACTCCTAGCAAAGTGCATCTGCACCTTCTTGCCTCAGAGGCTGCTCAGAGCACAGAGCGGGCGGTGACTTGGCTAGAGACACAAAGCCAGTGTGCCTCAGAAGGAGGATTCGGGTCTGCCAGGCTTCAAGGTCAACTCGCTATCCACTACACCATGCTGCCTGGCACAGAGTAAGTCCCTCCCCCTTCCCCAGCCCCCAGAAGGGGAGAAGATGGATCTATTTGGACTTAGTGGCCTGGAATAGTTTAAGTGAGGTGCTGCCCCAAAGAAAAACAGATTAGACCACGAGGAGAGAACCTCCGGGCTCTGGGCCAATTCTGGCTCCTAACTGGACTTGTTCCATGGAACAGGAGGTGGGCTCCCTTTGGCCCACAGCTGTAAAAGTGGAAGACATCTTTAAAGGCGTTAGCAGTAGCATCCTGAAAGGTCGTAAAATGAACACATTAACCCCAAGAAAGTCCACTTTTTTTCCCCACAAAATTTGGTGATCCATGTTCCCTGATTTCTGAAGCAGTGAGGTAGGCAAAATGGACTTTTTCCCTTCACTGAAAATGCGAAAGAGGGGGGAAAATGCTCCTGAATGCACACTTTGCACAGGAATCCAATCGCTTTTCAAAAAGTTTTTTGCACTGCCCCACCATTTTCTGTCTAACTTATAGAGATATCTATTTATGTTTATTTTCAGTTGTGTCTGACTCTCTGTGACCCTGTTTGGGATTTTCTTGGCAAAGACACTGGTTTACCATTTCACAGAGGAGGAAAGTGAGACATATAAGGTTAAATGACTTGCCCAGGGTCACACAGCTAATATGTGTCTCAGGCCAGATTTAAACTCAGGAAGATGAGTCTTCCTGATTCCAGGCCAGGTGCTTTCTCCACTACCCCATTGACCTGCCCTATTTATGTCTATTATACTATTATAAATAGCATTATCTACATAGTTGCTTGGATAAATCAAGGCCTCCCATAGCTCTCTCCTTCTCCCCTGTGTCTGCTCTCTCTGATCTTATTATCTCCTATGCATTTCATCATCATCTCAATGTAGGTAGGTCTCAGGTGTCCACACCCAGGATGTCTTGGCTCCAAGGTCAGCTCCCCATGGTCATGCTGCCTCTCTTAGGCCTAGACACAAGAGGCCTTTCTTCATACAGAGCGATACCACCTTCCTTCTTTTGGCTGCCACCCACAGATGACTCATGTTTCTTCAGATTATGTATGAGTCATTCATGTACTATCATGCAGCATATGTTAATTAGATAGCACGTGTGTGCATCACATATATACATATAAAGAGTGATGACTCTGAACTTGTAACCACCCTTAACTTCAACGATTCTGCTCCAAAAGGCCTCTACTTGCCCCCTGGTCACCATTCTGAGCCCCAGCGTCTGTGGATTCAGAGGGGCCGGCAAAAAAGCCAGGCCTTGTTCCCTGGCCAGTGGAGCGTGAGAGCTCAGGCCAGCAGCGAGGGGTTGCCTCAGCCACGCTTTCTCTGCTGCCCTTACATCTCTTCTTACATCTCCCACCTCCACCCCCACCCAGGCTTTTCCCTTTAATGAGCTCTAATAAAGAACTGATGCCTTTTTTTCCCTTAGTATTTGCTGCAGTTATTGAAATAGTTTAATGCTCCCTGTTTTCAATTTAAAGCTGGAAGGGGCATTTGAAAAGTGTTTTAAAAAATTTTTAAATAGTTTTTTTTTTTTTAATGAGAAACAAGGCACCATGGGTAGAAGGCAGGCTTTGGAATCTGGGAGATCTGGGTTCAAGTTCTGCCTTTGATAGCTACCAACTATGTGACCTTGGGTAAGTCAGTGGTCCTTTAGCACAGGACTCTAGTTAGAGCTGAGGTCCCTATTGGTTGCTACAGGTGTTGCATGTGTATATACACACACACAGATATATACATATAAATATATACTAAAGACATACATGTAATCACATGCTAGAAAGGTATATACCTACATATATACATGTATCTTTGTATATAAATATACATGTGTATACCTACATACATACATGCCATGCATACATACAGGCACAACTTGTGGCTTCTTTAGTATAGGGGACTCCTGAGTGAGGAAAATCCTTCTATCAATAGAAATAGCATGTTTTCTAAAACTTAGTCTTTTTTTTTTTTTTGCTGCAGGGCAATGAAGGTTAAGTGACTTGCCCAAGATCACACAGCTAGTAAGTGTCAAGTGTCTGAGGCCAAATTTGAACTCAGGTCCTCTTGAATCCAGGGCTGGTGCTTTATCCACTGCAGCGCCCCCTAGCGGCCCTGAAACTTAGTTTTAGAGGATTGTCAGGAGCACTGAGAAATTAAATGACTTACTCAGGGTCACACAGCCTGCAGATGTCAAAGGCAGAACCTGAATTCAGGTATCTCTGGCCTCAAAGCTTGCTCTCTATCACCCTCTCATTTTTTAAAGAGAAGATGACTTTAATATATATATATATGTACATATATTATCACACATATATTTAACACAAATATTTTACACTAAAAAAAGAATGCTTGGCCAGGCATTATCTTTTTGTAAAGTTTCTATAAAATAGCCATAATAAATAAAAATAAAATCATTTTATGAATTTTGAAAAATAAAGGTTATTCTTTGGTTTACTCTAAAACCTTTATTTTTTTATCTTTTTGCAGGGCAATGACGGTTAAGTGACTTGCCCAAGATCACACAGCTAGTAAGTGCCAAGTATTGCCCTCTCTTATTGAAACCGTGTGTATATGCACATGCGTGCACATGTGTTTTTATATGTCCTTGTGTGTGTATAAACTATATATGCACAGTTATTTATGTGTTGTTTCCTCAATTTGAATATGAATTTCCTGAGGGCAGGGACAGTATAAAAATAACAATAATTAATAATCATGATTATGACAATAATAACAATAACTAGCATTTATGTAGACCCTACTTTATGCCAGATCCTTGCTAGGGGCTTTAAAAACATCTCATTTGACTCTCACGAAGACTTCTGTGACACAGGTGCTATCATTGCCCTCATTTGATATTTCTATGTCCAGGGTCATGCATCTAGTAAGTGACTGAGGTGAGATTTGAACTCGGGTCAGGAATGACTCCAGGCCTGGCATCCTGTGAACCTTGGCACCACCAGCTGCTCCCAAATCCCTGCACTGTACTTTTTATTTTCTGGATATCTCTAGCACTTAGCACAGCTTAATAAATGTTTATTCATGGATTGATTAGACATGCTGCTACCTCTGGAAAATTCACCCCAAATAAATACAATGCGATGCTGGGGATGGAGAAGCAGCAGCAGCTGGATGTATCAACAAAGCTCTTATCTAGGAGGTGGCAAATCCTATGAGCTTCCAAAGGAACTAAGAGGTGGAGGTGAGGATGGCACTGCATACTGTCTGTGCAAAGGTATGGAGGTGTGAGACGGACCATCATGGCTGAAGAATAGTAAAGTTAGTATATCTTAGAATGTGTAAGTCAGTGGGAGGCAGATTGTGAAGAGCTTTAAATGACAAAGATTGTCTTTGATCCTGTAAGCAATAGGGAATGGCCTGCATCACGTGAGCAAGGGAGGAATATTTATGCCTGTGCTCTTGGCAAATGAGTGAAGGATGGATGGAGAGGGGAGACAACTGCTCACTCAACTCACACAGTACATGATGGAGCAGGCATTCAAGCCTGGGTCCTCTGCTCTCCAAGCCAGGGCTAGCATCAACCACACCATGGTGGGTCCTCAGGGTACCAAGATGAATTCACTTGACCTTGGACAGCAATGACATGGCCTGAAAATTCAGCCCCTCCCCTCCCTAAGGGAGAGGGGGAGAACCAGAATCACCCAGTGGGAGGGGAAGACAAACTGCATCACTTGCCTTATTTCTTTAGAAAGATCTGTTTGCTCTTTGTATTGGCCCTGTGTTCTGGAAAGAAAGTGACTTCTCTAAACTATTATTCCCTGTGTGCACGTGTGTCCTTCCAGGGAGAAGTAAAGAGCAGCTAAGCTGAAGGTCTGGTCACCCAGGACACCAAGAAAGAAAAGATAGTTTTCTCTTTTCCCTCAATGGAACTATCAGTGAGGGGAGGGGCAGGGGCAGGGGCAAGGTCAGGGATGGAGATGAATCAAAGCGGCTTTAAAATTAATGGTCCTTACTAGTTCCTCCTAAAAGTAGAGAAGACTCAGGGCTAGACGCACAAGGAGGCAGTGAGGAGGTGGGGGAAGATCTGGAAGTCCCTCTGGGGCAATGACCTTGGGGAAGACCACCTGCAGGCTGAGAGAGTGGGTGCTCTGCCTGGCCCCTCCCTCCCATGCCCCAAGGGCACCAGGGAGGGTACTGAGTGAGAGAAGAGTCTGGTACCAGAAATGATGGTCCAGGCAAGGGGAGGGTTCAAAGAGAGGGAGGAGTTTTCTTCTTAGAACAAGCCGAGGCCACCACCACTGAGAGGGTGTGGACTAATTGCCACAAGGGCAGAACTCATCCAAGATAAGCTGGTGAGGAAAACAATATGTCTGCAGGTAAGGAAACATTACAACCAGTGAATAGAAAACATTTTTGCATGTGGGGAGAGCAGTGGCAACTGGGGAGCTCCAGGTGGGTCTTTTGAAGGGTCATGTGCTCTCCTGAGCTGGTCCATGAAGTAGTCTAGGGATTTTAAGAGGCAGAAGTGGGGAGGGAATGTGCACCAGACATGAGGCACAGCCTATGCAAAGGCACAGGAAAGGATATCATCAGCTCATTGACTGAAGCCGTGTGATCCACCTCCTCATTTTATAGAAGATGAGACACAGGCTGAGTGATTTACCCAAGGTGAAGTCAGTGGCAGAATCAGGATTCGAATCTAGGTCCTCTGATTCCAAACTCTGTGCTCTTTCCAACACAGCACATTCAGTTGTATATGAGGAAAAACAAGTGGCTCAGTTTGGCTGGAATGTCCATGTTGGGAGGGAGAGGAATGTGCAGGCAACAAGCCTGGAAAGGTAGCTTCCAGGACAAAGAGGCTCTTTGGCTCCCTTCTGAGCACAGATGCCCCAAGAACTCAGGCTCTAAAGCTTGGCCCTGTCCTTGAACATAAGTGATTCAGTAAAATAAGTAAATGAATGAATGAATGAATGAATGGAGTGAATGAACGAGTGAGTGAATGAATGGGTGAGTGAATGAATGATACTTTTTGTTGCTGGTGGTCCTTCGTTCTCAAAGAGGACCGTGACATCAGGTTGGTGTCATGACTTGCAGTGAATTGGATTTAAGTAAGGGAGGTCTGAGCAAGGCCACCCACCTCACTCTCTCCTCCAGAGCTATCTGGGTCCAGTGGCAAGAAATACATCAAGATGACGGGAGATGGTCCTGAATATTTAAAGCAATTGGGGTCAAGTGACTTGCCCAGAGTCACACAGCTAGTACGAGTCTGAGGTGAGTTTTGAACTCAAGTCCTCCCAACTTCAGGCCAGTGCTCCATCCACTATACCACCTAGCTGCCCCCTAATGAGTGATACAGTGAATAAATGAATGAGTGAGTGAGTGACTAACACAAAGTAACAGAAAACTTTGTACCTGCTCCGATGCTCATAGCTGCCCTTGCACCGGAACTTGTGTGCTGGGAAAACAGTGAAGATGCCTTCTTCGGAGCTGAAGTACTGCCACTTAATGCCAGGGTTGGACTTCAAATTGTCTGCAAGAACTGGAGGAAACAGGAAAATGAGATGCAGGCACTAGACTGGTTGGTACAAAGTGACTCGGGCATCTATCTGGAAGATGCTGCTTTCTGTGGGCAGAATCCCCCACAGGACACAGTGCCAGGCTTTCTGGTTGGCACTAGAATCATCTGGCCACACTCTTAAAAAATAAGCCCGGGATGAGCATCAGTCCATCAATCAGCAAGTGTTTATGGAACCCCAGGAGGTGTGCAAGGCATGTTATGCCCATCTTCAAAGAGGGCATGCTCTCGTCTCTTGAGAATACTGAAATCCCCATACCATAAATGCTCGGTGTTTGAAAGGTCACAGCATACACTACATTGCTTTTCCTTTAGCAGTATCAGCCTTAAAAATACAGCCTCTCTCATCTGATGCCCCTTGGACGTGCACTTTGCGTATCTTTCTCATTTGCTTCTTACAACAATCCTGTGACCTAGGTGCTCTTATCAAGCCCATTTTAGAGATGAGGAAACAGAGGTTGGCAAAAGTTAAGGGACTTAAGGGGCAGCTAGGTGGCACAGTGGATAAAGCACCAGCCTTGGATTCAGGAGGACCTGAGTTCAAATTCAAACTCAAACACTTGACACTTATTAGCTGTGTGACCCTGGGCAAGTCACTTAACTCCAATCACCCAGCCAAAAAAAAAAAATTAAGGAACTTGCCCAGGGTCACACAGCTAATAAGTATCTGAGACCAGATTTGAATTCAAGTCTAGGAAATGGAATCTTGAATTTCAAGAAATTGATGAGCAAGATCCTGTGGCTGGTATTACTGAGCATGGCTCCCAGCCTGGCAGCATGTGCAGCTGGTGCTGAAGAAATGCTTCCCCACGGTGACAGCTCAAGGATGAGGTCACTGAGGCTGACCTGTCTTGGCAAACATGCAGAGCAGCATCTTGAGTGTATGTCTAACTAACGTTTGCAGTTAAGGTCACTGGTACCCTAAAGAGGTGGCATTTGCATGGCTAGCACAAGGCTTGAGACCCAAGCAGGCACTTTATTTGCTCAGTAAAAAACCAAACAGCTGCTGAACCCTGTTAAAATGTCAGGAGAGCAGCTGTGTGAACCCAACTATGCCTTGGACCAGCCACATCTCAGACCTGGCTGGATTAGAAATAACCCAGAGCACCCAGCCAGCCAGCCCATGAAGGGGCTCCCAGTCAAGATAACAAACAAAAGCCCTGAGGCGTTGACACTAAAAATAAACACTCTGTTGGAGAGCTTAGTTTTGGCACCTCCTGAATACCTGAAAATTCTAGCCCCAGGCCTCTCTCCTGGAGGTGCGTGGGACACACTACTCATTAGATCAGGGGTACCTTCTTTTTTTGTCCTGGATCCCTTGGGGGGCATATGGTGAAGCCCAGGGACCCCTTCTCAGAATCCGGATTTAAATGCATAAGATAAAATACGTGGGATTACAAAGGAAACCTATTCCCTGAAACAGTTAGCAAAATATTTTTTTAAAAAACAAACTCACGAACCCCAGATTTCGAAGCCCTGCTTTTCTCTTTGAAAGGCAGCATGGGACCGAGGAAAGAGTCCTAGATCTGGAATCAGAGGACCTGAGTTCCAATCCTGGGACTGACACTTCCTACTTCTGTGACCTTGGGCAAGTCACTTCACCTTTGAGCCTCAGTTTCCTCCTCTGTAAAATGAGGGGGTTGGACTGAATTGCTTTGGTATGATCCCATTAAGTCTCAAATAATGGGAATTGTCCACATCTGAATGGAAAGAGGTTTGAGTCTCAGGAAGCTGGATGATGGTTCTTTTATTCTCTAAAAGGGGAAAGAATCAGCAAGGGAAACTTGAGAGGCCGACCTAGCTCTAACCACATAGGAGGAGCTGGATGAGATGGGAATCTTCGGGAGGAGGAACGACCTCATCTTAGATTCAGCAATAAAGGAGAGGGAAGCCGGGTGTAGCATGTTGATTGGTGGAATTTTGAGAGAGGGAACAGCAGAGCTTTTGGTGGGGAGGGTGAAAGGTGTCAGCACAACTGTGACTTCACAGTCAGAGGAAATTCCTGGTTTGTAAACTCCTTGTATCAACAGCTCCTCCACAGCTTATAGCCTTAAATAAATTACCTGAGGGGATTGAGAGCTCTGGCCCGGGATGTCCCAGCCTGGAGGTGCCAGAAGTAGAACTTACACCCAGGTCTTCCCGAGTCCAGAGCTGGCCCCTTGTCCACTCCGCCTTGGGGGAGGGCAGGAGCATGGCTTTCTTTACAGCCCATGCATGAGGGAAGCTATGACCAGGGATGGGGAGTCCCTTATCATCAGATCCAAACATTCATTCATTCCTTAGCAGTGTGAGCATTGCTCAGTAAGCACGCAAATGCTTTCTCATTCATTGATTCATTCTTTCGTTCTCTCGACAAATATTTTCTGAATGCCTATTATAGAAACAAGTTTCTGTGCTGGTGCTAAGAGTTAGCCCCATACATTCCTGCCACCATCTAATGTAGCACATTCACCAATTAAGAGAGAGGGAGAGTTTGCAGAATGCCAAGGCCCAAATCCTATGGATGAAGATGGCCCAAGAGGGGTGGAATGCTTTCAGGAAAGGAATTCCAATGGCAAAGTGGGCTGGGGTGGCTCCAAATGCTAAGGCCACTGTAGGATGCTGTAAGAGAGCTCTCCTTCTTAAGTAGAACCAGGAGAACAACACACATAAAATGACTACAGCCATACAAATGGAGAGAACCACAAGAACAAGAGTAGAAAAATAAATGTGAACATTCAATGACCGAGCTCAGTGTCAAAGAAGAGGGGAGAAGCCACAGCCCCTCTCCACCCCCTTCTCTGCAGAGGTCAGGGACTAAGGGTGTAGAACTTTGTGTAGGATGTCCGATTTTTTCCAATGTGTGATTAGTTCTGTTGAATTTGTTTCCCCCTTTTTTATATTCTTTGTTATCCAAGATGGCTCTCTGGAAAGGGGCAGGGACGGGCACGTGCTGGGAAATATACCAAAGAATGTGTGTTGGTGTTTTTAAAGGGGAGCATGCTTCCTAACACTTATTACTATTCAAAAGTTCATGGGGCAGCTAGGTGGCACAGTGGATAGAGCACCGGCCCTGGATTCAGGAGGACCTGAGTTCAAATCCGACCTCAGACACTTGACACTTACTAGCTGTGTGACCCTGGGCAAGTCACTTAACCCCAATTGACTCACGGAAAAAAAAAAAGTTCATTGGACTATCTGTAGAGGTCAAAAGTTTCCTGTCCCTACAGGTCTTCAGGCAAAATGTAGAACTTGTGTTCAAGTTATTTCCCTTTAACAGAATGCAAGCTCCCTGAGGTCAGGGTCAGTCGAATTTTTTTATCTTTGTATATTCAGCACTTAGTTTAGTGCCTGCCTCATAATGGGCACTTAAGAAATGTTTGTGGAATTGAATTGAAATGGAATGTTGAGTCTGAGATAGCTGGGCAGAAGACAACTGATTCACAGAGCACTGATAACAATGATGATGACATGCCAATACCACTCAGTCCATGCCACACACAGTCCCAAGAGCTATACAAATAGGATCTCATGGGAGACTCAGAACAACCCTATGGAGTAGGTGGTATGATCACCCCCATCTCATAGCTGTAGAAACAGGCAGTGATTTGCCCAGGGTCACCCAGCTAGTCAATGTAATTAGCCCATCACCTCTTCTCGCCTGTAAACAACAGTTTCGAATCCCTACAAGACGCTCACAAAAGAAAGCAGAAGGGACAGTTTTCATCTGGAATTGGATCCTTGACGGGTGGACAAGACCGTCTGCCTGTCTGTCCACTCTCTTGATCTTTGTAGACCCCAGTCAAAGTTGCTATCTCCAGGGCTGTTGGTCTTTGCCACCAGCACCATTCATGTTTGAGCACAACAACAATCCCCCATCAGAGGAGCAGCTGCAAAAATACCCCCCCTCAGGTGTATTCCTTCATTCCTATCTTCCCAAATCTCTGGAACTGTCTGGAGATGCCCCACAAAACCTCACCAGGCAAGTGCACCACATGGGCCCAAGGCTCCCTTGCTTCCGCCTCACCTCTGCCTGAACTGTTAGAATGTAGCCTGTTCTCATATCGCCAGCAGCCCAGTCATCACAAAAGCAGCCATGGCTCCCACTGCCCCTGCAAATGTCCAGCCCAGCTCTGAGAGGCCCCATTGCAAACCACTTGGAGCTGGGACTGTCATGAGAATGCTCTTTTTCCTTGACCAAATTATCTGCTAGACGTATGTCCCCCACCCCCCTACCCCATGCCAATCAAAGACAAATATGGAGCCCATAATCAATGTCTAGAGCAGGAAGGGATCTAGAAGCCATTTTACAGACGAGGAAACTGAGGCCCAGGGAGATGAAGTGATTTATCCGAGGATGTACAAAGAACATCCATATAGACTGAAAACCCAAGACTGGGAAAAGTCATGGGGGCAGGGCAGGGGCAGGGGCAGGAAAGGTTTGAGCTGAGTCTTGCTTTTGCAAGGGGCCACCTCCTCATCCCTCTGGAAGCTTGACTGCTTTTGGCTCATTCCTTCTCTGATATCCAAGCTAGCACTTACATCACCTTTAAGGTCTGCCAAGTGATTTGCAAATATCGATTTTCTTTATCCTCTTAACAACTCCAGGAGGGAGATGTGATTATTACCATCCCCATTTTGCATATGAGAAAGTTGAGGCAGGAGGGCCAGCCACTTGTCCAGGGTGATGCAGCTAGTAATTATCCAAGGCTGGATTTGAATTCGGGTCTTTCTGACTCCAGATATGGTGCTCTAACCACTGCACCCCTCCCCCAGCTGCCTAAGACACATCAAGGTAGGGATATGTGATGTTCTCTTAACCATTTCCAAAGGCTCAAAAACATGGGACATTGAGTAAAAACTTGTCCTCATCTACTTTGTGTCTGATTGATTTCTAGAGGTGTTGGAGCTAATCCAACACTTAGTTTACACCTCTGAATAATTTAACTGAAGTCTGGGCCATCCAGGTTTATTAGGGTGGGGAGAAAGCCAACCCTCACACATGGAGAGTATTCAGACTCTTCCAGTAAGCTCCCTTGGTGTTTAAGCAGGCAATTCAATTCAATTCAACTCATTCTGTAAAATACATGGGGAACGCCAGCTGGCTCAGGATGGAGAGACCCTTCAAGCTCCAGGCATAGGAGCCAAAGGATTCTGGAGTTATATATCAAGTGCCTATTATATATCAGACTGGGTGGCACAGTGCATAGAACCCCAGCCTCAGCAGCCGGGAAGACACGGCCTCAAATCCGACCCCTGTCACATACTAGTTCTGTGGCCTGGACAAGTTACTTAACCAATCCGTGTTCTAGGCGACATAAAATCACAGGCCTGAATATAAAAATCAAAAAATGTGCCATGCACTGGGCTGTATGCTAAGAAAAGCCCCCCAGACCTTATAGTCTACTGGATGGGGGAAGGAGAGGACAGCACACACAGATAAATCAATATTAGATATGAGAGAGAGAGAGAGAGAGAGAGAGAGAGAGAGAGAGAGAGAGAGAGAGAGAGAAAGAGAAAGAGAAAGAGAAAGAGAAAGAGAAAGAGAAAGAATGACTCAATGGGCACCTGGAATCAAAAGGACCTGAGTTCAAATCTGGAATCAGACTTTTGCTAGCCATGTGACCCTGGACAAGTCATTTGACTGGTTTGATTCAGTTTCCTCATCTGTAAAATGGGGCTGATCATAGCACATACTTGACAAAGTTGTTGTAAAAATCAAATGAGATAATATTTGTAAAATGTGCTTAGTACAGTGCCCAGCACATAGTAGGTACAAGATAAATGTGTACTCCCTTCCTCTTTCTTTGTACATGGATGTATTGAAACATTGTTGTTGCTGTTATTTAGTTGTTTCAAACTTTTTCTGACCCCCTTTTGGGGTTTTCTTGGTGAAGAAACTGGTCTGGTTTGCCATTTCCTTCTCCAGCTCATTTTATAGATGAGGAAACTGAGGCATTCAGGGTGAAGACTGATTCCAGATTTGAACTCAGGTCTTCCTGACATCAGACCTGGCTCTCTATCCGCTGAGCCACATAGCTGCCTGTTGTTTTGGAACAATATTGAGCCATTAAAATGATGAAATAGCTTCAGAGAAAACTAGGAAGACATCTCTGAACTGATGCAGAGTAAAGCGAACACAATAAGAATATTTCTAGAATGACAGAAAATTATAAAGAAAAACAGCTTTGAAATAAACTTTGAGTCCTTAAGATGAAGCACGCTTCCCCTCTCCTGCCAGAGGCAATAGGTTGAGAGAAGACACTGTTTTGGACCTGGCCAGAGCAAGTTTCTGTTCCACTGGACCATGAACATTTGTTATGAGGATTTAATTGTAAAACGTATGTTCTTGTTCAATTCGGGGTAGGCAGTGGGAGGAAAGATAATAAATGCTTGTGAGATAAATAATTAAAACTATACCTAGCTCTGCCTCTTAGAATCTCTAAGCTCAGATGAAACCACCTCTTGACCGAAGTGTTATATGATTCTCCTCCAGCTTGTTAGTGCCTCTCCCTCAAAAAACCCTCTCTTGTACATATTCATAAACGTATTTTTTTAAGGGCAATGAGGGTTAAGTGACTTGCCCAGGGTCGCACAGCTAGTAAGTGTCAAGTGTCTGAGGCTGGATTTGAACTCAGGTCTTTCTGAATCCAGGGCCAGTGCTTTATCCACTGCACCACATAAGATTTTACATTTGCTTGTTGCTTCTTCTAATGGAATGTAAGCTCCCTGAGGGCAAGTTCTGTTTATGTTTCTGTATCTCCCAGCATGACTGACATAAAATCGTGATTTCTGGGGGGCCCTTGGAGAATCATGATAGGAGGTGGTGCTTCAGCAGATTCTGAAGTGAAGCCTGGGATTCTCCAGGGTAAAGGTGGGAGAGGAACAGAGAGCCTGTCCCACCTGGGGAATGACCTGTTCAAAAGTACAAAGACAAGGGGCAGATAGGTGGCGCAGTGGATAGAGCACCGGCCCTGGATTCAGGAAGACCTGAGTTCAAATCTGGCCTCAGACACTTAACACGTACTAGCTGTGTGACCCTGGGCAAGTCACTTAACCCCAATTGCCCAGCCCCAAAACAAAAACAAAAACAAAAAATGTACAAAGACAGGAGGTGGACTATGAAGTGAGGGAACAGCCTGTCTGACATTAAGTCCATGAGGGGAAATGAATCAGTATCAGCCTAGAAAGACAGGCTCGAGCCAGAGTGTTAAGGGGGTAAGGAAGGAAACCGAGCCAGAATGAGGGACTGAGCGAAGGGGAAGGAACAGGATGGAATTCAGGCTAAAAGGAACAAAAGGACCAGAACATAAAAACAGCCCCTTCCACCATCACGTGACACACACACTGCCAAACGTTGAAGCTCTGAAAGCAGGAGGCACCACTGAGAGAGCAGGGCTCCAGCAGGGGAGGGGCTGGCTGCACACGACCCCCTGGGGAAGAACGAAGTGAAGAACAGCTTAGATTTGACTCCTGTTTCCAGCAAGGCTGAAACACAATTTGAAACAGTGATGGATCAACTATGCACAACTGAGAAGGGTTTGAGGGTGGACATCTCACAGGTGTGGCCCCCAGACAGATGATGACTGTTCTCACTGGTCTGGGGAGCTGGAAAACAGTGAGTGAGCTTCTGTTGGGAGGTCATCCTTTGCTGTCCACCCTGGTGAGCTCCAGTTACAAAAGGTGATGAAAGCCGGTTGGCTTTAGGAGGCAGTCTCTGCCCATCCATCCTTCAGTGGACAAGGTCCCTACTTCCCAAGCTATGGGCCATGGGACCCTGCAGTGAACTCACAGGGGAACACAGGATATTATATATTTTTGAAGGAAACAAAGCACTATTCTTCCCTCAAAGTTGCTTGTGGCTCTGCTCATTAGCTCACCAAGGATACATTCCTTTTGATGACTTTCTTAAATGTCTGAGGTAATTTTTGTTTACTTGTACTTTTTTCTATACCAACAAATTCTCAAATTTTCTTTTTTGGGACATCATATCTTTGGGGGGGGGTTTGTTATGATAAAAGCCAGGACCTTGTGAGAAAATCATGGGATTAATCTAAACTGATTGAATTAAGTGAGAGTGATTGACTTTGCTGATTAGCCTACTTCAAGTTAATTAGATTGTAACCACACCTGGCTGGCCCTTAAGGAGATATTGTTCTCAGACTCAACTGAAGACCACCTTCAAGTCCAGTGAACCAATGGATTTGGATGACACCTACCAATCAGCTTGAAGAAGTGTGTAAGGACTGCCTCTGCTCCAGACCTATAAAAAGCTTCCACACTCAGTTTGAGAGCAGTTCCTGTTTGAAGCAGGCTCCTGGTGGGGGACTTGAGGACAAACCAAACCAGGCTGGAACTCTAGGCTAGATAGGCCTTTTCTTAACTTTGTGAACTCCACGTGAATGCCTGGTATGCTTTAATAAATCCGTAATGCCCAAAGATTGGTGCTAAAGCTTCTAATTTAAGGCGACCACACATTTAGATTTTAAATATCTCAACCTCATGAAGATCAATGTGCCCAATCTGATTACAAAGTTTCAGAAGCTGTGTAGTGCCCAACAGACAAAAAACTCATTAATAACCAACTGTAATATTTTAAGATTGAAATAAAAAATATTTTTCCTTTCCATTTATTTGTTACTTTTCCCCTCCAAACAGCTACCAAGTTATTAGGACATAAAGACTTATCAAGTTGTTTGGACTTAATTACTTAATCTATGGAATTATTGGGTATTTCTTTCGGCTCCGTGAAAAATGTCACTGAGATACTAAGTGTACCATGAACCAAGAAAGCTTGGGAACCTTGGGGCAAGGCCATTCCCCCCAAACTACTTTAAATCTCCATTTGCATATCAACTATGCAGAGACTTGCGTGAGGAAGGGGGCATAGTTCTGCTTCAAGGACATTCTTAGAAACAAGAAGTCTTAAGAGTTGCCTCTAGTTTTTTCTCAAAACTTAAATAAGAGGGGCAGCTAGGTGGTGCAGTGGATAGAGCACTGGCCCTGGAGTCAGGAGGACCTGAGTTCAAATCCAGACTCAGACAATACTCACTAGCTGTGTGACCCTGGGCTAGTCACTTAACCCCAATTGCCTCATCAAAAAAAAAAAAGAATCAGGAGCCAGGTCCTCTCAAAAAACACACAGACAACAAAACAAACACTTTCCCTAGTGTTCTTAATTATTTGCCTGGATCAGTAGGCTACATTAAAATTTCATTAACCCAGACTTCAATGAGGTAAACTTTTTGATAAGTCAGCCTGGGCTGAAATTGACCTTTAGACTAGTCATTCAACCATTCATTTACTCACTCATTCATCCATCCACCCATCCATCCATCCATCCATTCATTCACCCATTTGTTCATTAACTCACTCATGCATTCATTCAATGCATTTATTAAGAATGTACTAAGCACATTCAGTATATTAAGAGATTAACTAGATTATCAAGAATATAGTTAGCTACTTAATACAAATACACTCATCTAACTCAGAGGTACCAATTTTCTTCTCCTTATAAATGCCTGAAATGAAAATTATAAATAATTATTTACTCAAGGAAGCAAGGGACAGGAATATTTCCAAGAAACTCTCTGTAAATGACCAATAAAGTCCGACAGCAAGAGATAGAAAGAGAACTTCCATTTAAAATAACGGCAGATAATATGAAATACTTTGGAGTCTACTTGCCAAGACAAACCCAAGAACTCTATGAACACAATTACAAAACACTTTTCACACAAATCAAATCAGATCTAAATGATCAGAAAGATATCAATTGCTCATGGATAGGCTGAGCTAATATAATAAAAATGACAATCCTACCTAAATTAATTTACTTATTCAGTGCCATACCAATCAGACTACCTGAAAACTATTTTATACAGCTAGAAAAAATAATAACAAAATTCATCTGGAAAAACAAAAAGTCAAGAATATCAAGGGAAATAATGAAAAAAAATGCACAGGAAGGTTGGTTAGCTGTACCAAATCTGAAGCTCTACTATAAAGCGGCAGTCATCAAAACTATATGGTACTGGCTAAGGAATAGAGTGGAGGATCAATGGAATAGGCTAGGCACAGGAGACACAGTAGTAAATGACAATAGCAATATACTGTTTGATAAACCCAAAGACTCCAGCTTCTGGGATAGGAATTCAGTATTTGACAAAAACTGCTGGGAAAACTAGAAGATAAGTATGGCATAAATTAGGCATAGACCAACATCTTACATCTTATACTAAAATAAGGTCAAAATGGGTACATGATTTAGACATAAAAGGTGATACCATAGGTAAATTAGGAGAAGAAAGAATAGTCTACCTTTCAGATCTTTGGAAAGGAGAACAGTTTATGACCAAACAAGAGATATAGAATATTATGAAATGCAAAATGGAGGGTTTTGATTATATTAAATTAAAAAGTTTTTGTAAAAACAGAAACAATATATCCAAAATTAGAAGGGATGCAGAAAGCTGGGAAACAATTTTTTATGGCCAGTACTTCTGATAAAGATCTCATTTCTAAAATATATAGGGAATCAAATTTATAAGAATCCAAGTCATTCCCCAATTGAGAAATGGTCAAAGGTTATGAACAGGCAGTTTTCTGATGAAGAAATCAGAATTATCTATTGCCATATGAAAAAATGCTCTAAATCACTATTGATTAGAGAAATGCAAATTAAAACAACTCTGAGGTACCACCTGACACCTATCAGATTGGATAATATGACAAAAAAGGAAAATAATGAATGTTGTAGAAGCTATGGAAAAATTGGAACACTAATGCATTGTTGGTGGAGCTGTGAGCTGATCCAGCCATTCTGTAGAGCAATTTGGAATTATGCCCAAAGGGCTATAAAGCTATGCATACCCTTTGACCCAGCAATACGATTTTTGGGTCTTTTTCCCAAAGAGATCATAAAAAAGGGAAAAGGACCCACATGTACAAAAAAAATTTATAGCTGCTCTTTTTGTGGTGGCAAGGAATTCAAAATTGAGGGGTTGCCCATCAATTGGGGAATGACTGAACAAGTTGTGGTTATGAATGTAATGTGAATCTATTGTGCTGTAAGAAAAGATGAGCAGGAGGAGTTCAGAGAAACCTGGAAGGACTTGTATGAACTAATGATGAGTAAGATGAGCAGAACTAGAAGAACATTATACACAGTATCATCAACGTTATGTGTTGATCAACTGTGATAAATTAGATTCTTCTCACCAATACAATGGTACAAGAAAGTTCCAAAGGACTCATGATGGAAAAGGCTCTCCAAATCCAGGGAAAAAAAGAACTGTGGTATATGGATGCTGATTGAACCATACTATTTCTTTTGTTTTGGGTGCTGTTGTTTTTCTTTTTTGAGGCTTTTTTTCCTTTTTTGCTCTGATTCTTCTCTTATAACATGACTAATGCAGAAATATGTTTAATGGTACTATATATATAATTTATATATATAAATAACTATATATATATATTACCTGCTGTCTAGGGGAGGGGGGAGCGAGAAAATTGGAAATTGGAAATCTTATATAAACAAATGATGAAAACTAGCTCTACATGTAACTGGAAAATAACAAAATACTTTTATTAGGAAAAAAGAAACATTCTGAGTCTTTATTCATTTGTTCTAGGATTATAGAGTCAGAGCTGGAGTTGACTGTAGAGGTCAGCGTAGCTCAAACCCTTCATTTTATGGATGAGGAAACTAAGTCAGCCCAGGAGGCTCTGACCTGTACAGAACCCATAGATAAAGTATCATACCTAGAATTCAAACCCAACTAATCTGAGCCCCAGATCAGCACTCATTGGATTGAGCCACACTGCTGTCCAAAGCTATTCCTCTGGTTGGCACGGGTGACCTTGGGAGGGTGGTATTGCTCTAAGCAGGCCAAAGAACTGACTCACCCTGAGAAATTACTGCTGTTCCTGTCTCCTCTTCTGATGCTACCAGCAATAAGATAGGGAGCCTGGAATTTAACCCAACCTCTCATGTCTAGGCTGACCTCATAGAA
Organism: Dromiciops gliroides; assembly: GCF_019393635.1. NCBI lineage: Eukaryota > Metazoa > Chordata > Mammalia > Microbiotheria > Microbiotheriidae > Dromiciops > Dromiciops gliroides. The sequence continues at coordinate 14,285,673 of NC_057864.1, forward strand.
AAAGTTCCTACAACATTTATTTATAGAAGTTTCAATATCCTAGAAAGCAATAAAATTCAACTTGAAATAGCCTGAAATTCTGTCTCAGAAGTCATTCTGATTGGCTTCCTTCCAAATTGGCCTGAGTTACTGAGCTCTTTCTGTATTGATTGGCAAAGATGGATTGAATTCTGAACATTTCTTGGCCAGTTAAAATCCTGCTTTGATGCCTTCCTGTGCTATGGAGGGGCTCTGAGGCTACATCAAAGCTGGGACAGCTCTGCTAGGTCCCTGAACTAAGTTAAAAAGACTTCAAGGTTGGGCCCAGCAACGATCTGTCCATCCATCCACAAGTCACCCTCCCCCCAAAAAATCAGGGTGGCTTCATGAAGTACAAGTGAAAATGTCCTATTTCTAACTTGAAGCACATACTAAAGGCAAAGGGGGCAATGAAAAAGCCCAAATGGAAAACTCCAGGGTCAGAAGGGAAAGATGTGAGTGCAATTGGAAGCTACACCAATGTGTAGTCAAGATGGTTAATAGAAGGGTGCCCAACTGAACTCTACTAGTACCAGGTGGGAAAAGTCCCTTTCAGCTATAAATATATGATCTTATGAATTGCAGACCCAGAAAATAGAAAAGAAGAGAAAATGAGGATCACCTAGAGGGCAAGGGTAAAGTGAGTGGTGGGCATGACCAGGCAGAGTGAAACTATGATGGCTAACCAGAGAAAGGATGCCATCAAAGAAGAACACGTGTGAAAAAGACAAGCTGATCATATTTTTAAGGGAAGGATAATGGATGGAGAGTCTGTGTGCTTCTAAGGATGAATTCTGCCAGTACTTGCTTATTTATATGTAGGCTTTCCCATTCTTGAGGGCAGGGCTAACTTATCCATTCATTTGCCTCTTCACCTATCCATTTATCCATCTATCCATTTATCCATTCATCCATCCATTTGTCCATCCATCTGTCCATCCATCCATTTGTCCATCCATCCATTTATCCATCCATCCATTTCTCTGTCCATCCAGCTGTCTGTTTATCTATCTATTTATCTACTTACTTATTGTGTCTTTCTTAGTATTCTCAGATCTCAGCCCAGGAATGCCTCCAGTGTTTGGCAAAGGTGGCAGAGCAGATAGAAGGCTGGCTTCTATGGGCCAGTGGCACTGGCCTCCTTGCTGTCCCTTCATCTCTCCACTCCAGGTATACTCCCCGGCTCTCCTTATGTCTGGAGTTCACTCCTTTTTCCTCAACATCTTCTGGCTTCCCCTGCTCCTACAAGTCTCAGCTTAAATTCCACCTTCCACAAGAAGTCTTTCTCACTCCCCCTTCATGCCAGTGCCTTCCCCCTGAAGACTATCCCAAATATATCCTGTATATAGCTTGACTATATATAGTTATTTGCATGTTGTCTGTCCCTATTAGATTGTAAGCTCTGTGAGGTTAGAGACTGGTTTTTGTCTTTCTTTGTATTCCCAGTGCCTAGCACGGGGCCTGCCACATGGGAGGCACTTAATAAATACTTGCTGATTTGACTTAAGTCAGACAGAGTCAGGAAGACTTGAGTTCAAATGACATTTAATGATTGTATGACCCCTGACAAATCACTTAACTTTTTCAAACCTTAGTTTTCTCAAATGTAAAACAGGAATAATAATAGCATTTACCTTATAGTGTTGTGAGGACCAAATGAGACAACACATGTAAAGCACTTTGTAAACCTCAAATCATTATATAGATGTTGCTCAGGCATTTTTCAGTTCAGACTGTCCATGACCCCATTTGGGGTTCTCTTGGCAAAGATACTAGAGGGCTTCATCATTTTCCTTTTCAACTCATTTGACAGATGAGGACACTGAGGTAAACAGGGTCTTGCCCAGGGTCATACAGCTAGGAAGAAGGGGCAACTAGGTGGTGCAGTGGATAAAGCATCGGCCCTGGATTAAGGAGGACCTGAGTTCAAATCCGGCCTCAGACACTTGACACTTACTAGCTGTGTGACCCTGGGCATGTCACTTAACCCCCATTGCCCTGCAAAAACAAAAACAAAACAAAAACATACAGCTAGGAAGTATCTGAGGCCAGATTTGAACTCAGAAAGATGAGTCTTCCTGACTCCGGGCAGAGTAACTCTATCCACTGCATTGTCACCTAGCTGCCCGCTTATAAATGTCATAATAATAAGCACAGAATAAGTGTTTGTTGGCATAACTTGACTACTCTCATTGCTGTCAACAAAAACACAACAGATGGAGCTACTAGGTGGCACAGTGGATAAAGGACAGGCCCTGGATTCAGGAGTACCTGAGTTCAAATCTGGCCTCAGACACTTGACACTTACTAGCTGTGTGACCCTGGGCAAGTCCCTGTTTACCTCAGTGTACCCCGCAAAAAACAAACAAAAAACCCCCCAAAACCAAAACCGAAACCCCAAAACCAAAACCAAAAACAACAACAAAAACAGATGGGAAAATGCAGATAAAATCATAATACCTTTCACTCCATGCATAAAAAGAAAATAGACTCTGGCAATGAAACCAACTTCTGATATCAAAGATGACAAATACAAAGCCTTGGTTATGACTGTGGTTGTCGATTACCCAATCAGAGATGTCCAATTATAGATTTGGGTCAAGCCCCTAAACCAAAGAGCGATAAAGGGGGAAATGCCAAAGCTCTCCCTGGGATAAATCCAAAGAAACTGACTCATCACTGACCAGAATTCAAGTCGCGGCCTGGGTTGAAGGCCCGGCTATTCACAGTGGTCGAGAGTCGGTCACAGCTGATGGTCCTGGACACGTTGGTGTTGAAGTTCCCATCAAACCTGATGGAATAGAAAGAGAATCATCAATATGCATTAGCGAATGGTTCAGCCCAGTCCATGAAGTACATGAGGAGGGTCAGACAATGGGCAAGGGGTTTGAGGTTCAGGTATGAAGCTTTAAAAATTAGGATTCTGCAAATGTTCACTTACACATATTCATTACACATTGACAGTGACGGGGAACTCACTAACACACGATGTCACCCATCCTATTTTAGGGATTGGAAAATGAGTGTTTTCATTAAGACAAGATTGGGCTCCCTGGAACTTCTAGTCATTGGTTTAATTTCTACACGGACAATTCTACCTTCCCACATGACAACTTTTTAAATGAGGACAGCTCTCAAGTCCTCTTTATGTTTTCCCATTCCCATGCCAAAACATCACTAATTTGCAAACCAAGAGCCTCTGACTATTCTTTGTGAAAAAGCAGCTGACTAGTTCCATGACCTGAAGTCAGGAAGAAGCAGGTTCAAATTCGGCCTCACATACTACCTAGCTGTGTGACTCTGGGCACGTCACTTAACCCTGTCTGCCTCAGTTTCCTCACCTGTAAAATGGGGATAATAACAGTACTTTTATCACATGTTTGTGGGAGGCTCAGATGAGACAATATATGTTAAGGATACACACATATACACACATAGATTCATACACACACGTACACATACACACATACATACAGGGCAGCTGGGTGGTGTGGTGGATAGAGCACTGGGCCCCGCTCCATCACTTTCTTAAGTCCAGACCCCTAGCAACACTAACCCAAGCCCTGATCTGTAGCACTTGCTGATTTCATCCTGGACATTTCAGCACAGGCCAGGTTCCAGCCAGCACTCAGGCCCCTGTTTCTATCCCTGGCCCCGAGGCATTTGTATCCTACATTGCTGACCCCAGGAGCTGGGAAGATAAAAGGATGCTGTGGAAGCTTCTAAGCTGAGATGGAAGCCCGCTTTTTGCTCCCCGAATGATCAGCATGTTGGATCACAGAGGCAGACCCCCAGCTGGAAGGCCAGGTACGGGGGCGGGGGGGGGGGGGGCATAGTTCTCTGCCAAGCAGAATGCTGATGTGACCGCACTGTGCTCAGGCAAACTGCAGGCTACCAATGCGACGTGAAGGAGGCAGTGGAAATTGGCAGAAGCCTCTCAGTGGCCCTGATATGGAAGGGTGGAGGATTCAGGAGCAGGACAGAGGCATTAATGCCTGTATTTAGCACTGTCTGGGAGAGTCCCTGAGCAGGAAATGGTAACTATTCATTGCTCGCAGACAAAGGGAATATCGACAGTTTGGGAGGCTTTCAGTTTAGCAGGTACCCACTTCAGCCCTTTGGGACAGAAGGCCATTTTAGGGGGGTAGACTCTGTCTGCCAAAAGATGCTTCAAATTCCCCAAGCCCTCCACTCTCCCTTCTGCCTCACCAGGAACAGCAGGGAGCTACAGCAGATGACAAAGAGAGGGTCCATCTCCCATTTGATAGCCAGAGCTGAAACAAAGGATTCTGATACCCCAGGCAGATTCAGTTGAGCATGGACCCACAGTTCCAGTTATGTGCAGCAATATCAGAGGAGGGGGATGACCTCTCCCCCAGAATCCAGGCTAAGATACCCAACCCCTAACCCCCAACCCCCAGAAAGAGGAGGAGAATAAGGCAGTGAGGGAAGAATGTGGAGGTTCAAGGCATAGAGAGACATTAGGCTGGAAGAAAGATGGTGTTGGCACCCTGAGGCAAAGTTCTAATCACCCTACCCTAGTTCTAGATCTGACAGGAGATGCTTCTTAGAGATTTCCCTAATTCTGGACCCTCTAGAGTTCAATAGAATCTTCTCCAATCAAGTCTAAAGGGGGGTAAGACATTTTATGGAGTTGTTCTAGGGAAAGGGACATTTTTAAGGAGGGCGTGGAGGTGGGGAATCCACGTCTTGTGAAATGATGCAGTGCACGGAACCATGGACCTGGAGTCAGGAAGTACCGAGTTCCAATCCAGACTCAAACACTTACTGGATGTGTGACCCTGAGGAAGTCACTTAAACTCTTTCACCTTCAGTTTCTTCATCTGTAAAATGGGGCTAATAATAGTACCCACCACCCAAGGTTCTTGTGAGGATCAGATGAGATAAGAATTGTAAAGTGCTCCCCACAGTGGCTGCCGCACAGTAGGTGCCTTATAAATGTTAGCTATCATTAGTATTCACATTCTCAGGAAACTCATTCCATTCTTCTCCACCAAGAGAAGGAAGGGAGAGACAGAGAGGACCCTGGAGGCCACCTAGTGCAATCTCCTCATTTTACAGATGAGGAAACTGAGGCACAGAAAGTCTAAGGGACTGCTCCAATGTCACCTAATTTGTAAGCGGCAGAATCAGGATTTGAATCAAGGTCTCTGACTCCCATTGCAGCGTTCTTCTCACTACACCAACCTTTGTAAAAATGCAGGCTCTGCTGGAGAGGGGATTTAGGAAGAATTTCCTCTTGTCTGAGCCCTCTGGCTTCTTGTGTTTTAATAATTCAGAGCCAACAGCAGCCTCCACCACCCCCATCTTGTATTCCTAGTCCCCCTCAGAATCTTTTTAATGACATTCTCATCTTACAAGACTTTTAATTGTCTTAAATTGCTCCACATGAGACAGCCCACAAGGAATGGGCCAACCCTACCCAGGTGACATAAGGATTCTTAAGAGGATGTGCACCATCTACAAACATGTTTGTGTCTGTGCTGATTAAGCTGGAGAATGAGATCCAAGAAATGTCCATTGGGTGAAGAGGAGACGTCACCAAGGGATGTAAAGAAACAGGCTTAAGGATGTGTCTGACTTGGACAAGTCTTCTGGGAAAGGCAATGGGGAAGTCACACTCACTTGTACAAAGCAAGGTACAGAGGAAAGAACTCTAAGTTTGGAGGCTGGGACCTGAGTGTGAATCCTAGCTCCCCTAAGGTGTGATTTGGGGCAAGCTCTAGACTTGGGATCCTACCTGGAATTCAGTTTCCTCGTTGTCCTTAAAATGAGGGAGGTCCAATTAGATAATCAAGGACCTCAGCAGACACTTAATCCACCTGGGCCTCAGTTTAACTCATCTGTAAAGTGGGCTAGATGCTCTATAAGTGCCTTTCCCACTTTAATTGTATGATCCCTGGAGGATAACCTGCCATGGGGTCTAGGATATAGGCACTGTACTTAGTCATGGGACCTGCGTAGGAATCCCATCTCTACCACTTCCAATCTGTCTGAGCTGAGGAAAATAACTTCTCTTCCCTGGGCCTGTTTCCTTATCAATACGATGAGAGAATTAGACGAGATGACCTTCACAGCCCCTCTCACCTCTAGATCTATAATCCCGTAAGGGACCAGTGCACTTTAGATTTGTTCCTAGTACGCACAATTCAAAACAAAACCATCATCATACCCCACTAACTTCAGAAAAAGATGGTTCCAGTTTAAACTACTTTATAAAACAGACATTAGTTACTCTAGTGTATTCCCCAAGGGAATTTTAGGTTGATTTTTTAATATAATTGACAAAAAATATTCTTTATATCCCAAGTATTTGTAGCTCAATTGAAAGTTTACAAAGCACTAATTTTTCCAGGGGCAGCTAAGTGGTGGTGCAGTGGATACAGTGCCTGGAGTCAGGAAGACTCATCTTCCTGAGTTCAAATCTGGCCTCAGACACTCACTAGCTGTATGACCCTGGGCAAGTCGCTTCACCCTGTTTGCCTCAGTTTCCTCATCTGTCAAATGAGCTGGAGAAGGAATAACAAACCTCTCCAGTATCTCTGCCAAGAAAACCTCAAATGGGGTCACAAAGACTCAGACACTGAACAACAGGAATCTTCCTCCTAACTTGTTCTTTCTATACATAACAAGGGGATCATAGCTCCAGATAGAACAGGAGGAGACCTCAGAGGCATTCTAGTTCAAACCTCTCATTATACAGACAAGGACTTGCTCAAGGTCAAACAGTTAGTAAGGTCAGAGGTGAGAACCTGAACCAGCCTTGTCCTCTGCTTCTAACAAAGTGATTTTTCCACTGGGCCCTGGTTCAGTCCTCATTGTTGATCCCCATTTTACAGATAGGGAAACTGAGGCATGGAGAAATTAATGACCTGCCCCAAGTCACACAACTAAAGTGCTAAAGTTGGGATTTAAGGCCACCCTCTGGACTCTGCGTCCATACTAGCACAATTGCTGTCTACACTTGCACAGAGAAGGTCAGAAGCAATTCAAAGCCCAGATTTTCCATAAAATAAGCAGGATATTGTGCCTTAAAGTGAGCTGGGGATGACCACTGGCATAAAATCATATCAAATCTCCCCCAATCTTCCCCTCAATGAAACCACACATTGGGTGATGCCAGTTTTTAGTACCTACTTCCCCAAGATCAAAACATTGGCTGAAATTCAATTTCAAGAGACACAATTCCCTCTTCTCCCCTTCCCCTTTAAGAAAAAAAAAAGTCAGCTTCCTTCTGGATTTACTTTCATGAACAACTGATCGAAAGCGCATCCCGAGGGAGCAAACAGACCCACTTTGATCTCTTCCCCGTGGAGAAATTCACTCCCTGCCTCGCTTGCAAGATGCACATTTGATTGACGTTTGCTCTGATGTACGGCCGGCTTTGAACTTCAGACATTTAATTCCCATCAGGCCTCAGTCATTTCTATTCTCCTTCAACAGGAATTACAAGCAGGAGATCAGCAAATGTAGGAGATAAAATAAATTTGTAGAAGCTTTGAATTTTACATCAAAACCGTGTTCGAGTGAGCTCCAAATGGTTTTTACTTGGACCGTTCACTGTGTAAATCAACTTTTCTGTGGAGTTCTCAGTTTAGAAAGGAAATAGTAAGAGAAAAATGTATGTGCAAAGGATGGACACATGCATCTTTGAGCGGCGGTTGGCCTTAGACTCTGCCTTTCCCTTTGTTTGAATATCCCAGGCTGGGTGACTCGCTGGACGAAAACTCTGACACCAAGAGCATCCCTCCAGATGTCAAGGGTCATAACTTTAGACCTAGAAGAGATTGTAGATTCCATGGAGCCCAAGCACCTCAGGGAGGAAACTGGGTGAAGAGAGATGAATGCGACTTGCCCACCTTAAGAAGCCTAGTACATATCTGAGGCAAGATTTGAACCCAGGTCTTGCTGACATCTCTCTCTGATATGCTGATATAGCTGTGCAGATTGTCACAAGGCTTCCCCCTCACTCCCAAAATGATGTGTGTTGACTTACTCCTCCTCTGCAGAAGGATTCTAATGCTGCTTTGAAGAGCAGTTGTGGGGGGGGGCAGTTTGCTGAAAAACAGAATCCCCATAAATCACTAGAAAAAAGAAAGCTTCCGGTGGCTGGGAGCCACGGGGAGGCTTCAGTTTGTACTTTAGTTTGGTGCTTAGCACAGGGCCTGGCATTTGGTACAGACTTACTAAACATATGTTGATCGATGAATGGTTTGCTGGAGAGTGAGGCGAGTACAAGGGAAGAACCAGTTACAATAACTTCTTGGGTTGATATTAATACAGTTACGAGGGGCAGTGGGTAGAGCACTGGACCAGGAGCTAGGAAGACCTGAAATCGGGCCCCGTACACCTGCCAGGTATATGACCCTAGGAAAGTCACTTCACCTTTGTTTGCCTCAGTTTCCACATATATAAAATGGGGGTAATTTTAAAAATAAATATTTTAATTTAAAATTTTGAGTTTCAAATTCTATCCCCCCAAGAGGTAAGCAATCAGATATAGGTTACACATGTGCAATTATGTAAAACATGTCCATATTAGTCATTTTGTATAAGAAGACTTGATAAAAGAAAAAAAGAGAGTGGAAAAGTAGCCTGCTTCAGTCTGTGTTCCATCAACATCAATTCTTTGGAGGTGGATAGTTTGTTTCATCACGAGTCCATTGGGATTGTCTTGGATCACTGTATTCCTGAGAATAATTAAGTCATTCCCAGTTCTTCATCCAACAATATGGTTGTCACTGTGCACAAGGTTCTCTTGGTTCTTCTCACTTCATTATACATCAGTTCATGTAAGTTTTTCCAGGCTTTTCTGTAAAATGGGGATAATGACAGCACCTGTCTCCCATGGTTGTTGTGGGGATCGCATGAGATAGTAACTGTAAAGGGTCTAACACAGTGTCTGACACATAGTAGGTGCTCTATGACTGTAAGCTATTATTTTTATTATTATTGCTACTGAACTGGCCAGAAAGAATCAAGGAAGTCTCCCTGGAGGAGGTGTTTTGGACTTGGCTTTGAAAGATGCATAGGCTTTTCAGGAGGTGGAAATGAGAGGAGGAAACATACCCAAAACAGAAAGTGGGGGGAAGTAGGTGCCTGGGGATAGCCACTAGATCTGTACCTTCATCGCTATCGGAACTCTCAGATGAGAATGCTCCATCAGACCAACACTCTCCCTGCCACCTACAGTCTTGGACTGTTTCCTGGGGCACTGAGGGGTGAATGACATGTCCAGGGTCAGGCAGCCCCTAGGTGCCAGAAGCAGGACTTTAATGTGAGTCTTCCTGGCTCAGATGCCAGATCTCTACCCACTGTGCCACAATGCCTTCTGATTGGCACAGATCAGGAGTTAGGGCAAAGTGCCTTGCTCAGAGTGGTCTGGAGGGGATGGGGGACTCAACCTCCAGGGTTCTAGAGGTTCCTTCATTCAGCAAAGACTTCTGCAGCCTCACATTGAGCTTGGGGCTTTGGGTCTCATCTGGTCCAACACATACTCAGAGATGAATCCCAGCTACATCGGCCTCAACGAGAGTTCTTCTAGGCAACTTGGGACAAGACTCAGTGACTGGTGCCCAGTGCCCTCTTTCTATGGCCCAGCCTCCTCTGGGGCAGCTCTAATTAACTGGAATTGCTTTGTATTTACCAGTCTGTGTTTCCCTTCCCAACAGAAGGCAAACTCAGGCCAGGGACTCTTACTTTTTGTCTTTGTATGTTTAGTGCCTGGCACAGAGCAGGCATAGAACAAAGGATGGGTGAAGAGAACTGAGCCAAGGAGACAAGGGAAAGAGTGATCTTTACCCTCCCAGGGCTTCCAGTCTCCCAGAGGAGACAGGGTCCACTCCCATGAAACAGTGATGCAGCAATGAGATACAGCAGTGGCTGACCCCTCTGCCACTAACTCTGCTACTGTGAGACTTCGGGGAAGTTACAATATCCTTGGCCTTTGGTTTCCTCATCTATCAAAGGAGAGGGTGGCTCCAAAAGGCCTCTGAGGCTCCTGTGAGATCCACGAACCCAGCAGGCACTTAATAAATGCTTGTTGACTTGACTATGACCCTATGAGTCAGAAGGGTAGATATAGATAGATAGATAGATAGATAGATAGATAGATAGATAGATAGATAGATAGATAGATAGATTGATAGATAGATGGATGGATGGATGGATGGATGGATAGATAGATAGATAGATGATGGATAGATAGATGAATAGATGGATGGATGGATGGATGGATGGATGGATGGATGGATGGATGGATGGATGGATGGATAGATGGATGGATAGATAGATAGATAGATGATAGATAGATAGATGGATAGATGGATGGATGGATGGATAGATAGATAGATAGATAGATAGATGGATGGATGGATGGATGGATAGATAGATAGATGATAGATAGATAGGTGGATGGATGGATGGATAGATAGATAGATGGGTGGATAGATAGATAGATAGATAGATAGATGATGGATAGATAGATGGATAGATGGATGGATGGATGGATGGATAGATAGATAGATAGATAGATGGATGATGGATGGATGGATGGATGGATGATAGATAGATAGATAGATAGATAGATAGATAGATAGATAGATGGATGGATGGATGGATGGATGATAGATAGATAGATAGATAGATAGATAGATGGATGATGGATGGATGGACTGACAGACAGATTATCAGTAGATAGATGATAGATGGATAGTAATAGATGGGTGGATAGAAATGAATGGATAGATGGATAGATAATAATGGATGAATAGATGGATAGTGGTCAGTAAATAGCTAGGCAGACAGATAGATGATAGATGATAGATAGATAGATGAATGATGGATGGATGGACGGACAGACAGATGATCGGTAGATAGATGATAGATGGATAGTAATAGATGGGTGGATAGAAATGAATGGATAGATGGATAGATACTAATGGATGGATAGATGGATAGACGGATAGTGGTCAGTAAATAGATAGCTGGGCAGACAGATAGATGATAGATGTATGTATGTATGGATGGATAGATAAAAAGGCAGACAGACAGTGCGGAAGGGAAGGAGCTCGTCTACTGACACAGTGATTGTAATGGAAATATCAGAAGCAGATTCTAGGTCTAATAAACCCAAGTCACCAGGAATGTTTAGTAAATGTTTAGCTTCAATTCAAAATATAGTCACTTAAGGGACCTCTAGGTGGCACAGGAGAGAAAGCATGGGCCCTGGATTCAGGAGGACCTGAGTTCAACTTTGACCTCAGACACTCGACACTTACTAGCTTTGTGACCATGGGCCAGTCACTTAACCACCACTGCCTGGCAAAAACAAACCAAAACAAAAGACAAAACACAGTCACTTAAGCACTGAAAACAAAGGTCAGCAGGAGACATGAAGGGTCAGCAGGAATGACTGTGGCACCTGCTTTAGAATTTGTAATGAGAGTAGGTTGCTTAACGAAGAATGAGAGAAGACTTCTTAATGATCAGAAGTATCCAAAGTGGGCTTTCCTTGTGGAGTACAGTAGTGAGTTCCCTGTATCTGGTGGCATTCAAGCAGAAACTGTCTGACTACTGGTAGTTATGGATATTGGAAAGGGCATTTATGTTGAGGGTTGACAGACCTAGACTGATTAATAATCCATCAAGAATCCTTTAGTAAGCCTTTCCCACGTGCCAAGCACTGGGGATACATTGACAAGAGTGACACTGAGGTCCTTTTCAGCCCTAAGATTCTGGGATGCAACGGTCTGTGGCTGGCTGGGTGGGCCTCGCTCCCCGGCCACACCTCAGAACATGAGCTAGGCTTGGCCAGGCTCAGCCTGCTCCTTTGGGAGAAGTGCCTACACTCCAAATATTTGAGCAACACCAGCCTGAAAAGAATCACCCAGGATTCCTCTTATCTCCCCCTTAATTGCCCCCTGAGAATGAAGGTAAACAGAGAAAGGGCCAAGATAAAGCCCCCAACCTCAGAGCTGGCAAATATTTAAACTTTGGTCTCAAAGTGGGAGGGGAGGATCACTTGACAAAGGAAGTATCACATTCAGAGAAGCAAAGGCGACTCAGGAATGGCCTTGGTTAGTCAAACAGGCAAATTAATGGGCAAACTCCAGAGCTGTCACCCCATCCCCAGAGGTCATTTTTCATTCTCTTTTTTCACAAACTGGAACAAACAAACTGGGTTCCTTGGGCTCTTATGGCCGTGGGGCCTAAAGCCTGTGGGGGCAAAGCTCGGCCCCTCGGCCAGGCCAGTCTGGGGCTGGTCTCTGCCGAGCCAGGGCCTCGGGCTGACCCTTCGGTGTGGCTGTTTGCTATCTCTGTGCTGCTAGTTCAAATTGTAGCGTTAAGCAGGGCCGCTAAAATGCCAGAGGCCTGGGTGTTTAAACACCTTTCCTCCTGCTGACCACTCCAAACTGCCCATTTCACTCTCCTAGAAGATGTTTCACTTCGTTGCCTAAGACAACAGGCTTCAAACTACTTTGATCATAAACTCCTATCAGCAAAACAAACAAATGAATGAATAAACAAATAGACAAATGATTGAATAAATAGATGAATGAATAAAATAAAATTTTAAAGTGAACACATCCCTCAATGTAGATATTCACTTACTTAGAAATCAAGTCCATATACAACTGAATTGATCATTATATACATCATAAAATTGACATGGATATTGACATTTGAACAGGATGAAATAAAGGTAAAAATCATAATTATTCCTGTAGTCAATAGGGAGTCAGTAAGGGAGTGACGGTGGTTAGAATTGTGCTTTGTGAAAATCACTTTGACATTGACAAGCATTTATTGAGCACCTGCTGTATGCTAGGTACTGTGCTAAGAACTGGAGGTCAGCTGGGTGGAGGATGGATTGGAGAGGGGAGAGAGTTGAGGCCAGGAGGCCAGTTGGGAGGTTATCGCAGTAGTCTAAAGGGGAAGGAGATCTGATGAATAGAAGGGGGGGATAGGTGAGATATGTGGAGGTAGAAATGGTAACTGACTGGCTCTGTGGGGTGAGGGAAGGGGAGGAGCCAAGAATGACACCATGAGTATCAGAGTCTGGGTGACCGGCAAGATGGAAGGTGACCTCAACGGTCCCAGGAGACACTGGAAGATGGCTGGGATGCGGAGCAAAGGTAATGAATGACATCTGTGACTTGGATTGCGATGGATCTTGTGGAACTCCCTCTGTCTGGGGAGGAGGGGGCTCTTATTTATCACTTACTCCTCCCTCCCCCACCAGAGTTGTTACCATTATGTGACATGGGGTGGGGGGGATGGGAGAAGCCTCTTCCCAAGGCCACCTGCCACCCTGCTGTGGGGATAAATGAGGTTAGGTCATGACTTCACCTTGGGGCTGACCCCGAGGGGAAATGAGGGGGATTTAGGGAGGGTAAGGATAGGGGTGGTAGTGTTGGAGATAAGCAATGATCAGCTCCCACAGTCAGGGTGGAGGCTTCCTGGCCCTCACTTTGGAGGGGAAGGGTTTAGTGGAAAATGATACTGACAGAAAAGTAAAATGACAATTTTTAGAGAAAAGAAGAAGAAAAGGATGTTTCTGTAGCAGCGAGGTGCACATAGGGTTATAAAAACACAGGTTTTAGTGGGCAAAATGGGCTCAATTTCCAACGTCCCCAGCTATGCTGAGTAGCCTGAGATCAGAGAATCCTATGGGGTGGAGGGTGTTATTCAAGGATGAGGATGGGCAGTTAAGAGGGGCAGAAGAATGGGGGTGGGGCTGTGCAACATGAAAGCAGCAGATCATGGGGTCAAGGCTAGGTATGTAGGAGAGTGAAAGGGGAGGAGGCGAGCTTTGGAGACTAGGGATGGATCAAAGGATCCCAGATCATGATAAGGGTAAAGATGAGCTTTTAGGTAAGGGAGAGAGGGGAGTATGGGAAGGCTAGGAGGCTGTGGTTTTCCATGTTTGAGGACATGCATTTATTAAGCACCCACTATATGCCAGGTTCTGTGCTAAGGGCTAGGGGTCCTGAGACAAAACTGTTGACTTCTAGGTCTGAGTCAGTCATGTGACTAAGCTCCTAGTCTCCATATGCCATGACAGCCTGGAAGGCTTCCCTTCTGACCCAAACTCCCTTCCTGATGCAGCTCAAATCTCACCTCCTACAAACCTCCTTGTCCTGGTCTCATCCTTTCCATGGATAAAACCGGAAGCTACTCTGGACTTGGGCAATGACCACTGGGCAGCTCAGAGCTGGAAATGGCTCTACCAAGCTCCTGAGAAGAGGCTGCCTCTGGGCAGGGGGAGAAAAGCAGCAGAGTGCTCCAGCGTCTCCTTCCACCACCCTGGCAAAGAAAGGACCTTTCGAGCTCCATGGGTCCAGAGGATTTTGGACTTCTGACTGATGGCATCAGGGAGGGTCTGCATTGGGCGCGAAGGACACACAACAGGCACTGAAGAAAGGAAGCGTCCAGGCTCCACAAAGAGCCCAACAGAAAGCTGGAGCTTCGGCACATGCCGAGGGGCCGATTCATGAGTGGCTCTCAAAGGGGAGAAGACGTTTAGAACACTGACCGCCCCCTCCCATTCCTGGGTCTTCTGCTGCTTCTCCAGCCACCAGGAGCTGTTATTTACATCCTTGCCACATATGCTTTCTGGAGTCTGAGCCCACTTCCTCCTGGAATCTGTGAGTATCTGTACCACAGATCTGGGGGATCCCAGGGGATAGGTGTTGCATTGACTTCCTTACCATGCCACCCTAGTAGATGCCCATTTCTAAAAGCTCATTAACTCTGGCTAACTAATTCACATCACCTGTGAAAGGTGGGGTGTGGGGAAATTAAATCATTGGGGGCTCATGAGCTATAGCAGCAGGAGGAAAACAACACAAAACAAAAATGTCCCGGCCACTCTGGATCCCCTAAAACCCGGAGAAGTATCGTTCGTCTGGGGCCAACTTGACAGTCTTAACTGAGGTTGAGGACAATAGCTCAGAGCCTGAGTTACATAAATATACAGAATGTGGAAAAAATTAATTCAACATAGTTAGGGGGGAATCAAGAGCAGCTTCAAGAATAAGATGGTTCTCAAATGAAACCAGGGATTCCAAGGCATAGGTGGGAGGAGGGACTCTCTGGGTATGGGGAACAGCTGGGGCGAGAGCCCAGAGTGTCCTGATTGGCAAAGGTGCCACATGGGTGGATTTCAGAGTGTGAGGAGGGAAGGACACCTAAGAAAACTGTGAAGGGTGGAAGGGCTCAGCTTTTGAAGGGCTTTAAATGTCATGTAGAAGAGGGTTAATTGGAAGCATCTGGAGTTTACTAAACTGGGGGGTGGGGTCTAGCATTACCAACTGACTGTCCTATAACCCACCTGGCCTGTGAGCATCCCAAACTCCACATGTCCCAGACAGACCTCCCGTTTTTCCTCCCATGTCCTTCACTCTCCCTTCCTGACTTCTGTTTCCACTGGGGGCACCTCTCTCCTGACTATCCCTCCAGTTCATAGCCTCTGAATCATTCTCAGTTCTTTGCTTTCCCCCATATCCAAGTGGATGCCAAGTCTTGGCCGCTCTACTTCCCCAACATCCCTGATGGCTGTTCCCTTCTGGACATGCAGCTACCACCCTAGTGAAATCCTGCATGACTCTTGCCTGGATTCCCAACTGGTTTCTGGGTTGGCGTCTCTCTCTCCAATGTGCCCTCTAGCTGGCTGCCACGTGGATATCACTAAAGTCTTAAATGATCTCATCCCTTCATTCCCTGGCTTACAAAGCCCCAGCCTCTCTGATATTCAAGACCCTTCAGTGCCCAGCTCCAGCCTCTCTCTCTTTCCACCTGATTGCACCAACTACTTCTCTTCATGGACATTCCATTCCAGCCATAGGGGCCTGCTGTTCTTCAGACACACTCTGCCCCTTTGCCCAGCATGTCTCCAAGCCCTGGGCTGCTCTCTCCTCACCTCCACCTCCCTCATGTGGCACCTCCTACAAGTAGACTTCCAGTCCCTACTCTCATGTACTGGCCAAGTTATGTCCTATTTATTTTGTTCACAATGTAAGCAACAGGAGGATGGGTCGGTGATAATGGGGGCACACTTGAGAGCATGCCTGGTAGCAGGGTCGTCAGGCTGAGCTCCCTGCCCTTGCTTTCAGAACTGGGCTCTCACTGATTGGCCAGCCCCATCCCCGCCCTCATTGAATTTATATTAACTCATCTAGACGCAGTGGTTCTCTCCACAGAAGGTAATCTCCCTGAGGGCAGGGAGCCTTTCATTCTGGATGTCGTCTCCCCAGACTGTAGCAGAGAACCTGAGCCTGGGCTGTGTGTGGACTCTATGGGTGTCCCTACCCACTCAGCACAGTGCCTGGCACAAAGGGAGTGCTTGGCTAAGGCTAATTGGTTGGATTACAATGTGCATGTTGACTTAAACATAACAAGCATAAGCTGAATGCTTGCTGTATACAGAACACCACGCGAGGCACTTGGCAAGACACAAAGTTTACATAATACAGGGGTTTCCAGTCTAATGGTGGGGTGGTTTAAGATGCTAATGCCGATAACTGCTGTACATAATATTACAAGATCCATAGACCAAAGGTGAAGTTTGTGAAGGTGGAAAAGGTCAGAATGACTGAGGGAAGCACAAGAGAATGGGGAGGCCTGGGTGGGCTCAGAATGTATTTACTAATATATTTTAAAAGGAAGAATGATGAATCACAATAGCAAAAGGAGCAAACAGCCAAAACACAAACTGCTTTGTGGAGGGAGAGGGGAGGGAATAGATGACAGGTTCAGATTAAGAGGAGACACAGAAAAAAATTATTGAGCAGTCTGTGGGAAAAAGCCAGGGCCAATGATGGGATTAATATTTTAAGAGTGAACACACATAGGTGGCGCAGTGGATAGAGCACTGGCCCTGGAGTCAGGAGTACCTAAGTTCAAATCTGGCCTCAGACACTTAACACTTACTAGCTGTGTGATCCTGGGCAAGTCACTTAACCCCAAATGCCTCACTCAAAAAAAATTAATAAGAGTGAACACACATTTCTCCAGTCACCCCCAGAGGAAGCATCCTCCAGAATACAAACTCAGCATTAGGGGCTAGTGGTGGGCCAGGAAACAGGACAGGGGCTAACCCAGTCTCTTCCTCATCTTTAGGCCTTGGTTTCCCCATCTGTAAAATGGGGAGATTGGCTCACATGGTTTTTACTGTGTCTCCCAGCTCCAGAGCCAGAGGTAGTATGGTATAGTGGACAGAGCACTGGACTAGGTAACAGGAAGACTTGGGGTCAAATTCTGCCTCAGACATTTGTAAGCTGTTAGACCCCGGACAAATCATTAAATCACTCTGAGATGAATGGAGATAATCATAGCTCCTACCTCAAGGGGCTGTGGTGAGGATTGAATGAGATAATTCATAAAACTCTTCATAAACCTTCAGGTTGGAGAAGGAAATGGCAAACTAATCCAGTATCTTTGCCAAGAAAACTCCAAATGGGGTCAAGAAGAGTCAGACACAAATTTAAAACGGCAGAACCACAACCTAAACTTAAACGTATTATATAATTTGAGTCATTGCTATCATTAGCCTAGAAATCTTATTGGGATGAAGGACTGAAAAAGTATTCTGAAAGCACTGACTTTGCGCCTAGCATTGTACCAAGTGCTGGGGTTGGAGGCAAAAAAAGCCAGAGAAATGCTGATCTCACATCACTGGGGACAACAATATACAGAATAAGATCCAGCTACAGGGAAGATGGAAAAGACCAAAGGGCCTGTGGGAGTAATGGTGGGCAGTGAGTGAGACCCAGCCATCCCAGGTGAAGGGCTCTGCCCTGGATCGAACATCAGATGCCCAGAAGAACATGGGTCTCCTAACTCCCACTTCTGAGTTCAGGGATTCGCACCCCAATTTTCCAGCTAAAGAAACCAAGGGTCAGAGAGGCAGTGACTTGTCCAGGGTCACACACGTGCTATTGTAACTCCTCAAACGTTTCTTTTTAAATGATGCTATGATGCACAGTAGCTATCTGTATTAATATACTGAACGACCCGATGAGTAAATTCATTGGAGGCAGGATTTGAACCCGCGTCATCCTGATTCTAAACCACAGCCTGTACACTCTCTACTTTCCCACGAGATGAGCTACTGGCTACCTGCGCTCACAACCTCCGTGGGCCTTTAGGTGGCCCTTCATTGCCATCCAAAATGTCCTAATTTGAGCTTTTTATAGCACGAGTGAAAACGCTAAAAATGGCTGAGAATGGGGCAGGGCAGTGGGTGAGTGTGAGAGGGGATTCCATCAGAAACACTTCCTGGGGGCCGACGCTGTTCAGGCCATTAAGAAAATTCCTCAAGATGGTGGTTTAATTCTTGAAATTGTACGGAGGCCCCTTAAGGAAGCTGTTGTGTGCGAACGCCATGTTACTTAAAATACTTGGGGACATCACCCAGATTTCTTCATTCTTCTTCCAGCCCTCAGATAGCTCAGCTATCTCACTAATGCAGGACCTCCTTCTGCCCATGCTCTTCATAATCCATTCGTGCCCACTCGTTCTGTGAGGTGCTCACCCAAGTTCTACCATAGACCCTCGGCAGAGGATGCATCCGGTGGAGGAAACCTTCCTGCCCATCGTGTTCCCCCTTTGTGGGATGCTTGGGCTATCCATGGGATTGGAGGTTCAGCACCAGAAGGGCCACTACAGGTCATCCAGTCTGACTTCTTCAGGTGAGGATTCGGAGACCCAGAGAAGGAAGTGCTAGCCCAGGTGACAGAGGGGCTGAGTGCCAGAACTGGAATTTGAACCCATGTCCTCTGACTCAAAATCCATCTGCCTTTCACTGTTCCGGGGTGCCCCTTCTGCCCAAGGGTAACCCTCCACCACGGGACCAGCCCGTCTCCTTTTCTGATTTCATGTTCCCTTGATAACATCTCGGATGGAGAATGTAAGCTCTGCAGGGAATATTTCTATTTTTGTGTTTGTATCACTGGCGTCTGGGACATTTTGCTTCTTTGTTTCAATTGTATCTGTGGTTTCATCAGTACAGGGACTTCTATTTAAGAAATTCCTTCTACTGATGCAGATATGCAGCTCTTCTGCAACTTGGAACCCTAGCAAGTCACTAGGGACAGGGACTTATCCAGGGTCACACAATAAGTATGGGACCGATAAGAGGAGAGACTTCAAATCTAGCCTTTTCTCCCTCATAGGCTTCTGGGCTGCTTCCTCTCTCCTCGCACAAAGTGGGTGCTTTGTGAATGTTTGTCAAATTGAATCGGATATACCTTATGCCACTTTTTTTGTGCCTAGCTCAGCTTTGCCAATAGAATGCATCTGACTGGTGTCCACCTTCAATCCCTCTCCCATCTCTTAGATCACCTCCATCTTGTCTTGTGCTCACTAACATGAATCTGAGTCAAGAAAAAAAGTCTAGGATTAGGGAAAAAACAAAACAAAAAAACCTGTCTGCCTTATATGGTAAGTAGAGTAGATCTACATACATACATATCTACATACATA
Source organism: Dromiciops gliroides (assembly GCF_019393635.1). Classification (NCBI taxonomy): domain Eukaryota; kingdom Metazoa; phylum Chordata; class Mammalia; order Microbiotheria; family Microbiotheriidae; genus Dromiciops; species Dromiciops gliroides. The sequence goes on from NC_057864.1 coordinate 14,305,197, forward strand.
CATACATATAACACATATATACATATATACACACACACCTATATATGAATCAATAAACATTTATTAAGTGCCTACCATGTGCTAGGCACTGTGCTAAGAACCAAAGAAACAAAGAAGCAAAAGACAGTTCCTGCCCTCCAAGAGCTTGCAATCTAATGGATAGATCAACATACATAGATGTGTGCATGTTAGGTTATGTAAAACAAAAGATAGCAATTTTTTAAATAAAAAAGAAAACTAATTGTGAGAATCTTTTCCCCCAAGTCAAGCTTAAATTCTCTGCATTAGAATATAGGGCCTTCAGAGGATGGCTTTTCCCTCTCTCTGTGTTCGGGCACTCAGAAGGAAGGTTGCTGGTCTCTTTGCGATGACTCCCTTCCTCCTCCTGAAGCTCTGCCCTCTGGGGTCAGGCCAAACAAGCCTCACCCCTTTACCACATGACCTTTCCCTCTCCAGGCCACTTTGCTTGGAATTTATGCCAGTTTGCTAATGTCCCTTTTAAAACCCAGTAATGTGCCTAAGAGGTCCACCCAGATCACATTTCCCAGGCAAAGAGAAATGAGATGACTTTTCCTCACATAGTTTATCTTAGAAATTATCCCTCAGGGTCTCTGATCTGGAATATTTTCAGAGTTCTGAGAATGGGGAGGACAAGGGTGGAATGAAGTTTTCTTGGCCCTGGGAAGGTGTTAGAACAGCTGGAGGAAGCCAATGAAAACCAGCCAAATGGAGCCGGGAACCTTGAAAGCCGAGAGTCCTTCGTTGTCTCAGCTATTCCATCTTAGTCTCATGGTTTTAGAACGGAAAGGTCCTTGGGGACTTTGCAGGGGAGGTGAGTGAGACGGAGCTGGCTTGGCTGCACAGTGACTTCTCCAGCATCAGCTAGTGAGTGGTACGCAGGTCTCAGAATACTAGACCTGGGCCCTTCTTTATCCTTTTCCAATCTCTTTCTACCCACTTACTAGCTATGTGATCTTGACAGGCAGGTGGATAGGCAACATGCAATTATTAAGCTCTTACCTTGTGCCAAGCACTGAGTTAAGTGCTGGGAATACAAATGTAAGCAAAGAGAAAGACAGTGCTTACCCTCAGGGAGCTTATATTTGCATAGGAAAAGACAACAGGTAGAAAAGGGAACTGAAAAGGTCAGGGGAGATGTGGATGTATAAAGAGGCTGGGCTAGCCACACAGAACTACAAGTTCAGGTAAAATTCTAGTTATATGGTGTTTTGCTGCAAAGAATGTAGTTCCATGGCCCAGAAGTCACTACCTGCTACATTCCATTTGTTTCTTTGATACCAGCACTAGACCTCTGCCTTAAAAAAAGAAGAAAAGGACCCACATGTACAAAAATATAGAACAGCTCTTTCGTGATGGCTAAGAACTGGAAACTAAGGGACTGCCCATCATTGGGGAATGGCTGAATAAGTTACGGAGTAAGAATATAATGGAAGACTACTGTACCCTAAAAAACGATGAAAGGAATCATTTCAGAGAATCCTCAGAAAGGAGGAAGCAGGAGAACAGTTTACCCAATAACAAAAACACTATAAAAATAGCCAACTTTGAAAGCATTAAGAACCCAAATCAAGGCAATAGCCTCTCTGGATTTTAGAGAACTGATAATGATGAAGAACACTAGCCACCTCCTAACAGAGAGCTGGAGGTCATGGGGTACAGACATAAATGAGACATAGAGGTTTTGTACATGGCCAATGCAGGAATTTGTTTTGATGACTATGCAGATGTTACAAAGGCTTGGTTTTTCTTTTCCAGTGGGAAGGGGTGAGAGAAAAAATAGATTTTTGTTAATTAAAAATATGAAAATTCAATTTTAAAAAAGAATGTAAAGTCCCTACCCAATTTGCTTATATCACTTGACAATTATGTGACCTTTGGTAGGTCTTGAAAGATCTGAGGGCTCTGGTTGACTCTCTCTCTCTCTCTTTCTTTCTTTCTTTCATGGTACAATGAGGGTTAAGTGTCCTGCCCAGGGTCACACAGCTAGCAAGTGTCAAGTGTCTGAGACCAGATTTGAACTCAGGTCTTCCTGAATCCAGGGCTGGTGCTCTATCCACTGCACCACCCAGCCGCCTCCCTGGTTGACTCTCTAGGATGCTAAATTGCAGAGGACGCGCTGACCTTGGTAGGAAGGGCTTCCTTCAGTGAGCTCTGCATACCAGTGTCAGCACAGATACAATCTCTAGCCCCAGCCCTACCTGTCAACTACATGTGACATGTCTCTTACTGAAAATTTACTGTGTGCCCCAGGACACCATAAGTCCCAGTCCCATCCCAACACTGAACTGAACCATGAAGAATTTCCCATGGTTACTCTACTTTTGTAGGGGGAGGGGAGGAGAAGAGACTTGTCATTTTATATGTATAGATTCTTGGAGTGGAAACTCCTTTCACTGACCCATATTTGCAGTTCATATGAAACTTCCTGTCTGGGGACTTGCTCACGTGGTCATGAAATATTTATGTAACTTAGGCAAGACTTGAACCCACATACTCCTGAATCCAAAGCCAACTAACTCACTGTGCCACACTGCCTCTGGATGCTCCAATGAAAATTCTCATAGCCCAAGTACCCAATAAAAACAAATGAGAAGCATCCCCTTGGAGTTGATTACCCTAGAGTTTGATTGGGAGTGTCTGTTCTGCTTTTTCTTCGCAGAAGTCAAACAAATTGTTTTCTAACACATTGGTCTCAAGAAATAAATAGACAGGTTATACCGATGTCATCTACCCTTAAATCTAACTGAGCCAGTGATCACCCCCCCCCCCGCCCCCGCAACTGTTTCCATGAATACTCACTCCATCATGGATGGTGGGATGGTGCAGCAGTCCTGGATGGCAGTCAATGGGGAGGTCAAATGCGCTGTGTAGGAGGCTTCAACAACCTGTTTGTTCCGGTTTACTACATCCAAGTAACGGTTGAACTTTTCTCGGATTTTTTTGGCTAGCTGTGAGAGAGATGGGGGGAAATGGAAACAATCAGTCTGTACGCCTCCATTCTTCTAACAAACTAATAAAGCTGTGAACCATCTGGCCTTATAATAAATTTTCACTCCAACAAACAAGACACACCAAGGTCCACCTGCCCACCACCTTCCTTCTCCATGATGTAGGGTGAAATAGTCACCCAAAGGGAAAAGAGTGGAAGAAATGCCACAAGTCACAGAAGGTAACCCAGATGGTGAGGACCATAACTGACATTTATTTTGCAGTTTACAAATGTTATTTCCTTTCATTCTCACAACAATCCTATGAGGAAACTGCAGTTAGTATCCCCGTTTTACAGATGGGATGCATCTCTGACACAGGCTGGCTGTATGACCCTGGGCAAATCACTTAATCTCTGGTGCATGGGGCAATTTTCTGTTGCAGAGAAGGTGCTGATTTCATTGGGAAGGGGAGATTCCTCACCTGAGTATTCTCTATTTCAATGAAATCACAGCTCCATTCCCTATCTCTATTATAGAATAGATTTTTAATAAATGTTTATTATACATGTTGATAACATTAAATATTATGTAAATATACTAAATATAGATTTTGCAGATAAAGAAACTGAGACCGAGTTAAGTGGCCTGGCCAGAGTCACACAACTAGTAAGTATCTGAGGCAGGATTTGAATCAGCCCTTCTTTTCTGAAAGTCCAGCCCTCCATTCACTACAACAAGGTGTTCCCAAATAAAAACATATGGATTGTTACAGAAGCTCAAGTGTTATGCACAGGCAAACCAAGAAACTACAAGGAAGATTCACACACAGCCCTCTAACTGAGAATGAATGAATGAATGAATGAATGAATGAATGAATGAATGAATGAATAAAAAGCATTTATACAATGCCTACTAAATGCATGCCAGGAACTAGGCTAAGCACTGGGGATACAAATACAGAGGTGACATTTCTTGACCTTAAAGTGGGGAGAGGGGGAATACACATAGAGGTATGGCAGCAAAAGAGTAATTTTATTTTATTTTGCAGGGCAATCAGGGTTAAGTGACTTGTCCAAGGTCACACAGCCAGTAAGTGTCAAGTGTCTGAGGATAGATTTGAACTCAGGTCCTCCTGAATCCAGGGCTGGTGCTTTATCCACTGCACCACCTAGCTGCCCCCCCAGAGTAATTTTATTTTAGAAAGTAATTGGGCTGCTGAATTGACAAACACCTTCCATGGATAGATAAGGTATGGATTAATCATTTGCTGTGTGCCAGGAATGAGGCTAAATGTTAGGAAGGAAAAAAAAAGCCCAAAGATAGACCCTACACTCAAGTAGCTTCCATTCGAAAGAGGGAAGACAACGCATAAAAAGGAGATAGATATTTGGGGGAGGTACAAGGCAGAAAACAATAAATCGAATCCTGTAAAAATAGCAGCAGAGAAGAGGACAAGGCAAATCAAGACAAAAGAGGTGGGGAGCCTGCAGAAGATGATTCTGACTATGGAGATGTCAGCATCCCAGGCACAGCAAGGGAGGAGGGAAAGGACGAGGTCAACAGCTGTGCCCTGGATTTGTGGGTTTGCTAAGGAAGAAGGCAGAAGACCGTAGGATTGTAACGGTGCAGCTTCAAGGAACCGTGAAGCTATCTAGTCCAAGTTCCTCAGTTTTACAAATGAGGAAACTGAGGTAGACAGAGATTAAGTGACTTGTCCGAGATCACACAGGTGCCAAGAATCACAGCCAGGTTGCAAATCCGTGGCTTATGATTTTTCCATATTTCATGCTTGGCCCTGAGATCTGTTTTTTGGTTCAAATTCCAGATTGCCTTCTCCAATCCTGCTTAAAATGAGATCCTGATTTATCTACATTCCCTGAGAATACTGTGACGAATAGAGGAATATGTGAAAGGGGGACCAAAAGCTTCAGCTTGGGGGCTGTAGGGGGAGTCATTTTGGGCTGGTTAGAAAAGGCAGCTAGGGGATGCCATAGTGCAGGGAACGTTGATGCTGCAATCAAGAAGACCCCAGTTCAAATCCAGGCTTAGACACTTACTACCTATGTAATCTTGGGCAAGTCACTTAACCCTCCTTGTCTCAGTGTTGTTCTCCACTGTAAAATGATCTGGAGAAGGAAATGACAAACTGCTCCAGTATCTTTGCCAAGAAAAACCAAATTGGGTAAGAAAGAGTCTGAAATGAGTGAACAACTATTATTACTGTTGTTATTGTGTCTATGATTCTGTGGAAGCAGGCATTGGGAGCACAGGTCATTTATTTATTTATTTATTTATTTTTTAGTGAGGCAATTGGGGTTAAGTGACTTGCCTAGGATCACACAGCTAGTAAGTGTTAAGTGTCTGAGGCCGGATTTGAACTCAGGTACTCCTGACTCCAGGGCTGGTGCTCTATCCACTGCGCCATCTAGCTGCCCCATTTATTTTTTTAGGGAGAATAAGCCTCCTAGGGCCAGACAAGGATGGGGACCTAACAAGTGGTGGTGAGATGGGCCCGTAATAACACATCTCTTTATATCCCATATGTATAAGTAGATGCACAGGATTTATATATTATAATAAATTTCTAATCTATTGTTATGTAGTCATAATATGTGAAAGGATTATTATGTATAATAACTTAGACATAACATGTAATTACATATCAATAATAAACTCTGTAGTTAAATGAGATGAATTGTGAGGTTTTGTCCCAATTCCCCCAAATCCTGAGCCTATCTAACACCACCCCACTTCTTGCTTGCTGTTGGAAGTCAAGTCCTCCCGAAGAGTCACTACCCACGATTCCAAGACAGTTCTCTTTCCTTTCTGCTCTAGAACAGGGGTTCTTAACCTGAGGTCCACCTCAGGTCTGGGGACAGATTGAAAAAGATGGATGAATGTGGTTGGAAAAAACCCCTACCTCTTATCGGCTTCCTTTGTAATCGAATCTATTTCCTGTACTTAAAGATATGATTCTGCGAAAGGGCCATGGGCTTCACCAGCTTGTAGCCAGAGGGCTCCAGCCCCACAAACCAGGGGAGAACATCAGGTTTTTTTTTTCCAATTTTATTGCTCAGAATGAAAGCTGAAATGTTTTACTTTACTACACATTGTAATAAGGCAAGTCCCTTTTCTGGCTTCTGATTAAAACTGGGTTGTTGGGGGTTTTTTGTGGGGGAAGGGTTTGAAGTGGGCCTCTTTGAAAAAATTACTTTCCCTTATCCCTTGCAACCAAATAAATAAAAAATAACTAAACTGGAAGTGAATGTGTACAGTGCGAAGGCCCTATTCACCTGTGAGGTTGTTGGGCCTAACAAATAAATGTCTTTGCTAACTATTAAGAGCAGCTCTCTTCATCATGATTTGCTTCTGGCTGGGAATAATGAGGCCCAGTTGGTAAGAGCGGCCCTGTGTTTGCCTCCATTGTTCCCATCCATCACAACAGCTCAATTCCAGGTCTCCAAGGGCTCTGTTTGTTAATAGGATGTTGTGCCAATGAAATGACTTATAGAATTATAGCTAATTGGTTGTGGAGAATGATTTATTATCAGCACGCCAGAGGATTGCTAATCATTTCCATCAGGCTATGCCTCTACCCAGCAGTGGGCAGGCAGAGAACAAGAGGAGGAATCTGAGGCACTTCCGTTTCTGCAGGCAAGACGGTGTTTGAATGAGATTTTGCTCCAGTTGCTTTCTTCTGGTTTCCCAGTATCCCCTGAATAAACAATCAGAAGAACAAAGGTTGTGATCTGGAAGGCACCTCGGAGTCCATGGAGTGGAACCCCCTTATTTTACAGGCGGGGAAGCTGAGGACCAGCTCAGGGTCATACTGCTGGTAAAGCGTCTTGGGTTACATTTGAACTCAGGTCTTCTTACTCCAGGCCCCACACTGAATCCACTCACTGAACCATCCAGCTGTCTCCAGGGTTCTCAGTTTTGCTAAAAATTCCCATTACGTGTGCTCACATGCATGTGTGTACACACACAGATGCACACATGCCTAAATATGTCCTCTTTGGTTTGACATTCCAGGTATAAAGTAGGAAGGAAATATGTGATTTTGTACAGCCCTGCCCGACCTGACTTCTATGGTTTCAAAGGAAATGTCATTTACCTAATGAACGAGTCTGATAGCTGAGAAACCCCTCCAGATTTGGGGGCTTTCTAGGGATAGCTGGTGTTTCCTGTTATCTTGCCTGGCATCTCTCTCCTTTCTCCCATGGAAGCTGATGAGATCACCGAGCCAAGACAACCAAGGGAGAAGAGAAGGTGGCCAGGGCAGAGTTGGGAGTTACACCCCCCCCCCTTAGTAGATTCAACATCAATGTTCCACTCTTTTCTGGAATCCGTGAGGAATATCCCTCTAGAAAATGTCATCTCCCTTGTAACCTTGATGACTGGGAACCTTCTAGACCATGAAGTCAGAGGTGGCAAGCCCACACCTGGGCAGGAACTGCTCCCGCCCCCAAGCTGGGCTCAGACACAGCTGATTCTCTTCAATGTCTTTGGGCTGGTTCATGGGCTGATAAGGAGGGACCACAAGAGCCTGGGCTCACCACAGCCATGAGCCCTAAAGTTGTCTAAGACTTCGGGGACCCACCATGTGTGCAGACTCCCCTGTGTTTCTATCTCCAGAATCCAACTAACTGCTCAGCCCACATTCCGAAATGCCTTTTGACTGACTGACCATCGTGGGATCCCTGTTCTTGCCCTCCTGCCAAAAATTCCCTCAGGGACAGTGACCTGACTCTTTGTCCTCTACCTCCTCCGTTCTCTGATGACATCTCTTGGCTGCCCCTACTCCATGCCCTTTGGTGCCTCTACTTTCAGCCTTCCTTTGTGGGGGCACCAGAGGAAGACCCTTTTCTTGGCTGCATTGGCCCATCTGCTTTTTCTGTGAGGCCCTCTAAGTCCCAGCAAGGAAACCTCAGGGAGCGACTGAGAGTTTCACCCGAAACTGAAGATGAAAAAATGTCACTGGTGGTTTTTCTCCTACTGAGATTTCTCATTTCAGGGTTTCCTCTTTGTAAGCCCCGAACCCAAATGCTCCTAAATCATATCCCCACCCTCCTTGTCTGGTCTGGTTTTTGCATATTACCCTACTTCCTTTTCTTCAAAGCTCAACTCAGGATGCTGGCTCCTCCAGGAAGCCACTCCTGACCTGCCTCCCCAGGGAAAGCTTTCTCTTCCTTTTCTCTCTGACTCTCTCCCTCATTCCCTCCCTCCCCTTCTGCATCCTTCCCCTCCCTCTCTCCCTCTCCCCCTCTTCTCTTTCTCCCCTCTCCTCTTCTCTCTCTCTCTGTCTTTCCTCCCTCTCTCTTCCTTTGCCCCTCTCTCTTTCGCTCTCTCTCCCCTGAACCCCGACTTTTTGATCCCATATTTCCTGGATTCAAACTTTAAACTATCTCACCTTCCTTCATATCACAGTTCATAAAATTAAAAGCTGGACCCTTAGCGTCTAGCTCTGATATTTTCAACATAAAGAAAGGAGAGAGCCAGAGGTCAGTGATCTTGCCACCACACCTCAGCTTCCTCCTCAGCCTGGGACATTCATCCTCTGTGACGTCTGCCCACCAAGCTGGCCCCCTCTTGCAATGGTGAGTCCTCTTCCACTTTGGGGAAGGGCCCTGGCCAGCCCACTTTCATTCTCCTCCTGGCTCTGTTGAGGACTTTCTGGACTTGCACACTGTGCCCCCAGAGACTACACCCCTCCACCCACAGCCTGGCTGTGTGACCTTGGGCAAATTACTTAACCCCTCTGTCCTCCAGAAGACTCTCTAAGTCTCTGAACTGAAGAAAAATCACAGAATTCTACCGGCTAGCAAAGAATTCCCCAGATCCCTCAATGAATGACTTCTCAGGCTCAGGTCCATCCCTATGTATTCATACCAGCACTCTCTCTGTGTCGTGTGGGCTTTCTTTCTTTAACCTCCTTGGGGCATAAACCTCAAAATGGAATCCTGGGGTTGGAGGACATGAATAATTCAGTGACTCCTCTAGCAATGCTGTTTTGTAGAATGGCCAGACCACTGGAACAACTCAGTGCTCCATGAACAGTGTATCTACCTGCCTAAAGTAACAGTGACATTTTGGCCTGGGGGCAGATAGAAGGTCAGGGACACTTGGGATGGAGGGCTGGGGGACCTGGGGTGAGTCTCTTCATCTCTCTGAGGCCTGGGTACCTCTCCAAGGCCAGAAAGTCCATGGCAGTGACCAGTATGCCCTGGGGGAAGGAGATTCCAGACAACACAGGTCCAGAGCATGTGGGTGTGTGGGTGCCTGAAGACATGTGTACATGCATGTACTCTCACACACATATGGAAATATCAAATCTACAGAATGGATCATGGAGGTGATTAGATGAATCCACACAAAGAGACCTGATAGAAATTTTAAGAGTCCCAGACCTTTTGGGCAGAGCTTGATGAAGCTGATGTTGGAGGGACAATCGATGTAGGTTCCACCTCAGTCCATGTAACGGAGAGATAACAAAGAAAAATCTGGAGACAAAATTGTGAGGAGAGCCAGGCGCACAGCCCTCCCCAGCACAATTAGAAATGTTTTTCTCACCAGGCTCAACTTTTCACCTCTTCCTGTCCCTTTATCCTTCTCCCTTCTGCCCCTGGGGTGTGTCTGAATGCTGATGAGACAAGAACTCAAAGGAGGTCAGAGGTCAGGTGCAGGCAGCGGGGAGCACGCAGGCATCTGCCCCCCAGGGGAAGCGCTTCCAGGCGGCCAGCCGCCATCACCAATGACAACGTTTCATCCCAACATCAGTGGCCTGCTCCCTCGGTGAATTTTGTCTTCCTTAATTTTCCCATAGACATTCTTACCCATTTGCATACTTCCCAGAAGTCTTTATTTTCCAAAGCCTTTTTTATTTCCTCTTCGGTTTTCCATTTCAGAAGGCTGCTGGGGGCCCAGAGGAGGGACTTGAGGGAGGATGGGGTCTCCAGAAGGTACAAACAGAAAACCTCCAGTACACACCTTATTTATGGCTGCTTTCTAAGCCCAAGCCCTGGAAGGAGGCTTCAATGCTAGGAAAATCTTTGTTTAAAATATGTCACAATGCAGCTGACAGGCCCAGGCAATGAAGCCATTTTACCGGAGGGGCTTGAAGATTCAGAGGAAAACTACATCTTGAATGCAAAGGAGTTAGCATTCAACACCTGCAACCTTTAGAGCACAGTAAGAATTAAACAGACAATTCCTCTCTCTCAACTCCCTTCTAATTCAAGACCAGACCTTGCTGCTTCTTGATATCTTTCAGGGTATTTTATGTAAAATGGGATGCCATTGTCCTTGTCACTGTAATTATAACTTCTCCCTCCTCTGAATGAGGAAGGGCCGCCTCAGGAAGCAGAGAGAAGGCCTTCGAGCAGGATTGCCCAGAAAACTTGGGAGCTAAAACGCTGAGTTTTGTATAGTCTGAGCCCCTTATTTAAGCAAGACTTTTGGGATGCCCTGAGAAGTCTGAGGGCCCAGTGACAACTTTAAACGGAGGTTCTTATTGAGTTACTCAAGCTTGTAGACACGTAGCAGGCATGCTGTGAGGCCAGAGATCTGGCTTTGGAGCCAGGGGTCAATTTCTGGTTGTGGGACCCTGGACAACTTGCTTAGAAGTAGGAAATTCTTGAGACTGGAAGTTGGAGAGAAGGGCAGAGGAAGTTTCAGGTCCAGGCCCTATCATCCCTCCTCTTTAAAATCCCTGACTAGGTGGCACAGTGGACAGAGCACCAGCCCTGGAATCAGAAGGAACTGACTTCAAATCTGACCTCAGATACTTGGCACTTACTAGCTGTGGGACCCTGGGCAAGTCACTTAACCCCAGTTGTCTCACCAAAAAAAAAAAAAATAATTGACTAAAAACCAGAAAGGACCTCTGAGGTCATCAGACCCAACCCCTTACCTCACAGGTGAGCCCACAGGTCCAGGGTCACACTCATAAGGGTCAAAGATCTGAGAGTGACTTGGCCAAGGTCATGCAGAGGGAAAAGAGGCAGAGCTGGGGTGGGAGGCCAGGCCCTCTGATGAAGAATCCCACACCCGCTCCTTGCCGAGGGGTTCATGGCTAGCTCCCAGCAGAGCTGAAACAAGAATCCCCAGTTCCCGACTCCCAGCCCGGTGCCTTTTCTGGGACACAGGCCTCCAGGGATCGACCATCATCAAAGGAAGCCAATCATCTCAGCGAAGCTAAGTCATGTCCCAGGCATGCTGCTGCCTGGCCTGGATCCACTGAGACGGGGCCGCAACCTGCTGCTGACGGGCAGGCTGCGGGTGGACAGGCATGATTTATAATCCCAGGAAGCTCGGGATGGGAGGGGATTTTTCCTGCCCAGCTTCACTGTCACATATTCTGGGTGAGCGGAAGGGGGAGCTGGGTTGCTGGGCAGCAGCCACTCCAGGGGAGGAGCAAGATGGAAAAAACAGAAGGCAAGTGCTGACATGCTGGAGAGGTGGAGAGGGGGGGTCAAGGGCTGGGCTGAAGGCGCCTCCTCTTTTGCCCCAACAAGCTCCCAGGAAAGACGATGGTAGGTCTCAGGGTGGAAGCACAGAAATATCACTAAAAGCAGGGATGAGCTCAGAGTAGATCTGGGTCAAGTCTCACATTTTACAGATGGGGAAACCGAGTCCCAGGCGGTCTAGTGACCTGCTCAAGGTCACAACAGTGTTTGAGCTCTGTCCCAGAGAACCGGAGCCATCACAAACCCATGTCTGGTGAGGACTTCTTATGCCCTCCTGTTTGTCCTGACCTTGACGATGAGAGTGGCTTCACCTGATTTACCTCCAGTGTGTGTCATCATACCTGGCATATGCACAGCAGCCATTGAATAAATGTTTGCTAACTGATTTTACTGATAGATTCTAAGCCCCCCTTCCAGAGGGCAAGAAGCCTTAAATCGTTTGGCTTTGCATGTACAGTAGCTAGCACAGTGCTTGACATAGGATAGGTGCCCTGTAAAAATACTTATTGGTTCCTTGATGCTTATTCTATTTGGAACATGATTATCTGGGTATTCATATGAGATGTATTAGAATTACTCCACTCTAATCTCTTTGAAAGCAAAGGTCCTATATTATCCAAATACCACACAATGCCCTGAGCCAGATAGTAAATTAACACTGAAATTAACTAAATTAAATGAACCACATTAGAAGAACTGGGAATGAACCACGATCCCAAGTCAGGGATGAGAGGCAATGCCATGGGGTGGAAGGACTTGGAGTCTGGGAGTGTGAGTTCAAAACCCAGCTCTGTCACTGTTGAGCTTCCTGACCTTAGGCTTAACCTCGACGGGGCTATAAAATGAGAAGCTGGAGATCTCTAAAGGACCTGTCAGCTCCAAATCTATGATCCCATAACCCAGGACCCTTAACTTTTTTGAGTCGTCAACCCTTCTGGTAGTCTGGTGAAGCCTGTGGACCCCACTCCCACCCCTGATAATGTTTTTAATGCACAAAATGAAATACAAATGAAAACAATGAAACTATGAATCTTATAAACAAATTGCTTTTCTTTGTAAATTCAACATGTAACTTTCAAAGCTTGTCTGTGATTCTTTCTGGCTGGTCTTTGATTCCCTCCGGGAATTTAAAAATTGCTTTGAGGACTCTCTTTTCTTTCTTTTCTTTTTTCTTTCTTCTGTGTCTACTCCCCTTTTTTTCTTCCATCTCTCTTTCCCCCCTCATTAGAAAGGAAAACCAAAGCCCTGTAACAAATAAATACAACGAAGAGAAACGAATTCCCCACTTGGGCCATGTCTGTAAATGCATGTCCTATTCTGTACTCTGAGTCCATACCTCTCTGTCAGGAGATGGATAACATGCAGTCTTCCGGAATCATGGTTGGCCAATGCTGTGATCAGAGTTCTTAAGTCTTTCAAAGGTTATCTTTATAATACTATTGTATGAATTGTTCTCATAGTCTGCTCATCTCATTCTCCATCAATTCATAGGATTCTCTCAGATTTCTCTGAAACAGTTGTTTTTACAATTTACCGTGGCATATCGATATTCTGTTATATTCATATGCCATTTTGTCCAGCCATTGTGAAATCAATGGACACCTCTAACTTCCAGTTCTTTGCTACCACAAAGAGTTGCCAGACATGTTGTTTTCCTCTTTAGTCTCTTTTGGCCTAGTAGGATTATCACTGAGTCAACTGGTTTGGGGGCATAATTTCAAACTGCCTTCCAGATTGGCTGAACCAATCGGATTGGCTCCCTCAATGGCACACCAGCATGCCTGTTTTCCTGGGTTCCTTCCAACAATTGTGATGTTTTCTTTATTGCCTTCTTTGCCAATCTGATAAGTGTTGGGTGGAACCTCAGGTTCTAGTCTCCTTTTCTGTTCTATGTATATGGAAATAGTCATTTTATGTGGTATTGGTTACATTCAGAATTTTAAAAAATCTAAGATGAGAATAAGGAGATTGAAGATTAACCATTTGATGACAGAGTAAAAAGCATAAGGACATCACAGAGAAGTTTTCTTCTCTGTGTATAGATGCTCATTAAGTACTTTGATCAGAGCAACTATGGGCAAATATATAGGGACCAAAACCAGCATCTGGGGGAGGTGAGGCACAGTTGTCTACTGGAGAGAATTGTAAACTCTGCTTATAATCAAACCATTTAATCGAATTTAAAGTTTGACCAAGGTCACAGAGTAAAACAGCAGAATTAGGGCATAAACTCAATTCTTTCTGACACTAAATCTAGTGCTTTCCCCAAGTGTCCACCAATCAACAAACATTTATAATCAACTGACTCTCTGACCTCCATAAACTAGGCACTATGCAAGGTGTCAGAGAGAGAAAGACAGGAATGAACAGCCCCTTCCTTATAGGAGTATGAGAAGATGATACATACATATATTGTCCATACAAGCAGGGAGGGAGGATGTCTTGGGGGAGGGGGAAGACCCAAAAAGGCTTCATGAAGAAGGTGGCATTTGATCTGAGTACTGTGGAAGGCCAAATATATTTGGCAAGGTGGTCTCTCAATAGTTATCTTATTGATGACAGGTGCTGGAATATCTGTGTTTACTCAAGGTCATTCAATCCTACACCTTTCTGTGACAAGAAGTTACAAGCATGAATTCGAAGAATGGAAGTCCTCCCGCTTGCCTTTTTTCCCCCCTAAAATCTTTTCTTTTTTCCATCCTGGACAAGAATATCATTAAACAACACTGGTCATTCAAAAAAACCTTAGAGTATAACCCTAACTCAAAAGAACACTGATTCTCCTGCCTCTGGAATTCATTGGTGTACATTCTATAATATATTGGTTTACAAGGTCAATGGGAACACAAGACATTCTCCCATTTTTCCATCCCATATTCTGGAAACAGCTTCTAGCCAGAAGAAAAGCAAGTCATTGTTGGTGGGATAAGGAATTCTACAATGATCGTCTTCTCATCTCCTCCATTACCCACCCCCCAACACACACACACATTGCAACTAAGAAAAAAACACAACAAAAAAGAGAAAAGACCTTGTAAAATGATGAGCTGGTCAGGGGTAAGTGCTGGACACACTGGCGTGTTCCCTTTTTCTGACCTTGGAAGGTCCATGGGACAGCATCTGAGAAGGTAGATTATATGGCCTCTCATGCCCCTTCTATGTCCAATCTAGCATCTCCTGGTATAATTCAAGGAATCTTAACTTGAGGTCCATGAACTTAGTTTTTAAAATATGTTGACAACATTGATAATAAATTATTTTAAAAAATATTTTGATAAAAGAAACTGATAGAATGGATTCTTTTGTAATTCTATATATCTTATTTTCTGAAAAGGGATCCATAGGCTGCCCATGGGCTCTGTAACACAAAAAGGCTAAGAATCCCTGGTCTAGTTACATCATCTTTCTTGCTTACAACACAAAGATGGTCTTAAGGGAAACAATGTTATAGGGGGCAGTGAATTCCAAGGGAACAATATTTTGAAAGGATAACAGGACAAATGATACCCCTGATAGGACTGGAGTCGGAGGGAATGTTTGTGACCTTATGGGTAATGTTTGGCATTAATTCACTGTGCAGGTAAAAGACTGGCCAATCCTGAAGGCAGGCTCCTTCCTTCCTTCCTTCCTTCCTTCCTTCCTTCCTTCCTTCCTTCCTTCCTTCCTTCCTTCCTTCCTTCCTTCCTTCCTTCCTTTCTTTCTTTTGTGCAATGAAGGTTAAGTGACTTGCCCAGGGTCACACAGCTAGTAAGTGTCAAGTGTCTGAGGCTGGATTTGAACTCAGGTCCTCCTGAATCCAGGGCCAGTGCTTTATCCACTGTACCACCTAGCTGCCCCCTGGCAGGCTCCATTTCTAAAAAGAAGTCAAAAACCCAAAGGTTAAAGTTGGCATGGATCTTTCAGATCAGAGGTTAATCCCCCATTTTATAAAGCAGGAAATTCAGGCTCGGGCAAGTTAAATGAAGTGACAAGGTGACCCAGAATTGGACTTCAAATGCAACCTTCTACGCCATCCCACACTACTTATTATTTTCTCTGTGTGTATGTGTGTGTTTGCACTCTGACAAATTATTATACTTTTTAAAAAATTGTATGCATCTATTTAGAAGAAACCTGCTATTTCCCCCCTAAAGATTAAGAAGTTTCTGCCACATAAAAATGTAAAGCATCTTAGCAGCTAAAGAGATCCCAAGGCAACATGATGAGTGAAGAGCCCACTGGCTTTGAGATAAGAGGAGCTGTGACCAAATCCCAGTTCTGAAACATCAAACTGTTAAGACTCTGGGCAAGTCCATTTCTTCATTTGTAAAATGACGGGGTGGGAATATAGATGACTTGGAAGGTCCTTCCCTTTCAGGTTCCCATGAAACCAATTCATCACTAGCATGCCAATGTTTGTGGGGAAGTATGAGTACATTGTAGACAGTAAGTCTCCTCTTAGTCTAAAGAAGCCCAGGCATCAACCACACAACTTAGGAGCTGGAGACAGTGGGCTTTTACCATAGGAACCTAAAGCATTTTCTCTCCAAGAGGCTTGCAGTGAAGCTGGATTAGACATGGGGAGAACCGAACTCATTGGAGCTCCAGTCCAGTGGGGTTGGAATCCAGAGTGTGTGTGAGGGGGAATAGTGTGTCATCCTCGAAAGAGAGGCTGGAGCCAGCCTTCAAAGAGCTTCAAAAACCACAGGTAGAAGTGTGATTATTCTCAAGGGAATAAGGAGTCACCCAAGTTCTTGAACAGAGTGACCGGGTCAGACCTGTGTTTTGGGAACATCGGTTGGGCAGCACTTGGAGGATGGATTCAAGAGGGAAAGGCTTAGGTGCGGGCCATCAGTTATGGAGAGACAGGATCATAGATTTAGAGCTAGGAAGGATCTTAGAGACCAACTAATCCAATCATCTTACTTTACTTGTAAGGAAACAGAGGCCCATCAAGGTAGAGATTTTTGTCCAGGATCACAGAAAACAGGATGTAAAAAGGATTTGAAACAGGGTTTCTGACCCCCATTGCAGCTCTCCTTCCACATACATGATGGTAGATGCAGGAGAAGATATAAAAATGAGCTGGATCGGATCAGAACCAAACCCCGTTGGGAAGGAACATCAGCCAAACAAAGAGCATCAAAGTGCTTCCAATGGCCCAGTCACTGTCCTAAGCTCAAGAGGTATAAAGAAAGACCAAAATATGGTCTCTGACTTCAAGGAGCTGATATCGAAGCTTAGGAGAACACATGTAAGTCGCTACATAGAAAATATATGCAGTATAAGACAAAGGTACTAAGAGAATTGGGAGGGGGGAACAAACAAACAAACTCTGAGGAATCACTTGAAAAGCAGCAAATCCCCACAGAGAACTTGCTTGGGATGGTGGGAAATGTACCATCTTCTCCAGGGCCCATTAGAAGCAATCCCTCCCAAAAGCAAGGGTCCCAGGTGGATCCCACCCAGTTCAAAGGAACCACAACAATCTCCTTCCATCTTCCCCTAAAACTTCCTTGTGTGTTCCTTTGCCAAGATGCATCAGAGAGCATTCCCAACTCACCATTGGGTTGAGGAAAGGCTCCTCATTCCCCATCTGATGACAGGGTGGATTGCAAACAGGAGATCTGGGGCAGGTCTGCTCTCTCTCAGCTGTGAGTTTCTCATGCATAGGACACTGGATGCCTTCCCCAAGAGATCAGTGAGATGGGTAGTCTGACAGGGTAGTCGGTTTATACAAGAGTGACCCTTTGTGACCCCTCTCAGAAGCAGAAAGATGAAAGTTGCTGCTTGTAGAATTGCTAGAGGCATCTTGAGAAGCATCCATCAAGAGGAGAGGCCCAGGACAGACAGCTCTGCAAGACGCCCTCCAGCCCCAAGCTTGGAATACAAATAAGTGCAGCACTTCGTAGGATACCATGTGTGGTAGCCCAGAAACACACACACACACACACACACACACACACACACACACACTTCCTAGTGCCCCCAAGGTTGAGTAGATAGGACCTGAGCCTTGAGTCAGAAAGAGCTGGGTTCAATGCCCCTCCTCAAATACTTAATAGTTGTGTGACCCTGGGCAAGTCACTTAATCCTGTCTGCTTCAGTTTCCTCATCTGTAAAATGTGGAAATCAAACGGGATGACCTCAAAATTCTAAATCTAGAACCCTGTGATCCAAAGTAATTAGAGAGACCTTGATATGAAAGTTGGTGGCACAAGGGGATCTGGGCTCAGGAAGACCTGACCTAGAATCTTGCCTCAAGCACTTGCTTCCTCGCTGTGTGGCCCTAGGTAAGTCACTTAACCTCTCTCTCTGCTTCAGTTTCTGCAAAATGAAGATGAAAAGAGCATCTACTGCACAAGGTTATTATGAGAATCCAATAAGCTGGCGTCTGTTTGGTGCCCCGCAAACCTTGAAGGACCATATGCATTCTAGCTACTATGGAGGACAGTCAGAAAGCTAATAGAAAACGAAGAGCAATTATCAATTCATCAGCATCAGCAGTATTTACTTAAGTGCCTCCTGGTGATCAAGTGTTTTGGAGAACATGAAAGAAGTTTTTGGGGGGAAGGATGGAGAATTGATATTTACACAGCATTTTGTTGTTGTTTAGTCGTTTCAGTCACATCCAACCCTTTGTGGCCCCACTATGGCCAGCTGGGAGACCCCTCAGAGGCCTTATTGAGGCTCAGGTGGGACAAGATGCTTTTGAAGCCCCTTTCAGTCCTGAGAATCATCAGCCAGACGTAGGTGGGAGCATACACCAAGGGGAGCCCGCGTGTCGGTTCTTGTCCCAGCCCCCACAGCTCCACCCTCCCCTTCCACTGGGCAGGAGCCCATTCTTCCCAGTTCTGCCTGCTTGCCTCCCTCTCTCCCTCCCTTTCTGCTTGCCTTGCAGCCTCCTTGCCTCCCACAGCTCCAGCTGGAGCACACAGAGCCATGGAGTCAAGAGAAAGGGGGAAGGACCCACATGACTACTCACCAGATCACCCTGCAGCCTGAACTTCCAGACTCCAGACAATGGGCTTTATATGTGTGTGTACATTCTGCGGACTGTGTGTGTGTGTGTGTGTGTGTGCGTGCACACGTGCGTGTCTGAATGCATATTTATATCTAGAGAGAGGCCAGGCGTTATGGCTGAAGGCAGGATTATCTCAGCTTATCTCAGACATCAGTCACATTCACTGGCTGGTGTCCAGCTTGGGCCAGGGGAGCAGTTGGTATTTCCCTATTTAGGGGCTGAGCTATTCCTCTTTGCATGGAGCTGAAGACAAGTAGCTTGGCATGGAAGGAAGGAAGCAGGGAGGGAAGAAAGAAGGAAAGGAGGGAGAGAGGGAAGAAGGGAGGGAAGGAAGGAAAGAAGAAGGGAAGGAAGAAAAAGGAGGAAGAAAGGAAGTAGGAAGAGAGGAAGAAAAAGAAGGATGGAGGAAGGAAAGAAAAAAGGAATGAGAAGGATGGAGGGAGGGAGGGAGAAAGAAAGAGAAGGAGGAAGGGAGGAAGAGAGATAGGGAGAGAAAGGGGGAGAGAAGGGCAGGGAAGGTATAGACTTGGAGTTCAGGTCCCACCTGGGAAAATAACTAGCTGTGTGACCTTGGGCAAGTCACTTAAACTCTCAGCTATCTAAGACTAAATCGGGGAGAAGCTGCTGGCCTGCACTGGCAGAGGCTATTCCCCCACCCAGACATCCTCCATACCAATGAAATGCTATCTGTTTTTCTCCCTGTGTACCAAGCGCTGGGCAGACAGACAGAGAAGCAAGGCCGCTCCTGCTCTCGACCTGCTCTGGCGGCACTCCCATTTTCACAGGGAGACAACTCACGCAGGAGGCTTCAGCCGTGAGTCAGATGGAAAGGCCCGGTTGTCCTTAGGGATACAGGCCGATTGTCACTGGCTGACGTCCAATGCATCTTCTTTAATACCATTTCACTGATTGAACCCTGTCCAGTGCTGATGCTGACAAGCCCTGCAGGGACCAGAATTCCTCTTTGGGTCTTCAGTTGCTATGGCTGCCTGGGAGATCGGGAAGTACCTGCAGAAGCCGTGGCTACACCTTATCTCCAGAAGGGCTGCAGTGGGGACCGGGCTGGAAGCAGGGCCAGTAGGAGTGGGGGGAGAGGGGAGCACGAGGCGCTCTTGGAATCAGGACTGTCAGAATTCAGGAGCCGGTCAAGTGGGTAAGAGCGGCTCGAAGCTCTTGGCATGAGCTGTTTCCTCTGTCTCCCTCAAGGTGACTTCAGCTAGGCCAGCCTGCCTATATATAGGACCAGAGCCATGATTTCATTGGTATAAAAATCTCTCCATGAGGAAATTCCCTCCTCCAGTGGAAATCAGCTGCTCCTCTACTCACAGGCCTAGAAAACCGCTCGGGGCTTCTTTCTACGGAGAACAGAGCTATCAACTACGTGCACAGCCATGCGTTAAACGGGATGGACGTCGAGACCCCAGGGAAACTCCCTGCGTGCTGCTCTTAGCTCCTTGTGGGCTGCTTTTAACTGGGGGGGTACTGTCTGCATTTTTAGTAAAGGGTTTGTTTATCTGAGCTCTCAGGCTTTGAGTGGTCCATTGGATCAATATGGCGCCCGACCCAGGAGGAGAAGGGATGGGTGAAAAGAAAAAGAAATCAACAGGTGTCCAATGGTGACTTAGAGGTTCATCAATCAGGGACCCATGGGCTGCCTCCCACCCCCACCTCAAAGAGAAATGAGTGCTAGAAGCAAGAGGCTCAAGGACTCTC
This sequence comes from Dromiciops gliroides, assembly GCF_019393635.1. Lineage (NCBI taxonomy): Eukaryota > Metazoa > Chordata > Mammalia > Microbiotheria > Microbiotheriidae > Dromiciops > Dromiciops gliroides. The sequence goes on from NC_057864.1 coordinate 14,325,329, forward strand.
CATTTACTTTCTATCTTGTTTACATAAAGATGCAAGATGATCTATTAGGGATATAATGCCCTTCCGCTGCCTAAGGATCAAGTTATCCAACTCAAGATGCATCAGGCCTGAAGGATTTGTTATTAATAGAACAGAAGTGCTCCATTATTCTGCTCTCCATTTCAGTGAGCGGACCCTTTCACTGAAAAAGTGCCCTCTCCTGGGGCCTCATTTCCCCCCCTTATGTGACAGCTCCATTTTCATCATACTACTTAGACTGTTTGGACGCATTTATTTATCTTACTTGAGTCAATATGTTATGTCTGGCAGTAGAAAGTAAACCACCTTTCTTAAGAGAGAAAAATTAAAGATTAAAAGCCCAAAAGGAAAGGTGGTTGTGGGGGGAGAGTGACAAGAATGAGTTTGATTTATTACCACATCCAATGCACACCCTTGTCTTTTATTCAAATATTATACTAGGGACATAAAACCACCTTCTCCAACCTCTCTCCCACATGGTCTAATCTAGAGGCTCCAAACTAGAGGAATGCTCACAGAATTTTCAGCAGGAGTATGAGCTCATTGAAGACAGGGACCACGGATTGGCCTTTCTTTGTGACCCCAGCACCTAGCACAGAGTCTGAAACATAGAATGTGTTTAACATGCTTGTCAGTCAGTTTCAGTAACTACTGCAATAGCCCAGCCCTGACAACAGTTCCCAAGTTCAATTAGCCAAGAGGGTCTGGTTGTGACTCCCCCTCCAATGGAGGAATTGGTTCATTTATGTTGTAGAAGGTCCAGGAGGCCAGGCAAGGTACGTAGATGGATGGCTAGCTGTAAAGGAGAAAGGAGGATCTGGGTTCAAGTCTACCTGACACATAATGCATTTGTGGCTTTGGAAAAGTACTTAACCTCTCAGCATCTTAGGCAGCTTGCCAAAGAAAGCATCCACTTGCATTGGTAGGGGGACTTTTCTTACCTTAAAGTTCTCTATCTCAATGGAATCATGGGTCTAGTCTCTCTCTCTCTCTCTCTCTCTCTCTCTCTCTCTCTCTCTCTCTCTCCACCCATCCATCGATCCACCCATCCATCCACCTACCCATCCATCCATCCATCCACCCGTGTGCCCATTCATCCATCCAGTCATCCATCCAACCATCTATCCATCCACCCATGCCTGTCTCTCTTTGTATAGACATAGCCCCCCCCCATCAAAAACACAACCAAAACCCAAAACACAGCCCAACACCCCATCAACCACGCAAACTTTATAGAGAACCTTCTTTTCTTTAAGGAGTGGGAGGAGCGGTATGAATTCATGCAAAATGTGAATTGTACTCTGCATCCAAGTCTGGCTAAGTAGAAACTTGCCTAATAAAACCTTACCTACGAGAGGGCCCAGGGTAGGCGGGTGCTTTAATGAGGAGATAAGGATGATTTGTAATGAGCATATCAGATGCTTGAGTGTGAGCAGCTGCTTGCAAAGTGCTAAAGGCTAGTTTTAAAAAATCACATCCAATCCTGTTCTCTGAAAGTTAGATCACCAGGCAGCCTCGTTTCTACCCTTCAACCTTTCTGCAGTGCCCTCCCTGCCTCATTCAGGGTCTGAAGGCAAATTTGAACTCTGTTTTGTCCCAATATCTTCCCAGTTTGGGAGGTCAGCAAGTTCCGGGATAAATAACTCCTCTCAGGCAGAGGCAGAAGGATGTCCTCTTGCAAACCTGGCCTTCCACCCCTACATCTCCTAGTGACCAGTGGAGAGCAGAAAACTAAACCTCAGCCTTCAACAGGACACTCAGCCTGGCTCCAGAGGGGCAGAGCTTCCAAAGACCTTCCGAAGGGCATTACCTTGCACCAAAGGCAGGCTTGAGGAGGTGACCTTGGGTTGTTGAAAACTATGTCGGCCCGAGGGGCATAAGCTCTAACAGGTTCTCCCAAGTGGCAGGTCTTCACCTGGGACAGTGTCAAGAAGATTTTTGCTCTAGGGAGGGGTTGGATTACACAGCTTCTGACATTCAAACTTCCCAACTCTATGAGTAAGGCCAGGGATGGAGAAGAGGCTCATCTTCTAGGTCTAGATTCTAAAGAGATTCAAGGAAGAAGAAAAGGACCTCTGTGTGCAAAAATATTTATAGAAGCTCTTTTTTATGGTTGCAAAGAACTGGAAGTTAGTGGGGGTACCCATCACTCAGAGGATGGTTGAACAAATCATGATGTATGACTGTGTTGGAATACATGTAAGAAGGGAAGAAATATTTACTGAGTTCCTACTATGTGCCGGACACTGTGTTAAATGCTTTACAAATATCTCACTGGATCCTCACAACACACTTGAAAGGAAAGTATTATTTTGATCTTCATTTCATAGCTGATAAAAAGTGAGGCAGACAGATAAAAGTGACTGCCCAGGGTCACACAGGTAGTAAGTGTCTCGGGCAGGATTCGAACTCAGGAAGATGAGTTTCCTGATTCTAGGCCAAGCATTCTGCAGCGTGGTGCCACCTGTCTGCCCTACCATTTACATACTGCTTTAAGGTTTGCAAAGTGCTTTCTAGATGATCTCATTTGATCTTTACTCAGGACTTCTGTCTCCAAATTCAGCATTACTACCACTGGACGGACCATCCTGCAACTTGTAAAAACACAAGCTTCCATTGTCCCATGGAAGCATTGCTTCCATGGAGGGAGTCCTGATGAAATCCCAGACCTAGGAAAGAGAGTGCATAAGGAAAGCCACCACTTGAGCTAATCAAAGTTTACCAGGGAGACAAGGGAGGAAGTCAGGCCCAAAGCAGTGTGGAAGGGTAGAGAAAGTCAGGGAACAAAAGGATCCCAAGAATGTTCCTTGTAGTTGACAACCAGGCAGGGATCTGGCTTCATATAGAGAGGAGACCAGAAAACCCAGAGAAGTCAAGGGATCTAACTAGAAAATGTTGTTCGTCCTTCATTTTTGAAGAGGACTAATGATATCGTAAGAAGATGTCTTGACCCTTGAGTGAATTGGATTAAAGTGAGGCCAAGTTGCACAAAATGGTCTTCTAGAGTATGAGAAAATAATGGGATTTGGCAGATACTCAAAGGCTCACCTAGAGATTAATCTAAACTGATCGAATTAAGTGAGAGTGATTGACTTTGCTGATTAGCCTACTTCTAATTAATTAGATTGTATCCTTACCTGGCTAGACCTTAAGAAGGTATTGTTCTCAGAAGCTAAGGACTTTGAACTCAACTGAGACCACCTTCAAGTCCAGTGAAGCAATGGATTTGGATGATGCTAACCAATCAGCTTGAAGCAGTGTGTAAGGACCGCCTCTGCTCCAGACCTATAAAAAGCTTCCACATTCAGTTTGAGAGCAGTTCCTGTTTGAAGCAGGCTCTTGGTGGGGGACTTGAGGAAGACTCAGACCAGGCTGGAACTCTAGGGTAGATAGGCCTTTTCTTAACTTTCTTAACTCCACGTGTTCTCTTTTTTCTAATACCTAGTATGCTTCAATAAATGCTTAATGCCTAAAGGCTGGTGCTGAAGCTTCTAATTGAAGGCGGCCACACATTAGATTTTAAACATCACAAGAGCCTGATGATGTGTGATGGGGTGCAGTGGATAACTGGCATCTTCACTGTCTGCCCAAGCTCTAAGCACTTCACAGTGCCTGCTTTAGCTGCCTTCACAGCTATTGGAGCAAACTTTCCTCATCCACCCATTCTGCCGGGGGGGGGGGGGGATGTCTTCACACACTTGAGGCAGACATCCCCCTAACTCACTGAGAGGTTTGAGGCCTGTCGATTACCCTAAGCCTGGTTTAACTTGTCTGCCCAGACAGTTTGACTGGGGTGTGGCTGCTGTTACAGCTTCCTGGAGCTGCAGGTGAGACTTGGGTGGCAGGTGGACACCAAGAGTGAATGAGTAGCCCTGAAAAGGACTGGGTAAGCCCTCATAGCAGAAGTGTACTCGCCCTCCCTGAATACCACATATATCCCATCTGGAGACCAGACAGGTGGTTAAGGATCTGTCCTCAAGTAAAAAAGAGACAAGGCATGTGTCCAGAAAGTAGACCACCTACAGACGAATCCCCGATTAGACAAGAACCCGGAGACTAGATGTGGATCAAGAGACGATCCTTGGCTCCAGGGCATCCTGAAATGGGAGAGGGAAAGGTAAGGGGACCTCATGGGCAGTCATCATATTCCCAACACAGGTTTAAAGCATGAGTTCTTCACTTGGGGTCTGTGAACATTTTTTCTAATATTTTGCAAAGTATTTTAATAATTGTAGGTTTGGGGGTAATCTTACTGATTTCATTTTATGCATTTAAAAACATGATTCGGAGAATGGGCTTTCCCAGACTACCACAGGGGTCCAGGACACAAGAAAGAGAAGAAGCTGTGGTGAAGGGACTGGACGTGCTGACTTGGGAAGCCAACAATTGGGGGCACTCAGCAATTGAGAAGGAACCAGGGTAGACACGGGACGTTTGAGCATCTGTCAGCCATCCAATGGCTCACGAAACATTGTATTAATTACAAAAACGTGCTGGCTCTTTCCCTGAGCAAATAATGGGGACCAGAAATTACCAGAGCCTTCCTGGGAAATCAAATCTAAATCCTCAGCAATAACACCCAAGGCAATTATGGTCCTTTTAGAAAAAGGTGAAGAAAGGGGAGGTTCACCAGCAGCCCAGCTCCTTTGCTTTATGGTCATCCTCCTCCCCTCCCCACAACTCCCTCCTCCCTCCAAGTACTTTTCAGACACGCTCATGTTTTGTTTATAATTCTCTTTGTACACATTGTTCCCCCCACAGCAGCATAAGAGCTACCCAAGGGGCAGGAACTGTTTTCATTTTTCCATTTGTGTTCCTAGATTCAGTGCTTGGCCTACATTAGGCACTCAATACATGTCTACTGCATTGAATTAAATTTCTTCTTACACCATTTCCTTTTTGCTTTAGGGACTGGAATGCTTTCTCTGGATCATTAATATTTGCATTGTGCTCAGGATGGTGCAAGGAGCAAAGTTGGCGCCTAATAAATGCTTATTTCCTTCCTTTCCCTTCTAGAGTGGGATTTCATCAACATGAGAAACTCCCAGTATGGAACCCCTCCACTGACAAAGATTTGTGCCTTCTCTTTCCCTGCCTTGGACAGGTAACCATCCTCTACCTGTCTTAGATGGCCAACTGGTGCTCTGTGAGCTTAAGTGACTTAGCATCATCATATCACATATTTTAGAGAGGAACGGGACTTTTGAAGTTGTTTATTTCAAATCTTTCTTTTTACACTTAAGGAAACTGAGGCCCAGAGAGGTTAGGAGCAGAGCAGGACTGTTCCAAAGTCACAGAAGTTGGTGGACGAAGAGCAAAGATTTGAACCCGGGTCTTCTGACTCCAAATCCAATATACTGATGATCATATAGCTAATACATGTTAGTCAGGACTTGAACCTAGGAACTGGGAGTCAAAAGGCTTGGTTTGGAATTTCAGCTCTACAACTCACTAATGGGGGGATTTAGGCAAATCCCTTAAGGAAAACATAATGATATCACTGAAAAAGCATGAATTCTGTAGTCAGAGGGCATGTGTTCAAATCTTACCTTGGATGTTTGCTACCCATGTGACTTTAGGTAAATCATTAAACTACCTCTGTTTCCTTATCTGTAAAAAGGGGAGGTTTGGATTAGAGGGCCCCCAAAGTGCCTTCAGGCTCTAAAACAATGACCCCATGATCCTCTTTGGGCCTCAATACCACCATCTGTTAAATGGGAAGTTTTACTGAAAGGATCATTTCTGAAGTCTCTTCAAGGCTCCCAGATGGTGCTATATTACACTTAAACTTTTTCCACTCAAGACCCCCTTTTGCCTGAGAATTTTTTTCCATGACCCTGGGTATATAGGTGTATAAAATAGGTATATATAGCCTTTTACTGTTGGCAAATTTTTCACAATCCCTGCATTCAGTTATGTGATGCCTTATGGGGTTGGGACCCACAGTTTAAGAAATTACGACACTGGGAGGGAGCTAGGTGGCGCAGTGGATAGAGCACCGGCCCTGGAGTCAGGGGGACCTCAGACACTTGATACTTATTAGCTGTGTGACCTTGGGCAAGTCAATTAACCCTCATTGCCCAACCAACAAAACAAAAACAAAAACAAACAAAAAAAAGAAGTTAGGACATAGAGCATCAGGCCTGGAGTCAGGAAGACTCATCTTCATGACTTCAAATCCACCCTGACACTTAATAGTTGGATGACCCTGGGCAAGTCACCTCACCCTGTTTGCCTCAGTTTCCTTATCTGTAAAATGATCTGGAGAAGGAAATGGCCAACCAATCCGTTATCTCTGACAAGAAAACCCCAAATAAGGTCGCAATGAATTGGACACAACTGAAAAGGACTGAGGAAGTCTCTTCCAATTCTAAATTCTATCATACTATAACTTGATTGTCAGGCCTTCTACCCATCATGCTATGCTTCCATCTTTCCCTAAATCAAGGAACAGTTGATCAAAAACTTGATTTTCTGTATGCACATGCTCTCTCTCTCTCTCTCTCTCTCTCTCTCTCTCTCTCTCACACACACACACACACACACACACACACACACACACACACACACACACACACACATATTCTGGAATGGAATCTAGGAGAAGCTTCAGCCTACTAGGCGGATAGTTGAGTGACTTTTGTTTTCCCAACATGGTTGCTATGGTTTCCTTGGCAGCACAATTTCCCCTCTATTCAAGTCATGAAAAATGTAAGCAGCACTGTCAGGTAATTAGGGCCCCACGTTCCTGGTTTGTTTTTTAAAGTATCATCTACATTAACAGATAGTTTTATCCAAAGTTCAGATCCCAAAATCACGAAATGTTCTTTTTGGCAGGGCGAAGGTGTCACTATCCAGCAGATATTACCACCAGCTTAGATTTATTGGCCACTTAAATAGGATACTGAAGTTAGCTCTTGTTCTCTGTGTGAAAAGGGCTCTGAGGAGCGGAAGCCCATGTTATCCCCCAGAGGAGGGACAAGGGAGAGGGAGATCAAACCAGGCCACTAGACTGGCCAACAGAAGGAAGGTCAAAGGCAACTCCATGTAAACCCCAGCTGCTCTCCAAAACACAAAGGGCCACTTGCCCCAATAAGGGACAGAGCCAAGAGGCAGGACTCAGGGCTTCAAACACTGAAGCCAGGGCTCTTTCCTCAGCCCTCAGCATAACCAGTCACTGAACCATCTGTTAAAGTGTCACCAAAATCTAGAACTCGCTAGCACTGATTCTATCTACTGATCTGTCCTTCACGGGCCTTCCGTAAACTGGCTCTTCCAGAAATCTCATTCCAGAGGAAATTATTTTGAAGTAAGCTTTAAGTCAAGCATTATTAGCCTGGGGTCTGTAGACACTTTTTTTTTTTGCTCGTTTCTTTAAAAAAATTGTATTTCCATATAATTGGTGTACTTCTTAATTATATTTATCTTATGCAATTTAAAACATGATTCTCAGAAGGGGTTCATAGACTCCAGTAGATATCCCCAATGAGATCCATGACACAAAAAAAGATTTAGTATCCCAGCTCCACAGACTCCAGTAAAGGGCCTATCAGATCCCAAACTCCTCTTTGAGATTACATCTGGGGAAGAAACTTAGAGGAAGAGATTGTATTTCTCCTATTCCATACAGATAAGATTCAGAGAGGTTAGGACACTTGGCCAGGGTCACATGGCTGTTATCTGAAGCCAGGGTCTCCTACTTCAATTTTCAAACCTTAGCATGAAATATGTGCAGCTCTGTGGGTGGAGTTGTGAATAGTTCCTATCATTTTGGAAAGCAATTTGGAATTATGCAAAGAGAGTGGCTCAAATGTCTCTACTCTTTGTCCCAAAGACCATTCCATTGCTAATCTGTCTGAAAAAGGCAAATGGCCAAAAAGAAAGTCCCTACATAAGCCATAATTGTTATAACAGTAATTTTTGTGGTAGCAAAGAATAAGAAACATATTAGTTGCTCACTGATTGGATAATAGTTTTTTTTAGCTGTGGTACATCAATACAATGGAATCTTATTCTGCTGTACAAAATGATAAATACAGAGAAGTATAAGAAGACTTCTATGAACTGATGCAAAACTAAAGAGAACCTAGCAAACAAAATACGCCATGACAATAACAATGTGAATGGAAAGAACAATAATAACTACATATTCAAACAGGAATGCTGGGAAAGGAAAATGAACAAGCTTGGACTCAAAAGAAGAGAGAGTAGAAGAAGGCATGGCTCTGGCATCATTGAGAGGTGAGGAATTATGTGTGTGCAATACAGTGTATAATAGCGGACTTTTCTGATATATTGACTAGCTTTTCTGAAACTATTTTTTTTTTTTAGTGAGGCAATTTGGGTTAAGTGACTTGCCCAAGGTCACACAGCTAGTAAGTGTTAAGTGTCTGAGGCCGGATCTGAACTCAGGTACTCCTGACTCCAGGGCTGGTGCTCTATCCACTGCGCCACATAGCTGCCCCTGAAACTATTTTTATTTCCTCTTATTATTTTTGTCATAAGGGATCACTTTTGGGAGGGGGGAAGAATAATTGAGAGTTGTAGGTGATGTAAAAAACATAAGATATCAATAACATTTTTAAAGACATAAGTGCAGCAGAGTGCTAATGAAATTAAAATGCAAGGTGGCCCACAAGAACAATAATTCACTTCCACATGAAAGAAGGGAGGGAATAGAGATGGTTTAATTCCAAGGTCTACTTACCTGCTGGACCTCACTTTCTCCATTTGAGATCTTCTCAGTGTATACAAAAGAGTTGAATATGCGCTGTAATGGAGGAAAAAAAAAGAAGAAACTTAGAAATTCAAATTTCCAGATGGGACATCCAAATATTTCCATAGGGACACAGGAGACAGGAGAGGGGTTGTTTATGGAACAAATGGAATAAGGCAGGGGAAAAATATTTCAAATTGAAACTCTGAAATTTTGCACCAATAGAGAAATCCACATTCCAGCCAAAGTCAATCATACTTATATAAGCAGCACACAGAGGGACATGCGCAAGCTCGAGTGTGAGTATACACACACACACACACACACACACACACACAACTACAGTAAAGTAAACCAGATGTGACATGATAGTTTTCATTTTCCAAAATGTACTTCATAATAGATTTCCGGCACCTCTGTCATTCTATCCTTATGGGCTGATCTCAGCCCGCCATGTTTCTCATTTGGGTGTTGACTATGCTTCATGGCTGTAATTGTTTACAGACAGACACATCTGATGAAAGAAAGCTCTCCACAGGATTCTTTCCATGCTCCCTCATGTCCCTGCCTGGTCCATCCCTACCCAGTCAGGGTCACTGCTTTCCCAGCCCACACCTCCTTCCACTCTCCTTTCCATTTACTGAACCACCATCCTACCTCTCCTAGCCCAAACTGGGCATATTGAAAGCTTCCCTCCCATCATAATGTCTGAAATTAACATAAAGCCACAAAGCCTACAGAGGTCTATATGATCATGCTCTCATTTAAGCCTCACAACTGGGAGGTAGGCATTACAGGTGTCATTACACCCATTTTACAGTTGAGAAAACTGAGGTTCTGGTTGTTAAGTGACTTGGATGGGATCACACAGATTGTGTTTGGGGTAAGATTCTACCTTTGGTCTGAGTCCTAATCCCCTCCCTCCCTCCCTCCCTCCCTCTCTCTCACTCTCTCTCTCTCTCTCTCTTTCTCTGTCTCTCTCTCTCTCTCCGTCTCTGTCTCTCTCTCTGTCTCTGTCTCTCTTTGTCTCTCCCTCCCTCCCTCCCAGAGAGCCACTTGTTAGACTTTTGCCAGCACTCCCTGGGATTTATAACTAGGAGAATCTTCAGAGACCGTCTGGTCTAACTGCACCATTTTCCAAGTAAGAAAACTGATGCCCAGAGTAATTAAGTGATTTGCTATAGGTCCCACAGGCAGTAAGAGCCAGGATTTGAACTCAGGTCTTCTGATTCCAAAGCTAATGTTCTTTCTCTTTGGATCATAGATTATAAAAGTTGGAGCAGTTTCCTACAGTGGAAAGAGGGCTGGATTTGGAGTCAATGGGTCTGGCTTCAAATTCTGCCTCTACACATACAGCCTGCTGCCACACAATGCCTCAGGAAGCTGATTGAAAAGTAATTGGGAAATATTTAACAAAATTAATAAAAAATACAATCCAACATAATTTTAAATTGTAGTTTTTGTTTCCATTTGAACTGGCTACCACTGTACTAGATGACTTCCAAGGTCCTACCCAGCTCTAAATCTATGATCTTCTAACTTCTGATGAATCTGGTTCAATTCATATCTGAAATGAAGGGTGGTCTTCCCTAAAAAGATATTAGTGCTGACCTGTCTGCCCCAGAGGATTCATTGATCCATAGGGAACATGGAGTGGACTGAGGCTCCCTCTGTGACACTGGGGGAATCACTGCATATTTCTGGGCTTGCTTCTTACTTTATAAAAGGAAGGGTTTTGACTGTGTCATCTTCAAGGTTCCTTCTGACATACCATGATTTCCCTCTAATAACAACTCCTATTAATACAGTACTGAATGGGGCAGCTAGGTGGTGCTGTAGTGGATAAAGCACTGGCCCTGTATTCAGGAGGACCTGAGTTCAAATCCAGCCTCAGATACTTGATATTTACTAGTTGTGTGACCCTGGGCAAGTCACTTAATCCTCATTGCCCCACAAAAGCAAACAAACAACAAAACAACAACAAAACCCACAGTGTTAGAAGATTTGCAAGGGACTTTCCTCACAGCCCTGTGAGGCTGGTGGTCTTTTATGCCCATTTGTGTGTGTGTGTGGGGGGGGGCAATGAGGGTTAAGTGACTTGCCCAAGGTCACACAGCTAGTAAGTATAAAGTGTCTGAGGCTAGATTTTAACTCAGGTCCTCCTGAATCCAAGGCCAGTGCTTTATCCACTATGCCACCTAGCTGCCCCTTTATGCCCATTTTACAGGAAAGGACAGTTAAGCTGCAGGAGGTTATACAAGATTTGCCCATAGTCACTTAACTAGCAAGGATCTGAAGTGAGATTTGAATTTGGTCTTTCTCACTCCGAGTGCATCACTCTCTTCACCAAGCCATATGGCTATCTTCTACCCATACTTACTTATACCCTCTGGGGCTGAGCAAAGCACAAGGCAGTATGGAGGGACACAGTCACCTGAAGATGAGGGATCAGGAAGGTAGAGTTCAAAACAAGGTTGAATGGGTCAGGTTGTGAGTCCCTGAACAAATAACTTTTATGGAGATAAACTGAGTTGTCGCAATATCAGAACGTACAGTGCTTGACAGGCCGTTTGTCATCACAGACAAAGGTGCTGGCTTTGAAATGAGGAAAGCCTGGGTTAATGTCCAGGCTCTGGTATGTGCTGGCTGGGTGAGCCTGGCCAGGTCACGCAATATTTGAGTGCCTTATCAGGTCTGTGACAATAGGAGGGAGTTTGAATTTCTCCACCTGCAGTCTCGGGCTGATGAATTCATAGGTCCAGAAAAATAACTGCTAATTAATTATTCTTGTTGTTACTATAAGTATTATTATATAGGGAGGGTGTCAGAGAAGAAAAGGAAGCTGTCTTCCAATTTAAGTTAATGCCTTTGAGAGCCCATAGATCACATCCCAAAACAGTCTGAGGTCTGACCTGGAGCCATTAGCCAAAATTTCCTTTGTCCTCCTTCTCCACCTGCCAAGTATTCATCAGTACCTGGGACAACTGCCCAGTGGCCTCGACACACCTGCATAGTTGTGGTTGAGTAGAAGTGCCAAATTCATTAAGTGCTTAGGAATCTAAGGTGAGGGCAACATAAACACATTTCAAATGCAAGAAAACCAAGGAGCTTAGTAAAGAAAACTTTCTGTTAGAGTTTTTAAAAAATGGATTAAAGTGTGGGATTCATGGACTCCCAAGATTTGGATCTTCAAGGAACTTCAGAGTTCCCCTTGTTCACCCCCCCCCATCTTACAGATGATGAAACTGAGGCACAAAGAGGGTAAATGATTTGCCCAAAATTACACGGGTGTTGTAAATTACAGAGCTGAGATTTAACTCATATTCTGACTCAGTGGTGAATCATGAAATAATAGTAATTATAATATAGTCACAATAATAACAAAAATAAAAGATGACAATAGGTGACATTTATATATCACTTTTAAGTTTCAAAGAGCTTTATAGATATTATCTCATTTGATACTCTCACCAACCCTGGAAGGTAAATAGTACTGGTTTGGGATATCTAGGTGTTAGAAATAGAGAACTTCTGATTTTAGTTTTTTAGTTGTTTTTCAGTAGTATCTAGCTCTTTGTCACCCCATTTGGAGATTTCTAGGCAAAGATACTGCAGTGGTATGTAACTTACTTTTCCAGCTCATTTTACAGATGAGGAAATTGAGGCAAACAGGGTGAAGTGACTTGTCCAGGGTCACACATCTTGTGAGTATCTGAGACTGGATCTGAATCCAGGTCTTCCTGACTTCTATCCAATGTGGCACCACTTAGCTGCCCACTTCCTGACCTAAAATGAAACAAATTCTGGAAACCCTAAGCTCAAATGCTAGCTTGATTATTTTTTTTTCTTTAGCTATCCAATCTTGAATAAGTCACTTTCCTTTCCTAGAGTTTAGGTTCTCCACCTGTGACAGGCTGTGGGCTTTGGACAAGATCATCAACCTGTCCTGCCTGGCTTACCCATCTCTCTGAATCCATGATTACCTATCCTTGTGCTTTCTACCATGTTCTCAGTGTGTCATCCCACGTCCCCCTGCTTTCCCACACCCTTTCTGTGCTGTTTTCCCTTATCAGAATGTAAGCTCCCAGAGGACAGGGACTTTGGTGCTAAGCCTCAGGGCTGAGCCTGATATATGGCATACAGTAAGCAGAGCAGAGTTTTCAAATGGAAATAAGTGCTTAAGCAAAGACAGCTTTCAAACTCCCCAATTCTTTGAATCTTCTCATTACTTACAACCAAGGGACTATATGAAGTATCTGTGATTTTCTCACTAGTAGAAAGCACTCCCAGTATGGATCCCAGTGACCTCTAAATTGGTAGCTTAGTCTAGAAAATTGCCTAAAGTTTAGAAAAGATGAAGTGACTCACTCAAGGTCATACAACCCCATTGGATAGCTGGAGTCACCCAGATTGTTGGGATTAGAAGCTAGGGTCTGACTTCAGAGCCAGGGAGGAGGTGAGCCCATACAGGTGTTAAAGTCCATTGAATAATAATAGTCTAGTGGTAAGACCAGAGGGGCAGCTGTAGGTTAAGCTGGTAGGCACCCCAGGGGCTAGCTGTCCAACCCCTTTGTGTGGGGGATGACAGAATGGAAGGCCCAGGAAGACCAGAGAACTAACTTGCCTGAGGTCACATTGAACATCCACATTGGAGGGGGTGATTTGAATCCAGGACCTCTGACCCCACAGCTAGTAGTTTTTAGTGTCCCCCCAAAAAACTGGGCTATTTCTCTAAGTTAGGTGGTGCAGTGGATAAAGCACTGGCCCTGAATTCAGGAGGACCTGAGTTCAAATCCAGCCTCAGACACTTGACACTTACTAGCTGTGTGACCCTAGGCAAGTCACTTAACTCGGATTGCCCTGCCAAAAACAAAAAACAAAACAAAACAAAAAAAAGAAAGGAAAAATAAAATTCTCTTCTTTTTGTGAATTGAAGCTAATGTCTTCCCCCTCCCCTCCCTCCACTCTCCCAGCACAAGAGATAGAGTATATCTGTTGGGAGAATTCAAATTTCAGCACAAAAAAGAGCCAGAAAGGCACTTAGTCTAACTCATATCTGAACAGGAATCCTCAAAAATAAGGACTCTTAACCTGGGGGGCACAGGTGTGTGGATAGATTGGGGGGGCAGGAACTTGGGGGGGGGAATTACATCTGTTTCCATATCATTGGTTGTCGATGTAATTCTATTTTATTTGATGCATTTAAAAACATGAGAAGACCTGTGGAGGCCAAAGGGATCCAGCACACAAAAAAAGTCGAGAGCTGCTAATACACAATAAGTTTCCTGGTCTCCAATGTGGATGGGCAAATGGGCACAGTAGTGCCCACATTCTCACCATGTTCCAAAGTGAGCAGCAGCTGCTTCTGGAAAAAGGTCCATTGACCCACAGAAGATAAGAATTCTTCAGTGACTGGGTTCAACTTTCTCCTTAGTGTTTATAATACCAGGAGACATTTATTGACACACAGCTGGCTGGTGATAAATGGACCATCTTAAGTTCTAAATAGAACCTTTATTTAAGGAGGCCATAATAATTCTATTCCAGTGCAACAAGCTTTTATTAATCATTTACTGTGTACAGTACACTTCTCCTTTGGAGAAGGAAATGGCAAACCACTCTAGCATCTTTGCAAAGAAGATCCCACAGTCACTAAAAGTCTATAAAACTGAAAGGGCTACACAACAACAGCATGACTGGAGGGCAGAAAACAAAAGTGACTTTTGGAGTGCCTGCCCTCAAGGGACTTACATGCTCTACCAGACATAATGCAAAGGATCTTGGCCTCTAGAACTGGTGTTCTTAGCCCAAAGTCTGGGAAGTTGTTTATTTAATATTTTGTTAACTGTATTTTTTTTTTTTGGCGAGGCAATGAGGGTTAAGTGACTTGCCCAAGGTCACACAGCTAGCACGTGTAACGTGTATGAGGCCGGATTTGAACTCAGGTGCTCCTGAATCCAGGGTTGGTTCTTTATCCACTGCGCCACCTAGCTGCCCCTTGCTAACTGCATTTGAATAGAATTGATTTCCTTTGGAATCCCAGACACTTAATTTTATGCATTTAAAAACATGATTCTGAAAAAGAATGCTCAAGCACCCAAGAAGCATAAAAACCCTGAGAGTTAAAAGGCACCTCTGAAGTAATCAGCCCCTTCATGTTAAGGACAGGGAAACGGAAGCTCAAGCTGACTTGCTCAAGGTCATGAAGAAGGTAAGCAGCAAGAGTCTGCATCTGAACCCCAGGTTTCTAACTTCGAAATCAATGCCTACTCCAATGTGCCAGGAATTCTATCAATAATTCTTGAGTTTTGCTTCCCTTATCCAGGGTAAATGGTGCAACTCTGCTGTTACCCAGACAGAAAAAATCTGGGATTTTTTATTGCTCTCTCCTTTTCCCTGTCCAACATTAGCACTGGCCTAGGCCATCTAATCAATCAATCAGCAAACATTTGTTAAGAGCCTACTATGTGACAGGCTCTGTGTTAAGTACCAGGGATTCAAAAAGAGGCAAAAGACAGTCCCTGCCTTTGAGGAGCCCACAATCGAATCGGGGAGACAACAAGCCAACAAATATATACAAAGCAAGCTCTATACGGAAGAAATAGGACATTTTTAACAGAGGAAAGACACTGGAATTAAGAAATGTTAGGTAAAGCTTCTTGTAGAAGGTAGGATTTTAGCTGGGACTTAAAGAAAGCCAGGGAGGTCAGTATGTAGGGCCAAGAAGGGAGAACAAGTATTTAGGGCAAGGAGGTCTGGGGGACAACCAGAGAAAATGCCTGAGAGCAAACAGAGAGATGGAATGTCTTGTTCCTGGCCAGCATCACTGTGTCGAAGAGCACATGGTGAGGAATAAGGTATAAGAAGACTGGAAAGGTGTGGGGGAATCGGGAGTGGGGGCAGGGGTATTAGAAAGGGTTTTTAATGCCAAACAGAGGATTTTGTATTTTATCTTGGGGGTGTTCAGGAGCCGCTGCAGTTTATTGAGTTGGAGGGAGAGGGTGATATGGTCAGACTGTGTTTTAGGAGAGTCACTTTGGTCCCTTAATGGAAGATGGACTGGATTGGGGAGACACTTGAGGCAGGCAGCCCCCCCCCCCAGCAGGTATTGCAAATCCAGGTGTGAGGTGATAAGGGCCCATTCCAAAGAGGTGAAAGTGTCAGAAGGAAGAGATGTTATGAAGGTAAAAAAAAAAAATCAATAGGCCTTGGCACCATTTTGGAAAAGGGCAGAGTGAGAGACAGTGAGGAGTCCAGAATGACCTCTAGGTTGGGAGCCAGAGGGACTGGAAGGATGGTGTGGTTGGTCCTCCAGAGAAATAGGAAAGGTAAGATGAAGAAGGCAGATTTAAGTAGAAAGATAACGAGTTTCAGATGTCTACTGGACATTCAGATTGAGATGTCTGAGAGACAAATGAAGAAGTGACACTAGGGGTGAGCAGAGAGTCTGGGGCAGGACAGGTAGTTGAGAGTCCTCAACGTGGAGCTGATCATTAAATCCATGGAAGCTGATGAGATCACCACACCTGACTTACATTACAGATATCAAAAAAACTATCCAAATGAAGTTTGTCTTCCTGTCTGTTTCACAAAATTGTGAAGGTAACAGAAAGCCAGCCCATTTAGAAACAGACAAAGCAACTAAAATGCTGGCCAGGAAGCCAAGGGGGCACCCAAAGGTGTCAGGAGGACTTTTCAAAAGGAGAGAATCGTGGGAATGAGGGATTTGAAATACCAGTAGCATGAGCTGCTACAAGAAAAGTCTGAGAATCTGACCCATGTGGTACTTTACCAATAGGGATAAAATGCACCTAGGATTACAATTACTGGTGTGCAGAGATTCTAGGAAAAGTCAGACCTTCTCTTCTCCTCAGTTTCAGTCTGTCACTCTTAGCCCCATTCTCAGAGGACCAAAGGCATTTCAGAAATCTGAACCTTTTCATTCAAACACAGCCTTGGGAAAGCCCTGGGGATTGTGAATGGAGTCCACACACATACAGTCGCACATTGCTACAATCTAACCCCCCAAATGGTTAGTCTCCTAAGTTAAAAGCTCAATGTAAATATTTTAAAGATAATAACACTGTTATCTTACAGGACAACAATAATTTAACCTACATGCATGTGCACGTGTGTGTGTTATACTTAATTAGGCTATACTGAATGAATGTAAGATGATGGAAGGCAGGGACCATTTTTACCCCCTCTAACCTCTGTATCTTTGGCGAATATCAAAGTCCCATTGTAGGCACTTAATAATTGTTGCATTTGATCCTAAGATCTTAGGCTAAGAGCTGGAAGAGGTCTTGGGAGCCATCAAGTCTAAGCCTTCTCATTTTTCAGCTGAAGAAATTGAAGCCTGGAGAGGGTCAATGATTTACTCGAGGACACAGGTAGTAAAGGGAGGAGCCAGGAAACTCTAGGCCCCAAACCCAGTTCTTTCCATCATACTGTGCTGGGGATTGGAAGAAATGTTTTAAGTGAACCAGTCAGCAACACTGGTCAATTTCCATTTACATCAAAGGATTTTCCCACCCATCAAAGGACAAAAATCAAGGAAGAATTATTTTTCCCATGGTTCATGAGAACAGGGCAAACCCCAACCCCAAACTGACCTTTCCTTGTGTCTTGGAACACAGTTCTATTTAAGGGATTCAAACAACAAAAGTATGTACTGAAGGACATTTATATGGAGCTTTGTAACTTACAAAGTCATTTACATAATTAAGTTAAGCTCCTCACATCAAGCAACCCTGGGCATCAGGGGCTACAGCTGTTATCATTCCCCTTTTAGAAGTGAAGACACTGAGGCTCAAGGAAGCCATTCATATTCCTAATAGTAAGAAGCTGAGTATTAGAGGTGGGATTGAAACCCTGGTGTTTCTGACTACAAGTACAGTGTTCTACCCAACGTAGCAAGTTGATGACAGATACAAGTGTGGTTTTATTAGTTCATATCTATGAATAGAAATAATGGTGCTGTCCTAGTGAGTTCAAATCCCACTTCAGACTCTTACTAGTTTGAGCCTGGACAAGTCACAACATCTCCAGGTCTCAGTCTCCTTATCTGTAAAAAGGTGGGGAGGGGGTTGAGATGGACTTGCTTACCCCTAGATTCATGTTCACTTCTCATTCTATGATCTGTCATATTTGACACTCTGTGATCTCATTGGGGGTTTTCTTGGCAAAGACACTGGAGTGGTTTGCCATTTCCTTTTCCTGCTCATATTTATGGATGAAGAAACTGAGGCAGACATGGTTAAATGACTTGCCCAGGGTCACACAGCTAGTAAGTGTCTGAGGCTGGATATGAACTCAGGAAGATGAGTCTTTTTGACTCCAAGCCCACCACTATGGTGCCACTTAGCTGCCTGATCCTATGATATGATGATGCTAACAGTAGTACTAACAACTTATAAGAAAAATACTTGGAAAAAAAATCTTAGTGAATGCTTTCTGATTAAGAAATAAAATTGAAGCCTGTCATAGTGTTGGACACCTGGCAGCTGAGTGGTATAGTGGACAAAGTGTTGAGTCTGGAGTCAGGAGAGACCTGAGTTCAAATTCAGCCTCAGATACTGTGTGATCCTGGGCAAGTCACTTAAAGACTGCTTGCCTCAGTTTCCTCATCTGTAAAATATGGCTATTAATATTACCTATCTCCCAGAGTTGTGAAAACCGAGTGAGATAATATGTGTAAGAAGTGCTCAGCACAGTGACTGGAACATATGAATGTTAATTGTTAGGATTATTGCCGATTACGGATGCTGGCATTGATGTATTGCTTGGACTCAGGAGTTCTGAGCTGAAGGAGGGCTAAAGCCCATCAAATGTCCTCACTAAGTCTGGCACTGAAATGGTGAACACCCCCACACACACACATCCTAGGAGAAGAGGGCTGGCCCAGGCTGCCTAAGGAGGCGAGAACCAGCCCGGGTCAGAACAGGAGCCGTGACAATCGGCCACGGGATCTCCTCATGACCGGCCACTGCACTTCCTTCCATACTGAGTGAAACAGGGGATCCAGGCTCAAAAACCGAAATGAAGAAAGCAAAGGGTTTGGAATGCACAGAACCCCCTCCCCCCAGTCCTCAGCCAGGATCCCTCAGTCAAAGATGAATCCTGACTTCAGCCCAGAATCCCAGCAATGGAGGAGCGGAGTCACCAGCAAGCAGCCACAGATGAGGTCTCCCGAGCCTTCCCTGGGGCTACAGATTAATTGGTCCTCCACAATTCCCGACATACACTCCACCCTCCGCTTCCCAGACCATCTCCCAATAGGAGGCAGCTTTTCATTGGCAATTGGCATTGCCTTCTGGGTGCAACTGCTGGGGCTGGTCTGAATGAGACCCAGGGCCAGCAGATGCTGCCCCTCTACCCACTGCAAACCTGCCTCCATCGGCATCAAAAAGCCCAGACTTCAGGCCTCTATGAAGTTAATTGAACTTCAGACACTTATAAAAGCAGCTGAGCCCATTTCTTGGCCCCTGCTCCGCACCCCCCAACCAAGCCAACACTAAAACTGTGGCTCACAGGGCCAACTTCCCGAGTATTATGAGCATCTGCATCCCATCCCTTCCCTTCCCCCACAGCCCCACCCCCTCCACCAGCCTTACTATTTAATTGAGTCTGCTTAACAGATGGCAGGAGAATTCGCCTTCCCTGGGACAGGGACAATTACGGGAGTGTTTAATGAGATGGTCAGGGAGGCTGATTTCGCCCCACTCCCAGGCCTGCCAGATTTTAACTAGACAGTTAAGCAAAGGCAATAGCAGAATATCATAGATAAAGGGTAAATAATTGCAAATTTAATGAGATGCTGGAAGGCTCCCCTCCCCGATCTTGGCATTAAAAGTTTAAAAAAAAAAGAAAGAAGAAGAAGGAGGAGGAAGAGAAGAAGAAGAAAAAGAAGGAGGAGGAGGAGGAGAAGAAGAAAAAGAAAGAGGAGGAGGAGGAGGAGAAGAAGAAAAAGAAGGAGAAGGAGGAGGAGAAGAAGAAAAAGAAGGAGGAGGAGGAGAAAAAGGAGAAGAAAAAGGAGAAGAAGAAGGAGAAGGAGAAGGAGGAGGAGGAGGAGGAGAAGAAGAAGAAGAACCAGGTTTGATTCATTCAATCAGAAGATGATTCCACTATTTACCAGTCACTGAGGCTGGTCAGAATGGACCTGTCATTCCCCTGAAGGCTTCATTCAGCCCCCAGTTTGATTTTCTTATTGCCAGGAATGATTTCTAATGGGATCCAAAGGATTTCCCATGACAGGCCACAGAATCCAGAAACTGTCCAGCATGAACCGGTTCCAAAGTAAAGCACTGTCATTTGAAAACCCACCCCAGCAAGCATGAGGGTTGGGCATTAGAGACAACTCAGTTTAGGATTACCCCACACCTCTTGATTAGCCTGGGAGGACTCTTGGCCAAAGCAATGAATGGAGCCTGTCCGTGACTGGGCTCTATCAGATCCACTGAGGTTAAAATGTGAATAAAACACCAGGAACCCTTTAGAAACTTTGTAGGATCAAAAGGATGCAGGGCATGGGGAATGCTGAGGTCTGAAGAAGAGGGTACCCAGGACCTAGCAAAGGTTTTCCACACCTTTCTGTCTCTGTCTCTCTTGTTCTAGAACAAGTCTGTTTACAGTGTTCACAAAGCTTTCATTAAAAAAAAATCTTATTGTACTTCAGGGCTTAAGGATCAACAGATTTAAGGCTCTGAGGGACCTCAGATGTCATTCAGTCCAAAGTTCATGTTTTACGGATGAAGAAACTGAGGTCCTGGGAGGTTCCTTGATTTACAAACGCCTACTGTAACATTCCAAGTTCTAAGGTTCCTCCTAATTTTAATATTCCATGGCAAATTCCATTACTAGCTCTTCAGATAGATTGTGAGTTCCATTTGAAACCCCAAAGGCATCAAGAGAGGGTGATGAGACACCAGGGAAAGAGTGCTGCACCTGAACCGAGGTACACCTGACTCCAAAAACTACCTCCATCACATTATCTACTGTTGGGCAAATCCCTTCCTTTCTGAGAGTCTCAGATTCCTTTTCCATTGAAGGGAGATAGTAACACTTGCTTTGGTTTGGGGTTTTGGTCCATTAGTCATGTCTGACCCTTCATGACCCCATTTGGGATATTCTTGGCAAAGATACCAGAGGGGTTTGCTAGTTCCTTCTTCAGATTATTTTGCAGATGAGGAAACAGAGAAACAGGGTTAAGTGATTTGCTCAGGGTCACACAGTTAGTGTCTGAGCCAGGATTTGAACTCAGTAAGATGAGTCTTCCAGACTCCAGGCTCTATGCACTTTGGTGCCACCAAGCTGTACCCCAAACACCTGTAAATACCGACAGGTACCTACATACCTCACATGGTGGTTTGTAAGGCTGAAATTAGGATAGTACAAAGAAACTATTTTTAAAGTCATAAAGCATTGTTCCAAATATAACAAGGCAGTTCTAATGCCTCCCAGAGGCTAATTGGGGGTAGAAGAACAATGTATGCGTTGTGTGGAGGTATGCATTTTCCAGAGTGCTCAAGTTTCCATGCCTTTGACCTTGAAGAGGCTTCCTGGCCACCAGTCTCTGCAGAAATGACACAACCAGAAGAGGTTCTGGTGGAGGGGCACCACTCCCTTCCCCAGAAATGCCACATGTTATTGCCTTCCACCAGGAGGCAGTGCATCAATATTCCCCTTTCGGTGATATCATCCTCCTTGTTGGTTGTCAAATCTGACCCTCGCTCTGTGTACTCTAGGTGTTTTCCTTTTCTGTCCCCCATGCCTGGAACACTTTCCCTCTTCCTCCTCCTCTTCATCTCTGGCTCCATTCTCGGTCAAGTCCCATCTTCTTCCAGAAGCCTTTCCCATCCTCCTTCATCTTGGTGCCATCCCTCTTTGATCATTTCCAATTTAGACTGCATATGTCTTGTTTGTCCATCACTGTTTGCATAGTGTCCCCTCCCCTACACTGAGCTCTCTGAAGGCAGGGGCTGGTTTTGGTTTTCTCCCCTGTCTTTGGATCTCTAGTGCTTAGCCCAATGCCCGCCACTTGTTGGGACTTAATAATTACCAGTTGATTGATTGATTGATGTCTGGAGTGATGGGGGTTACTGTTCTTTGTTCATTATAAAACATACTTTCTCTGAAAAGTAAGTGATTTTTTTTCTCTTCTCCCTGGCCCCATTTTTACCTAAAATAGCTTGGTTGACCCTTCTCCCTTTCCTGTTTTGGATTCCCCACACCTGCATTGTATGATGTTTTAAAAGCTTATCTGGGAAAGAAATGATAATTTTTTTTCAACTCTAAGCATGTCCTAGAAATAAAGCAGATGCCAGAAATCCATGAAATGCTTCAAGTTCATCAGAGACCATAAAGTCCAGTGGTGTCTGGGCTGCTCTGAACTGTGGCACAGCTACAGCTAAAGAGATCCCTTTACAATCTGTCTTAAGGCTTTTTCTGGTCCAAGGAAAGGGCCAGCGGCTTTTCTCTGGTGCTTTGTCTCCCAGCTCCAGAAAAGAAAAGAGGATGTGTAGGCACTGTTGGAATATGAAGTCATTTCTGAAAGAACATCCACAACCCCCCACCTTCCTTCATTCCTGTAAAGGCAGCCCGCTTCCTGCTTCCAAGTCTTTGCCCAGCCTGATGCTCTCACCTGCATGCCCTCCCTCTAGACTTTTGACTTTAGGGAATCTCTAGCTGCCTTCAAGACTCAACTCAAATATTGCCCTAACAGTGAGTGTTTTCTTCTCCCCTCTTGGTAATGATAGTAACAGCCAATAGCTAACATTTCTATAATACTTCCTATGCACCAGGCACTATGCTAAATACTTTCCAAAGATCACAATTATTATTCCCACTTTACAGATGAAGAAACTGAAGCAAACAGGTGAAGTGACTTGCCTAAGGTCACATAGCTAGTAAGTGACTGAGGCAGGAATCAAACTCAGTTCTTCCTGACTCTACCTAACTACTTAGCAAAGTAAAATATAAAACATATATTTTAATATAATTGGTTTCCCTTGTAATCTCCTACTTGAAAACATGAATCACATGATTCTGAGAAGGGGTCTATAGGCTTTACCAAACTGCCAATGGAACCCTTCCCACCCCCTCATTTTATGGATGATGAAAAGAGGTTAAAGGACTCACCCAAGGTCACACAATTTGAACCCAGGGCCACACCATCCAAATCCATAGTTTTTTTGTATTTTAGGCTTTGTGTCTTGTTGAAAATCACTACAATCCTGTTAAGCCAGTGCTATTATTAGATCCAATTTACAGACAGAGACCCACAGAGTGACAAAGTGATATAGTAGAGTGAGGGTTTATTCAAACATGAGGGTTTATTCAAACCTTGTGCATTGGGAATACAAATATAAGCAAGCCAGACAAGTCCCTGCTCTCAAGGAGCTTACATTCTGGCGAGAGAAGATAACACAAAAGGGAGTTGATGGTGGGGGTTGGGAGGTGGGGAGACAACAGGACGTGATGATGGGCAAGATGATGAAAGCCAGGCTTAGCGGGTTTAAGTGACTGGGCCAGGGTCTCAAAACTAAGATAATTAAGGAGAAAAATGGGCAGCCTTGTTCATAGATAAGTGGGTTTTAATTCTGGCTCTGCCACTTCCTTTGGGGCCCTAGGCAAGTCACTTGATCAAGTTGAGCCTCTGTTTCCACGTCTGTAAAATGGGATTTAAACCAGGTCTCTCCTGACTACAGATCTTGCCCTGTTCTCATTAAACTAAGCTTCCTCTCATGGAATCTGATTGTGGGGAGTACTTTTCGAACCACGTGGACAACTACTTGAGGTTAGAAAATCCATACTGTTATCCAGGGATTTTCGCTGAAGTTATAATTTTGTTTTTGTGGAACTCAACCAAAAGTGGTAGAAATAATTTCAGAAGCTTAGTAAACAGGCAGAAATCAAGTATGAATAGGATGAATTGGGGTTTCAAAAGGTAATAATTTAAATGTAAATCAGGAGAGGCTAAAAAGGGTTTAAATGTCAAAATTTAAGGGATAAATCAAAATATTTACACTTGATTTGTAGAATAAATGGAGAGATGCTAATAGGATGTCATAAATGTTTCCCTGATTCTCTTAACTATATCATTTCCTGGGATTCCAAACTGCAAAAAATTGCCAGATAACAGCCTGAATGGAAACAACGCCCCCCCCCCCCATGTTGGGAAAGATAGAAGGCAAAAGGAAAAGGGGATGACAGAGGATGAGATAGGACAGATAGAAACAATGAACATGAGCTTGCACGGACTTTGAGTGACTGTGGAGGATAGAAGGGCCTAGCATGGTGTGGTCCATGGGGTCACAAAGAGTCAGGCATGACTGAAGGACTGAAACCAACTGTATGTATGTGTGTGTGTGTATGTCTGTGACGTAGACATATGTGTGTGTGTGTGTGTGTGTGTGTGTGTAAGAAGCCCAGTATTCAGCGGGATGCTTTCTAACAGATCAGGAAAGACAAGGAGATTCTAGACTCTCAGATTATAATGAAAGATATATCATTTCTCCTCCTTGATTACAAAACCTAATAACCCACTTTCCTGAAACAGTCTAGTGCAAGAGCTGACAAACTTAGAATAAAAATACTGTGATGACTGTATTTTAACATAACCGATTTGCTTTGTGCTCCAATGTATTTGATTTAATGCATTTAAAAATATGACTCTGAGGAATCCACTGTTCTTGCCAGACCAAAGTGAGCCGCAACAAAACAAAAGATTCAGAACTCCTGGTCTAGAGGAGGACATTTTAAGACATTTCTTTTTGCCGTAGTGCTTTGGATTCACTTTTGTTATTGTTTTTGTGGTTTTCATTTAGTTTATCGTGGTCCTTTGTACATCATTTCCCTAGTACTGCTTGCTTCACTTTGCAGTGGTTAGAGTAGTAGACAGGAGTAGACTCAGACCTGTGTTTGAATCCCAGCTTATCTGTCCATGGACAAGTCATTTCAACACTTGGAGTAGCACCTTCCCCTTTTGTAAAGTGGGAGAGTAGGACTAGATGAGGAAATAGCCTAAATCTATTATCGTAATCCCTCCTTCACGGACTATAACCACAGTTACCCAACAGTCTCAGTTTCAAGAAAATGGGCACCTTTCTTCCAAAAGGTGGGTGGAATCCCTACATGCTGGGGAGGGCCTTTGAGGACAAATGCCTGCATAGGCAAATCTCCAATCCCTGGTGCACTGTTGCCTTAGAGGTTTTACAAACATCTGATGGAGATGCCAAAGTAGGAATTCATGGCTATGAAATATAATGGCAAAGGTTCTGGTGTCCTTGATTTGCCAAGGTTTGTTCAACCAGTTACCTCTAACTCCCAGAAACCCTGATTTTAGACCCAATTCTTCTATATGACCTCTCTTACTCAGGTTCCCTATCTGTACAATAAGGTAATTGGAATAGCTGATCTACAGCCTAGCTTGGTGAGGGTTAACAATCTAGGAGACCACATCCCTGCCCAGAAAGAAACTATATCTTTATGAAGAAATAATCCATTCAGGAGAAATACACCTGGAATCTAGTCTATAAAACTGGGGTTCAGAAGTCTGCACTGATTGGCTAAATCCCAAACTATTCAACTAAGATTCTCACTAAGTAGAAAACCAAACCAATATCTTCCTCCAAAGTAGCAATTCGTAAAGTCACAACCTTAGAGCCAAATAAGACCCCAAAGTTAATTTAGCCTAATCCCTTCATTTAGAGATGAGAAAATTGAGGTTCAGAGAACTCAAATGACTTGTTCAGGATCATACTCTCAGTATGTGAGAGGCAGAATTTGAACCCAGGTTTTCCTGGTTCCAAAGCTAGCCCCCTATCTACCATATAATACTGCATCACACTGTATATATGTGCAAGGGGAGAATGTGCCTCTGACTTGGAGGGAAGGGGGACTGTTTTTGTAATAACTGTCCTTGTTATACTTTTTTTTTTTTGGTGAGGCAATTGGGATTAAGTGACTTGCCCAGGGTCACACAGCTAATAAGTGTTAAGTCTCTGAGGCCGGATTTGAACTCAGGTCCTCCTGGATCCAGGGCCAGCGCTCTATCGACTGTGCCACCTAGCTGCCCCCTTGTTATACCTTCTTCTTTTTTTCTTTTAGTGAGGCAATTGGGGTTAAGTGACTTGTCCAGGGTCACACAGCTAGTAAGTGTTAAATGTCTGAGGCCAGATTTGAATTCAGGTACTCCTGACTCCAGGGCCGGTGCTCTATCCACTGCTCCATCAAGCTGCCCCCATACCTTCTTAATAAATACCCTTTATTAAAGGAAATTATATCTGGCTGATAATGAATAAGGAGCACACAGGTAGGGGCTCTTGGAAACCCCCAACTTCTATATAGTGTCACCTTATTTATTTAACTTATATACACAGTACATCATGCAAAATACCAAGCTGGATGAATCAAAAGTCAGAATTAAGGTTACTGAGAAATATCAACAATTGCAGATATGCAGATGATACCATTCTAATGGCAGAAAGTGAAGAAGAATTAAGAAGCCTCTTGATGAGGATGAAAGAAGAGGTATAAAAACTGGCTTGAAGCTTAACATAAAAAAAAAAAACACAAAAAACACCTAAGATCTTGGCAACTGGTTCTATTACTTTCTGGCAAATGGAGGGGGAAGAAATGGAAGAACTGTCAGATTTTATATTCTTGGGCTCAAAGTTCACTGCAGGTAGAGACTGCAGCCATGAAATTAAAAAATGATTGTTCCTTGGAAGGAAATCTATGGCAAATCTGGACAGCATACTAAAAAGAAGAGACATCACCTTGCTGACAAAAGTCCATATAGTCAAAGCTATGGTTTTTCCAGGAGTGATGCATGGCTGTGAGAGCTGGATTATAAGGAAAGCTAAGCACTGCACAATCCATGTTTTTGAATTGTGGTGCTGGAGAAGACCTTTGAGAGTCCCTTGGACAGCAAGAAGATCGAATCAGTCAATACTTAAAAAATTAATTCAGGCTGTTAAATGGAAGGGCAAATACTGCAGCTGAAGCTTAAATATTTTGGCCACATAATGAGAAGAAAGGATTCATTGGAAAATACCCTGATCCTAGGAAAGCTAGAAGGTAAAATGAGAAGGGAATGGCAGAGGCTAAGGCGAATAGATAGAATCATGGAAGTAATGAACATGAGCTTGGACAGACTTTGGGAGACAGTGGAGGATAGAAGGGCCTGGCGTGCTGTGGTCCATGAGGTCATGAAGAGTCAGACCAGATTCAACGACTTCACAACAAAACTATATGCTAAGCACTGATGATACAAATGCAACACATGAACGATATCTGTTCTCAAGGAGAATACATTTTCTAGGAAACAAGAGGTGTGTGCAATGTGGAACTGGCCACGGAGGGTCCAATTTTTATAGGACCCTCTGAGATGTTCCCCAGTGAGATGGTTGTCGAGGCTGCTTCCAGCATGAATAATGGAGAGCACCAATCTGGAATACAGACAATGTAGATAGATCATCTACGGCTATTTGCTACCAATTACTGGGCATCGAAAGGGGAGCTACTTGGATTGGCAGCTAAACTAGAACTGAATGTGCATATAAACAGTCTTGCCCTCCTCCATGAGAAAACTAGTTGTTGTGGGTCTCTGGGTGGGAAAGGGAGCAAGGAACAGGAAAGACTAGATCAAGGAGGAGGCTGAAGTCTAAGCCAAGATCTCATCTCCCTTCCTAGAAATTCCTTCTCTGAAGTATTTCTCCATCGTCCTCTCCACTGCCTGATGCTATAACTTCTCAGCTTCAAAATGAGCCCTCTAGCTCAAAGGCAAACCACAGCTACAACCAGCTTTCCTCAACCAACCTAACTGCCCCTCCAGTGAAAAGTCACTCCCATTGATCTAATGGCTTTCCAGGACTTTTCAGAATTAAGTCTAACCACTTTGCTTGATTGGTTGGTTGGTGGGTTGAGAGGAGTTCTCAAGATGTATTTTATTTCCTTTAAATAGGGTGGGGTAACTGATCAAACTACTCAATGACTCCTCCCCCTTACACATCATACTATATATGTATGTCCCAAATAAAAATAAAGACACTGAGATACAAATAGTTAAATACAAGGTAGCTAGGGAGGGCTTTAGCAGTTGGGGGGATAAGGCAAGGCCTTATAGAAAATGAAGCTTCAGCTGTCTTGAGGCAAAGGTGAGGAAAGAAAGAGCATACCAGGAATGGGACATAGCCAGTGCTGAGAATTAGAAATGGGAGATGTAATGCCTCCTGTGTCGAGCAGAGAGAAGACCAATTTGGTTAAATCCCAAAGGAAGTCGAGGAGGGGAGGAATGTACCAAGAGTCTGGAAAGGTAGGTTGGGGCCAGGTTGTGAAAGGCTTTCAAGGCTTATGTTTGATTCTAGAGGCAAGAGGAAGATAGTGGAGTTTGCCCAGTAAGGGAGTGACAGGGCTATCCCTTTGATTAGGAAAAATCACTCTCACTTTGACAATTGTATGGAGGATGGACTGTGTGGAGTGGTGAAAGAGAATAAAGAGGCAGGGGTCCCATCAAGAGACTCCTCTGATTGTTCAGGCAAGAGGTAGGGAAGCTGCAGCAGCTCTCAAAAGCTGTCCCATCATAGAGGGGAGCAATCTGCACTGAAGAAGGCAGTCATCATTGATCTTTGAAATATTAGCTAGATAACCAATGGTGACTCTTTTAATCTTTCTGAGCCTCAGAGTAAAACTGGGATAATAATAGCATCAACCTCTTAGGATAGTTGTGCTAATCAAAGAGATCATTTAGCTAGACAGAATATAAACTCCTTGAGGGCAGGGGCTGATGAATATTTTTTGTTTTCCCATATTCATTGACAAGCACATAGTTGGATTTAGTAAATCCAAACTGGTTGAATGTCATGTAAAGCACTTAGCAAACCTTGAAGCCCTATATTTATTAATAGCATCTATAATAATAAGAATGATAATTATTATCATCATCATTATTAAAATTTAAAAATTGGTAGAATGTGAACCTGAACTTGCTTCTTCTGGCCCCAAGTCCAGGGCACATTTGGCTACAGCACGATGCTTCTCTGAAACAAACAACAACAAAAACCCCACCCTGAGGAGGCATTTCCATGGAATTCACCCAGCCCCCAATCTTTTCACCCAGGTGCTTCAAAAATCAGTGCTTGAGAAAATCCACGACTACACTTCTCAGATTAGGAAAGATGGGCTGTTGGGGAAGAAAGGGCTAGCAGACAAGGCATCCAAAGGGACTAATTGGAGAAGCCCCAGGGCCTGAATAATCTGCAATTTGGATAATCAGCCACTAAGTGACTTAATTATCTGTCTGACCCAGCAAAGCCTTTGGAGCTACTGGCTAGAGAGCCTTATTATGCAAAGATGTGGCTGGTAAGAGGCTAGGCTGATGTTGACTCTAACAGGCCCATAGCCAAGAGGTGGTTCCCTAAATCAGTTTCAAAACACCTCCCTTCCCATTCTTTCCCATTCTTTCCCCTCCAAGCCAGGCTTGGGGCTCAGAACTGTCCAAGGTTCTGCAGAGAGGGCACCTTTTCCTGGAAGCCCCTACCTCTTGGGGGTGGAGGGTTGGGGGAAGCTTTAATGCCTAAATTCTATTAAAGGAAATTTGACAATGGAAAAGCAAAGCTCAAGATAGTGGGTTAAACCCAATGGCAGGAACAAGCTGGATGTCACCTCTTCTCTTTCAATGCCAAACTGTCTTGGGATCTTGGATGATTTTTTTAGCCTGTTTAAGTCTTGTCTCAACCAACCAGCCCTAGAAGTTCTTACACTTCTAGTCTCAGGACCCCCTTTTTTCTTATAAATTACTTTCTGAGGGCTCCCTCCTAATGAAGGATTTTTATATGTGTGGATTATGTTTATTGAGATTTATTACGTAGAAACTATAATGTCTTTGTATTACTATGCAAGTAATTTTGACCTTAAGGATCCCCTGAAAGGGTTTCAGGGACCCAAGAAACCCTGAACTAGACCATGAGCTTGTTTTATTTTGTTTTGTTTCTTTTGTTTTTTTGTGGGGCAATGGGGGTTAAGTGACTTGCCCAGGGTTACACAGCTAGTAAGTGTCAAGTGTCTGAGGCCGGATTTGAACTCAGGTACTCCTGAATCTAGGGCCAGCACTTTATCCACTGCACCACCTAGCTGCCCTCTACACCATGAGCTTGTTAAGGATGGGTGTCTTTGTCTCACACTCTTAGATGCTGTCCAGGCCCTAGCACAAGAGGAGAGGATGAGATGGCATTCAATAAACAAGAACACTGGATTTGGAATCCTAAAATGTGGGTTCAAATTCTGATTCTGCTACTTACAAGCTTTATGACCTTTGGTAAGTCACATGATTTCTCTGGGCCTCAGTCTTTCCATCTGTAAAATGAGAAGGTTGACCCTAATGACCTCTGAGGTTCCTTCCAGTTTGAGATTGACACCCCTATGACTGATTTGCGTGAATATACGGGGGCATCATGTTGACACTGGTGATAGACAACGTGTCTTCACATCCCACTGACATTGAGCTATGTGACCTTGAGTAAAAAACAGCACTTTCTTGAACCTCAGTTTCTCCACCTGTAATATGGCTGATAATATCCTACAAATTTATTTTGAATTTATTTTGTATATCCTCATTTATGTTCATCTTGTCTCCTCCATAGACTCTAAGCTCCTTGAAAGTAAGCACTACTTCACTTTTGACTCTGTATCCTCTGCATCTAACAAAATGCCCAGTATACAATAGGAGCTTAATCAATGCTTACCAGTTAATTGATTACATTATGTACCTCACATGGCTGTAGTTATGATAACACCTTATAAAGCTCTAACTACAATATAAATAGAGACTTGGAAACACTACATAATGTTTGTTATTATTCTTGCGCAGCTGGGTGGCTCAGTGGAGAGTGCTGGGCTTGGAATCAGGAAGACTCATCTTCAAGTTTAAATCTAGCCTCAGGTACTTACTAGCTGGATGACCCTGGGCAAGTCAGTTCACCCTGTTTGCCTTAGTTTTCTCATCTGTAAAATGAGTTGGAGAAGGAAATGGCAAGCCACTTTAATATCTTTGTCAAGAAAACCCCAAATGGGGTCAAGAAGAGTGGCAAACAACTCAACAATATTATTATTATTATTATTATTATTATTATTATTATTATTATTATTATTATTTTGGGGGGACAGTGGACTCACTAGCAATCAGTCAGTCAGTTCAGATTTATTAAACACTTGCCAGTTCTGGGCCCTGGAGATACAAATTCGAAAACAAAACTTTCCCCACCCTTAGAGAGCTTACATTCAACCCATCTCTTTCATGATATGGGACATAGGGGGATCAGCTT
This sequence comes from Dromiciops gliroides, assembly GCF_019393635.1. Classification (NCBI taxonomy): domain Eukaryota; kingdom Metazoa; phylum Chordata; class Mammalia; order Microbiotheria; family Microbiotheriidae; genus Dromiciops; species Dromiciops gliroides. The sequence continues at coordinate 14,356,388 of NC_057864.1, forward strand.
TAAGGAAAACCATCTGAGCAAAAAATTATTGTATCTGTTCAGGAACGGGAAAAAAAAGAAATCCAGCTGGCTCTAGTTAAAAATGGTGGCCAATGCCAGTACTTCAGGACTCTAATTCTATTTAGTGAGACATCCTTTCAAGCCACCCTCACCATCTACAGAGCAGTGATAAGATTCAGAATTTCTCTGCCCTTATTAATGGTCCTGGCTCTGACCAGATATGTCAACATTCCATCATTCTTTAAAAGAAAAAGAACGAAGTAAAACAAACATCTCCCCCATTTCCTCCTTGAGGAGGAATTTGATTGAAATAAGAAGTCTATCCAGCAAGTCTGGAACTTTCGATAAGTCACAGACCCCTCTGGCCTCAGTCTGGTACAGCCTGTGCATCCCTTCTCAGAAACGTGTTTTTAAATCGACAAAAGAAAGGAAAAAGGATTACAGGGGAGATCACTTAACCACAGGGCACTCAGACCCTGGAACCGGGAAGGCCAGTCTTCCAACCTCTCAGGGTTGTTGACATGGCCATCGGGACGCTGCTTAAACATGTCTAAGAAGAAAAAGAACAAACAAAGAAAAACCACCCACCTTCAGTGACAACTTATTCCACTTTGGACAGATCTAAGTGGTAGAAAAATGGTAATGAAGGTAAGATCAAAACTCTGACTTCTCATTTCATTGCTCCTAGTTCACCCCTCTGGGGTCAAGTTGTTTGGGAGAGATCCAAGAAGGCCCTGCCTGAATCCCAGACAGAATTTAGAAGGTTATTTCATAGCTGAGCAAGGGGAGGTTTTTGAGCAGATCCAGGTCTTTGACTAGGGGAGCGACTTAACTGGACCTTCTGTTTTCTGGCAGAAGAGATGTCTAAATCTAGATCTGATGGTGAGAACAATTAGGAGTCCGTTAGGATCGCTCTCAGGTGAGAGCATCAGATGGACTAAAAGAGAACAAATCAGAGTCAGAAATACTGAATCTCGGAGTAAGAAAGGGCCTGGGACATTGGGTAGTTTCAAACAAGAGTTCTTTCTGCAATTTTCCCAGTATCTAACCATTTGACCTTTGCTTGAAGACCTCTGGGGAAAAGAAATTCATGACCTCCCAAGGCAGCTGCAGCTGTTGCAGTGGATAGAGCTCTGGACTTTAAGTCAGGAGGACCTGCCTTAGACACTTACTAGCTATATGATCCTGGGCACTTCAACTTGGCCTCAGTTTTTTCATCTGTAAAATAGGAATAATAATTCCACCTACCACTCTGGTTCATGGTGAGGAGCCGATGAGATGACATATCAAAAGTGCTTTGCAAATCTTAAGCACTAAAAATGGAGTCTAATATAATTATTGGTTTTGTCCTCTCACTTTTGGAGAGCTCTGTCCAGACATTTTCCTTGACATCAAGCCTAAACTTGTTTCTGCACATTCTTCCTACTATTCCTGGTTCTACTTTCTGGTTCCAAGAAGGATGAACCTAATTCCTCTTCCATGAGAGAGCCTTCCAGACACCTGAAGACAGAAATCAGGTTCTCTGAGTCTTTTCTCCTTGAGGATAAATACCCCCAGTTTTTCAAGCAACACTCATGACACAATCCCTTTTCCAGACTACTTGCTCTCCTCTGGACACCTTCTAGCTTAGCTGGGTCCTTCTTAAAACACAGTGAACAAAGCTGAACGCTATCATCTAGATGTGGTCTGACCAGGCAGAGGATGGTGGGGGCAGTCACCTTCCTAGATGTGGATACCATGTCTTCTTGAATTAAAGCAGTATATTGTTATATCGGCTAGCTTGGCTGCCATTTTTACTGTTGACTTATATGGAACCTTCAGTCTACTAAAACACAGATTATTTTTTCATATGAACAACTGGCTAGCCAAACCTCCCTCATCTTGTACTTTTGAAGCTGACGTTTTGAACCCAACTGAAAAGACTTTACATTGATTGCTTTCAAATTCATCTTATGTGATTTGACCCAATGTTCTAGCCTCTCAAAATCTGTTGAGATCCTATCTCTGGTACCTAGCAAGTTGATCATCAATCTCAGCTTTTGGTCATCTGGAATTTTTAGAAGGATGCTATCTCTGTCTTTTTGAAGTCACTGATCAAGGGCCAAATACTAGAAAGGACTCTCCAAGTTCACAGTGAATCATTAACAATGGACCATTAATCCTTTTTGGGTTTGGCCATTCAATTACCTCCAAAACAACTGAATTATATTATTTTCCAGCCCTCATCTCTTACTTCATCTTTTCCATAAGAATATCTTATAAGGAATTTATTCTTCTAAAATCTAGGCAAACTACATCTAGGGATTCTCTTCAACTACCAGCTTAGTAATCCTGTGCAAAAAAGGAAAGCAGGTTAGTCCTGCATGCCCTGTTATTGATGAAGCCATGCTGGCTCTTTTGATCATTGCTAGGTGGTACAGTAGATGGAGGGAGCTCTGGACCTGGAATCAGAAAGACTTGAGTTCAAAGATAGTCTCAGATACTTCCTAGCTGTGTGATCTGAGGCAAATCATTTAACCTCTGTTTACCTCAGTTCTCTCATCTGTAAAATGGAGATAATCAGAGCCCCTACCTCCCAGGATTGATGTGAGGATCAAATGAGATAATAATTGTAAAGCACTTACCACAGTGTCTGGCACATAGTAAGCACTAAATAAAAGTTAGTTATTACTATTATTGTTGTTATCATAACAGGCATTAAAATAATAATACATTTAAAAACACTATCAGGAATGGAAGCCAATTTCATTGACACGTGGCTTTCAGCTTTCACTCCCTTCTCCCTCCTCATCTTCAAAACAAGTGTCTGCCCTTCTCTGGCCCCAAAATACTTTACCCCCACCTCTCCCGAGGTCTGCAAATATCCCTGACAGTGGCTCAGCAGCCATCCTTTCAAAATTCCGGGACAAAGTTCTTCGAGGGCAGATGACTTGAATCCATCAGTGGCAGCCAAGTTCTTGCTATCTTTTCACTTAGCCGGGGCAGCACTCCCCAAAAGCCATATATATTTTTTAAAAATAATCTTTCCTAATCCAAAGGTAATTGTCCCCGGTGTCACATAAAACAAAGACAAAATGGAAGTTGGGCAGTGTTGCTTTCTCTAAAATTAAAAGTTATCAGTGCCAATAAAGAAGATGGTCTAGTGAAATGATAAGCATTCTTTTGAGAATAACCAAAGAAAAGAGAAATGTCTACCATGTTCTCATTGGAATGATTCTAGAAAAAAAAAATCAGAGGCTATGAGAATTGGCAAGTATCTTAGAGGTCAGGTTCGTAGAGCCTCTTCCAAACTCCTAAGGTTTTATGATAGGGATCCTTTGGGATAGCTATATGGTACCATAGTGCATAGAGTGCTGGGCCTGGAGGCAGGAAGACCTGAGTTCAAATCTGACCTCAGATGCTTACCAGTTGTGTGACCCTAAGCAAGTCACTTCACCATATTTGCTTCAGTTTCTTCATCTATAAAATGAACTGGAGAAGGAAATGGCAAACCACTTCAGCATCTTTATCAAGAAAACTCCTAATGGGATCATGAAGAATCAAACATAACTGAAAAATGACTGAACAACAAAAAATATTCTTCCTTGTACAGAGGAGAAAACTGAGCCCAAGGGTGGAGACTGACTTACCCAAAGTGACCTTGTCCATGAAAAGGTTGGGGCAAGAACCTAGAACTCATGGCCCCAGGCCAATGTTTCTTCCAGGACAAGTGGTGACTGGAAAATCAGGACAATTATGAAAACATTTCTTTCTACTTCAAGAGGCTTCGTGGGCTCTCTGACATTGCTTCAAACCCTAATTCACTTCACACTTTCCTTACCTAAAGAAATTCAAATGAAGGGATGGAGAAGTTGACCCCAAGGGATAAAAATGAATCCCACATTTCAAGTCAGACTGTCCTGCGACTTTTCTCCAGCAAGGCATGATCCATGAGACCATCATTATTTAGCTAGCTGCCAGGCTCATCAAGTACCTGATGTAATCTTCATTAAAAATAATTAAGAATCCCTAGGTGGCCGTTCACTGCTCAAAATGATAGAGTTTTTATTTTTTATGCCACTGCACGCTTTTCTCAAACTCATCCATATTTAATTCTTATAGACGCTTTGCAGAGCATGAAATATTTAGCAGTAAGAGGGTTTCAAACCAGAATACTAAATGTCAGCCTCTCTCTCCAAAATAGTTTTCATTTCCTTCTCAATAAATGAGCTGACTCTCACTTCAAAAGTCGAGAGAAAGGGAGGTAGCAAGGGGTGTGGAGGAAAAGCCAACCCCTCCAACTTCCCCCATATAAAGGAATGAGGATAATGATATCCATCTAGCTGGACTCCACAGCAGACAATTAAGCCACATAGAAGCTTTTGCTTTAAACTTCAGGCTTATTAAGCATTGTCAGACTCTGAAGCTGGGTGCCCAGTTGGCATTATAGATGGAGATAATCACTCCGAAACCCATCCTTCCTGAATCCTGTGACATACATTACCATAAAGGGAGAAGAAGATAAGGCAGCCCTGGAAGGCATGAACTCAGCCAGATTACATTCTGCAGGGCTAATTAGCCATACAAAATGACAATTGAATCACATGAATTACCCTCTTGTCCTAATTAAGAGGATCTAGCAAAGAAAAGGCATCTAAGTTGTGAGGTGGTACAGTCTTAAGTTCCCACACTGGTTGGGCAATATAGAATTGGAGACCTTAATTTACTTGGCTACCCACAAAGATTTTTCTTTTAAAAATACATTTATTGTTGATTTTTTTTCGAAATTGATTTGGAAAAACTTGATTCAGTACTTATTAATAGTGATGTGTATGCGTCGGGGGCGGGGGGGGGGAAGAAAGCAAAACATCTCTTTCTTCAGGGAGCTCAGAATTTATTGTGTGTACCCAAAATAAAAAAAAAAGCAGGAGACAGTTAAGTGGCACTATAGTGGATCGTGCACTGGGCCTGGAACCAGGAAAACCTGAGTTCAAATCCAGCCTCACTTACAAGTGGTGTGAACCTAGGCAAATCACGCAAGCCTGTTTGCCTCAGTTTCCTCATCTGTAAAATAAGCTGAAGAAGGAAATGTCAAACCACTTCAATATCTTTGCCAAGAAAACCCCAAATGGGATCACAAAGAGTCAACCTTGGGGCAGCTAGGTGGCACAGTGGATAGAACACTGGCCCTGGAGTCAGGAGGACCTGAGTTCAAATCCAGCCTCAGACACTTAACACTTACTAGCTGTGTAACCCTGGGCAAGTCACTTAACCCCAATTGCTTCACCAAAAAAACCCAAAAAAAACAGAGTCAACCTTGATTGAAAAATCACTAAACAGCAACAGATACAAAGTCTATACAAAGTTTTTTTCAAGAATGAGTGCTCTAGTTACCAGGAGAATCAGAAAGGATGGGTGTAGGAAATAACACTTGAGATGAACTTTGACTTCAATTCAGGTCAAAACAATTCAATTTGACAAGTATTTTTAAAGTGACTACTATGTACCAAGTACCGTGTTGGAGATATAAAGATAAAATCAGAACAGTGTTTGCCCTCAAGAGGCTGCCATTCAAGGTGGTGGAGAACAAAGCCAATCTCATGATTTAAAAGTCAGCTTCATATTAACAGAAGTCAGGGTAAGGTTGGAATTGCAATGAGCTATGGGGTTAAGAAAGCTAGCAAACTAACCACATGCCAGGATCATCTTGGATTTCTCCCAACTTATGATTCAGTTCCTCCAACTTTTTTTTTCCTTTAATAAATTCTATTGAAGACTTTTGTTTTTCAAAACTTCCCAAGTACCACCCACAATGTAAAGAGTCACAAGCAATATTCCTGCATCTGAGTATGCAAAAGTTTGGTCCACCGAGACAGAACTATCCTGAAACTTCTAAATCCATTAACATTCCCATGATAGGTGTGTGCTTGAGATCAAGCAGAACTTCCTCCCCACTGGGATGGTCCAAGGACAGAATGACTTCTCTCCTGAAGCCGTGAAAGATTCCTTTTTACTGAGCATCTCTGAGTGAAGACTTCATGACCATTTCTGATGAACCCTTTAGAAGTAGATTCGTGCTTTAGGTGGCAGTTCAATGAACCAGGTGATTTCACAGTACAAAGGGTCTGCAGTGGGTAAGCCTGATTCACATCCAAACAAAAGCCCTTTACAACATTCCCAACTGGGGATGTGCCCAATATCTCCTAAGATGGTCACTGCACATTATCTGTCCATTCTGTTATGCTCAAAGCCTGGAACATAGAGATAGGGCAACTCTCAGATAAGAAAATTCTCTTCACCAATACAGATGAACTACTTCTCTGCAACTAAGAGAGTTGCCTGGAGTGCTAACAGGTTAATTGACTTGCCCAAGGTCACAAGCCAGTATATGTCAGAGGCAGACCTTGAACTCAGATCTGGGCTTTAAGACCAGCTCTCTATCTATGATATATGTGGCCTCACACCTGGCAAATGACAGCTTCTCAAAATGCTTGTTAATTGATTTTTGAACACTTCTAATTGTTTGGAAGTTTTACCTACATTTTTCTCTTTGAAGCTTTCCACCCATTGCTCCTAACTTGGCTACCTGGGGCCAAACAAAGCAAGGTGTTTTTTCCATCTCTCACACAGAGAAAGAGAGAGAGTTCTAATGGCCCCTTACTTCCAGTCTTTTTTTCTCCAAGCTAAAAACCCAAGTTCCTTCAAATGACTCTCATATGAAATGATTTTAAGGCCCTTTTTCATTCTGCTCACCCTGGACATTATCAAATCATCTAGATTGGTCTGAATGACCATCAAAATATTTCCCAAACCCAATAAGTTTAGTTTAGTGAAACTAAACACAAGATTTCCTAATGGTTCACTGTAATAATAACCCAGCAAAGTACAATATTTTACTTTCATTAATGCAGAGAAGCATTGTTCTCTAACTCATACTTAGACTTCTGATCAACCCAATTAGAGTAGACTGTCAGTCCCTTGTGGGGGCAGAATCGTGTCTCCTGTGTATCTCCACCAGTGCCTAGTGCAAGGTACAGTACACAGTCAGTGCTTATAGAACGCACAGTGGGCACAAAGAAAAGATCTTTTGCTCTCAGTTGAACAAAAAATATGAATGTTTTTCCCATAGGAGGAATCAAGACAAAGCCTGTGATTTAATTGGTATGGAAAACTCTCAGGGAAGGAAATTCCTTTCCCTAATGCAAGTCTGCATGTTCTCACTATTTTACAGTCTTTAAGTTGCCTCCAGTGCCAAGTATTTAAGTGATTTGCCCAAGGTCGCATAGCAGTATGTGTTAGAGTCGGGATTTGAACTCAGCTCTTCACTGGCTTTGCAGCCGGTTCTCAATGGACTATATCACAGGAACTCTCCAAAGGGCCTTAGTAAGTAGTTATTGCATTAGTGAACTATTAGTGTTTCTAGTAGTTTATTTTTTGATCTCCCAGAAGGAAAGATGGTTTTGTAAAAGATTCATAGCAATAAATAAGTGGCCACAGTCCTTCTCTGGCACTAGGTGAGCTAAGTCAAAAAACAAATGTGAGAGTGAGCGAACCAGCCCAATGCCTACATAACAGGTGCTTCAGAAATGCCTGTGTAACTCAAATGAATGGTGTTAGAGACGTGTCTTTAAAAACTTAGCTGGATCCAGTGAGCACTAAATCATTGCTTCCTAGATTTGCTTAATTTCAAGGCGCTCACAACTTGGGAAATCAGCTTCAGGTAGTGGGTAAAAAATCTGGAATTAGAGTCAGCAAGACCTGAGTTCAAATCCCAACCCAGGCACTTGGTAGTTGTGTGACCCTGGACAAATCTTCTTTGAGCCTCAGCGTCCTCCTCTGTAAACTAGGGGTGCTGATAATAGCATTTACCTCACACGGTTTTTATGAAGCTCAAGTGAAATGACCTATGTCATATATGGTAAGCCTTCAAGTGCTATGTAAACATTGGCTATTAGCCATTAAGGGCCCATTGCATGGGTGTCCCTAACATGGGAAAACCATATCTACACATCTTTCTGCCTTGGGAGGAATGAGAAATTGCTACACTTTGTCAATTTCTGAACTGAAATCTACCTCCTTCCCAACCACCCCAGGAAGCTTCCCATAGGACAACTCCACAGTCCTCCCTTCACCTTTCCGGAATTCCCGAACAAGTCCCTACAAACAGGGGACCTTCTCCTTCCCCGAACAATAGCATTGTGGCTGGGTACAAGGATGTTTTCAAACAAATCCCCCTTTTGTTTGCTACTCTCTCAAAAGCCTTTTTAGGGAGGGGAAAAACACTAAAATATCAGGAGTATGGGTTTGGGTAGCATGGACCCAATGCAGGGCTAATTTTCCAAATGAGGTCAATTTCCAGAATCCCAGAATTGAAAGGAAGGGATTTTGGAGGCCTTAGCAAGCCTAACTTTTACATGTTAAGAATAATCAACAAGTGGTTGTTTTGTCTTCTTAGACTTCACTTCTCCTTTGTATACTCTGTGATGCAGTAACACTGGGCTCCTTGCACAAGACACCCCATCCCCTGACCTATGGTGTGCCATTGGCACACTTTTCATCAAGTCTCAACTAAAGCTCTACCTTCTGCAAGAAGCCTTCTGGCTTTCCCAATTCTCCTTAGTCTAAGTCTCTTTACTCTGAGAATAATCACAGCCTGTCCAATAATCCAATTTATCCTGTCTATATCTTGTTTGCAGATTGTCTCCTCCATTAGACTGTGAGCTCTTTGAGGACAGAGACTGGTTTTTACTGTTTTTTTCTATTGCAGAACTTAACACAGTACCTGGCATGCAATAGGCACTCAATGAGTTACTTGATGATTTGTTGGAGGATGGAATGGGGTGGGAAATCCTTAAACACAGAGACTGTCTGTAATTCCAAAATCCAGGATTAGGTCATCAACTGAATGTTTTCAGACTTTATCTCACAAAAATATTGAGGGCCCTGAGTTGGAATTCAGAGGATTTGGGATGGCGTCCTCCTTCTGCTTCTGTAAATGATGTGACCTTGGGGTGAATCATTTCCTCTCCCTGAGACTGTTTACTTCTCCGTAAAAAAGACATTGGACCAAAGTCTCTCTAATGCCCCTTTTTATTTTTAAAAACAAATTCTAATGCTGCATTTTATTTTGACATCATGGTCATTCCTGGGCATACTAAGCCATGCATCCAGTGAACCCTAATGTGCAAGCAAGAAAAACAGTGAAGAAAACACTTGGGACTTGCTCACTCTATACCTAACAGCACCCAGCCACCCCCATTGCTGCTCCCCAACCCAGCTCTCTCTTGAAAGGATGAAGGTAGGTACGTGTCATTCTTTGTGCTTTATAGCTAAGATTGGTCATAGTGATGATCCAAAATTTGCCTTCTTCCTGCAGAGTCTGTGCCTGGAATGCACTCACTCCTCTCACCTCTGCCTCAGGCAGAATATCTCACCTACTTAGCCAAAGCACCACTTTCTAGATGGAACTTTTCCTGATTCCACCACCCATAAGTGCCCTCCCTCTGGGAGTGTGCCAGAGCCAACTTTTACCAGTTACTTGACTGATAAATTTTCAGTGCCAGCATTTACACCTCAGTAGTTAGCCAGTGTTACAAATCAGGGCTTGATTTACTGTTTTGTTCATTGTCTAGACTTAAGAAAGTGATGGAGAAAAAGTTAATCAGAACATTGAATTTAAGAGTGTCTATGTGTGTGTGTGGGGAGAGACATTCTGTTTGGAGTACTGGTTGTTAAACATTTATAACATACCCTGCCTCCTTCCACATCTTCTATTTAACTAATATGTATTTATTTCACACTTAATCTCTTAATACTTATTAAAGTATTAACAAAGTTACCTGTTGTTTCCCACACCCCAACCCCTAGAATCTAAGTTCCACAAGAGTGGCGGTCTCATTCTACATATCATTACGGGGCAGCTAGGGGGCACTATAGTGTACAGAATGCCAGGCCTTCCTTCTCAGATACTAACTAGCTGTGTGACCCTAGGCAAATCACTTAACCCTGTTTGCCTCAGTTTCCTCATCTGTAAAATGAACTGAAGCAGAAAATGGTAAGCCACTCCTGTATCTTTGCCAAGAAAACCCCAAATGAGGTCACAAAGAGTCAGACACAACTGAAATGACTGAATAACAAAATAGATCATTATATCCCTAGTGCTAAACACACAGAAGATCCTTCTCCATAAATCCATGTTGGTTGATTGACTGACTTTAGTCATCTTTTCATTTATATGACTGTACTCCCTGTATAGAATACTTTGGTTTTGCTCATTTGACTGAACTGGTTCATGTAGGTCCTCAATGTAAAGTCAGTTAGGGGAGGGGACACCAGTCACTACAAGGAGAGCCTGAGCTGAGCCTTGAAGAAGGAAGGAAGCGATGAAGAGGATGTGCATGCTAGACTTGGGACCAGCCTTCACAAAAGCCTGAAGATGGGTGACGGGTGATGGAATATGACTTGGGAGGAATTCTAACCATCTTTGCTGCTAAATTTGTAATTATAAAGGGACCATCTTTCAAAAACTCCCACGTAGGTTGTTTTGCTGCATGCAGGAGGCAAGCGCAGGATGATTACAGAAAATCTGGATGCCTGCAGAGGATAATTTTCAGAAAAAAACACAAAGCAGCCTCTCTTGGCGCCTTGCTTTCTCAGGAAGTGTTTCTCATGCTCACTAATGGAGTCCGACAGTTGGAGAGGTTGTTTTCCATCAGGCTTTGGATCGAGGTTTTCCTCATGAGACTGTCATGTTCATTGGATTCTCTTTTTAGTAAGAGTTTAAAGTAAAATTCTTTGAAATGAATTGTCCTGATCCATCACCACTGACCGGAGGAAGCTGTCACTGAGAGAAGGAGGGGGGCTGCTTATAAGGGTGGCAAAGCCTGTTATCTAGTGATGAGCTGCTCAGTGAAAGGGAGAAATGGGATCCTGGCCTTCTCTAGAGGTTAAAGGTGGGGAGGAGGGTTTTTAAGGTTCCTGGGGACATTGAAGACTAGACTAAGGGGCATGGGCAATCTTCATAGGACCTGAGATACCTCACCAAATGAGCAGCTCGGAAGAGATGATCTCAAAGATGCTTTTAGGGTTTCTAGCAACTTATGGTTCAAAGATTCTATATAGCAGTGAGACTTACACTTTCCTGTTCATTCATTTACAACATTGTTATTTATTGAGTAGCTACTATGAGCAAAGTATTTTCACAGGTGTGTGTGGGTTGCAGATACAGATAAATAAAAGACGTAAGACATTTTTCTTTGTCCTCAAAGAGCCTGTAATAGAAATGGGGAGAAATGATGATGAGACCACATTTACATAGGGTCATAGGTTTGGAGCCAGAAGGGATCTTAGAGGTCATCTGTTCAGCAGGGCTAGGGACCACTAGGCATGCGTTGTAATCCATAGGTGGTGGGTACTACTCCCTAGAGGTCTTCAAGAAAATATTGGATGAACTCTGAGTTCTCTGAAATTCTAGGTGTCTCATAGTCATCCTTTATTAGAGCAAAATGGTATTCCATTATATTCATCTGACACAATTTGTTCAGCCATTCTTCAATCAAAGGCACCCACTTGGATTCCAGTGGTTGGCCAGCTTATGTTCCTTTAGCACTGTGACTCCATGATGAAGTAAGCTGGCAACATCCTGGAAATAGTAAAGCACTGAATAGTGGAAGGGGGACCTCATTGGAGAGGTTCTGGCAAAGGCTAGATGGCCACATGTCAGAGATGTTGTCATGGACCTTCTTGGTTGGAGAGCTTTTGAAGTCCCTTCTATATCTGAGATTCATGATTCATCTTCCTCCCTTCCTTCCTTCCTCCCTCTCTTCTTTCCTTCCTTCCTTCTTTCCTTCCTTCCTTCCTTCCTTCCTTCCTTCCTTCCTTCCTTCCTTCCTTCCTTCCTTCCTTCCTTCCTTCCTTCCTTCCTTCCTTCCTCCCTCCCTTCCCAATTCTTGGTTCATTCCTCACAGTGAAAACTAGCCTAACTGCTTTTTTCTAATTCAGTTAATAAGCATTTACTTTTCCTCCCTCCAATCTCTCCCAAATGGAAGAAAGAAAAAAAACCCCAACCCTGTTAGCTAATAACAATTTACCCTTATGGAACCCTTTCATATTTAAATACCTTTATCCACTTTTCCTTGTTTGAGATTTACAACAACTTCAGGAGGTAGGTTATACAAGTAATACTAGCCCCACTTTACACAGGAGGAAAGTGAGTCTCTGGATGGCTATGTAAAGCAGCATGGCATAGATCAAGGGTTCTCCACCTGGGGTCCATGGATACATTTCCAGGGGTCGCTGAACCAGAATGGGAAAGACTGCACCCTCATCTTCACTCCCTTTGGGTTTCCTTTGTCATCCTATGTACTTTATGCATTTAAAAACAGGATTTAGCCAGGGTCTTTTTGGCTGTGAGGCTGGTCTCCATGCTGTCACTCTGCCTATGCCCCAGCCAAGCTGGAGGGAGGCAGCATAGCTCAGAGGGAAGGGGTGGGCTCTGGGGTTCCAATCTCAGCTCTGCTATCGGTCAGTTGTGTGACTCTGGACAAGACCCTTCAGCCTGTCAATAAGCCAAGAAAAACATGGCCCCTGCCTGCCTTCAAGGGGCTCACATTCTAATTGAAGAGACATGTCAAAAACTGTACACAGAAGGTAAAGGCAGAGTAAATGGAAGGAATCTTGGGGGAAACCAGTTGCCTCATTTGAAAAATGAGCCCTAATGTGCCTTTCATCATTAAATCTATAATCTTGCAGACACAGCTAAGTAAAAACAAAATATATACACAGAAAAAAGTAATTTCAAATCTTTTGACTATAAATAAGTAAATATAAAGTAATTTCTGGGGGAAGGAATGGGAAAAACATTGTCCAGTAGGGGAGTGGGGAGAAAACAGGAAAGGTCTCCCTTAAGAGGTGGCCCTTGAGAAAACTGGGACATGAATCTACTGTTGTTGGAGTTGTGCACTCATTCTGGAGGGCAATCTAGAACTATGCCCAAAGGGCAATCAAACTGTTCATACCCTTTGATCCAGCAGGACCACTACTAGATCTGTATCCCAAAGAAATCATAACAAAGGGAAAAGTAGCTACACATACAAAACATAGCAGCTCTTTTTGTAGTGGCAAAGAATTGGACATTGAGAGGATGCCCATCAATTGGGGAATGGCTAAACAAGTTGTGGTATATGAATGTGATGAAATACTATTGTGCTATAAGAAATGATGACCAGGAATATTTCAGAAAAAACTTGGAAAGACTTACATGAACTGATGCTGAGTGAAGTGAGCAGAACCAGGAGAACATTGTACACAGTAACAGCAATGTGGTGTGATGATCAACTGTGAATGACTTAGCTCTTCTTAGCAATACAATGATCCAAGAAAATTCCAAAAGACCCATGATAGAAAATGATCTGTGCACCCAGAGAAAGAACTATAGAGTCTGAATGGAGATTGAAGCATACTATTTTCACTTTTTTTGTTTGTTTGTTTGCTTTTTTGTGGGTTTTCGCTTTTGTTCTGTTTCTTCTTTCACAATATGACTAATGTGGAAATATGTTTAACATGACTGCACATGTATAACCTATAACAGATTGCTTGCAGTCTTGGGGAAGGGGGGAAGGAGAAAAAATTGGATCTCAAAATCTTTTGTAAAATGAATGTTAAAAACTATATTTACATGCAATTGGGAAAAATAAAATACTATTTACAATCCAAAAAAAGAGGTGGCCCTTGAGCTGAACCTTGGAGGAATGTATCTGGAAACCAAGAGTCCTACACAGGCTGCCATAATGCACTCAATTTACACTCTGAACTGTCTGATTAACACCAAAGACAGCAAGCTGTTCTCCTTCAAACACCCTCAATATAAAGAGCCTGAGTGGTCTTTTACTCCCCCACTTTCTCTCCAAAGAATTCTTGCCCCCCATTCCAGTGCTGACCCCTCCCACAATTCTCCCAGGCCAGCTGAGGAATGCTCAGTTGCCACTACCTAATAAAACATGACTTGCCCAGGGAGAAACCTAAGCAGCTAAAGTGCCCTGCACATGTGGGATGAATTATGTGGTGATGACCTTCATAGTCTATTTAGGAAAAGACTGAAATGCCAGTCGGGAACCCCTTCATGGCCGACCTGCAAAGCATGAGTCTGTGTGGATGCAAAGCACAGCAAGAGTTTCACAGGCTTAAGCAACCTAAAAGCTACTGGGTTTGATCACTGGCCAGACAAGGCAGTGTGGAAGTGAAGAGCCACCGACAGCAAACAAGGTTCATTTCTGGTCCCGGAGCTCAGTGTCTGGAAAAAGTGAATGTTCTTCCCCGAGGCTGGTGCCTCACCCAAGTGCTTCCCTAGAGGGGCAGTCTTCTAAAAACCACAGAAACATGGAGCCCCCTAAGACCTTGGAGAACACCTTTCCAGGGCCTTAGAGACAACCTCCTCCTAGGGTTCTCAGCCTTTCCTTGCATCATGAACTCCTTTGGAGATCCGTCTGGGGAAGCTTATGCACCCCTTCTCACAATCATGTTTTTAATGCATAAAACAAAATACAGACATTACAAAGGAAATCAATTATATCAAAATGCAATGGGGGCAGCTAGGTGGCCCTGGAGTCCGGAGGACCTGAGTTCAAATTCGACCTCAGACAGTTGACACTTACTAGCTGTGTGACCCTGGGCAAGTCACTTAACCCCAATTGCTTCACCAAAAAAAATGCAATAAACAAAATCTTCTTTTTTTTATTTTTTATTTTTGCAGGGCAATATCTTTTTCAAGAAAATGCCAAGAAGAGGTCACAAGGAGTTGCCCGTGACTCAACAATAATAACAATTTTGAATTAAAAATCAATTACGCTTTTACAATTTCATGGCCCTACACCTTTTTACCTTTACATTTTTTTAATGAGGTGGGTAGGAAGAAAAGAATCATATTGTTGTTATCTCCCTTTTACGGATAAGGAAAATGAAGCACCAAGTCATCAAGCAATGTAAGATCAATCTCAGTTTCCCCTTTTGGAAAATGGGTATATGGGATGAGCTGGAAGGCCCCTTCCACCAACAGGATTCTAAGGTTCAGCACTAACTTTCTAATTTCATGAGGCCCCTTCCTGCTCTCCCATTCTTTGTCCTAAGGTTTCTTCAGTTTTTATCTTCCACAATCCAAATGTTTATGCTCCAAGTGCCCTAAGATCTTTCCAGGCTCAAATTCTGTGATTTTAGGATTTGGGTTTATTTGTTGTTGTTTTTAAAGAAAATCACTTCCAGAAACATTATTCATACTAAAGGCACAAGGCAGGTTGATTCCCTGTGTGGAAGAACTCCTGCTCAGCTAAAAATAGCACCCACCAGGAGTTTTATTGAAAAACAAACAAACAAACATGATGGTAGAGTTTGAGGGGGTGGGGTCCAGCAGAAACTCCTTGATGTTTCTCAGAATCTGGCCGTTATTTACATGACAAAGTCTAACAATTCTGAAGCACAGGAATGTTCGTGTTTCATTATGCTAGCAATACCAAGAATGAAGCCAGCAATAATTTCCAGATGGCGTCCATCTGGAATAAGGAAATTGAGGCATGAAGGAGTCCAGTAATTTAAGATCATAGCTTTGCAAGCTACAAGGGATTTGAGAGGTCATCTAATCCAATCCCCAGCCCTAGTTCATTTTTTTTTTTTTTAGTGAGGCAATTGGGGTTAAGTGACTTGCCCAGGGTCACACAGCTAGTAAGTGTTAAGTGTCTGAGGCCGGATTTGAACTCAGGTACTCCTGACTCCAGGGCCAGTGCTCTATCCACTGCGCCATCTAGCTGCCCCATCCCTAGTTCATTTTTACAGATGAGGAAATGGAGGCCCAGAGAGGGGAAAGGCTTTGCCCAAGGCCCACGAAGGCAGTCCCAGAACCCGCATAGGAATCCTGGGCTATGACTTCACATTAAATGTTCTTCCTCATTATTGCCACAATGACCCATCAAGTCTTCACATCCCCAATCAAACACAGTGGACTGTAAGGCTTCCAATGGAGGTTTCCAATGGAAAACTCGAGGCAAACTTGGCTCAGATCCCCAAGTGAGAAGGACAGTTAAGTTGCAAAATTGGAAGATCAACGGACATGAACCAGGGGTCAAGAGAAATGGCTTTTAGACCCAGCTCTGCAACTGACCCAAGTCAATTCACCCCCAGGTGCCTGACTTTCCCCATCTGGAAAACAAGGAAAGATGTTCCTACACACATTACAGATGGCAGCCCCCCTTTTGTTGTATTGATTGTTGATTCAACATGGTTCTGTAAGCTCAGGCCATCAGAATCCAGAGTGCTCACAATGCTGGGCAAGGGCCAAGTTCACCTACAAATCTTTAAAGACTTCTTGGGGGGGGGGAAGGAATGTGGGTTGTCCAGGGCAGCTAAGGGGCACCATAGTGTATAGAGCACTGGGCCTGGAGTCAGGAAGACACATCTTCCTGAGTTTGAATTTGGCCTCAGACACTAGCTGTATGACCCTGGCCAAGACACTTCACCCTGTTTCCCTCAGTGTCCTCATCTGTAAAATGAGCTGGAGAAGGAAATAGCAAACCACTTCGGTATCTTTGCCAAGAAATGGGGTCATGAAGGACTGGGCACAACGGAACAACTAAACTAACAATTGCAAGGGAGTCCCTCCTTGGCCAGAGACTTTAAAATATATAGTATTAGAAATCTAGAGATCAGCTGGAAGTAGCCTCAGGCCAGCTGCCCATCATTTTACAGATGAGGAACCTGAGGCCCAGAAAGGAGCCAAAATGAGTACAAGTTACATGACCAGTAAGTATCAGAGCTAGGGTTAGAAGTCAGGTCTTCTTGTCTCCATGTCTAGTTCTGTTCCAGTACTTTCCTGTTCTGCTCCCTTAAAGACATGTAAGACCAAGTAAATCAATAGAAAGGTACACAATGTGATGAAATCACCAATGGGGGTGGGGTGCAATCAGGAAAGGGGTCACATGGGAGGTGGCACCTAGGCAAACAGCATCAAAGGAAACTAGGGGATCTCAAAGAAGAGAGTGCAGTCGGGGGGAGGGGGCTGGGGAGGTGGAACAACCCAGGCAATTGCACAGAGGCAAGAGATTGAATGTCAAGGATGGGAAACCACTAGGAAGCTAGTGGGAAACAAATAGTGTGTGAAGGGGATTGCTGTGAAATAAACCAGAAAGGAAAATGGCCCAATCTTTGGAGGGGGTTAAATGACATACTGAGAATATTTTTTATATCTTGGAGGCAATAAGTTGGGATCCATAGATACTTCTGGAGCAGGAGAGTGGCATTATGAGCTCTGTTCTAGGAATATCAATGTAACCATTTGGAGCATGGATTAGAAGGAAGTGAGACCAGAGGCAGAGACTGATTCGGACCCTATTGAAATAGTCCAGGAAGAGGTGATAAAGATTCTGAACTAAGATGGGGGCTGAGTGAATCAGGAGGAGACAGACACAAGAGAAGTTATGGAGGTCAAATCAGGACTAACTCATGGAGGATGAGGGATAAGGAGCTGAGCTGTGAAGCTACAAAGATGGTAGATACTTCTTCTCCCTCCAGGAGCCTAAGGAGCTCTGGAGAGAGCACTCTCTCCTCTAGTGTTCCCACACAGCAGGAAGCATTTGGGATGGACAAGGAGCTTTGCCCTCACCCTCTGTTGGACCATACCTTGCCCACTTCTTGCCTTACTTCTGCATAGTCCATCATGGATTTCTCATGAAGTTCAACTGAACAGAATGGGCAGAGTCACCAAAGCATTCTGGTGGAGCTCTCGTATGCTTAGAACACTTGTGGTAAATTTGTGTCATCTGGAATACTGCCTCTGATAAATGTGCCTCCAGGGAGAGGCTCCTCTGTAACAGTTGTATGGGTAGTGGAGGGGGGGGTGGTCATAGCATGGGACCCTTGGAAAACCCATTTCTATTTTACCCAAGACCCCAGACCTTACAGGAGTCATTCCTGACCCCTCAGCTCCATACAATGTAGATATGTTAGGATAAACTTCTTTGAGGAATCCCCCCCACCATATACACACACACCTTCACCTGCTGAAACAACAACCAAAAAAAAAGCAAAGGCCATCAGGGTTGAGTCTTCTGGTTTCCCACTTTGCCCTGCATGTGACAGCTTTTGTCTCCTTGATCTCAGGAATCATTGAAAAGCCAAGCCTTCCAAAGAGGCCTCACACTCAGTAAAAGAGCAGAGGGCAGGCAGCAGTCAAAAGAAATGTTCAAGAGACTCATTTCTTTCGTAGTGCTTGCAACATAGGGAATAACTATGAAAATACCAAGCTCCCTACTCCCCAGTTGTCCTTAGCTTCACAGGAGCCTAGCATCTCAGGGTTGGACAGGGCTCAACCCATGCCTGAGCAGTATTCCTTTCTCCAACACAACTGACAAATAGTCATCTGCTTCTTCCACTAGAAAAAAACTCCAATGGGAGGGTGAGGAGGGATGGAAAGAGAGGAGTAAACAATCAGTCAATCCAGAATGTTCATGAAGCACCACTATGGGGCTAGACACAGGAATCCCAAGATCACAATGATATGTAGTCCTTTCCCTTAAGGAACTTTTAATTTATTCAGGGGATAAAATATGTGCATATAGAGGTAAAAACAAAACAGAAACAATATAATGGGGAGGGGGACTAGCAGTTGGGGAAATCAGTCAATCAAAAAGCATTTACCAATGGCTTAAACATCTGAGCCTTTCAGGAAATCATATTATAACGGGGCAGACAATATGTGAATCATCACATATATGCAAGGTTTATACAGATACAGTAGTTGGAAGATAATCTCAGAGGGTCAGACTCAGGGTCAAAATCTTCATTCATTCTCAAGTTCCCCCGAAGAAAGAGAGAATTGGAGTGAAGAGAGCATGGAATGCAAGAGGCAGAGGCAAGGAAGGTGAGCATTCCAGGCATGGTGACCAGATGATGGAAAAGTGCAGAGTCTTGTGAGAAGAACATTTCATAGGCCAGTGCAGTTGGGTGGTAGAGTGTGGGGAGAGGGTTCAAGGAAGTGATCCCTGAAGGAAACTGGGAATCTACACAGCTTTGCTGGGTAGGAAGAGCAAAGTCTGACAAGCAGTGGATATCTGGTGGAATCACAGGGAAGAGTTGAGAGTGAATTGCAATTTCGACCCTTAGTGACTAGAAGGATGGATAGTAGCACCCTCTGTAGAAATGGGATTTTGAAAAGAAGTAGGTCTAAGGGGATAGAAAATGGATTTTGCTTCAGTTCAAATAGAGTCACGGTATCTTTCTAACCCTCAGTTCCTTTCTATAAAAGTGATGGGTTGGACTAATTTATTTTGAAGGTCTTTTCTGGCTCTAAATTTATGAGTCCCCAACAGCCCATTCTAGCTCCAGACAGCTGTAAGACTTAGGAAGTTTTTCTGACATCAAATCTAATTCGTCTCTTGCCACATTTCCTGTTGCTCATGGCTCAGTCTTCTGGGGCCAATGGGAACGAGGCAAAACCTTCTTCCAAGTGACAGCTCTCCAGTTACTTAACAGCTAGCATTGTCCCCAGTGCCCCCTAAGTCTTTCCTTCTCTAAACTAAACAGTCTCATTTTCTTGATTCTTTTGGCAATGAGAACAGTTCCAAAGAAGCTTCTGGCTTTCCCAGATCCCGAGAGAGATTTGGACAAGGGACACCCAAACTAAGTCCATTCTTTCAGGAATGCGCTCATAGAGTGTAAACTCCTTCATGGTAGAGTTCCATTTTGTGTCTTAATGTGCCAGGGACATAGCAGGTGCTTAGCAACGTTCATTGATTGATTGATAGTTATTGATCAGTCATTTCAGTCATGTCTGACTTTTCATGATCCATTAAAGGTTTTCTTGATAGATACTGGAGTGGTTAGCCATTTCCTTCTCCAGCTCATTTGACAGATGAGAAACTGAGGCAAACTGGGTGAAGTGACTTGCTCAGGGTCACACAGTTAATGTCTGAGGCAGAATTTGAACTCAAGTCTTCCTGACTCCAAGTCCAGCACTCTGTGCACTATGGTATCACCTAGCTGCCCCAGTCTGATTGGTTCTGCCTGTAGTTTTCCCCAATACAAAGGTGATCTCCTTGAGGACAGAGACTGTTTCGTTGTTATCTTGGTATTTTCAGTGCCTAGCACAGTGGCTGACAGACAGATTCACTGCTTAATAAATTCTTACTGGTTGATCATTGTGAACCGAATAAAATGCAAAGCCCTTGAGGATAGAGCATTTCCATCACTGAATACAGTGTCTGGCACATAGTAGGCATTTAGTAAATGCTCAATGATCAGTTGATTGAACAGGTAAACCACTTGTACCCTTACAAAGAGGATCTGGATGTGCATCCATCCCACACCAGGAAGGACCCTACTTCAAGACCCCAGATGGCCCGTTTGCCTTGAGCTTTCAAGTTCAGAAAGTCAGGCTAAGGATTCCAAGCATATTCAGCTGCAGTAGATGGAGGATTCCTGGGAACAGCTCCAACCAAAGTAAAAATCTTGACTACCATTTGCTGGGGTGTCAGTCACAGAACACTCACAACTCTGGACTGAGGACCTAGGATTCAAATCCCACATCTTATTCTTACTACCTACGAGGCCTTGGACAAGTCACTTCCCTTTCCTGGGCCTCAGTTTCCCATTCTGTAAAATGAAGTCTAAATGGTCTCTGAGGCTCCATCTAGTTCTGTATCTATGAATGTAAGAAGCAAAGTGGATAGAGAGTGGGGCTTGCCTTCAGGAAGACTCATCTTCCTGAGTTCAAATCCAGCCTCAGACACTTAGTAGCTGCATGACCCTGGACCAAGTCACTTTACCCTCTTTACCTCAGTTTCCCCATCTATAAAATGATCTGGAGAAGGAAACAGCAAACTGCTCCAGTCTCTTTGCTGGGAAGACCCCAAATGGGGTCATGAAGAGTCAGGCACAACTGGAAAAACAGCCGATCAACAACAACAAAATACAAATGGGTTGTGCCAGGTGAACTCCACAGTGTCTTCCAGTTCTCAGTCTTTGACCTTCCTATTTGTGAACACATGTCTCTTTTAAAGTGAAATTAAATTGTGAGAAATTACAGAAACATTCAGAGAGTAGGAATGGGGACTTATAGCATAAAAGATTAGAGCCCTACTGGTTCAATATTGATGGGAGTTCAATGCTCCCATTTTATAGATTAGGAAACTGAGCAGCCCTGGGTCACAGCCCTGGGTCACAAAATGTCAGCAGCCTTGGGTCACAAAATCAGGGCGAGAATGATTAAGAAAGACTGTCAAGAAGAAACAAGAAAGTACTTGCAACCTCTTTGAGGGATGTTACTTCTGTGTGCTGTTCTCTGACTAGGAGAAAAGGTCGGGAGTTGACAAATTGCTCTACTTAAGGGCTTCCAAAGGCCAAAGTCCATTCTAAATACTACTCATTCCTGAAAGAATGCAGGGTCTTTTAAACAGCCACCCACTTTCCAGCTCAGCTGGGCAGTCGACCTGAAGCCACAGACCTGTCTGGCTTGGCCCGTGACTCCTCTGTCTTCTCTCATCAGATCTAATCGCTTTCTGTTCCCAAGGAAGACAGGCATTGGGATCCTTAGAAACCTGCATCAAAATATGCAGACCTATAACCTCCAGAGAGACAGAGACACAGAGAGAAAACAGAACAATCAGCACAAAATCTCAACTTTAGAGAGAGCCCCCCGTTCTCAGCCTACCTACCAAGAAGCTCTGCCTGCTGACCAGGGCATTCACTGCCCATTCCCCGGGCTCTCTGCAAATGCTGTCCACCACATCACTTTACTTCTCCCTGCTCGGTATCTCGCTCCTCTGAGCTGACTCAGTTTGTAACAAACAAATCACAAAGATAATTTCTGTTCCATACATTTTTCCTAATTCAAGTCAATTCAATAAACATTGAGTGCCTTAACAGAGCACATATAGCTAAAACCCAGAACAGGTGCTGCGCCCTATATACCCATACACTTTCCTTATCTAGACTGTGTAACATCATCGTTTTCTGGGAAGCCTTCCCAAACCCTTTAAAGTCCAGGGCCATCCGTCTGTTATTAGTACCTATTTAACCTGTATATAGCTTTGTTTATATTTGTTGGTATGTTTTCCTGCCCCATTAGATTTGTAAGCTCCTTGAAGTCAAGAACTTTTTTTGCTCTTTTTTGTATACCCATCACTTAGCACAATGCTTGCTATATAGTAGGTGCTTATAAATGTTTACTGAGTGATGAATAGGCATTTAATAATTCCCTCCATTCCCTTGGAGGACCTTTCAAAAGTGCAGAGATAGGAAAAGGGAAGTTTTGTATGGGGAACAGCAACTGCCAATTGGAACTGGAACTGAGAGGTCTTAAAGGAGACTGATATTGAAATGTCTGAAAAGGAACATGGCACCTGGTGGGGGGCAGTGAAATGCCAGGTTAAGGATTCTGTATCTTGTCCTAGAGGCAACAGGAAACCAAGAGATGATACAACTACCTACATAACCAAATCCCAAAGAAATCAAAGAGGAAAATATATAAACATATGTAGAACCACTCTTTTTGTGAGAGCCAAAGACTGGAAACTAAGGGGGAGGTCTTTTGGAAGAGTCGCTAAACCAACTGTGGGTATTACGACTATACCAGGCTTTTATTGTGTCATGAGAAATGGTGAAACAGACAATTTTAGAGGGACTCTGTGAAGGAAGACCCTTATGAACTGTATGAACTGATACGGAGTGAAGAGAACAGAGCTCAAACAATGTATACAATGAGAATATTCTAGAGAAAAGCACTTTTGAGAGACTTGGGGCCTCCGATCAATGCAATTTTAATCTGTCCAAAAGAGGAAGACGAAACTCAACACTCACATACCAGAGAGAGATGTCATGAATTCAAAATGTAGAGACCCACATTTTCAGACATGAATCAAGTGGGAATTGGTTTTGCAAGACTATTTGTTGAGATATGTATTGAGGGATTTGTGTTTGTTTTTTAAATTGGCTTGGAGGATTAAATGGGAGTAATAAATTAATTTATTAAAATTACTTAAATTTTGGTAAAGATTTAAAAATAACAATCTGCTGCTGTCAAAGTTTTTGTACATTCTGGTTTTTTTTCCTTGCCATCAATCATTTCCTGGGATACCCCTCAGAACAACAAAAAAGATGGTGGGTGGGCAGCTAGATGGTGCAGTGGATAAAGCAACGGCCCTGGATTCAGGAGGACCTGAGTTCAAATCCGGCCTCAGACGCTTGACTCTTACTAGCTGTGTGACCTGGGCAAGTCACTTAATCCCAATTGCCTCACAAAAAAAAAAAAAAAGAAAAAGAGTGGTGGGATAAGGCCAGAAGTCCTGGAGGAAGTGTTTTCAGAAACATAAAGCACCGAAAGGAGTAAAGTCGGCTGTGAACATGTGGACTGAGAACCATCAGGGAGATCGCACATCCATCCCCTGGATTTATTAGGACCCATTCCTCTCTTTGGGCGTTAAAGAACGGCATCATTTAATGGTGAGTTACTTTGCGCTGTTTGCTAAAACAATCACCATCCCTAGGTGAAGCTCTAATACAGGCTTGACCTGAATGTGCCCCATCTTCCCAACCCTCCATCCAGGGAACAATCAGCTTCTTGGTTCAGAGATGGACGTTTGAGTGGGAAGGTACCTCAGGAACCGACACTCATTTATCATCCATTATAGACCTACAGCAGAAGGACCTCAGAGGTCATCCAATCCAACCTCATCATTTTTACAGATGTAGAAACTAAAGTCAGAGAGAGAGAGACTTCCTTGCCCTCAGTCTCAGAACTTTAATTAGCAGAGCCAGAATCCAAATGTAGAGCCTCTCTCTGCCCTTGGCCCCTGTGCTGTCCTCTATGCTACACTGTCTCTGCACCTTTGGAGCCATTTGTGTTCACTTTACAGCTGAGAAGGGAGGCAGCATGATGTAGTGAGTAGAACATTGTTTTAAAGCCAGGAAGTCTTAGGTCGAGTCTTGCCTTGGACACATTCAAGCTGTGTGACCTTGGGTAAGTCTCAGTGTTATAAGCCACTCTCTAAGAATCTAAAATGCAGAGAAGTTGCCAACCTACATTGGAAGAGGGAGTTTCCTCACTCCTCCATTCTCTATACAAGTTAAACCCCTATTCCTTTCCTAGAGCTGAGAACAGTTTGAAGTATGGATGCATGCATGTATATATGTATGCATGTGTGTATATGCATGACTGTGTGTATGTAGGTATGTGTGTGATCAACCTAAATTGGTGTATTGTTGCAGTTACCTTAGCTGACTCATAGTCATGGTCTCAAGATATTCGGGGTGAAAAGGAATAATTGCAGGGTAAAGATGTGGACTGGGAATCACCAAAGACAAAGGCCAGATGAAAGAGGCTGAGGGTGCTAAGTCTAAAAGACTACCTCACAGAAGACAGGGTCAGTCAATGTCACCTTAGCCTGAAGGATGTAATATGAAATTACTAGACTGCCATTTGTTTATAATATCCACCTTAAAAAAAATCACTGGAAAGAACACTGAATTTTCAGTCAGAAAGACCTCACTTTGAATCGCACTTGTAACACTTACAAGGTGTGTGACTATGATGGGTTAAGTTGTTTAACCGCTCATGTGCCTCATTTTCGTCTCTGAAAAATAGAAGTGGATCACATCCACAGTATCTGCCTCCCTCATTGAGCTGAGCATGATGGGTGCTAATGTTCATGAGTTAATGTCCGCATAATCCCCAAAGAGCTGTATAGACAGATATCAACCATCACTCAAGATCTTGACATTTACATAGTACTTTGGACTTTGCCAAATTGCTTCATGTGCATTATCTCAACTGAGTCTCATGACAACCATCGGAAGAGAGATATTGAGGTTTTATTTTCTCTATTTTACAGAGGAGGAAACTGAGACTCAGGGGGTTAAATGATCTACCTAAGGTCATATAACTAAGGCATTTCAGAGGCAACAATTTTGAACCCTTCAGGGCCTTTCCCGACACACAAGGAAGTGTCTTTCTGCCACATTACACTGACTTGTTTTCTTTCCATAAAGAATAGAAAACAGTGGTCAAGAGGGCAGCTAGGTGGCACAGTGGATAAAGCACTGGCCCTGGATTCAGAGAACCTGAGTTCAAATCCTACCTCAGGACACTTGACACTTACTACCTGTGTGACCCTGGGTAAGCCACTTAACCCCCACTGCCCTGCAAAAAAAAAAAACAAAAAACAAGCAAAATAAAACAGTGGTCAAAGAATTTGAAATATTTACTTCCATATCACTCTCAGCACTGTACGTTAATCATGTTAACATGTTGTAAGCCTTTCTAGAAGCAAGGTGGGGCTACTACTACATGGGGTAGTGAATAGAGTGCTGGCCCTGGAGTCAGGAAGACCTAAGTTCAAAGTCAGCCTCAGGTAATTAGTACTGGGTGACCCTGGCAAGTCACTTAACCTGTGTGCCTCAGTTTCTTCATCTTTCTAATGACCCGAGAAGGAAACACAAACCATGCCAGTATCTTTCTGGGAAGAGGAGTATGGAAGAGAGAGGAGGACAGCGGTAGTGGCCCACAATGCTAGGGCACTGAGGACACAAAATGCCCACCTGGGGACAATGATTATTCCAAAGGTACCTTCTAACTCAAAAGACACAGTCCTGATTCTGTGTTCAAATTCTTCCTGGTTCCACAGCTGAGAATGAAGCACTTCTCTCAACTTTCCTAGAGCATTTTTTCTGTTCCCCTCCTTTGGTTCTATTTCTCCTACCTGTACCGTATTTAACTATGTACACACTACATTTTCCATAATAGAATGAAGCTCCCTGAGGCAAGGTTTATGGTCATATATAGTTTTAAAACTCTGTGGAACCCTCTTAGTCTTGCCCATCAGAAAGACTGGGATAAATGTTTGTTGTGACTTGGAACAAACAAGATGACCAATATTACAAGAAATATTTGAAGTATAACCAGACTTCCTTTCACTTGAAAACCCACAAACACTTTTGCCAGGCAGACATTGGGAGCTACAAACTTTGGTCCTTCCCACAAATGTGAGAAGTGGCACTGAGGAGGAGGTACAATCCAAGGACAATAAAATTAATTCCAACACCAACAGGGCTTTGAAAACAGCACGCCAGACTGTCTCCCGCCCACCCCCAACAACGGAGGATTAGCATGTAAATTTAATTTCTGCACATCACTTCAGACCACCTGCAACCCCCCCCCATCAGTGTCACATTGCAGGCCTATCTTCAGCCATTAATTTTAACATTGCCCTCCTTTGAAAACAGCTAGGGAGCCAGCAAGTAGTCCCTGAGGCTCAATCCAAGCAGAATTGGCAAGCTCTAGGCCAACACAACCACAGCTGTTGCATAGTAACATTCTTCCTACATAGAAGTGATAACTCCTTTAAATCCTAGGAGTCCGGGACAACGAGAGAGAAATCATAACACCTGTCTTTCAAGCAGTGCTTTAAAACCAGCAAAAAACATGTCACGTGGATTGCATCTCATTTGAGCTCCCCAGAGCCCCTAGAGAGGTCACGGCTACTGGCTATTACCAAGGCCGCTTGGCGATGAAGAAGCCGAGTGACTTTCTTATGGTCACTCAGCCAGAAAGAGCTGGGGGGGGGGGGGGGTGACTTTGAACTTGGGTTTTCTTGGACTCCAGCTCCTGTGGAAGCAAACTAATGAATGTTTTAAGAGATGCCAACACTCAAGGGGACCATAGGGTTTTACTCAGAAGGCTTTCTGCTGGGCTTCTTAACCTTTGAATGTCACAGACCCCAT
Source organism: Dromiciops gliroides (assembly GCF_019393635.1). Lineage (NCBI taxonomy): Eukaryota > Metazoa > Chordata > Mammalia > Microbiotheria > Microbiotheriidae > Dromiciops > Dromiciops gliroides. The sequence continues at coordinate 14,383,121 of NC_057864.1, forward strand.
TGGCAAGCTGGGCAAGCCAATGGATCTTTTCTAAGAATTGTGCTTTTGACAAATTTAAGGATATACTCAATTTGGGGTAGAGATTAGTGACAATAAAGATGTCATTTTCACCCATTTGGGTCCTCTCTGAAATCTGTCCATGGACCCCAGGTTCAAAACTCCCACCCCCATTGTAAGCAAATGTCAATCAATGACTTCAATTGCACCTGCTTGCCACAGACCTTGGAAGCCTAGTGTGGATTCTCTCCCTCTCCCACAAAGAGGTAATGGCTACCTTAGCTTCCATTGCCTTTCACTGCCAACTCCACAAGGTAGTAGAACCTTCCTTCCCCTACAGAATGTCTCTTGAAACCAATGACTAAGAAAAGACCAGGATCTCAACTACTCTTGAGATGAATGAAAAATGAATGGGGGTCTTCCCATGTCCAGCCCTCTATCTACGATGGCCATCTACCTTCCTGGGAGATATAGGTGTTATCATCAATAAAATTCATTTAAAAAAGAAAATTTAAGGGATTTAGTAAATCCCATAATTGTGATAGTCCAAAACTTCCTTAAAGAAAAAAGGAAGAAATCACATCTTAAGTAAGTTTGCTAAAAAATACTAAACTTCCTATCAACAAAAGATATCCTGAAGCAAATGGACGACCTCAAAGGGTCATTTTGTTGCTTGAGTGTTTTGAGTTCAAATCTGACCTGGACACTTAATAACTGTGTGGACCTTAGGAAAGTCCCTGAACCTCTACCTCAGCTTCCTCACTAGAAAATGGAAATAATAGCACCAATCTTTCACTGTTGTTGTGAGGTCATTTTCCAAATATTGTCTCATATATATGTATATATATGTATATATGTAAATATATTTTATATTTATATACATGTACACATACATACATACTCATTTCTTCCCTTGGTCAGCCTCAGTTTCCTCATCTGTAAAATGATAGATTGGACTCTTTCTATGTTCTGATGATGATGATGATCTGCTGAAAGGGTGGGGATGGCCCTGCCACTTATCTCAGCCAATGCACAGGGCTACTTTATAAATGCTAACCCCCTAATTGGGTTGAGTTATTATCATAAATCAAAGTTGTACATGACAGGAAGCCAGAAAGGGCAGAAATACATTGGATGATGTAATCGGGTTTCAGAAAAAAACACAAATATCACAACAGGTTAAAATAACCAAGATAAAAATTCACTTTGATGGGCCCATGACTTTAGTATGAGGATTCCCCTAACAGTTGTATCGTAGCAAACCTGCAACACCTCAGCATCTGTGCCCTCCTCACCTATGCTTTCCCTAAACCCACCAAGGAGAATCTGCCACATCATCAGGATTAGTGCTCTAGATCTTTTAAAGTCCAAAGGGTACCATATAGCCTCATATGAATATAGCACCACAGGTCCATAGCTACAAAGGACCTCATCCCTGTGATTTTTCAGAGAGGAAGCTCACTTGAGTCCCAGAAAGTTAAGTTATGTACCCAAGGTCACTTAAGTGATAAGTGGCAAAGTTGGGATCAACCTTGAATCCTGTTACTCTGTATTCAATACTTTCCCCCACTAAACTAGATAATCTCTGAGGGCAGAGATGTGAGATGTCTGTTTTAGCCTATCTCTCCATCCATCACACCATCCATCCATTCATCCATCCATCCATCTATCTATCCAGTCCAGCCATCCATCCACCCATCCATCTACCTATCCATCCATTCATCCACCCATCCATCTACCCATCCATCCATCCATCCATCCATCCATCCATCATCCATCCATCCACCCATCCACCCACGCCATCCACCCCACCCATCCACCCACCCATCCACCCACCCATCCACCCATCCATCCACCCATCCATCCATCCATCCATCCATCCATCCATCCATTTTTAAAATTCCATCTTGCCAGCTGTCATCTATTCTGGTACCTAGCACATTATTTAGCACATCAACCTTCTTAAGTAGGTGACTATTTAGAACAAGTCCTTCACTTTAGAGAGAAAAATGAAGGTGAGAGAGATGATGTTTCTAAAACTCTGGCCCAGATACTTGTGTGTCACCATGGGGGGAGGTACCCTAAAAATCGGGAAAACAGCTTCATGAGTGAACTCTGGAAAACCCCAGAAATCAGCTGAGAAGCAGGGCAGGTCTTCTCTCTGGTTGGGCTTTTTCAGAGTGGGTCTACACTTCAAAGGCATGACTCATAGCAACCCACTTTACATGGCTCACAGAGGATGGCTAACCTTTCCTGCACAGACCTCAAAGTGGCTCAACACATCTCATTTATTGGCCACAGCATCCCAGAGGAGACAGTGCAGGGGTATCATTAACCCCATTTTAGAGATGATAAGTTGAAATCCTTGCCAAACGTCCCATAATTAGCCATCAGAGGAGCTGGAAAGCAAATCCTCCAATTGGGGATCTAGAAGTTTCAATGGTTTTCCACCATTTGGAAAGTGCCAACTTACTTCTCACTGCCAACCAGCTGCGGCTACTCCCGTAAAGAAAAGCAGCCAATTTGGGATGATTACCTGGGTAAGCCAAGCCAAAACACAAAGCAGGCCCTGCCCAATTATGGCCTTGAGGGAGCCAGCCATCTATCCATCCATCCCCCATCCATTCATTCATTCAACAAAAATTTACTGAGGCTTTTACTTTCTGTTGTGAGATGAGTAGGGGACAATCTGGTTCAACTCCTCACTTTCCAATGTGGAAACGGAGGGCTCAGAGTCTGCTGACTTAAGGACAGGATGACAAGAAGCTGCATCTCTACAGGTACAGCAACAGGACCTACAGTAACAAAGAACATGAGTTCAAATCCAGGCTCAGATAGTTACTAGCTATGTACCCTGGGCAAGTCACTTAACCTCTGCTACCTCACCTCTCCTCTCTCCCCTCTGTAAACAGAGATAATAATTTTGCTCGCATCCTTCCCAAGTGTGCTGTAAGGGTAAAATGAGGCAACAAATGTATTGCCCTTTGCAAGTCTTTGAATATTGTTATTGTTATTCTCAGTAACACTGTGCCCATCATCTGGTAAAGGAAGCTAGTACCAGAGACCAATTTCACAGTCTAACAGTGCAATGGCGAAAGATCTGGTTAATTGTCAAAAACACTGGGTGCAAATCCTGGCTGCTCTTACCTACTCCTGTGTGACCCTGGCAAAATCCTGGACCTGTGTGGGATTTCCCTCCACAAATGAAGGGGTCGGCCTAAATCATATCAATGGTTTCCACCATCTCTATAGCCCAGGCCCTAGGACTCACGGCCAGCTCTTGCTCTCTTTACTTATTTTAGGATGCCCTTTTATGTCTCTGACCCCTCTTCTCCTCATCTAGAAAACTGAGATTGCACCGAAAAATCTCCAGGATTTACCGTTCTGGTGATTGGGCACTGGGAGGACAGAAGGCACCCACAGAAGACTAAGTGGTGCTCCTTGTCTTTGAGGATTAGTTCGAGAGTAGATCAGTTAACTGGTCAGTCAGCCAACCACATTCATGAAGTGCTTACTATTATCAAAGGGACAGCAAGTGGGCAAAGTGGATAGAGCAGTGGGCGGGAGTCTCTGGAAGTCTCAAATGCTGCCTCAGACGCTTACTAGCTGTGTGACCCTGGGCAAGTCACTTCTCCCTGTTTGCCTCAGTTTCTTCATCTGCAAATGAAGATGGGAAGAGCAAACCGCTCCATTATCTTTGCCAAGAAAACCCCAAATAGGGTCACAGAGAGCCGGACATGACTGAAGTGACTGAACAACAGCATGTACCCAGGACCAGGCTAAGCAATGAGCATTGAAAAAAGGGAAAACATGCCCTTGTCCTCAAGAACTCGACATTCTAAGGGCGGAGGGGAGAACAACAGGCCACATTACTAAGTACAAAAACATAATAAAGGTAAAAGGAAGATTATCTCAGAGCGGAAATTCTATCCAAGAGAGACCCAGAACGACCTCCTGCAGAAGGTGAGATTTGAGCCGAATCTTAACAGAAGCCAGTGTGGAAAATAATGGGCAACAGTAAATAGCTAAACCACCCAGATTCCATAAGCTGGTGCAAGGGCCACTGGCTCTAAGCAATTCCCCTCAGCCCCAGCTGGGCTTTTCCGTTTCCTCTTTTTTCAATTAAGGGGGTTGGAGGAGATTGCTTCCAGCTTTAGACCGCAGATTTGTTAAGATAGGGGTTCGACTTTGCACTTTCATTGCTGGAAGGCACTCCGGGTGTGGAAATGCCCTCCACCAGTGCAGGCCGCCCCTCCTTCGCCAGATGCTCTTTGCTTTTGATAAGCTCAGAAAGCTGCCTAGAGAAGGCCTGAGTTCAGGTGACTAGTCCAGGGTCAGTATGTGTCAGAGGCAGATTCGCTATCCACCCACCGCCTCTCTTAAACAGGAGCCTTCAAGAGTCTATTGTTGTAGGGCCCCCCAAAAGTGAAAAATGGGGCGGCTTATTTCATTGAATAATTCTTGGTAAAAGAACAAATGGAGGAGGTGGGGGTTCTGGGGGGGGGAGCAGAGCGGGTCACAACTGCTGCCCAAAGTACCGTCGTCAGTCTCCACCGGGAAGCGGTTTATTGGCCAAACTTCAATCAAGTCATAAAGAGAGGAAAGTGAGCAGCCAGGGGAGTGGGGGAGGGTCGAGAGGGAAGGAGACAAAGGGGCAGGGCCCTAAGGGGAGGGGAGGGGAATGCAAATCGGCATTACCGAGGGGGCCGGGGAGGGGGGGGCCCGGGAGGAGGAGAGCAAACCCGGCCGCATAATAAGGGGGAACAAAGGCAAAGGACCTCTCTCACCTCCAGGGCTGCGGGGATAAGCGCAAGGCGAGGGGGGGTGGGGAAGGGGCCGGGCAGAATTTTGGGGGGGGGGGGGGGGGGGGGGCGGCTTGGGGAGGTCCGCTAGCGGACAGCGATCTATGTGCCTCGTCCCAGCGCGGGGGTGGGGGAAGGGGGAGGCTGCGAGCCTCCAGGCTCCCCAAAGCAGGGCAAGCTTGAGCCCCACCCCCCACCCCCGGGAAGGACGACCGACCCCAGTCACCCACCAGCCCAAAGCCGCAACTCCACCCTCCCTCTGACTTGGGCCAGCGAGGGAGACTGAACTTCCACAACAAAGGACATGGGGCAGAAAGATCCAGGGTGTCAGTGGGAGGACCTGAGATGGATTCTCAGCCGTCCTGCTTATTACCTAATGTGACCCCAGACAAGTCACCCGCACCTCTTTAGGCCTCAGTTTCCTATCTTTAAAATGAGCCTTTTTACAGAGAGATGGCCTGATTGGCTCTGGCTACATGAGCTCCCGTCCTATGGACTGCAGCAATCAAATCACTTTATAGAGACAAAACAGACTCAGAGAAGGCAAGGGACTGAGCCAAGGGCACACAACTAGCAAACGTCAGAGATGGAGTCCCAGACCAGGCCTTCTTTTTACCAAACATATTAAGAGTGGGTTGAAGAAGCTGGTTTCTAAAGAATAACTCTGCGTTCACTGTGTAAATATATGTGTACAAGTCAGCGGGCCCTCAGTTTCCTTACTTGTAAAATGAGAGGAGCAGCTTTGAAGCCCTTTCCAGTCTTTTCCAGCTCTGTATCTAGGATCTTCTCTGAACGTGAATTCTGACTGTGCTGCTCTCCCTGTGTGCCTGGAACATTTCTTAAACTCTCTGGCTTCAGCAGCCTTCTTGTAAAAAGCAGGGGGAGTACTATTCTATGATCCTCCAGACCCCTTCTTCCTATCGTGTCTTCCCCCTGGCCCCTTCAAGAGAAAACAGCTGCCTTGTGGTTCAGGGGTTTGGGATCAAGAGTAATCTGCCCAAGAATTGGCTGAGTTGGGGCCCTCAAGTAGGAGAGCTCTCTCTGCCTGAGGACTGATCACTAGATTTCCAGGTGGAAGCCATTTGTCCAAGGTCACACAGGTGTTGGAGACTAAGGCAGCCTGTAGTTTAGAGCTTGGAAGGACCCTTAAAAATCATCTAACCTAGTCCTCTTATTTTACAAAGTGTAAACTGAGACTCAGCTTAACTGACAGACAATCAAACTCAGGTCTTGTTAAAAAATATTACTGGTTTTCCATGAACATAAATCTAGTTTTCTCTTCTTCCTACTTCTTCCCCTCCACTGGGGTGAAAGAAAAGAGAAAACCAAACAAATATGCACTGTCAAGCCAAACAAATTCCTTACTTGCCCATGCACAAAAAGGATAGCCCACGGGTTGCCCCCAGACTCCTCACCTCTCTGTCAGAGCCCTTAGGGAACTTTCCCTCTCACCACCCATCCTCCGACAGGAGATGCCCAATCAAAGTTGGTAGAATGATTGTCCAAGCTTCTGCCAGGCTCCATGGGGGCCAGCCCAGTCCATGACATCCCCAGCTCTCCAGTCAGAGCAGTGCCCAATGACCCGGAAGAAAGTGCTTGGCTCCAGAGGCCAGCTGTGGCCCTTGGCCCCCTGCAGCTGCTCGAGCTATCTGCCTGCACTGCTGTTGACCCAGGCAGAGACAATAGGAGGCCCCCTTTTAGGGTCTCAGTTTGGGGGTAAATTTGCATGGCCCATGCATTCTTAGCCCCCTCTCTGTGTTTAAGATAAAGCTCTGGACAAGATCTCAGACAGGCCCAGAACAAGGGAGCCCAAAACCCTTCTGAGTGGAACAAAAGCTTTGGTTCACACAAAGGCAAAATCAGTGGAGTTAAGAAGTTTATTTGGGGCCACCAAAAACCCAGCGTATCTGGGGGCCTCCCGCAGAGTGATGAAGGGGCTTTGGAGAGGAGTACCTCGATTCAAACCCCAGCTTTACCCTTTACAATACTTTGAATCAGCCACTGGGTCTCAGTTTCCTCATTTGTAAAAGGTTGTAGCAGATAATCTCTGAAGTCCTTCCCAATTCTGAGTGTCTGAACCTGGGCTCAAATATATATATACACATATATATATATACATATATATATGTGTGTATGTATGTGTGTGGGGGGGTATATATACACATATATATATATGTATGTATGTATGTATGTATATGTAAGGCTTAGGGTCAGAGGGTTTGGGTTTGAATTCTGAGTCTGATCTCTCTGGGCCTCAATTTTTCTCATCTGTAAAAAGACTTTCCTCTAAGGCTTTTTAAAAAATCCAAATATCATGAATTAGGAATGTTCTCTTCCAACCTTCTTCTTCTGGAAAGAGGTACAAAAATAAAAGCGTGGGTGAGATTTATGCTGTTAGGCAAAAAAATTCTATTAGTAGCCCTTCCTCCAACTTCCTTTGCAAAACCAAAAAGAGAAGAGAGTGTAAGCTGGCGCAGAGGGAGAAGCCAAGTTCTGCCACGGAGAGGTGTTGGGTATGAAATGCTGGCAAATCCACCGGTGAGAGGGCACTTGGGAAACTCCAGACTCAAGTAGAGAGAAATAAAATTTCACTGTGGACAATAAAATTCCTATCATCATAAAGGCTTTGTAAACCATAAAATGATGCATTTGTCTCCTCTCACTTGCCTGGAGGATTACAAGAGCCTCTTAATGGGTCCACCCAGTTGTAGTGTTTCCTCTCTCCCCGTCCATCCTTCACACAAAGGCAGAAGCCCAGGCCTGACCAGAGCATCCCTGGCCAAGAGTTTCATAGAGCCCATCCTCGCTAGGGTAAATAACAAATTCTCATGCAACATGGGAAGCACTAGCGCTCTGGTTCCCAGAGGTCTTTCCAACTAACTTCATTTTCTCAGGCTTTCTTCAAAACTCAGTCTCACTCTCACATTCTGTCGGAGCCCCCAATGCTAGAGCCAGCCCTGGAGGTGAATGACCTCTCTTACACTGAATGGGTCTTAAATTCCAAGACTTGTTTACATGTTGCCTTCCCCTTTAGAAGGTGAGCTCCCCCCACCCCTTTTTTTACATCCCCAGCATGCACCTGGAACACATAGAGGTGTGAATGCCTATTGACTAACTGATTAATGTCACACACTATTCTCAGATCTAGTCAAGTTGTTTTCCCAAATCACCATCCCATCATCCCCCTCTGTGCACTTGCAAAGTTGTCTCCTAGCTTGGAATGAACTCCCTTCTCAGAATGTTTTTTTTTTCCTTCCAGGGTTCAATTGAGACATCTCTTTCATGAAGCCTTCTTCGATTCCTCACCCCCAACTAACTACCATTTCTTAATGTTCTCCCCTCATTAAGTTACTTGTCTTTACTACTCTGTATGAGCCTACAGTCAGGAAGACTTGAGTTCAAATGTGGCCTTAGATACTTACTAGCTGTGTGACCCTAGGCAAGTTACTTAAACCTGTTTCCTCAGTTTCCTCATCAGTCAAATGAACTAAAGAAATGGCAAAGCACTCCAGTATTTTTGCTAAGAAAACCCCAGATGAAGACTCAGACAGGGCTGAAACAACTGAATGGCAAAGTAAAAACCCAATATAAATTGAGATTTCTCATCCTCTACTACAGTTGCTTCTTCTCAATACCTCGGTGAGACACAGATGACCCGGGGATTTGGGAGGCTCTGATAAAGGAACACTAGCTCTAACAGGTCCCTGCTAAGCCAGAAATTCTTGACACAAGCATATCTAATCATGTTACGGTTTACTTCAGCACACCAAAGATGCAAATTTCCCATGGCAGTCAGCAACATAACCAGCAAAGAACACTAAAGAAGAGGAGAATTAAAGAAGCCATCTGGGAAAACAGAAGAAAAAGATAAGATGGGCCTGTCATATGGAGCAGGAGACTAGGAGATGAAGATGGGGCGCTCCATGGACTTTCTCATACTGGCCAAGGAAAACAAGAAAGATCTCCACTCATTGGATCGCTACCATCACTACACCCATGGCAAACTTAAGAGAAGACACAGAAGGGGGGAAAGGCCTAGAATAAGTAAGGCATGGATGGGTCACGATCTGCAACCCTGAATGGAACATCCAAATCCATTGGTGAATTAGTGGGAAAACCTCCTGGTCGTGAGAGCCGTGCCCAGATGCAACAGGTAGTCTTTCTAGTTGCTGAATTCTCGATCATAGAAGGTCATCAAACGGGGCCAAATGACCTCTTCTCAGGGTTGGTGTAAAAGACTAGACTGGACTACATGGACACTGGGCTGGCTCCCTTTCCAGATCTGAAGTACTGTGACTCTGATCCCAGGTTGGGGTGAAGAAATTAAGGGCAAATCTGGATGGGAGGAAGGGAAATCAAAGTCTGCTCTTAAGCCTAATGAGCTGAATTGTTTCAAGGAGCTTGACCAAAATACAGAGGATTCCATCTATGACTCGACTCAGCAAATCCACACAATGAAGCCCACTTGGGCACAGAGGCTCAGGAATCAACTTGATGCTATCCCTTGTTTTCTTTGGCTAGAATGCATAGGGAGATGACGTTCTGTGTAATATGCAAAATCTCCCTTTGTCTGAATAAAACAAGCTCCTAATAGTCATCATTTAGGTTTGAGGGCTGTATAGACCTGTAGCTCTTCAACAGTCATCTATCTATTCTGCATTTCTCTAAAATAGACGTGCACTTTGGCAGATTGGAGATTTTCTCTTAACTAAAGGCCCTATTCAATTTCCATGTCCCTTGGAGTGTTTTATCTGGGGATTACACAACTGTAACCAAAACACAGCTGTTCCTGCTTTTTCTCCTTTATTTTTTTCACATTAAAAAACTCCCACTATCAGCCAGTCCAATTAGTTGCTCACTATCAAAAGACGGCTAGTGCCTTTCATCTTCTTCGAAAACGGGGATCCGAGTGACAGGGTGTCATGGAAACTGTATCTGGGTCATTTCCTGTTTCAGTTGTTTAGCCACCAAACTCACACACACACACACACACACCATGTACACACAGCTCTATCAGATGGAATTAATGAATCCATGCATTGCCTTTTGAAGAACATACAACTAAATAAAAAAGGTAAATTATCTCTTGGGTCCAAGTTTTTCTACCAACACCTGGTGATGTTTTGGGAGAGCTATGCACCAGAGGTAGCCTCTTGTCAGTTCCATTCCCACAAGTTCATTTCTCAGGTATTGGTTTTGTCTCCTCTAGACTGAGGAGGGGAAGGGAAAAGGGAGGAATAAAGCTTTCTTGGTTTAAACCTTTATTTACATCAGCCCGATCCCTCCAGCATCCCTATCCCATTCTTTCCAGTGTGCCCTCGGAATCCCAGTTCTATTATTAAAAAAGTATCCTTCATAGTAGACATGTGTCCTCTTCCTGGAAATCCCTTTGTATATTTTATATTGACGTTTCCCTGTACATCTTGTCTTGTTTCCCTCTCTCTGTCCATTAAAATAATAAGTCCTGGGGGCAACTAGGTCGCTAGCGCAGTGGATAAAGCACCAGCCCTGGGATTCAGGTAGTACCTGAGTTTAAATCCAGCCTCAGCACACTTGACACTTACCTAGCTGTGTGACCCTGGGCAAGTCACTTAACCCCACTGCCTTGCAAAAATAAAAATAAAATATAATCCTAAGAAGGCAAGGACCAAATGCAAACTAACCCATTGTATCAATAAGCCCACTGTAACAACTAATCTATTCATCCAATTATCTATCTAGGGTCTTTCAATATCTTCCTACCACCACTGGCCCTGCTTCCCCAGCACCAACATGCCCACCATCAATTCTATTGTACCTGAGAAGTTAATACTCAGCTTGGAAGCCCCCCAACCTAGGGCCCAGCATAGTTGATTGGTAACCAATTCAAATCTACCTCCATGGCTCCCTATAGCTACTGCAGCCCCCAGACTTCACACCCCATCCAACCATCCAGGTCACCCCCTGAGGCCATCTTGACAAAGGCCTGCTGTTGTCCATATACCTCCTCCATGTCCCAAACCCACTCCCATTTCCATTTTTGCTCTGGGTCTGTTCTATTCAACAAGTATTTATTCAGCAACCACTATGGCACTGTACGTTGTCAGGCAATGGAGATACAAAGACAAAAAACCAATCCCTGTCCTCAAGGAGTTTATGTTCTATTGCTCTGTCCAGAAAGCTTACTCCCAAGTTCTGGTCCCTTACATTTATTATTATTATTATTATTATTATTATTATTATTATTAAATACTTATTGACTGCTTGACTCTCTACCCTCTCTTCATATCTGGATCCTTAAAAAAACTGAGTCACTGATTTCCATTTGGAAATCATTTCTGGTGGTTTTTTTCCCTCCACTGGATCTAGAATGGGAAAAAAAAAAAGTCAGTAACTTCCTGAAATGCTGGTGAGGCAAGTCTCTGATTTAAGGACAAGGGTAGTTCATTGGGGCAATCAATCCCTCAAAGTGTTTTCTGCTCCATTTATCAAGGCTTTAAGCCTTAACATGACATAAACCTGAGCCTCACACACAGGCCTTTCTTGGGGTGGGAACAGGGGGAGTGGAGGAGGGAAGGAGTGTGGGCAATGCCGAGACTGAGGATTGGGGGCAGAGAGTAATTTCCTTACAGAAAAGGAGCTACAATCTTGAATGGACTGCTGAAGGCATCACACCGAGACGGGTAAATCATTTCAAAGAGGCAGCGAGCTGAGTGATAATAAAGCCGAGAATCCAGCTACCAAGGCGACTCGGGGACCTCAGTCATGATGAGTGAAGCTGCTTCTATCCCAAGAGAAACAGCACATGAAATAGAAGGGGGGAGGAGATTGTAGCTCACAGAGATGGGGCTATTTTTTTATATTCTGCGCATGATGGACTGAGAAAGTCTTTTTCTTTCTGAATGTCTCCTCAATACAGAGTGGTCATGGGTGCTAACAGCTTCATAGGTCAACCTCAGAGATGCTCTTATCCAATCCTCTCATTTGACAGATGAGGAAACGAGACCTGACAGGCTATGGAACTTGCCAGGGATGCTTCATCCACTGTCCTTTATCCCCAGTGCCTAGGAGTTCTTGGCACATAACCAGCTTGACTTGTATATCGACTGATATAGCAACTTGGTATATGGTCCCACAGGCTGAGCTAGAGAAGGAAGTGGAAAACCACTAGCTGTGTGACTCTGGACAAGTCACTTCACCTTGTTTGGCTCAGTTTCCCAAACTGTAAAAATGAGTTAGAGAAGGAAAATGGAAAACGAGTAACCTGTGTGACCCTGGACAAGTCACTTTACCCTGTTTGCCTTGGTTTGCTCATCTATAAAATGAGCTAGAGAAGGACATGGCAAACCACTCCCAGATGGGGGTTACCATGCAGACCTTGTTCAAATCCATACTCTGATATTTATTAGACATAAAACCAAGGCAGCAGCTCCAACCTCTATGATCCTCACTTTCCTCACCTGTAAAAGGGGGATAATGATACCTATGCACACGCTGTTATGAGGCTCAATCAACATGCATATATTAAGCATCTGCTATGTGCCAGGAGGGTAGAAATTGTGCTAAGCTCCAGTGAGAGAGGCAGCCAGGTGGCCCAATGAATACAGTGTGCAACTGGTAGACAAGAGCCAGGGATTTCAAATCCTTCTTCACACTTTCTAGCTGTGTGACCCCAGGCAAGTCAATGAATCTCTCTTAGCCTCAGTTTCCTTATCTGTAAAATGGAGATAATAACTGTACCTAGCCCCCTAAAGTGTTTTGCAAACTTCAAAAGGCTGTATAAAGGCTGGCTAGATATTTGCCAAGTGTTTTGTAAGCTTTCAAATGCTATATAAATGGGTTTTTCTCACTTCACAAATGAAAGTTCCCCCCATCACCTGTAGAGCAGCAGATTATGCTCAGTGTGAAGGGAATCTTCCTAATGGACCTGCCCAGAAGTTGCTTTGAGAGGGAATGCACTCTCCATTACTGGAGGCCTTCAAGCCAAGGCTGGTTGGCTACTTGTTGGGTGCTCTGTAGTGTGGACGCTTGTTTGGGTAGTGGTCACATAGCTGAGGGCCCTTCCTCTTCTGAAATCCTGGGATTCTGGGATGCCTCCCATCCACAGGGCCACACGGACTCCCTGCCAGTCCCAGGGGTGGGTATCTCCTGGGCTGCAAGCTTCAGCTTCCTGGTGCTATCTTGTGCAGACAACCAGGAGGGAGAGGCCAGAGAAGGACTGGGCATGGGACTAATGAACGAGGAAAGGGGAAAAAAGCCTGCCTTCATCTCTGGGATGAAAGACTATAAAATGGTATGTTCTCTCCCCAAAAGCCAAACACATGAAATAATCAATAGTCAGTGGGCCCCATTACTCACTGACTCTTTTCATGAAAGAAAAACAAATTGGGGTGGGGGTGGGGAACAGGCTCCAAATAGGCCTTAATCTGAGCAAAGCTTTGAAACATCAATCCAGAGCCCAGGCTGGGCCAAAATGCCAGCTGGGGCCCCTTTAATCTTTAAAACACCCTCTGTCTGCCTTGATGCCCTCACTGAGGCAAAGCTGGGAAGTTTCCTGCATGGTGACTACTTCTAGTTCCAAGGAAACCAATACCGTATGGTTTGCCCATCCCCCTGGAGGGCAAGTATGCAAATCAATGGATCTATCAGCCAATGAGAATTTTTTAAGCACCTGTTGCATGCGGGGTATGGTGCTAAGACTTGGGAGGGGGTACCCATCCCTGCCCTCCAGGAGATGATGTTCTAATGGTGGAAACAATGCATACCTCAGTAGGTGCACACATGATGCATAGAGAGGTGCTGAAGGGGGGTCATAGAGCGGAAGACACCAGCCACTGAGACAAGGAACAGCTGGCTGCCAAAGGTGGCCTTTTAGATGAGTCTAGTTCAAAATCTATGCTTTCAGGGCTAGATCAACTCTGGGTTATTGTTTTATCATGTAAACCTGTCAGGTCCAAATGAGTGGAAATATGGGAACAGTAACCTTATGGGGGCAGCTAGGTGATACAGTGGATAAAGCACCAGCCTTGGATTCAGGAGGACCTTAGTTCAAATCTGGCCTCGCACACTTGACACTTACTACCTGTGTGACCCTGGGCAAGTCATTTAACCCTCACTGTCCCACCCCAAAAAAAAATTTAAAAAAAAAGAAAGTAACTTTAGTTCAGCCTCGTATACTACAGATGAGGAAAGTAAGGGTCAGAGAATTTAAAAGACTCACCCAAGGTCACACAGCTAGTGAGCACTCAACCCAGTCCTGGGTCCATAGTCAGAGCTTAATAAATGGTTAACAATAGACTGACAAACTGACCCTAGTCCTTGCCGATAGTCTGCAGGCAATGCAGAACAAGAAAAGTCCAAATCCATGCCCCAAGCTTCTGATTTATGGCCTCTTTATTATCTTCTTTGGGAGCCAGGGGCCAAGCAGGGCAGAGAGGGGCAGATGTAGGGGAAAGTACCTGATGGGAGCCTTGGGAACTAAGGGCAGGGAAGGGGGAAAGGGAGAAGGAAGAGGCCAGCATGATGGGCTGAAGAGCTTGGGACTTTCAAGAGAGGGGCTCTCTGCAAGCTCTTTGGGGCAGCCCCAGGTCACAAGGAGCTGAGTGGGCCAGCTCAGGCTCAGAGCAAAGGAATTCTCTTCCCAAGCTCCCCACCCCCAAGGCTCCCTGGCTCTTCCATCCAAGTCCCAGCATCAGCCTCCAAGCCAGGAGCCAGATCAAGTGCAGGGGCTGGGGGGAGGTGCACCCCTTTGTGTTGAAAATCACTTGGAAGATAGGGGAGAACTTAACAAGCTTTCAAGAAGTGGAGGGGCCATTGTGGGACTGCTGGCTGGCAGCCACTTTATCAGCTCCTACTCAGGGCTGGGCAGGAGCCAGTGAACTGAGCTTCCTAAAGGACAGACTTCTCTCTTCAGTCTGAGGGAGGGCTCCTAGATTCTGGCAGAAAAGGATGGGGTGGAAACAGCAGGGAGGAATTCCTGAAGCTTGGCTGACTGGGCCCCTGGAGCACACTCCCCACCGAGGGATGGAGCCGGATGTTGTGTTGGGCTGCTTTCATTTTAAAGACCAACCTCTTTCTTGATAACCCCACAATTATTCTGCATTCACCCCCAAACAACCACCACCACCACAACACCAAAACAGCAACTCCCTGATGGAAGGATTTGCTTGGGGTTTTGTCTTTACATCCCTGGTGCCCAAGATCATGTCTGGCACACAGTAGGCACTTGAAAAATGATTGTTGAATTGAATTTGTATTGAATTTCAGACATTTTAATGAACACTTTTTTGGGAAAGTAACAATCACCAATGAGCACAGTTCACTATGCCAAAGACTAAAAGGCTTTGTGTAAGAAACTGGAACATCTGTGATGTCCAGGTTGATTGTTTTTTTAAAAGCCACTTCAGTTCATTTTATTTACCACTGTAGTAACAAACTTGCCTATTTCGGTCTCTGTATGCATTTAGGAGTTTTATCATTTCTGTGCCTTAAAAGTTTTTTAATTGTTCTATTTTCATGTATGGTTCTTTTTCAGAGGGAGAGGGCTGTTCTTAGTGGCTCAGACCAGAGATCCTCACAGTGCAGTCCAGGGGCCCCTGAGAATCCTCAAGACCCTAAGAAATCTAGCTTTGTGAGTTCACAAAGGACCTCAGAGCACCTGGGGTAGAGGTCCCTAGACCCAAATGACAATGAGGGGTACTACATAACCAGATCAATTAAAGATGCATATTGTTTCTGCACTCAGGTATAAAACAGCAAAGAGGAACTAGATTTGGAGTTTAAGGACCTGGGTTCAATTGCCAGCTTTGCTTCTTTGTTGCTTTGTCCTTTCTCAAGCCTCAGTTTCCTTGTTTGTCAGTTTCCTTGTCTGTAAAAAGAGACAACCAAGCACATAGGGCTGATGGAAGGAAAGCATAAATCACAGTAACTTTCTGGGCCTCAGTTACCCCCTCATAAAAATAAAGAGATTAGACTAGATCAGTAGTTCTCAAACTTTTTGGTCCCTGGGCCCCTTTACACTCTTAAAAATGAGTGAGGACCACCCCAAGAGCTTTTTTTAAAATGTGGATTATATCTATTAATGGTTACCCTATTCAAAATTAAGACATTATAGTATTATTATGAAAGGGCAATGAGACTCCTGACATGGATTCAGGAAGACCTGAGTTCAAATCTAGCCCCAGACACTTACTAGCTGGTGTGACCCTGGGCAAGTCACTTAACTCTATTTGCTTCAGTTTTCTCCTTTGTAAAATGAGTTAGAGAAGGAAATAGCAAACCACTCCAGTATCTCTGCCAAGAAATCCCAAGGGGGTCATGAAGAGTCAACCACAACTGAACAACATTATTATGAAAATAGTTTTGATCTCTTGGGCCCCTGAAAGTCCCTCAGAGACCTAAGGGGTTCCCAGACCACACTAGTGGAATCACTTGACTAGATGACCTCTAAGGTCCCTGACTGTTCTAATGGATACTTCAGGAAGGAATAGTTTCTCTCATCATTGGAAGTCTTCAAGCAAAGACTGGATGGCCATCGCTGGGCGTGTTGTGGAGGGGATTCATTCAGCATCGTTGTTGTTTGTCCTTCGTTCTCGAAGTGGACCGTGCATCAAAGTGATGTCATGACTTGAACTGAATTGGATTTAAGTGAGGGAGGGCTGTGCAGGGTCACCAGCCTAACTCTCTCCTCCAGAGCCATCTGGGTCCTGTGGCAAGATATAGATCAGGAAGACTGGAGATGACCCCGGATGTTTGAGGCAATTGGGGTTGGGACTTGTCCAGGGTCCCACAGCTAGTAAGCATCAAGTGTCTGAGGCCAGATTTGAACTCACATCCTCCTGACTCCAGGGGCTGGTGCTCCATGCACTACACTACCTGGCTGTCCTGGATTCTCATTCAGGGAAGTTGGGCAGGATGATACTTGAGTCCCCACTCTGAGATTCTGAGACGGCTTCTGTCACCTTACCACCCTGAAATTCTTTTTTTTTAATTTTTTTTTTTTAGTGAGGCAATTGGGTTAAGTGACTTGCCGCAGGGTCACACAGCTAGTGTTAAGTGTCTGAGGCCAGATTAGAACTCAGGTACTCCTGACTCCAGGGCTGGTGCTCTATCCACTGTGCCACCTAGCTGCCCCCACCCTGAAATTCTACAGGACAAACAAGCATGAAAACATCAGGATAGCATCTGCTCCCCACAATCAAAGCTACCTACATTCACATTCTGCCTCTGATGCCTCCTGAGTAGGTCACCACAGGCACATCGCTTTATTCACAGTGACCTGGGCAGCTCTCTGAGACCTTAGCTGTGGACAGGGTGGGCAACCTGCTTCCTCACTCAGAGTTCCCATATGGCTGAAATCACAGATGTGATAAAACAAAACAAAGACACAAGACCCTGACCTGTCCACAGGAATGGCTTATGTGACACAAATGCAGGAATTGTGGGACAGAGCATTATTCATCAAGCACTGAAATATGTAATACACATATATTTGAAAGATAAAGCAACAGCACCTATGGTCTTTGTGAGTGAGGTCATCAAAGCTGATGTTACAAATATATACTATATAACTAAAGTAAGAGAGGAAGCCTAGAAGGGCTGGGTGTCAGTCTCACTTTTGACCCTATCTGGTTGTGTGATCTTGGCCAAATCACCTAGTTTTTCAATGCTCTGAAGAAGTCTCTAAGATTAACTTGAAGAAGAAGAAGTTGATAGCAGATTGGTAGAAAGTTTCCCTCACCTAAAAATCTTTTATACCAATGAAGTCACTAACTGGATCCCAAATAAAGTAAATATTCATAGACACACTTACATGTATTGTGTGATATGGACTAGTCACACATGGAACCACACGTTTTTGTATTTAAAGCCGGCAGGGACATTAAAGAATGTCCATTTCAGGAATTTTTAAACTGGGGTCCAGGAACCACTCCCCCCAAAGGGGGTCTGTGAACTTGGCTGGGGGGAAATACATCTTTGTTCCATCCAACTCTCCAACTCCCTTTTTCTTCACATCATTAGAATGGAGGTTCTGCTAGACAGAGACCATTTATCTGTCATCACATCTGACTCTTCATGACCCCATCTGGGGTTTTCTTGGCAAAGTTACTGGAGTGGTTCACCATTTCTTTATCCAGTTCATTTACAGATGAGGGAAACTGAGGCAAACAGTGGTCTCCGATGCTAGTCTCTGAGTACAGATTTGAACTCAGGAGGATGAGTCTTCCTGACTCAGGGGCCTGAACGTCTATGCACTGCCTCCATAGTTTTCATTGCAAGGCACACATTAAGCACATAAATGCTCTCCATGGTTATCAATTTTATGCATTTAAAAGCCCGATTATAAAAAGGGGTCCGTGAACATCAGCAGATTGACAAAGGGGAGCATGAAATAAAACTGGCCAACAGCCCCGTTCTAGTCCATTTACCTCATTTGACAGATATAGAAGTTGAGCCCCACCATGGAGAGGATGTGATTGGTCCCAGTCTGCAGAGGGAGGGAGGGAGGATTAGGGAGATGCTGAAGAGGGCGAGAAGGAGGGGAAACAGGGGGGGGGGGGAGGCTCCGGGAGGGGGAGGGCGGCCTCAGCCCCTCTGGGGAAATGCCTCTTGGCAGCATTTCCTGAGGAGACCCCGCCTCTCCCTAACCGCTACCTGGGCTAAGGAAAAGGTCTCTGTAAAACAGAAACTAAGCAATCGCCCTGCACCACGGCGGGGCTTAAACCGATGCCCTTCCCAGAGCAGTGAGGAGGTGGAGGTCGCTGGGGAGCTGGAGATGCAGCGCGGCCCAATCAGAGGCCGCAGCCGGACGCCCCCTCTCCTTCACTGGGACAGCAGGCGAGCCTCGAGAAGCCGCCCCCGAGTCGCTGCACTCTTGGGGGCCGGCAGCCAAGTCCAGAGCCTGCGTCCCCTTACCCTGCCTACATCTGTATAATGAGATGATGAATTGTCCTGGGACGAGTGATACCGCAACCGAGGCTATCTTCGCGGGCTGAGAGACAAAGAGAGATCAAGGGAGCACAGAAGGACAGAAGGGCAGACAGAGACAAAGACAGACAGACAGACAAAGCCAGAGACAGAGGCAGTCAGCACTCCCGAGTCCCGAGGGACTGAGAGTCAGGCTGGGCCGAGGTCAACAGACACTGGGTAGCTACAGCCTGAGCTGGTTAGGGCTTCCAGGGGCAGGTTTCTTCCTGTCCTTGACCTTTCCTTCCCATTCGTTCCCTCGGATCATCACAGGATGGGCAGAAATTAGCACAGGGGGTCTTAACCTGGGGACCTGCCCTCTGATTTCAGGATATCAGCAGATTTGGGGAGACAAGAAATTCCATTTCTTTCAATGCAATCAGTCAGTTAGTTGCCTTTGTAATCCTCTTCGTTTGATCTGGTGCATTCAGGAACAAGGTTCCTAGGTTTTACCAGACTGATGGCCACAGAAGACCAAGACCCACATGTAAATTGGTATTAATCCCCTGACCAAGAGTGCTAAGAAACCTGAGCAGTGTTTGCAATGGAAGGAACTTGGAATTCAGAGTCACAAGACCCTAGTTCAAATCCCAGCTCTGCCAATTATGCCCTGCCTTTGTGACCTTAGGCAAGTCACTTATACTCCCTGGGCCTCAGTTTCCTTCTCCATAAAGTGAGGGGGCTCTTGGCCTCTTCAGCCCCCCCCCTTTTTTGCCTTTTTTTGTATCCCTAGTACTTAGCACAGTTACTGAGACACAGTAATCACTTGACAAATATTGATTAACACAGGATCCTCACCATTCACCAGCAACATTGGCAGACAAATTGGCAGGCAGCCCTGCCTAAACTCTGTCAGATTGCCACAACATCCATGTCCATAATTGCAAACAAGACCTACCAGGTACTGCTTATTTTGCAGAAGAGAACTCAAGCAGTTGTCTTTCATACAGGCTTACAGTGCCTAGTACAGCCCTGGTTGGGAGGGTGGGGGGCAATCAGACTTGCTGAATTGAAAGGACCATCCCTTCTTTAACTTGCTTTCATTCATGTCACTATATGGATGTCTTGTATCTATGCACATGTGCCTGCTTTTTGGGAGGGGGGGATGAGGCCTCATGATTACATCACTGGTTCAAGTTCCCCTATAACAGGGCAGGGATCCTGTGATACCCGTAAAAGGAGGGGCCTGCCTTTAGATCAGGGGCTCTGAACCTGGGGCTTGTTGGTGAATGTGTTTGAAAAATATTCTGAGAACTTTACTTCACTAGAATTGGCCTCCTTTGTAATCCTATCTGGTTAATTTTGTACATTTAAAAACATCTAGAGAAAGGAGGCCAAAGACCACCAGATGGCCAGAGAGGTCCAGGACACAAAAGGGTTTAAGACTATGAAGATTCATCCAAGGACCCTGTGAGAGTGACATCAGGCAGGCATGAAGAGAACCAGGAGTGGCCCAGAAACCTAGAAAGGAGAGAGGCCACAGGAAGTGGTGTCATTCCAAAGCTTCAGAAAGGTTCCGAAGGCAGAGGATTGAGGAAAGGCCGGCAGATTTGACAGTCAAGAGGCCCCGCTGGGTGGGCCCACCTCCAGGTTCTGGACATAATTCCTGGCTGTCCCGTTGTAGGGAGTGTCTCCTGCCCTGAAGGAGCATAGAAAACTGGTGGTCTTTTACTCTAATGAAAACCAGCCTGACCTCTTCTGACAAGTCCAGAGGAGGCACTTGTTTTACGAGGCCATCATTGTAAAGTACCCTCCTCCCGGCCTCTCAGATGAGGAATTATTGAGATCAAATTTCTTGGGCTTGCCCTCATATTTGAAGCACACAACAGAAAGCGGCCCACCTTATTTTGGTCAAACCAAGGGTTTTTTCAAGGAGCCAAATACAAGCAAAGGATCTCAATTCTATAAAGTTTGCAGTCCATCAACAAATGTTTTATGAACATCAGATAAGTGCGTGGTTTCCACAGAGACACATGGCCTCCACTTCCACTGCCCTGGTTTAATCTAAGGGATACACATTTCCCAGAGAGAGTGGCTCCAAACCAGATGAGGTCTTGTACAACTTAAACTTAGATGAAACGGCTACTATGTGTCAAGGCATTGTGTTTGTTTCCTTTTTTTTTTTTTTGGTTACACATTTTACTGTTGCTCTTTGCTTTCTACACTTTTCTTTGTTCCCAATAACCCTCACCTCTACACCTATTGTAACAAATACAAAACACTCACATAGAAATGAGTAATGTGCAGGCAACACATCCATAGTCCACTGCCTTTACCAAAAGGAGGGAAGTGGGCTTTATTATTCGTCTTCTGGAACAAAATCCTTTGCTTCATTCTGGAATCACCATCCTACTTATTGTTGCCGTCTACCCATAGGGATCCCCCACTGGGCTCTGTTCTCTTCTCACTCTACACTACTTCACTTGGTGACCTCATCGGCTCCCATGGATTTAAAGACCATTTCTATGCTGATGATTCTCAAATCTACCTCTCCACCTTCAATTTCTTTGCTGACCTCTGACCTCACATCTCCAACTGGCTCTTAGACACCTCATCCTGGATCTCCCAGCATGGTCAACCTTCAGAGTCAGAGTGGCCTTTTCTTCTTGGAAAACCTCTTCTTACTCAGTTTGGAACTTCCTAGAAGGAATCACTGCCTTCGGGATTTCAGGTGTGTCTGCGAATACATTCATTCAGGCAATAAGAATCTGATGGAGAAAGTAATACCATATTTGTGCTAGGAAAGAAGCTACGGACTCCTGAAAGCTAGAGTTCTCTTGACAAAATTAGTCATCTCTTATATTTCTTCTGGTTTGAAATCTATTAAACACCATTCCCAGTCAGTAAATACACTCACAACCCACATACAGGCAGGGGAAATGAAAACACACATGGGGGGGAGAGGGTACTTTTATTCCTGCCAGAATTTTAATTACCAAGAATTTCGAGTCATAAGCAATCATTCCTCTTTAGAATTTCTTTTCAACAAAGGCCAATCTTTTAAACTCGAATAATCTTATGGAAATACTGAATGATGGTGAATCATGGAATGCCAGAGAAACAAAAGAATTAAAGCTTAGAGGCAAGCAGAGGGCAATGGAGAACCCATGGTAAGTTTGAGAAGGCTAGAATATATTAACAACCAAAAAGGATGTTGGGGGAAAAGTGGAATAAAGGATGTCACCAGAGATATTGGCACGGAAGAGGAGAGGAAATATATGTCAAGAATGAGGACAGCCAGAGGCTGGATTCAGGAGGACCTGAGTTCAAATCTGGACTCAGACACTTGACACTTATTAGCCGTGTGACTCTGGGCAAGTCACTTAACCCTCATTGCCCTGAGAAAGAAAGAGAGAAAGAAAGAAAGACAGCCTACATTCTATAATGGTATACCACAATGTAAAGTTCAATCAGTCAATCAACAAGCACTGATTAAAGTATCTACTATATGGGAAGCACTGGAAGGGCATTGGGGATAAAACAATAACAATAACAATAATAATAATATAACAGTAACTAACATAGCATTTACTATGTAAGACACTGTGCTAAGTGCTTTACAGTTATTATCTCATTTGAACCTCATAGCAACTCTATGAGGTAGGTGCTATCATCATCCCCATTTTAAAATTGAAGAAACTGAGGCAGACTGGGATTGAGTGCTTGCCCAGGGAGTAGATTTGCAGTAAGTAGATTTGTACTCAGGTGTTCCTGACTCTAGGTGAGGCACCTATCTCTGACTAACTGCCCAAAAGACAAAAAGTGACAGAATGATTTCTCTCAAGGAGTTGACATTTTACTAAGGGAGGGGGGATGGATAAGTTGTGATCTCTCAGTGTGGTAGAGATCACAGCTCCCTCCAAAATACTGAAACACACTCCAAGGGATCATCTATCTGAAAGTCTTCACATGCGATTTTGGGGCTAGCAAAGTGCATGTGCTCCACCCAATGTATTTTCTCTTCCCAATCTTCCGGAGGATGTGGCCTCAAGGGAAGAGGAAGAGGAGAATTTCTCTTAGCTCTGTAATTGGTGCCTGATGAGGACACGCTGAGTTGGAAGGGAGGCATCAGACCTGATTAATTTGGGTTCTCCCCCAGAATGTTTGCTGTTTGATGGGCAGCAAAGCAGTCCAAAGGGCAAATAGGAAGTCCTGCCTCTGGTGCTTTCATTTCTCCCCCTAGATGGGAATGAGTGTTTTCTATTAACAAAAAGCCTGGAGCCAACAAATCCCAGCTTCAGATCAAATGTGCCTCCATCTTTTAAAGTTCCAACATCAGAGGGAGGAGTTTCACAAAGAAATCCAGCCCCAGACAGACCTGGAGAGTCTAAGATGGTGAGGGGGCCATGCCCAGCTCAAAGAGTGAACTTCAGAGTCCATGTTAATGAAGTCCTTTGGTCTGCCTGCCAAGGTGGTTTGTGAACCAGGGACATTTTCCCAAAGTATGGTCTTGAGACTCACATCCAGGCAGGATAAATGGGGGCTGGCCAGGTGGAGGGGCCTTTGGATAGTTGCCAGAATATTCTTAGTGCCAGAAAACTGTTAAAGAAGGAATTGCAGGGCAGTTAGGTGGCACAGTGGGTAAAGCACCAGCCCTGGATTCAGGAGGACCTGAGTTCCAATCTAGCCTCAGAACTTGACACTTAATAGTTGTGTGACCCTGGGCAAGTCACTTAACTCTCATTACTTTGCAAAGAGAGAGAGAGAGAGAGAGAGAGAGAGAGAGAGAGAGAGAGAGAGAGAGAGAGAGAGAGAGAGAGAGAGAGAGGGAAGGGAGGAGGAGGAAGGAAGGAAGGAAAGAAAGAATTGTAGCACAAACTTCCCAGGCCAGCCTGCCTGGCTTCTACTTACCATTCTTTCTCATTCAGTAGAATGTAAGCTCCATTTTCATGAATTGTTTTTGTATCCACAAGCCCTAGCACAGTGCCCCTCACATAAGAGATCTTTAATAAATGTTTGTTGACTGACTGCTTGACTGACTGATTTCCTCCTTCTAGCCATACTTCACACTGTCCCCCACAGCTGAGTTGGAGAATAAATTTGTCTCCTGAGTGGAAAAGAAATGGCACCAGACAGAGGACTGGAGTAGAAATCAGGAAGCACTAGATGCAAATCCTGCCTCAGGAAATTACTTACTGATCATGAACAATCACGTGTTCTCTTTGAACCTCGATTTCCCCATTTGTAAAATGGGAATGATAATTCCTATGGTATCCACCTTAAAAGGTTATCATGAGGCTCAGATGAAATAATTTGAAGCAGTACTTTTCAAACTTCAATGCACTCAATAGACAAGTGTTGTGGTTCAGTTGTTTCATTTGTGTCCAACTCTTCTTGGCCCCATTTGGGTTTTTCTTGGCAGAGAGACTGGAGTGCTTTGCCATTTCCCTCCCCAGCTCATGTTACAGATGAGTAAACTGAGGCAAACAGGGTTAATGGACTTGCCCAAGGTGGTGCAGTGGATAGAGCATCGGCCCTGGAGTCAGGAGTACCTGAGTTCAAATCCGGCCTCAGACACTTAACACTTATTAGCTGTGTGACCCTGGCCAAGTCACTTAACCCCAATTGCCTCACTCAAAAAAAAAAAAAAAAAAAGGACTTGCCTAGGGTCACACAGCTACTAAGCTACTAAGTGTCTGAGGCTGGATTTGAACTCAGGAAGATGAGTCTTCCTGACTTCAGGCCTGGTGCTTTGTTAGGGCCTAGATATCCTAATGAACATTGGCTATTACTACTTAGATGAAGGGGAAACCCGTCCCTTTCATTATTGCTCATCAGAGTCCCTAGCCCTTATTACCATTCCCTCTTCCCCACAAAGTGACAGGTGGCTTAACAGAATCCACAGAAAATTATGACTCTGTGGGTATGCCCAGTGGGCCAATGGGAGGGAGGAGGGAAAGGACTGGAAATGGGGTGAAAATTTGTCTTACTCTACTATTAAGAGTTGGCCTGGACCTTAGAGAGTCATTGAGTCCAATTCCTTTGTTTTAGATATGAGGAAACTAAGGCTCATAGAGGAAAGTGACTTATTAAGGGTCACTTAGGTAGCAAGAGGCTGAGATGGGATGCAAATCCAGGTCCCTTGGGCTCCAAGTCCGGAGCTCTTTCTAGTCCATCACTGACCTTATAATAGGGCAGAATGAGGCCCGTGTTCCAAGGAACAATCGATTCATTTTTCTGGATTTAGGGACTGTGTAGACAATACACATCTTTGCCACCTAAAGAGAAGCCCAACCTGAATCCCTCTAGATTGAAGACCTAGAACCCCAACCTTGATACACCCACCAAAATGGCCTGCTTTTTCACCAGGGAAAAGGTCTCCTCATGGGGCAGGTGATCTGATTCTAGAATTAGGTTAGTCTCTGTGGCTCCATCATCTAAAAGGGAAGAAAGAAATTACATAAACTGTGGAGACAAAGAATGGGAAACTTAATAGCCAAGTGGTCAGGAGTGAAACCCTCATCCAGAGTGCTTACAACTCATCCAAGTCTTTGTTAAAAACAAAACAATGCAAAATGAGCCCAAATTAAAGCCCAAGATTGTCCCAAGGACAAACAGGCCCCCTCTAAATCTGGTCCTCTCTTCCCTGAAGGACCTATTGGTCAATCAGCAAGCATTTATTAAGGGCCTACAGTATACCAGGGGCAGTTAGGTGACCAGTTGGATAGAGTGCCTGGTCTGAAGTCAGGAATATATCTTTCTAAGTTCAAATCCTGCTGGGTCACTTCACCCTGTTTACCTCAGTTTCCTTGTCTGTAAAATGAGCTGGAGAAGGAAATGGCAAACCATTCCAGTATCTCTGCCAAGAAAACCCCAAATGGGGTCACCAAGGGTCAGATGAGACTAAAATAATTGAACAATATATACTAGGCAAGGAGTTCATCTCTAGGGATTGGAAAAAAGCCAATACCTGCCTTCAACGAGCTTCAAGTGAAATGTGATGAATTCAGCAGTCCTCAGGATGTATTCTGTGCGGACTACAGTGACCTGCCTGATATGACAAGGCCAATGAGTGATAGAGACAGGAGAAGAAACTTGGCACTTTCCTCTCAGAGCTCTGTCTCGTGCAGCGCTTTACCAATATTAGGGCACTTGATAGATTTATTTCTGATTGTGATTTTCAGTAATGAGGAGGGAAAGGTAGGTCATAAACATTTATATGGTTCCTGCGACATGCCAGGCACTGAGGTAAGCACTTTACAAGTATTATCTCATCTGATCCTCAAAACAATACTAGGAGGTAGGTATTGTTACTATCCCTGTTTTACAGATGAAGAGACTGAGGCCAACAGGGTTAAGTGACTTGCCCAGGGTCACGCAGCTGGTGTCTGAGGCTGAATTTGAACTCAGGAAGTTGAGTTTTCCTTACTCCAGGGTCGGCATTCTATCCACTTTGCCACCTAGCTGCCCTATATAAATGTTAGCTATTATTATTAATATTATAGTTGAAAATGACAAGGCATATAGGAGAGATTCAAGCAAAGCAACTCTACCATGATTTCAGGAGGGAAGAGATTACATGTTTCTGACAGATGGAATCAGGACTGGCTTACTGGACTTGGGACTTTGAAGGATGATGGGTAATATCTCAATAGAGGAGACAGAGGGATAGAAGGGAAAGTGCAATCTAGGCACAGTGATAGATGTCATTCTCCTCTCCCCACTCAGATCCATTCTCCACTCAGTTGCCAAGATGAGGTCTGCCAGTGTCACCTCCCTGTTCAATGACTTCTGGGGGCTCTTCATTACCTCCAGGATCAAATAAATTTCAACTCCTCTGGAGGTGATTTGAGTGAGACCCTCTATATCCTGACCCCTTCCTGCCTTTCTAGCCTCATGCACACTCTCTCTCTAACCCAGCTAAACTGGCCTGCTTTGATTGCCTGGCCACAACTCCAGACACCATGCCTATCTATGCCTGTCCCTCAGCTTGGGCTGCTCTGCTCCCTCCCTCCCACATCCTCACTTGCCTGGTCTCCTGAGAATCAGCCTTCTGGAAGACATCTTCCCCAGGCTCTACAACTGCTGTTTCTGCCCTTCCACATTGGCCTTCCATGTACTCTGGGCTATCTTGTCAGCACATCGATATTTGATAGCTATTTCCTCCATTTGGGTGTCAAGCCCTTGAAGGCAGAGAATGGTTTTTGGCTTTCTTCAAGTCTCCAGTGCCTAGTACAGTGCCTGGAATGTAGGAAGTACTTGATAAAGGCTGTTGACTGATTAAGAGAGGCAGTCTCCATGGTTGGAGACAGTGACTCCCTCTCTTTTGGGGGTCTTTCAGCAAGAAGTCTCTTGGCCCAGCCTCCTTATGGCAAAGGTGAAGAACTGAGGCCCAAAGAGTTCATTGAATTGACTTGCCCAAGGTCCCACAGTTAGAAAATGACAGATGTGGAATTTGACACTCACACTTGCTGACCCCAAGCTTAACACCATCTACTACACCACACTGTCTCATAGGTTGGATGACAAATTGTCAGATTTCTTGTAAAAGGGACTGGTTTTCTGTTATGGGATGGAGTAGCTAGACTTTGAGGTCTTTTCTGACCCTGAAGTTGTCTTGGTTCTATTGTCCCCATCCAACAGGAGAGGTCATTGAAACCAATCTTGGCTCACACTGCTGGAATCAGGGAGACAGCTGCCATCAGCTAGTCCAGACCCATCTATTGGCCTATCTTGGTGGGTGGGCCCACAGCCGGAGGGAGGGGAAGGAGCCCGTAAATGAAACCAGAAAGCACATCTTCTACCAGAGTCCTGTTAGGAGCTGCCCATCTAGGCTGAGCCTGATGCCTCAAGCACATTCTGCTGCTGGACTGGGTTAATGTCAGATTTTATGTAAATAGAGTAAATAAAAACAGATGGAGTGAAGCCTGTGCAGAACAATATCAAACCTAGAAGGCTGAGAAGGGGGAAAATAGGTTTTTTAAAAGATGAAAAATGCCCAAAACAAAGCACCAGAAATTGACTTTTCGAAAGCCTGACGGTGGCGCGGAGGGCCCAGAAACGGACTTGGTCTTTTTCCATGTCTGACTTCCCAATATTCCACACAATAATTAGAGGGAAAGCTTTCCAACCCAACACAGCAAACTTCACCATGAAGAATGCCTCTGGGTGATTTCCATAAATGTCATCTCTTCATATCAGTGAGCACGAAACTTCTTTCCGCTTGCAAACAGTACATTTCTTAAGTAGTTAAAGTGATTTCTTTCCAATAGCATACCATGGCCATGGTTCCATAGTGCTTTGCTCTTACATGGAATATCATTTTATTTTATTGTTATAAGATTAAGGAGCCAGAAGAAACTTAAGGATCCCCCACCCCAAATGGCTTTTAAAAAAATCTGGGGCAGCTAGGTGGTACAGTGGATAGAGTACCGGCCCTAGAGCCAGGAGTACCTGAGTTCAAATCCAACCTTAGACACTTAACGCTTATTAGCTGTGTGACCCTAGGCAAGTCACTTAACCCCAATTGTCTCACTAAACCCCCCCCCCAAAAAAAACACTGAAGGCTTTTCATTTCTCTTTCCATCACACATATTCCCCATATGATGAAAGAGCTATTTGCCAGCTGGTGGATTGAGTTTGAACTTTGATTCAGAAAGGTCTGACTCCACATCCCACCTCAGATTCTAGTTGCTGACCCTGGGGTAAGTCACTTATTCCCTCTCATCCTCCGTTTCCTGATCTGTCAAATGGGGACATTTAATAGCACCCATTTCATAAGGTTGTTGTGACAGCCAAAGGAGCTAATGTATGTGAACTGTTTTGCCAACCTTAAAGCCCAATATAAATGCTAGACTTTCTTCCTATTGTTACTATCACTTCTTTTCATTGAGCCATCTCCTCAAAACAAGTGACCAACAGACAAACAACCACATCTGATGGGATACGCAACATTTTTCACCCATAGTCCCCCACCTCTCTACTGAAAGGCAGGTTTAATACTCCACAACCAAGAGTGTTTCCTACCTTGACTAGCCCTCAGGGTTGCTTTCAGTTACATTGCTAGCCTTCTTGTACATCGTTATCTTGCTTCTGTTTTCTTTACTCTGGAAAACTTCATTTGAAGGCTTCCTCAGTTTCTTGAAATTCCTCCTTTTTGTCATTTCTTCTTGCACACCAATTTTCCACTTGGTTCCAATGTCATGACAGGACCAGCTGTTCCCCAACTGACAGGCACCCATTTTATTTCCTATCCATTAATCAAGTATTTGTTGAGCACCTACTATGTGTAAACACTGTACTAAAGACTGGAGATACAAAGACATTTTTTAAAAAATAGTCCCTGCCCTCAAGGAGGTCACAGTCTAATGGGGAAGAAGAGAAGACAACATGTAAATAAGTAGATGATAAACAGAGCAGATATACACAGTATGTGTATACATGTGTATGTGTACATGTGTGTTTATATGGATACATGTATTATATATATATACTGTATGCATATGTGCACATGTGACTATGTGTATGTATGTTTGTAGGTTCTTGTGTGTTTGTGTGTAAGTCAGTATATATAGGTGTGTTTTTATAGACACATACATGTTTTGCTGCCACAAAGATTTCTATTAGAAATAGGGCAGCTAGGTGGCACAATAGATAGAGCACCGGCCCTGGAGTCAGGAGTACCTGAGTTCAAATCCAGCCTCAGACTCTTAACACTTACTAGCTGTGTGACTTTGGGAAGTCACTTAACCCCAATTGCCTCACTTAAAAAAAAAAAAAAAAGAGGGGCAGCTAGGTGGCGCAGTGGATAGAGCACCGGCCCTGAAGTCAGGAGTACCTGAGTTCAAATCCGGCCTCAGACACTTAAAACTTACTAGCTGTGTGACCCTAGGCAAGTCACTTAACCCCAATTGCCTCACTAAAACAAAAAAAAAAAAAAGAAAAAAAAAAGAAATAATTTGGTGTATAAGGAAGCTTTCTTTCTGTCACCAGCCTTCTTGGGTCAGATGCCCCATGGCAGAAGAGGCAGCCCAGCACACTGGCTATCACAAGGGCCTCATTTTAAGTCTCCCATCAGAGTGCTGGCCAAGTGACCCCGAACAAATCACTTCCATCTCTGAGCCTCCTTCCCTGTTCCATAAAGAGGGCTAATAATGGTGCCTACCTCACAGGGTCGTGGTGAAAAACCAAATGAAATGATAGACATGGAGGCCTTTGAGAACCTCACCACTTCAGCCCTCGTTATCATCGTTATCTTCATTATCATCATCCCCCCAGTGCATGAGAAGGAGATTCAGTCCTAGAGAGGCTGGGACTTGTCCTGATTTTACACAAATAGAAAAAGGCCTGGACTCTATATGAACCCAGTCCTCAGACTCATGGTCCATTTGGTATTAGGAGGCAGTGTTAACTGCTGGGAAGAGCCCTGGCAGCCTGAGAGGAAGGGCATAAATTCAAATCTCATCTCACCATAGGGTAAATCAGTTCATCTCCCTGGCTCTCAGCTCCCTCATCTGGGAAATCAGAGTTTGCAGTGATTGACGCTAAGGACTCTATCATCACTAGAGTTATGATCCCAAGGATGCTGTGGGAAGACAGGACATCTTTCTGCATGGAGTCACATCAGGTGATCAAGCTAAGACATCTTCCTTAGTCATTGTCTATGTGGGTCATTATCCTCTTCATCTACTGAGTTAAGGGAAGGTCTAGGGGGAGGCCCAGGCTGGCCAGCCTCTTCCGTGCCTCAGTTTTTGTGGTTACCTTGCTCATCCTGGGCCTTATCAGCTCCACTGCAGCTGAAACGAGTCCAAATGGCTAGATGATATATAGGGATTTTCTCCTGTTAATAACTCCTGCCCATGACTGGCAGGGTTCTCCCAGCCCACAGTGAGCGATTGGGGACAGACAGGCAGCTCATTATCTCCCCATCCACCTTGCTGCTTCTACTGCGGCAATGCACCGGCAACTTTTATCTGCCAGGGACAGCTGCGTTCCCAAGTGTTTGAAGTGAAATGTCACTGTGGGCTAATGCAACCCGACTTACATCACTAATGATGTCTCCGACACTTTGAAGAAGCAACTCAAAAGCCTAATTAAAAATTCAGATTCTTTCTCCCTGACTTGCTAGTTTCCAAGTGCCCTTCCTTCTACCAAGACCTCCCAATAGCTTTTAGAAATGCTCCATTAGAAAAAACAATTAGAAATCCAAACTGACCAAACTCAAGGAGAGCAGGGCCCCCACCCAAGAGAAGAGCCCCCACCTGCAGCAGTGGATTTGAAGAGCCTCAAAAAAAATGTGACAGTTGGCACAGAAACAAGAGAAAATCATGTAAAAACAGGAGATTTTACTCCCCTGGACTGTACTTAACAATTTCAGCAATGTGCACTATTTCCACAGATGTACCAAGGCCCCTTCATCTACCTGCCTCTCATCATATTGACTTGTAGAAAGTTTTCAAACTGGAATCATGCTGGAATCAGTATGGCCAAGGTAAATATGGGGAAAAAATGGAAAGGGAAGGAGGAGTCAGGGGAAGAAGGCAAATGCCTTGAGATTAAACATAAAAAGAACAAAGTGAAAAGGTTGTCTGCTCAGTCCAGAGTGGATAAATAAATGACCTAAAAGGAAATACAAATTCATGGGATCAAAATCACAAACCAAAAAATTAGGGAACACAAACTTTAAAATGCATAATTTTATCAGTACTCAAAGAGATTCAGAGTAAAATGGGGTCGACACACTGTTATTACTGATAGTTACATCACTACTGATACATACATGCATCAATTAAAAATGATTGAAAGAGGGGCAGCTAGGTGGCGCAGTGGATAGAGCACCGGCCCTGGAGTCAGGAGGACCTGAGTTCAAATCCGGCCTCAGACACTTAACACTTACTAGCTGTGTGACCCTGGGCAAGTCACTTAACCCCAATTGCCTCACTAAAAAAAAAAAAATGATTGAAAACTCGGTGTTTTGGAGATGAAGAAATAAGCAAACTCATACATTGTTGATGGAATTGCAAAGCTGTATAATTTTTTCAGATCAAAATCTGGTAGCACACAAAAGAAATTATAAAATTAATTATACTCTTTAAACTAGTAATTTCATTGTTGGAAATAGAGCCTGGAAATATTAACAAAAGGAAAACCAAAAAAACAAAAACAGAGTCATCAACTTCAAAGATGTTTATCCAGCATTGTTTACAATGGCCAAGAATTGTAATGTCTAAATAACTGAGGAATGATTAAATAAATACGGATACCTCTGCATGACTGAATACTCTAATACAATTAGGAACATTAATCTAGAAGCTAGCTGTGACCTCAGGGATCAGTTAGCCCAACCCTTTCATTTTACAGATGAGGAAAGTAGACATCTAAAACTTAAACATTTGCTTGAATGACCTAACCTTCTACATCTAGAGGGGACCCATCCACTTTGGGATAACTTGATTTATGACCAGGTTTTTCCTGGCACCCAGCCTTTGTCTACGTCTGCAATTTATGCCAAAGACTAAATTCTAGCTCTGCAACTTAGGCCAAAAAACATGAGTCTACCATCTTCCAGGTGACATATCTTCAAATATGTGACTATAGCTACAGTGTTGTCCCTCCCCCTCCCCCAATTTCCAGGCCAAACATCCTTGACTGTAAATTGGTTGTCATGTGAATGTAGCAAGAACCCAAGATTCTTTATCATTGTATCTGCCTGATTCTGGACACTCCAAGGACTTTCCTAAAATGTTTTGCCCAAAAATGATCACAATATTCCAGATTTAATCTGGAGTACAGTTGGGCTATCCTTCCCTTGTCCTAAGTGTTATGCTTCTCTTAATGCAGGTTAAAATCCCATGAGTCTTCTTGGGGGGCCATATCACATTGCTCACTCTCATCGAGAAGCTAGTGAGTAGAACAGAAAAACGGGAGTCAGGAAGATCTCACTTCTAATATTTCCCAAGACATGAAGTCATCTCTTCCAATCCCCCTTCATGCCAATGGTTTCCTTCTGCTGATTATCTCCAACTTATCTGGTCTAGGCCTTGCTGGTACAGAGTTGTTTACATGTTGTCCCTCCCATTAGTCTGAGGACTCCTTGAGAGCAGGGGCTATCTTTTATTTTCCCCTAGAGGTGTGCCTGGCACATAGTATGGATTCGACAAATGTCTGTTGACTAATCGGACAAGTCATCGATACTAGAAAAGTCACTTAGCCTCTTCTCAGTCTCAATTTCTTCATCTGCAAAATAAGAGTTATAATAGCACCTACCGTGCAAGGTTGTTGTGATGGTCAAATAAGATAATCCAAGTAAAGCATCTTGTAAATATATACATATATTATATATATGTGTGTGTATACATATATGTATACATATACACATACACATATATAAAAGATAATATAGTCATTGTTATATATCATGTCATGATATTTGTATATACAGATATATGGATATATACATATGTCATACATATACATCTATTGACATCACTCACAAGGGTGGATTGGTATAATGTTCAAGCATGTCATGGTATATAGAGATAGAGATAGAGAGATAGGGATAGGGACAGAGACAGACAGAGATAGAGATAGATACAGACATAGACATATAGAAACATAAATACACATATCTTCATATACTGGAGACCATATAATTGATTACATAAGTTTATCAACTATACATACATATATACCTCATTATAAAAATTACTATTGAGTTTGTATTTCACTGAAACCCCCAAATCTTTTCCCAGTTACCTGCTAAATGGCCCTGCTTCCCCCATCTTGTCTGTGTAGTTGGTTTTCTGAACCAATACATAGCATTTTACATTTATCCTATTAATTTTCATCTTCCCTTCAACACAAAGCTCCAACTTCATGAGATCTCTCTAGAGCCTGATTCAGTCTTAAAAATGCATAATGACCCTATGACTTTCCTCTCTCTAGATACTATATTGCCATCTAAGCTTGTGGCACATTTCACATCATACTGCTGCCTCATATTGAGTTTGCAGTCCACCAAGACCAACAGAGGACCTATCTGTGAGAAAATAATTGATGAAAGAAGCCAGCTCATGCCCAGTAATGGTTACGCTCAACAAGTCTAAGAACTGAGTCCAAAAGCGAGAGAGGAATCAGTCTCTTCTCAATGCCCCCCTTAGCCAGCAGCACCAAGCCTACAACATGGCTCTCTTGCCGAGCATCAGCCCAGACCTTTAGAGCCGGAAGGGACCTTAGAGAACATCTAGTAGTCCGACACCTTCATTGTGGAGAAGAAGAAACTGAAGCCCAAAGAGGCTGAAGAAAACCGATTTAGCCGATGTCACCCAGATAGGAAGAGGTGAGATTGATTCTGTGCCACCCGGGTCCTATGAGTCCTGAGTGCAGTGTTCTTTCCACTCCTATGCCATGCTGGCTGACATCATAGCCCTCAAGCTTTCTGCTCCTTTGTGGTCACCAATTTATGGAACTATTTTTGCTTTGTGTGTTCTCCCAGTGAGAATGGGGCAAATTCCAAATCATCCCACATTGCTACTTGAAAAGTTTTAGTGGTGGTAGAAGGATAGGGTCAATGGCAAGAGATGAAATAGAGATTCAACTCCATAATCATGTAATGATCACTATGCAGCAGGCACTAGGGAAAGAAAGGCAAGAGTAAAACCAGGCCCTGCTCCCTCTCCTTTGTTCAGAGATCACAATTCAGGAGGGGGGGGGGGAGGCGGGACAGACACCATCTAGTTCACCCACCTCATTTTTACAGATGAAGAAATTGAGGCCCAAAGAATTTAGGTAACTTGCCCATGGTCATCCAGGGAATAGAGTTGTAAGAACAGGGATGTGCAGTCCCAGATTGGACCCATAAGGTCCCTATATTGATGACTTCACTTTGGCAAATAAGCACCCTTAGGGAAGATAGAAAAAGCACAGAATTAGGACTCAGGAGACCTCACCTAGAGCCTAGGGCTCTGCCAGAAACTTGCTGCTTACCTTAAACCAGCCAATTCCTGGGGCTGGGCGTCTTTCTTGTCCTCTAAAAAGAAGAGATGGCACTCCATGCCCTCCCAACCTCTCGGTTCCCTTCCAGTTGGAACATTGCACTAGCCCACCTTTGTGAATGATGACAATTCGCACTGTGAGGTGAGATGTAATACTGGGGTTCCCATGTTGCAGTCCCACTTTGGTAGTTAGCATGGGTGTCAAGGAAGAAAGTGGGTACCATAGAGAGGGAATTAAAGCAACTCTTCTAGCAAAACTCAACATAACTGGCTGATTCTGTAGGGTGCAGCCCCATAGCCCCATGTCCCCTCCACAAAATAACACCCTCAACTTCAAGCATAGTTAGCATACATAAGTAGAGGACTCAGGGCATAACTGGGTGTGGGGCCAGGGATGAGAACAGAAAGGTGGAATAGGAATTGTTAAAAATGCAAACGAGATGCATGGCTATTAAGACAGACAATTTCAATGTTGTTTTTTTCCTTGGGTCCATTTCCACTACACTCAAGTCAAAATTGTTCCACTAATGGGCAATTTGATTGTACCCCCTGGAGATGCCATTTCCAAGGAGTTGGGGATTTTCATTAATGCTAAATGTGCTGGATTCATATGACAATAACCATGCTACTTGGGAATACCGATGGATGGCTATTTCTAAAATCTCTCCTAATTGGTCTGAGACAGAAAGAAATCTTAAAGATGGATATAAATCTTATCTTACGGGGGCAGCTAAGTGGCGCAGTGGATAGAGCACCGGCCCTGGATTCAGGAGGACCTGAGTTCAAATCCGGCCTCAGATACTTAACACTTAACTAGCTGTGTGACCCTAGGCAAGTCACTTAACCCCAATTGCCTCACCAAAAAAACCAAAACAAGCAAACAAACAAACAAATCTTATCTTATGGAAGGGGGAACCACACAGAAGCTGTGTTTTGAGTCCAGCTTAACAATGTTGCCCTAAATATTTGGGCTGCCCCATTCCTTTTGTTCCAGAAACTCCCCCGGCAATGATCTCATGCTGTTCTATTAAGTGGGGTTCATAGAGATGGGAAGAGCAGCTAAGAAGGCCAGATCTTCCTCCTCTTCAGAATCATGTAAGCCAAAGTGCTCTATTCTCTGTTCCTCCTACACAGTATTCTATTTCCCACCTCCAACTCTTTGTACAGACTGGGTTATATGCCTGAAATGCCTTCCTTCCTTGCTTCTGCCTCTTCCAATCAGTCACTATTGCCCTTACAGCTGCTCAGCTCAGAGAGAGCACAGGTCCTTCCATGAGACTATTTTGTTTTCTCCCCAGCTGTTGGTGCCTCACATTCACTATGAATTCATTTTACATTTCCTTACACAATCAATCAATTAACAAACATTTGTTGAGTGCCTACTATGTGCCAGACACTGTGCTGAGTGCTGGAGATGCAAAGAAAGGCCAGCTCCCCTCATAGAGGGCGAAGGATTTTACTTTTGCCTTTGTTTGCCTTGAACTCTTGACCAGTACTGGCTATGTGATCCTCAGTAGGTCACTTAACTCCTTTGTGCTCAACACTACTCTCTAAAATTCTAAGTTGCAGAGAAGGTCCAGCCAGCCTTCCTTGGTAGAGGGAGTTTTCTCATTTAGCAATATCCCAGGTCCAGTCCCTATCTCTGTTCTAACCCAGTGCCAAGCTGAGAGTAGGCACTTAGGAAATGCTTGCTGATTGACTTTCCCATGGGTCTATCCTTTCTCCAAGACTTTAGTCAAAGCTTCTTCTGGGCAAGGACCATACCTTTTTGTGGCACCTAGCATGCTGGGAGTCAGAAGGAATGTTAGAGACCAGCTGGTCTAATCCCCTCATTTTACAGAAGAAGAAGAAGCTAAGACCCAGCAGGGAAGAGACTTGCCCCCAATTACAAGGCTACTAGACATCTTGAACCAGGTGTACTGCAGACATCTTTAACTTAACACATCCCCAGCTGAGCTCATAATCTTTCCTTCAAAACCCTCCCCTACTTCCAAACTTCCCTATTACTGTGGAGGGAGACAGAATCTTCCCAGCCACCCAGGATCAGGAGCCCTGAATCATCCCCCACTACTCACTCTTGTTCACCACCCCTATAGCCAATCAAAGGTCCATTGTACCCAGATAACATTGCTCTTATAGGCCATCTTTTCTCCTGTGATGCTGTCAGCTCCCATCCTGTTCCTCATTACCTTAAGTTTGTATTATAGCCAAAGCCTGCTGGTGGGTCTGCCAGCCACAAGATTCTCCCCCCTCCAGTCCATTCTCTTGCTCAGCTCTAAAAGTGATCTTCCTAAAGTACAGGTCTGACCATGTCCCACTCCCCCATTCCCCCTCCTCCCTGTCCCAAATACACACACACACACACACACACACACACACACACACACACTCAAATCTAATTCACAGGCAAGTCAAGACATTACCCCATGATGTCATTGGTCCTCTTCAAAAACAATGGCTCCCTATCACTTGCAAGATCAGTTATAAAACTCCTCTGTTTGGCTCTTAAAGTCCCCCTCCCAGCAGCAGCCATGACACACACCTTTCCAGTGGCCACACGCACACCCTCCACTCCCATGCTCTGACACTGGCTTTGTATTCCTCCAACAAGACATTCCATCTCTTGGCTCTTAGTATTTTCTCTTATGCCTGGAATGCTCTTTCTCCTCCTCTCTACTTAAAGTCTCACTGTCTACCCAAGGGTTGGCAATTAAGCCCTCTGGCCTAGTTTTTTTTTTGCATGGTCTGGGAGCTAAGAATGTTTTTTACAGTAAAGGCCCATTCTTAGCTCCCAGACTGTACAAAAACAATCAGGAGGCCTTAGTAACTCTGGGGAGGGTTTAGTTCACTGACTTCTGGTTCAACTCTGAGAATCTATTGATTCTCTCCAATTTATCTGGTCTGTATTTTGTTTTCTTGTAGTGCCCCCCTCCATTAGACTGCAAACTACTTGAGAGTAGGAAGCAACTGTCTTTTGGCTTTCCTTATGTTCCTAGTGTTTAGCACAGTGCCTGGCACATAGTAGGCACTTAATAAATGCTTACTGAATGACTAACAAAGGTAGGTTTTGAAGCCGGGGTCTCTGCCTCCATATTGACTCCTCCCCACACTCTACCACAATGTTAGCAGCCCTGCTCATCCCAACCACCACCAAAGCTCACTGACACAGTGCTAGGCGCATAACCAAGGCTAAGTTTATAACACTCTTTGGCAAATTAATCATTGTATTGAGTGGAAAAAAAAAGAATCAAAAAGGATTTCCTGACCACTTACCATTCTTTGGATACACCCATGTGGAGGAGCTGCAAATACAAAGCATGCATGCCCTGGGCTATTTCTTGTACTGGAGTAATTAATTTTTCATGAGACAAAATGAGGCACCTGGATTCCAATCCCAGCTTCAATAGTTACTACCTGTGGGACCTTGGACAAGTCATCTTATCTCTGCCTTTCCTTGCATGTGAAAGAAGATTGGACTGGGATTAGAGTAGATCTGTTGGTGGGACTTCAGTGGTCATCAACTCAAAACCATCTGCCCCCAAAGGAACGCCTTCTATAACACACCTTGTTGTTGTTCAGTCACATATGCATCTTCATGACCCTATCTGGGGTTTCCTTGGGAGAGCTACTGGAGTGGTTTGCCACTTCCTTCTCCAGTTCATTTTACAGATGAGGAAACTGAGGCAAAGGGTTAATGACTTGCCCAGGGTCACATAACTAGTAAGTGTCTGAGGCTGGATTTTAACTCAGGTCTTCCTGAGACTCCAGGCCTGGCACTCGATGTCACGGAGCTTCTCACAAAGTACATAGTAAATGTCCATAATAAATGCCTGTTGCCTTATCTCCAAAGAATAGAGAGAGTTATGAGAAGACACCACCACCTCTCATTCCTTTGCAGAGATTCCACAAACGTGGCGTTTTACATGTAATATCAGATATTTTTCAATTTATTGATCAAGTTTCCCTGAATTTCTAATCTGTTTTGTTTGATTCTTTATTAAAGGGATGGCTTTTGGGGGAGTGAAGAGAAGAAGGGACACAGGAGGAAATCTAGATAATGTAAAACAAAAAATATCACCTTAAATTTTTTAAATTGATTGACTGAGAGATTATCAAAGACCAGGAAAGGACCTTAGACAGATCATCTAGTCTCAGCTACCCGTTTGATGTGGAAACTGAGGCTCAGTAGTGCAACATGGGCAATCTTGCCACTCATTAGCTTGGGGGTTGGTGTTCTAGGGAATTTAGGATTTGCTCCACTCCTCCCCACCCCCCACACGCATGGCCAGGGGAGAATAGGATCAAATTTTTGCCTTTATCCCCCAGCCTATCATTAGACAAAGTTTTTGCTACCTAAGCAGCCCCACTCAGTAACAGCTTCCTTAGGTCAGTGGAGATGACAAAGAGCAATTAATTTCAGAGAATTTTATTTCTAACTCCTTTCTTAAACAGGGAATGCAATGAACATATTGGTCTCTTTAGGAAAACCCAGATCTAAAGCCTTAAGGAAACAGCTTCTCCAACTGTCTAACTCCATTATTGAGCATGAGAAACACGTCCTAAGAAACCATGGCACTGAAAGAGGCCTGGTTTGTGTTTTCTTAAAAATGGTCCTCTTCAGTGGCCTCACTTTTTTATAAGCATCCTCCTCCACTGCTCCAAACCCAGCAGAAAAAGGCCAGGCCTATTTTTTTTTTTGGGGGGGGGGAAGTTTGGTCAGCAAAATTTTAATTCCAATTTTTAAATTCCAAATTCAGTCAGGGAATAGCTTAGCAGCAAAATCTGTTTAAAATGCAACTCAACTTCAAAGGAAACTGATTGATAACATAAAGTTTGGTTAAAAAAAAACCCACAAGACTTTCACAATGCCAAGATGATGTCTACCGAGATACAAGACCACCCCTCCTAGCTGTACCAAACTGTCCACCTGGCAGTCAACATGGCATCTACAGAGCTAGTGGAGGTTTCAACCATGGGCATCCCTATCAGCACAACGATAAACGAGTCACAATCATGGCCAGGACAAGCCAGCCTTCTTGGGGCTACACAAAGCCCCGCATTGTAAAGAACCGAAGCCACGCAATTCTGTGTGTAGAAACTCCACGATTGGGGGAGAGGGGAGGGGGTGCACCAGCACTGGAAACTGTTTGGTATGTGCCCATCAAAAAGTTCATGTCCCCAAATATCCTGGGAAGGAAGGAAGTGGCTTACCTATCCCTCCAGCCCAGAGATGTGTCTCACAAATAAAACAGAGGGGGCCACTCCACATTTTTGCAGGACAAAGGCCAAGCCCCAGGAGGCCAGTAACCACAAAGACTTCCCAAAGGTGCTAGAATGAAGCCAGTTTGGAGGAGATAAAAAGCCATTTGGACCCAGACCCCTACGGATTCTTTTTTTTTTTTTAAGGGTCTCCTTTTCAATGGCGAAGCCTTTTACAACTACATTTGCTTCTGATCCCTACCTGAATTACAATGTGTTGGGATCTGATTTCACCTTTTGTCTGCCTAGGAGTGAGAAGTGCCGAAAGGAGCTGCAGTCAGCTTCCCAGAAGACAAACCCCAGTCAGCCAAGGGGAGTAGCCGCTAGCCCCCACATCTCCAAGGGCCCCTAGTCGGTGAGGTGTAAGAGAACTTTCGAATCACCAGCACAGGGGTATCTCGGGGTATTGTTACAGGGGTGATTTTGTTCAGGAAGACATGCTGTTTCTTTGGCCTGAAATATTTTCCACCCAAATATTTATCTTACACAACAGGTCTTTTTTTTTCCTGTTTTTAAACTCGCTTCCTCAGAAAATGCTTTCATGCCCAAGAAATTGGCCTGTTCCAGGTCAAAATCAAAACGGGGCATCGTGTAGAAAGTGAAAACCGATTCTAAGCCAAAAAGACCTGGGACTGGGGGCAGCCATTGCAAGCTGGCTGACAATTGTTACACAAAAACACCGGGAGAGGGGACTTGCTGGATGTGCTGGGGTTTGCAAAATCCAGGCAAATTTACCATTGAAATCACCCCCTTCCCTTTCTGCATTCTCCCTAAAAAAGTAAACCTCGGTTGTCTTTGATTCAAGTTTAAAAGTCTGAAAATTGGCCTCAAGAAATGTGCTCTCCCCAAGGGGTGGGGAGAGAAAGGGAGGAAAAATCCTGTGGAAACCTGAGTCCCCAAATGATTCCAAACATCTCTCCCAGCGGGAGGTGCAGGCAAGAAATGAAATCAGAGACCTCCACCTAGGAGAGACGAGCATTCCTGTAAACTCAGCCTGCCTCGGAAGGCCCCATTATTATTCTTAATGCTATTATTGTTGTCATTAATAACACATTACCGAACGGGCTACATTGTATCCGACGATTTGCAGCTAAAATGAATCTGAGCTTTCTCGCATTAACACAGACTGGGCCTCTTCGGCTAAGTATAAAAAAATAACCTCACGGTAAAAGACACTTGCCTGGGTACGATAGAGATCTAGCAATTGGATTAGTCTCATTATCCTCCTCACAGCCACCACTACCATCATCATCAAGCACAATTAGTCTGCAAAGTCCTCTTCCTTTCCTGAGTCAGAGGAAAGAAGGTCAACAGTCTGGGGTGAGCGAGAATCGGTCCTTACTCCGCCCAAAATACCCAAACAAAAACAAAACCCAAGTCACATCCTACACCCTACACCCTGAGCTCAACCCACAGCTCGCGGAGAAAAGACTACATCCCGGCCCACAAGGCTGGAATCTAGAGTCTCCCGGGTGTCCCGGGCAAGGGATTAGCAAAGCCCCCAGCTCCCTCCCTGGTAGGGGGCTGGGAGACAGAGGTGCAGAAAGCAGCTGCCTCCAACACTTCCCAATACACCTCTCTGGGCATTCTCCCAAATCCCACAATCTTGCCCCCAAGGACCAGAGCTCGAGGAGTGCTTGGGGGTGGGGGGTGTAGAGTGTGGGGGCCAGTGGGGCCTCCAGAAGGACGAAAGGAAGGGGGAACGGGCTGCCCTCGGGCCGAGAAGACAAAAGAATGCGGAGTTTACAGGGGAGAGTGAATGGGGAGCAACTTTGCAGAGAGTTGGGGAGAGGGGTAACGAGAAGAGGGTGAAGAGCAAGGGGAGAAGTTTGAAGGAGGAAGTCTGCACGGCAAGGAGGGCTTTGCTCGAGCTAGAAGGCTGGAGCGTTGGGGCGTGCGGGCCAGGGGACGGGCGAGCTGCCTACCTGCATGGTGACGACCCCCAGCTCCTCGGCGGCTAGCCTCCGCATCTGGCTGGCCAGCACTTGCGCCTCGTCCAGGATGGAGAAGTCGGCGTCTGCCGCGCTGCCCAGCCGCCACAGCAGGGCCAGGCAGAGCAGCCAGAGCGGCGGCGGCCCCCGGCCCCGGCCCCGGCCCCCGGC
The DNA here is from genome assembly GCF_019393635.1 of Dromiciops gliroides. Lineage (NCBI taxonomy): Eukaryota > Metazoa > Chordata > Mammalia > Microbiotheria > Microbiotheriidae > Dromiciops > Dromiciops gliroides. The sequence continues at coordinate 14,425,157 of NC_057864.1, forward strand.
CCCAGCCCCGGTCCCGGCTCCGGAGGGCGCACCGCGGCCCCGGCTCCGGCCCGGGCAGCAGCAGCAGCAGCAGCAGCCGCCGCAGCCTCCGAGGGAGGCCAGCGGAGACGCCTCCGGCCGGAGCTCCCCGCCGGCCCCCGTGGCCATGCTGGGCTGCCTCTCCGGTTCGGGGCTCCCGCTTCGGGCAGGGGGCTGACTGGGCTGGGCGCGGCGGCTGCGGGGGGCGCCCCGGCCCGGCCCGCCTCGGCTCTCTCACTCCGCACTCCCCGCGAAACTTTGCGCGGGCCACTTCCCGGCGCCCGCCGAGGGCTCCCGCGAGCGGGGCGGCCGCGGAGCGAGCCCGGCTACGAGGCGGGAGGCTCGGCGGCCAGCATCGCGCGGGCTCCGGAACGCCAGGGCGCGGGGGCCGGGGAGCGCAGGCTTGGGGAGCTGGGCGCTGGGCGCCGAGGCTGCGAGGGGCCCCGGCTCTGCTGCCTCCTAGCGCGGGCGATCGTCCGGGCGTCCGTCGGCCCGGGGCGGCGGCCGCTTCGGCTCCTTCCTGCCCGCAGCCCAGCAGCAGAGCCCGGGCGCAGCGAGGAGCCCGCGGCGGCGGCGGCGGCGGCGGCGGCGGCGGCGGCGGTGGTGGCGAGGGCGGACTGTGGGGACGGCCCCGAAGGAGGGGCGGCCGGGAGGAGGGGTGGCGGCGGCGGGCTAGCGGGGGGCTGGCGGGGGCTAGCCCAAGGGAGAACGAGAGGAGGAGGAGGAGGAGGAGGGAAGCCGCGGCGGCTGCAGGAGGAGGAAAAGGAGGAGGAGGAGGAGGAGGAGGAGGAAAAGGGAAAGGAAGAGGGGGGGCGGGGGAGGGGGCGGGGGCTGGAGCCCGAGGCCCGGGGAAAGGGAGGTGTCTGGTGCCACCCAGCTGCGCTCGGGCTCGGTGCACTTCCAAACTCGGTCAGCGCGGCCCGGATTTAAACCAGGAGACTGGAGAGAGGAGAGTTAGGAGAGGGAGAGGTGGGGAAAGGCCCCCTCTCACTTGATGCCCCATCCCTCCCCATCCCCTCCTCTCTCCCGCAACACCGGCAGCGATCCCTGGAGATGCAGTGTTCCTCCCTCCCTCCCTCCCATCCCCTCCAGTCTGGACAGGGGCCCCACCAGGGCTGAGCCTCAGGGTGCCCACCCGCTTCTGCACATTCCTCCACCCCCAGGAAACGAGCACTGAGACCAGCCAGGAGCTGTTCTCTACACGATTCTGAGACTCGGTTTCTTGTACCTTTCCCTGACTGGGACCCAAGGAAGGAAGAGGATGTGTGGAGTATGTATGGATTTGGAAGGGAAAAGGACGGTAATTCATACTGGAACTACCCTCCCCCCCCCAACTTCTTCCTCTATCCCTGCCTCCCCCTTTTAAAAGCTATCCCTCATCTAGGTCGTTTCTTTGGAAAGAGGCAGCTTGGCTCAGTGGTTAGAAAGTTGGCTTCTTGATCCGAGTTCTTCTGCCTCTGACACTGTCTGTGACCCAGGACAAGTTAGCGAATCTCTCAGTGGCAGAGAAGGTGTTACCTGCATGGGTTACAGGGACTGTACTCTTATTGGAATCCCCGGTAGCAAGAAAACCTGAGGGCCAGTCAGATCCCTCTGGGAATCAGTAGCAGCACAACCTGGCATCCCTGGGGCAGCTCGGCTTTTTTTTGGGGGGGGGGTGATTTTGTAGACCATATGATAATGTAGTCAATCAATAAATACTTAATGCCTCTGATTTCTGAGAGCAGCTGAAAGGACGCATGGCCTGTCCCTGCCTACCCACTGAAATGGAGACCAGCCTTGGCTTCATTCAGTAAGAGGGCGGAGCTAAAGGACCCAAAGCTCTGGGAGGCTTGAAACTGACTTTCTGCTTCGGTAAGGGCACTTCTCACACTTCACATAGCTCTAAGTGGCCTTTTCACTGCATAGACCCAAGCTTCCTAAACTGTGCGTCTTGACCCCATATGTGGTCACGGAACTGAGTGTGGCCGTCGGGAAAATTTTGGCAACAGTAAAACGTTACGTATACCTATTTTATATTCCTGAATACCATAAAAATTTATCAGGCAAAAAGGAGTCATGAGTGGGAAAAGCCCTAACATAGACCAGACCAGACTTTGATACCCAAACAGGAGGTGTCAGAGGCAGAACCCTAACCCGGGTCTTTCTGAAAAGGGGGTTTTGTCACAATGTCCCACATGTGGAGGTATGATGCTATTGATTCATGATAGGTATGATACTGATGACAAGATGCTGGACATCTCAAATGAGCTGAAGATGGGCACCTCCCTCTTTTGCTGGAGAACATCTTGGTTTGGAGCCTTACAAAATCTAGAGATTCGAGAAATAATTGTAATAGTTCAGCAACTTGTTTATGTGCCTTATTTCATCAATCAACAAACATTAATTAAGCATCATCATCACTGGAAAAGACCCTGATGTTGGGAAAGATTGAAGTCAAAAAGAGAAGGGAACGGTAGATGATGAGAGGGATAGATAACGTCATGGAAGCAACAAACACAACCTTCCAGAAATAGTGGAGGATAGAAGAAAGGGGCATGTTATCATCCATGGGGGTCACAAAGAATTAGACAAAACTAAACAATAACAACACAGGGCCAGGTTCTAGGGATTTATTCAGTGCACAAAAAAATCTTTGATCTCAACTTTCAATGATTGCCAGCTTGTCCTATGCAACTCTTGTCTTTGTCTTCCAACAAGTTGGTCACAGTGGTTCCATCAATGTTCTGGAGACCTTCTTCATGTTCTCCTTACCAGCAAAGCCCTCTGGCTATTCATCTAGCAATACTTTGTTCTTGTCATCTTCCCAGACCATCTTTTCTTCCTGGCATAATTACTTGATGATATCTCTTACCCCTGATCTTCTTTGGAATCCTTGTCCGTTAAACGGTGGAATCTGTGTATACTGCTCATTTTTACCCCTTCATTGACAGTTGTATTTCATGCCTTGCTGACATATAGTAACATTCATAGAATTAATAATACTTAAATGATGGAGAATTGCTTTTAAGAGAAGCTTGACATCAGGCAAGGAATTTTATAATGTTCCAAAGTCAATCCAGACTGCTCTCCTCTTGGTCAAAATGAGGCTCAGCATAGTGTCCACCTGTATTCTCTGTCTTAGGGACACATATTATGGGACATGTTCTTTAAAGTGTCTATCAAAATGTATGTCGAAATCTAGGCAATAGACCTTATTCATCCACTTGGTCTTTCCTTTGTGGATGGTCAGACCAAACTCCTTTGAGTGATGATGGATTTCCTGCTCTGTGATATTCTGAGACTTTACAAAATCAGCACAATGTCATCTGCCAACAGGATTATCTGGAAGACTTCACCATCCCCAGGGATCTTCTTCAATTTGGACCACACTGGATCCTCTCCATCTCAGTGACTAATGTCTTTGGCTAGTGTCTATCTCCCCATTCTGCTTGCCTGGTGTTTGTTATCAGAGGGTCATTGAAAAAGGTTGTTTCTGTTGTATCTTCCAAGGAAATGTAGGTGATTTTGATGCAGGAATGTTCCAGAAGCCTTTGTTGAACCTATAAGGTAGTTTTTGTTCTAACATATCAGTGCTTTTTTGTAACCAATTGCTCAGTGCAATCTTATATTATCTATATTCTGACCTGGTTGATTATCACTTGTGAAAGCCTCCTTTTCCCCTATTAATGTCCTCATCAAAAAAGCCCTCAATTCATGTATAGATTATTATAATAATGATTTTCTATAATGGAAGAGTAGGTATATGCTTAGGTAATTATTGGTGTTCTCTTGGCCACCTTTTTCAGTATTAATAAAGTTACCTGACGTTTATTTCCCCCTACCTCCCCATGCTTTTGGTCTTTTCCCCTACCATATATTTCAGTTTCTTAAGGTTCTCCCAACTATATGACTTCCACTATGGATCTCTGCTCTATATTCTTTTCTTTTTCTTTCTTTCTTTCTTTCTTTCTTTCTTTCTTTCTTTCTTTCTTTCTTTCTTTCTTTCTTTCTTTCTTTCTTTCTTTCTTTCTTCCTTCCTTCCTTCCTTTCTTTCTTTCTTTCTTTCGCAGGGCAGTGAGGGTTAAGTGGCTTGCCCATGGTCACACAGCTAATAAGTGTCAAGTGTCTGAGGTTGGATTTGAACTCAAATCCTCCTGAATCCAGGGCTGGCACTCTATCCACTGTGCCACCTAGCTGCCCCTCTGCTCTATATTCTTGATCCAATACATCTGCCTTCCCCATCTTTGTTCTCTTTTGTAGCATTTCTACCATACCTTCTCTAGAAGAACTTAAGGAACTATGTATAACCTTAGGATACAAGTTTTATTATTCCATTATCCTTGATGAAGGAAATTGTTCAAATAGTTTTTGAATTTTTTTTCCATTTTCTTCTGTTTGTGCTCCTCGTTTCATCTTCATCCATCAATACCATGGCTTTGTTTCGTTCAATATCTTGTCAAGCTTTCTTTAAACTGGTTTTCCTCTCCACTGCTTTTCTCTGTTTTTATGAAGTAATAACAATCATAATTGTCAATCACCCTTTTGGGTGGATTTTACAAAGACAAGTACATATCCCAACACAGTATTGTCTTTGGCAACTATCTCTCCCCATCTGGCAAGTCAGATGCTGACTGATTAAGAGGCTTTTGGGGGTCGTTAATTCTCTGTGTTGTGGCAATTAATTTACAAACTTCTGGATAAAAGTATTATACTCAGTGTTGATGCTGTTTCTATCATCTATTTCCTAGTTCTGGTTTTCAATTTTTGTTTAAATAGTTCAGGGTTAAGTTGTTTCAACTGTATATCTTATTCTCATTATTGTTCTTTATGTTTCTAAAATTAATTTTAATCATAGTTCTGTTGAACTGATTGTTTAAGAGTATACAGACTCAGGTATTATTCCTCCATCAATAACAAATCTTTCCCTATCTATAAAATATAATATTTGTACTTTATGATATTTGGTGCTCACCATATCCAATTTTTTTTTGTCCGGAGTACTTTGGATATATAGAGTCTTTAAGCTTCTATGTAATCTGCTGGGCTTTCTTCTCTTTTCTTTTCTCTTTATCAATCATGCTTGCTAATGAATTTCTCCTCTTCCCTCACCTTTGTGTTGAAGTCACCAAATCTCAAGGTATTATGTTGATTGGTCATAGAGGGTCTTATCATTATTCTTTCTAGAATGTCTTTAATATTTCATCCTTACCACTGATGTTATTGCTTAAAGTACAGCACTGTTGATGGTGATCTTTCCCCAGTGCTTATCATAACTACTATAATATGTAATAACCAAATATCCCATGAAATAGTGTTTCTTGTTACCTCTGGGCATTCAATAAAACCCATTCTGCCTTTCTTGGCTTCTCCAAGTAGCATGTGTGAGCTGTCTTACCATTTACCTGCAACTGCCATCTTTTTTCTTTTTTTCTTTCTTTCTTTTTTTTTTTTGGTGAGGCAATTGGCATTAAGTAACTTGCCCAGGGTTGCACATCTAATTGCCATCTTTTTTCTGATTGCATTTGTAACAAGGATGTAAAAATGGATATGACTCAGCTCCTCCAGTAACATGTCCACTGATTAGTCATTGAACAAGGTTCTCTCTTTGAGAATACCAGCAGTCAAATGAAAGTTTATTGACAAGACTAAATACTGTATGATTCTTATTGCCCTCAGCTTCTTTCCCCACCACTCTGTAAACACCATTGCAGAAACAGAAGGGGACCATACAAGACTGATGAACATTTGCTATTTTAATTTGTTTTATGGGTCACTGTGGCAAAATAAAATAAAATAAAATAAAAGTTATCACTAGGTTGCCAAGAGGGCAGTTTTGTGCATCTCCATAATTAGCTAGCTCAGTCCTCAGGGGGGAAAAAAGACTTGGTCTGTTTTGGGGATCAAAACCTTTCTATCATGGCAGAACAAGCCAGAGCTGACATAGCCTTAAAGAACCCAGAATTACTTCCATATTCTGCTGAGACATTGGAGAAAGCTCAGGGGATAAAAAGACAAAAATGTCCACTCCAGGAGGAAAACACTGTCTTATGTATGAGGAAACTGAGGCTCAGGGATTTGGAGGGACTTTTCTAAGATCATAGGAGCATTTGGAGTCAGGGCAGTCCTTGGTTCAGATCCTGCCTCCTATGCTCATTGTGACTATCTCTCAGAACTTGTAACGTAGGGGGAAATAACATCTGTGGAACCTGCCTCATAGGCTTGGTGTGAGGATAGAATGTGATAATAGAGGAAATTCTGTATATCTCTATGCCCAAAATTAAAACTAACCCTTACTATGATTCATTTCCCTCCTAGAGAATTGCTCAGGATCACAGGTCTTGAGCTGGATGGGACCTCAGAGGCCATCTAGTCTAACCCTCTTGTTTTACAGAGGAGGAAACTGAGGCTCAGAGAGGCTATATAACTTGTCTAGGATGTCAGGAGATGGAATTTGAACCCAGGTCCTCCACATCCAAAGTAAGGGCTCTTTCCACTCTATTAAACTGGCTAAATCAGGCAATAAACAGAGTTTGGCTCACCAGTGTGACTTGGTACACAGAAACAGATAAAACAACTGAACTCTTCAAGCTGTTCATAACTTCATTCACTTGTTCAATAAGCATTTATTACACATCTGCTCTGATTTCATTAATAATTTCAAAGCAGGAAGAAAACCTTGGGAGTCACTGAAGCCAACTCTCCAATTTTGTAAATAAAGAAACTGAGACCAGAGAAGTTAAGTAACTTATTTAAGGTCATGGGGGCAGGAACGATAGAGCTGAGACTTAAACCCCAAGACCTCTGGCTCCTAACCCAAGGTACTTTTCCACTGTACCTACTGCTCCATTGAACATCTACACTAAATCCTCATCAGAGACTGGTGATCACCCTGGGTCTTAGAAGGGCAACGGAGAGAACCCTAAGTTCTTTCAGGTTTGATTGAGCCAGAAAAGCTCCAATTATGGGCACACTATATGGTTTAGGCCCTGCTCAGTGATCAAGTTGGGAAACTCTTCATCTTCAAAAGATTGGCTGAAAGGTGACTATGAAGACCAACTGTGGAGGAGTGGAAGGGTAGAGGGGGCTGTGATGTGCTTTGGTGGAGAGAATAACTTCGTTGATTAGATCATGAATGTCTGAAGTTTGGATGTATGGCAGAATTACCTGAAAATATAATTGGATGAGACTGCTTACACCCCTTGATGAGAAATGATGAGAATTTACTAGGTGACAAGCATAGCAGGTTGTTTTACTCCGGGATATCTGGGTGGAATGATTCATTCACTTACTCATTATGCAGTGTGTTTAGTTAGGCCCTGGAGAGATAGAAGCACAAATAAGAAATAAGATCTTTATCCTTAAGGAGGCTAAATATTGCCAGGAGTTAAATAATACTCTCAAAATTTCCTAAATGTTATAGCACAAATAGCATTCATTTTGCCTACTCCACCCTCCCCGATTCTCATTCAAATGCTAAGTCTCCGGTAGGGAAGCTTCAAATCCACAGGAGTTGAAATCCAGCCTCAAACACCTACTAGCTGGGTCACCTTGGGCAAATCACTTAATCTATGTTTGCCTGAGTTTCTTTAACCATAAAATGGGAATAATAATACCACTTGCCTTTCTGGGTCAAATGAGATATTTGTAAAGTGCTTGACACAGTGCCTGGCACATAGTTGGCACTATATAAATGCTAGCTATTATTATTATTAGTTATTACTATTATGAGATGCAAAAACATTTAGATGTGGTCCCTGCCCTCAGGAAGCTTACAATCACAGAATCACTGAATTTAACCTCAGACTACTAATAATTAGGATTTCTATAATGCCTACTACATGCTAAGCACTTTACAAATAATATTTCATTTACTCTTCGCAACAACCCAAATAAGTAGGTGACTATAATATGCCTATTTTCCAGTGGCTTCAGAGGGCCCATACTTCACCAAGAATCCCCACCACAACACTTCTGTCACAAGAAGGAAACTGTCCTGGCTTGCCAATCTCTAAGAAGGGACAATCCCCTATGTCTTCAAATAATCAGTTTCCCCTTTAGGTGGTTCTAATTCTCGGTCCCTTGTCCCCTCACATCAAGACCAAACTTGCCTCTTGAAACTAAAACCAAGTGCTCCCAGTTGTGTCCTTTGGGGTCAGGCAGAACAAGTTAAGATCTTCCATCAAAGATAGCCCTTCAAATAGCTGGGGCGTTTCCCGCTATCACACCCTTCCTAAATATCGTACACTTGCTCGAGTATCATCAGTTTCTTCATAACCACCAAGCTGTTTGCCCTCTTCTGGACACACAAGATATACATGCATGAAAAATTAAATGTGAATAAAATACTGAATGAACACTGCGAGACAGTAATTGAGGAGATGTTACAAGGCAACGGAGCACTCCCTGGCAAATGCACCGGGCAGAATATAATTAGAGTTATGGAATAACGAATGAGCTGAAGGGTTGGGAGGGTTGTAGACAGACACTGGGGTTCCTGGGGTTTCTGTCCTATTAATGACATCTGGCTTGCATGTCCATAAATTAGGATATGAATGAGCCAGAAGTGAGAGAGGTAAACCATAGAACAGGCTGTGGGGAGATGCAGCTGTGTGGTAATACGAACAGTATCACTTAAAGTCAGAAGACCCAGAGTTCAAGGTCACCACACACCAGCTGTATGACCCTGGGCAAGTGAGTTAATTCATCCAAGTGAGTTTCTTTATCTGTAACTGGGGATAGGAATACACTTTCCAGCCTCTCAGTTGTTAGAAGCATCTTTATTCTGGTAGCACTTTGTGACTTTGGTGTCTGAGGGTCTGGGTTCAAATCTCAACTTTGTTGCTTATTACCTGTGCGACCTTGATCAAGTCACATCTCCTCTTTCTGGGGGACTTCTCCACTATTCAGTGCGCTAACCAAAGTGTGCTATTCTCTATCCTCCCCACACCCTAACTCTCATGTTTCATTCTGCCATTTCCTCCTACCTTTGCTTAGATCTCTACTGGATCCTATCATCTGTTTCCTGATGGAACCCTAGATGGAGGTGAGAACCATAGCGGAGCAGGATCTGTGGTAGAATTTGAACCCAACTACTACTCCAGAAAAGGGAATGATTAAAAGTTCCAATGAAGACCGAAGTCAGAAACAAGGAGTAACATACCAATACCAAGAAACATAGATGCATTTTAAACTCCAAAGTCCCAAAGGCAAGAGATATTGTCAAAGACAGGAGCAAAGTCAAAAACAGAGACTCACACAACAAGATCCGAGGGGGATGGGGGATTGGGTTCTGAGGAGAGTCAGTCTGGGTTTCAGGTTACAAGAATCTGGTTCTGAGAGGCATATGAAGTCATGAGCTAGACAAAGCTGGACAAAAAAAATGGAATTTTAATTTGTTACACTCAAAGGCACATGAAAGTTTTAAGTCCTGCCAATGGATAGTTTCCCCAATTTCCAACTCTCCCAAACTCCATCAGGTAAAGGATTCAACTATGTAGTCAACTCCATTAAAATTCTTTTAAAAATGTTTATTGATATAATGTGGTTTTCACCACTTTCATTCCCCAATAAATCCCTCCTCCTTCCCCCACCAAAGAGAAGTATATCATAAAATGAGGGAAAAAAAATAATAAAGGGAAAAAACTCACCAAAACAACTACCAAGTTCAGCAGCAAATGCAGTGTTCCATAGCCGCAAAGATGGGGGAGAAGTATATTTTATCTCCCTTGTTTTTTGTTTGTTTATTCCCACCACCCCCCACTCACACACTTTACATTGGTGCAATCCTTGTGTATAATGTTTTCCTACTCCTGGTTACTTCACTTTGCATCAGTTCATATTAGTCTTAACATGACTCTATATTTGTCATATTTACAATAATATTTACAAATAATTTCTTTATGCCCAAAGTGCTTAGCTCAATGCCTGGATTATAAGCACTTCATCAATGCTTGTTGGCTGACTGAATAATATTCCATTATATTTAGAAGCCATAGTTTGTCCAGTCATTCCCTAATCCATAGTCATGGATCCCATTCTTTGCTGTTGGAAGTGGCTAGCCCAAAGTGTAGCACATAGATGCTAGCTGATTGGATGCCGCTATAAATATTTTGCTGTTTATGGGACCTTTTTTGTATCTTTGCCCTCATATGTTGAGTTAAAGGACATCTTAATCAGTTTCTTAGTGTAGTTCCAAATTGCTTTCTAGAATGGCTGGACCAATTCACAGCTCCACCAACAGTGTACAGGCATAACTCATTTTATTGTGCTTTGCAGATATTATGATTTTTGCAATTTGAAGGTTTGTGGCAACCCTGTATCAAGTAAGTGTATCAGCACCATTTTCCCAACAGCAGGTACTCATCTTGTGTCTCTGTGTCACATCTTGGTAATTCTTTCAATATTTCAAACTTTTTTCATTATTATTATATGAGATGGTGATCAGTGATCAGTGATCTTTGGTGTTACTATTTTAATTGTTTTGGGACACCATGAATCATGCCCATATAAGATGAAAAACTTAATCAATAAATGTTGTATGTGCTCTGACTAGCCCACCAAATGGTCATTCTATTTGTCTCCCTCTCCTCAGGCCTCCCTATTCCTTGAGACATCACAATAATGATACTAAGCCAATTAATAACCTTATAATAGCCTCTTGTGCTCAAGTGAAAGGAAGAGTCAATTGTGGCAAACTTCATTGTTTTCTTATTTTAAGACAATGCCACAACCATGCCAACTTTCACTTACCACCACTTTGATCATTCAGCAGCTATCATGTCAAGACAAGACCCTCTACCAACAAAACGACTATTATTATCTGCAGCCTCAGATTATGGCTAGCACTTTTTTTTAGCAATAAAGTATCTTTTAAGTAAGGTTTTTTTTAGATATAATACTATTGCACACTTAATAGATTACAGTATAATCTAAATATATCTTTTATATGCACTGGGAAATAAAGAAATCATATGACTCACTTTATTGTAATATTTGCTTTATTGCAGTGGTCTGGAACTGAACCTGCAATATCTTCAAGGTATGACTGTATTAATTTGCCTTTCTACAGTTCCTCTAAACTGCCTATTCTCATCTTTATTCATTTTGACAATTATCAGAGCATGAGATGAAAGTATCTTGTTACATAGACCTTTATCAAGGATATTTGATATGAAATTTCCCCTCCTTCCTAACAACTATTTTATTTTTTATTTTGTTAAGATCTTGTTAATTTTTAATTTTTTTAAATTTTGAACTTAAACACAAAATGGGTGGAAATCAAAGGAATGTCCGTCAATTGGGGAATGGCTAAACAAGCTGTGGTATCTGATGGTGATGGAATATTATTGTGCTATAAGAAATGACAAGCAGGATGATTTCAGAAAGGCCTGCAAAGACTTATATGAACTGTTGTATAGTGAAGTGAGCAGAACCAGGACACCATTGTGCACAGCGATAGCCATATTTTTTGATGAAAACTGTGAATGACTTGGCTGTTCTCAGTAATACAATAATCCAAGACAATCCCAAAGGACTAATGATGAAACATACTATCCAATTCCAAAGAAAGAAATGATATTGATTGAACACAGACAGAAGAATGCTGTTTTTCACTTTCTTTTATTCAAGTTGTCTTGTACAAAATGACCAATATGGTAATGTTTCTTTTTAATTTTTGTTTGTTTTAGAAAACCATTATCAATTTTATTTTCAGTAACTTTTTCCCATGTAAACATTTTATTATTTTCTAGTTACATTTAGAGATAATTTTCAACATTTGTTTTTTATAAGATTTCTAGTTTCAAATTTTTCTCCATTCCTCCCCTCTCTCCCACCTCCCAAAGACAGCAAGTAATCTGATATAGGTTATATATGTACAATAACATTAATCATATTTTCTGCATTAGTCATGTTATAAGAGAAGAATCAGAGCAAAAAGGAAATACCTCAAAAAAGAAAAACAACAGCACCAAAAACAAGAGAAATAGTATGGTTTGATCTGCATCCAGATTCAACAATTCTTTTTTTTCTGGATTTGGAGAGCATTTTCTATCATGAGACCTTTGTAACTATCTTGGACCATTGTATTGCTGAGAAGAATCAAGTCTATCACAGTTGATCAACACTCAATGTTGGTGATACTGTGTACAATGTTCTCCTGTTCTGCTCATCATCAGTTCATGCAAGCCCTTCCAGGTTTCTCTGAAATCTGCCTGCTCATCATTTCTTACAGCACAACAGTATTCCATTACATTCATATACCACAACTTGTTCAGCCATTCCCCAATTGATGGGCAGCCCCTCAATTTCCATTTCCTTGACACCACAAAAAGAGCAGCTATAAATATTTTTGTAGATGTGGGTCCTTTTCCCTTTTTTATGATCTCTTTGGGAAAAAGTCCTAGTAGTGGTATTGCTGGGTCAAAGGGTATACAAAGCTTTATAGCCCTTTGGGCATAGTTCCAAACTGCTCTCCAGAATGGTTGGATCAGTTCACAGCTTAGCCAACAATGCATTAGTGTTCCAATTTTTCTACAGCTTCTCCAACATTTATTATTTTCCTTTATTATCATATTAACCAATCTGACAGGTCTCAGGTGGTACCTCAGAGTTGTTTTAATTTGCATCTCTCTAATCAATAGTGATTTAGAGCATTTTTTCATATGGCAATAGATAGCTTTGATTTCTTCATCAGAAAACTGCCTGTTCACATCCTTTGACCTATGGCAATGTTTTACATAGAAGATGTACGATTTACATCTGATTGCTTACCACTGTATGGGCCAAATTTAATGTGAGGAGAGTTAATTGGGTGGCTTGCCATAATATTGGGGTTCAGAAAATAATGAGGGACCTCTAGGTCCAAAGTTTCCTCCCTTCCAAAATGCCTTTTTAGTTATTTCTCCAAGGCCAATAAGAAAGGAAATTAAAAGCTTCTTTTCCACAAAAAAAATCAGGTTTTATTAATGGGAATAAAATATATAACAAAGATGAAGTTAATAAAGCCAGTGACAAGGGAATAGGGGAAGAGAAAAATGGATAAGCTCCCTCACTCTAGCAAAGACTGACTCAATACCCAAACTTGCTTTCAGCTCAGCTAATTCAAAGAGCTGGCTTCATTTCTATTAACTCACCACCTGGAGTCCATAGTTTCTATGGGAGACAGCTGTGCAGCCCCTCTCCAGTCTGCTCTCAGAAGCTCACCAACAGGAAAAGGCCAGCTCCCAGCCTCAGCGTTCTCTTTTCTACCTTTTCTCTCCCTCCCCCAAAAGGGAGGTCCTTCAAGCTGGATGGCTGAGAGAGTGGTCCTCCTTCTGCCTTTAGCAATATAAGGCACTCAAGGCAAGCCAAGTGTGGCCTATATCTAATCATCCCAAGTAGGTACTTAGTTGGTTTCTGAAACAATACTAAATCAGGTGGGACCCTTGGGCATCTGCCAAATTCCATTATTTTATCACACCGCCTCAAGAAAGTGGGATGGGGGAGATTGAAAGGAGGGAAGGAGGGATAAAATTTGGAACTCAAAACTATAAATAAAAATGTTAATTATTAAAAAATAAAATGTAGGTAAATATATGAAACCTGTCAATAAAGTCAACGAGATTAGTCATATTTGACCCATTCTTTAAAAAAATACAAAATGAGAAAAGAAAAAATGTTTCCATGTACACAGCAGAACATAGAAGAGGATTCAACATAAAACTGTAAATTTCCATTTCAAGAAAACCTATATGATAAAGCCCATACGTTGTTTTCAAATCTGCCCAGATTTTCCTTGCTTTCCTGTTTGTTTTCTTTTGTTCTCTTTTGTTCTTGTGTTCTTCACTGTGCACCCTAAAGAAGGCTGCAATTAAATGTGGATATAAATATAAACATATGTATGCATTGCATAGATACCTATACACATACACACATATGCAAGACTGCACTATGTTTATTTCCACTCATAATCTGTGTTTCTGAAGGTGGATAGCATCTTCCTTCACAAGTCCAAGTCTTTCCATACCTTTCCAAGTCAAGGAGCTCATCATCTCCTACACCACAGCAACTTTCCAACCTAATCACATCACAAGAGGTTGTTTATGAAAGATTTCCCCCCAATTTTCTACATTCCTTCTATTCTTGGCTACATAGGATTTTTTTTTTAATACACATCAACTAATTTCTTATCTCCATTGAATTTATTGTTCATGCAAAAACTTTACAATTTCCTGTAATCAAAATTTATTTATTTTACTTTTATGATTATCTGTGTATCTTCTCTTCCTTTATAAGCATGAAAAGTTTCTGATCTGGTTTTCTTCTTTTTTTTAGTAGTGTGACTTTAAATTTTGGTCATATTTCCATTTGAGTTTTGTAATGTATAGTGTAAGACACTGGTCAAAACTAATTTCTACTTGCCAGATTTCCAAACAGCTCTTTTTTTTGTTGTTTTGTTTTGGTGTTGTTGTTGTTGTTGTTGTTTTTTTGTGGGGCAATGAGGGTTAAATCACTTGCCCAATGTCACACAGCTAGTAAATGTCAAGTGTCTGAGGCCGGATTTGAACTCAGGTCCTCCTGAATCCAGGACCAGTGCTGTATCCACTGTGCCACCTAGCTGCCCCCTAACAGCTCTTGTCAAATAAGGAACTCTCCAAGTTACTTATGTTCTTTGGTTTATCACAGTCTGGGTTATTGACTTCAATTGTCTCTTATTCTTTTCCATCTAGGTTATTCCACTGATCTATTTTTCTATTTTTTTAAACTAGTGCCAAATAGTTTGTATGATCCCTCTTTTTATACCAATAGACATTATTATTTTTTTCAAAAATGCATAAAAAGATTGTCTATATCCCATGAACCTTCATCAGGTATGAACTCTTTAATTGAGCTAAGAGGGTAATAATGAGATTGACTAACAAAACAAGCTAATCATAGCCCAAGGGCTTTAAGTAATAGGAAAAAATATCTTTCTGTAGATCTATCCATTTACCTATTATCCTTTCATTCATCTATCTATCCATCTTTCCATCATATCCATCTCTCTCTCTCTCTCTCTCTCTCTCTCTCTCTCTCTCTGTGTGTGTGTGTGTGTGTGTGTGTGTGTATCCACATATAATGTGTGGTATAGTAGATAGAATGCTGGACTTGGAGTCAGAAGAACTTGGGTTTGAATTCTGCAACATATACTTACTAGCTCTGTAGTCCTTGGCACAACACTCAACTGCTCTTAGTTTTAATTTTCTCGTCTGTAAAATGGGAATAAGCACAGCTGTAACAGGGCTGCGGTGAGGATCCAATGAGATACTATATGCAAACCTTCAAGCACCATACAGCAGGTTCTCATGATGCACACATATCCCATAGTGCTCTGCTCTTACATGGAACAGGTCCAGTCTTGAGGGCAGCCCCCTCAATCATATCTCTTTGCTTTATTTTGTTCCCTCTCAAAGTTGCCTCTGGGGAATCTCAAAATAACATTCAGATCTTTACATATGTGGATAAAAGGCTTCCCAGCTTATGAAAACACTTGAGATAATAATGCACATAATCAGTAGCCTATAAAAAATGGATAGACTTCTCCTACATCTCTAGTGAATCCCACCTTCTCCTCAAAGTCCCTGAATCATAGCACTACCCTGGGATTTAGACTCACTCAAGAAAGGAAAAGCTAGAGATATAACCTCTGATATGAAAGTAAATCCCAATTTCAACCAAGGGGGCAAGGTGGTCTTTTATTTTTTTTACCCAGAAATCCTGATTGACTCTTGGTTCTATTGTCTTTGCCCTGCTCTGTCCCAAGAGCTTCCTCTTCTCCCCCTTCCCCATCTCATATCACTCAGATACTTTCTCCTTCTAACTCATCCTTCAACCCATATCACATGAAGAAGAGGACCTTCTCATTCTCAAAGTTCACCTGTCTCCAGGCTTCCTTGACCCCATTCCATCTTATCTTCTCCAGCCAATTGTCCCCCAATCCTGTCTTGGTAGCAGTTGACACCATGATCACCCTCTTCTTCTTGAGACTCTTCTCTGGGTTTCTTGACATTGTTCTCTCTTGATTCTCCTCCTGCCTGTCTGACTGATGACTCCTCCTCAGTCCGGTTTGCTGGGTTTTCATGCAGATCATGCTCACTCACCATAGGTATCCCCAAGGCTCTGTCCTGGGCTCTCTTTCTTGTTCCTTTATATGCTATTGTTTGGTGATTGCATCTAATCCCATATATTCAATGGTCATTTCTATGGGTATGATCCTCAAATCTACCTATGCAGCCTACAGCTTCACACCTGCAACTGCTATTGGACATCTTGAACTGGATACCCCAAAGATATCTCAAATTCATGATTTACAAAACTGAACTCATTTCCCTTGTCCCTAAACCCTTCCCTTTTCCATACTTCCCTAATATAGTACAATACACTAACATTCTCTTAGGCACTCAGACCCTGAAACCTAAATGTCATAGTTGACTCATTCTTCTCATCTCACAAATCCATTGCCAAGTTCTGCCATTTTTTATCTTCATAACATCTCTTACTGGCATTCCCCTCTCTCCTCTGACACAGTCACTGCCCTGGGACAGACCCTCATAACTTCACATATTATTGAGCTAGCCTTCTGATTGGTCTCCCTGGGACCTCTGGCCCCTCCAGTCCATCTCCCACTCACCTGCCAAAGGGCAGCTCTGATCCTCATAAAGCACACAGCTGATCATGTCACTCTCCCACTCAGCCAAATCCTCCAGGATCAGATAAAGAATCTTTAATTTGTCTCTTAAACCCCTCCCAACCTGGCATCTTCCTACCTTTCCAGGCTTCTGATTCTTTCCTGCCCAGCTTTTTCTCCTACAAAACAGTTGATCTCTCAGATCTATACCTTCTCACTGGCTCCTCCCCATGCCTGGAACACCCTCCCTCCTCCTTCCCACCTCCTCATTTCCTTGGCTCCTTTCAAGGCTCAGTTCAAAGGCTACCTTCTACAAGACCTCCCCCCAACCCTCATAACACCACTGTTAGGTTAGTGCATTCCCTCTGAGATGACTTCCAATTTACCTTATGTAGCACTTGTGTGTCCATGGTTGTTTGTCTCCCAAATAAGAAGGGGGGCTCCATGAGGGCAGGAACTGTGTTTTCATCTGTTTGGGCATCCCCCATGCTCAGAATGCTGTGTGGCATATTCGCCCTTAATAAGTAAATGCTTCCTAACTTGACCCACCCCTTTCAGTATTGCTCCAGAAAAAGGTCAGCAAGGCTTTTCTGTGTCACTGATTCACTTTCTTTTTTCCCATATAAATATTTTATTATTTTCCAGTTACATCTAGAGATAATTTTCAACATTTGTTTTTATAAGATTTCTAGTTTCAAATTTTTCTCCCTCCCTCTCCCCTCCCCAAGACACCAAGTAATCAGATTATAGGTTATATATATACAATCACATTAATCATATTTTCTGCATTAGTCATGTTATGAGAGAAGAATCATAGCAAAATGGAAAAACCTCAAAAAAGAAAAACAACAACAACAAAAAACAATAGAAATTGTATGGTTCAATCTGTATCCATATTCCACAATTGTTTTTTTTTCTGGATTTGGAGAACATTTTCCATCATGATTCATATGAAACTAAACTGATTCACTTTCTCAGCAATCCCAAGACAGCTGGGTGGGTCTGCTTTACTATATTCTGCAATCAGAAATTCATCCTCAATCCAACCACAATAGCTCAAGACAATGAGAGTTCCAAACCAAGGATCAGTAAATTGTTTATGAAGTTGATCAAGGAATCCCTCTGAACAACCTCCTACATATACACACACTCCAAATGCATGCATATGATGTACACCGGAATATATTTGTATGTGTATGTGCATTTATGCAGTTAGGTGGCACAGTGGATAGAGTACCAGACCTGGGGTCTTCGGAAGACATACATTCAAATATGGCCTCAGATACTTACTAGCTGTGTGACCCTGTACTCATCACTTAACCCTGTTTGCCTTTGTTTCCTCATCTGTAAAATGAGCTGGAGAAGGAAATGGCAAACACTGCAATATCTTTGCCAAGAGAACCCACACAGGGTCAAGAAAAGTCAGACAGGACTGAACAAAAACATTTATGAATCTATCTACTTCCCCACTTATTTGCTTATCTGTGTATGGACTTTATTTTTTTAATTATAAAAGCATTTTATTATTTTCCAGTTACGTGTAAAGATAGTTTTCAACATTTGTTTTTATAAGATTTCTAGTTTCAAATTTTTTTTCCCTCCCTTCCCTCCCTCCCACCTCCCCAAGATAGCACGTAATCTGATATAGGTTATATATGTACGATAACATTAAACATATTTCATGTTATAAGAGAAGAATCAGAGCAAAAAAGAAAAACAGCAGCACCAAAAACAAGAGAAATAGTATGGTTCAATCTGCATCCATGTTCCACAGTTGTTTTTTCTTTCTGGATTTGGAGAGCATTTTCCATCATGAATCTTTTGGAACTATCTTGGAGCATTGTATTGCTGAGAAGAATTAAGTCTATTACAGTTGATCAACACATAATGTTGATGATACTGTGTACAATGTTCTCCTGGTTCTGCTCATTTTACTCATCATCAGTTCATGTAAGTCCTTCCAGGTTTCTCTGAAATCTATCTGCTCATCATTTCTTACAGAACAATAGAAATCTATTACATTCATATACCACAACTTGTTCAGCCATTCCCCAGTTGATGGGCAACCCCTCAATTTCTAATTCCTTGCCACCACAAAAAGAGTAGCTATAAATATTTTTGTAGATGTGGGTCCTTTTCCCTTTTTTATGATCTCTTTGGGGAAAAGACCCAATAGTGGCATCAATGAGTCAAAGGGTAGGCACAGCTTTATAGCCCTTTGGGCATAGTTCCAAACTGCTCTCCAGAATGGTTGGATCAGTTCACAGTTCAGTCAACAATGCATTAGTGTTCCAATTTTTCCACAGCTTCTCCAACATTTATTATTTTCCTTTTTTGTCATATTAGCCAATCTGACAGGTGTCAGGTGGTACCTCAGAGTTGTTTTAATTTGCATCTCTCTAATAATAGTGATTTAGAGCATTTTTTTTATATGGCAATAGATACCTTTTATTTCTTCATCAGAAAACTGCCTGTTCATATCCTTTGACCATTCTCAATTGGGGAATGGCTTGGATTCTTATAAATTTGATTTAGTTCACAATATATTTTAGAAATGAGGCCTTTATCAGAAATACTGGCTATAAAAATTGTTTCCCAGTTTTCTGCATTCCTTCTAATTTTGGCTGCATTGTTTCTGTTTAAACAAAACCTTTTAAATTTAATGTAATCAAAATCATTCATTTTCATTTCATAATATTCTCTATCTCTTGTTTGGTCATAAACTGTTCTCCTTTCCAAAGATCTGAAAGGTAAACTATTCCTTCCTCTCCTAATTTACCTATGGTATCACCTTTTATGCCTAAATCATGTACCCATTTTGACCTTATTTTAGTATAAGGTGTAAGATGTTGGCCTATGCCTAGTTTCTGCCATACTATCTTCCAGTTTTCCCAGCAGTTTTTGTCAAATACTGAGTTCCTATCCCCAAAGCTGGAGTCTTTGGGTGTAACAAACAGTACATTACTAAACTCATTTACTATTGTGTTTCCTGTGCCTAGCCTATTCCATTGATCCTCCACTCTATTTCTTAGCCAGTACCAAATAGTTTTGATGACTGCCACTTTATATTAGAGCTCCAGATTTGGTACAGTTAACCCACCTTCCTGTGCATTTTTTTTTCATTAATTCTCTTGATATTCTTGACCTTTTGTTTCTCCAGATGAATTTTGTTATTATTTTTTCTAGCTGTATAAAATAATTTTTAGGTAGTCTGATTGGTATGGCACTGAATAGGTAAATTAATTTAGGTAGAAGTGTCATTTTTATTATATTAGCTCCGCCTATCCAGGAGCAATTGATATTTTTCCAATTATTTAGATCTGATTTGATTTGTGTGAAAAGTTTTTTATAATTATGTTCATAGAGTTCCTGGGTTTGTCTTGGCAAGTAGACTCCCAAGTATTTTATGTTGTCTACTGTTACCTTAAGTTAAATTTCTCTTTCTATCTCTTGTTGCTGGACTGTGTTGGTCATGTATAGTAATATTGATGATTTGTGTGGATTTATTTTATATCCTGCTACTTTGCTAAAGGTGTTAATTGTTTCATGTAATTTTTCATTGATTCTCTGGGATTCTCTAACTATACCATCATATCATCTGCAAAGAGTGATAGTTTTGCTTCCTCCTTGACTATTCTAATTCCTTTAATTCCTTTTTCTTCTCTGACTGCTAAAGCTAACATTTCTAGTACAATATTAAAAAATAGAGGTAATAATGGACATCCCTGTGTAACAATTGGAATGATGCCCCCTGCTGGAGAGTTACTGTAGGAAAGCTCCACCATGAGGAGAAAGCTTCTGAGGGCAAGCCATGTGGTCAGTTCCTTGGCATCAGGAAGTGACATTTGCTCATGGGTACTGTCTATCAAAGCTACCAGCCAATTAGCTTGAAGCTGTGTGTGCATGTGGATGGGATGTTCCTGGTTTCACAGGAGGCTTGTGGGACAAAGAAGGGTTGAGGCTCGTGCTTTTTTTTTCATCAGGACTCTCATGGAGAGTGGAGCTAAGAATGCAGGCTCCCTGAGATATATAGATGTAGGTATCTAGGCCTCTTTTTCTCTCTTCACCAAATTCTTATTCTCCTTAATAAATGCTTAAAAGTCCAAACTCTTGCTAAAGCTTATAATTTATTGGTGACCACTCATTAGATATTTTAGACAGACTAGCTAGAATTTTAGCCCCTTATACCTGTTTCACCCCTGATCTTATTGGGAAGGCCTTTAATTTATCTCTATTATATATAATGCTTACTGATGGTTTTAGGTAGATATTGCTTATTATTTTAAGGAAGGCTCCACCTATTCCTAAGCTCTCTAGTGTTTTTATTAGGAATGGGTGCTGTATTTTTTCAAAAGTTTTCTCTGCATCTATTGAGATAATCATATGATTTTGGTTAGTTTTCTTATTGATATGGTTGATTATGTTAATAGTTTTCCTAATGTTGAACCAGCCCTGCATTCCTGGTATAAATCCCACCTGGTCATAATGTATTATCCTCTTGATCACTTGCTGTAATCTCTGCGCTAATATCTGGTTTAAGATTTTTGCATCAATATTCATTAGGGAAATTGGTGTATAATTTTCTTTCTCTGTTTTTGCTCTGCCTGGTTTTGGTATCATCACCATATTTGTGTCATAAAATGAATTTGGTAGAACTCCTTCTTCACCTATTTTTCCAAATAATTTGTATAATATTGGAATTAATTGTTTTTTAAATGTTTGGTAGAATTTACTTGTAAATCCATCCGGCCTTAGAGATTTTTTCTTAGGGAGTTCACTAATGGCTTGTTCAATTTTTTTCTAATATGGGTTTATTTCAGGATTTTATTTCCTCTTCAGTTAACCTGGGCAGTTTGTATTTTTATAAATATTTATCCATTTAATTTAGATTGTCAAATTTATTGGCATACAGTTGTGTATGGGCTTTTAAATGATTTTCCTCTTTTTCTTTCTTAAATTCTTATTTTTATATTTGTCAGTGAACTTATCCACAGGAATTTATCCAGCTCACTGAATCAAAACATAAAGTGGGGCATAAGAATGAATTTAATTTCCAATTAAGAACCATTGGGTTGACCAAAAGCTTATGAGCATCATGCCAAGAAATGCCTCGGGGACAAAGAATGGATCCTCAAAGCACAATGAAATTCCTTCCTAGGCCAATGCCTCAGTGGGCCTCACAGGATCAGGTTCCTCTCAGGAATATTATGAATGACATTTCCTTGTGACTGGCAGGCAAAGCCAGATGAGGGGAGAAAGTGGATTCTTTTCTGCCACTGAAAATCAGTTCATACCACTTTGCTCTATGAGATCTTTGGTAGAAATCCCTTCTAGTCAGGTCAATGCCTTTTCCTGGGGTGGAGGGGAAAAGAAGTCACAAAATAATAACAACAATAACAGCAACAATAATAACAGCAACCACAAAAGTGTGCATTTCTACAGCTTTTTAAAGCTGCAAAACACATCCATATAGATGACATAATTTACTCCGTGTTATAACAATGTGAGGTGTCCTGATGATCATCTCATTTAAAGATGAGGCAGTTGAGGTCCACAAAGTCTGAAGGACTGATTGCAAACCACACCCTTAACAAAGGACAGTGTCAGAAGCAGAAACCAGATCTTTTTGACTCAATATACTTTATATTATGCTACAACATTGGAGAAATATATCTTTAGTTAAATCCAAAGCTCACATCACGATGCAGGGGATAAAAATCCTTATGTCCCTTGGTGCTTGTATCAAGAAGAGCTTGATAATCTCCTCTGCCCACCCCCTTCCTTTTCTAGAAGTTTTAGGAAGCAGTCTTTGGTCATTTGAATAATCCTGACCCACATGCACTGGGAGAAGATGATGGGTATAGGAACATCTGGAGAGTGTGTGGTTCCCAATCCAGTCCCTTGAACCCAATGGGAATTCTTCAGGCAAGCAGGAGTCACATAACCAGAACTCTTGGAAAGAGAGGATGTGTATATATTAATGTCACTAAGGAAACAGTGGTCTGAGCAGGTGAGGCTGAAGACTAATTCTCACTCATGAGGCACAGGAGGAAAAGATTCCCCTAGACCCCAGGAGACCTCTCATATGAGGCACCATTGGGCCTATATACAACAGAAGACTTAAGAATAATGGAGTTGTAAGCATACTTCATATTTTCCCCATCCCAGCAAACCCCCTGAAAAATGGGAAGAGCTCCATCTGTTGGAAAGTATTGGCGAAATTTAGAAGACAATGAACAGATCCCAAGTAACAAAATGGCCCCCTGGTTAGGCACCAGGAAGGTTTTAGAATAAGAGCTGGGAGCAGCTATGGGACACAGAGGCCAGACTAGTCTGCTGAGAGTGGCAATAAACAGTAAGCAGTATTGAAAATCAATGTGTGGTCATGCTCCCCCACCCCTGTCCTGAAATCTCCAGTGGCTTTTGCCTATTGAAAAACTACAGATTCCTCTGATTGCCTCTTCATGCCCTTCATAGCCTGTCTCCAGATAACTTATTCCCCTTCTCTCTCTTTCTCTCTCTCTCTCTCTCTCTCTCTCTCTCTCTCTCTCTCTCTCTCTCTCTCTCTCTCTCTCTCTCTCACGCACACACACACACACACACACACACACACACACACTTCCAAAAGAAAATGGCCCACTTGTGTCTTACACACAACAATCTGTCTTCCCTCCATGACCTTGTACAGTCTTTCCCTTACGCCGGGTATGTGCTTCTTTTTTGTCTTCATCACTGAGAATTTCTAGCTTATGTCAAAGCTGAATTAAGTTCCTCCTCCTTCTCCTCCTCCTCCTCCTCCTCCTCCTCCTCCTCCTCCATAGGGCCTTTTTAAACCCCACCAACTCATTGTACACCTGCTGAAATTCTGCTGCATTTATTATCTATATTTCACATGGTGGAGGAGGGGAGTGACCAGGCTACTTCTGATCAATTGATTTTCCATCCTCCACACCCTGCCCAGTTGACGAAATGACACAATATAAGGGACAGGTAACAGAGGTTTTAAGGTCTTAAATGAAACGTAAAGTACTTATATTTTACTTATCCTTTTATGGAATGTGAATAAATTCTTCAAACAAATTTGGTGGAATTAGAGGGCAGCTTGTCATTGCCTGGCTGGCATCTCAGTCGTGGTCCATCCTCTCAGCCTTTTAAAAAACAAGACATGCCTTCTAGGCTTGAGTTAAGGAAGTGTCACAGATGTGGCTAGCAGACTATCTCATTTTTTCCTCAAAACAATTCTGGAGCTCTTATTCCCACACCCACTCAGCCTCAGATCTAGCATGAAACTTGAAATACAGAGGGTCAAATGTCTATCATCTCCACAAGCCTCAATCTATCTCATTAGAATTTTCACTCATTGCCCTCTGTTTTTTCTGCAGCCAAACAGAGCAAGTCTAATGTCTTCTTCATGTGACAAGCCTTCAAGTACTTGCAAACGCTTATCCTTTTCCAGGTTAAACACACCCAGATCCTTCAAGTCATTCATATATCACATGGATTTGAGACCCTTCTCCCTCCTTGCTGCTCCCTCAGGTTAACAATGCCCTTCTTTGGTGGCCAGGCCTGAACACAGTATTCCTGATAGGGTCTGATGAGGGCACAGGATTGTGGAATCACCACCTTTGTATTCCTGGAAGTTTGTTGTTGAGTCGTTGCAGTCGTGTCTAACTTTTTGTGATCCTCTTTGGAGTCTTCTTGGCTAAGCTACTAGAATAGTTTGCCATTTCCTTCTCCAGCTCATTTTACAGACGAGGTGATTGAGGCAAACAGGCTTAAGTGACTTGCCCAGGGTCACAGAGCTAGGAGGTGTGTGAGCTCAGATTTGAACTCATGAAGAAGAGTCTTCCTGACTCCAAGCCCAGTGTTCTATCCACTGCACCACCTTGATGCCCCTATTTTTGGAAATTATGTCCCTCTTAATGCAGCCCAAGATCTTATCAGCTTTTGACTGCAAACTCATATCTTGCTGTTGTTACTATCAAAATTAGCACAACTCACTCCATTTTGCTTCTACCCATCATTTTGTGAAGTTAAGTTTTAGCTCCTTGTTTGTCACCTGATTTTAAGTTATGAGATTATTCTCCCCTCCCAAAGGTCACCCCACCTAAGGAATGTCACCAAATGATCCCTTTTTCTTCTCCTCTCAGTAACTCCTTAGCCCACCTCCACCAATGAGAAACCAGATGTTTCAATCGCTATAATCCTGTATTTCCTGTTTTCCACTCCTTCCAAACTATCTATTAACTGTGAGAAAACAAGCTTCTGGATCCTTGGTTAACTGAGAGACTTGGACCCAGTTTGTTTTGCAACTGCATGAATTGCTAAATAAATCATTTGTTTAGATGAAATTCTGTTTCCTTCCCCTCCCACCCAACTGTAACACTGGCCACTAAAACCCTCAGATCATTTTCAAAACAATTACTTTCTAATCATGCTTCACTAGTCTTTACTGGTAAAGCTTATTTTTTGGTACTCAAGTAAAAGACTTTTACATTTATTTATCCCTATTTAATTCCATCTTATTAAATTTAGCCAAATGCTCTGATCTTTCAAGACCTTTTTGGATCTTGATGCTGTCACCCAAGATGTTAGCTCTCTCTCTTTCCCATCCACAAATTTGATAAAAATACCATCTACTTCTTTATCCAAATCATTGATAAAAACATCAGATAGCACAAAACTGGGTACCCTCTCAGTATTATCAAGATTAAAAACTTCACTATAAACTGAGAGGAAATTAAAGATTTATCAGAAACCATTATACAGTTAGTTGTATGTCAGCAGAACTGACAAACAAAGAGCAATAAAAAAATTAGCTTAAAGCAAAATAAAATAATAATAATAACTAGCACTTAAATAATGCTTTAAAGTGTGCAAAGTGCCTTCCATAGGTTAGATCATTTGGTCTGCACAACAATCCTAGGATGTAGGTGCTGTAATTATTTCTGCTTTCACAGATAAGAAAAGTGAAGTTGAGAAATGACAACAGTGACCACTACCAATGATGATAACACCATCACTAGCTAGTATTTATACAATGCTTTAAGGTTTGTAAAACACTATAAATGCTATCACATTTGATCCTCATAACAACTTTGGGACATAGATGCTAAGAGGCAGGCAAAGGTAAGTGAATTGCCCAGGGTTACACAGCCCCCAAGGATCTGAGGTAGGGTTGGAACTCAGATCTTCCTGTCTCCAGGCTCAGTGCTTTATCCATTGTAAGACCTGGTTGCCTATGAGTATAGGTTTATGGTTTTTTACACCCGTGGACACTTTGATATGCCCAGAACCCCACAGAATCTCATAGGTACACAAGGATAAATGATAAGAACTCAATCTGTGATTTTGTTGGTGTAGGAAATGCAGTCAGTTAACCAACAAGCATTGATTCAGTGCTTGCTATGGGCCAGGCACTGTGCTTAGAATCCAAAGAAAGGCAATTTCTTAATTTCTAGATGAGGAAAGTCTATCACTTCAGCTCTGCCACTTACTTAGACTTGGAGGGAGTTGTTTGGGGGCACTGAGTGGTTAAGAGAGTGTTCAGAGTCACAGTTACTCTGTGCGAGAAGGGTCTTGAACTCAGAGCTTCTGGCATTCCATTCATCATGCCACACTCCCTCCATGCTGCAGTTGGAAGGGACTTTTTTTCATCTCAGGGGAATTTCCCAAGGCTGGAAGACTCCAGCAAAGGCTTGAGGGCCCCTCATCAGTCATGATGTTGGAGGGGATTCCTGCTCAGACGCCTGGAAGTCCTCTGTCCCTCTAGCTTCCACCACCCCTGGAATCTGCCCATTCCCCTCTGGGTCACTCTAATTGTTAGGAGATTTTCCCTGACTTGGTCCCACATCATACCCTGACAAGAGAATGGATTCACAAGAGTTCTCTCTGCTCTGTAGTGTCCTTTCCATTTTCAGCTTCCTGCTTTCACAGATCCCATTACAATACATTTTGTTTAGACCCAGGCAGGGTTGTCAACAACCTTTATATTAAAAATAGATTATTGTTTTGACTGGAAATACCATGGGACCAGAGACATGACATCAAGGATGTGCTTTCAACCCAAGCTGACAGTCAGCAAATCACCACTTGGCCCAGGGATGGAGGGTTCTCTCCTCAGAAACAAACATACCAGTCTCATCCAACTCCATAGAAATTCAGCAAGACATCAGACACCAGAATCGGGATGGTTTCCCATGCAGCATCTCTCATTGGAGGGACAGCCTGGTGCAGCAGGGGAGAGAGGGTCAGCTTTGCCATCTGGAAGCCCTGGGGCTCAGGGCCCAACCACATGTACCGCTTCGGAGACCTTGTCAGATGACTTGTTGGACAATTACAAATCCCTCCATCCCTTTCCTCCCTCCCCCTCCTGTTGCTAAGACAAGTTATAAAGGAGCTGCAACTAGCAGTGGTGGATACATTGTGCACAAGTCATCGATAAGACTTTTCTAAGCATCATTGTGTGCTGGGCTCTGGACAAAGTGCTGGAGAGACATGATAGAAGAAGAAGAAAAGTGGTCCCTGGGCTCCCCGTTCCTAAGAAACATGTTGGAATGGGGAAAATTCCACAGTGGGAATTCAATACTGGCTCAGCAAGCATTGTCCAGAATACAGAGACAGAAGTTATTTAGAAGTAGTTTGGTGGCCCAGTGGATAGAGGGTCGGGCTTGAACTGTGGAAGACCAAATTCAAATCTAGTCTCATACACTTACTTGCTGTGGTTTGATCTTTGGCAAATCACTTAACTGCTCCCTGCCTCAGTTTCCTCATCTGTAAAATTTAAACAATGCTATTAGAACCTACTTCCCAGAGTTGTTGTAAGGACTAAATAAAACATAATATTTGTCAAACACTTAGCATAGCACCTGGAACAGAGTAGTCACTATATAAATCCTAGCTATCACTTTTCTTGCAAGATAAGATTTTGGGGAGAGATTAGGAAAATGAGGTAGGCAAGCAGTGTAATGACTTACTCAGGTTCACACAGCTAGTGAATGCCCAAGGGATTCAAACCCAGGGCTTCCTAACTCCAAAGGCAATCCTCTACACATCATGGCTACTGTGGTCCGTTCCTACTTTTAAATTCTGCGATTCTATAAAAATCTTCCAAATCATCAAGAGACCAGATCCAGGTAACTAAATGACAATTAGGATGATGACAGTGAGGTGGTGAATCTCAGACTTCCTAAGACAATAGTCTGAGAGCAGTGGTTTTCATTTCATATCTTATATTTAACTGTCTTACATTATTTAGTAGGCAAGGGAAGGCCAGGGAAGCAAACGAGCATTGATTAGGCACTTACTGTGTGTCAGGCATTGTGCTAAGAGCTAAAGGTACAAAGACAAGCAAAAAGGAGCTTCATAGTTCTGCCCTCAAGGATCTTACATTCTAACAGGGAGAGCCAAACATAAAAAAGAATGGAGAAGGGAAGGAGAATAGTGGACAAGACAGGAGAATTGGAAAGCCATTTGGGAAGAGAGTGAAACATGGAGATCCTGGGCCTATTCTCAAAATAGAGGCTGCCCAATGAGAACTCATCAGTGGGAGGAAGGGCCTGGCAAAGCAGAGGTGAAAAGGTCCCAACCCTGATGGAAGGTTGAGGGTGAGAAGGTAGCTGAATCCCAGCAACCATATCCTGGATTGAGTATTCCATTGCTGTCTTCAGTTGCTCTCTAAGTGCTCAAGTAAATACATTTCTCCTTGATAGAGGGTGCTAGGAGATCTTGCTGAGTCCATGTGCCCAGAATTGTACAGGATGGACATATGAAAGCATCTGAGCCCCTGAGACCTTCCAATGGTAGTCCTATCACCTAAAACTGCCCGCATACTGTGGGATCCCTTACTACAAAGAATACTATGCTGGGAGTGGGGAAAGGGTTTGAGAACGACCAGATTGGGACACAGGCACTATCTTAGTATCCAGAAATATTACAGACTTTAAAAATATGCTAGGTTGTGGTTGTTATTGTTATTTGTTCTTCGATTTCAAAGAGGACCAACATCACCGGTGAGATCTTGACTTGCTTGTGAATTGAATTGAATGGAGGCAGAGCTGTCCAAGGTGGTCATCCTTGCTCTTTTTCCAGTCATCAAAGTCCACAAATGAGAACATTGAGACCCTGAGAATGGAATGATTGGGTTATAGTCACCGAGGAGGTAGAAGAGCTGGCGTTATGGAGAAGGAAAGGTTTGATAAACAAGAGAGAGAAAAAAAATTATGCATGCTCAGGATTTGAGTTGACTTTGCTATTTAGAGGCAGCTAGATAGTACAGTATATAGGACCTAGAGTCAGGAATAACTTTGCGACCCTGGGCAAGTCATTTAACCTCTGTCTGCCTCAATTTCTTCAACCATAAAATCAGAGTCATAATAGCATCTGCCTCCTAGGGCTGTTATGAAGATCCAATGAAACAATATTTGTAAAGCACTTAGGGCAGTACCTAGCATTTAATAGAGAATATATGCTTGTTCTCTTCTAGTGAGGGTGTGTATGAAGTTGTGCAATCTGAGTGCATTCATGCATTTAAGAAGTGATTATTGGATTCAGGAGGACCTGAGTTCAAATCCAGACCCAGACACAACACTTACTAGCTGTGTGACTCTGGGTAAGTTACTTAACCCCAATTGCCTCACAAAAAAATAAATAAATAAAATTTAAAAATTAAAAAGAAGTAATTATTAAGCATCTCATAAATTTCAGGGTAAGCACTGGGAGTACACAGATATGAGACAGATTGTGTCTTCTTGTAACTTACATTACATTGAGGTTGAGGGGAACATCATATACACAGATAGGTAAAAATAAAATATATGAAGAATAAATCAAAACAATAGAGGAGGGAGGATCAATCAGGCAAGGCTTCATGTAGGAGATGGTATCTAAGTAAACTTGAAGGAAGCTAGAGATTCCATAAAATGGAGGTGAAGAGTCAGCATTCCAAGCATAGGTCACAGCTTAGGCAAAATCACACAGGTAGGAGATGAAACATCATGAGCAGGTAATAGAAAGAAAGATTACCTGATTGTATGCAGGGTTGTGCTGGTAAATATTTAACACTGGGCTCTCCCAAAGAACACACCTTTACATTTAATATACAAAATTAATATTTCCTCTATCACTCTGAGTTCATACAGTCAACAAAAGAATCGATCAAGCTCTGATTTGTAGCATTTGTGATGCCCAGAGTATAAATGCTCATAATGAAGTGAGCATCTGGCTGTGCATATATTTTGGTCAGTCAACAAGCATTTATTAAGTGCTTACTGCATGCCAGGCACAAGGCTGGGCAATGAATGAATGAAGGATTTATTAAGCACTTAATATGTACAATGCACTGTCCAGATGAGCTGCTCTTAGATAGCTCATGTTCTAATGAGAGAGACAACACAAAGGAGAGTTTAATTGTGAGTCAGATTGAAAATTCCCATGGTCCTTAGAGGACAGCAGCAAGGCAGATGTTAATACCTCTTCTTTAGTGTCATTATTAGATGTCACTCTTCCCAGGGCTCCCGGGTCCATCAGGGTCTAAGGGGGGATAGAGGGTGAAGTGGTGGTAGTGAAGGCTTGATTTGTCTACTGTGTCTCCCTTGGGTCCTTGATGCTTCAGTAAGACTGCTCTGCCTGTTCTGGGAGTGGTAGTTGATTGGTTGCTGGTGGGGATGGCTGGCCCCTTCTCCACAGGAATTCTTTCCCTAAGATGATGGCTGTGAACATGTATTGCAATCAAGATGAAAGGTATGGGGGATGCTGCCACTCCAAGGGTTCCTGTGTTTAAACATCTGTGACAGTTGGCAAATGGTTGTCCCTGGTAGTGATGAGGAAGATGGTCCCCCTTTGCACAACAATTTCTCTCCTCAATAACAATGATATGGACTGGGTTCCAACCAGGTCCAGTGGCTTGGGGAACATTGCTGTGCCCAAAGTTCTTGGGTTCAGCTTTGGGACTGTCTCCATTAGGGTGTGAGGGAATATAGTAGTCAATGCCATTCTGGTAGCTTGACTTACCCTGTACATGCTGCCTTTGGTCGCTCCCTCAGGGAGCCTCAGGGATAAAAGACATAAAAATCCCAGGGGAAAAAAATCATGCAGTCAACTTCTCACTGACTAGGTGTTTATATCTAGAGTGTCTTCTTCCCACCATGTCCTTGGTGGTAAGTTGGGATGATTTTTTCATCTGTGGGAATGATACTTGCTTTGCCACTGCACCCAAGGATCACAGGGCTTTTCCATCTGACTTGTGGTTGAAACCTCCTGTATAAGTTCTATTCTAGACATTAGAATGTGAGCTTCTGGAGAGCAGAGACTATCTTAATTTCCTATTTTATCCCCAACAATTAGCACAGTGCCTTGCAAATAGGAAACATTTTATAAGTGTTTTTTTTTATTCATTCATTAATAAATTAATTAAATCCATTCATTCACTTGTCCTTACCATTTCTTCTCTAGGACCTGCTCCCTCACTGGGGGACCATCTGCCTGGAGTTTATTCTGAGCCAACCTCCAGGAGACGATTTGTGGCAGAAACGCCTGCCTACTGTGGTTTCAGGCCAGGGCTTGTCCAGGAGGGGTGTGATCTGTCTGGGTGAGGTCAACTGGTGGGGCCTCATTTCCATCTGCATCTCCACTTGGTAGACAGGCGGGCATGACAGGCACAGGCAGGAAGGGAGACAGACAGATTGACAAGTATGTCATCACTAAGTAGATCCTTACACATTTGGGGCAAATATTGAGCAAATAATTAGGAAATAAATGGGCCATTTAGAATAGCAAACAGGCTGGCCTTGGGCAAACTTGTTAAAGTGATGGCTTTTCTGTCTGCCTTCCACCCCTTCTTTCAGATGTCTCCCCCTCTTTCTGTACTTCTCCCCTCAAAGGCACCCATTGTCTTTATGCCACCCTCAGGCTGCCCACTATTTCTAAAGAACCCCACCCACTCAGCTCAGAGCTCCCCAGCAGGCAATGTCTCCTAGTGACCCTTTCAACAAATCCCAGCAGCTCAGAGCTGGAAGGAACTTCAGTGGCATGTAGTCCAGCTTCCACCCGAATAGGAATCCCCCGTACACCATGCCAGACAGGCCTGGCCAGCATGTTTGGGCTGGAGGACTTCCAGGAAGGGGAAGCCATTCTGTCTCCCAACAGTCCCTTCCTCTTATGAAGACATTGGGAAGTCTGTCCTCATATCCACTGCCAATCTCCCTCTATGCTTTCACACCACCCTCCTCTTTCTTTTCTCTGGGGTCAAGCAGATCGGAGCTAGCCTTTCTGTACAACAACCCTTAAGATGCATGAGGACAGGTCTTTTCTTCTCCTTGAGTCTTCTTAGCTTCCCAGCACTGACATTTTCCTCATCTCAAAAACCGGAAAGTGTGGATTAGTGTGTGTGGCATAGAAACCTTGGGCAGTCTGTCTGACAAAGCCAGTAGACCCCTCCTGAGAAGAACATTTTTAAATGCATGAAATGAAATACACGTGGTCACAACAGAAATCAGCAGATAGGAATCTGGTCATCTCTATAAATAGTGAGTTGTATTCATTTAGTTATTGTATCTTGAGAAATTATGGACCAATATTCAGAATAAGAAACATTTCCAGAAGTGGCTAATGTGGAAATTGATTTTACTTGACTGTGCTTATGTGATACAAGGGTCATTTCGTTCATTCATTCATTCATTCATTTTCTTTCTTTTCATTGGGTGGGGAAGATTTGAAGGAGAAAAATGCTTGATAATTGAAAAACAGTTATGTTTATCACAATACTTTAAAAACATTTGAGATGTAGCTTATTAATCCCCTGAAAACTCCCCACAGACACTTGGACTAGTATGGATCTTTTAGCTATAACATTCTTTGATTTTTTTTATTTTGGCGGGGCAATGGGGGTTAAGTGACTTGCCCAGGTTCACACAGCTAGTAAGTGTCAAGTGTCTGAGGTCAGATTTGAACTCAAGTCCTCCTGACTCCAGGGCCAGTGCTCTATCCACTGCTCCACCTCCTGCCCCCACATTCTTTGATTTTTTAAAGATTTTAGTTCCTTTAAAGTGCATCCAGCAGAGTCCATTACAACTGCCACTACACTAGTTCAGTTCTGCATTAACTTTCACCTAAACTATTGCAATAGCTCTCTGGTTTCCTGTCTCTAGTCTCTCCCCTCTCCAATCCATCTTGAACAGAGTCATTAGACTGATCTCCTTAAAACATAACTTTAATCATGTCATTTTCCTGCTCAGAAATCTTCAGTGGCTCCCAATTGCCTAGACAGCAAAGTCTAAACTTCGGTATTCAAGGCTATGCACAATTTAGCCTCAATCTGCCTTGTCTCCAGCTGAAGGTGGGGTTAAGGATGGCAGGATTCAAACTCAAATCTTTCTGACTCCAAGAAGAGGACTCAACTGTTTGCTTTCCTAACAGTATTGCAGAATAAAAGAATCTCACAAATGAAAAGGATCTCAGAAGTCTAACAGTCTGAGTAGTAATTTCCTCTGTAACATTTTTAATGAGTCAGGCAGCTAGATGGTACAGTGAATAAAGCACCAATCCTGGAATCAGAAGGACCTGAATTCAAATCCAGCCTCAGACACTTGATACTTACTAGCTGTGTGACCCTGGGCAAGTCACTTAACCCGAACTACACTGCAAAATATTTTCTGAGTCAACACATTTATTAAGCATTTACTAAGTGTTTAGACATTTTACTAAGTGCTGGGAATACAAAGCCAAACAAAAAGGACAGTCTCCTTTTTTCAATTCTAATGACACATAAAAAGGGGAGCTAAAATGCAGGGGGTGGGGAGGGGAGATGGAGGAGAAGGTGAAGGACATGGTGAAGTTCGGAGAATTAGGAGCTGATCCACAAGAGGAATGAAGGAGTGAACATGGCTGACCTAGGCTCTGCTTCAAATGTAGGCTCACCAATCAGAGGGCAGAAGCTCAGTGGCTTTGAGACCTTTCAGAGTGAGAAGGCTGCAGAGGAAGATCCAGTTTTCTCTTGAAGCCATGTGAGTGGGACAAACCTGCTACCTCCTGAAGTAACCCATTCCATGTTTGAACAACAATTAGAGTTGACCTTGAACCCTCTCATCCAGTCACCCACTACCCACCTGATCACCTTTCACTCTCTCACTTGTGTGTTTTTCTTTATACTGTGCCCATCAGATAAGATTCAAGTCAAATCCCCCTTCTTTCTACTTTCATGACTCAATTGACTGTTTGGATCATTTGGAAAACCTAAGATCCATATAATTCCCTTGACCATTGATTATAAGTATATCAATGATATACTGCTTCTATTGTCTTGATCTGTTATTTAAGTGTCTTATGGTTATTTGTCTTTTCTTTTCTATCTTGTCTTCTTTGCTAGATAGTAAGCTCCCTAAAACAGGGATAA
Source organism: Dromiciops gliroides (assembly GCF_019393635.1). Classification (NCBI taxonomy): domain Eukaryota; kingdom Metazoa; phylum Chordata; class Mammalia; order Microbiotheria; family Microbiotheriidae; genus Dromiciops; species Dromiciops gliroides. The sequence continues at coordinate 14,459,191 of NC_057864.1, forward strand.
TTTTTTGACTGACCTCGTTGTTCCTCTTTTCAGCAGGTAGCTAGGTGACAAAGTGAATAGAGTGCTGGGCCAAGAGACACCAAGTTCTAAATTAAAATCTGGTCTCAGAAACTCCCTAGCTGTGTGACTATTGACGAATCACTTAACTTCTTCTTGTCTCAGTTTACTCAATTGCAAAATGGGGATAATAACAGTTCCTACCTTCCAGGGTTGCCATGAGGATCAAATTAGATTATTTGTAAAGAACTTAGCACACAGTAGGTACTAGCTATCATGACTGTGGTTATTGTTGTTCAAGAATTTCAGGGACCCTGTCGCCTATAGAATTAAATAGACAGAATCTTTGTGTCTTCAGAGAACCTAGAACACTGCTCACAGGGCCCATAGGCTTTAATGAATGTTTGTTGAAATTGAATTGAATTTGGTGTCCTGTCTGGTACCTAGCAGAATGCTGGGCACACAAAATGTTACCCAAAGTAAAACAAGGGACATGAGGGATCATTTATTCCCAACACCCTCATTCAACAAGTGAGGGAACTGAGGCTCACAGAGATAAAAGACTTGCCCAAAGTCACACATCTAATTTCATGGATAAGGGAGAAAAAAGGCCTGGAACACAAAGCTTCCAGTTTCTAGTCCTTGTACTTTCTACTACACAGTAACGATTCTCACATTGTGTTGGCCCTAATTTAAGCCAAAGGATATCATGCCTGAGGACCCAGAAGGAAAGAGGATGCATTTCTAACTCAGACAGGACTATGCATATGCTTTTACCAATGAAATGAAGAAGGATGAGAGAGAAGCCTTTACCAATGCCTCTTCTTTCCTGCTGTTCTTCACTGTCAATGGAGGCTGAGGCCGAGCCTTCCTCTAAAGGGTTTTGGAAAAATTGCTCATTTCAGTCTCAGTAGTTGGGCTGAATGGAGGCAACCCCTCTTGTGAAAATGACAGGCCCCATTTTTGCTCAGCAGCATGATGACACGACTGGCTTGCTCCGATGGAGTCTCTGAAACAAACCGTCTCAGGGAGCCTTGTTGACCCCCCACCAAGATTTATCATCCATGATGGATATTTAGGTTTTGCTAAACTGGAGATCTCAGGCCTCAGGGTAGAAACATTGACTTAACCACTCATTATCTTGAATTAATCATAGAAAGCTCAGACATCTTCATTAAAGAGATTAATTTAGGTTAGTCTAAGTAGAAATAAGAGTATAAACATGTATAAAATACCTACTGTGCACCAGGCTCTGTGCTAAGAGTTTTACAATTATTATCTCACTTGTGCTTCACAACAACCCTTGGAGGCAGCTCTTATAATTATCCATATTTCATAATTAAAGAAACTGAGGCACACAGAGATTCAGTGACTTACCCAAGGTCACACAGCTGGTAAGTGTCTGAGACTGAATTTGAGCTCAGAGGTCCTAACTCCATAACCAGTGCTCTGTGCACTATGGTGCTTCTTAGCTCTCTCTCAGCTCTTAGGCTATCAGTGGCTGGTGGTATTGTCTAGACTGGGGGGTTGAGGGATATAGGGACAAAATTGACCCACTGAGGAAAGACAGTTTTAGAACTATGAAATGGCAATAGTACCCAGAACAAAACAGATTTACACTTAAGGGGAACTTTGAAAGGATTCAAAAAAGGGATAAAAGAACTTCTAGTAACCAAGAGCTATAAGCTACCCTTTGACACATGTATTCTTTATGTATGTTGTTGCTGTTGAGTCATTTCAGTCATGTCCAACTCTTTGTGACCTCATTTGGTGTTTAATTGGCAAATATACCAGAGTAGTTTGGCATTTTCTTCTCCAGTTAATTTTACAGAAAAGGAAACTGAGCCAAACAGGGTGAAGTGACTTACCCAGGGTCACGAAGCTAGGAAGTAGCTGAGGCCAGATTTTAACTCAGGTCCTCCTGAGTCCAGGCCTGGCACTCTATGTACTGCACCACCTAGTTGTCCACTATATATGTGCCACATATTATTTACTACCCTTTTACTCTATGTTGCTGCCCATTCTTCACAGGGATCATGTATAAGTAATGAGAGAATGCATACCTGTTGTGGAAGGATTATTTCTGTAACAACTGTCCTTGCTGTACCTGATTAATAAATACCCTTTCTAAAAACTCATTGAGACTTGTGGCTGGTAATCAATGGGAAGCACACTTGTGGGGCTTGTGAGAGACAGTCCCCAGATCCTCATAGTTCCTTCTAGACCTCAGCAGATGGTAGTTGGCTGCAGTTTCTAGGAAACCTCCAATCTGCTAATGCCAGGGCAAACTGGGAGAATGGGACTGGAGAGGGGAGGGGAAGTATACAAAGACAAAGATACTATTTCTTTAAATTCTACTTCTGAAACATTTTTTTTTCAGTAGCCAGTTGCTAGGGGTGTTGCTGGGGCAAACTCATTAGTATACTAACTGAGGGATTCAAGAGATTCATTCATTTATTCAACAAGAATTTTAAGTGCCCATTAATTTATAATTCAACAAGCATTTTTCAGGTGCTTGCTATATACCTGGCACTGTGAAAGGTGCTAAGCATATTAAGATAAAAATGAAAGCTCTGACTTCAAGGGGCTTAGTGCCTATTAGGGAAACAATAAGTACATGTATACACACATATGTCTGTATATATCTGTATTTGTATTTATATTTATATTCCAGCTGTGGTTGAACCAGGGACAAGGGTGAGATGGTAAATGCTTAACAACTGGATCTTTGGGGGGGGGGGGTCTGACACTTTTAAGGGTAATCTGTATTATTTTAAAAATTTCCTCCATCACTTTCTTGTCTAGACAATCAACAAAATAAATCAAGCCTTCATTTTGTAGCATTTGCTAATGAAGTATAAATATTTACACTGTAAATTTAACAATCTGCTCTCCCTTTCTGGTTCAAGTTGGCTTCAGCACAGCTCCCTGAAGGGGAGAGTAAAATAGAACTGTCATGTCCTAGTCAAGTCAATTCAATAAGGATTTGTTAAACCCCAACTCTGTGCCAGGAACTTTACTAAGAACTGGTATACAAAGAAAAAAAATGAAACTGTCTCTGCCCACAAGAACCTTACATTCTATGTGGGTGTAAAAACATGTCCACAAATAAGTAAATGCAGAATCTATACAAAATAAAGACAAAATGATTTCAGAGTAGAGGAGCACATTAGAAGGCATAAAGATAAGGTTGAAGGTTGACCCTTGAGTTCATCCCTGAAGCAAGCTGGAATGTTAAGAGACTGAGATAGACATATTTGGGTCTTTTTGAAGTGTTGAGTCTCAGAAAAAAAATGAAGTAAAGAAGTTGGTCCTGGTTGAGGACCATATAGGATTCAACAAACTGAAAATAGGGTTACCAGGATGGGCTATTGGGAAAGCCCTACAGGATGAAACCCCCAGTTGGTGATGGGTTCAAAGGGTTCACACCTTGACCCAGAGTGAGGCTTAGGTTTTTGAGAGTAAAGGGCAACCCAACTCGTTCATGCTACCTTTGTAGAACTTAAGGAACCTGGGTTTTTAAGATGCTCCCAGGTCCCAGGAACCCTTACATTTGAAGGCTTTTCTAGATTTTAATATTCTAAAAATATCATCTTAAAAAGTAAACAGAAACCCCTTAAAGTTTCATACTGAAAAGAGGTTTTGTTAAATATTTTAACACTCATAATGGAAAACAGACTTACAGTATTGTTTTATTTATAATATGTTTTTAAAATGGTTTCATTTATATTGTGAGATTGAAATACTTTAAAGTATATTATTAAACCTCTAATATTACTGTGACTTAGCAAGAACTTGTAAAATTGTAAAAGCAAAAGGATTCAGTTGCTACAAGAATTATATTAATTATAAATTGAGCAAAAACTATAACAAATGTAAAATCAAAGGAATATAAGAAAAGCTAACTTATAAAATGAAATTAAAAATCTTAAAATATATTATATCTGTTGCCAAATATACTAAGAATAATAATCTCACATGTTAGCTATAACCACACAAGAAAACAAGTGTGGGAAGCAGTAACAAAAAGCACAGTATGTGAAATAATTAGTTCAATAAGCTATGAGACTATATGCAAAATCAGAACTGACTTGACCCAATTTATTTGTTCCCAACACAGTGGCTAGGGTATATGTTAGACTGCAAAATTAGGATTTAGGTGCATTTATGAATATTGATCATAATTTCCATAACATTTTAAGCCTGGAAAAGCTTTTAAAATGTCACATTTGAATTTTCTTGGTTTGGGATTTCTTATGATCTCTTTAATTTTCAGAGGCTACCTTGAAAATAGGCAGGGAGATGGTACAGTGGATTGAGCTCTAAAGCCTGAAGTCAGGAAGAACTGAGTTAAAATGGGGCCTCAGACACTATCTGTATGACCCTAGGAATTTGTGGATTCAGTTGTGCCCAGTGTGATTCACAGAATGTTCTTGTCCTATGTGGAAGCTAGGACCCAGAGTCTACTCCAGAGGGAGATCTGTGCATAGCAGATGCCTACCTGCTGGGCTCCTTCCCTTGTGACTGGGGAAGGTTAAGTAGTTCTAGGCAGCTCTTTGGCAAACAGTGGCATAGGTATCTATTCTAATCTGCCTATTCAGCCCCTTTTCTTTCTTTCTTTCTTTCTTTCTTTCTTTCTTTCTTTCTTTCTTTCTTTCTTTCTTTCTTTCTTTCTTTCCTTCCTTCCTTCCTTCCTTCCTTCCTTCCTTCCTTCCTTCCTTCCTTCCTTCCTTCCTTCCTTCCTTCCTTCCTTCCTTCCTTCCTTCCTTCTTTCTTTCTTTCTTTCTTTCTTTCTTTCTTTCTTTCTTTCTTTCTTTCTTTCTTTCTTTCTTTCTTTCTTTCTTTCTTTCTCTTTAAAATACTTCCTTGGCTATTTCCAACTTATTCTGTATATAGTTTATTCAGATTTAGTGTTTGCATGTGTAACGATTGGAATAACGCCACCTGCTGGATACTTACTGTAGAGGAGTTCTGCCCATGAAGGGACCGTCTTTGAGGGCAAGACCAGGAGTCAGGAAGTGACGCGGACTAGTGGGAGGAGGAAGGAAGAGACTGGCGCTCAGTCTCGCGCTCTTTCCTGTGGACGCTGGGGGAGAAGGGAGCTAGAAATGTGCTCTCCCTTTAATAGATAGGAATCTAGGCCTTTCTCTCTCTTTACCAAATTCTTATTCTCCTTAATAAATGCTTAAAAGTCTAACTCTTGCTAAAGCTTATAATTTATTGGCGACCACTCATTAGATATTTTAGACAGACTAGCTAGGATTTTAGCCCTTAACAGATGGCTGACCACGAAGAGGAAAGCTGAACCTCACTTCTGATCTTCCGGTTGGGTAAGAAATTTCCCCTACCCTTTAAACTGCTAAGTACTGGCGCACTGGCTGTGTTTTCCCTTTAAATTTTTTCGAATGGACCTTTTAAACTCCCTAATTACCCTATTTTTGATTTTAGTCTGTTTAACCAGACAAATGGGAGATAAGATCATGTTAATGCTTTGTTTTTGTGGATTTTCTATTTTTCTTTTTATTTTTGTTAAAAGAGCCAGCAACTTACTCACACAAGGAAATATCACTCCCTCTCCCAACCATGCTTTTTCAGAGAAACCTGAAGAGATTCCTGCAGCTTTTCCCAATTCTAACACTAATTGTTGCTCTAATTTTGCATGCCTGGAGGCAATGACCCACCCTCTAGAAGCTTTTAATCCCCTAGCACCTGGAGGCAAAGTGGGGGAAGAGGAATCCAGGCCTGAGTTCAAAATCAAGTCTGATTCAAATTGCTCTGGTCCCTCCCCTCCTCTCCAGACCCCACCCTCTACTCCTCCTATGGCCAAGCCCATAGCTTCCCCTGCCTGGGAAGTCCAGAGATCTGATGCGCATGCTCAACTTTTTTTACCTGCATTTGCAGCTTCAGGCTCAGCCCTTCCTTGGCCTGGCTGTGCTTTTGAGACAATCTTAGAAAACTCTTTAAATTCCAGATATGCTCGTTTTGTTCATAATTTTGCTAACCTGCTTTTGTCTTTAATTAGTAATCTTATAAAGCATTTGTATGGTGAAAAGCCCGACAGACAATATAGAGGGGTTAAAGAAGAAAAACTTAAGCTGAATAAGAATGACAATCAACATAGTTCAAGACTCTGCTTCTTTTGCCATGGAAGTATATATATTTTACAGAAATGTAGAAGTAAACAGCAAGGTATTGATATGAGTATTGGGGATTTTAGATATCGGAATCAAAAGTGTTCTGAATTCATTCAGAGTGATAGTATCAATTCAGAGGTTACATAGGATTTCTATGCTATTACATATACATTTTGAAATTAATGGTATAGGTTTATTTTCATAGAGATTTTCATGCTTTTGAGATTGTGTCATACTTAGTTTCTAAAACAAGGAGAATATTTGTAAAAGCTTTTTATAGTCATGTGATCAAGTTTATATTTTATAATACTCTTATTGATATTAAGTTCATATTCATTTAGATTTCCTTAGTTTGAATTTCACTGTATTTTATTGTTCCATGTGTATTTTCTTCTATTCATTCATCTATCTAATTTTGAAACATGGTTTTGATTTCATAATACAATGTTAATTCTAGGAGTATTGTGCTCCCATATTCTGAGTTGTTTGTTTTTGTTATTTTTTTTTCCTCAACTGATTATTTGATCAAACTCTTTAAAGCATTTCCCTGGCAAATTGGTTGCCATGGCAAGTGTAAATTGATTCTAGAAGTATTATTTTTGATAAGCATATTCCCAAAAAAAAAAAAAAAGAGGGGAACATTTGTAAAAGTTTTCTTTTTTCAAAAAAAAAAAGTTCTTTGAGATTCTGTTGTGCTTTAACTTGTATTTAAGTATGTTCTGATTTTTCACAAAAGTAATTGTATACTAAGTAAAAAAAAAGGGGGTATTATTTGAAATTGTTGCATAATTATATATTGTGTTCTGAGTCAAGATGTATTCACATTTTTTGCAATCATTTATTATCCTCAATTTTTAAATCCATATGAGACTTGGATTATGGGAACTTATCATTTAAGACATTAATTGCCTTTATTCTGAGTTATCAGATGCCAGTTGGCCAAGATGCCATCCAATCACAAGAGGAATACATGCAAGAGCAGACACTGAACTGTCACATGAGGGGAGACATGCATGAAGTCAAGGTATGGCCGAGGGAACGGCTTTTGACAAATGTTGAGGTTGGATTCTCTTGGTTTAATATTTTATTTTATTTTTCCCCACAATATTGTACAGATGGCTGGAAGTATTCATCCCACCCATCTCACTTCTACACCTGGCTTCCATGCTCCCTCCTATATGCCTGATGCCATGGACATCTCAGTCCCATGCATCTGATTAAGTCTGACTCAGTTTCTTCCAATATGTTCGGTGGCATGGACATATATTCCATCCACCTATTTTAAGCCTGGCATACTGTATGGGCAGAACATATTGCTCAAGTGTGGGAATGCTCATATCCCATCATTTCTCTGTTCTTTTATGGTAACCCCCATAATTATCTCAGGTGTCATGATAAATACAGTGTTGAATTTGGCCTTGACACCTGTTACCAATTATATTAGATTTTTTAATTTCTCATAATGGCATGAGGATAATTAGGCAGATGATGCAAAAAGTGATGAAACAAAGATAAAAAATTATTTTTAATAATTAATATCGCAGCAATTGTCTTCTCAATTACCCTCCATAAGGGGGGGACTATAGTAATATTATAATTTTAAAGAATGGTTCAATTTTTGTTTTATTATATGTTTCATGTGTAACAACTAAGATTCTGAATTCCCTTAGACATGTTTTTGAGAACTTTCATTGTTTGATTTGATTATTGACAAAGCTATTTTAAAGTTGTGTTAAGCTCAATTTTGTAGGAAATTTTCCTGGCTGATTACCAGCATCCACACATCAACCCCTGAAAAGACTTCCATTCCACGACTACACCTAGAGGACATCTGAGAAAAGACTTTCAGAGACTTTAAATGAACAGTTTTGATTTGTTCTTTTTGTTGGTTTTTTTCTCTTTCTGTTATAATATGCACCATCTGTAACATGTATTCTCTGCAGAGGCCCTCCCTTTGCAAGACTAATGTCAAAGCGTCGGTTCATGAGGACAAAAAAAATCGCCCCTCTGGACAAAACTTTCCTCTCTTCCTTTTCTATATTGTTGTTCACATATTATTAGTTAGCAATAGTTATCATATTGTTTTTACTGTTCCGTCAAGGAAACATTTTGTTTCTTGAGGAACAACAGGGGGGACTGTAACGATTGGAATAACGCCACCTGCTGGATACTTACTGTAGAGGAGTTCTGCCCATGAAGGGAACGTCTTTGAGGGCAAGACCAGGAGTCAGGAAGTGACGCGGACTAGTGGGAGGAGGAAGGAAGAGACTGGCGCTCAGTCTCGCGCTCTTTCCTGTGGACGCTGGGGGAGAAGGGAGCTAGAAATGTGCTCTCCCTTTAATAGATAGGAATCTAGGCCTTTCTCTCTCTTTACCAAATTCTTATTCTCCTTAATAAATGCTTAAAAGTCTAACTCTTGCTAAAGCTTATAATTTATTGGCGACCACTCATTAGATATTTTAGACAGACTAGCTAGGATTTTAGCCCTTAACACATGTTTTGGCCCATTAGACTGAGCTCCTCGAGGGCAGGGACTCTCTTTTGCCTTTCTTTGTACCCCCACCACCTAACAGAGTGTCTGGCATATAGTAGGGGCTTAAATGTTTATCAACTAATTGACTTAATGTCTAGGAATATTGCATTCTCTCCGATGTGCATTTCTCCAGCCCTTTCACCTTGTCTTCCAGCACATTTATGTATATATAGCTGGTAGAGCAGACAGTTGATTAATATGGAACTGTTGAAAAACCCATGCACAGAGAAGGAACTTTTTTCAGTTTCTAGGTTTTGGGGGAAAAAAAGAATTGAAATTTCTAATAGACTTGGTTTGGTCCACACGGCCAAGGTGGACAAACACCAGGTAGGAAGAGAGAGTGACCTGGGGAGGAGCAGGATTGCCAAGGGCTTTGAGATGGTGACAAAGGAGCTGGAGGTCTTTGGCACTGGACTGGGGAATGGAGGAAGGAATGCAATCCCTTTCAAGCACTTAAATTGTTGTCATATTCAAGAATTATTAGACTTCTTTGGTCTGGCTCCAGACTGTAGAGGTAGGAGCAATAAATAGACATTTCATAGAGGTCGGCTTAGGCTGGATGTCAGGGGAAAAAAATTAAATGTCATAATCAGAGTTGCCCCAAATGGGAAGGGGCATTTCTAGAAGTAGTGGCTCCCCCTGACTAAAAGTCTCAAAGTAAAGGCTAAATGGTGCCTATTGAAGGAATTGGTCCAAAGAGAAGGCTAAAGGTTGGACAAGATGGCCAATGAGGTTGCTCCCAACTGGGACATTCTTTCCAGCTCCAAAGTCTGATGATTTAATGTTATTCTCTGAAATGTCCTTCCTGCAAATAGAATCCATTTGTTTGGGAGGTGATTTAGTTAGTCATAAAGGGATGTCTTTTTTCCCAACCCCAAATCAAGCTGGGGTTCAAGCTTCTCCTTTATTCTACAGAAAACATAAATGTGGGCTAACAATTATGGCAGTAGCGGGTAGGCTGATTTCCATTTCTCCTCCACCAGGCCTTTCATTTTCTTGCTTACATCCCCAAGTAGCCCAGCCCCCTTTAAGTCCCTCTCCTCTGTTTTTGATGTCTTGGCTACATCATGCTATTTGCATCTGGCTTATTTGTTTATGGCTTAATGGTTTTAAGTCTTCTTTTCCCTTCAACTGTATATTGAAGAAAGGAAACATGAAGAACAAAGTCCTCTTAACTGCAACATATAAACAGAGGTGGGCCAAAGAAAAATCAAGACCTAATCTGATTATAGGAAGGCTGTGGCATGTCTAGAGGTTTTTTTTTTTTAATTGCACAGTATTGGCTAGGGGATTAAACACAAGGCGGAGAAAGTTTGTCCATTGTGACCTTACATTTCCAGATCACACTGACCATTTCCACCAGACTCAGAAACAGTGTATTGTAAAACAAGCAACAAACTAAAATAAACAAACAAAAAATAAATGATGGGGAATTAAATGTTGGTCCACATATTGACACATTTCAGGTTTCCCAAAGCTTAATCTTATCCAGCTCAGGAAGCACAAACTAACCTAGATTAACTATTAGTGTGAAGATCATGATCATTTGAATACAGCTGGGCTTCATTTTTGGCTACAATGTGTTTCTGGAAACCGGGTCATAAAGTCCATGATTATAAAGAGAAACATATTTTCCCATGTGAGTGATGCTATGAATTGGGGCTTGTGCTCATGATATGGGCTTGGCATCAAAGAGCTCACCCCCAAATGTCATAAAAGTCAGACTTTTCTGCACTTGGAGTAAGGAAGGCCTACGCTAAAATCTGACCTTAGGCACAACTGCCTGTGTGACCCAGGGCAAGTCCCTGGGATGCCTTTGTGTCTTAGTATCCTCATCTTTTTTTTTAATTTTTTTTTTTTTTTTAGTGAGGCAACTGGGGTTAAGTGACTTGCCCAGGGTCACATAGCTAGTAAGTGTTAAGTGTCTGAGGCCGGATTTGAACTCAGGTACTCCTGACTCCAGGGCTGGTACTCTATCCACTGCACCACCTAGCTGCCCCTTAGTATCCTCATTTTTAAAATAAGAGGGGGATGGGGAGGGTGAAAGCGGCAGCTTCTACAATCTCTTACATCTCTAAAGATATGCTACTGTGATCCATCTTAATCACTTACATGGACAATTTTTGCCCCAATTCTGAAGAAAATAGGACCAAATGCATTGTCTGTATTGATGATACAATGGATTCCTCATATTCCCCCAGCCACCCAAATTGAGGTCATTCATTGAGATCTCCCTCTTCTCCCCTCCTCCTCATCTTCTATCACTCACATGCTTTCCCCCACTCCCTTCTCCTTTACTCCTGCCTCATACAGAGAGGTGGACTTTCTCCTTGCCAAGGCCAACCACTCTACATGAACAACTCATCTTGTTCCTTTCCATCTTCTCCAGCATCTTGTCTCCCTCTTTTCTTCCCCTATCTCTTCAGTCTCTTCCTATCTAGGAGATGCTTCTCTTCTGCTTACAAACATGCTCATGTCTTCCTCACCCTCAAAAACCCCTCACTTGATCCTCCCATTCCTGGTAACTATCATACTACACCTCTTCTGTCTTTTGTGGTCAAGATCCTTGAAAAGACCACTCACTGTCAGTGCCTCCCTTCCCATTCTTTTAAACTTTCTAAAATAAGGCTTCTGACTTCTTCATGCAACTGCAACCACTCTCTGCAAAGTTACAAAATCCAGTGACCTTTTGCCTATCTGCATCCTTCCTGACCTCTCAGCAGCATTTGACACCATCAATCATCTTTTCTCCTGAATATTCTCATCTCTGGGGTTTTTGTGATTATGGTGTCCTCTTGGTTTTGCTCCTGTGGAAATTTATTTTGATTTGGGGACCCTACCTTTAGGCTGAGATTAGAAAGCCTTAGGCCCTCAGGGTCTCTTCTCCTCCCCCCCTGCTTCAGCTGAGCCATAAAGCCCCATGGGCCGTACAAGACACCAGGTCAGACAGCTGTGGAAAAAAAGCCCCCAGCTCCCTTTGCCCTGAGCGGAGGTATCTGAGACATGCTGGGCTCTGGCATGGCCTGTGCTGGGGCCTGTGCTGGGGCACATGAGGCTGGAGCGCAGCACCCCATCTTCCACCAGCCGCAGCCCTGGCTGGTGGATTAGCTTGGTCTGTGGGGGTGAAGGAAGCCCCGAGATTTGAGTGGAGAGAAGAAAAGGTATATATAGACCTGGGAGTGAGACAGGGGGGAGGACAGACTAGAGAGAGACACAAGATTGAAGGGGGGGGTGGACAAGGTGTGGACGAGAGAGGCTGAGAAGAGGTTCGTTCGGACAAGAAGAAGTCAAGAGGCTGCTGAGGAGATGGCAAAGGTTGGAAAAGACAGCAAGGGGGGCAGACAAGGATGGAGTGGTTCGGACGGATGAGACAAGGCGGAGAAGAGGTCAAGAGGGGGCTGAGGACATTAGTGAGTTTCCGACACACGAGGGCAGACAAGGATGGAGAGGTTTGGTCAGATCCGGAGGGGGGGAGAGAGGCTGAGAAGAGGTTCGGACAAGGAGATGGGGGGGGGGGGAACGAGATGAACAGTAATGCAGGAGTAGGAGCAAGGAGAAAAGGCCGGCAGACAAGATTAGAGGGGCAGCAAAGGCGGCAGAGGGCAGACTGATGGAGCAGACAGACAGAAGGTCGGTGAGAGAGAAACACATAAGGAGAGGAAAGTTAGAAACAGGGGGATTTACAATGTGAAAGGGGCTCAGAGTTACAATAAAGGACCTGAGTACCCTGAGGCGAGGGGTGGCTAAGGTCCTTATTGTATTTAAAAAGTTCAAAGCCCAGCAGGTGGGAAAGAGACGCAGTGGAAAGAGACCACAGGAAAGCAGTCAGGTTGTACATTTTATTTCCCTGTATTCTTAATTTAAATAATATCTCATAAATAAACTCTGCTTTGATTATTTAGTTAAGAGGCTTCTTAATATTTTGCTTGTCAATTTGGGAGTAGAGCAGTGTGGTGGAACTTTATAAACGGCCCATATTAAATTAATAGCAGTCAGATAACCAGTTAGTCAACAGTCCCAGAATTAGTACCCCAGTCAAATTAGTGCCCCCAAAATGAGGCTAGTAATCAAAAATATTTCTACACACTCCTATCTCAGTGACCACTATCTCTCAGTTTCCTTTGCTGGCTCTTCATCCAGGTCACTGCAATTAACTATGGGTTTTCCCCAGTCGTATGTCCTGGGCCTTTTTCACCTTTCCCTCTGTATGATCTCACTTGGTGCTCTTATCAGCTCCCATAGATTCAATTATATCTATACAAATGAATCTCATATTTATTTATCCAGCCCTCACCTCTCTCCTGACAGACAGTCTTGAATCATCTCTTAAATTTTTTATTATTTGAACTCAACTTGTTTAAAACTGAACTAATTATCTTTTTCTCCTTTTCCAAACTCTTCTCTTTTGAGGGCACCATCATCCTCACAGTCACCCAGCCTCACAATCTGGGTGTCATCCTCAACCACTCACTCCTACTCACAATATCCTACCTGTTGCTAAGTCCTTCCCATTTCCATTTCCCTATCTCTCATACCTGTCCCCTTATCTCCTCAAATAGCACTAACTCCCTGGTACATGGCCTAATCACCTCATACCAGGACTATTGCAGTTGCCTTCTGCTTAGTCTCTTGTGTTCAAGTCTTTCCCTACTCCAATCCTAAAGCCTGGGTCTGAGCATATCATGCCACCTCCCATCTTTACTCCCCAATGTCCAAGGGGTTCAGATGTCTTCCACAGTCAAATGTAAAAAACATCTGTTGGTCTTTTAATGTTCTTCAAACTTGGTCCTTACTACCTTTCCAAACTTCTGAGACTTTGCCATTCTCCCTGTGCTCAATGATCCAGTAACTCTGGATCTTACATAGAACAAGCCCTCTCGTGACTCCAAGTCATTTTTTTTTGGCAGGGCAATGAAGGTTAAATGACTTGCCCAAGGTCCCACAGCTAGTAAATGTCGAGTATCTGAGGCAGGATTCGAACTCAGGCCCTCCTGACTCCAGGGCTGGTGCTCTATCCACTGCACAACCTGTTGCCCTGTTGACTCCAAGTCTTGACCTTGGCTCTCCTTCATACATGAAATGCTCTCATGCCTGACCTTTGTCTCCTGGCTTCTCTGGCTTCCTTGAAGGCATCCCTAGACTCATCCACTTTCTGCAGGAGGATTTTTTGGGGTTTGTCTTCTTTTCTTCCTCCTTCAGTCAGTATCTTCCTTCTGGATTTACCTTCTATTTACACTACATCTATTTTCAATGTATATGATGTTCTCATGTTGTCTCCCCTATTAAAATGTTATCTCTTTGAGGGCACAGACAGAGTTTTGCCTTTCTTTGTCATCTCATTACTTACCAGAGTGCCTGGTATCTAGCAAGTACTTAATGAATGCTTGTGGACTGTGTGACTGAGGGAACAATATATATGTGTCTATGCATGTATATATACATCTATACACATGTATCTCTATCTATTTGTATAATATTTCTCTCATCCATCTATCTCTCATCTACTAGGTATCTCTCATCTAGCTCTCTAATCTATCTACCTCCCTATACCAGGCCCATACTTATACTAGCTGTGTGAATGCGAGCAAGTCATTTAACTTCTTTCTCCCCCAGTTTCCTCATCAATATGAGGGGACTGCATTAGATGACTTCCAAGATCCCTTCCAGCCCTAAATCTATGATCCTCTGAATCACGGGTCTAGATTGGTAGAGAAGACATTTTATGATTTATGGTGGGTTTTAACCCCACTCCCGATTGCTATTAAAAGACATTAAAACAGAATATTTTTATTATAAAAGTATTTTATTATTTTCCAGTTACATGTAGAAATAGTTTTCAACATTTGTTTTTATAAGATTTCTAGTTTCAAATTTTTCTCCCTCTCCCCCCCATCCAAGACAGCAAGTAATCTGGTATAGGTTATATATGTACATAGGTTATATATGTCTCCTTCTGAAACCATGGTCCCCACCCACTTCTTACACAAGGCAAGCTTTTCCAATTTCATAACAATAACACTACTTATTCCATTATTCCAGCAACTTGTGAGTTCGTTGGCATGAGTCCTGATCCTTCCTTCAATGAAAATTGTGATTCCTCCATTACTTTGTAGTCAATCTCCAGGAGTTCTTGGGGCCAAAAAAATCCATCAGACTGTGTCCTACCTGGAAAGAACTATTTCTAAACTTAGCTAGACTTATCCAGGTACACAATAATTGTAAGGATAATGATAACTAAAAAAATATTAATTAACTCTTGTGTAGTCAGGAGTTGACTCCCCAAGGCACTTCTCTCTGACTCCTCTGCTCCCTGTCTTCTGACCATTACATTGTCCATAGGCAGAGTTTGAGTTCATGCCTTCCTGATTTCTAGTCCAGTGTTCTAGACAATGCATCACCTAGCTGCTTCAATGAAGTGTAGATATCAGTTATTCATACTTTCTCATTCAGTGTAATTCTTTCTTTTCCACAAATGTTCCATAGAAGTTCTTTTAATGTGCATAGGTTTTTCTCTGACCATCCCTCATTCTCACTTCATGACTAGCCAATTTTCCTTTCTGACCATACCTAGCCTTGTTACCATGGGTAACTAAAAGCCAACTTTAGTACTTCTTTCCTGGGGGGGAGGGGGGGAAGGAAGGGGAAGGTGCTGTAATACCTTTTAGATTTTGTTCAGATCTTGATTCACACATCTCTCTTTGGAGAAACATCATGGAGCAGTCATAGGTCAAATCCCACCTAATATCTAATAGCTGTAACTAATAGCTGACTGACCCTGGGCAAGTGACTTGATCTCCTTTTTTTTCTTTTTAAAAAAATGTTTATTCACTTTGAATTTAAATTTTAAAAGAAAAAAGAATATTTCTATGTACATAGCAGAACATAAAAAGAGTAATATAAAACCATACATTTCTATTTCACAGTTTACTTTAAAAAAAACCTAGGTAATAAATATAGCACATTGTTTTCAAAGCTTTTCTTGAGCTTCCTTAGAAATTTTTTTTTTTTGGTTCTATGTTGTGTATTTTTTGTGTGTGTGGGACAATGAGGGTTAAGTGACTCTCCCAGGGTCACACAGCTAGTAAGTGTGAAGTGTCTGAGTCCAGATTTGAACTCAGGTCCTCCTGAATCCAGGGCTGGTGCTTCCACTGTGCCACCTAGCTTCCCTTTTGCTGTATATTTTTTATTTTTTTCTTCCACACTAGAGATGGTTCCATTAGACAGAAATAAAAATGTATATGAGTATGAGTGTCTGTGGGTGTATATTAGACATCCTTCTATTTATGAGTGGTTTCTCTGGAGGTCGATATCATCTTCCTTTATGGGTCCTTTGTAGTTGATCTGAGTATTTATAATACTCAAAATAACTTAGTCATTCAAAGTTTTTCTTAGAACAATATTGCTGTTACCATGTACAGCATTCTCTTGGTTCTGCTCATTTCACCCTTCATTTCATTAAAGTCTTTACATGTTTTTCTAAAATCATCAAACTCACCATTTCTCATAGCACAGTAGTATTTCATCTCAATCATATAATACAACTTGTTTAGCCATTCCCTAATTGATAGGCATCCTTTTAATTTGCAGCTCTATGCCACCACAAAGAGAGCTGCTATAAATATTTTAGAACATATAAGGTTTTTTTCCTTTTTCCCTAATCACGTTGGTAAACAGACTTAGTGGTGGTATTTATGGGTTAAGGGGTATGGGCAGTTTAATAACTTTTGGCATAATTGCAGATTGTTCTCCAAACTGGTTGGATCAGGTCACAGTTCCACCAACATTGAATTAATGTCCCAATTTGCATATCCCTTCCAACATTTGTGACTTTCCCCTTCAACCATTACAGCTAATATATTAGATATCAATAAGATGATATCTCAAAGTTGGTTTAATTTGCATTTCTATAATCAATAGTAATTTAGAGCATTTTTTCATATGACTGTATATAGTCTTGATTTCTTCATTGAAAAAAACTGCCTGTTTATATCCTTTGACCATTTACCAATTGGGGAATGACTCATATTCTTAAAAATTTTACAAAGCTTTTTCATATTTTTGAGATATGAGACCTTTATATGAAGAAATGTCTATAAATTTTTTCCAGTTTTCTGTTTCCCTTCTAATCTTGGCTACATTGGTTTTATTTGTACAAAATCTTTTTAATGAAATGAATTTAAAATTGTTGATTTTACACCTCACTCTGCTCTGTTTCTTGTTTATTCATATATTTTTCTTGTTCTTCTACCCATAAGTCTGACACATCATATGTTCCATATTCTTCTAATTTTCTTATGATATCTTCCTTTATGTTTAGGTCATTTTGACCTTATCTTGGTAAATGGTGTAAGATGCTGGTTCATGCCCAGTTTCTGCCAAAGTGCTTTAGAACTTATATAACAATTTTTACAAAATAATGAATTATTATACCCAAAGCTTAAATCTTTACATTTGTCAAATATAAGTTTACTATAATCATTTGCTACTGTGTATTGTATGTCTATGTTCCACTGATTTACCTTTTTATTTCTTAGCCAGTACCAGATAGTTTTGATAATTACTGGCTTTTAGTATAGTTTAAGATGTGGTATTGCTAAACCTCCTTCCTTCACATTTTTCCATCGATTTCTTTTATATTATTGACCTTTTATTTTTTTCCAAATGAGTTTTACTATTTTTTTAATTCAGTAAATATTTTTGATCGTTTAATTGTCATGGCACTGAATAGATTAATTTAGCTACTGATCCATTACCCTGCAGACAAACTGATAAAAACCCTCTCCAGACTTAGCTTTATTGGCCCTTGGTTGAATGAAATATAATGATAAGAACATAACAGGCATTGGAAAGGACCACAGATGCCAACTAGGTTGACCCTCTCATTTTTACATGTGAGTTAACTGAGGCACAGAGGGAGGAAGTAACATAGACAAAGTCATACATAGAATCACGGGTTTAGAGCTAGGAGGACCCTCAGGAGCAGTTCAATCTCCTCATTTTACAGATAATGAAACTGATGTCCAATAAGGTTAAATGCAGCACCCAAAGTCACCCACATAGGCAGAATTTGATCCTAGTTCCTCTGATTTCAAATGAAATGTTCAAAGCCTGTGGTCCAAACCTCTTTGCCTTTGGGTGCACTTGCTACAGTATGCGCTCTATGACATGGATTGTCGTTGGAATAGAACTCAGGCTGTTCAAAGGGAGCTCAAATTTGGCCTTTGCCTGCTGAACCTCCTCAGAATCCCCAACTTTGACTACACAGCCTTGCCTTGCTGAGCTCCAGGCTCACCACAGGAATTGTCAGTTCAGATTTTAGTATGTACACTTTCTTTTGTTTCCATTACTGTTTTTTATTAGTTATGTTGGAGCTGCCACAGAGCCTCAGGAAAAAAATAGTTTTCAGCTATGGTGGCAGTGAACAAAGACTTTGGTCATTTTTGTTGTTAATGTACCATATTTGATTATTTAATACATCATATCTTTAACCTTTAAATTCAGAAAATATGCTGTATGTGGTATTTGTAGCTTAGAAAAACAACAGACAGCTCTATGGTCTTTCTATTTAAAAGCAAAATTATTGCTTGGAGAAAATCTACAAAGCCTATACCTTAGAAGTGCCTGTGTATATACTTAAAAGTATATTTAGAAGTATAGGTATATATGTATATATGCATATATATATTTATATATATATGCCTCTATACACACACACACACACACACACACACATATATATATATATATATATATATATACATATTATTTGGAAAGTGGAGATTGTTGATATTGATATGACTTTTAGTATAACCTACATTTAATTTGGATTCTGGCTCCTACCATAGAAGATTTTAATACCGTTGTAGGGAGATTCTCAGAAAATCTCTCTGCCAGCAGGCAAATACTAGGAATTTCAGCATCCAGTTTGTGTCTCCCAAAATATGCACACACAACTATCTATGTCTATGTCTATGTCTACATCCATGTCTATTTCTATGTCTATGTGCTATGTCTATTATCCATATCCACATCCATATCCATTTATTTTATTTTTTATTTTGTTTTTTGTGGATCAATGAGGGTTAAGTGACTTGTCCAGGGTCACACAGCTAGTAAGCGTCAAGTGTCTGAGGCCGGATTTGAACTCAGGTACTCCTGAATCCAAGGTCAGTGCTTTATCCACTGTGCCACCTAGCTGCCCCCCCCATATCCATTTATTACATATATACAAATGTATATAGTTCATGGTTCTACTCTTGACATCAATATCTCTCTCATTTTGCTTCCATCAAAAGGACCCTTCATCTCATGTGTCAAGCACTTAAGCTAACAAGACATCACATTTAGGGCAAATTTTATTAAACGAACAAAAAATCAAGACAGAGCTCCAAATCTATGAGGAAAACTTTCCTCCTCATTTCATTGTGACCTTTACTGTATTCTGACATAGGATTGCCCAGTACATAGTACTGTATTCTGACAAAGTCAGTGAGTCAATAAACTGTACAAAACATTGGGGATGCAAAAAATGCAAAAAACAAACAAACAAACAAAAACCCGGTCCCTACCCTTGGAAAGCTCATAGGGGAGACAAACAAATAAATATACACAAATAAGCAGTGTGCAAAATAAAACAAAAATAATTATGAGAGGGAAGGCACTAGAATCAAGAGAGGTTGGAACATACTTCTTGTAGAAGATAGGATTTTACCTGAGACTTTAAAAGAAAGCCAGGGAAGCCAGTAGGTTTAGAGTGTTTCAGGCAAGGGATAGAGCCAGAGAAGATGCCAGGATATGGAATCTCTTGTTTGTGCTACAGCCTGGAGGTCAGAGCCACTGGATAAGAGAGTACATGGTAGGGAAATAAGGTATAAGAAGACTGGAAAGTTTGGAGGAAGCTAGGTTATGAAGGTCTTTGAACACCAAAGGATTTTGTATTTGATCCTGGAGATGATAGGGAACATCTAGTTTATTGAGTATAGATGAGATATGGTCAGACCTGAGCCTTAGGAAAATCACTTCAGTGACTGAATGGAGGATTAATTAGAATGGGGGGAGACTTGAGACAGGGAGACCTACTAGCCACTACTGCAATAGTCCAGGTAATGAGGGCTTGCACCAGGGTGGTTGTAGTGTCAGAGGAAGGAAGGTGTGTGTGTGTGTGGGGGGGGTAATTTCTTTTCTTTTTCTTTTTTTTTGGTAGTATTTCATTTTATTTTCCAGTTACAAGTCAAGATAGTTTTCTTTTTTTTATGAGATATTTTATTTTTTCCGTTACATGTAAAGATAGTTCTCAACTTTTGTTTATACATGCTTTACAATTTCAGATTTTTCTCCCTCCCTCCCCTCCCTCCCCCCTCCCCTAGACAGCAGGTAATCTGATATATGTTATATCTATATATCTCTATACATATACATATATATATACACACATATGTATACACATAATAACATTAATCCTATTTCTGCATTAATCCTGTTACAAGAGAAAGAATCAGAGCAGTGATGCAAAACCTCAAAATAGAAAAAAAAGACAACAACAGCACCCAAAACAAAAGAAATAATATGGTTCAATCAGCATCTATACTCCACAGTTCTTTCTTTCTTTTTTTTTCTTGGATTTGGAGATCCTCTTCTATCATGAGTTCCCTGGAACTCTTCTGTACCATTGCATTGGTGAGAAGAATATAGTCCATCACAGTGGGTCAACACTCAATGTTGATGATACTGTGTACAATGTTCTTCTGGTTCTGCTCATCTCACTCATCATCAGCTCACGTAAGACCCTCCAGGTTTCTCTGAACTCTTCCTGCTCATCATTTCTTACAGCACAATAGTACTCCATTGTATTCATATACCACAACTTGTCCAGCCATTCCCCTATTGATGGGCACCCCCTCAACTTCCAATTCCTTGCTACCACGTAAAGAGCAGCTATAAATATTTTTGTACATGTGGGTCCCTTTCCCCCTTCCATGATTTCTTTGGGCAAAAGACCTAAAAGTGGGATTGCTGGGTCAAAGGGTATGCACAGCTTTATCGCCCTTTGGGCATAATTCCAAATTGCTCTCCAGAATGGTTGGATCAGCTCACAGCTCCACCAACAATGCATTAGTGTTCCAATTTTCCCACAGTCTCTCCAACATTTATTATCTTCCCTTTTTGTCATTTTAGCCAATCTGATAGGTGTCAGGTGGTACCTCAGAGTTGTTTTAATTTGCATCTCTCTAATCATTAGAGATTTAGAGCATTTTTTCATATGGGAATAGATAGCTTTGGTTTCTTCATCAGAAAACTGCCTGTTCATATCCTTTGACCATTTCTCAATTGGGGAATGACTTGGATTCTTATAAATTTGATTTAATTCCCTATATATTTTAGAGATGAGGCCTTTATCAGAAGCACTGGCCTCAAAAATTGTTTCCCAGCTTTCTGCCTCCCTTCCAATTTTGGATGCATTGCTTCTGTTTGTACAAAAATTTTTTAATTTAATATAATCAAAATCATCCACTTTGCATTTTATAATATACTCTATCTCATGTTTGGTCAAAAACTGTTCTCCTTTCCAAAGATCTGATAGGTATACTATTCCTTTCTCTCCTAATTTACCTATGGTATCACCTCTTATGTCTAAATCATGTATCCATTTTGACCTTATTTTAGTATAAGGTGTAAGATGTTGGTCTAAGCCTAATTTCTGCCATACTATCTTCCAGTTTTCCCAGCAGTTTTTGTCAAATACTGAGTTCCTATCCCAGAAGCTGGAGTCTTTGGGTTTATCAAACACTACATTACTAGTGTCATTTACTACTGCATTTCCTGAGCCTAGCCTATTCCATTGATCTACCACTCTATTTTTTAGCCAGTACCAGATAGTTTTGATGACTGCTGCTTTATAGTAAAGCTCCAGGTTTGGTACAGTTAACCCACCTTCCTGTGAATTTTTTTTCACTATTTCCCTAGATATTCTTGATTTTTTGTTTTTCCAGATGAATTTTGTTATTATTTTTCTAGCTGTATAAAATAATTTTTAGGTAGCCTGATTGGTATGGCACTGAATAAGTAAATTAATTTAGGCAGTATTGTCATTTTTACTATATTAGCTCTGCCTATCCATGAGCAATTGATATCTTTCCAATTATTTAGATCTGATTTGATTTGTGTGAAGAGTGTTTGGTAGTTGTGTTCATAGAGTTCCTAGGTTTGTCTTGGCAAGTAGACTCCCAAGTATTTTATATTACCTACCGTTACTTTAAATGGAATTTCTCTTTCTATCTCTTGCTGCTGGACTTTGTTGGTCATGTATAGAAATGCTGATGATTTATGTGGATTTATTTTATATCCTGCTACTTTGCTAAAGTTGTTAATTGTTTCAAGTAATTTTTGACTTGATTCTCGAGGATTCCTTAAGTATACCATCATATCATCTGCAAAGAGTGATAGTTTTGTTTCCTCCTTGCCTATTCTAATTCCTTTAATTCCTTTCTCTTCTCTGATTGCTAAAGCTAACATTTCTAGAACAATATTAAATAATAGGGGTGATAATGGACATCCCTGTTTCACCCCTGATCTTATTGGGAAGGCCTCTAATTTATCTCCATTGCATATAATACTTGCTGATGGCTTTAGGTAGATACTGTTTATTATTCTAAGGAAAGCTCCCCCTATTCCTAAACTCTCTAGTGTTTTTATTAGGAATGGGTGCTGTACTTTGTCAAAAGCTTTCTCTGCATCTATTGAGATAATCATATGATTTTGGTTGGTTTTCTTATTGATGTGGTTGATTATGTTAATAGTTTTCCTAATGTTGAACCAGCCCTGCATTCCTGGTATAAATCCCACCTGGTCATAGTGTATTATCCTGGTGATCACTTGCTGTAATCTCCTTGCTAATATCTTATTTAAGATTTTAGCATCAATATTCATTAGGGAGATTGGTCTATAATTTTCTTTCTCTGTTTTTGCTTTGCCTGGTTTTGGTATCACCACCATATTTGTGTCATAAAACGAATTTGGTAGAACTCCTTCTTCACCTATTTTTCCAAATAATTTGTATAATATTGGAATTAATTGTTCTTTAAATGTTTGGTAAAATTCACCCGTAAACCCATCTGGCCCTGGGGATTTTTTCTTAGGGAGTTCATTAATAGCTTGTTCAATTTCTTTTTCTAATATGGGTTTATTTAAGGATTTTATTTCCTCTTCACTTAACCTGGGCAGTTTGTATTTTTGTAAATATTCATCCATTTCATTTAGATTGTCAAATTTATTGGCATACAGTTGGGCAAAATATTTCCTAATTATTGCTTTAATTTCCACTTCATTGGTGGTAACATCACCCTTTTCATTTTTGATACTGGTAATTTGGTTTTCTTCTTTCTTTTTTTTACTCAAATTAACCAATATTTTATCTATTTTATTGGTTTTTTCATAAAACCAGCTCTTAGTTTTATTGATTAATTCTATAGTTTTTTTGCTTTCAATCTTATTGATTTCTCCTTTAATTTTCAGGATCTCTAATTTAGTGTCTAATTGGGGATTTCTAATTTGTTCTTTTTCTAGCTTTTTAAGTTGCATGCCCAATTCATTAATCTCCTCTTTCACTTTCTTATTCATGTAAGCATTTAGAGCTATAAATTTTCCCCTAAGCACTGCTTTGGCTGCATCCCATAGATTTTGGTATGTTGTCTCATTATTGTCATTCTCTTGGATAAAGTTATTGATTGTTTCTATAATTTCTTGTTTGGCCCATTCATTCTTTAGAATGAAATTATTTAGTTTCCAATTGATTTTCATTCTACTTTTCCCTGGCTCTTTCTTACATGTAATTTTTATTGCATCATGATCTGAGAAGGATGCATTTACTATTTCTGCCTTTCTACATTTGACTATGATGTTTTTGTGCCCTAATACATGGTCAATTTTTGAAAATGTGCCCTGTACTGCTGAGAAAAAGGTACATTCCTTTCTATCCCCATTCAATTTTCTCCAGACATCTATCATGTCTAACTTTTCTAGTAATCTATTCACCTCTTTCACTTCTTTCTTATTTATTTTTTGGCTAGATTTATCTAATTCTGAGAGGGGGAGATTCAGATCCCCCACTAGTATAGTATTACTATCTAATTCCTCTTGTAACTCATTTAACTTCTCCTCTAAGAACTTGGATGCTATACCACTTGGCGCATACATATTCAATATTGATATTACTTCATTATCTATAGTACCTTTAAGTAAGATGTAATTTCCTTCCTTATCTCTTTTAATGAGATCTATTTTTGCCTGCACTTTGTCTGAGATAAGGATTGCTACCCCTGCCTTTTTTACTTTAGCTGAGGCATAATATATTCTGCTCCAGCCTTTTACCTTTACTCTGTGTGTATCTCTCTGCTTCAAATGTGTTTCTTGTAAACAGCATATTGTAGGGTTCTGGTTTTTAATCCACTCTGCAATTCGCTTCCGTTTTATAGCAGAGTTCATCCCATTCACATTTACAGTTATTATTACTGACTGTCTATTCCCCTCCATTCTATTTACCCCCTTTGTACTTTTCCCCCCTTCTTTCACCCTATTCCTCCTCACCAACGTTTTACTTCTTACCCCTGCCTCCCCCGATCTGCCCTCCCTTTTTATCACCCCCCTCTCTTTTCTTTACCCTTTTCTCCCTTGCTTTTGTCCTCCCTTCTATCAGTCCCCCCCTTTCCCTTCCCCTTTTGTTTCCCTAAAGAATGAGTTAAGTTTCTTTATCCCAATGAACGTATATGTTATTCCCTCTTTGAGTCAAATCTAATGAGAATAGGGTTGAAACCATGTTCCCCCCTCCTTTCTTTCCCTCTATTATAATAGGTTTTTTCCACCTCTTCATATGATATAATTCATCCCATTCCACCTCCCCTTTCCTCTCCTCCCCATAGACTCCCTTTTTATCCCCTTAATTCTTTTGTATCATCACATCAAAGACAATTTATATTTATACCCTCTATATAAAGTCCTTCTCTCTGCCCAAATACATTTACAGTTCTTAAGAGTTATGAGTATTATCTTCCTGTGTAGGGATATAAACAGTTTAACCTAATAGGGTAACTTTTTTTTTCCCCTCTGTTTACCTTTTTAAACTTCTCTTGAGTCTTGTATGTTGAGATCAAATTTTCTATTCAGTTCTGGTCTTTTCACCAGGAAAGATTGAAAGTCCCCAATGTCATTAAATGTCCATCTTTTACCCTGAAAGAAAATGCACATTTTTGCTGGGTAATAGATTCTCGGCTGCAATCCAATCTCCTTTGCCTTCCGGAATATCATATTCCAAGCCTTGCGGTCCTTTAATGTTGAAGCTGCCAGGTCCTGAGCAATCCTGACTGTGGCTCCATGATATTTAAATTGCTTCTTTCTGGCTGCTTGGAGTATTTTCTCCTTCACCTGATAATTCTGGAATTTGGCTACAATATTCCTTGGAGTTTTCCTTTTGGGGTCTCTTTCAGGAGGTGATCGGTGGATTCTTTCAATGATGATTTTATCCTCTGATTCTATGATATCAGGGCAGTTCTCCTTAATAATTTCCTGGAATATGGTATCTAGATTCTTTTTCTGGTCATGGCTTTCAGGCAGTCCAATGATTCTCAAATTGTCTCTCCTCGATCTGTTTTCCAGATCAGTTGTCTTTCCAATGAGGTATTTCACATTTTCTTCTATTTTTTCATTTTTTTTATTCTGCTTGACTGATTCTTGGTGTCTCATGGATTCCTTATCTTCCAACTGTCCCACTTTAATTTTTAAGGCATTGTTTTCTTCAGTGAGATTATGCACCTTTTTTTTTCCATTTGGCTAAGTGAATTTTTTAAGGTATTGTTTTCTTCAGTGAGATTATGCACCTTTTTTTCCATTTGGCTAAGTGAATTTTTTAAGGTATTGTTTTCTTCAGTGAGATTATGCAGCTTTTTTTCCATTTGGCCAAATGAATTTTTTAAGGCTTTGTTTTCTTCAGCTTCCTTTTCCAAGCTGCTGATTCTTTTTTCATAGTTTTTTTGTTTTGCTTTCATTTCTCTCCCCATTTTTTCTTCTACCTCTTGCAATTGATTTTTAAAATCCTTTTTGAGCTCTTCCAGGAAGGCTTTTTGTTCTTGCGTCCAATTTACCTTCCCTTGTGAGGCTTCAGATGTAGACAATTTGAGGCTATTGTCCTCATCTGAGTTTGTGTTGGCTTCTTCCCTATTGATACAGAAGCTCTCAATGGAGAGGGCTCTTTTTTGCTTCTTACTCATTATTGCAGCTTATTTATTTATTCTTTAAGTTGAGGTCTGCTCTGGGGGCACCAGGGTCCCTGTTTTGGGCTTCTTGTGCAGTTGTATAGGTGCTGTGTGACCGGGCTTTTACTCTGAGGCCTTTATGGTGTGTGGAGATGCCCCGCCCTGCACTTCCTGTATGATTGTGCTCCGCCAGCCAGGCGCCAGACCCCGGCGTCTGATCCCGCCGTTCGTGGCCCTCTCGGCCGGTGCAGGTAGGTTTTTCCACTGTCCTTCTTGGCCACCAGATTTTTGAACCAGGTTCCGGGAGCCTCAGTTGTTCGGCTGTGGCCCGCAGCTCCTGCTGACTTGCCCCGACTCTCGGCGCTGGGTTGCTGCCCTGCGCTGGGCCTCCCTTTTGCCCGAGTCAGACCGACCTTTTCCTGAAGTCTTCTAAATTATCTCTGGTTGGAGGACTGTGTCTCTCTGTCTCTTTGCAGGTTCTGTAGTTTCAGAATCCGTCCAGAGGCTTGATTTAATGTTCGTTTTGAGGGAACAGAAGGAGAGCTCAGGCAGCTTGCTGCTTCCTCTCCGCCATCTTGGCTCCGCGAAGATAGTTTTCAACATACATTTCTGTAAGATTTTGAGTTCCAAATTTTTCTCCTTCCCTTTCCTCCCCCCTTTCCCCTCCCCAAGATGGCAAGCAATGAGATATATATGTTATATTTATATATATGTATGTGTGTGTGTATGTATACACATACACAATCATGCCACTTGAATATATGGCAGCTGAGGAGATACCACCATCTTTGTGTAGAGGGAAAAGAAAGGGTCTTGGACAGAGCCCATTTCCATATTAGTCATATTGTAAAAGAAGAATCAGAACAAAAGGGAAAACTGCAAGAAGGAAAAAAATAACAACAAATAAAGTGAAAATAGTATACTTTGATCTGCATTCACAATCCATAGTTCTTTTTCTGGATGTGGAGAGAATTTTCTATCATAAATCTTTTGGAATTACCATGGATCATTTTATTGCTGAGAAGAGCTAAGTCTTTCACACAATATTGCTGTGTGTACAATGTTCTCCTGCTTTTGCTTGCTTCACTCAGCATAAGTTCATGTAAGTCTTTCCAGGATTTTCCAAGAATCTGCCTGCTCATCATTTTTTATAGCACAGTAGTATTCCATCACATTCATGTACTACAATTTTGTTCAGCCATTCCCCAATTGATGGGCATCCCCACAATTTCCAATTCTTTGCCTGCACAAAAAGAGCTACTATAAATATTTTTGTACATGTGGGTCCTTTTCCACTTTTTATGATCTCTTTGACATAAAGAACTAGTAGTAGTATTGTTGGATCAAAGAGTATGCAGTTTTATAGCACTTTGGGCATAGTTCCAAATTACTTTCCAGAATGGTTGTATCAGTTCACAACTTCACCAACAATATATTAGTGTTCCAATTATATTAGCCAATCTTAGAGGCATGAGGTGTTACATTAGAATTGTTTCAATTTGCATTTGACCATTTCTCAATTGGGGAATGAATTGTATTCTTATACATTTGATTTAGTTCTCTATATATTTTAGAAATATGATCTTTATCAGAAACACTGGCTGTAAAAATTGTTTCCCAGCTTTCTGCTCTACTTCTAATCCTGGCTGCATTGGTTTTATTTTTGCAAAAACTTTTAAATTTAATATAATCAAATTGCTCCATTTTTCATAAAAGTATTTTAACATTTTCTAATTACATGTAGAGATAGTTTTCAACATCTGTTTTTATAAGATTTCTAGTTTCAAATTTTTCTCCCTCCCTTCCTCCCTCCCCAAGACAGCAAGCAATCTGATAAAGGTTATATATGTACAATCACATTAAACATATTTCTGCATTAGTCATGCTGTAAAAGAGGAATCAGAGCAAAAGAGAAAAAACTCAAAAAAGAAAAAAAAAGTAGAAATAGTATGGTTCAATCTGCATCTAGATTCCAAAGTTTTTTTTTTTCTGGATTTGGAGAGCATTTTCCATCATGAGTCCTCGGAACTATCTTGGACCATTTTATTTCTGAGAAGAGTCAAGTCTATTGCAGTTGATCAACACACAATTCTGTTGATACTGTGTACAATGTTCTCCTGGTTCTGCTCATCTCACTCAGCATCATTCATGTAAGTCCCTCCTGGTTTCTCTGAAATCCACCTGTTCATTGTTTCTTTTTCTTTTTCTTTCTTTCTTTCTTTCTTTCTTTCTTTCTTTCTTTCTTTCTTTCTTTCTTTCTTTCTTTCTTTCTTCCTTCCTTCCTTCCTTCCTTCCTTCCTTCCTTCCTTCCTTCCTTCCTTCCTTCCTTCCTTCCTTCCTTCCTTCCTTCCTTCCTTCCTTCCTTCTTTCTTTCTTTCTTTCTTTCTTTCTTTCTTTCTTTCTTTCTTTCTTTTTTAGGGCACTGAGGGTTAAGTGACTTGCCCAGAGTCACACAGTTAAATGTCAAGCATTTGAGTCTGGATTTGAACTCAAGTCCTCCTGAATCCAAGGCCAGTGCTTTATCCACTTCACCACCTCTTTGCCCCCTTGCTCATTGTTTCTTACAGCACAATAGTATTCCATTACATTTATATACCACAACTTGATCAGCCATTCCCCAATTGATGGGCAGCCCCTCAATTTCTAATTCCTTGCCACCACAAAAAGAGCAGCTATAAATGTTTTTGTACATGTGGGTCCTTTTCCCTTTTTTATGATCTCTTTGGGATACAAACCTAGTAGTTATATTACTGCATAGTTCCAAATTGCTCTCCAGAATGGTTGGGTCAGTTCACAGCTCCACCAACAATGCATTAGTGTTCCACTTTTTCCGCAGCTTCTGCAACATTTATTATTTTCCTTTTTTGTCATATTAGCCAATCTGATAGGTGTCAGGTGGGTACCTCAGAGTAATTTAATTTGCATTTTTCTAATCAATAGTGATTTAGAGCATTTTTTCATATGGCAATAGATAGCTTTGATTTCTTCATCAGAAAACTGCCTGTCCATATCATTTGACCATTTCTCAATTGGGAAATGACTTGGATTCTTATAAATTTGATTTAGTTCACAATATATTTTAGAAATGAGGCCTTTATCAGAAATACTGGCAATAAAATTTGTTTCCCAGCTTTCTGTCTCCCTTTTAATTATGGATGCATTGCTTCTGTTTGTACAAAAACTTTTTAATTGAATGTCATCAAAATCATCCATTTTGCATTTCATAATATTCTCTATCTCTTGTTTGGCCATAAACTGTTCTCCTTTCCATAAATCTGAGAGGTAAACTATTCTTCCCCCTCCTAATTTACCTATGGTATCACCTTTTATGTCTAAATCATATACCCATTGTGACCTTATTTTAATATAAGGTGTAATATGTTGGCCTATGCCTAGTTTCTGCCATACTATCTTCCAATTTTCCCATCAGTTTTTGTCACATACTGAGTTAGTATCCCAGAAGCTAGAGTCTTTGGGTTTATCAAAAAGTACATTACCAAATCACTTACTACTGTGTCTCCTGTGACTAACCTATTCCATTGATCCACGACTCTGTTTTTTTAGCCAGCACCAAATAGTTTTGATGACTGCCGCTTTATAGTAAAGTTTCAGGTTTGGTACAGCTAGCCCACCTTCCTGTGCATTTTTTTCATTAGTTCCCTTGATATTCTTGACCTTTTGTTCTTCCATATGAATTTTATTATTTTTTTCTAGCTCTATAAAATAATTTTTAGGTAGACTGATTGGTATGACACTGAATAAGTAAATTAATTTAGGTAGAATTGTTATTTTTATTATATTAGCTCAGCCTAACCATGAGCAATTGATATTTTTCCAGTTATTTAGATCTGATTTTATTTGTGTGAAAAGTGTTTTGTTTATTTTTTAATTTTTGTTGTTGGTGAGGCAATTGGGGTTAAGTGACTTGCCCAGGGTCACACAGCTAGTAAGTGTTAAGTGTCTGAGGCTGGATTTGAACTCAGGTTCTCCTGAATCCAGGGCAGGTGCTCTATCCACTGTGCCACCTAGCTGTCCCTGTGAAAAGTGTTTTGTAATTGTGTTCATAGAACTCCTGGGTTTGTCTTGGCAAGTAAACTCTCAAGTTTTTTATATTGTCTACCATTACTTTAAATGGAATTTCTATCTTTTGCTGCTGGACTTTGTTGGTCATGTATGGAAATATTGATGATTCATGTGGATTTATTTTATACCCTGCAACTTTGCTAAATTTGTTAATTGTTTCAAGTAGTTTTTTAGTTGATCCTCTCAGATTTTCTAAATATACCATCATATCATCTGCAAAGAGAAATAGTTTTGTTTCCTCCTTGCCTATTCTAGGTTATTCCCTCTTTGAGCCAAATCTGATGAGAGTAAGGTTGAAACAATGCTCACCCCTCCCTTCTTTTGCTCTATTGCAATAGGTTTTTTGTGCCTCTTCATATGACGTAATTAACCCCATTCCACCTCCCCTTTTCTCTTTTCCCCGTATACTCCTTTATTCACCCCTTAATTCCTTTTTCTTCTCTTATTGCTAAAGCTAAATTTCTACTGCAATATTAAATAATAGAGGTGATAATGGACATCCCTGTTTCATCCCTGATCTTATTGAGAATGCCTCTAACTTATTCCCATTACATATAATGTTTGCTGATGGCTTTAGGTAGATACTTCTTATTATATTAAGGAAAGCTCCACTTATACCTACACTCTCTAATGTTTTTATTAGGAATGAGTGATGTATTTTGTCAAAAGCTTTCTCTGCATCTATTGGAATAATCAAATGATTTTGGTTAGTTTTCTTATTGATGTGGTTGATTATGTTGATAGTTTCCTTAAGGTTGAACAAGCCCTGCATTACTGGTATAAATTCCACCTGTTTATATTGTATTATCCTGGTGATCACTTGATGAAATCTTGCTATTATCTTATTTAAGATTTTTGCATCAATATTCATTAAGGAAATTGGATTATAATTTTCTTTCTCTATTTTGGATCTGCCTGTTTTGGGTATCATCACCATATTTGTGTCATAAAAGGAAGTTGGTAGAACTCCTTCTTGACCTATTTTTCCAAATGATTTGTATGATATTGGAATTAATTGTTGTTTAAATGTTTGGTAGAATTCACTTGTAAACCCATCTGGCCCTGGAGATTTTTTCTTAGGGAGTTCATTAATGGCTTGTTCAATTTCTTTTTCTAATATGGGCTCATATCAGGATTTTATTTCCTCTTCAGTTAACCTGGGTAATTTGTATTTTTATATATATTTATCCATTTCATTTAGATTGTCAAATTTATTGGTATACAATTGGGCAAAATATCTCCTAATTATTGCTTTAATTTCTGCTTTATTGGTGGTGAATTCACCCCTTCCATTTTTGATACTGGTAATTTGGTTTTCTTCTTTCTTTTTTAAAAAAATCAAATTATCCAAAGGTTTATTTTTATCGATTTTTTCATAAAACCAGCTCTTAGTTTTATTGATTAATTCTATAGTTTTCTTGCTTTCAATTTTATTAATTTCTGCTTGGATTTTCAGGATTTATAATTTAGTATTTAATTGGAGTTTTTAACTTGTTTTTCTAGCTTTTTTAGTTGCATGCCCAATTCATTGATCTCCTCTTTCTCTTTTTTATTCATGTAAGCATTTAGAGATATAAAATTTCCCCTAAGCACTGCTTTGGCTGCATCCCATAGGTTTTGATATGTTGTCTCATTATTGTCATTCTCTTGGATGAAGTTATTATTTGCTTCTATGATTTGTTGTTTGTCCCACTCATTAGATTATTTAGTTTCCAATTAATTTTCAGTCTATCTTGCCATGGATCTTTATTACATGTAATTTTTGCTGCATCATGATCTGAGAAGGATGCATTTACTATTTCTGCCTTTCTACATTTGACTATGAGATTTTTGTGTCCTAATACATGGTCAATTTTTGAATATGTGCCATGTACCACCGATAAAAAGGGATATTCCTTTCTATCCCCATTCAGTTTTCTCCAGACATCTATCATATCTAACATTCTATTCACCTCTTTAACTTCTTTCTTTTTTATTTTGTGGCTAGATTTATCTAATTTTGAGAGGGGAAGATTCAGATCCCCCATTATTATAGTTTTGCTGTCTATTTCCTTTTGTAACTCATTTAACTTCTCCTCTAAGAATTTAGATGCTATACCACTTGGCCCAAAATGTTTAGCATTGATATTACTTCATTATCTATGGTACCATTTAGCAAGATGTAGTTTCCTTCCTTATCTCTTTTAATTAGATCTATTTTTGCCTTTGCTTTGTCTGAGATAAGGATTGCTACACCTACTTTTTTTTACTTCAGCTGAAGCATAATATATTCTGCTCCAACCTTTTACCTTTACTCTGTGTGTATCTCTCTGCTTCAAATGTGTTTCTTGTAAACAGCATATTGTAAGACTCTGTTTTTTAATCTACTCTGATATTCGCTTCCATTTTATGGTAGAGTTCATCCCATTCACATTCACAGTTATTATTACTTACTATTTCCCTCCATCCTATTTACCCTCTTTGTATTTTTTCCCTTTCTTTCACCCTATTCCTCCTCACCAGTGTTTTGCTTCTGACCACTGCCTTCTCCAATCTGCCCTCCCTTTTATCAGCCCTGTCCCTTTTCTTTACCCTTTTCTCCCCCACTTCTGCCTTCCCTTCTATCAGTGCCCCTCTTTTCCCCTTACCCTTTTACTTCCCTAAAGAATAAGCTAAATTTCTTATGCTCTTCCCTGTTGACACAGAAGCTTTCAATGGTAAGAGCCTTTTTCTGTTTCTTACTCATATTGTGGCTTATTTTTTAAAGTTGAGGTATAGTCCTGGGGCACAAGGGTCACTGTTTCAAGCTTCTTGTGCTTGGGGATAGGGGCTGTGTCACTGACTTTCTATCCTGAGGCCTCTGTGACTTGTGGATTCCTCCTGGTTCTGCTCACTTCACTTTGCATCATTTCATATAAGCATTTCCAGATTTTTCTGAGAGCAGCCTACCCATCATTTCTTATTAGCATGATGGCATTCCATCAAAATTCAAGAAGCAATTTTAAGCACCTACTATGTGCCAGGTACTGATGAGGCCTGAGATTTCCCTGCTATAAAAAAACTCCCATAAGCAAAAGAAGAGCACATTGAAGAGTATATCTGTCATATTTATAGACAGGGCAAGAATTTAGGGCCAAAGGAGAATATAGAGAGCATACAAAATATAAAATAGATAATTTTGATTATATACAATTTAAAAGCTTTTTTTTTTACAAACAAAACTAATGTAACAAAAATTATAAGGAAAGCAGAAAACTGGGGAAAATTTTGAAAACAGTTTCCCTGATAAAGGCCTCATTTTCCAAATATATAGGGAATTCAGTCAAATTGATAAAAATACATGTCATTCCCTAATTGATAAATAGTCAAAGGACATGAACATGCAGTTTTCAGAGAAAGAAATCAAAGATATCTATAGTCATGTGAAAAAATGCTCTGTCACTATTGATCAGAGAAATGCCAATTAAAACAACTCTGAGGTATGACCCCACACCTATCAGAGCAGCAAATAAAACAAAAAGGGAAAATATTGCATGTTGGAAGAGATGTGGGAAAACTGGGACACTAATCCATTGTTGGTCGAGTTGTGAACTGATCCAACCATTCTGGAGAGCAATTTGGAACTGCCCAAAGGGTTATAGAACTGTGAATACCCTTTGATCCAGCAATACCACTGCTAGGTTTATATCCCAAAGACATCCAAAAAAAGAGAAAAATACCTATTTGTACAAAAATAATTATGGCAGCTTTTTCTTTTTAAGAATTGGAAATCAAAGGAATGTCCATCAATAGGGGAATGGCTAAACAAGCTGGAGTATATGGTTATAATGGAATATTATTATGCTATAAAAAATAACAACAGGATGATTTCAGAATGGCCTAGAAAGCCTTATGTGAACTGATGTATAGTGATGTGAGCAGAACCAAGAGAACATTGTGTACAGTGAAAGCAATATTGTTTGATGAAGAACTGTGAATGACTTGACTGTTCTCAGCAATACAAAGATCTAAGACAATTCCAAAGGGCTAATGAAGAAACATAGTATCCACGATCAAAGAAAGAACTAATATTGATTAGACACAGACTGAAGCATGCTATTTTTTGTTAGGGGCTAACACGAGTCCCCCTTTTACTGTTCGAGCAAAGCTCACAGACAGAAACCCCCCTTCCAGAAAATATGTGCTGATTCTTAGTTAGCCCTTGATAAGAGGGATGTAAACCACAATGATCCTTCCTGGATGCAGATGCATTTGCTGGGCACCAAGGATGATGCATTTGCATAGGTGCCAAGGAAACTTCAAAGGACAGAAACATGCTCCTCATCATAGATAAGGCCCAAGGTCTACGAACCAATCCCCTCATCCTGTTCTTTTGGCACGAACATCACAAAAAGACATTCCTTTTGCTCACCTCAAGTATAAATATGTCATACTGTCCGAATAAACTTTGCCTTTTGCCTCCACCCGAGTGCATGGGGTCCTTCCAATTCCATCCTATGTCTTTGTGTCTTTTTTCCTTAACATCTTACAGCAGCCCCCAAACCTGTTCCAGCAGCCTCCTGGATCCAAAACTGTCAATTTTTCACTTTCATTTTTCTTCTATTCAAGTTTTCTTATACAAAATTACTAATGTGATCATGTTTTACATAATTGCACATGTATAACCTATATCTGGTGGCTTACCACCTCAGGGAAGGGGGAGAGGAAAGGGAGGAAAGGAGGAATAGAATTTGTAACTCAAAATTTTAAATAAAAATGTTTATTAAGATAATAGAATGCACAGTCTTAGAGAAGTCCATGAGGCATTGAAAGGTTAAGTGATTTCTCTTTCCTCACACAGTGAGTATGTGTCAAAGGAAGAATTTGAATCCAGTTCTTCTTGACTTGGAGGTCTGTTCTCTAACCATTATACCACTAACTACAATGGGTTTACAAACTATTACTGGGAAGTACCTGGATTATTGAATTTAAATGATTTTTATTGATCTTCAGGAGTTGCATACATATTTGAATGATGAAATTTGAGAGATGGAAGGGATTTTTGAATATTCATTTTTCAAATGGGGAAACTGAGGCCTGGAGTCATGCCAAGGCCACCCTAAGAGTTAATGGCACAGAGGGACCAGATCCTCAGAAATTGAATGCAATGATCCTTCCTACTCACATATTCCAGTTCATGAACTTACCATGAAGGCCAAACCTTTACACCTTAAAAGCAAAAAGCCTAGAAGGAGATTCCCTTCCCTTCCCTTCTGAAAACTCTGAAACCCTGCCATGTCACTTTGCAGTCAGGACCCCATTTGCACATTTTGCAGCAACATCTTCTAAGAAGATGCAAATTACTCTTCTTGAGGAAGGAAAAAACACCTCCCCCCTCCCCCCCAACTGTTTGCAATATGCATATCATATGGGATCATTTATTGTGTGAGTATGTAGGGGTGGGGTGGGGAGAGAGAGAGCGAGAGCGAGAGCGAGAGCGAGAGCGAGAGAGAGAGAGAGAGAGAGAGAGAGAGAGAGGGAGGGAGAGAGAGAGAGAGAGAGAGAGAGAGAGAGCGAGAGAGAGAGAGAGAGAGAGCGAGAGAGAGAGAGAGCGAGAGAGAGAGAGAGCGAGAGAGAGAGAGAGAGAGAGAAAGAGAGCGAGAGAGAGAGAGAGAGAGCGAGAGAGAGAGAGAGAGAGAGAGAGCGAGAGAGAGAGAGAGAGAGAGCGAGAGAGAGAGCGAGAGAGAGAGAGAGAGAGCGAGAGAGAGAGCGAGAGAGAGAGAGAGAGAGAGCGAGAGAGAGAGAGAGAGAGAGAGAGAGAGAGAGAGAGAGAGAGAGCGAGAGAGAGAGAGAGAGAGAGAGAGAGAGAGAGAGCGAGAGAGAGAGAGAGAGCGCAAGACAACACAGAACACTTATTTACCATAGTCTAAATGTTTATTCAACAGTGCCTACATTGACTTTTAGTATTTTAGACAGACAGCTTGAAGTAATGGACTAGCAGAATGCAAATCAGCCCTTTTGGCTCCCTCTTTACTGCCTAGACTTGCACCCTAATGATATTCTCCTCAAGAATTCTAATGTGCTTCCTACGAGAACTACAATTTTGCATGTTTCAACAATTTTTAATGGGCTCAAGGGCCAGACCTGCCTTTAGTTACAACAGGAGGCTGAATATTAGCAGAAGTGGAAAGGAGAGAATTGTATCAAAAATTTAGAGATGGAAAAATTCCGAACAGTTATACAGCCCAACCTTTGTGATGTCTAAAATCTAAATGTGTTGCCTAAAAAATCTAATGTGTGGTTGCCTTAAATTAGAAGCTTTAGCACAGTCTTTGGGCATTAAGCATTTATTAAAGCATACCAGGTATTAGAAAAAAGAGAACACGTGGAGTTAAGAAAAGGCCTATCTAGCCTAGAGTTCCAGCCTGGTCTGGTTCTTCCTCAAGTCCTCCACCAGGATCCTGCTTCAAACAGTAACTGCTCTCAAACTGAGTGTGGAAGCTTTTCATAGGCCTGGAGCAGAGGCGGTCCTTACACACTGCTTCAAGCTGATTGGCAGGCATCAGCCAAATCCATTGGTTCACTGGACTTGAAGGTGGTCCCAGTCGAGTTCAAAGTCCTTAGCTTCTGAGAACAATACCTTCTTAAGGGCTATTTAGGTGTGGTTACAATCTAATTAACTTGAAGTAGGCTAATCAGCAAAGTCAATCACTCTCACTTAATTCAATCAGTTTAGACTAATCTCCAGGTGGGCCTTTGAGTATCTGCCAAATCCCATTATTTTCTCACACCTTCCAATTTTACAAACAACGAAAGTGAAGCTGAGGTTAAATGGTTAGAGGAAAATCTGGAGAGGGGTTATGAACTCAGTTCTTCTACCTCCAAATTAAGAATTTTTCAACAGCAACATTTTATTCTATAAATATGAAATAGGTCTTTCATGGGTCTGCAGCAAATGGGGCAGTTGCTCTCTGGGAACAGAGTCAAGGAGTCAGGGCAGATTCCAAATAAAGTTTTTCCCTCTGGGTCAATGAGATTGAAGTGACTTGCCCAGGGTCACACAGCTAGAAAGTGTCAAGTGTCAAGTGCCTGAGGCTGGATGTGAACTTCAGGTTCTCCTTAATCCAGGGCTGGTGCTTTATTCACTTTGCCACCTAGCTGCCCCCTTCCCCCCCTCAATTCTTAATGTCTCAATTGCTCAATTAAGTAGTAATTATTAAGCACTTAATATATGCTGAGCATTTCAATAGGCAATGGGAATATAAGTAAAGAGAATGAAACAATTTCTATTCCTGATGAGTTGATGTTCTAAAGTGAGCTACAATAAGTACATGTAACATGTCTGTATATATTTATATACTTGGATATATTCATACATATTGTCATACTTCGACAAAAGTTTTGCAGCTTCTGATAAGATTTCTACCTCCTTCACTCTGAATACTCTTTCTTTCATTGTCTTTATGACAGCAATTTCCTGTTTTCTCCTTTGGCTTTTTGCTCTAGCCTTTCCTTGTCAGAGGCTCTGTCCAAGGCCCTTTTCCCCCCTTCTACATGAAGATGGTGATATCCCCTCAGCTGACATACATTCAAGTGACATCCCTATGATAACAAATCCAAATATCAATACATTTCTCTCCTGAACTCAACACATTTCAATAAATACTATTTAGACATACTCAACTAGGTAGCATGTTGGAAAGAGTTTCAAATCCTGCTTCTGACACTTACCAGCTTTGCTACACTGAGCAAGTCACCTACACTCTCCATGACTCTGTTTCCTCATACAATGAGGGGATTCCATTCATCAGTCTTGAATGTCCCTTCTAGCTGCTACTGGAATTCAAAATAGCAGGAATTGAAACTAAATCATCTGACAAAGGAAATACGCACATTCAAAATATAAAAATGGATTAACAAGGAACCTACAACATGATGAAAGAAGTCATAGACAAAGAAAGAATGTTTTTAATAAGTTTATATTCTAGAGATGTCTTAAAATCGAAATAAAAATAATAACTGAATTTTAAAAAGAGAGACGTAGGCAGGAAAACAACAAAAATGGATAATTGATATAGGTTTGACGTAAGCAGTTGTGCCAACCATATTTCGATATTAGAAGGATTTCAGTTTGATGACCATTAGAGACCTCCTACTCCACCTTGCCTCGATCTCCTTTCATTGGAAAAGGAAAATATGACTCGCTTTCCCTTCCAGAATCATTGCAGCCCCAGTCACCTCCCTCCCCCTTCCTCCCCTGCATCAGTCCTCTTGAGTTGTGAATTCAATGAGCTCACACCTGACCCAGGGGAGTATACAGGAACTGGAATGAAGGAGCCCAGTCGTCATTGAGGTAAAATGACTCTAACTGGGAACTGACAAAACAGCAGCCGCCGCCAAGGTGAGCCCCAGGCAGTCTGACCTGAAGATGACCAGTCCGGGCATTCCCATGTTCCCTGAAGAAGGGGACATCGAAAATAGCTCCGAGGACGAGGCCATGGCCCAGGAAGTGGCAGCAGCCAGGGAATCGGAACAGTCGGAACAGGCGGAACAGGCGGAACAGGCGGAACAGGCGGGGGTCCGATTCTGAGTTTGAGTCCTGGTACGAGCCCGAGTGAAAATGTGATTCAGGGTACGGGTAGGAATCCTGGTCGGAATGTAAGTGCGAGTACAGATGCGTATGTGAGTACCTGTATGAGTCCGAGTCCGAGGAGTCCGGGTACCAGCCTGTGTCAAAACAGGATGATGAGACGTCTGAGGAAGTCAGGGACTGGGAGGAAGTGGAGAAGGAAAAGGAGGAGAACAAAAAGGAGGAGGAGGAGGAGGAAGAGAAGGAGAGGGAGGAAGAGGAGAGGGAAGAGAAGGAAGCAGAAGAGCAAGAAGAGCATCCAAGAAAGAAGCCCAAAACCTAGGGCTTCATCTTAGATGAAGCTGAACTGGATGATGACTGAGGAGGAAGAAGAAGAGCCGGAGGACGGAGCAGAGGACATTTGTTTGTTTCAAAAAAGTATTTTATTATTTTCCAGTTATGTGTAAAGGCAATTTTCAAAATTTGTTTTCACAAGATTTGTAGTACCAAATTTTTCTCCCCCCCTCCCTTCTCTGACCCATCCCCAAGACAGAAAGCAATCGGATATAGGCTATACATGTACAATCACATCAATCCTATTTCTGTATTAATCATGTTGTGAAAGAAGAATCAGAAGACAAGGGAAAAACCTCAATATAGAAAACAACACCACCAACAACAACGACCAAAAAGTAGAAAGAGTACGGTACAATCTGCATTCAGAATCCACAGTTCTTTTTACTGGATGTAGAGAACATTTTCCACCATAAGTTCTTTGGAATGTACTAGGATCATTGCACTGCTGAGAAGAGCCAAGACCATCACAGCTGATCATCACAAAATGTTGCTGTTACTGTGCACAATGTTCCCTTGGTTCTGCTCACTTCACTCAGTATCAGTCCATTTAAGTATTTCCAGGTTTCTCTGAAATCCACCTGCTCATCATTTCTTACAGCACAATAGTATTCCATTACATTCCT
The DNA here is from genome assembly GCF_019393635.1 of Dromiciops gliroides. Lineage (NCBI taxonomy): Eukaryota > Metazoa > Chordata > Mammalia > Microbiotheria > Microbiotheriidae > Dromiciops > Dromiciops gliroides. Next base: position 14,498,688 of record NC_057864.1, read on the forward strand.
ATACCACAAAGTGTTCAGCCATTCCCCAATTGATGGACATTCCCCCCATTTTCAATTCTTTGCCACCACAAAGAGAGCAGCTGTAAATAATTTTTGTACATGTGGGTACTTTTCCCTCATCTATGATCTCTTTGGGATACAGAACTAGTATAACTGGGTGAAAGGGTATGCACCGGCCCATAGCCCTTTGGGCATAGTTCCGAATTGAACTACAGAATGCACGGATCAGTAACGGAGAACACTAAATGAAGCTGAGGAGGATGATGACTGTTAAAGGGAAGAAGAAGAGTAGGATGACTGAGCAGAGGAATTTCTGGAGAAAGAAGGCTTGGGCGACCAGAGCGCTCTCCGAAACTCCTCTTCAGAGGGACTGCCTTCCTCCACTCCAAGAGGCTCACGGACAATGGGGGCCTCTTCGTCTGCAAGTCCCGCCACCTTCTGCTCACCGGGGCATCACAGTCTAGCTGCGGCCAGGGCCTCTTGGTAGGGGGCCCGGCTTCAGGCCCGAAGCCTGACCTCGCCAGTCCCAGGCCCCGAGGCCCCAAGGATCCCAGGAGGCGAGCATCAGAGACAGCCCCTGCCGGGGAGCTGAGCCGAGGCAGGGGCAGTTGCAGGGGCAGGGGCAGGGGCAGGGGCAGGGGCGGGGGCCGGGACTGGGACCGGGATTCCCACTGGGGCCGCGGCCACGGCGGCCATCGCGGCAAGGACAGTCTCATCGGACAGTCGGTGCGCATCCGTCAGGGGCCCTACAAGGGCTACATCGGGTTCGTGAAGGTCGTGATGGAATGCATTGCCCGCGTGGAGCTCCACTCAACCTGCCAGACCATTTCCGTGCATCGTGAGAGACTCATCCCCCTTGGCACCACCAGCCCTGGACGCCTGACTTCCACCTCGGCCAAAACCCCCAGCTACGGCTCAGGCTCCTTCACCCCCCTCTACGGCTCCCAGACCCCCGTTTACCAGGGCAGCTCTACTCCGTCCCACACTGGTGCCTGGGACCCCAGCAACCGCAACACACCCTCCAGGCCATGGACGACAGATTAGGAAGATGCCTGGCACCACAAGCCCACCCCGGCTCCGCAGTCCTAGCCAGCAGGCTGTCCCCAGCCCTGCACCCCCAAACTCTGCCCCAACCACTAGATTCCCAGAATCCTCTCCCCTCCGCGATCCTTGCCCACCACACACCTCTGTAGAACTTGTGTGTGTATTTGTTTCACGGCTTTGGGCCATTGCTTTTCTTTGACTTGAATCTCACTTGAAACTCTAGATCCTATCGTTTCCAATTGTACACCAACCTGAAGCTCCCGATTCGACGAAACTTGCTTTGCTCTTTAAGTCTGTATAATAAATTCGACATAGAGTTTTCAAACTGCCCTCCTTGTTGTGTGATTCCTTTCGACCCTTTCTCTCTTTTCTCTTTTGAGGAGAGTTGGTAGCTGTCAGGGGGAAACTGGGCGGCTCCCCTCCTCCCCACGCTCCCCTCCCCAGTCCCTGACACCAGGCTTTTCTGGTCCTCTTCCCTTCAGGTCCACACACTCCAAAAGCCCGAGAACACCTAGAGCCTCCCCGACCACACTAGCTGGTTTCCCCAAGGTTCTTGCCAATCCAGGCTGGGTCTCCAAGATAATCACCAGCCTTCACCAGTCCCCCAGCCATTCCCCAGCCAGCTTCCTACCCATGGCTCAAGCACTCATTCATTCATTCATTCCATTCCATTCCATCCCATCCCATCCCATCCCATCCCATCCCATCCCATCCCATCCCATCCCATCCCATCCCATCCCATCCCATCCCGTTACATTCCATTGCATTCTGTTCCAACCCATTCCAGTCCAGCCCAGTCCATTTCTAACAAACCCCAAATCAATAGTACACTTCCATGTACTTTCGAAGAGAGGCCATACATATCTCCATGTGCACACGTCTTCCTCAATAGATGCTCAGTTGTTTCTTGAGGGCAGGCACTCTCTTTGTTTTATTTGTATCTCCAACACCTAGCACTATATCTGGTACTTACCAGGAGCTAATGAATGCTTTTCTTGTTGTATTGTCTTGTAATGACTTCTAGCTCTTGTTTGGTTCACAATAAATACATCTCTTGGCTGTGATCTGTGTCCCAATTTTTTTAGAGTCGGATCTTTCATAGTAAAGTGATGTGTCTGTTTAAAATGTGGTGTGCAGGGGCGGCTAGGTGGCGAAGTGGATAAAGCACCGGCCCTGGATTCAGGAGTACCTGAGTTCAAATCTGGCCTCAGACACTTGACACTTAACTAGCCGTGTGACCTTGGGCAAGTCACTTAACCCCATTGCCCCGCAAAAAATAAAATATAATAAAATAAAATGTGGTGTGCAATCTGGTGTATGGTGTTACTCTAAGCCCAGTTCCAAAGGGGCATCATGAAGATAGTGACTAGAAATCAAGCAGAGCAGCAGGTGGCAAATGAATCTCTTCAGAGGGATTTTGAGCCTATTTGGAGAAGGCTTTGGCTCTTCTCATTCCAAGGGGACAAGCAGGTAAGGGCCTGACGAACATCAAATTGGTCATTTTTGATTACTTGAATTGAAGCAGAAAATGCAATTGAAAAGCTTCTGCACAGACAAAATTAATGCACCTAGCATAAGAAGGCAAGTGTTTGACTGAGGAAAACTTTTTTTCCAGTCAAATGTCTTTATCAAGGCTTGGTCTCCAAACTACAGCTCGCTCATGGGCGCACGCGCGCGCGCACACACACACACACACACACACACACACACACACACACACACACACGGGGGTGGGCGGGAATTGGCTATGCGAGTCATTCATCAATGGATAAATGGTCCAAGGATATCTGCCAAGAGAACTGCAAAGGACTCATACTCATAAGAAACAATGTTCCAAATAACTACTATTGAGCGAAATGCAAATAAAAATTCTACACCCCCAACATTGGCATCAATGGTCCCGCCAGAATCCATTTTGGAGGCAGGCTGTCGAATGAGAGCCATGCTGATTGAGAGCTGCTGAAGCAGTAACATGGTACAGGCTTCGTGGGAAAGCCATTTGTTCGGACTCTTTGTGACATGCCCCTTTGGGGTTTTCGTGCGTTACCATTTACTTCTTCAGCTCCTTTTACAGATGAGGAAAGTGACTTGCCTTGGGTTGCACTGCTAGCAAGTGTCTGAGGCCAGATTTGAACTTGGGTTCTCCTGACTCCAGGCTTGGCACTCTATCCACCGTACCAACTAGCTTCCCATGAAAGCAAATCGGGGCCATACAAATCACGTAACCAAAAGAGACAGTCTTTGTAGCGGAGACTCCGTTACTGGGCTTATTGTGCCCAGGAAGGCACTGATAAGAGGAAAGCCCCCACATATTCTAGATGATGTAGAGAAGCACTTTTGGTGATAACAAAGATGCCCACCAACTGGGGAAACGGCTTAGCAAGTGGTGGCACATGAAGGTAATGGGATATTACTGTGAAGTAGGAAATGAATTGTGTCATAATTGCCGAGAAGCCTGGGAAGCTACCTTAACTACTGCAGAGTGAGGGAGGCAGAACCGGCAGAAGGGGAGACACAGAACCACCACCACAACCTAACGAGAACGAATGACGCACCGCACAATCACAAGGGGACGGGACCAAATTAGGAAGAGCAAGCCGGCTGTGGTGGGGATGAGAAGGAGGGCCCCAACCCAGCCCTTCTTGTTGTAGGAGGTGAGAGGTCCTCAGGGCTTACATACACAGCCCCCAGGGCTCCAGCTTTTACAATGCAACCACCAGTCGTGCTGATTTTTTGTTCCTCCTTAAAAAATTGGAAATCGTTCTATGGGAAGTCTCTGGGGGTGGGGTGAGCGGTGGAGATACTGGGGCTCACTGCTGGGCTATGATATGAGAGACAGAAGACATCCACAAAAAGCTATCTTTAAAGGGGATGGGGACTGTTTTCTTTTTGTCTCTGATTACCTTGGACTTAGCACAGTGCCTGATCCAGAGTAGGTGCTTAATAAGGGCTGGCCCATTGGTTGACTTTTGTGTAGCCATCGAAGGAAAACGAAGAACCGCGTTCCTGGCAGTATTTTCCTTCATGCCACGACCTTCCCGAGGAGATGATGTCCACCTTCCCCGGTCTCACTCCCTTGGTTTGTACGTGATTGTTTCCACGTGGTCTCGTCCTTTGGAATGGAAGCTCCTTGAGCGCAGGGACTTGCATTCTTTGCAGTATTTTAATTTTTTTCCAATGACGTGTAAAAACCACCTTTAACATTCATTTTCCTTTAAATGTTGTCAGCACCCTCTCGCCCCTCCCTCTGTCCTTCCCCTACCCCCTAGTTGAGAAGGCCCCACGTGGATATGCACGTGTGCAGTCGTGCCCAGACGATTCCCATATTAGAGGAAACAAAAGGTCCATATTAGCTAAGCCCGGCTTTGATGACCATGAAAGGAGAGACCTCATGCTCCACCTTGCATCGCTCTCCTTCCATTGGAAGAGGACAAAAGACTCGCTTTTCCTTCCAGAATCAGTGCAGCCCGGGCCGCCTCCCTGTCTCCCTCCCTCTGCCGCATCACACCTCTGGAGGTGTAAATTCAGTGCGCTCACACCTGACCCGAGGGAGCATATAAGGCAGGGGACTGAAGGAGCCTGGCCATCCTTCAGCCCCAGTGATTCAAGCCGGGAACTGCCCCAAGAGGAGCAGCCGCAGAGGCCTGGCGATGAGTCCCATGCAGACTGTCCCGAAGATGTCCCTGTGGGGCACTCGCAGGTTCGCTGAAGAAGGGGACACCGAAACTAGCTCCAAGGACGAGGCCCTGGTCCAAGGAGCGGCAGCAGCCAGAGAGGCAGAAGAGTCAGAGCAGTCACGCTCCGGGTCCGAGTCCGAGTCCGAGTCCGAGTCCGAGTCCGAGTCCGAGTCCGAGTCCACCTCCAAGTGCAACTCCAATTCGCAGTCCGAGTCCGAGTCCGAGTCCGAGTCCGAGTCCGAGTCCACCTCCAAGTGCAACTCCAATTCGCAGTCCGGGTCCGGGTCCGGGTCCGGGTCCGGGTCCGGGTCCGGGTCCGGGTCCGGGTCCGGGTCCGGGTCCGAGTCCGAGTCCGAGTCCGAGTCCGAGTCCGAGTCCGAGTCCGAGTCCGAGTCCACCTCCAAGTGCAACTCCAATTCGCAGTCCGGGACCAAGTCCGGGTCCGGGTCCGGGTCCGGGTCCGAGGAGTCGGGGTCTCATTCGGAGTCAGAATCAGATGAAGAGGTGTCTGAGGAAGTCGGGGAGGAAGTGGAGAAGGAAAAGGAAGAGGAGGAGGAGGAGGAGGAGGACGACAACGACGACAACGACGACGACGACGACGACGACGAAGAGGAGGAGGAGGAGGGTCCAAGAAAGAAGGCCAGATGCCAGGGTTTCATCTTAGAGGAAGCTGAGGAGGATGCTGACTATGAAGAGGAAGAAGAATGGGAGGAGGGAGCGGAGGACTTTCTGGAGAAAGAAGGGCTGGGCGGCCGCAGCGCCCTCCATGCCACCACCACTGCGGAAGACCTCTCCCAGGCCCGGCGCCTCCAGAATGCCTGGAGGGATCAGGGAGAGGAGGAGCTGGCCCACTATTACATGCAGAAGTACGCCAGTGTGCCTTTCCGGGAAGCCCAACGCAGAGCCCCTGAGCAGCCCTCCGAGGACATCAGCCAGCAGAGGCTGCTCCCTGGCATCCGGGATCCCAGACTGTGGATGGTGAAGTGCAAGTTCGGGGAGGAAAAAGCCACCGCCTTGACCCTCATGCGGAAGTTCATAGCCTCCCAGTTCACTGACAGCCCGCTGCAGATCAAGTCCGTGGTGGCTCCGGAATACCTCAAGGGCTACATCTACGTGGAGGCCTACAAGCCCAGACACGTGGTGGAAGCCATCGAAGGCGTGGCCAGCCTGCGCCAGGGCTGCCAGAGCCAGCGCATGGTGCCCATCGAGGAGATGACGGACGTGCTCAGGGTGCAGGTCAAGGAGGCCCGCAGCCTGCAGCCCAAGAGCTGGGTGCGAGTCAGGGCGGGCCTCTACAAGGATGACATCGCGCAGGTGGTTTTCGCCGAGCCGGGCCAAGCAACTGTCTCCGTCAAGATGATTCCTCGCATCGACTACGGCCTCATCACAGCCCCCAGCAACCAGGAAGCCAACTTCGCCAAGAGGAAGAGGTTCAACCGGCCCCCACAGAAGCTCTTTGATGCTCAGAAGATTCGGTCGCTCGGAGGAAAGCTGGCTGCAGATGGAGACTTTCTCATCTTCAGGGGGAACCGCTACAGCCACCAAGGCTTCCTCTTCAAGACCTTCGCCCTCTCGGCCCTGGTCAGAGACGGTGTGAAGCCCACGCTCTCGGAGCTGCAGACGTTTGAGGAGCGGCCCGACGCCCTGCAAGACGTCCAGGTGCTCGTGGAGGACAGCGCAGACGCCGAGCACAGCTTCAAGCCGGGAGACAACGTGCAAGTGAGCAGCGGGGAGCTCCTCAATCTGCGGGGCCGGGTGGTCAGCGTGCACGGGCCCCGGGTCATCATGCTGCCCAAGCACGAGCAGCTCACCGACCTGATGGAGCTGTTCGCCTGGGAGCTGCAGAAGGTCTTTGAGACAGGAGACCACGTGCAAGTGATCGCGGGCCGCTTCCGCGGCACCACGGGCTTCGTCCTGAGCACCCAGGACAACTTTGTGCTGATCTTCTCCGACCACACCAGGGAAGAGATCAAGCTACTTCCCAGACACTTGCAGCTCTGCCGGGACACGTCAGCCACGCTGGACGTTGGGGGCGAGCACCGCTGGGGCCAGCTGGTGCAGCTGCACCGGGACACTGTGGGCATCATCGTCGGGCTGGACGCAGACGCTTTCCAGATCCTGAACATGCACGACAAGCTGGTCACGGTGCGCCGCCAAGCAGTCACCCCCAGGAAGGAAAACCACTTGGTCGTGGCTCTGGACGGCCAGCAGAACAGCATTCGCGTCAAGGACACGGTCAGGGTCGTTGAGGGCCCACACTCTGGACTCGAGGCCAAGATCCTCCACCTCTTCAGAGGGACTGCCTTCCTCCACTCCAAGAGGCTCACGGACAATGGGGGCCTCTTCGTCTGCAAGTCCCGCCACCTTCTGCTCACCGGGGCATCACAGTCTAGCTGCGGCCAGAGCCTCTTGGTAGGGGGCCCGGCTCCAGGCCCGAAGCCTGACCTCGCCAGTCCCAGGCCCCGTAGCCCCGAGGGTCCCAGGAGGCGAGCATCAGAGACAGTCCCTGCCGGGGAGCTGAGCCGTGGCAGTGGCAGTGGCCGGGACAGTGGCAGTGGCCGGGACCGTGGCAGTGGCCGGGACCGGGGCGGGGACCGGGACTCCCACTGGGGCCGCGGCCACGGCGGCCATCGCGGCAAGGACAGTCTCATCGGACAGTCGGTGCGCATCCGTCAGGGGCCCTACAAGGGCTACATCGGGTTCGTGAAGGTCGTGATGGAATGCATTGCCCGCGTGGAGCTCCACTCAACCTGCCAGACCATTTCCGTGCATCGTGAGAGACTCATCCCCCTTGGCACCACCAGCCCTGGACGCCTGACTTCCACCTCGGCCAAAACCCCCAGCTACGGCTCAGGCTCCTTCACCCCCCTCTACGGCTCCCAGACCCCCGTTTACCAGGGCAGCTCTACTCCGTCCCACACTGGTGCCTGGGACCCCAGCAACCGCAACACACCCTCCAGGCCATGGACGACAGATTAGGAAGATGCCTGGCACCACAAGCCCACCCCGGCTCCGCAGTCCTAGCCAGCAGGCTGTCCCCAGCCCTGCACCCCCAAACTCTGCCCCAACCACTAGATTCCCAGAATCCTCTCCCCTCCGCGATCCTTGCCCACCACACACCTCTGTAGAACTTGTGTGTGTATTTGTTTCACGGCTTTGGGCCATTGCTTTTCTTTGACTTGAATCTCACTTGAAACTCTAGATCCTTTCGTTTCCAATTGTACACCAACCTGAAGCTCCCGATTCGACGAAACTTGTTTTGCTCTTTAAGTCTGTATAATAAATTCGACATAGAGTTTTCAAACTGCCCTCCTTGTTGTGTGATTCCTTTCGACCCTTTCTCTCTTTTCTCTTTTGAGGAGAGTTGGTAGCTGTCAGGGGGAAACTGGGCGGCTCCCCTCCTCCCCACGCTCCCCTCCCCAGTCCCTGACACCAGGCTTTTCTGGTCCTCTTCCCTTCAGGTCCACACACTCCAAAAGCCCGAGAACACCTAGAGCCTCCCCGACCACACTAGCTGGTTTCCCCAAGGTTCTTGCCAATCCAGGCTGGGTCTCCAAGATAATCACCAGCCTTCACCAGTCCCCCAGCCATTCCCCAGCCAGCTTCCTACCCATGGCTCAAGCACTCATTCATTCATTCATTCCATTCCATTCCATCCCATCCCATCCCATCCCATCCCATCCCATCCCATCCCATCCCATCCCATCCCATCCCATCCCATCCCGTTACATTCCATTGCATTCTGTTCCAACCCATTCCAGTCCAGCCCAGTCCATTTCTAACAAACCCCAAATCAATAGTACACTTCCATGTACTTTCGAAGAGAGGCCATACATATCTCCATGTGCACACGTCTTCCTCAATAGATGCTCAGTTGTTTCTTGAGGGCAGGCACTCTCTTTGTTTTATTTGTATCTCCAACACCTAGCACTATATCTGGTACTTACCAGGAGCTAATGAATGCTTTTCTTGTTGTATTGTCTTGTAATGACTTCTAGCTCTTGTTTGGTTCACAATAAATACATCTCTTGGCTGTGATCTGTGTCCCAATTTTTTTAGAGTCGGATCTTTCATAGTAAAGTGATGTGTCTGTTTAAAATGTGGTGTGCAGGGGCGGCTAGGTGGCGAAGTGGATAAAGCACCGGCCCTGGATTCAGGAGTACCTGAGTTCAAATCTGGCCTCAGACACTTGACACTTAACTAGCCGTGTGACCTTGGGCAAGTCACTTAACCCCATTGCCCCGCAAAAAATAAAATATAATAAAATAAAATGTGGTGTGCAATCTGGTGTATGGTGTTACTCTAAGCCCAGTTCCAAAGGGGCATCATGAAGATAGTGACTAGAAATCAAGCAGAGCAGCAGGTGGCAAATGAATCTCTTCAGAGGGATTTTGAGCCTATTTGGAGAAGGCTTTGGCTCTTCTCATTCCAAGGGGACAAGCAGGTAAGGGCCTGACGAACATCAAATTGGTCATTTTTGATTACTTGAATTGAAGCAGAAAATGCAATTGAAAAGCTTCTGCACAGACAAAATTAATGCACCTAGCATAAGAAGGCAAGTGTTTGACTGAGGAAAACTTTTTTTCCAGTCAAATGTCTTTATCAAGGCTTGGTCTCCAAACTACAGCTCGCTCATGGGCGCACGCGCGCGCGCGCACACACACACACACACACACACACACACACACACACACACACACACACACGGGGGTGGGCGGGAATTGGCTATGCGAGTCATTCATCAATGGATAAATGGTCCAAGGATATCTGCCAAGAGAACTGCAAAGGACTCATACTCATAAGAAACAATGTTCCAAATAACTACTATTGAGCGAAATGCAAATAAAAATTCTACACCCCCAACATTGGCATCAATGGTCCCGCCAGAATCCATTTTGGAGGCAGGCTGTCGAATGAGAGCCATGCTGATTGAGAGCTGCTGAAGCAGTAACATGGTACAGGCTTCGTGGGAAAGCCATTTGTTCGGACTCTTTGTGACATGCCCCTTTGGGGTTTTCGTGCGTTACCATTTACTTCTTCAGCTCCTTTTACAGATGAGGAAAGTGACTTGCCTTGGGTTGCACTGCTAGCAAGTGTCTGAGGCCAGATTTGAACTTGGGTTCTCCTGACTCCAGGCTTGGCACTCTATCCACCGTACCAACTAGCTTCCCATGAAAGCAAATCGGGGCCATACAAATCACGTAACCAAAAGAGACAGTCTTTGTAGCGGAGACTCCGTTACTGGGCTTATTGTGCCCAGGAAGGCACTGATAAGAGGAAAGGCCCCACATATTCTAGATGATGTAGAGAAGCACTTTTGGTGATAACAAAGATGCCCACCAACTGGGGAAACGGCTTAGCAAGTGGTGGCACATGAAGGTAATGGGATATTACTGTGAAGTAGGAAATGAATTGTGTCATAATTGCCGAGAAGCCTGGGAAGCTACCTTAACTACTGCAGAGTGAGGGAGGCAGAACCGGCAGAAGGGGAGACACAGAACCACCACCACAACCTAACGAGAGCGAATGACGCACCGCACAATCACAAGGGGACGGGACCAAATTAGGAAGAGCAAGCCGGCTGTGGTGGGGATGAGAAGGAGGGCCCCAACCCAGCCCTTCTTGTTGTAGGAGGTGAGAGGTCCTCAGGGCTTACATACACAGCCCCCAGGGCTCCAGCTTTTACAATGCAACCACCAGTCGTGCTGATTTTTTGTTCCTCCTTAAAAAATTGGAAATCGTTCTATGGGAAGTCTCTGGGGGTGGGGTGAGCGGTGGAGATACTGGGGCTCACTGCTGGGCTATGATATGAGAGACAGAAGACATCCACAAAAAGCTATCTTTAAAGGGGATGGGGACTGTTTTCTTTTTGTCTCTGATTACCTTGGACTTAGCACAGTGCCTGATCCAGAGTAGGTGCTTAATAAGGGCTGGCCCATTGGTTGACTTTTGTGTAGCCATCGAAGGAAAACGAAGAACCGCGTTCCTGGCAGTATTTTCCTTCATGCCACGACCTTCCCGAGGAGATGATGTCCACCTTCCCCGGTCTCACTCCCTTGGTTTGTACGTGATTGTTTCCACGTGGTCTCGTCCTTTGGAATGGAAGCTCCTTGAGCGCAGGGACTTGCATTCTTTGCAGTATTTTAATTTTTTTCCAATGACGTGTAAAAACCACCTTTAACATTCATTTTCCTTTAAATGTTGTCAGCACCCTCTCGCCCCTCCCTCTGTCCTTCCCCTACCCCCTAGTTGAGAAGGCCCCACGTGGATATGCACGTGTGCAGTCGTGCCCAGACGATTCCCATATTAGAGGAAACAAAAGGTCCATATTAGCTAAGCCCGGCTTTGATGACCATGAAAGGAGAGACCTCATGCTCCACCTTGCATCGCTCTCCTTCCATTGGAAGAGGACAAAAGACTCGCTTTTCCTTCCAGAATCAGTGCAGCCCGGGCCGCCTCCCTGTCTCCCTCCCTCTGCCGCATCACACCTCTGGAGGTGTAAATTCAGTGCGCTCACACCTGACCCGAGGGAGCATATAAGGCAGGGGACTGAAGGAGCCTGGCCATCCTTCAGCCCCAGTGATTCAAGCCGGGAACTGCCCCAAGAGGAGCAGCCGCAGAGGCCTGGCGATGAGTCCCATGCAGACTGTCCCGAAGATGTCCCTGTGGGGCACTCGCAGGTTCGCTGAAGAAGGGGACACCGAAACTAGCTCCAAGGACGAGGCCCTGGTCCAAGGAGCGGCAGCAGCCAGAGAGGCAGAAGAGTCAGAGCAGTCACGCTCCGGGTCCGAGTCCGAGTCCGAGTCCGAGTCCGAGTCCACCTCCAAGTGCAACTCCAATTCGCAGTCCGAGTCCGAGTCCGAGTCCGAGTCCGAGTCCGAGTCCACCTCCAAGTGCAACTCCAATTCGCAGTCCGGGTCCGGGTCCGGGTCCGGGTCCGGGTCCGGGTCCGGGTCCGGGTCCGAGTCCGGGTCCGAGTCCGAGTCCGAGTCCGAGTCCGAGTCCGAGTCCGAGTCCGAGTCCGAGTCCACCTCCAAGTGCAACTCCAATTCGCAGTCCGGGACCAAGTCCGGGTCCGGGTCCGGGTCCGGGTCCGAGGAGTCGGGGTCTCATTCGGAGTCAGAATCAGATGAAGAGGTGTCTGAGGAAGTCGGGGAGGAAGTGGAGAAGGAAAAGGAAGAGGAGGAGGAGGAGGAGGAGGAGGAGGACGACAACGACGACGACGACGACGACGACGAAGAGGAGGAGGAGGAGGGTCCAAGAAAGAAGGCCAGATGCCAGGGTTTCATCTTAGAGGAAGCTGAGGAGGATGCTGACTATGAAGAGGAAGAAGAATGGGAGGAGGGAGCGGAGGACTTTCTGGAGAAAGAAGGGCTGGGCGGCCGCAGCGCCCTCCATGCCACCACCACTGCGGAAGACCTCTCCCAGGCCCGGCGCCTCCAGAATGCCTGGAGGGATCAGGGAGAGGAGGAGCTGGCCCACTATTACATGCAGAAGTACGCCAGTGTGCCTTTCCGGGAAGCCCAACGCAGAGCCCCTGAGCAGCCCTCCGAGGACATCAGCCAGCAGAGGCTGCTCCCTGGCATCCGGGATCCCAGACTGTGGATGGTGAAGTGCAAGTTCGGGGAGGAAAAAGCCACCGCCTTGACCCTCATGCGGAAGTTCATAGCCTCCCAGTTCACTGACAGCCCGCTGCAGATCAAGTCCGTGGTGGCTCCGGAATACCTCAAGGGCTACATCTACGTGGAGGCCTACAAGCCCAGACACGTGGTGGAAGCCATCGAAGGCGTGGCCAGCCTGCGCCAGGGCTGCCAGAGCCAGCGCATGGTGCCCATCGAGGAGATGACGGACGTGCTCAGGGTGCAGGTCAAGGAGGCCCGCAGCCTGCAGCCCAAGAGCTGGGTGCGAGTCAGGGCGGGCCTCTACAAGGATGACATCGCGCAGGTGGTTTTCGCCGAGCCGGGCCAAGCAACTGTCTCCGTCAAGATGATTCCTCGCATCGACTACGGCCTCATCACAGCCCCCAGCAACCAGGAAGCCAACTTCGCCAAGAGGAAGAGGTTCAACCGGCCCCCACAGAAGCTCTTTGATGCTCAGAAGATTCGGTCGCTCGGAGGAAAGCTGGCTGCAGATGGAGACTTTCTCATCTTCAGGGGGAACCGCTACAGCCACCAAGGCTTCCTCTTCAAGACCTTCGCCCTCTCGGCCCTGGTCAGAGACGGTGTGAAGCCCACGCTCTCGGAGCTGCAGACGTTTGAGGAGCGGCCCGACGCCCTGCAAGACGTCCAGGTGCTCGTGGAGGACAGCGCAGACGCCGAGCACAGCTTCAAGCCGGGAGACAACGTGCAAGTGAGCAGCGGGGAGCTCCTCAATCTGCGGGGCCGGGTGGTCAGCGTGCACGGGCCCCGGGTCATCATGCTGCCCAAGCACGAGCAGCTCACCGACCTGATGGAGCTGTTCGCCTGGGAGCTGCAGAAGGTCTTTGAGACAGGAGACCACGTGCAAGTGATCGCGGGCCGCTTCCGCGGCACCACGGGCTTCGTCCTGAGCACCCAGGACAACTTTGTGCTGATCTTCTCCGACCACACCAGGGAAGAGATCAAGCTACTTCCCAGACACTTGCAGCTCTGCCGGGACACGTCAGCCACGCTGGACGTTGGGGGCGAGCACCGCTGGGGCCAGCTGGTGCAGCTGCACCGGGACACTGTGGGCATCATCGTCGGGCTGGACGCAGACGCTTTCCAGATCCTGAACATGCACGACAAGCTGGTCACGGTGCGCCGCCAAGCAGTCACCCCCAGGAAGGAAAACCACTTGGTCGTGGCTCTGGACGGCCAGCAGAACAGCATTCGCGTCAAGGACACGGTCAGGGTCGTTGAGGGCCCACACTCTGGACTCGAGGCCAAGATCCTCCACCTCTTCAGAGGGACTGCCTTCCTCCACTCCAAGAGGCTCACGGACAATGGGGGCCTCTTCGTCTGCAAGTCCCGCCACCTTCTGCTCACCGGGGCATCACAGTCTAGCTGCGGCCAGAGCCTCTTGGTAGGGGGCCCGGCTCCAGGCCCGAAGCCTGACCTCGCCAGTCCCAGGCCCCGTAGCCCCGAGGGTCCCAGGAGGCGAGCATCAGAGACAGTCCCTGCCGGGGAGCTGAGCCGTGGCAGTGGCAGTGGCCGGGACAGTGGCAGTGGCCGGGACCGTGGCAGTGGCCGGGACCGGGGCGGGGACCGGGACTCCCACTGGGGCCGCGGCCACGGCGGCCATCGCGGCAAGGACAGTCTCATCGGACAGTCGGTGCGCATCCGTCAGGGGCCCTACAAGGGCTACATCGGGTTCGTGAAGGTCGTGATGGAATGCATTGCCCGCGTGGAGCTCCACTCAACCTGCCAGACCATTTCCGTGCATCGTGAGAGACTCATCCCCCTTGGCACCACCAGCCCTGGACGCCTGACTTCCACCTCGGCCAAAACCCCCAGCTACGGCTCAGGCTCCTTCACCCCCCTCTACGGCTCCCAGACCCCCGTTTACCAGGGCAGCTCTACTCCGTCCCACACTGGTGCCTGGGACCCCAGCAACCGCAACACACCCTCCAGGCCATGGACGACAGATTAGGAAGATGCCTGGCACCACAAGCCCACCCCGGCTCCGCAGTCCTAGCCAGCAGGCTGTCCCCAGCCCTGCACCCCCAAACTCTGCCCCAACCACTAGATTCCCAGAATCCTCTCCCCTCCGCGATCCTTGCCCACCACACACCTCTGTAGAACTTGTGTGTGTATTTGTTTCACGGCTTTGGGCCATTGCTTTTCTTTGACTTGAATCTCACTTGAAACTCTAGATCCTTTCGTTTCCAATTGTACACCAACCTGAAGCTCCCGATTCGACGAAACTTGCTTTGCTCTTTAAGTCTGTATAATAAATTCGACATAGAGTTTTCAAACTGCCCTCCTTGTTGTGTGATTTCTTTCGACCCTTTCTCTCTTTTCTCTTTTGAGGAGAGTTGGTAGCTGTCAGGGGGAAACTGGGCGGCTCCACTCCTCCCCACGCTCCCCTCCCCAGTCCCTGACACCAGGCTTTTCTGGTCCTCTTCCCTTCAGGTCCACACACTCCAAAAGCCCGAGAACACCTAGAGCCTCCCCATTTCCCGTCCCCCCAACCACGTGCAGTAGGGATCACACGGGCACCTTTCCCCCAAGGCTCCTGCCCATCCATACTGGGTCTCCAGGATAACCACCAGCCTTCACCAATTCCCCAGCCATTCCCCAGCCACCTTCCTACCCATTCCCCCGTCTATGATTCACCCACTTTTCATTCATTCATTCATTCATTCATTCATTCATTCATTCATTCATTCATCCATCCATCCATCCATCCATCCATCCATCCATCCATCCATCCATTCATTCATCCATTCATCTATTTATTTCTTACAAATTTTTTTGCAGGGCAGTGAGGGTTAAGTGACTTACCCAGGGTCACACAACTAGTAAGTGTCAACTGTCTGACAGCGGATTCGAACTCAGGTCCTCCTGAATCCAGGGCCGGTGCTTTATCCACTTAGCAATCTAGCTGCCCTTCTTGCATTTCTTTTTCTCCTAGATCAAACAAACCCCCAAATCAAAATAACATTTATGTGTACACTTGTTCCTTAAGACATTATCCTTTTCTTGAGGGTAGGCACTATCTTTTTTGTTCTTTTTACCTCCAGCACTATGCCTTCCACAAAGTAGGAGGTAATTAAACTTATGTTATATAATTGTCTTGTAATTATCTCTATTGTTTGCTAATAAACACAAATCCTGCCTGTGATCTATCTCTCTTACAAAGTTTTTAGTGAGCAATCTTTCATTTAAAATCATGTGTCCAATTAGAATGTAATGTGGAATATGGTCTCTATTGTTAGTCTAAGCCTCATTCCTAAGGGGAATCATGATGACACTGAAGTGGAAAATAACCAGAACAACGGGTGGTACATGCAGAGAGGACAGGGATTTTGATCCATTTAAAAATGGAGTATATTGGAGATTTTTCCTCTTCTGATTCAAAAAGCAGAAGCACCTGAGGGTGCTTATAAGGTCTAAGATAATACAAGCCATTTTTGATTACATAAAGTGAAGTGTAAAATTGAAAAGCTTCTGCAAAGACAATATTAATGCATCTAATATAAGAAAGTAAGTGGTTGAATGAGGAAATTGTTTTTTCAAAAACAGTTTCTTTGGTAAGGGCTTGGTATCCAACATATAAATTCACCCAAACACACAAATATGTATGTATATGTATATATACATATCTTATGTATGTGCACTGTGTGTGTGTGTGTGTGTGTGTGTGTGTTTTGGAGCCATTTTCCAATAGATACATGTTGAGAGGATGGATGACTTTTTTAATATCTTACAGACTGAAAGATTAAAGCCAGGACCTGAATCCAAGTCCTTTGACTCCAAAGCTACTTCCTCCGCCACTGTACAGTTCTGCTCACTAGGAACTCCTTGAAAGCAGGTACTGTCTTTTACCTTTCTTTAGATCCCCATCATTTAGCATAGCAAGAGACACAGTTCTTGTTGTTGTTGTTGCTGTTTTTCAGTTCTTACACTTGTGTCAGACTCTTCTGGACCCCCTTTGGGATTTTCTTGGCAAACATAATGGAGCGGTTGGCCATTTCATTCTCCAGCTCATTTTATAGATGAGGAAACTGAGGCAAACAGGGCTAAGTGTCTTGGCCAGGGTCACATAGCTAGGAAGTGTCTGAGGCTCAATTAACTCAGATTTTGCTGACTCCAGACTGGGAGATCTATTCCTTGAGCCACCCAGATGCCATACAGTAGTTGCTTAATAAATACTAGTTGACTGACTGACTACTATGAAATTCTCCATTAAAATCTAGATCAGTGTTGCTGGATGTGACAGAAAGGAGGCCCTTATAATTATAATCTAAAATGTGCATGTAATTCCTATTAAATATGTTTAATTTGTTAACACTTTAAAATACAAATTTGTGATTTGTTTCTTGTATTTTTGTGATTTCCCTCCAGTTCATTGCTACCCATTTTTACAAGCAAGATAGGAGCATCTGATGCATGCATAGGAGGCGCTGCTATTTCCTCTCTTTCAGAAACCAATACTGTTTGGCTTCTCCAGAAGAAGCTACTTATCTTTCATTAAATTGACTGACAAAGAATTTAAAAAGTGACCTTGGGGAGAGAGGAGAGGTGATCCCAAGTGAGCTGCCAACAGCATCATGCTAGGGTTGCCTAGGGGAAACAAAGCGACCTTGCAAAATAGCCTAGATTGGCAGCATTCATGAGCTCTGGGATATCATGCCTAGTCATCTCGACAGCAAAGACTGCAGAACTGGAGAGCAGACTCATGTGTGTGGTCTGGAATATAAACAGTGGGTTTTAATTGGAAGGCTTTTCTGCCTGTGGGCCTTTGGGCACTGGGGCAGAAAGAACTGAAGACAAGAGAACATCAAATAGAATAGTGTTTATCCCAGTCCCTGCTGACCCTGCAACCAGATCCCTCTACTGCCTTCTAGGAATATTCCAGAGAATGAGGGTTAAAGCCCCAAAATAGGGAAAATAAAAATGGAAAATCAAGAAACTGTGACTGAAAGTTGACCCTCAATGATGGTGAGGTGCAGGGGAAGGAAATCAGGCCTGAAGTGATGGAAACTAGGAATCAGCGCATCACTGTTGAGACCAGCCAGCCTAAACTCTAGCAGGAAAATACATTCTTCCCCTGACATATCTGGCATATGGTCCTCCAGCCCTTGTTTAAAGACCTCCAGTCAGGGGAACCCTGTCACCCATGGAGGCTGCCAATATTCCATTTTCAGGGGGCATGTATTATTTGAAATTATTTTTCCATACATCAAGCCTAAGTTTCCATTTCTGCAATTTCCAACCAATACTTCTATTTCTACGGTCAGGGGCAGACAGAACCATGAAATCCCTCTCCATTTGAGATTCCTTCAAATGCTTGGAGACAGCTATCATGATCTAAGTCTTCTCTCTCTCTTTTAAAGTTTTCTTTTCTTGAGGCATATAGGTGGTGCAGTGGATAAAGCACTGGCCCTGGATTCAGGAAGACCTGAATTCAATTCCGAACTCAGACACTTGACACTTACTAGCTGTGTGACCCTGGGAAAGTCACTTAACCCCCATCGCCCAGCAAAAAAAAAAAAGTTTTTGCTTTCTTTTTTGAACTAACAAGTATTTCTTTTCTCTCATTTCCACCTCACCCCTTAACATTGGGGGGGGGGGAAATCCTTGTCCCAAATATGCATAATCAAGGGGGAAAATCTTTCATTATCCATGTGCAAAAAATGTTTTCTAATTTTGCATTTAGGGTATGCTCTCTCTCTCTCTCTCTCTCTCTCATCACTCCTCTATATTTGTTATTTGTCAGTTCTAAAGTTTCTCAAAGTTATTTTTCTTTTTAATGTTGTTGAACAAATTACTTTACTGGTCCTACTTACTCCACTTTGCATAAGATCATAAAGGTCTCCCCTAGTTTTCTCTGAAACTGTTCATTTCATCATTTCTCAAAGCACAAAATTATAGTGCATTCATATACCTGTGCTTAAGGGGCAGCTAAGTGGCACAGTGGGTAGAGTGCTGGGCCTGGAGTCAGGAAGACTCATCTTCCTGAATTTAAATCTGGCTCAGACACTTACTAGCTGTGTTACCCTGGGCAAGTCACTTAACCCTGTTTGATTCAATATCCTCATATGTAAAATGGGCCAGAGAAGGAAATGGAAAAATACTTCAGCATCTTTTCCAAGAAAACCCTGCATGAGATCATAAAAAGTTGGACATGACTGAAAAATGACTGTACAACAATCACCAGTGCTTAGCACAGTGCCTGACACATAATAGGTGCTTAATGATTAATTGTTATCCCATAATTGTTTAGTTATTCCATGGTTGACAGGCACTCTCTTAATTTCCAGTTATTTGCAAGGATAAAAATTGCTTCTTTAAATATTATTGCACACAGGGGCTCTTTTTCTCTTTCTTTAATTTCTTTGGGATATAGGCCTGACCAAAGTATCACTGGGTTAAAAATATGCATAGTTTAATAGCCTTTTGGGAATAGTTCCAAATTTCTCTGATGAGTAGTTAGACCTATTTACCAGTCCACCAACAGTGTATTAATGTACCTATTTACCTATAGGCATTCCAATATCTGTCATTTTACTTTTGTGTCATTTTTGCCAATCTAATGAGTATGAAGTAGAAATTCAGAGTCACTTTAGTTTACATTTCTCTAATTACTAGAGACTTGGAGCATTTTTCATACGCTTTTGGATAGATTGCTTCCTTTAGAAACAGCCTGATTTTTTCCCTTTAACTATCTAACTTTTATCATGATTCTTATCAGTACCTTCCATATCCTGAATACAAGGCCTTTATCTTGATGCAAAGAATTTTCCCCACATAATTGTTTCCCTTCTCATTTTAAATACATTGGTTTTGTTTGCTCAAAAATGTTTTTATTATGCGATCAAAATGGCTCGTTTTATCTTTGTGATCCTTTCCATGACTCATTTGTTTATGAATTTTTTCTATAGCCATATTTCTGAAAGGCAATTCCTTTCTTTGCTACTCTAATGTTCTTGGGATGTAATCTTTTATGTCTAAGTAACATATATACTTGGAGTTTTTTGGCATATGGGGGGAGATGTCGGTCTATTTGTAGGTGAGACTACCTTTCAATTTTCCCATGTCTCTTGGATTGGATGACTGGATGGGCTTTGGCATTCTCTCCAAGAGTGAAATGCCCTTCTCCTCACAAGCTTTATCCTTTCATGAAACTGATTGTTGACCAAAAGGGTTATGATCACTTACTTCATGTTTGGTGAAGGTGATCTACACTTCACTTTAATCCTGGTGTCATTCAACACTCCCTGGGAATGAAACAAGCCATTCTTCCTCAAAGTATTCCACCCTAATTTCCTACAGTTTGCCATTCAATATTTGTCTATTTCTAAGAATTATCCACCCAAGTCATTCACTTATAATTCACCATGGCATGGGGTTGATCCTTAGTTTTCAAAGGCTTTGCTAGTGGGGCACAATCCATGGGAGATTCTGTTGGACTAGAAGAGACAATAGATGAACTGGATGCCAACTATTCTGAAGACCAATTAGATACAGAAAATCTCAGCAGGAGGCAAACTTCAAATGGGGCAATGAAGTTTCAGCCTTAGCAAGAGCCATCCACCGAGACTTGGAGGGAAGAAGTCCCAATGTCAACAATAAATACAATTATCTAGGGCTCTAAGGTTTGTTGAATATTTTAACTTCTTTATTGCATTTGATCCTCATGATAACCCTACCTGATAGGGACTATTATTCCCATTTGACAGGTGAGAAAACTGAGAGAATAAGTGATTTGCTATTTGACAGAGATTAGGTGATAGTTATTGTCTGAAGTGGAATTTGAAGTCAGTAGAAGGGTTTTATGGGGACATAGGCTGCACTCAAAGACTTTGATGCCCCCTTCATCTCTGAGATCCCATGATTCTCCTGTTGTTGGACTTAAGGCAGCAAACCAACAAGTAGCTAGTGAGCTCCTGTGTAGAGGGCACTGCATCAGATTCTGAACCTGACCCTGCCTGGGACTTACCTTGCCAGGGCAAAATCCACTCTTCTTCAATAGTGCTACAACTCCTCTTTGTCCATTCCTCTGTCTTGGCACCTGGTCAAGGGTGTATGGGGACCTGAGAATGTGAAAAGAGGATCAGGAAGGTAGAATTCAATTAAAGCCTTCCAAAATCAAAAGTCACCCATGCCCTGAGGAATGTGGTCATTCCTGAATCAATCAGTTTACCATTGCAGGCTAAACCTCAAAGCTTTTCTTCAACCCAGTTAACTCCTTTTTGGTGTTTTTTTTTTAATAAACATTTTTATTTAGAATTTTGAGTTCCAAATTTTATCCCTCCTTCCCTAAGGAGGTAAGCAATCAGATATAGGTTACACATGTACAATTGTATAAAACATTTCCATGTCAATCATTTTGTATAAGAAGACTAAAATAAAAGAAAAAAATAAAGAATGTGGAAAATAGCATGCTTCAATCTGTATTCAATAAATATTAATTCTTTCTCTGGAAGTGGATAGCATGCTTCATCATTAGTCCTTTAGTATTGTCTTGGATCATTGTATGCCTGAAAATAGCTAAATCATTCACAGTACTCCTTTGAACAATATTGATGTTTCTGTGTACAACATTCCCCTGGTTCTGTTCACTTCACTATACATCAGTTCATGTAAATCCAGGTTTTTCCCAGTCATCTTGCTTGTCATTTCTTATAGAACAATAATATTCCATTACAATCATATGCCACAGCTTGTTTAGCCATTCCCTAATTAATGGGCATCCCTTTGATTTCCAAATCTTAGCCACCACAAAAAAGAGCTTCTATAAATTTTTTTTGTACAAATAGGTCCTTTTCCCTTTTTGGACATCTTTGGGACATAGACATAGAAGTAGATCAAAAGGTATGTTCAGTTTTATAGCCCTTTGCCATAGTTTCAAATTGTTCTTCTGAATGGTTGGATCAGTTTGCAACTCCACCAACAGTGGATTAGTGTCCCAGTTTTCTCATATCTCCTCCAACATCCAATATTTTCCTTTTTTGTCCTATTAGCCATTCTGATAGGTATAAGGTAATACCTCAGAGTTGTTTTAATTTGCACTTCTCTGATCAATAATGATTTAGAGCATTTTATCATATGACTAGAGATAGCTTTTATTTCTTTGTTTAAAACTTCCTGTTTATATCCTTTGACTATTTATCAGTTGAGGAATGACTTGTATTTTAATAAATTTTACTCAGTTCTCTATATATTTGAGAACTGAGGCCTTTATCAGAGATACTTGTTGCAAACATCCTTTCCCAGTTTTCTGCTTTCTTTATAACTTTTGTTGCATTGGTTTTATTTGTGCAAAAACTTTTAAATTTTATATAATCGACTTATCTATTTTACATTTTGTTATGTTCTCTAAATCTTCTTTAGTCCTAAATTCTTTCCACGTCCATAAATCAGAAAGATAAACTCTTCCATGCTCTCTTAATTTGCTTATGGTATCAACCTTTATGTGCAAATCATGTATTCATTTTTATCTTATCTTAGTATATGGCATGAGTTGTTGTCTATGCCTAGATTCTGGCATACTGTTTTCCAGGTTTCCCAGCAGTTTTTGTCAAATAATAAGTTTTTGTTCAAAAAGCTTAGATCTTTAAGTTTATCAAATAGTAAATTACTATGGTCATTTATTATAGTGTAATTCATACCTATCCTATTCCACTCTATTTTTTTAACCATTAACAGATTGTTTTGATAATTACCACTCTATCATACAGTTTGAAATCTGGTTATACCTACCCATTTAAATTTTAACTAAATTAAATTGGTTCTCAATTTCCTCTTCTGTAAAGTGAAGGCATTGCATTACTCCAAGGCCATTGTCCAGTCCCAAAGTTGTAAGATCATTTATGCTCATGAGGAGAGAGAGTTCTGGACTCAGATTTAGCAACACAATCAATAAATAGTCATTAAGCACCTGCTATGTTCTGGGCATTGTGCTAAGTGATATGAAGAAAGGTAAAAACATGGTCCCACTAATACAAAAACACGTTTAATGTGATTGTATATATATATAACCTATATCAGATTGCTTGCTGTCTTGGGGAAGGGGGAGGGGAGAGAGGGAGGGAGAAAAATTTGAAACTAGAATTCTTATAAAAACAAATATTGAAAACTATCTCTACATTTAACTAGAAAATAACAAAATACTTTTATGATTAAAAATATGGTCCCAGCAAACAAACAAACAAACCAAAAAAAAACCAACAACCCAGAAACAAACAAAACCCAAGCTGTACCCATGAGGTATCTAGTATATAAAAGTAAGGTCAGCTTTAATCAATAGTTATTAAGAGCATTTTTTTCAAGTGACTATTGATAGTTTTATTTTCTTCTTCTGAAAACCACATATTCAAATCCTTTGACCATTTATCAATTGGGGAATGGTTCTTATTTTTATAAATTTGAGGCATTTATCAGAGAAACTTGCTGTAAATAATTTTTTTCAGTTTACTGCTTTCCCTCTGATTTTGGTTACATTGGTTTTGTTTGTGCAATCCCTTTTTAATTTAATGTAATCAAACTTATGATTTCTACTTCCCATGATCCTCTCTATCTTTTATTTGGTTGTAACCTCTTCCCTCGTCCATAGATCTGACAGGTACATTTTCCCATGCTCCCCTAATTTACTTATGATATAGTCTTTTATTTCTAAATTGCTTACCTACTATGACATTTTTTCTTTATTTTTCTTTTCTATTTTTTTTGTGGGGCAATGAGAGTTAAGTAACTTGCCCAAGGCCACACAGTAGTCTGATCCAGCTGTGAAAATAGCCCAATATGCAAGATTTTTAGAAAATTAACACACATATAAAACTGAGAGTCATTGACCAATGGTGTCTACCCCAAGGAAGCTAAAGATAGAAAAATATTGGTAGCAGCATTGTGTGTGTGTGGTTATAAAAGAAATAAAAACAAAGTAAGTGCCTATCATTTGCAGAATGGTTAAATAAATTGCAATATATGCACATGAACACCCCCACTAGGTCTGCCCTCCTAGTCCCCAGTGAAATAGTAGATTGGGTTCCCAAAGGGTGGCAGATTACTTGTCCCTTCAGAATTCTAGGAGTATCCCTGTATTATTGCTCATGAGCTCCATTAGTGTTTCCTCCCTTTGTTTATTATAATTAGCAAGCCAGAGTTATTTCTTCTTAGAAAGGGGCATTTACTAACATGTAAGAAGAATTGGTACAAGAGTGCTCTTCTCAATCCCCAATTCTGCAACACGCCATTCACTAAGTATGTACAAAGTCCCAGAGAAAGTAAATTCTAGTTCAGCTTGAATTTGTGGCAAAGGGTAGCTCCTGGTTTCTGGAAGTGTTTCTTCACTTTTGTAGAGTCCTCATGAAATTCCCCTTGAGTGTGTGGAGTCTTCTTCTGTGTTCTAAGGCTGCCTATCCTTGGTGTATCTATTTTGTCCTTAGCTCCTGAGACAGGTTCTTCCATCTATTTATTAGCCCACCATCTTGAAATGATTCTTTCTAGAAATTTCTTAGGAATTGAATCAATGCTTTCCGGGTTGTAGTTTGTAGGCTCTGCTCTCTTTTCTTTTTTAAAAATCCATATATCATTGGTTCTCTCATCATATAGTACCTTTTCCATTTTCCATTTTCCATTGTCTTTCAAATATCACCAAAGTGGTTCAGTAATCACAATGACAAGAACTTTGAACTCAGGAGGTTTGGGATCTTATTCTGGCTCTCCCATAAGTCAGCTGTATGACTCTATGAATGGCTATTTAATTTTCTGTGAAATAAGAATTTGAACCAGATGACTCCTAAGACACCTTTCAAGTCTAACGTTTCTTGTCTATGAATAGGCAAGAGATAGAATTAATTTTGGAAATTCTGGTGGCTAAATGTTAGGTATTAACATTTACCTCCCTTCTCAGAGACTATATACATCAAAGCCATGGACCCAGGGAGTAAGTTGAACCTTTAAAAAGTTCATCATTAAAGTATCAATTGGTGGTCTGGGGTAGAAATTTATCCCAAGGTACTCAAGTGATTTTCCTAGCATTCACTTCCACATGAAATGGCTGAGTCCTCTTCTGTACTAACTGAGGTCTTGCAGGATAACAACATCTAGCATTTGTGAAGTGCCTTAGTGGTGTGTGTGTGTGCCCAAGCTAAGTTTTCAGCACAGAGTCTGAGAAGAGTCAGGAGTAAAGCATATATCAGTCCACCATAGTCAAAGAGTTGGCAGGGAGGAAACAATGGGATCAGAAAGTGGAGCCTAAATCAATAGTCCAGAGTAACAGCTGGGGTTGGCAAAATTGGCAGTGGAGCAACCAAAGGAAAGACCCAAGCTCTACAAGTACTGACTGCTATTGGGTATATTCAGTAAGTTGGGAGTGCAAGCAGCTGCATAAGCACACCAGATGTCCCTGCTGTTGTGAAAGATCCCAGCTCAAATCTGCCTTCCCTAGAGTGGAAAATAGCAGCAGGAAGGGAATAAGGAGGTGCTGTTATTATCTTAATTTTACAGTTGAAGAAAGTGAGGCAAACAGGAGGTGTGACTTGCCCAAGGTCATAGAGCTAGCAACTGCCTGAAGCTAGATTTGAACTCCAGTCTTCCCAGCCTTGGCAAGGAAGAAGGCATTGGAGGAATGGAGAAGCTGAGGATAAGAAAGAAGGATGGGAAGGAGAGAGAAAGGAAAAGGCTGGTTTAACTAAGGAAATGTTTTCTACATACATGCTCTATGCAAGGGATTGTGCTGGGCTACAAAGACAAACACAAGGCAATCCCTGTCTTCAAGGAGCTTACTTTCTATTGAGGGGTTACATAATGCATGTGGATTTATGTAAGTAAATATAAATTACTCAGAAAAGCCATTTTAGAATCAAGTTATAACAGATATAGGGTACAGGCCTCAGAAAAGTCCCCCATGCATGAACTGGAACATGAACTGTGTTAATGTACTCAACCCAACTCCATATCTGCTATTGAATTCAATTTGATTGGATTCACCCAACATTTCTTAAGAACTTATTATGTTGTGGGCACTGGACAAGCCCTGGGGTTAGTCCCTAGGGATGGATGCATTGACCAATATGGATCAGTCACTGTCTTCAAGGAGAGGTCTTGGGGACCTGGATGTATATATTTTAAAGTCATTAAAATATATTCAAATAAAAAACAAAGTAATTTGGGAGGCTGGACAGAGAGAAGAGGGAGCTCACAAAGCTCTGAGCATTAGCAAAGGTCACCTGCAGCAGCTGGCTTGGGAGATGGGCATGCTACAAGGTGGTATCATCATCCTAGATCTCTCCTTTTCACTGACAAGTGCTAGAAAGGAGGATACATCATTTGGGATTGTCTCGTCATTCATTTCTCAACTCCTTCCTAACTGGTCCTAATAACAAAACTCCATTGAAACTTCTTTCAAAGGTTTCTAGTGATCTCTTAACTGCTAGATTCCCCTTGATCCCTTCATATTTTGACATCACTGATTACCCCATCTTTCTTCATACTCTCTCTCTTCCTTTGACTGTGACGCTGCTCTCTCGGTTCCCTTTCTACCTGCTTTCTTAGCTTCTGTGGTTAAATGGGCACCCATCTTCCTTCCCCAAAGTATGCATTTCCCCCTGAGTTCAGGTCTGGGGTCTCTTCTCTTCCCTCTCTAGTCTAGTGATCTTAACAGTTCTCATGGGTTTGATTGTCATCTCAATGAAGATGAATGCCAAATCTAGATCTCTGGTCCGAGACTCTTTCCTGAACTGCATGCCCACATCTCTGTCAGACATTTTTATGTTGATGTCCCATTAAAAACCCAAATTCAAAATGTCTCTAAGACACCCACCACTAAAATTTTCAAATCATTTTCTGAAGGCAGAGTGTGACTCACTATGTTCTTTGGAATTAAGCATAAATTCCTCAACTTGTCTTTTTATGGCTTTCCACAATCTACTTTCATTATGCCTTCCTAGTCTAATGCACATTACTTCAAGCACTCTACATGCATATATAAGATGATAGATTTGGAGCTGAAAGGAGTAGAAGAGATAGCCTTATCTAATCTCATTTTACAGATGAGAAAACTGAGGCATGGAGAGGTTATGTGGTCGCACATGCATTAAGCAGCAGAGCCAGGAGCAAGCCTTCATCACCAGACTCCACATCCAGCATTTTGCCCTGGGTACCATACTGTTTGTGTATAAATCATGCTATTATTTGTTCTCAAAAGTCAGCATTCCATTTCCCATCTCCGGGAAGTCCCATATGTCACCTCTCATGGCTGGAAACCAGAGCATCCTCATTTGTACCTTACAGAAACTTTATCTTCCTTTAAGATTCAGCTCAGGTAGATTTCCAAAGATGGGTGGCTAAATTCAGGTTGGCAGCTTAGCTCCCACAAACCTACTTCAAAAAAGACCCTCTAAAATCACAACAGTTCAATTAATGAACAAGTAGGAAACAAGACATTTTTGAAAGCATTTCAGACCTATGGAAATTGCCATTTGACCCGCTAATACACCTTAAAGCTTCCCGAGGGGCAGCTAAGTGGTGCAGTGGATAAAGCACCGGCCTTGGATTCAGGAGGGCCTGAGTTCAAATCCGGCCTCAGACACTTGACACTTACTAGCTGTGTGACCCTGGGCAAGTCACTTAACCCCCATTGCCCTACCAAAAAAAAAAAAAAAAAAAAAAAAAAAAAAAAAAAGCTTCCCGGGCCTTTCTATCTGTCCTGAAGATGAAACATCTTTTATATATCATATCCCCCATATTCCTTGAGAGCATGGATTCACTTTTTCCTTTGTTATCACCAGAATTTATCCCAGTGCATGGCACATAGTAAGAGCTTAAATACTTTTTTCATTCACTTCATTCAGCCAGCCAGCCAGCCAGCCATTCTTTAATCTTTGTGTCCCCATTTCTTGCACAATATCTGAAACATAGTAGGTGCTTAGTAATTGTTTATTGGATTGAATTAAACCATTTCCCTCTGTGTTCCTCCTAACACCAATAATAAAATAACTGTGTGAGAAAATTATTAATAATAGGGTGTCTTGGGGTTCTATGAGACCCAGAGGACCTGGCCAGACCTTTCTTGGGGCCATCCCAGAGTCAGGAGAATTTCAAAGGAAATGTGGCTGGACCTTGGACTGTGAATAGGGATTAAAACCACACCTACCTTAAAGCTTTTGCCCCTCTGAGGGCTCCATACTCTGACATCAGCCAGACCACCCTCAAATCCAGTAAACCAAGAGATTTGAATGATGCTAGCCAATTAGCTTTGAGCAATGCATAAGGGCAGGCTCTCTCGCCTGCAGCAAGCTTACAGAGTGACTGGCTCTCTTGGTGAGAGCAGACACAGCCCACTATGGTGCCCGATTATCTCTCTCTCCTCTCTCCTAGCTAGGCTTTCCTAACTTTCAGGGCCATCTGCTTTGTCTTTACTAATATTTAATATGCTTTAATAAATGCTTAGTGCCCCCAAACTGGTGCAGTAGCCTCTGATTTCTAAGTAACAAATGTATAATAAACCCCAGCTATGTTCCTTAAACTTGGGACAGAAATAAGGTGACCACATATAATTTTAAATGACACATTTGCAGTATTATAAAATCTCACAGTTGTAGGGCTGGCAACAGTAATCTCATCTACACCATATGGGATAAGAAGTCACTGTCTTCTGTTTAGTGTCCTCTGATAATAGTGACCTTAATTATCTTATGAGTCAATTTATTCCACCTTTGTGAAGCTCTCATTCCTGGGAAGTTATTTAATTGGTTGTAAGCAAAACTCTACCTCTGGAAGAGTCATTCACTGATCTTAGCTCTATCCTCTAGAGTCAAGGGAAACTTGGGCTTCAAAGCCACCAGAGAGGCATTTGTCCTACAGGAATAGGAATGGTTGAAATGAAGGCTGGATGAAGGCAGTTTGGATCAACCCTTAACAATGAACTTATGGAGAACTTTTTTATTCCAGAGAGTCAAGAGGAGAAGGGAAGCAAAATCTTTAAGTTAAAACCTTTAGGAGCCCGGGCAACTTTCCCAGAAGTATATGGAGTCTTAATGGAAACATGGGCATATTTTTATCCACCTCCCAAGAATTCATCAGCATTTGGGACAGCTGCCCGGAGGGACTTTACACATCTGTGAGCTTGTGGCAAAAAGGAAGAGTTCCAAATCCATTAAGTGCTTTGGAATCTATGGCTGGGGCAACATAAACAAATATCAAAAACATGAAAACCAAATTGCTCAGAAAGAAAAGTTTCTGCCTTTTGGAGGATAGATTAGAAGGTTCATTGGATCATTGGATTTAGGGCTGGAAGGGATTTATGTATGCCAAATACCACTTTATCACCACTACTTCGCTTAAACTATGAGGGATGAAAATGACTTAGGAAAGACTGGGATGTTATATTTAGAGCTAGATGAAACCTCAGATGTTATCTATGTTCAGTTCTCCCATTATACAGATGAGGATACTGAAGTCCAGAGAGATTACATGGTTTGCCTGAGATAACGCAGTTAGTAAGCATCAGGGCAGGACCTTTTCCTCTGTACCAGTGAGGTTTGTGTAATTTGTACCCTCTCAGCATCCAATCATCCTTAGAGGTGTTTTTCTGAATGATTATAAGCCACTGATGTTTCTTACCTAATGTACTTCTACAACTTATAGCAAGACAAGACTGATGGGGAACTTCTAGAGACCATACCACACCCTAGCTAGAATAAACAAAGGGAAACCCCTGTGGTCCCAATTCTTCAGGCTGAGCATGAGGGAATTTACTTCCAAGTATTGCAATGGATCTGTGATCTCAGTGACTCAGGAATTCCCTACATGGCCTAGACTGTACTCTATCCCTTCCTGCCTGCCTATCCTGTGGATCTCTTGCCCATGTGCTCCCAAAAGTTCATCATTGGACATGTGAAAACCTTCATTGTTTTCTCTCAATATCGACAGGGTAGCAGGGTAGCACTCTGGCCATCCACCTGTCATCCTTTGTTCTTGCTACATGACCAGTCCACCTGCTCTTCCTATCAGGCAGCTTTTTAAAAAAAAATTATTTTTGGGTGGGCCAACGAAGGTTAAGTGACTTGCCCAGGGTCACATAGCAGGCAGCTTTTTGATGATATCTTTTGCTCCTGTTCATATTTGGAGTTGCTGCTACATCCTGCTTACACCCACCATGAAACTCTCCATTGCCTTCTGTGTGATCCCAGTCTGGAGTCCTTCTGAGCCAGTGGTGTTTAGGTCATGCTGGCATATACTAACACTGGCAAAATGTTAGCATTGAAGGGATGGGCCTTTGCTTTCATGGGAAGGGAGGGAAGGGTTAGGAAAGAACTTTACAATTTCTTGAAAGCCATCTAGCCTGGTCTCTGCCTCCTGCTCATCTCAAGGACTAGTGGATGGGTAGAAGCTTCAAGTGCACCCATGAAATGAAGTCCACAGTCATAGACCCTAAATAGCGCCCAAAGGTTGCCCTTCTATGTTCTCCCTCAGCTTCACAACCACCAGTGCTGCTGGATTCTCAGGACTGCTTTACTTATGGCACCCAGAATTATTATCCTGAGGTTCAAGTACCATCAACTGAGCCAAGTCTGGCGTAGCATGCTTCCGTTGCTTTTATGCCAACATAAAATTGGTGGTGATGTTAATGTGTTTTCTTTTGACAACATAATGCTTTATGGTCTCAAAGGGCATTATATCCATGATCTCTTTTCATAGTTATAACAAATCTGGGAAAGAGGACCCATTGTTATCCCCATTTTACAGATGAAGAAACTGAGGCTTAGTCAAGAACTTAAGTGACTTGCCCAGGGTCACACAGTTACTAAGTGTCTGAGGCAGAATTCAAATTCAATTTTTTTGAAACTCCAAGTCCAGTACTCTAATCATGATACACCCCCTCGCTGCCTCTGGGCAGCTCAATCCTGGGCATTTTCTATGGCATCAGAATGCCTTCCCTGCCAATCTCCACCTTTCTTTTTATAGCACTGCTTTCCATAGGAATATAGGATCAGATATTTAGAGCTGGAAGGGACCTTAGAGATCATGTACCCCAAACCCCTCATTTTAGAGATGGGAGAAAGAACTCCAGAGAAATTAGCCAACTTGCTAAAGAGCAAGCAGATCGTAAATGGAAGAGGTAAGAGGAAAGCCCAGATCCTCGAATGTCACATTCCGTGTTCTTCCCACTGCATTCCCCTGACGCTCCGTGTGGTCTGGGCTTCCCAAGCCTCGCTTCTCTTCTTCACTCATCCTAAATGTTTGTATTTCCATGATAACAAAAAACTTACATCCATTGGTGGAAGGAAAGCAATCTCTCCGGTAATTTGACGGTGTGCAGACCGATGAGCCAGATGACTGAGTTTCTGGATTTGTCATTTTTTTCATTCAGTTGCTGTGACTCAGTGTAGACCCTGTGAAAATTTGAAATGGAAGAAAACTAGATTTGGTTACTTTGCTTTAAAGTGAGCCTGATTCCCTGTAATCTTGCAGCACATGGTGATTTTTAGGGTTGAATTAAAGCTGATAAAAGTGTTTCCTTTAAATGAATGAACAGATCCTAAATTTGTATGAAAGATGGTTAACTCTTTCTTGAAAAATCACATGCCCCTGTGCAAAACATCATTGGCAAAAAAATCTCCTTATTACTGGGGACAGGACAGGGAGAGAGACAGAGACAGAGAGACACACAGAGAGAGACAGAGAGATGGAGAGAAAAAGAGAGACAAGGAGAGGCAGAGATAGAGAGACACAGAGAGAGACAGAGAGACAGACATAGGGAAAGCGAGAGAGACAGAGACAGAGACAGGGAGAGAGTAGGACCAATAGGATAGAGATAGTGCCCAGAAGGAAAGAAAGAAAAGGAAATAATTAAAGAAACCCTACAAGCAAATTCCAAAACCATCCCCCTTCCAAATGACTTTCATATGTATAGGACAGAGAACCCAAAACAAGCAAATGGCAAGAAAGATAATAAATACATTACTTAACTGGGATGACTGAGGACAGGCCAAAACTAGAAACAGACATGGAACCATTGAGAGGCAGAAAGTTTACACAAGCGATAGACACAACAGGATGGGAGGAAGTTGGCCAAGATGGGTCAAGGCGGAGAGTGTGTCTGAAGAGAAAAGGCATGTCACATAATATCTAAGTTGGCAATGGGACAAAGCATGTTCTGATGGCAAAGAGATAAAAGGAGCACAGGATAGTGCATTGGAATAACTAGCAGCCATCTGGGTCAGATAAAGAGTCAGATGAGAGTGTTAATGCAGATAAAGGGACCCAAAGGCATGGTGGTTTAAGCTATGGCTGCCTTTGGGTTATTTTATGCTCATTGGGAGGAGAGTCAATGCTTTGGTTAGAGCTTCATAGGATGTGGTTAGAAAAAAGGCAGTGTGGTATAGTGGGTAGGGTGTTAGACTTGGAGGCAGAAAGACTGGTTTAAATTCTGCTTCTGACATTTAATCCTTTTGTGACCTTGAGCAGGTGACTTCACCTCTCTGGGGCTCAATTTTCTCACATGTAGAAGAGAAATAATTAACACCTGTAGCACTTTCCTCACAACGTTGTTATGCGTATCAGGTGTAAGCCTTAAGGCACTATATAGAAATGTCAGTGATTCTAGTTATTACATCATTGTAGGGAGAAAGTGGACCATGTGTTTTAGATATTAAGGCTGGCCCAGAGAATAAATACCCTGGGAAAAGAGCAAGGAGGAGCAGCAGGGTCCAGGACAGAGAGCCAATAGATAAAGTCATTCTCTCTTTAGAGTAGTCAGGGATCTCCAACCATTTGGTTAGCTCAGTCATCAACTCCAGCTCTGGCATTCAATAACTGTGTGATCTTGGAATATCTGTTGGAACTTTCACTGTCAGATGCAAAGCAGCAAATAACTTCTTCACTTGTCTTCATGATAATTTAATTCTTCAAAGAGTAGAGGAACCAACAAAGAGGAATTCTATTCTGGCTCTGATTCTTACTAAAAGATTTGTTGGAACAGAAATGGTGGGAAACCTGGGAGAAAGTGAAAACTACTTTCTAAAATTTGTGACAGAATCGAAGAAGATAACCAGGCATAGTCTGACAGGTACCCTAGGTTTGGGAAAAGTAGGTTTTGAAGGGTTCAGAGGAAAAGTCAGTAGAATCCCATGGAATAAAATCCAAATGATTTCAGCCCAGGAGGGATGGAAGATGATCAAGATTGAAATTCTCAAGACCTTTTTTAAGAGAGGGGGAAAAATCAGTACACTTAAAAAGCCTGAAAATATATGCACTCTATCTATGACACTTGTGCACCTCCCACCTCTGCAAAGAAGTGGGGCAGGGGTGTCCTTTCATAACCCTTATTTCAATCCTTGCTCATTGATTGTAGTCTTGCAACATTCACTTTTGATTTGGGAGTGTGTGGTTCTTTCCATTGAAATCATTTTGGCCATTGTACATAGTTTTTTTCTCTTGTCCCAGCTTACTTCACTCTGCAACAGTTCATATAAATCTCACCATACCTCTCTGTATTTATCACCTTCCTCCTTTCTTATAGCACAGTCACATTTCATTACATTCTATTAACAATTTTTTAGTGATCTCCCAATTGCTGTGTGTCTACTTGGTTTCTAATTCTTTGTTATCACAAAAAGGCTACTAGAAATATTTTAGTAAAAATGGGGACTTTCTTCTCAATGGCCTTCTTGGGATCTAACCATGATGATGGGATCTCTAGATCAAAGGGTATAGATATTTTAGTCATTTTGTATAATTTCAAATTGCTTTCCAAAATGGTTGTGGTGATTGGCAGCTTCACAAATAATACAGCATTGTGTCTATCTTCCCATAGCCCCCATAGTATTGACTAATCCAATCTTTGGTTATTTTTGAAAATTTGTAGGGTATGAGATGAAACCTCAGGGTCATTTGGATTTCCCTCTTATTGTTAGTGTTCTGGAGCATTCTTTCCTGCAGTAATTAATAGTTTTAAATTGTTCTTAGAAATATGCAAATATTGGACAACTCTCTAGGACTTCAAGTTGAAGAGAAGGTGCTAAAATGCAATGTTAGTGGGTGTTATCCATGAAATAATAAATCCATTTTTTTAAGAGGGAGGATCAAAAAAGGAATAAGACCTACATTTTGAAGCACAAGGGATAATGACAACTGACAATAGTTATTATTGAGCACACCTACTCAATCCTCATTGTACTTGTTTTCTCTGCAATAGAAAATGACTGTGGTGCTTGAAATGACAAAAAAGAATGACAGGGAATATCAATACTCAAGACAAATACAGAGATAGTAAGACAGAACAGCTATCTACCTTTGATGAATTTAAGTCATCTGACCCAAATGAATTACATTCTCAGATACTTAAAGAGCTGCCAGGTATGATAGATAAAGAATCATAGAAAAGTCAAGAGGTGCCACAAAATTGGGAAGGGCAAAAGTTGTCCCAATTTGGGGGGAAAAAAAGGAAAACAGAGTCTCTGAACTATAACCCGGAGAGCTTGACTGATTTCTGGAAAAATTTTGGAATGTATCACTAACATCTAGAAAGGAAAGCAGTGATTATAGACAGCCTGCATGGCTTCATAGAGAATAGATCATGCCAGATTAACCTCATTTTCTTTTTGTGTGGATTACTAAACTACTAGACAATGTGTGTGTACAGTATTATAGATTATAGCAAAGCTTTTGATAACATATTTTGTACTATTCTTGTGGAGAAGATGGAGAGCAATAGATTAGATGATAATACTATTAAATGGATTCATAACTACTTGAGTAGATGAACTCAGAGAGCAGTGGTAATTAATGGTTCAGGAGGTCTGGGGTGGGGTACTCCAGATACTGGTGCTTGTTCCTTTCCTGTTTAACACTTTTATCAGGGATTTGAATAAAGTAATGAATGGTATGTTCTTCAAAATTTCAGATTACAAGAAGTTAGGAGGGATAGATAACCTGTCTGATGAGTGTCAGATCCAAAGGAATCTTGAGAGGCAAGATCTTAAAAAAAGGATGAAATTAAAAAGGTATAAATTAAGTCTTATATTATAAATCAACTTCATAAGTATAAGATGGGGGTGGGGGAGGGCATAGAAAGATGGTAATTGTTCTCAAAATGATTTGGGAGTTTTAGTATAATCCAAACTCAACAAGGACCAAAAGTATGATGTACCAAGGATGGGAAGGTAAAGCCACAAACCCCCAAAGAGGTACACCCCTAAACCACTGTTCTTGTTGTCAGCACAGCTCTCATAGCCATGATCCTCAGAAGCAACTCTTGAGGAAGAGAGGTCAGCCATCTCTACCAACTACCATCAATAGGGCAGGCAAACCAGGTTAGCTGAAACAGCAAGGCACCCAGAAGGATAGACAGGAAGCAGCATGTGCCATGAGATTCAAAAAGTATTTATTGTTTACTTATTTTCTTCTAGGTACTAGACTGTCTGAGTGCTATGGCTATCAACATGCTCCATAAAAGTACTCCATTTATGTTTGATGAATGAATGAATGAATGAATGACTTTAATGGGGATTAAACTCAAGACATTAGTTTCATCAGCAACATAATCTAAACAACTGAGTTTATATTCTACAGAAAGTGTGTTCCCTCTTTAAGTATTGAATTGCCTTCTATTTATGTGGATTCATTAAATCCAAGTTCAAGGGCAGAGTAGGATTCAGAAAAAAAAATCACCTCTGCAGGCAGGAATCATCACCTTCCAAAGAGTAATGAGAGTAATTAGTAACTAAAGTTCTTTTAAATCATAATTTTGAATTCTCATGTGGGTAATTACTGACAATTCCATTAATATTTAACTTCATCATGTAAAATGATAATGATCTACTAACTAATTTTCTAGCTGCTCCAATGGGTGTAATAGATCCACTTTGGGCAAAGTGCCTAGAACAATAATGCAAATATTAGCTTCCAAAACTTTTCAATCATCAGTTTAGAGGGCTGTCAGGAGGAGATGGACCTAAGGACAGTAAAACTTTGGGGGACTTCTAGGATATTCAGAAAGGAGCACCTGGCCAACTTCCCTGTTTGGAATCAGTTCCAAGAGATGACACAATCTCCATTAGCAGAAAGGTGTTTGATGAACTTGATGAACCAGCAAGTTCATTGATTGACAGGGAGAAATGTTCAATTTAGTGCTCTAGACAATTCCCTCAGAAGCTTCAGACAAGTTGCAGGTCGGCATTGGTAGAGAGTTTCTTCACTCATGAGTTTGCTATACCAGTGAAATCACAAGTCCACTCCTACCTCTATACTTAAGGCTCAATCCACCAGCTTCTTAAGAAGGTAGTTGAAGTCAGTGGCTTTGGTATCAGGACATATTCTGAAAGTTTGCTGTAACTTACCTGGTCCCAATATTCTTGGAGACAGTTGGCCAAAGCCAATGTGGAAGTTTGAAACTGATCATGTGACAAGTCAAGCACCATACAGTTCATTCACTTAAATGTTCCTACACTTAGATAAAGGGTCAGGAATCTTAGCAATTTCATAATATCAGGGTCTCAGGTCCTCATAACATCTATGTTAGTAACAGCTTGTATTTCTTTCAATGCCAGAGATAAACTTGAAGAGTTATGGATGTATTTAGATCCTCTATGAAAGTGAGATATTTGTCTCAATAACTCAGTTATCAAGTAATCTTGCTTCAGACAAATAATAGCCATATTATGTAACTTGTCTATGCCTCAGTTATCAGTATAATGAAAATGATAATCTCATCCTTGTGACAAGGTTATTGTAAGAATAAAATGAGAAATTTATGTATGTGAATCACTTTGTGATGCTTAAAGTACTACATGAATCTATTTTTATCATTATCATCACATTCTTTTCTGCTTTTATGGGGTTTCACTATAAATGGTCTTTGGACAAGTTGATATTCTGTTCTTCTTATTACCTAATATTTGTAGACTATTGCAAAGTAGTTAAAAAACTACTTTCTGTAATTGAATAAAAAGTTTTTGGATGTAAATTCATCCTTTGTACATTCACTGAGAGCACCCCTGGTGGTACCCCAAGGGTATAGGACAATAATACACACCTCACTTTGTTCCCACATGATTTTGGTCTCAGATGTCTAGATTGGGAAGGAGCTTTTCACTCCATGTTGCTTAGAGGTGAGTATTTAGCATAGCTTGGGCACTTGGGTATTTAGCATCTATTTTAAAAGTTTGTTCTTAAAATTTTATTAATCAATGTTATATCCAGGTAATTGATGATGTCCATCTGATGATGGTTCAGTTCTATTGTAGTCTGTTAACTGGGCTCTCCAGAGAATTTTGAGGTCTTAATTTGTAGCATAAGAAATTATCATCTGTCAGTTCATAAAAGACAACAAGCTTCTGAGGTATAATGCTAGGCATGGAGCCATATAGGTGCTAACTTTTTACAGCTTACAGTAATACATAGCGTATTCTCCTGCCTTTCCTTGCATATTAATACATTGATCATTAAATCTGCCCTCCTTAATGGTAATTTTTCTGTAGTTGCTGGAGGCAATGACCTGAATTATCACCCTAAAAACCTCTTTTTCCAAAAGTAGATCCCCATAACTCACCCATTTGTTTGAGGCTTTTTTGGTTAACATAGTATTGACTGAGTTTATGAGGGTTTTGCCGATAAGAGGATCTTTGATTCCATTCTTGAATCTTGTTCACTTATTTTTTAGACTTCATTTGAATTTAAGTCATTCTCAGCTATATTGGGCAAGACCA
The DNA here is from genome assembly GCF_019393635.1 of Dromiciops gliroides. Lineage (NCBI taxonomy): Eukaryota > Metazoa > Chordata > Mammalia > Microbiotheria > Microbiotheriidae > Dromiciops > Dromiciops gliroides. Next base: position 14,535,747 of record NC_057864.1, read on the forward strand.
ATGGCATAAATCTGTCATCAGAATTTAATTTTGCTTGGGGAAAGGGTGGATGTATGCTTATTCCAAAAGTATGTGGTGGTGGTGATGATAATGCTAAGATTTATATACTGCTCTAATGTTTGGAGAGCACTACACACACACACACACACACAGATAATTTGAAACACACATATACACACACACACACATATAATTTTATTTGATCTTCACAACAATCCTGTGAGATAGGTACTCTTCTCTGTTTTACAGGTGAGAGAGCTGAGGTTGAATGAGGTTGTGATTTGGGTCTTCAAGCTTGGGTCTTCTCTGACTACAGGTCCAATGTGCTACCAATTACATCATCTAGCTGCTTGTTACCAGACCATCTCCAGTCATCCTGATATGTGTCCTGCCTCAGGACCCCGATGGCTCTGGAGGAGAGTAAGGTTGGTGATCTTGTACAGCCATGCCTCACTTAAATCCAATTTCGTGCAAGTCATAACATCACCATGATGTCATGGTCCTCTTTGAAAATGAAGAACAAACAGCAATAACAATCTGTATGCATATATATATATATATATGGCTATGCATCCCATCATTTATAAATATTATTAATTGTTGTCATGAAGATCAAATATTTATAATAATATTTATAAAACATTTAGCACAGTATCTCACTGTATAAATTCTTATTCTTTTCCCTCTCCTCTCTTCCTTTCCTTTGCATTCTTTTGGGAAGAAAATTGTTCCTCTTTCCAGAATTGCCTTTGGTTGATGGATGGTCCCAATGATTTGTTGATTTTATACAAATTTTAGTTAGAGGATTTTCTAAATCTTTTATTGTCTATTTCACAATTCCAAAGATGTGCACTTCTTGATAAAGACAAATAGGAAATATATTGGCACTCCCAACTTCCATTCTAGTCATGTCTTGGGAGCCACAATAGGACAAAAAGACCAACCGTGGCAAAATTAGGAGAAATGTAGAAGCCATAATGATGCCTATTTAGATTTTGTACAAAGAAATATGTGCTAGCTATTAGAGGTATTCGGAAATAGAGATGTTTCCTACAGATTTAGAAAGGATGACCAAGGATACAATATCCTCTGGTGAGAGTTTGGGGAAGAAGAAAATGGAAAGTCTGGGAGGAAGAAGTCTATAGGAAGGATAATTTGTTAACAATAGAAATGGGGTTCCTGGGCTTCTGAGAGTTACATCTATTCAGTCCCTAAGAATCTCTCTGCCAGGGCCATGTGGATCTGAGCAGAGGGCTTTAAACTGAAGCTGAATGGGAGAATGCTGTTTGCCGAAAACTCCTGAGTTCTCTGAGTGCTCAGGCCACTAATGTAGGTGTCAGAAATTTACAGTAGGCACCATTCAGAATGAAAGGTGGTGAATATTTTAGGCTTCTGTATCTAGACATATTTTCAGAGAGGGAGGTTATAGTTCTGCCATACTCTGCCTTGTTCAGACTACGTCTAGCTGGAGCAAAGCTTCTTAGACTGTGGGTTTCAACCCCATATGGGTAACTGAATGTAGGGGTCATGAAAAATTTGGCAACAGTAAAATACTTATGCTTATTTTATGTACCTATATACCTGGGGTCCCATAAAAATTTCTCTGGCAAAAAGGGGTTATGAGTGGAAAAAGTTTAAGAAGCACTGATCATTATGAACAGTTCAGAAGTAACATGTTAGGAATATAATCAGGGAAGGTAATGTTGTTGCTGAGTCATTTCAGTCATGTCTGACTCTTTGTGATCCCATTTGGGATTTTCTTGGCAGAGATACTGGGGTGGTTTGCCATTCCCTTCTCCAGCTCATTTTATAGATGAAGAACTAAGGCAAACAGGGTTGTGACTTGCCCAGGGTCACACAGCTAGTAAATGTCTGAGGCCAAATTTAAACTCGTGAAGTAAGTCTTCTTAACTCCATAGCCTGGTAGCTAATGACTTGTTCAACATTCTATTCCTGTTCAATGGTGAGGCCTAAACTCTAGAAGTCACATGTTCATCCTGAGTAAATTACGTGCTATACCAACACCAAAGGGCAGTGCCTGCTAATATTGCACTCTCTTTGGTTTTCAGAGAGCTGGACAACCCTTTCCTTTAGCTCTTCCCCAGTGTGGTGCTTGGCAAAGCACATATCATTAGTCAAAGGAATTCATCTAATCAGTTCCTTATGGCTCATCCTCCATCCTATTAAAGAACAAACAGTCAAGTTCCTCTTCCCATCCCTGCTGCATTTCAGTCGAAGTCATATGCACACACTATAATGGTTCTTTAAATGTAATGTTGAAAAGCAGTTGATAAAGCGTTGGTCTTGGGAGTCGGTAAGATCTGAGTTCAAATCTTGCCTCAGACACTTACTAGCTGTCTGCTCTGGTGCAAATCCCTTAACCTCTGTCTGCCTCAGTTTCCTCTTCTGTGAAATGGGGCTAAGAATAACACCTACCTCCCAGGCCTATTATGAGGATAAAATGAGATTATTTTTGTAAAGTGTTTTGTAAACCTTTAAGTGTTATACCAAATGCTATCTATTCTATTACAAAGGGAAAAGCCCAATACATGACCCAGACTTCCATGACTCCTTTCACTAAATGCCCTCTTGGCTTGGCAAGTAAACCAGAACCCAAGAGACCAAAGAATCAAAGTTTTAGGGTAAGGGCAGCTAGGTGGTGCAGTGGATAGAGCACTGGCCCTGGAGTCAGGAGTACCTGTGTTCAAATCCAGCCTCAGACACTTAACACTTACTAGCTGTGTGACCCTGGGCAAGTCACAACCCCAATTGCCTCACTTAAAAAAAGTTTTAGGGTTTAGATGCTGACATCTACCTTCTGGATTAGGGAGGGAGACAAAGACTATAGCCATTCTTGGGGCTCTATGGCTAGGTTGGATGATGGGAGTGCTGTGCAGCTCCCTCCACCATTGCTTTTCTTCTGCCTTGGCTTGAAACTCCAATTTATTCTGGTGATGGCTTCCACTTTTCATCCCAAGAGGTTTGCTGCCTGCCCCCCAACCTGCTTGTGTCCAATGGCCAGAGTGTTGATATGAAAGTCTAAGAAATTTCGTCAATATGATGGTTAGGGGGTAAAAAGTAAGTTGCCTCCATGCTGATAATTATTCTTTCTGGGTCCTTTTCCTTGGAACTCTCATCCACATTCTTGGCTTCATATTATTATTTCTGTCTACCCATTCCCCCACCCAACTACCAAGAGTTCTTGCTTCTTTCCCTTATCATTGCAGTTTAAAAACTCTGTGTACAGGGCCACTTATCATGATTCCTAACTGGTTTAACTGTTATGGAAAGAATGTTGAATAACCAGTGAAGGCCCAGGGAAAGGGAGTGAGATGAATGGAGACCATGTTGTAAGACAAGATAATTGGGCATATTTAAGCTGAAGTAGAAAAGTCTTGGTGGTTGGGCAAGATGTTGAGTGTGTTTGGACGGATGAGACATTCTGTTTGGTCCTAGTGAGCAGTATAATTAGAGCCACCCCACTGTAGAAGAGGCTACATTGAAAGCTGGTAGGATCCTTTTCATTGGAGACTTTCCAATAAAGGCAGGACTACTTGTGGGACTTGCTGTAGAGGGAATTTCTGTTGAAGTTGATCTCTGAAGTCTCTCCCAACTCTAAGATTGTGTGATTCAGTGACAAGACCAAAGTATGGGTAGCAAATCAAATAAACTAGAAATATCAAATCATGGAGGTAAATATGACTTCAGAGAAGACTTGGTGGGAGATGACTCATGACCAGCATTTGGACATAGAAAGAAACAGTATATTCACAAAGAACTGATTAGATAAAATGGTTGATGCAATATATTAAAAAGATAAAATCCTCTGTGGAAATGCAAGACTTTAGGATAAGTGTGGTGAAGAGTATGTAGCAAAGATCAAAGGAGAGAGGAACTGTAAGGATATTGTGGGATGATTCCACCAGAGATTTCTAAGCCAGGAGGAGAAATGGATGATAAGCAATTAACACATATAACATGGAAGTAAAATATGGTTGTGATGGGAGATTTCAGAGCAGCTGATAAATTTTTAGATTTCCTCAATGATAATATTCTCTGTGAGAAATTAGAAGAGATGAGGATTCAGTTTTGAATTCTGAATTCTAAATATGATTCAGAAAAATATGGAGGAATTGGTAGATATCTAAGAAGAACCTCCATGGCATTTATTGATAGTAAAAGCAATTTTATAGTGCTTTAAGGTTTGCAAAGTCCTTTATAAATAATATCTCATTTGATCCTCATAACAACTCTGGGAAGCAGGGGCTATTATTTCAATTTTACAGATGAGGAAAGTGAGGCAGACAGAAGTGAAATGACTTACTGAGGGTCACACTGCATGTAAGTGTCTAAGGATGGATTTGAATTCAGGTCTTCCTGATTCCAGATCCAGCCCTTTATGCACTGTACCACATAGGTACCCCAGGGGAGAATGATAAAGACCATCTAATCCAAGACTGTAATTAAATTTCATTTTGCAATATATAAGTAATATTATTTTAAAATAAGTTTCATTCATGCTTTTGTTTTTATATGGTAGGCATTTCTGCATTTACCCCTCTTCTCTGCACGCTTCCCTCTAGAGTTGAAGCCTTCACTGAAACAAAGAAAATCAGGTAGGGAACAATAATTGATACAATGACCATTTCTGACAGACTATGCAAAATTTGGCCCCCATAGTTCCTCACCTCTATTAGTTTTTATATGGTCTTTTGGACTAAGAAAGGTTATTACAATTAGAGTACCATTACTTCTTTAAACATTCCTTTCATCTACATAATTGCAGCTTCTATATTGTTCTCCTGGTTCTGCTTGCTTCACTTGGGCTCCAGTTCATATAAGTCATCAGGCTTCCCTGAATTCCCCCATTCATCATTTCTTTCCAGTGTGATGTTTAAAAGCTAATGTGTGATTGGCTTATTTGCGCCGCGCCCCCCCCCACCGTGTGTGTGTGTGTGTGTGTGTGTGTGTGTGTGTGTGTGTGTGTGTGTAACTAGCTAAGTTTATTGATATAAACAGCAACAATTTAGGCTTTTAAGCATTTATTAAAGTATATTAGGGGTTAGCAAAGAGAGAGAGAGAGAGCGAGAGAAAGCCACTTTCACCTAGCTATCCACGCTTCTGAAAGTTAGGAGATCTGCCTACTCTGCCTGCCCCTGCCACCACACGCCTGTTCCCGAATGAAAGAGAGTGGTCCTCAGTCTGTTCCAGTGGAAACTTCCTGCAGGACCAGAAGAGGGGTGGTCCCCACACATAGCTCCAAGCTAATTGGCTGGTCTATTGATTGACATGACACAGGCGGTCTATGAATAGATGTAACTTCCTGATGCCAGGCAGCTTCCTGACACTAGTCACATATTTTCTTTTCAGGGGGGCATCTCCCTGGTTCTCACAATGTCTTTCTCAGGAGGGGGTGGCACCCTGATTCTCACACAAGATAATAATATTCCATTGCATACACTTACATACACCATAGCTTATTTGATTATCCCTATTGTCGATGGGCACCAACATTTTTTTTTGTTTTTTTGCTGCCACAAAAAGAGCTGTTATGAATATTTAGGTTTATGCAGATCTATTCCCTCTTTAAATTGGGGGATCTTGGTCTTGTGGGGGGAGGGAGAACTCTTTGACCCTGTGAGTGCGGTCGATCAACGTGGAAGTGCTGGAAGGGTGAACATATTCATTCCCTTTGGCTTCTGAAAATGAGAAAATGTTGACTTCTGCTCACTGTATATTCAGAAGTCAATTCTGGGGCCAAACTTGTCCAGAAAAGCTTGGCAGGAATATATGCTATAAGCCAGATGGAAGTAAAGAATAAAGAGTGGAGGGAAAAGATAAAGTTTTCCATGGCTATGAGTGACTATCATTGGTCAGTGTCCACTATGGGCATGGAAAGGACAGACTTTGAGTCAATAGAACTGGTGGCTTATTGCTGATCAAGAATTGTACAAGAGATGCAGCATAAAAGACCCTATTATAAAGTATACTATTATTATACTATACTATACAATTCCAAAGGACCCCTGATGAAAAATGTCATCTAACTCCAGAGAGAGAACTGATAAAATTTCTTAAAACTTTATTTCTTGGCGTGTATTTGTGTGTGTGTTTCCTTTTGTAACAGGGCTAATATGGAAGTAAGTTTTCAGTGACTTCACATGTATAATTGATGTAATATTGCTTGTCTTTTCAATGGGTGGGGAAGGATAGGAAGGGAGAAAATTTGGAATTAAAAAATTTTTAAAATGAATGTTAAAATTTTGTACATGTAATTTGGAAACACTTAATGAAATGAATTAAAATGTATTTTTTTTTAAAAATGTTGTCTCCATTCCTTCACCTCCCACTAATTTCTCAGCCCTTTGCGAGCTCCCAATCCCCACCACTCAAATGCAATCTCCCAAGATTACCAATGATCTCTTAAGTACTTAATCAAAAGGGCTCTTCTCAGTTCTCATCTGTCTTGACCTCTCAGAGCTTCTAAAACTGTTGACAACCCACTCCTTCATGACACTTGTATAACACTATTTTCTCCTGATGCTCCTCCTACTTGGTTAAGATTCTTTCTTATTCTTTTTTGCTGGAAAATCCTCTTTTTCTGCCCAATAAGTGTGAGCACTCCAAAGCTCTGTCCTAGCCTTTTTCTTTCTCTGGTTTTTCCTTCTGTGAACTCATTAAATATCGTGGATTCAATTATCATCTTTATGTAAATGACTCCAAAATAATCATATCTAGCCTTAAACTTTGTCATCTCCCATATGGCTAGCTGCCTACTGGACATTTGTATGTGGATATACCATAATCCTGTCCACCTCAGGTTCCTTGTCTGGAAAAATGAGCTGGGGAAGGACATGGCAAACCACTCCAGGATGTTTGCCAAGAAAACCTAAAAATGGTGTCACATAGTCAGACCTGACTGAGACTACTGAACAATAAGAACAACAACACAACAGATAGTACTTGTTATAATTTACCTAAACCCTCACCTCTTCCAAGCTTCTCCATTTCCATTGATGGTACCATTGTCCTGACTTTCCATCATCTTTGACCCTTTTTTCTCCCCCAACTGCCCATGTCCAATAGTCAATAAGTCTTGTTGATCCTGCCTCTAGAAGATCTCGTGTGGTTATTTCCTCTCTACATACAACCAACACTTTAGCCCAGACCTTCAGTGACTCTCATATAAAATGAATATGATAATAATAGCACCTTCCTCCAAGGCATGTTGTGAGGATAAAATGAGGCCATAATTGTACCAAAAGTTCTCTACAAACCTTTAAAATGTTATATAAATGGAAGCTTTTCTGGACTGGTGGGAAGCAGGCTTGGGAGAGTCCTGGGCTTGCACTAAAAAGGATGGAGCTTGAGTCCTTATTGATCTCACCCCATCCAGAACCCCTGGTTCTAGCATTTATTGCTTTAAACTCTGAGTTCCTTGAGAACAGGTACCTAGTTCTCTGGACATTGCTAAATTAGCAGTTAATAAGTACCTACTATGTGCAAGGCACTGTGATTATCCATAAGGATGCAAAGATGGATAAAAGCAAGTCCCTGCTTCTCACCAATCCAGAATTCTAACTTTTTGAGAAAACTTTACCTCCTATACCACCCTCCCAATCCCTCTTGGAAAGACAATTATAGGCTTTTCTTTGAGATCAAATGACCAGACACATAGTAGGTACTTAATAAATGACCTGGAAATCAGTATTAATTACTCATTTACAAAGGTTTCTAATCTTTACTAAGCAATTTCCCCACAATCACTGGGTCAGACCAGAATTATCATCCCCATTTTTGAAATGAGTCAAGAAAGGTTAAGAAAAGTCAAGTGTTTTGCCTAAGGTCACTCAGTTATGATACCATAGGATCAACATTCATTAACCATGCATTATGTTCCAGCCCTGGGTTAAGCAAGTGAATGGGGAGACTGGATTCCAACTTGGGGCTCTCCTGACTCTAAATGCAGCCTAATCCCAACAGTACTTAGCTCTGTGCCCGGAATCTAGTAGGTGCTTATTAATGTTCATTGATTGATTGATTTGCTGTACCATTTGGTAACAATATTGAGAGCATCATTTCCATTTTTCTAGTGAGGAAACAGGCCCAGAGAGACTAGCGCTTGGACCAAAGTCATGCAGCTATCAAATGGCTGATCCAGAATTTGAACCTAGGTCTTTTGACTCTGGTTCTAGAAGCACAGTATATAGGTTTACAGGTTGCTTCTCAGCCCTTGCAAACTCTCACCCACCCCTGCAAACTCCTTCCTTTCAACTCTATCAGTGCTCTCTGCCCTGGTTGACTTAATCCATACAGCTGTGGTGCCATGCTATCTCAAGTGGTGAGTCCAACACCACAAAGGGGCACAGAGTCCCTTCCATTTAGCTGACCCCAATTCCCAAAGTAGGTTTCAGGTTGCCCTGGCTCTGTCCTCCAGATCTGCTCTGACACAGCACTCTGTGACTGCTTCAATCTCATTTTCCCCTTCCCTCCCTTTGCTTCTTAGAACAGAAAGCCAATCAATACTCCCTCTGCTTATGGGAATCAGCTGTTAGGTCTCATACCTAGAAGGCATTTAAGAAATGATCATTAGATTGAATCATGGTTTGATTGAATTTAGCTCCCCTGAGCCTCAGTTTCTTTATTTGTAAAATGAAAATAATGATGCTTGTCCTATCTACCACAGAGAATTGCTGAATAGAAAGCAATTGAAAAATGGAAGTTGTGTTTACGTAGCATTCTAAAATTTGCCCAACATTTTGCACATTTTCCCACTTAACCACCATTCTCATCAGGCTCAGCATGGGCAGCAGATTACAGGCATTATTATCCCCCTTTTAGAGACACAAAGGAAGGACAGCAGCAGGAATAAAGATTCAGCTTTGAAGCTCCTAACTTATGGCTAAGGAAATACAGCCTCACCTAAGGTCACCAAGCCAGTTTGTCGAAGAGACAAGACATGGAAACCCAGGTTTCTTGGCCCATGAGCCAAAACTCTTTTACTGTACTACCCTTCTACCTTGAGGCATGCTCTTCAATTTTATTCTATTGGTGAAAAAATATTGGCTGCATTTCTCAGCCAGAGAAGGTCAAGTGGTGGTATGTGTCTCCCCTAGTCCATCATCACAGTGGACAGCATCGAAAGAAATTGTCACCTTGTCTCAGTGCATCAAACATGAAAGCCTAGATTGTTTTACTCAAGTCCCATGGATTTTTTGGGTAGTTTTCCAGGAGTGGCATAGTTACTGGTTATTTCTTTCTTTTTTCCATTGGTGCATTTTACTTGTATGTATGTTTTACACCCTTAGAAAAAGAATTCCAAGGTTTTTCGTCCTGTGTGTTTTCATCTTGCTTCCTCATGGTCCATGATGCCAGCTGAAGTTGTAAGCACAATGAAGCCAAACTGACAGGATGGTAGCAGATTATTCTGCCACTTTTCCAGATCTTTCAATTGAAGAACATCAAATCTGGGGCTGATTACACCACACTTGCTTAATCTGCCTATGAGGTTCACAACAATTTTTCCTGCTCTGTGATCATCGATGATCTCAAATTTGCCAATGTAAGCATGCTTCACCATCACAGTTAAGAACCTGACGATTACTTTAGAGCATGGCCTAATTAGAATCTGGTGTTTTCCTCATTTTTCTGCATTGTTGATGCTTTTGAGAGCATCTGCCAGGACATTCATGTGCACCATGGTGGCAGCACTGTAAGATGGCAGAAAGAGCTGGTTCTTTCTTTCTTTCTTTCTTTCTTTCTTTCTTTCTTTCTTTCTTTCTTTCTTTCTTTCTTTCTTTCTTTCTTTCTTTCTTTCTTTCTTTCTTTCTTGTTTTTTGGTGGGGCAATTGGGGTTAAGTGACTTGCCCAGTGTCACACAGCTAGTAGGTGTTAAGTGTCTGAGGCTGGAATTGAACTCAGGTCCTCCTGACTCCAGGGCTGGTACTCTATCCACTGTACCACCTAGCTGTCCCAGAGCTGATTATTTCTTAATCCCCTTGTTTGAGAGGAATGCCTCATTCTGATCCAAGAGAGTTGGCATGTAGATACATAGAAGGGAAGATTTCCTAAAGTAGAAAAACTGGTCAGATTATCCTGGAATTATGGAATCAGATACATGTAGATAAAGCTGGAAGGAACCTCAGTCCCCCATAGGTAAAGAAACTAAGACCCAGAGAGATGTAAAGACTTGCCCAAATTCACACAGGTACTGTTCTTGACACCAGATCTGATCACTCAAAGCGAATACACTTTGCAACTATGTATGCATATGTAAATATACATATAGATGTAACAGAGAGACAGAGAAAGAGTAACAAAGTGAGGGAATGAAAGAGAGAAAGGGAGAAAAGGGGTAGAGACAGAGAAAGAGAGGGGGAGGTGGGAGGGGAAGAGGGGGGGAAGGCAAGAGAGAGAGAGAGAGAGAGAGAGAGAGAGAGAGAGAGAGAGATGGGGGTGGGGAGTTCTGTTGTCCTGGCACAGGAAGGCTTACATGAGGCTAATGATGTCCTCTGTTGCAATGGCTCCTGTGGCTAACCAGGAACTTTTCTTACCTGGATCATCTCCTCTGTCTTTACTCTCTGAGGACCTGGAGACGCTCTCTGGTAGGCAAAGATTAGGCTTTAAATGAACAATAATCCCACTCTTCATTTGTGCTACATTCACCTTTCACTCTAGAGCCCAAGAGAGCACATTTTCAATTAGGCTCCTGGACTTTAAGAGATTTGTGGACTTGTGTCTGGATTCAGAAAGAAAGCTAGAGACCCCAAAGCCTCACCTGATGGCACAGAGCCCACAGTGACAGAGTCCTTGTTGATACAGGCTTTGGAACATGGGGTTATGGGAGGAGTCCTCAAGTGGGAACCAGCAGAGATAGGAATGAATCCCAGCTCTGCTCTTTATGACTTGTGTGACCTTGCTCCTTCCATGTGCCTCAATTTCCTCATTTGGAGGATGAAGGGGATTGGACTTAATGACCTCCTGGGTCTCTGAGAGGACTGGGGGATGCTGGGTAAAACCAGCCCAAGACGCTTGTTCTTTCTGTCCTCTGTCTGGAAGGGCTGAAGCAATAGCTCTGAGCCATCTCCCCTCACTGGCACACTCCAACGATCTGTGATCTCAAGGTCCTCCCTCCAAGAGAACAGATGCATCCTATGTTCTTCCTTGTCCCGTTGTAAGCTCACTTGAAGAATCACCTCTTACCTGAGACCTTTCTTTCTGGTCACAGGTGGGTGGGTGTGGTGTGTGCTATAAATTGCCTAGTATTTACTTTGTATCTATTATCTATGTATTTATATATGTCTGGTCAGTCTCCTCCAATAGAATGTAAACTCCTTGAGGGCAAGGATTCTTTAATTTGGGGGCGGAGGGGCCTCTTTCTCCCCACCTAGGAAAAAACAGTAGATAGAGGGCTGGGCCTGGAGTCAGGAAGACCTGAATTCAAATCTAACTTCAGTCACTTATTAACATAATCCTGGGCAAGTCACTTCACCTCTGTCTATCAGTTTCCTCATCTGTAAAATGGGAATTATAACAGGACCCACCTCTTGGACTGTTGTGAGGATCAAATATGATAATATTGATAAAGTGCTTGGCACAGTGCCTGGTGGATATAATAGGTGCTATATAAATGTGCCTTCCCCTTTCCTATCCTTTTCCTTTCCCTTTCCTTTCCTTTTCCCTTTCCTTTGCCCTTTGTCTTTCCATTTCCGTTTTCCTTCCCCCTTTCCCTCCTTCTTCCCTTGCCTTCTCCCCAGCCCCTAGAATGGTGACTGCTGCAGAGTATGTACTTAGTGCCATGCTATTTGGTTGAGCATCTTTGCAGCCTGGGGTTTTCTGTACTCCTCGGCCATATGGCTTCCCTGGGAGAATTCTGGCCTTCAGAAAGATGGAATTTTGTTTCAGGGACAAGCTCAGGATCACTGAAAGCACTGAGAAGTTCCCCAAAGGCAAAAACAATCCACTTTCTTCCTCCTACTCTGTTCCAGGGCCAGCTCGTAGTGCATCTGAAATGTCTCAAACAAAAGGGAAAGTGAACAGAGGCTGAGATGCTGATGGAACCACTCTGAGAGAGGCCTCCTTCTTCACATGCCCTTCATGGAGCATACCAGCTTGATTGGTGGCCCTGTGAAAGGCAGCCCAGTATGAAGAGCAGAACCATGTGATAAATGGAACCCTGCATCCTAGATGATTCTTCTTTTTCTTCTTCCTCTTCTTCTTCTTCCTCTTCCTCTTCCCTTTCTCCTCCTCTTTCTTCTCCCCTTCTCCTTCTTCTAGATAATAATAATGGAAATGATAATAACATAATAAAAGGGCAATAATAACAAAATGACAATAGAAAGAAAAATCATGGAAATGATAATGAAAAGGTAATAAAATAGTGAAAATAATAGAATGAAAATAGTAATAGTAATAATGATTATAATAATAAAACCTAGCATCTATATATTTCCTTTCGTTTTGTAAAGTAGGTACATCTCATTTGATTCTAATACCAAGAGGAAGTTGCTATTCTAATTTTCATTTTTACAGATGAGAAAATGGTCTCAGTGGGAATAAGTGATGTGTACAAGGCCACACAGCTACTACTTGTCAAAGTTAGGATTTGAATTCAGTTCTTCCTTACTCTAGGTTCAACATTTTAGTCCCTATACCACCTAGCTGCCAACCATTCCTTGTAACAAAAATAAAAAAGAAAGCTGGGGAGAAAAAGGAATTCACCAAAACTAAACTACATGTCACCTGAGTCTGACAATGGGCCCCATGTCTTACAACCTCTACTTCTGCAAATTCTTTGATGTAAGTCTTAGGAATGATCCATGGTAGAATGGGCTGAGTGGGTTCCCAGCCCTGGAGGTCTTCAAATGGAGGCTAGTTGGTTACTTGTCAGAGGTGAACTAAATGAGATTATTCTTCCCATAGTGATAGTCCCTCCTGCCTCTAAATCTATAAACTTGAGTGTCATCCCTATTTTAGAGGGGTAAACTGAGTCTAAAATTTATTACCTGAACTGTCCAGATGTATAGCAAGTGACAGAGTAGGATTCAAATTCAGAAGTTTTCTGGTAGAGTTTGGGACTAGATGACTTCTGAGGTCCCTCTTCACTTGGAGATTCTAAGTGACTTTGGACAAGTTACATGCCTTCTCTGGGACTGATTTATTATATACAAACTCATTTGGATTACATAACCTTCATCTGGACCTTTCTTATTTGTTAAGGAGTTATTTTCTTCAGAGAGCTTTTGTACCTCCTTTTCCATTTGGCCAATTCAGCTTTTCAAGGCATTCTTTTCCTCATTGGCTTTTTGTACCTCTTTTACCATTTCATCCAGTCTGTTTTTTAAGGTGTTATTTTCTTCAGAATTTTTTTTGTCTCCTTTACCAAGCTGTTGTCTTTTCTTCATGATTTTCTTGCATCATTCTCATTCCTCTTTCCATTTTTTCCTCTACCTCTCTTACTTTATTTTCAAAGTCCTTTTTGAGTGCTTCTACGGCCTGAGACCAATTGATATTTTTCTTGGAAGCTTTGGATGTAGGAGCTGTGACATTATCTTCTTCTGAGGGTATATTTTGAGCTTCCTTGTCACCATAAAAACTTTGTATGGTAAACATTTTTTTTCTGTTTGATCATTTCCCCAGCCTATTTCTTGATTTCTAATTCTTTGTTAAAGTGGGGCACTGCTTCCAGGGTGGAGGCCACACTGTCCCAAGCTTCAGGGGGTTTGAGTAGCTGTTCTCTGAGATACTTCTAGGAATTTGTAAGTCCTTAGTTCTTCCAAAGTAGTATGATTTTTTTTTGGGGGGGGGGTAAGGCAATTGGGGACAAGTGACTTGCCCAGGGTCACACAGCTAGTAAGTGTCAAGTGTCTGAGATCTGGTCTGAACTCAGGTCCTCCTTAATCCAGGGCCAGTGCCCTATCCACTACCACCTAGCTGCCCCCAAGGTGGTATGATTTAAGGAGAGGTATGTTTACTACTCTACTGGCCTGTGCTCTGGTTTACAAGTCACCACAGGCCTGCTTTTCTGCCCTGGAACAATAAACAGAATCCCACTGGACTGTGGTTCCAAGCTCTGGTATGCTTGTGCTCCTCACTTGCCTGGGACCTCCACCCAAGACTGTGACCTGGATCCAAGTATGGGCAAAACAGCAGAATACTGCCTCATGGCTAGCAAAGAGACCCCTATAATCTCCTTCTGGCTAGTCGTTCAACCCCCTTATAGTCTGTGGGATAAGAGTTCCAGAAGCAGTTGCTGCTACTGATGATTCAAAGGCTCCTGAGGCCTGCTGCTGGTTTGCTGGGGCTGGGTCTGCACTGGCACGGCCTGTGCTGGACTGCTCTCCACTCTCACCCAAGTACAAGAAACCTTTCCTGCTGACCGACTAAATTGTCTTTGGCTGGAAACATATTTCACCCTGTCCTTTTATGGGTTCTGACGCTCCAGGATTTGTCTCATGGCATTATTTGAAGGTATTTGGAGAGTCTTGGGGAGAGCTCAGGCAAGCCACTGCCTTTCCTCCTCTATCTTGACTCTGCCCTCCATCTGGAGTCTGATGGTTACAAAGAGACAGAGGTAAAGGAATAGTTGCTAGAAGGCCCTCAAGCTCCAAGGGCCTGGTGGTTATTTCATGGATCTCTGTTTTATACTCAAGGATCACAGCCATGCTCCCACCTGTACCTACCTTTTAAAATCTGTAACCAGCTCCCTTGGGCCAATATGTTGCATTCAGGTTCCCTGCTTTCATTGGACAAGTCCCTGCTCATCAACATCTGCCCATCCCTCCATTCCAGAGGTGAGCATTTAACTAGAGAACTCTCTCCAACCTAGAGAGTAGCCCCAGATGGAAGCAATATTCCCTCTTCCCTCCCGCTGGGGGAGGGGAAGTGGGTTTACAGCCTGCAAATAGATGTGACTTTTCTCCTCTGGAGGCCTCCTTCTTATCTCAGTGACTCAAGCTGCTGGCCCTGATTACATCTTAGCTCCCATCTCTAAAGTGTAAGGCTTGGCTGCCCACCAAGATGAAAGGAGACAAGCTCCCAGCTCTTTTTTATGGTTAAACTGTTACCTGCACCACTAGAGACCAAGTACATCCTTCTGGGAGAGCAGTCTTAGGCCCGTCATGCTCCTCTCCCCCCCTCCCTCCTCTTCCCCACCTCCTCCTCCTCCTCCTCCTCCTCCTCCTCCTTTCCCTCCTGCTCCTCCCCCACCTCCTCCTCCTCCTCTCCCTCCATCTCCTCCTCATTCTTTAAAAATGCGCCCCTCCCTAGCCACATTCTCAGAACCCAGAGCTCTCAGAGGGGGCCTTTGTCCACACCAAATTTCCCCCTGAATTGGAGGGGCCCATAAACCCCTGCCTGAGTTCAAAGTGAAACTGGAGGGGTGTAGAACCCTCATGGGCTTCTCTGAGAGCTTGAGCTAGTTCCCTTCCTTCCCTGGCAGCCCTGCTTCCTTCTAGGGACCGCGTGGGGAGAGCAGCGGGAAGGGGCTGGCAGTCTCTTATCTCTTCAAAGCAGAGCGCTCCGACCTTTCACCCGCATTGCCTTCAGTCCCCCAGTCCAAGTGCCCAGATGGTTTGTCCAGGCTGGCCTGCCTACCCTTATGGGAGGCGACTGGTGGGCAATGGGTCTTGGGGAAGTGATGATAAATGACAGCTCCCTCCTTTGGACAGAGGGGTGAGGAATCCTGGCTTCAGAATGGGACACACGCCAGCAGACTTAAGGCTGAGCTTTGCTCAGATGGTTTCTTTTGCAACCAGAAATGATTTGTTTATGATGGGGGTGAAATTCCAGGGAAACTACAGATGTGTAAAAAACTGGAGCAATCAAACTTAAAAATGGAATGGAGCAAATGTTTATTAAGCTCCTGTAAGGTGAGCACTATTATTATCTTGAAGTTTCCTTCCATTCTTCCCCTTCCCTCCCTTCTCTCTGTCTCTCTGTCTCTTTCTGTCTCTCTTTGTCTCTCTGTCTCTCTAACTCTGTCTCTGTCTCTCTCCATCTTTATCTCTTTCTGACTCTGTCTCTCTCCATCTTTGTCTCTTTCTGTCTCTCTATCTGTCTCTCTGTCTCCGTCTCTCTCTGTTTCTGTCTCTCTGTCTCTGTCTCTTTCTGGCCAACATAAGGCTGTCCATCCACCAGACTGTCCCAGGCTTTGTCAGAAGCAGGGTCACACATAAAATATGCCCCATATTAACACAAGGTAGTTTGGGGAGAAATGCATTAGAAACTGGTTAGATCAGGAAAGGCTTCATGTAGTAAGTGGCTCTTGAGATGGGTTTTGAAGAAAACAAGGGATTCTGAGAGGTTGAAGAGAGGAGAGAGGGCATTCTTGGCATAAGGGACAACCAGGGCAAAGGCCTGGAATCAGGAGATGGAGTGTCCTGAATATGGAATATGAAGGAAACCATTATGGTTAGATTGCAGAATGCATGCTGGGGAGGGATGTTTGAGAAGACTGGAAAGATAGAAAAGGGCCAGGGTGGGAAGTTTGCAATGTTAAATAGAGGAGCATATGCTTGGTCTTAGAGTCTAGGAAGCGGCTTGGGTTCATTGAGGCAGGGGGTGACATGGTCAGGACCAGACTTTAGGAAAGTCATTTTTGTGGCTCTATGGAGGATGGGATAGAGTGTACAGGTCTGAGGCTGGTGGATCAACAAAGGAGACCATTGCGATAGTCCAAAGGAGAGATGATGAGGGTCTGACTTTGAAGATGGCTGCAGAAGTGGAGACAGGGAGAGGTCCTGGAAGGAGAAATGACAAAATCTGGCAACTGATTAAGATACATGGGCTGGGGGAAATGAGGCATTGAGGAGGATGTTGAAGGAATGCTCTTCCATGACTAATATAAAATTATTTATTTGTTTATTTATTTATTTTTAGTGAGACAATTAGGGTTAAGTGACTTGCCCAGGGTCACACAGCCAGTAAGTGTCAAGTGTCTGAGGTCGGATTTGAACTCAGGTCCTCCTGACTTCAGGGCCAGTGCTCTATGCACTGTGCCACCTAGCTTCCCCCTAATATTAAATTCTAAAGGGATTTTAAATTCATGCAAGGGATACAGAGCTTAGTAGGAAGACAAAATGGCCACAATGGGATCATTTAAATGGCACCTCTACTTAAGGAATATGCTCTGAAATGATTTGATACTGCAAGCCTTCCTCAGAGTGGATGTTCTCTTCACTTATGCAGATTGTGACTCTTTCATATTTTAGTAAGCATTCTTTGAGAGTTGGTATAGCTGAAAGTAAATCCATTCCCCTGCAGGCGTCTCGCAGTTGATCATCTCTGAATGTAATGGGGCAGGTCTTTGGGCATATGAAAGTGTGGTATTTGGAGTCCAGGGACATGGGTTTGAATCTAATCACTGATACCTACTAGCTGTGTGATCATGGGAAACTCTCCACCCAGCCTTTCAGAGGCTCAGTTTCCTTATTTGCAAAATGGGAGCAATAACTGTCACTGCCTTGATCTCAAGGCTTCTGTCAGGAAGTGTCTTGACAAACCTCAACACACTGTGAAAATGCTAAGAGAAATACAATTCAGTCTTCTTTATGCCTGTCTGTTTTCTCCTGCTATGCTAAGCCTTTTTAATTCGGCTCAGTGATTTTCTGCCTCTGCAGTCACACTGAATCTCCAGGGCTCTCGTGGGCTTGAGTCTCAGTAGCAGCTTTCTAAGCCAAAGCATATGATAACATAGAAGGGGAGTGTGATGGGATTTTTCCCATGAAATCTGACTTGACTGCTCCTACTTGGACAGGTCACTGCCTCACTGGTCACTTTGCCTCCAATACCTGAAATGCCATGTGCACCCCCGTGATGATGTGCAGAAAACAATCTCTCCACGCCTTCCTTGGGACCTGGTGAGAATTCAAAGGAACCTCTGATGTCCCAATAGAAGTTCAATGTCATCTTTCTCCTTCCTTTTACAAAGGAAGAAAAGAAAGCCCAGAGAAGGGGAGAGACTTCACCAATGTCGCAGAGCCAGAAAGTGAAAGACTCAGGACAAAACCTTGGGGAGTCCCAGGTCAGGGTTCTTACCTTTCTACCAAGAGAGCTATTGGGAGCTGCCATGGCTCGAGGAGTCTTTTCTCACTTAGCCAGGTTCAGTTTTGGATAGTGACTCAGCTTTAAGGACCGGGTAGAATCCTTATCACGATCTTTTTGATTTATCATGGAATGGGGGGAGGAAGGGAAGGTGCGAGGAAACGAAGGA
Organism: Dromiciops gliroides; assembly: GCF_019393635.1. Classification (NCBI taxonomy): domain Eukaryota; kingdom Metazoa; phylum Chordata; class Mammalia; order Microbiotheria; family Microbiotheriidae; genus Dromiciops; species Dromiciops gliroides. Next base: position 14,553,958 of record NC_057864.1, read on the forward strand.
ATACCTCCCAAAGGAGGTGACCCTTGAGCTGAGCCTCAAGATGGCAGATTCCAAGAGGTGAGGATGAGGAGGGAGGCCACTTCAGATCCTTGTTAGGGCACGGTGTACAATGAGTGCTGAGGATGCTGAAATGGCATTGGCCACCCCTATCCGACCTGATGACGTGGGTGGGGGGGACAGTAAGCCCAAAGTGACTGGGTTTTGGAAAGAACCCAGGACATCATTCTTGGAGATTGGGTCTGAGGTCTAAGTGGATCACATCCATGCTGTGGGACTTTGGGGGGATCACTAAACTTCTTAGACTCCTTATTTCAAATTGTGTTCAGTTCCTCTTGTCTAGAGACCAATATTGAGCAACATAAAGGAGCTATTAGGCTTAGGAGAAGCAAATCCATTTGGATCAAGGACAAGCATTTTTCATTTTTTAACATACGTGTTGTGGAGCCCCTAGGCAACCTGTTGAAGCCTACGGGCCCTTTCTCACTATCATGTTTGTTTGTTTGTTTTCAGGGCAATGAGGGTTAAGTGACTTGCCCAGGGTCACACAGCTAGTAAGTGTCAAGTGTTTGAGGCTGGATTTGAACTCAGGTCCTCCTGAATCCAGGGCCAGTGCTTTATCCACTGTGCCACCTAGCTGCCCCACACAATCATGTTTTTAAATACATAAAATATTATAAAGTAAATCAATTATGTATAAATAAGTTAAGAAGATAGTAAAACAAATGAGTGAACTCCAGGTTAAGATGATCTACATGAAGCTCTGCATTGGCAATCAAAGGACTAGGATTCAAATTTTTTCCCTGAAATTTACTACTCCCCATGTCTCCTTTGGAAAGTCATTTAAACTTCATTGGCGCTAGGTTTCCTTATCTGTTAAATTATGGAGTTGGCCTAGATCTCCCTAAATTACTTTCTAGCTTTCCATGTATGATCCAGTTATGAGAAAATTTACAAGGTCCCTTCCAGCTTTCAGATCTTGGTTACTTTGATGGATCTGTGAGCTCACAGATTCAGGAGTTCCTTCCGATGGGGTAGGTGGTGATCCATCCCTGCCTTCCCACCCAGTGCCATTATTGTCTAGATCTGCCCACAAATCCTTCATGGCTCTGAAGAGAATCTAGGGGGAGTTGACCCACTGAGCAGGGGGCCTTTCAGTTTCTGGACATTGCCTATAGAGAACAGAGGCTCTCTATAACACCCCTTACAATGTGACTCCCCCAGTCCTATAGCTTTCTCATGACTATTTTTTTGCACTTTCTCCTGTTCAATTAATTCCTTTATCCTAATATGTTGCAGCCTGCTGACTTGAGCTGGTCATTGTCCTTTGGGTAAACCTCAACTTTAGTTCTTTAGAGACCCTGTAATATTTCCTATAAAACAAAAATAGTTTATTTCCATTGTTTGGTTGGGTAGGGAAAGGAACCCGGAGGGAAAAGATTTTTTTTTTCCATGTGACCTTGTCTTCCTTTTTCCGGAAGTTCCCAAACCAGGATTATCTCCCCTCCCCCGTTCTTAGGGATGGGATACTTTATCATTTCTTCCCTCCTTCCAGTGCCCAGCACAATTCTTCCCCTCTTTTCCTGAGTCCTCAGACTCACTGCCATCATCCTGTCTCTCAGAAGATGACCTCACTTCCTTTTTTACTAAGAAGACTGAGCCCATCTATCCTGAGCTCCCTTCTCTATGTAGGTTCAAGCACAACTAAAGAGGTGATGTGCTGTAGTCAATGGAAAGTTGGCCTTGGAGTCAAGAAGACCTGGGCTCAAGACTAGGGAAGACCCAGTTGACCTCTCCTCTGAGAGAGTACTGAGTGACTAGGAGCAATGAGTAGAAGCTAGAAGGAGGATCATTTTGGCTTGATTCTGGGAAGGAAATTTCTAATACTTAGAGTTATGCCAAAGTAGAATGGGTTTATTTGAGAAGTGGTGGACGAAGACCTTGGCAAAGGCTTGTTGGGCATGTTGTACATAAGATTCCTTGCTAAGCATAGTACGCACAAGATGACTACTGAGGTCCCCTTCTGTGATTCTGTGACCATGACCATTTCATAAGACCTGACTCTCAATTTCATCTGAGAAAAATTGAACCTCACTTTCTTCACCCAGTAAAATGAGGCTGCCCATCTTTGTCTGACTCACCTCATAGGGTTGCTGTTATGATTAAGCAAAATGATGCATGTAAAGTGCTCCTTAAATGTGAATTGTTATTGAAGATGATTGGATCTTCCCACTCTGCCCTTCTGGGTAGAATATAGTCAGCACTACAATACTGCCACTTGCTGGAGAAAGGGCACATCTGCCCCATGAGTAGTCTTTGAAAAAATTCAGTCACACAGATGAGGCAGGATTAAAGCAGACAAGAAAATAGTCCCTGGTATGTTATTGGCACAGGACACGGCATTCCTATATTTATTGCCACTCCCCTTGTGTTATTGATTATCATGGACAAAGATGATTTGAAAATCTTTTGCATGAATGAAGTCAAAACAGATACCACCAGATTAGAAACTATTTATATGCAGCGTTGTGTTTCTGACATGCCCTTTGGCCCAACATTTCATCATTCTGCCAGTGGAAACTTAAACATTCATTACTGAAACCCATGCTCAGGAATCAGCCAGAGGTTCTTCTCTAATATGTCAGGACCCCGCCCAGGAGCTGTCAGTCTGGTGATCTGATTTTTCTTTTTCTCTGAGGGCTCAGAACCAGCTTCGGGCTCTGTTCTTGCCAGGGTGAAGAATCAGCCCTGAGAAACAGTATGTTGCATAATTAGAGGATGCTTGACAATGAGCCCCAGGAGCAGGAAGTGTGAAATGGTCCATGATGCTATTGTACATTCTTGCTTCAGCTGGGGACCCCTAACTCTGTGTCCTCTTCTATGTTAGAAGCTACCTCACCCTCTGATGGGGCATCTCAGAAATGTGAATTAGGTTATTGGCTTTTTTGTTTTTATCAACATCCAGTTGTCAAGGATCTTGATGACTTAATGGAACAAAGGAAAACAAAACAAAAATGATGACATCTATGAATCCAAGAGGCCAGGACGGGATAAACACACACAAGACATGTCCAGTTCAGTAGGCAGGTAATGATAGATGGGGAATGCAGCCAAGGAACTCAGAAAACAGAATTGCTACTAGCCAGAAGCACCTACAAGAGAGTTGGCCAAGATAAATCATGTGTCACTTTCTTCGGTCACAGGGTGGCATTCCCTTCTTGTTTGGCCACTGGCCTCCTATTTCAGAAAGTGGCTCTTAACCTTTTCAAGCATAAGAAACCTTCTGCTGCCTTTCAAAAATGCATTGGATATATTTTTTACATCCTCTAAATTTCTCCCCTCTCTCTTTCAGAGACTCACTCCAGATAATCAAAAGTTTATAAAAAGAAATGGAGGGGGGGGAATCAGCAAAATTGATTAAAATGTCAAAAAAGATATGATAATATGTGCAATGTTCCAGACCTGTGGAGGTATGTCTACAAAGGAGTAGAGAGATGTGGAAGAACCCTTTTTAATGTGAATTTTTGGGGAATCTCACACAATAATGATTATAGAATTAATATCTTTTAATTAAGAAAATATATGATGAGAGACTCCTCCTGATAGCTTCATGGCCCCCTAAGGGTAGATGTGCCAAAGACTGAGAACCAACACAATTTAATTCTGTAATAATTGGTTGTTGTTGTTGTTTTAATCATCCCTATATCTTGTTTTTACATCATCTTCATTTCTAAGCATATTCCTCCCCTCACCCCTAACCCACAGAGAAGTCAAATGAGCTTCTGGCTGACTATAAACAATCTGCTTGTGATATTGTGTCTCCTCCATGCCCTTTGGCCCAATATTTCATCATTTCTCCAATGGAAACAGCCTATATTACAGAAACCCCTTCTAAAGAATTACGCCCAAGGGTCTTCTTTGTCGTGTCAGAAGTCCTTGCGAGGAAAACAAATGGAAGAAAGATTTTTTTTTTAAAAGCTCAGCAAAATTAACCAACTCATCAGTTTAGTCTTGACAGTATATGGGCACAGTCTCCAACCCCTGCAAAGAAAAGAGGAAGTTTAGCAAACATTTAAGAAGCATTTAATATGTTTTGGGCTCTGTGCTAGGCCTAGGCATGCAGGGACTGAAAAGAAACAGTGGCTGGTCCCAAGCCTACATTGTATTATGGGTAGGGAATGGAAAATTCATGCACCAATGTCTGTTTTTTAGTCACACCTGACTCTTTGTGAACTCATTTGGGGTTTTCTTCTGGAATGGTTTGCCATTTCCTTTTCCAGCTCATTTTACTGATAAAGAAATTGAGACAAATGGGATGAAATGACTTGTCCAGGGTCATGCAGCTAATAAGTGGCCAGATTTGAACTGAGGTCTTTCTGATTGTTCTCTATCCACTGCCCACCAAGAAGTCTAGGATAATGAAAATGGGGCAGGGGTGGAACTCTAGGAATGGAAGGCTCTGATGAGGTTTTCCAGAGCAAGTGCTGCCAGAGTTGGGCCATGACTGAAGTCAAGGTTTTGGAGAAGTGGAGGGGAAGATGGATGTGATGGACAATGACCTGAATACAGACAAAAGCAGTAAAGGGAGCACTGGGTTCAAGGAATGGAGAATACTGTCATCCAGCTCATAGCAAGGTGAAGGGATAATAATAACTAGCATTTCTATAACACTTTCGAATTTGCAAAGTACTTTCTAAATGTCCTCACAACAACCCAGGGGGCTATTATCATCCCATTTTACAGATAAGGACACAGGGAAGATTCACCCAGGTCCACACATCCAGGAAATATCTGGGGCAGGATTACAACTCAGGTCTTTCTGGTCCAACATTCAATTCAATACATCACCTAGATGCCTAGAACTGGAAAGCAAAGTGGGAGACAGATTGTGGCTCAGGTCACTGGTTCAGATCCCTTTTTGTTTCTCTCCTTTGCCCAGAGTATTTTTTTTAAACTCTGGCTCCCTTCAAATCTCTTCTTCTGTCAAAAGCAGTCTTTCCCTGAGATTACCTGCCATTTAGACTGTACATGTCTGGTTTGTACATAGCTGTTTGCTTGTTGTTCCCCATTAGACTGTGAGCTCCTTGAGGGCAGGGAGTGGGTTTTTATCTTTCTTTGTCTGCCTAGGCTTAGCCCCATGCCTGGCACAATCTTAACAAGTGCTTGATGATAAGAGACCCCCTCCACCCCCCACCCTCTGCTTCCCAGTGCTTGCCTTCCATCTCATTCATCTCTATCCCCAGCCCTCAAATAATTCCAGCCTGGTCCACAAAGGAGGGGGCCAGGCGTCTGGCACAGCAGCCCCAAACAGATGGCTGGAAATAGCTCTGGAAAGGCCATCCTGGGCTCCCCAAGCCCACAGGGTGGGTTGGGGATACCACCAGGCCCAGCAAGTCTTTGAAAAGGTTGGTTCTCTTGGGGCTAACCCAGCATCCAGGGAAAGGCCATCTCTGGCTAAAAATAGGAGCCAGAACTTCTGTAAGACCAAGAGATGCTTCAGGGAGAGCTGCTGGCAGCTCTCGGGGAAGGCTACTACAGGACAGCAGGGGCTTTCTGAGCCAGGCCCAGTTTTGTGCCTGCCCCTCCTCCCTCTTCAGATCTGGCCCCGAACCCAGAACAGTGGGACTGAAATGGAGTGGGGGTCCATCAGCATATCCATGGGCCAGGGATGAAAGAAGGCTGGGATGTCCAGGGAGGAGTGACACATTTCACTCCTGGCCTTCGAAATCACTCAGGGAGGCTCTAGCCCCTTTGCCTGAGACACAGATGAGGGGTGGGGCTTGGGGGCACTGGGCCTGAATATTCATGGAAGGCATATCAAAAGGAATCTGGAAACACCATGAAGGAGAAGAGACTTTTGGTTTTCATTTTCATTTCAAAGAGCTGGGCCTGGCCCGGTGCCCCACTGGGGCCCATGGAACCCATTCGATGCTGTAGTGTTAGGTGAGCTAGGATAACAACCTGGCATTTGCCAAGGGCGCTGCTCTCTTTGGGAAAAAGGCCAATGGCCAGCAGACAAATCCAAGCCCTTATTTTTCAGATAAGGAAACTGAGGTCAGGGAGAATCAGTGATTTGGGAGCTCCCATTGGATCCTAGAGGCAATAGGGAGTCACTCTAGCTTCCTGAATAGGAGAGGGACATAGTCAGGCCTGCACAAAAGGACCTAGAGCCTGTAAGTGGCTCCATACCCCCTTGCATGTATGGGTTGGTCTGGACAAGTGCTTCTCAAACACCTTTAAAAGGGCTGAGAACCAGCCCATGAGCTTTCATTCACAAGGGTCATATCTGTCAATACCTACTGTGTCACCAATTAAAGCATGTTAGTATCATTTTGAATAATGGAGGGGCCTCAGGGACCCCCTGGAAGGGTCCCAGGACCCTCAGGGGTCCCCAGACCACACCTTGTGAGCTTCCAGTATAGGCTCTTCCACCTCAAAAATCCTGTCACTATGCTATTTAGCAATTACTAGATCCCTGGTGGCTTTCAAGAGAGTAGCTAAATATGAAGTGAGTGAGAAAGGAAAGCAGAGAGGACAATTGACATTTTAGAAATTTGGTAGAGGAAGGGGTGGGGGAATGGGAGAGGAATTAGCATAAACAGCAGGGCAAAGTTAAGGTTTTTGTTTGTTTGTTTCAAGATAGGGATGGCCTATGAATCCCCAGAAGCCCCTCTTGAAGTGAAGATATTTTATATGGGAAAAATGATTCATTTACTACCTGTAACCAGTGTCTCTAGCCATGTCTGGGGCAGGACACTCTCCTAATGGGGGAAGAGACTTCTAACACGGTGCTAAATGGATGTGTGAGGGAAGGAGTTGCTAGGAGAGATTTAGAGGAGAGAGACATTCTTTCATTTCTTCTTTGAGAAACAAAAATGGTGCCAGAGTCTTTCTGACACCAACTTCAGATGCAAAAATGATGGAGACTGGGGCAGCTAGATGGCGCAGTGGATAGAGCACCGGCCCTGGAGTCAGGAGTACCTGAGTTCAAATCTGGCCTCAGATACTTAATACTTACTAGCTGTGTGACCCTGAGCAAGTCACTTAACCCCAATTGCCTCACTAAAAAACAAACAAACAAACAAAAAATGAGGGAGACAGAGAGACATACTGAGAGACATAAAGTGGGTGGGGTGGGGACAGAGGCAGAGAGGGGCAGAGACAGAGAGACTTCGGAAGCAGCAGACATATAGGGGAAATCAGTTGTTCAACATGTCCCTAATTTCCAGCTTGCCTCTCTAGACTTCAGAGAACTTCCCATTGATAAGATTGTAGCCTCTTGCTGAGCTAATAAAAATGACAATTCTACCTAAATTAATTTACTTATGCCAATCAAACTACCAAAATTATTATATAGAGCTAGAAAAACTAACAAAATTCATCTGGAAGAACAAAAGCTCAAGAATATTAAGGGAATTAATGGGAAAAATGCAAAGGAAGGTGATATAGCTGTTACAAAATCTAAAACTATATTATAAAGTAGCAATCATCAAAACTATTTTTTACTGGCTAAGAAATAAAGTGGTGGATCAGTGGAATAGGTTATGCACACAAGACACAGTAGCAAATGACTATAGTAATCTACTGTTTGAAAACCCCAAAGACTCCAGCTTCTGGGAAAAGAACTCAGTATTTGACAAAAACTTCTGGGAAAACTGAAAAATAACATGGTAGAAATTAGGCATAGACCAACACCTTACACCACACACCAAAATAAGGTCAAAATAGGTACATGATTTAGACATAAAGGGTGATACTATAGGCAAATTAGGAGAGGAAGGAATAGTTTACCTGTCACATCTATGGCAAGGGGAAGGATTTATGACCAAACAAGAGATAGACAACATTACAAAATGCAAAATGGATGAATTTGATTACATTAAATTAAAAAAGGTTTTGCACAAACAAAACCAATGAAACCAAGATTAGAAGGAAAGCAGATGTCTAGGAAACAATTTTTATAGCCAGTACTTCTGATAAACGCCTCATTCTAAAATATATAGAGGACTGAATCAAATTTATAAGAATACAAATCATTCCCCAATTAAGAAATGGTTAAAGGATATGAACAAGCAGTTTTCAGATAAAGAAATTAAAGCTATCTTTAGACATATGAAAAATGCTCAGAGAAATGCAGATTAAAACAATTCTGAGGTACCACCCCACACCTATCATAAAAGCTAATATGACAAAAAGGGAAAATTATAAATGTTGGAGAAAACATGGGAAAATTAGAACACCAATACATTGTTGGTGGAGTTGTGAACTGATCCAAATGATCATTGTGAATGATGATTTTGGAACTGTGTCCAAAGAGCTATAAAACTTTGCATACCCTTTGACCCAGCAATATCACTTCTGGGTCTATATCCCAAAGAGACGATAAAAAAGGGAAAAGGACCCACATGTACAAAAATATTTATAGCCCCTCTTTTTGTGGTGGCAAAGAATTGAAAATTATGAGGATGCCCATCAATTGGGGAATGGCTGAACAAGTTGTAGTATATTAATGTGATGGAGTACTATTGTGCTAGAAGAAATGATGAGCAGGCAGATTTCAGAAAAAAACTTGAAAGACTTAAATAAACTGATGCTAATTGAAATGAGCAGAAGCAGAACCTTGTACATAGCAACAGCAACATTGTGTGATGATCAGCTATGAAGAACTTGGCTCTTCTCAGCAATGCAATGATCCAAGACAATTCCAAAAGACTTATGATGGAAATTGCTCTCCACATCCAGGAAAAAGAACTGTGGAGTCTGAGTGCAGAGAAGTATACTATTTTCACTTTATTTGTTGTTATTTTTTTCTTTCTTGTGGTTTTTCTCTTTTGTTCTGATTCTTCCTTTACAACATGACTAATATGGAAGTACATATAACATGATTGTACATATATAACCTATATATGATTGCTTGCCATCTTGGGGAGAGGAGGAAAAGAGGAAGAAAAAATTAGAACTCAAAATCTTACCAAAATGAATGTGGAAATCGATTTTTACATGTAATTGGAAAATAAAATAAAATACTACCAAAATTTTCAGAAAGATTGTAGCCTCTTTCCTTTGACTTGAGCTAAGATGTCTCCCTCTCTGGCAGAAGAGTTCATTCATTCTGTGCATTTTGTGGTCTATAATTTCTCCAATTTCTGTGTGCAATTTGCATTGTTGAAAGAATTTACTCACTATTCATTATTTGTGATGATCTTTTGTGTAATGAACATTTGGTGAGGATAGGGCTAAACTGTAAGTATAAGGAAAGGGGCTACCCTCCCTCCTTAAAATGATAGCAATCAGCTTTTTGTTCTGAACCTAACAAATCATGTTCCACATCATCATTATGTAGAGGGAGGGGAATATATAATTCTATTCCTGTATGCCAAGCAGAGACTATAGAAGAGAGCTCCAAGTCTTAGGGACCTTCTCCTGCTTCTCTCAAGAAAGGAACTCACTGTCTCCCTTGGAAAGGGATGGGCAGGATTCCAGTGATATCTATCACTGTCTCCCCTTAAGCTGCCTGTCAGAAAGCAGACCCAATTAGAAACTTCCTAACCATTAGAGATGTCCAAAAATGCCATGGGCTACCTTGGGAAGAAGTAGGTTCTCCCTCACTGGCAGTCTTCAAATCATAGCACGAAGGCTGACAATCATGGGTGACACTGCTCTTGGCTTTTTTCTGAGAGCTGATAGTTCTGCGTGCATTTTCTCTGTTGGCTGGTTGCATGCAGCTTCTAGCTAAAGCAAATGACCCGGTGGAGGGTCTACAGGTAAGTCCCACTCTCCAAGTCTCAATTCCTTCATCTAGAGAAGGAAGTAAGAAATACCATCCAACTTCCCAGTGACTCCGGCGGGGGGGGGGGGGGGGGAGCGGGGAGGGGTTCTCCCAGGTGGCTGTGTGTTCCAGACTGACTGCTTTTAAAGCAACACAAACTCTCCACGAACTGACTGAGGGCAACCTTCCTTCCCCTGGGAGAGTCTGTCTGGACTTCTGTCCTTAAACAAATACTGTCTTGGAAACTTGGATCATTGGCATCTTCTTGGATGAGGCAACTGGACCCTGATTACCCAATGTTTCTACAGATGGCTGACTTCTTATAGAGAGCCAGTGTGGGATGGGGTGGGGAAGTATTGAATGGGAACCAAGATTTCTACATTTGAGTCCTGGCTCTGCCACTCATATATTGTGTGACTGGCCAAACTACTTCATCTCTCTGAGCCTCAGTGTTATTATCAGTAAAGTGGGAATAATAATCATGATACTGCTTACCTCACAGGGTTGTCTTGAGGAATGGGTTTTGTAAAACTTTAAAATGCCATGGGAAAACCAGTTGTTGTATACTTTGGAAAATAAGCCAATTACTGGGTGCAAACCCTGCTGCTGTTGTGCTTACTATGTGACCTTGGTATAATCATGTCACCACTCTGGGTCTCAGTCCCCTCATTTGTAAAATGTGGGGGTTAGACAAGATAGTCTCTGAGGTTCATTCCAGTTTTATATCTACGATCCTATGATCTTGCTTTTTTCCCTAAGTTTTCCCCACTTACTTTTCTCCTTCCCCTGCTCTCTACTCCCCCCATACCCACACCCACAGCCCCCCCCCAACCCAACCCCCCACATACACATACCTCACACCCACACTGAGTATGTTGTACAATGGAAAAACCCTAGCCGTAGGCTTGGAGGACCTTGGTTCAATTCCACTTCTGACAATCATGTTGTGACTTTGGACAAGTTGCTTCATATCCTTGGGCCTCAGTTTCCTTATCTATAAAATCAAAGCATTGGATTTCTAGCTCCAAATATAGGATCCTACAATCCTCTTAAATGCAATTTGTAACTGTGTTGGGGAAACTGGTTCTTGACACTGGTCAGGGACTTTCCAAATTGCTAACTGTATTAAGTTTATTTGAGAAATCAGGTCACCTTAACTCTTCCCAGAGCTCCCATCCAGGTCCAGATGGCCAGGGCGTCCTGCAGACCTCAGAAGAATGCCTGGAAACAACCCATTGACAGTGTATTTGTTTAATTTGATGTTTGGAATCCTTCCTTTAGTCCAGAGCCAACGATCGAAGAAGCCTTGACGTTTGCACGTGTGTGTGTGTGTGTGGTTTTGTCCTTCTCCCTAGTTTTCTTTTTTCTTCATTAAAGATTTTTTTGTGACAAATGGAAAGAGTAAAATAACCATAAGAGTTTCTTTACTTACCACATCAACAGGATCTCATTTGCCCAGTTCCAGATGAAATGACTAACCCCCTATAAAATAACCACTTTCTGCAGCTACAGAGAAAACCAAATGGGGCAGGGGCATGAGACAGACAGATAAGTACAAAACATGCAATACAGCTGTCCCACTTGCTCATAACCACACACATACTTGGCATTATGATTCTAAAGCTCATAAGAAATCTATGATCAGGGGCAGCTAGGTGGCACAGTGGATAAAGCACTGGCCCTGGATTCAGGAGGACCTGAGTTCAAATCAAGTATCAGACACTTGATACTTACTAGCTGTGCTACTCTGGGCAAGTCACTTAACCCCAATTGTCTCACCAAAAAAAAAAAAAAAAGAAAAGAAAGAAATCTATGATCAAACACAACTAATGCATCCCCAACTTTATTAATCAACAAGACTTTCTTAATTCTTTATTAATTTGCTATTCATTAATTGATTAATTAATTCAGTGCTGATTGTGTACCCAGTACTAGGCTGGTGCTGAAGACACAAAGATAAAACAGTCCCTGCCTTCAAGGAGATTATATTCTATCTGGAGAGACAGCGTGGACATTTGTAAGCTCCTTGCAAGCAGGAATCATTCCATTCTTTGTATCTCCAATTCTTATGCCCATTGGCTAGCACATAGTATGTTCTTAATGAATACTTTTTGATTGATATAAATATATACCAAACACATCTAAGATAATTTTGAGGGGAAGATACTAACATACAGGAAGATCAGGAAGACCACAAGTGTGAGGTAGTGAGAGTTTTCAAAACTATTGAGGATTCTAAGAGGCAGAGGCAAGGAAGAGGGAACTGTCAGGGATAGGGCACAGACTAAGCAAAGGCATGGAGAGGGAAGATGGAAGATGGAATGCATGTGACAGAAGTCTTGCTAGACTAAAGCATGTATGAAGGGGAGGAGACTGTAAAACTAGAAAGGTAAGTTGGAGTTAGGTTGTGTAGCCCAATATTCACCATCTTATCTTCTGCTAGATGATTTTAGGTGCCTTCTTTTCAACAGCCACATGGCATTTGAAGCCTCTTCCAATGCTGAGATTCTGTGACTGACTCTCCCTCCAAAGGTAATTCATCTCCTTAGTTCTTACCTTCCTCCTACTTGCTCTCTTGTTTCACTGGTTTCAGAGAATGTCAGGGCTAGGGAACATAGAGATCATTGGCGACCACTGACCTTTGTAATTTCACAGAGGAGGATATTGAGACCCAGAGAGGGGAAGGGACTCCAAAGTCATTTGGAAACTTAGGATTCAAAGCCAAAGTATCAATCTCCAAATACAATATTCTGATTTCTCTAGAATCCTCAAGATTCTTTCCTGTTTGAGCTCCAAAGCCATTCTTTGGTTAGAGGAGAACACATTCACCTAATACCCACACTCTGCCAGCCTGGCTGGTGTCCCTGGCCTTGTTTTGGGCAGTTCTTTTCTTTCTGTTCTCTCTTCACTTTGACTTGTTAAGCAGACTCTTTCTTAGATGTCAGGGCAATTCAACAAGCACCAAAAATTCCTGTTGCATACTTGGCACACTGCAAAGTGCTGGGGATACAAAAAAGCAAAGAAAACTAGTCCCTGCTCTTCTGTCTCTAAGTTAAAGCCTCTACCCTGCAATTTTGGACCCACCATTTCTTAACTCTCTCTTTTCCTATTTCAATTCCTTCCTTTCTTATCTGCCATCTGAGAACCTCCCCATCTTTCACCAGTTAAAACTTAGCTTATTTTGAAATGATTCTACTTCCTAAAACAATCTTCTTCATGACACCAAGACAAACACTGGCATTTTAAAAAGCCAGTCTCTTAGACTGCTTGTGGACTTAAATAGAATTATGAAGACTACCGAGGTCTGACATTTATTTAAAGATGTGAGATGAAGTGTGAGTAGTACAAGGTATAAGGGGTGCCCCAGTTCAGTGTAGTATGAGCACTCACAGGAGGCTGGTCCTTCTTGGACTGACTCTCACTGTCTCTATGGCTTAAGTTTAGGGCTATGAATATAAAAGATGGCTCTTTGGTTATAAACTTCCTGTTTGTAAATACTTATTCTTACTTAGTGGGATGATATTAGAACCTTTCTCTTGAATGTAACAGACGCAGCATGCATAGGGAAGGGCTTAAAGATCTGCTTCTGACTCATACTGATTGTGTGACCCTGGGTAAGTCACATCACCTCTTCAGTGCTCCAGACAGCAGTATAAGACTATAAATTGCAGAGAAGGATTTGACTTACATTAATTGAGACAGTTTCCTTATCTGGGAGTTCCCTGTAGGAGAGAAATCACAATTCTAATCCTTGTATTCTATCCTCTAACATGAAGGACTTCCACAAGACCCACCTTCAGTCATCCCTCCTGGGGAGATGCAGGCTGACCATAGCTTCTGAAGATGCTACCAATGCAGCTACTGAAAACTCCCAAAGAAAATTCTTGTCCTTCATTACTGTCAAATGGTTCAGTCTCAGAAATTGATAGGATGTTTGTCAGTGGAAATGACATTGAAGAAAAAGTATTCCCAATTCCAATTTGTTTTGTGCCCATACCCTAAGATATGTAGCTGAAAGGTGTAGCTAAGACCTCTTATATGTAAAGTATCCCCCATTGGGGTAGGAATTCTTTGGGAGTAGGGATTGTCTTGCTATTTTATTTGTATCTCTAGCATTTGGCCGCTATACATAGTAAGTGTTTAATGAACTCTACATTCCTTCCTTCACAAACCTTTTTTAAAAATTAGAGTTCATATAGAAATATAACTGGAACAAGTCATTATCCCACTGTTAGGATAGGGATAGAGCCTAGACCTGAGATTTCATTCATACAAAGAATTTCCATGTGAGAAAATTCCCGGGGGCAGCTAGGTGGCACAGTGGATAAAGCACCAGCCCTGGATTCAGAAGGACCTGAGTTCAAATCCGGCCTCAGACACTTGTCACTTACTAGCTGTGTGATCCTGGGCAAGTCACTTAATCCTCATTGCCCTGCCAAAAAAAAAAAAAAAAAAAAAAAAGAAAATTCCCTCCCTTGATTTAGGTCCACACCTTCTCTACAACTTAGAGCCTCAGGAAGTTACTTGGGTCTACTATGTACTATTGCTATTCCTTTTAAATCTATAATAAAGTTATCATGTAACTTTTCCTTTTTTCCTTTTTTTTTCTTTCCTTCCCTCTTCATGGCTACCATTAGACACAAATATGTATATATGTATACACACACACACACCCATAAAATCTCCATTCTATATATGCTTCTATTTATCAGTTCTTCCTAAAAACATTTTTCCTATTCTGTTATGTTATGGAAATACTTTATTCCTTAAGTTCAGAATAAACAAATTAAAAGATAAAGAAAGTTGCTTGGGTCATTAAGAAGTTAAATACCTTGGCCAAGATCACATAGCCAGTATGTATTGGTTTCACAACTATCATTCTTTCATTTTTAATATTCTACAGACTCTTGCACAGGTGGATAAAACAGTAGCTTTAGATATCTGAATAAAAGCATCAAGCAGGGGCAGCTAGGTGGCCTAGTGGATAGTGTGCTGGGCCTAGAGTCAGGAAGACCTGAGTTCAAATTTGCTCTAAGATACTTGCTAGCGGTGTGACCCTGGGCAAGTCACTTCACCCTGCCATCTTCAGTTTCCTCATCTGTAAAATGAACTGGAGAAGAAAACCACTCTAGTATCTTTTGTCAAGGAAACCCCAAATGGGGTCACAAAGAGTTGAACACAACTGAAAATGACTGAACAACCACAACAAAGGTATTAGGCTATAAGGCCCTTCTCACCTGTGGTACACAGCCAGTGGCAGACAGAATGATGGGAATAATATGTATCTCATGCCCTTCCCCCACAGCCAAGTCTCTATATCTTGAAAAGCCTTTCATTCCAAATAGCTTGAACATGATGAAGATTTTCTGGGGTGACATCTCTTAAAATACTCCTTAGTTTGTCTGGGTCAGTGTTATAAGTCTGGATGATTGTGGCCAACAATTGTCTGTGATAATGACTTAGTTCCTTCAGTTTGTTGGCTGAGTTCTCCTGGAAATTTTACACCTTTTAGGCGTATTATGGGGATTTGTCATCTGTCAGTCCGTGACAGGTAATAGACTACTGATGCATGATATCAGATTGTTTCTTGTTAGATATTCTGCAAGTGCTAAATTTGTATAGCCTGAAGGAATGCATTACACAGTTTTTACTATTTCCATGAATAATCTCTATTGATCACCAAATCTAAACTCTGATAGAAAAGACTTGTAATTCCTGGTGGCAAAGAACAGATTCTTCCACTTATTCTATCTATCTATCTGTATGTATAGATGGATGGATGGATATGTATATTTAAAATCACGTTCAATAACAACCTATCTCTGGTTATTTGGTGTATTGGGAAAGAGGAAGGGAAGGGAGGGAGGGAGAAAAATGTGGAACTCAAAATATTACAAAAATGAATGTTGAAAACAATCTTCACATGTCATTGGAAAAATAAAATAAAATACTACTAAGAAAAAAAATCATGTTCCTGGAACAACTTATCAGCCTTTGATTATTCTTTTTATATTTAATGATCTACCGACCCTTTCAAAAGGGGACAAAATGACTATTTTTTGTAACTGAATGTAAGTATTGGGATATAAATTCACCCTCTATAGGCTTCCTGAAAACATCTTTGGGACAAGCTGAGTAACAGAGAAAATGATGGCCGTGATATGCCATCCTGGTCCCACATGATTTTGATCTCCTCTGTTAGGTCTCCATATTTTGAAAGAGTTTTGCTCCATGTATTTTGGAGTTTATGAGTCTCTGCCATGGCGACATCTACTAAAAATGTTGTTCTAAAGTTTTTACAGCTCGATGTTATGTCTGGGTGATTATGGCCAACAGTCCAGTCTGTGGTTGTGGTTTTGTTCCAGTACAGATTACTTGTTAAGTTTTCTAATACATTTGGAAGTCCCTATTTGTAGTGTGGGGATTTGTTGTTCTTCAGTCCATGGGAGATAGTGAACTTCTAATGTACATAATCCCAGCCACCAGGTCACATCCTTATTGGTTTTCTCGTGGCAATGACCTGGTCCTGAATCACCATCATAAACTCTCTTTTTCCACAAACTAATTCACATGACTCAGCCTTTTGTCAACATATTGTTGGCTGAATTCCTTGATGTTGCTCATGGCGGGCTTTTGGCTTCCAGTTTTGGGATCTTAGCCATTTCACAGGCTCCATTTGGAGGTAAATCTGTTTCTATTGTACCAATCATGTGGTGTGTACCTGCTATTTACCTTTACAATTGCTTGGTGAAGTGACATCTGATTATTCCAAAAGGATTTCTGTGGGATGTGTGATATATGTTTATCACATGCCCCAAGATTGTCCATCAATACTTTTAGTTCTTTTTGGTAAAGAAGTGTTCTTTCTTTAGCTGCCTTAATGTGAGGGGACCCACGTTTCATTAATAAGCTTTGTGTGTGTGTTTGTGTGTCGGGGTGGTTTGAGGATGCTTTCCAAATCTCTCGTGACATAATTTATAGCTCTGAAAGCATTCATTAAGACAGCTATTGCATAAACATTAATAGCTTTAAATGTGTTCATTGCCATTCAGCTTTGATTACAGGATGTCAAAAAGACTTTTAAAAATTTATTTTTAAGATATTTATTTACAGTTATGAATTCTGCCTCTCTAGCCTCTCCACTACCCATTGAGAAGGCAAGAAATATGATACCCATTATATATATGAAATTATACAAAACATTTCCCTATTGGCCATGTTATGGGGAAAAAGTATGAAAAATAAAGTGGAAGAATTTTGCTTCAGTCTATACTCAGGGTCCAACAGTTATCTCTCAGAGGGTAGAGAGTGTTTGTTTTTTTATCATCAGTCCTTTGGAATTATCATGGATCCTTGTATTGATCAGAGTGGCTAAGTCTTTCACAGTTGATTATCATTACAATATTGCTGTTCTCCTAGTTCTGCTGACTTCAGTTTGCATCAGCTTATATAAGTAAGACTTCCGACATATTCAATAATAGCCTTCTCTTTGATTCTTGACATATCTTGCCTGGAGGAGACAAAGGTCTTTGTAGATATTGCATTCATTCATTTGTCTGGTGCTTCTGCTGAGTTTGAACTCTAAGCTTTGGATCTCTCTTTTCTTTACATACATAAACAATTTAATCCTTATCACAATCAAGTGACATTTTGCAATCACTGGTGAAAGGTTCTAAGAGATGGAGAAGTTATTTTTTATTATGATTTCATTTGAGTCACATACTTTCATGTCATCCATGTGCAAAAGTGACTAATAAGGTGTTTAGAGTTGACTCTTCTTAATTTGAAAGATGTACTTAACTCTATTAAGGAAAAATGATAATGGACTTATGGTTGGCAGAACCATATCATTATTAATAATATTATTATTGTTAAGAATAAATTTCAGCTCCAGAATCACCTAGTTGGAAGGAACTTTAGCAGCCATGTAGTCCAACCAATCTATGAAAAGGCATCATCTCTAAACATTGCCAATATATGGTTATTGAACCTTACCTTGGAAATCATCCGTGAAGGAGAACATTCCCAGTACCTCCCAAGTCAGCCAGGATGGTTATACTTGTTAGAAAGCCAGGGTATAATCAGTCAGTCAGCAAATCAATGAATGTAAATGATGGTTATCATACAATTGTCAAATCTTAGAGCTGGAAGGGACATCAAAGGCTTAAAATTTCAACCCCTGCTTGGCAAAGGAATCTTTATAATATCCTGTTAAGTGGCTGTTCATCAAATAATGCTTAACACTAATTCTAGACCTGAATTATACTCCAACTGTAGTCAGAAACCAACATGGGGAACACCAGAAAGTGCAGTTTGATAGTACAGGAAGGTTAGTTCAACCTCTTGAGGGGAGAAGCAAAGTATGTATACACATACACACATTTGGAATAAATGGAGTATAGATACATGCATGTATGTATTATGCATGTGTCTGTGTATAACTAGAAAAAGAACCTGGAAGATTTCATTCACAATTTGGCTACTACAAGCCTGGGCAGTTCTGCTGGATGTGATTTAAAGGATCACTGAGGTCATCTTGCTCTGTCCCCTTATTTTACAGATAGGGAAACTGAGACCCAGAGAAGTAATATGCTCAAGGTTGCACAGATAGGAAGTATCAGAGCAGGGTTTCAAATTCAAGTTTTATAATAAGGTTCTTGGTCGTTTTTAAAAGCTAAGTTTGGTATGCTCTTTACATCAATGTTATTTCTGGAGAGAGGGGGAGAAAAACATCTCTCCACACCAAATCCAGAATATATATAGCTACATCCAAGCTCCCATGTCATCCTTATAAGTACCCCATGAGGACAGTAGAGCAGATAGGACAGTAGTACCTACTTCCCAGTGATGTTGGAAGGATAAAATGAAATAAAGTTATAAAGCACTTGGGAAACTTATGGCATTACATAGCTATTATTCTTATTCTTTTTTAGGGACATGTCAGACCACATAGTTCCTGATGTTTGTCTAACTCTGAGATGCTCCAAGAGCCACCTTTTAGCCGAGAGAGATGCCACTGCACTGCTCAGCTGTGGGAGTCAGTGGTACCACCCGACCCTGAGGGGCAGGCCAGGGAACAATTCAGCTTGAACTTATTTCCCGACATTTCCTTTGGCACAGAATGAAGCAAAAGAGAGTCATCTTTTCAACTTTGCGTAGTAATCCACATCACATAATTACATTAAGATGGCTTCTCAAATGGCGCCTCCCACCATCCCTTTGAAATATGTTACAGATAGGGGATTAGAGGAGAGTTGGGGACTGTTTTCGGAGAACTTGTAAAAAAGTTTCCATTGTTGGATGCAGCCAGAAAACATGCTGCCTATTACATGGCTGTTGTGGTCCATTGAGAAGGTCTTTTTCATGATGAACTGTGGGGCTCCCTGCCAATGCCCTGCCACCTCGAAGGACAGTTTGTTATTTCTGACTCCCCAGGGTCTAAGGGTCCTGTGCTCACCCTTTTGCCAAGAGGGAGCCTGGCTCGGGATGACTTTTCCACCCAGAAGACCCTGCAGTGAACATTTCTTCAAAGCCCTTGACCTTCCTGGGAAACAGGAGTTATAACTGTAAGGAATGTTAGAGAAGAGAGCAATCTGAGATTCCATTTAGATTTGTTGTGTATTTTTGTGTGGAAAGTTATGGCTTGATGATATATACAAAGTGATGCCTAGGTGATGTGGACATATCTGTTGAATCCCTGTGATGCAGTATTCAATTGGAATGTTGGCTTCTTTGAACTGTCCCGTTGGCAAAAGTCAACCAACAAGCATTTGGGTTTTTTTTTTGTTTTGTTTTTAGTGAGGCAATTGGAGTTAAGTGACTTGCCCAGGGCCACACAGCTAGTAAGTATTAAGTGTCTGAGGCCGGATTTGAACTCAGGTACTCTTGACTCCAGGGCTGCTGCTCTATCCACTGCGCCACCTAGCCACCCCTCAACAAGCATTTGTTAAAGACTATTATGTGCCAGGTCCTATGC
Organism: Dromiciops gliroides; assembly: GCF_019393635.1. Taxonomy (NCBI): domain Eukaryota; kingdom Metazoa; phylum Chordata; class Mammalia; order Microbiotheria; family Microbiotheriidae; genus Dromiciops; species Dromiciops gliroides. The sequence goes on from NC_057864.1 coordinate 14,573,700, forward strand.
TAAGCACTGAGAACCCAAAGAGAGGCAGAAACAAGGTCCCTGACCTCAAGAAATTCATATTCAAAAGTCCAGCCAAGGAGTTTAAAGTAGCTTAGAGTGAACTACCAAAATTAACCATGAGGTGGCTGTCTACTTGAGTTTGTTTGTTTTTTTTTCTTTTTTCCTGTCACTTCATATACCTATGCACAGGGCTAGCCCCCTTTTTAACAGGCTGAAATACCCCATTTGACCACTAGAGAGTGCTAATGACGACGAACATGGAACAGCTCCCAGGGGTAAAACTCCATTCTCAACTCTGAAGTGATTTGGAACCTGTTGTAGTCCCTAGTCCAGGAGATGAAATGTTGATTGTTAAGGGCTAAAATTCTAGCTAAACTGTCTAAAATATCTAATGAGTGGTCACCAATAAATTATAAGCTTTAGCAAGAGTTAGACTTTTAAGCATTTATTAAGGAGAATAAGAATTTGATAAAGAGAGAGAGAAAGGCCTAGATTCCTATGTATTAAAGGGAGAGTGCATTTCTAGCTCCCTTCTCCGCTGGAGTCCTCAGGAAAAAAGCGAGACAGAGCCCCAGTCTCTTCCCTCTTCCTCCCACTAGCCAACGCCAAAGAAAAGACTCCTGGTCTTGCCCTCAAAGACCTTCGCTTCATGGGCGGAACTCTTCTACAGTAAGTCTCCAGCAGGTGGTGTCATTCCAGTCGTTACATGATCAAATGTAAGAGTTTTGGATTTAATAACATGCGTATTTTTGGCTCATGGATTTTACTAAGCAGGATGACGCAGTCAGAACCATGCTTTAGAACAATCCTGCTAAAATGGCAGCTGAGTGGTGGATGAATGGGAGTGGAGAGATACTGGGTAGAAGTGGGAAGATCAATTAGAAGGCTGTGGCAATAGTCCAGGTAAAAGGTGATGAGGGTCTGATCTAGGGCTGTGCATGTTTGAGTGGAGAAAAGGCAGTTGAGATATGTTGTGAAAGTAGAAGCATCAAGCCTTGATGATAGGCTGGATAGGTGAGGGGAGTGAGAGTGAAGAGTTGAGGAAGAAATTGAGGCTGCTAGCAGCCCTGCATGCAACCTAAGGGTCTACAGACCCCCACTGATGCAACCAAATAAACCAAGATTCTTCTATGCTAAAAGTTACGTGTGATGTGTCCTGTTCCCCTACTAAACTGTAAATCCCAACCAGGGTTTTTCCTTTAGGAGGCAGCATTAAAATCTTCAGCCAAGGCTGGATGGTCACATTGGTCATCTTGTAGAGGAAGTTCCCAGGTACAGGTTAGACCAGGCAACTATTGAGATCCCTCCTGCCTCTGGAAGTTGAGTCAGAAGAGCTTGATTCAAGTTTCCCTTTGCTATTTAGGTGTGATCTCAGGGGGGCCTCTGACCCTCTCTCTGTTTCCTCATTTGCCAAATGGGGACAATAATTCCTGATGTGAGAATTGAATGAGAAAATTGTCTTAAAAGAAACATTGTAAACCTTAGTTATTAAGAACATTTCTTGTATTGAATTGAATTGAGCCCCCTTATTTTATAGGTAAGGAAACTGAAGACCAGGGAAGTGGGATGATTCTATGTCATTCAACAAATCAGTGGCCGAGCTGAGGTAAAACCTCAGATCTTCCAGCTCCCAGAGTATTTTTCCCCTTGGAGAGAATATTTTTGGAAAAAGACAACACCTTCAGGTACACTGAGGTGTAGGTAGATGGCACATGGATTCCTTGTTCATGACATTTCTTTCTCCTGTTCTTGCACCTTTTATAGGTTGTCCCCCAAACCCAGAATGCTCTCCCACCTTGCCTCTGCCTCTTAGAGCCTTGTGCTGCCTTCAAAGCGCAGATAAGGTGCCTTCTCTTAAATAAGACACTTTGCAGTTACCTTGGATATGCTCCCCCAGGATTGTTGTGAGGATAGAAAGACATCATTTTGTCAAGTGCTTTGTAAACCTTAAAATATTATTTAAGTGTTATCAACATTATCATCACCATCACCCCCCCAACCCCTCCCCCCATCAGCAGATACATGCAAATTGTTTTCCCTGCTAGACTATAAGCTACTTATGGACTGTTCTGTCTTTTCTGTGTAACCCTCATACCTCAAACATTGCCTGCCACACGGGAGACAACAAATTCTTATCCATCAACATAAGACTTTACATTCAACACTTTATGTACTTCCTCGATCTCTTTTGAGCCTGACAACAGCCCTGGATGATTGAAATGACAATACCCTTAATCTCCAGTTTCTAGGTCTTCCCCCATTACTTACTTTGTCTGCATTTTGGCCCAGACTCTTGTAACACCTCTGTGGATCAACCTGCTGCCTCCAGCCTCTCCCCACTCCAGTCCATTGTCTATTCAGCTATCAGTGATCTTCCTAAAATGGAGTCTGGGGGGCAGATAGATGGCTCAGTGGATAAGGCACTGGTCTTGGATTCAGGAGGACCTGAGTTCAAATCCAGCCTCAGATACTTGACACTAGCTGTGTGACCCTGGGAAGTCACTTAACCCTCATTGTCCTGCCAAAATAAAAAAGATAAAATGGAGTCTGACCGTGTTGCCTCCTTCTTATTTAATAAATTCCAGGGGTTTCCTGTTACTGTCAGAATCAAACTTAAAATGCTGTGTTTGGCATTTAAAGCCCTTCACAGCCTGGCCTCTTCTTACCTTGCAAGTCTTTTACTTTCCTCCCATCCACATTCTCTATGAGTCAGCAACCCTGGGCTTCCTAATGCTTCTAGCTTCCAGCCGTATACTTTTTCACCGAGTGTCCTCCAAACCCAGTATCTTCTCCCTTCTAGACTCCCAGTTTTCCTTGCTTCTTTCTAGACTCAGATGGAATCCCACCAGTGCAGTAGACTTCTCCATGTCCTCCCTCACCCCAAGCCCTGCCACAGGCTAGCTGTTTTTCTCTGAAATTAGCTTCTTTCTTCACTGTATATACCCTGGATGTATGCAGTTGTTTGCATGTTGTCTCCCCATTTGGGGGAAGGGGAAGGATTTTTACCTTCCTTTGTATCTCCATTGCTTAGCTCAATGCCTCCTACATAATAAGGGTTGAAAAATTGTTCATAAGCAGACTGAATGAATGAATGAAGTGCCTTGTCCAAAATAGCTTCACCTACTGGACAGTATTTTTTCTAATGGCCCAGTCTCAAAGAATTGTGGGATTTGGGATGGAGGTAAGTTGTTGACCTGGGAATCTATTGCTGGTCCATCTGCTCTAGATGAGAACTCAATGCCCTTTTGGGAAGACTCTGGTTTGGAGCAGTTTGTTGTTCCCTGGGCATTTTGATTGCCTTCAGACTTTTATTTTCCCATCTCTTTGGAAGGCTAGAGCAGCTCCTGGAGGCCTTTGTCCTTTGAATGAAATGGCTGGATCTCTGGCATTCCTGAGACTGGGCTGCACTCAAGGGCAGCTATGCCCTTTGAGATGCCTCCATATGAGCAGGGAGCCAACCTGGAGCTGCCAATGGAATTTCCCTGGGGCCAGCCAAGAGGCATTCTGATGGGACTGAAGAATGCTAGCCTCAAAGGCTGAATCACTAAGACCTGGAGGTTGGCACCCCCTGGGAATCAGCAGCTGCCAGTGATTCTTGCTCACTTATTTACTATATTAGAGTCTGGCCAGCCTTGACACAGGGCTCTAACCCAAGGGAAGTCATGCATGGAAGACTTTCAATGCCCACAACATTGAGGATTCTTCATATAGCCTGCCAATTCTCAGAAGCTCTGACAGATGACAATCCTATTTGTTGAAAACTTGTCAGAAATATTTAAAAGGAAAAGCCCAACCTGATATGATGGTACAACTTGAACTTTGTGTTTATATGTTAAATGCCCTTTCCTTGCCCATCACAAAGTGCCAGCTTCCTTTAAAAATACACAGGGATTTAATCCAGTTGCTTAGGAAAAACAGAGCATTATGAAATGTCAGAGTTGGAAGGGACATTAGAGATATTCTAGCCAAACCCTCTCACATTACAGATGAAAAACCTGAAACCCAGAGTGTCAATGTCCCATAGCCTCTGTCTTTCAGAGTTCTTGACCTCTGACATAGGTATGCCTTAGAGCATAGAAAAGGGCCCAAAAGATGTTTTAAAGGACATAGCTTTCACTGACATTTTGAAACATCTTCATTTGCTTCCAAACCCTTTATTTTGATTTGTGTCCAATACCTTTAATAACTGACAATCTGGACCAGTGGCCCAGAATTTTGAAGGGCACAAAGGAATACAAAGGAGCATAGGAAAACTATTTAGGAATAGTTAGCCTCAGGAACTGTAACTGTATTCCACAAAGAGATCACACAGTAAATAGTAGGGATAATAAAAATAACAAAATAGCATTTATCTGGTGCTTTAAGAGTTGCAGAATATTTTACATGTATCATCTCATTTTCTCATCACAACTGAGAGGGGGAGGGAGGGAGGAGGGTAGAGAGACTATTATTGTTCCCATTTTGCAGATGAAGAAACTGAGCTTGAGAGTGGTTAATAAATGTCAGAGTTAGGATTCATACTTGAGTCTTCCCAACTCTAGGTCCAGCACCAGAATCAGAAAACTAGATTGAGATTTTGGGTCTGCTGCATGCTACCTGTGTGACATTGGGCAAGTCACCTTGCTCACCTTTTACCTCTCTGAGGCAAAATTTACCCTAAATGATCTCTAAGATCACTGCCAGACCTACATCAAAGAATCCTATGTTCCTGATAACCAGAGGCTGAAGTGATTGTCTAGGCTCACACAGTATCCTAGAACGGGACAAGAAGGATGTTTAGAATCCACGCACCAAACCAAGCTGCTTGTGTCCTGTTGTACTACAGTGATGGGCAAATGTAATTATTTCCCATTTATCCTATCTCTATCTTTTTTGTAGGTGGTTGCTGACATGTCATCTCTCCCATTAGATCACAAGCTCCTTGAGGGCAAGAACTGGGTTTTTTGGGGGGTCGTTGCCTTTCTTTGTATCCTCAGCACTTAGCACAGTGCCTGCCATAAGGTGGGCACTTAATAAATTCTTGTTATCCAGAAAATAGACCTTAATTTCTGAGCCCATTAGGTTCACTCATTTCTAGGGGCAGGTTTTCTGAAGTATCGCCAAGGGATTTTAGGCTCACTTCCTGTTATCACATGACTAGTGTTTGCTATTAATATTCTCTATGTTGTTACCAACTCTACTAATGCGGAGAGAGGCAAGGCATGGAAATGGATGGGAAAAAAAGGGGCTAGGCAAGGACAGTGACACAGAAAAAGACTCATTTAATTGGCAATTCAGCCCCCTGAGAATCCTAACCTTAGCTCTACCATCGACTTTCTGTGAGACCTAGGCTAAGTTAAATCCTCCTTGCTGTGACTTGGGGTGCTATTTTGGTGAGATCAACTTACTTTCTGTCATGGGGTTGCTTTTGGGAAATGATTAAGAGAAATTATGTTAGAAATTGGCAGGGGATATAAAAACTCCTAAATGATGATGGATAGAAAGGGATGAGCTTTCTGTGACCTGTCTTTGCTTTTCCATTTGCAACCCCAGCATTTAGCATAGTGCTGGGCAAAAAGTAAATAATTAAGAAATGCTTTTCATTCAATCATTCATTCATTCATTCATTCATTCATTCATTCATTCATTTATTCTTCCATCCAGTTGTGACTAGTAAATGTTTAACAACCTGCTCTCTCAAAAATGCAAATACAACTGTTTTAAATTTAATCTATAGTATTAACAGTTTCTCCATCACCACTTCCTTAATCAACAAAACAGCACATCAACCCCTGGTTTATAGCATTTTTGATTTCTGAAGTGTAAGTGCTCACACTGCAAATTTAACAATCAACCCTCAGAGCCAATTTGAGTTGGCTCTAACAGAGCCCTTGATCCTAGTCATTCTGAGCAGGAGCGCCTCCCGTCTTCCCTAATGAAATGAAACTCTTTGATGTCTTTAGTTTAATTTTGCAGCCTCACCTCTTTCAGAGCTTGTGCAGTCTAGACATTTCTCAGAGAGCCAAGGCATATTTTTATATTCATCTTCCATTACCTGCCCTCCCTCCTGTTTTCTGTGTGTGTTTCTAAAACATCTATATTGGCCAACAATTCCCTGTTACTCTTTCCTTCTTGCTAGAATTATGTCTTTTTATGCATTCTGTTTCATTCTTTAGAGCTTAGATCCCTCCCAGGCTGACTTCTCTTCTTGACTTTTGGGCTGTGGGGTCCTTCTGATTCTTATTTTGAACACTCTGAAATCTGCTTCTCAAATTCTAGGGTGAATGCCAGAATGGGCCAAATTTCCCTCTCCTACCTGATCCTAGTTTCTAAGATGGAATCATCACTTTCCCCTGAGATTCCCATCTTATTTTCCTTAGCAACTAGTTTCTCCTTTTTGGTAAGAATTAGATCCTTAACAGCAAATCCCTTCCTTTGTTTGAAGCCCTGCCCAACCTGGCCCAGACCTATCTTTCCTTTCTTATTATATTAACTTTCCTTCCCACATTTGACAGTTGAGACAGACCTGCCTTCTCTCTGAACCTCATCCTTGGCCTTCTATTCTTCATCTCCCCACTTTCTCACAGGCCATTGCTCTTACCTGGCATGAACTCTCTCCTCACCTCCTCATTATAGAATCCCTTGATTCCTTCAAGACTCACCTCAACCACCACCACCTTTTACAGGAAATCTTTGCTGACTCTACCCCCAAATTCTAGTGCCCTCCTTCTCAAGCTGCTTTGAATTTGGCTTCCTCATATTTATTTTGTGTACATTTATTTTTATATGCTTCTATAAATTCTTAGGATCATAAATTTAGAGCTGGGGCAGCTAAGGAGTGCTATAGTGCATAAAACACCAGGCCTGGAGTCAGGAAGATTCATTGCCATGAGTTCAAATCTAGCCTCAGACACTTACTAGTTATGTGACTCTGGGGAAGTTACTTAATACTATTTGCTTCATTTTCCTCATCTGTAAAATGGGCTGGAGAAGGAAATGGCAATCACTCCAGGATTTTTGCCAAGAAAACCCCAAATGGGATCAAAAAGAGATGGACACTCCTGAAAAATGACTGGACAACAACAAAATTTAGAGCTGGAAGAGAACCTTGTGGGACATCAAATAAAATAGTCCCCTCATTTTATAATTAAGGACATTGAGGCTCAGAGAAGTTGAATGACTTGCTTAGGGACACACAGCTAGTGTTTGAAGTGGGATTTGAGCCTAGGTATTCCTGATGCTAAGTCCAAGGCTCCAATATGCCATAAGCCTCTCCAAAATGGCCGTGTCCAATATGGTTGCAGAGCATCTCCCTTGTTAGAAAGCAAGGAACTATTTCCATTTTTGTCCTTGTATGTACCCTTGGTCTAACATATAGCAAGCACTTGATCTATGCTTATTGATTGACATTGATTTGTTACTCTGCTTTTTTCTAAGCATGAATTTGTCATTAAGGGAAGTTCTGTCTGAAGTTCCCCATCACTATTGTACCATCCCGTGGCTATATATGTTTTCCTTCTGTCCAGGCAGTCTGTAGTCTACTCCAAGGACAGCCTCCTAAAGCAGAACATTCTAATGTTGGATGCTTTTAATTGTAAACAATTTCCCCCTTATATCTAACTTAGATTTGTCTCTCTCTGCAACTCTTACTCATTACTCTTACTTCAGCCCACTGGTGCCAAGTAGAACTCATTAAACCCTGCTTCTACATGATAGATCTTCAATCATTGGGAAAAAACTACCCTAAGTCTTTTATTCTCCAAGTCAAACACATCTGATTTCTTACACCAATTCTCCATGGTTTCCATTCCACTGGGGATTCCTTAGGATCCTGAGGAATATTGCTTGGATATTTTAAGTGACTTGGTGAATTGAATTGTACTGTCGGGGATGGATTCTATATAATTCTATCATATAATTAGTCATTATATCATGTATTATAATTAATATGTAATTCTTTAGTATGAGAATAGTTGAGTTCAACAGACATTTGCTAAGCATATATATGCACTAGCCATACTCACATGCAAATACATATATGTGTCTACATATACATATATGTGTACCTATCTGCTTGTGTGTGTTATGTGCATGTTTGTGTGTGTACACACATGCATGTTATATTAGGCACTGGGGATACAAAGGCCTCAGAGGGCCTTCCTGGACTCAGACTTCCTGTCCTCTTGCTTCCTTGCCTTTCTGATGGAGGGAACTTGGAGTCCTATGGGGCAGAGACACGGGGTGTGGGAGGAAGAGAGGGCAGAGGATATATGTCAGATAGTGGCCTATGAGCCTGGAAAGTGATGATGAGAGAGAAGCAAAGGCCACCTTCAGGACGGCCCCATTTTGTCAGCATCAGTTCAAGGCTCTGCTTGCCATGGAGCCTAGGCAGAGGCTGGGGCTGGCTTTGAGGCAAGGGAGGAGAAGTTTGGGACTCCTGACCTCAGGCTGGAATGGAGGCTGAGCTAGGCCTTTGGAAGGAAGGAAATACAAACAAGTGCTAAGAGTCTATAAAGACTCCCAGTCCCAACATCTAAGTGATGAGCATTGATTAAAATGCTTTTTTGGCCAGATATTAAAAAGAAAATGTAAAAGTTGTGACTGAATTGGGCTCCAGCTCTGGCCCTGCAGGCTCCAGGGCTCTGTTTATGACTGCCAGATGAGCAGGAAGATTTCTGGCTTTCTGAGTCCCCTTAACTTGGTCTAATTATTTGGGGAATTTGTTCTTTTCTCTAAAATTAATTGCAGATGAAACATTTCAGCTTTGGGGAAATTCTCCCATGACTGATTCATCAAGGGCTGGGATTCTGACTGGGTTACTTTTCTCCTGCTGCCTATTTCTCCTCGGTCAACAAACAGCACCAGAGCCCAGCTTTATGGAGGTCTCCAAAAAACTCAGCTGGCTGAGAAATACAACGTGTTCTTGGCTACTGGTCCAATATTATATACCTCTGATTCAATTCCATGTAGAGAAACTTTGTTAAAGTGCCTACTATGTGTTGGGAACAAGTCTTTCATACATGTGTATTTATGAGCACATATATGCACAAATATGCATAAATATGAATGTATATATACATGTGTGTATCATATCCTACTAGAAAATAAGCCTCTTGAGGGAATGGACTGTTTTGCTTTTGTCTTTGTATCATCAGGGCTTGGCATAATGCCTGACACATTGTAGGTGCTTTAGCACACAGGGGGCATAGTAGATCTTGGTCTTTGAGTCTAGAAGACCTGAGTTCAAATTGCCTAGAAACCTATCAGGGTCTAAGAGCTTGAGGGTCAGACATGGGACCTCAATCAGTCACAAGTACAAGAATAATGCTGTTCATGGGCTTTCTGGCAAGAAAAAAAAATAATAGGGGAGGCCAATTTGTCAACTTTTCAAATTTGTATTGGCATCTCCCCTGTGCCCTGCTCATGTTTAAGGCAAATTTGGGCAAGATTTCCAAACCACTAATATTTTGGTGCTCTGATACATCTGCTAATATTTGGAAGAATGTAATAAACAGTTGTATAAATGGAATGAAGTGGAAGAAAATAAAATATTTGCAATTCGCCTGCCCAGAGTTGAGCCAATTTGTGATTGCATATTGGCAAAGCAAATTACAAAAGTCAAAGGCAAAACTTTCAGATCTCACAGAAACAAAACTAGCAACCAGGTGGTAGAGTGAAAAGTTTGCTGGCTTTGAGTCAGAGACCAGAGTTTAAAACCCAGCTCTGATGTGTGTGGCCACAGGTCAGTCACCACCTCTCTGAGCCTCAGTTTGCTCATCCATAAAACAGGAAGCCTATTACCCATGTGGCAGTTGTTTTCCCATTGTGGTGTGAGGAAATGTCTGGATAAACTTCATAGCACTATCTAGTAAAATGAGGGATGATTGTTATATAGTTGCTAAGATTATGGAAGCCATGTCTAGAGATTGTGTGTAGCAACGTTCCAGGGCCCACCACTGAAGGGAGGGCATTTGAAATTATAGGGGCCAGAGAAAGTTTTGTATAGAAGATGATGCTTGAGCTGTGTCTTAAAGGAAGAGAGAGGCAGAGGTGAAGAAGGAGAGCATTCTAGGCATGGCAAGGTTCCACAAAAGGCAAGCCCTGGAACATTGTCTCAAGATCTAGGTACTGGCCCAAGAACAAAATATATCTGGTTATAGGGGACTACCTTGGTTAAGTTTGGTGACATTTGATCATCGGGGAGGTAGATGAAAGGTGATGAATTTGGAAACCACTGTGACTTTGGCTTGTCAGCCATTACTCATCTTCATACCATTCCATGTTCCAACCAAATTGACCCACTTGGGATTCTCTATAAATAGGATGCAAAACTAAGATTTAGAGTTGGAAGTTACCTTAGAAGACATCTATTCCAGCCTTCTAGTTTTATAATTGTGACTTTTAAAAAGTTTTGAGAGACATAGTTCCTACATAATTTAATCATTTTATTAAAAAGGCCATCAGGTTATTAGTAAAAGAATGGGAAACCCGTCCACTCATGCCCAAATAATATGGTAAAAAAAAAAACAACTGGCAAATGCTAAAAGACAAGGCTCAGTTTATTTCATTGGTTGTTTAGATTTAAAACAGTCATGGGAAAATATTAATAATGCTGATTAAAATTAAATATATCAGAGATCTGGTTGTTAAACATTTACCAGCACACCATTGCTTCCCTCCTTAGCTACATTGTATTTAACTTTTTTGTACTTATTTCTAATCAGTTTATGAGCTGGATTGAGCTGGCTTTAGCACATCCCCATTTGTTAAGGTTTCATTCTTTGTATTCATAGTACCACGCCTGGAACACAGGAGGCATTTAATAAATGCTTGATGATTGATTGATTATACCTTTGAAATATAAAATGGATGCAACTCTAGTTGTAGGCTATTTTTTTTACTAAGGCAATGATTTTAGATGTACCCTTGTAGACTCCAAGATAAGTATCAAGATGGTGCACTACTGTCCAGAGAGGTTCACTTTTTCAGCAGAAGATCTTTTTGTTTAGGGATTAAGGAAAACACAGCAGATGGAAAAGATCACTGAAAAGTAAGGAGACACAAAAATTTCCTCTTGGCTCTTTTATTGTCTAGTCTTCTCCCTACTTGGAGGACCCTTCCTTTTTCCATAATTAGACCATATCCAGGCTGCAGCAGGAGAAGCCACAGCCATCATTCTTCACATAATTTGTCAAGGATGCTTAAGGTTATTGGCATAAATAAGGCTTTAGAAAAACATGTCGAATGTGGCTTTGGGGTGATCAGCTCTTGCCAAATGAGGGACTCTGACTTTCTAAACACAGTGAGAGCTGTTTGAGAGGGCCTGCTTTCTTCTGTCTCCTTAGATTGCCTATTCTGCTCTCATAGCATTCACTCCCTATTTTCTTCCTCAGACGGATGGCAGGGAAAAGCTGTCACTGGTCCCAAACTAATAGCATAGGAGAAACAGTCATTGAGCTTCAAGTCAAGAAGAAAAAGGTTCAAATCCCACCTGTGACACTGAGTAGCTATATGACCTCAGGTGAGTCCTTTCATCTCCGTGAGCCTCAGACTTCTCATTTGTAAAAAGAGGGAACTGGAGTAGACAATCTTTAAGGACCCGTCCAAATTGAAATCTACAATGCTATAGTCTCTCAAATTCTAGCTCAAAGCAAAATGACACAGTATAAAAGACACTGGATCTGGAGGGAAAGGAACTGGGTTGAACTACCTCTGACACTAGCAGCTGACCTTGGGAAAATAACTTATTTCTTTTCCACCTTAATTTCAGATCACTATCTTGTTATGGTAGAAGGATTTACATAGCTTGATGAAACTATGAGCTATGCTGTGCAGGATTACCCAAAACAGATGGGTCAGAATAGATTGTTCTGACAAAAGGTGATCCACTGGAGAAAGAAATGATAAACCATTCCAGTATCTTTGCCAAGAAAAATCTATGGACCGTATGAAAATGTTAAAAGACATGGCACTGGAAGATGAGTCCCTCAGGTCAGAAAGTATCCAATACTAGTGGGGAAGAGTTAGGGACAACTACAAGTACTTCCAGAAAGAATGCAGTGGCTGGGCCAAAGCCAAAAGGAAACTCAGCCATGTCTGCTGACAAAAGGAAAGTCTGATGCTGTAAAGATTGATACTGCAAAAGAACCTGGAATGTAATAAGACCTATGAATGAAGGTAAACTAGACAGGAGATGGAAAGACTAAATATCAACATTTTGGGTGTCAGTGAACCTAAATGGACAGGAATGGGTGAATTTAATTCAGGTAATCATCACATACACTACTGTGGGCAAGAATCTCTTAGAAGAATGGAGCAATCCTCACAGTCAATAAAAGAGAGAGAAAAGCAGAACTGAGGTATAACCTCAAAAATTACAGAATGATATCTGTTCAAATCCAAGGCAAACCATTCATCTTAGAGTAATCTAAATCTATGCTCCAATAACTGATGCTGAAGAGGCCAAAATTGATCAGTTCTATGAAGACCTACAATGTCTTCTAGAAGTAACAGAAAAAAGATGTCATATTCATCATATGGGATTGGAATAGGAATGCTAAAGCAGGAAATCAAAAGGTAATTAGAATAATAGGCAATTTTAGCCTGGAAGTACAAAATGAAGCAGGGCAGAGACTAATAAAGTTTTATCAAGATAACTTATTGGTCATAGCAACAACCCAACTGTACTCTGGGTTTTTCAACAACCCAAAAGTCAACTCTACACATGGACATCACCAGATGGTCAATATTGAAGTCGCACTGATTGTATACTTTGTGGCAAAACATGGAGAAGCATTATACGGTCAGCTAAAATAAGACCTGGAACAGACTGTGGCTCAGACAATGAGCTTCTTATTGCAAAATTGACTTTAATAGAAGACAGTAGGGAAAACCATCGGACTGTATAGGTATGACCTAAATGATATCCATTATGAATATGAAGTAAAAATGGCAAATAGATTTAAGGATTAGATCTGGTAGGTAGAGAACCTGAAGAATTAAGGACAGAGGTCTGCAATATTGTACAGGAGGCAGCAACAACAACCACAGAAAAACACATTGCAAAGAAAAAGAAGAGCAAGAAAACAAATGCCTGTCCCATGAGGCTTTACAAATAGCTGAGGAAAGAAGAGAAGGGAAAAGGAAACATTTATTCAACTGAATGCAGAATTTCAAAGAATAACAAGGAGAGATAAGAAGGTTTTCTTGAATTAGTAATACAAATAAATAGAAGAAAACAATAGAGTGGGAAAGACAAGAGATCTCTTCAAGAAAATTAGAGAAAATGAGGGAATGTTTCCAGCAAGAATGGGCATGATAAAAGACAAAAATGGTAAGGACTTAGGGTAGGCAGGAGAGATTTGGAAGAGGTAACAAGAACGTACAGAAGAACTATGCAAGAAAGATCTTAACATCACTGATAACCAAATTCATGATCTAGAGCCAGACATCCCAGAGAATGGAGCTTTGGGAAGCATTGCTAACAATAAGGCTGGTGGAGGGGATGGATGGAATTCCAACTGAACAATTTAAAACCCTGAAAGATGATGCTGTTAAAATGTTGTATTCATTATGCCAGCGAATTTGAAAACATCAACAGTAGTCACTGCATCAGAAAAGATCAGTTTACATGAGAATCCTAAAGAAGAACAATGCCAAGGGATGTTCAAATTAACTATTATGCTCATCTCACACACCAATAAGGTGTGTGAGCAGTACTCAAGATTCTGCAAGCTAGGCTTCAGCAATATGTGAAATGAGAATTACTCAAAGAGCAGGCTGGTTTTCAAGGAGCCAGAGGAACTAGAGACCAAATTTCCAACATTCACTGAATTTTGGAGAAAGCAAGATAGTTCCAGAAAAAACATCTACTTCTGCTTATTTGACTACACTAAAACCTTTGTGTAGGCACAACAAAATGTTCCAAGTCCTCAAAGAGATGGGAGTACCAGATCATCTTCCTTGTCTCCTGAGGAACTTGCATGCAGGCCAAGAAGCAACAGTTAAAACTGAACATGGAACAACTAATTGGTTTAAGATTAGAAAAAGAGGGGGGCAGCTAGATGGCACAGTGGATAAAGCACTGGCCCTGAATTCAGGAGGGCCTGAGTTCAAATCTGGCCTCAGACACTTGACACTTACTAGCTGTGTGACCCTGGGCAAGTCACTTAACCCTCATTGCCCCGCAAAAGAACCCAAAATAAAACAAAACAAGAATATGGGCTAACAATGCAAAATGATCCTTACTTGACATAAGATTAGAAAAAGAGTATTTCTTTTTTTGTTTTTTGGGTTTTTTTAGTGAGGCAATTGGGGTTAAGTGACTTGCCCAGGGTCACACAGCTAGTAAGTGTGTTAAGTGTCTGAGGTCAGATTTGAACTCAGGTACTCCTGACTCCAGGGCCAGTGCTCTATCCACTGCGCCACCTAGCTGCCCCAAGAGTATAATGCAAAACATTCAAATGGCAGATAATTGTAATACAAGCCCTTGCTTGGCCATTCAAATTTGTTGAAATACTAATGGTAAGTTATATAAAATTGTACTACATTAATTAAGGCTTTTAGTTTACATTTAACCACCTCAAAGTAGTTGTAACATTAGATTGGTCAATTTAAATACTGTGGCTCCCTGATGGATATGTGTGTGTGTGTGTGTGTGTGTGTGTGTGTGTGTGTGTGTGTGTACACACACAAACTTTACCCCCAAACATTAAATGTATAAAAAGCAACAAGGCATTGTTAAATAAATCAACAAAAAGTAATTACTGCAACTTATGCTCTGTAACCAATTACACATGATTAAAATGACTTCCCACATTCACATCCACAGTATTCTTCTACCATTTAACATCTCAATCAAAATGTTAAATATGTGAAACAATCACTAGCAGACAAAAGTACCAAACCTGCATATTTGATATTGCAAATACACTTATGCATGAGCAAGCAAGGGATTCCTAGTGAGAAACTATAGTTGCAGAAACATGGAAATGATTTACAAAATTGTTAAATCATTAAAAAATTATCTGAAAACATGTACTTCTTGTTGTAGACCCCCACTATACACAGGACTATAAACATTGTTCCCTGTGTTCCCTACTGTTATTTATTTATTTAACTTATATGCCAAGTATGCCAAATGCCAGGCTGGAAAAATCAAAACCTGGAATTAAGGTTGCCAGGAAAAATATCAATAATCTCGGAGATGCAGATGATAGTCCTCTAATGGCAGGAAGTGAAGAAGAATTAAGAATCCTCTTGATGAGGATGAAAGAGGAAAGTGTAAAAGGTGGCTTGAAGCTTAACATCAAAAAAGATAAGATCTTGGCAACTATTCCCATTACTTCCTGGAAAATAGAAGAAGAAATTGAAGCAATGTCAGATTTTATATTCTTGCACTCAAAGATCATAGGAGATGGTGACTGCAGCCATGAAATTAAAAGACACTTGCTCCTTGGAAGGAAAGCTATGGCAAGTATGGGCAGCATCCTAAAAAGCAGAGACATCACCTTGCTGACAAAGGTCTGTATAGTCAAAGCTGCATTTTTTTCAGTAGCAACGAATGACTGTGAGAGTTAGGTGGTAAGGAAAGCTGAGCACTCTGGAATTGATGTTTTCAAATTGTGATGCTGGAGAAGACTTTTGAGAGTTTCTTGGAGAGTAAGGAAGTCACATCAATCAATACTTAATGAAATTAATCCATGCTATTCATTGGATGGTCAAATATTGACATTGAAGCTTATGTACTTTAGCCACATAATGAGAAGACAGGATTACTCCTATGAAAAGACCCTGTTGTTGGGAAAGATTGAAGCCAAAAGGAGAAGGGGACAGCAGAGAATGAAATGGATAGTGTCATGGAAGCAACAAACACGAGCTTGGACAGACTTTGAGAGATACTGGATGATAGAAGGGCCTGGTTTATTGTGGTCCATGGGGTCAACTCTTTAGTTGGACAAGATTAAAAAACTGAACAACAATAGAAATATATGCTGGGTACTGGTGACAAAAATTCAAAGAATGAACAACCCCTACTCTCAAGGAGAATACATTTTCTACTGGAAAAAAATCAGCATAATTGATTAAAACATCAAAAAAGTCTGAAAATGCTTTCATTATACAACACTTGTAGACCTCTCACCTCTGTAAAGTGGATAGAAGTTTCTTCTCCCATCTCTTCTTTCAAACCATGTTTGTATAATTTTGCAATATTAACTTTTATTTTTCTATGGTGGTTGTAGTCATCATGTATGTTTTTTTCTTCATTCCATCATTTCTTATACCACAGTCATATTCCATTACACTCATGTATTACATTTCATTTAGCCATTCCCTAAATGATGAGCAACTATTTTGTTTCCAGTTCCTTGATGTCACAAAAAATTGATGCTATAAATATTTGGATACATGTGGGGACTTTCTTCTTATCAATGATCTCCCTGGGGTCTAAGTCTTGTCATGAAATCTCTGTATTCACTTTACTTGTATAATTCCAAATTGCTTTCCAAAATGGTTGTACTGATTCATAGCTCCACCAACAAAGTACCTGTGCGAATATGTTCCCACAGCCCCTCCAACATTGACTATTCACATTTTTTGTCATCTTGTCAATTTGCAGGGTGTGAGGTAAAACCTCAGAATTAGTTTCCATTTGTATTATTCTTAAGTATAATTATAGATATAGTTCTGTTCATTGTTTTGTTTTTGTTTTGTTTTTAGTGAGGCAATTGGGGTTAAGTGACTTGCCTAGGGTCACACAGCTAGTAAGTGATAAGTGTCTGAAGCCGGATTTGAACTCAGGTCCTCCTGAATCCAGGGCTGGTGCTCTATCCACTGTGCCACCTAGCTGCCCCCTGTTCATTGTTTATGTATCTTATATACCAAACTTCTTTCAGAGAAATTTGTTATGAAGCTTAACATCCCATCCCATTCAACCAATTCCCTTTTATCTTAGGTACATTAATTTTGTTTGTGCAGAAGCTTTTCAGTTTCATGTAATTAAAGTTATCAATTTTTACTTTTTATTGTTGCTTCTATCCAAGGGTGTGCTGCAGTCAGCTACAATTAGCTTGAGAGAGTAGATTGCTTAATTTTTTTTTTTTTTTTGCAGGGCAATGAGGGTTCAGTAACTTGCCCAGGGTCACACAGCTAGTAATTGTTAAGTGTCTGAGGCCAAATTTGAACTCAGGTCCTCCTGAATCCAGGGCCAGTGCTCTATCCACTGAGTCACCTAGCTGTCCCTAGATTGCTTAATTTTATTTCTTTCTTTCTTTCTTCATTCATTCATTCATTCATTCATTCATTCATTCATTTATTTATTTTTAGTGAAGCAATTGGGGTTAAGTGACTTGCCCAGGGTCACACAGCTAGTAAGTGTTAAGTGTCTGAGGCTGGATTTGAATTTAGGTACTCCTGACTCCAGGGCCGGTGCTCTATCCACTGTGCCACCTAGCTGCCCCAATTGCTTAATTTTTAATGGAAGCATTTATCCCTGGGAAACAAGCAAATGCTATGAATTCAAATTTTACTCATTGTTTTGTTGACTGTCTAGAGTGATGCAAAAAATGTAAATGATACAGATCAAACTTAAAAGTTTGCCATATATACATTTTTTATTTGCAGAACTGGTTGTAAAATATTGACTAGCACACCATCACTTCTATCCCTTGTTTGACCCAGAATATCTACCCATAGTTTTGAGACATCTATGGTCCATTTCTATTTTTCTTAAGGTCACAATCCACTTAATGTATTTTGGAATATGGCTTTAAGTGTTAGTATAAGCCTAATTTCTGCCCAGTTTTCCAGTTTTCTCAGCAGTTTTATCAAACTGGGAGTTAATTCCAAAGAAATTTGTTTGGTAATTTGCCAAAGCCTGGTTTATTGATTCTATTGTGTCTGATTCTCCCTTGTCTAGTATGTTCCATTGGTATACTTTGATATTTTTCATCAATGCCAAATGATTTTGACAACTGCTGCTTTATAATGTAGTTTGAGGTCTGGAAATTATATTCCTCCTTTGCATCTATCATTTTTTTCAATATTTCCCTTAAAAGTCTAGATCTTTTCTTTTTCCAAATGACTGTTGCCATTATCTTATTGACTTCTACTAAGTATCTCTTTGATTAATCATTAAAGATATAAATCAAATTTGGAAATGTTGGCATTTTTAATTAATTGGCTTTTCCCAGCCATGAGTACTGAAAATTCCTCTAGCTATTTAAATTGTCCTTTATTTCTTTAAGGGGTACTTTGTAATTCAACCTGTATAAGTATTTTTTTTAATTAATACAGTATTTCATTTTTTCCCCGTTACATGTAAAGATAGTTCTCAACTTTTGTTTATACAAGCTTTCCAATTTCAGATTTTTCTCCCTCCCTCCCCTCCCTCCCCCCTCCCCTAGACTGTATTTAATCTGATATAGGTTATATATATATATATATATATATATATATATATATATATATATATATAGTGAGCTTTGATAAATTGATTCTCCAGATATTTTATGCATTTTTCAATTGTTTGAAATGAGATTTCTTTTTCTAGTATTGCCTCTTGGATTTTGTTGTTATTATATAGAAAGGCTATTGGGTTTTTTGAGGGTTTACTTTGTAGCCTGTCCAGTTTGCTGAAGTTATTTTCTCAGTTAATATAGTTACTGATTCTCAAGGATTTTCTAAGTATAAGTATTATCAGCAAATAGGGAAAGTCCTATCTCCTCTTTTCTTTCTTTATGCTTTTCATTTCTTTCTCTTGTCTTAATGTTATTGCTAGAATTTCCGCAGCGATATAAAATATTAAGGAGGAGAATAGACATCTTTGTTTTACTCCTGTATTTATTGGGAAAGGTTCTAGTATATCTCCCTTGCATATGATAGATGTTTTTAATTTTAGGTAGAGAATTTTTATATGAAAAACATCCTTTTGCCTATTCTTTGTTTTATTTTTTAATCATAAGTGATTATTATACTTTGCCAAAAGATTTTTCTTTATCTATTGAGATAATCATGTGGCTTTGGATGTTTTTGTATTTAGTGATTAATTATCTCAATTGTTTTTCTAATATTTAACCATCCTTGCATTCATGGTATAAATACAACTCTATCACAATGTAAAATTTCTTGGATAAGCCTCTGTGGTTTGCTTAATAAATTTTATTTAAAATGTTAATTTTTGCTTTGATAGCTTGGTTGCAGCTCCTTTATTGGATTCACTTGATGCATAGTAAATTTATTTCCAGACCTTTGTTTTTATTCTGTGTATGTCAATTTTTAATGTGTTTCTTAAAAGGTACAAATTGTGTTTTTTAATAAAAATCCAATTTGTCACTTTTTTGTTTTATTGTATTGTTTAATCCATTCACATTTAATGTTATGAGATTACCTTTATAGATTCTATTCATCACTCTATTTTTTTTTCCAAATTAGACTTTCTCCTCTCTTCTGTAAATACAATACTTACTACATCTCATCAGTTATTTTAGCTCAAGCAATTTTTCGGGCAATCTTATTCCTGCTGGATCTCATCCCCTCATTCTCACCACCATTCTCACCCCCACCTGGTTTGTTACTCCCTTCCTTAGTTTTGGAGATTTGATTATTTTTCTTTCTTGCTTTTATTTTTTCCTCTCAGTTCAGTAGTAAAGCAAAATCTCCCTCTTCTCCCTTCCTTCAACTTTTTATTTGTTAGGTTTTTTTTTAAGAAAATAATCAACATTTTAATTTATAGTTTTGAGTTCCAATTTTTATCCCTCCTTCCCTTCCTCCCCTCCCTCTCCCTAAGGCAGTAAGCAATTAGATATGGGTTATACATGTGCAATTATGTAAAACATTACCATATTTGTCATTTTGTACACAAAAACTTGAATAAAAGATAAAATGAAAATGAAAAATAGCATGCTTCAGTCTGTGTTCAATCAATATCAGTTCTTTCTTTGGAGGTGGATAGTGTGTTTCCTCAATAGTCTTTTGGGATTGTCTTGGATCATTTACTTGTGGAGAAGAATTAAGTTGTTCACACTTCTTCATCCAACAATATTGCTGTCTCTGTGCACAATGTTAGTTTTTTTAAAAAAAATAATTTTCTCTGCCTTTTTCTAAAAAGAATTTATTTCTCTAATTCTTTTCATTATTTACCTTCCCTTTTTGTCCTAGGCTTTTATTTTCTGCATTCATCATGAAATTAAAGTTTCTAAAATACCATTTTTAGGTTCCTTTTTCTAAATAGCTTCATTATTATTGCCTGGCAGCTCTTGCCCCCCGCCGCCCAGACATCTTTTTTTTTTTTCCAGCTATGCCTCACTCTTAGAAATATCAATTTCTTTTGATGATAAAGAGGAGCTTTCCTAAGTCTCTGATAGCTTGGTTTATTATTCACTTTTTTGCCTTCCTCTTTGACATTTTCTTCCTCCCCCCCCCAACTATTTGCCTAGAAATCTCTTCCCTGGGTCCAGTCCCTCTCCCTCTTCTGGATGTTAGTTGCCTGAGGTATTGGGGCATCATGAGTAATCTCCCTAAGCACCAAATTCCTACTGATTATATCCATTGTAAGGTCCCAATTTTGTGTTATAGAATATCTCTCTTGTCCCATGAGGATACTCATTAGTGATATCCCCCCCACCATTAAAACAAGGGCTCCCCTTTTTTCTTAACCCACACTTTTTTCAATCTTTGCTTTCTCATCCATTCTCCTATAGGCTTTCTTCTTCCTTAGAGACTACAGGATATGTGTGTGTATATGTGTTTGTGTATATGTATGTATGTATGTATATATGTATACACACATATATAATAAATACACATACATAATATATACACACATACATGGTTTTCTTCTTAGGAATGTTTCAAAAAAACACTTTTAATTTTAAAAAAAAATTTTTGGCGGGGCAGTGCATGTTAAGTGACTTGTCCAGGATCACACATCTAGTAAGTGTCAAGCGTGTGAGGAAATCACCACTTTTAATTGAACATCTACCTCTTTGTATTAATAGTTAGATTCAAATGTACAGATTAGGCCACCTTGAATTGCATCTTGAGCTCTTTTGCTTTTTGAAACATAATTTCCTGAGGTTTTTGGTGGATGAAGAATAGTCTTGTGTTGTTTGAATTTTCTTTCCTTTATATTAAAAGACCTTTTTCCTGGTTGTTTATAGAATTTGTAGTTCATCAGTGGAATTGCTCAGTTTAACCACTATGTATCTTGAAGTTTTCAGCATAGGGCTTTTTTCCTTGAGGTGATCTGTGTATTCTTTCAATTGGCACTTTTATGTCTATTCTGATGTTCTGGGTAGTTTTCTTGTATATTTCTTCCATTCTTCAGATTTTTGAGCTTGTAATTTTCTTCTAGGAGACTTATGATCCTTAAATTGTCTCTACACATCCCATCTCCAAGATTAATATGCTTCCTTTGTATGGGAATCATGTTTTCTTTTAATAGTTTTTGCTTTTTGCTTCTCTTCCAGATTATTCTTCTTTTCCATGTATTTGCATTTCAAAACAATTATTCTATCTTTTGTTTATTGAAACTTTATACTATGGATTCATGTTTTTCTACTTTGCTTAAATATTTCTGTTATATAGGACATACATTTTGCTTTCACAATCCTTGTTTTTCTTTTAGAACATTCAGGGGCATCCCGATATAGTTGGATACCCTTGTGGGAACCCAAAGGATTTTCTACTTCATGAGGCGTTGATTAATTTTCTTGTCTTGCAATATTTATTGATAGATATATGGATTCTTTTACCTGTTCCAGGAGATATGTTAATTTTCTGTTAGTATCTTCCCAGCACATTTATCTATTTATGCTTACAGTCTTTGTGTTTTATTCCTCCTGAGATTTTTAGTAATTTCTGTATTTTTTCTTCATTTTCCCCTATTGATCACTTTCTGACTCTTCCTTTTATGGTCGTTAAGGCCTACCAGCCACACACATGGAAGTTGTCCCCATTTCTTCTGTGGTTAGTTCTCTGGCTGAGCTCTTTTGCAGCATAGAGTGTTGTCCTATTGTGCTGCTCTTATTGCCTGAGCAAACTTCTGTCTGACCCCTCAACACTGGGAAAGGGTAGTGGTGTAAAGTTGAATTTCGTTACATGCCTGTGCTTTAGTAAAAATTATATTTCATAATATTTTAGGTCAGCTAGATGACACAGTGGTTAAAATGCTTGTCTTGGCATCAGGAAGACCTGAGTTCAAATCCTTCTTTTTGAATCTAGGCCTAGCCATCTATCCACTATGCTACTTAGCTGCCTCTGGATTCACTAGGAGGAAAGGCTGAGCAAGCATGATAGGGACTAGAGATTAATAGCTTTTTCTGCTGTTATTTCATTGAATTATGACCTCATTTAAGTTCTTTGTGCTCTAGACTAAGGAAACAGCTGAAATTGCATTCCAATAAAACAAAGGTGAACTTTTTATGAACCTGATTCTGGTCTTGTGTAATGGAAAGACCCTTGCCAACCACTCCAGAACAAAAACATCTTGTGGCTGCTTCCTTGTCTTCCATGATGGCTCAGGGCATTGTGCTATATAGAGACCAAAAGGTTTTGATTATCTCCTGAGCCATGGAAGCCCATGGTCAGATTAAAAATGTGATCTCAATCCCTCAGGTCTCTTCTTGCTAGCCTTAAACTGCCAGGATGAGTCACTGAGTTTCCTTCCACCTGTGTCCAAGTCATGAGCTTATGAGCAATCGCTGACCATGTGTTGTGTAGAGAGTCTTTGTCCAGGTGTGGGTTAGATGAGGTCCCTCTTAGCTCTGGGAACATGATTCTTTCCCCACCATTTACTACAATTTGACAACCATTGTTCAAACACTTGTACGAGTCCCTATGCTGGATGCTGGAGGATACAGCCCTCCCAGAGTTATATCCTACATATGCACAACTGCTCTTGGGTTTCTGGTAGGATCTTTGCTAAGGTGACGACAGCATTCCTCACACTTACAGGAGGTCTACCCACCCTGACAAAGGGAAAAGGTTAAGGGTTGATTCTGATGCCTTGAGTAGTACAACATTATCTCCTTGACATTTAACTTGTACAGCCAAATGGGGCCATGGTCCAGTTAGACCATCAGGATGAACCTCATGGCCACTCCTAGAGAAGGGACATTTGAATTCTGTGTCATTTGGGGCTGCTCTCTCACTTAGAAGGCAGAAATTGGTGCCTGAACACCCTAAGGGTAATTGAGTGTGACAGATGTCTGTTATAGTAATAAGTCACTGCTCAATAATTCATTCCCTCTAGCAAGAGATGATAATCATAATAAACTAATGTATTAATGAGACTTTGACATGTATTTCTTTGGAAATTTTTCAGCCAAAGAAAGAAGCCCAACTCAGCAATATAGAAGTTGCCTTTTTATAGACTGCACAACTTTCCCACCTAGAATGCCCCCCTCTCTTCCTCTCTCAAACCTTTCCAGATCCTGTAGTCCAGGGACTCATAATTTGGCAGGAAGGGGGTCATAGGCCTCTTTGGAATCCTGAATAAGGCTATTGATCTTTTCTCTGAATAAGGTTTTTTAAAAATATATAAAATACACATAATTACAAAGGTTAATGAAAATAAAGATGTATTTTTTCCCATCTAAGTTCATGAGCTTCCTGAAATTTATCCAGGAATCCATAGTTAAGAACCTTAGCTCCAGTCACAAAGAATCCTTGCCTCTTCAAAGTGCCCATAGTATGGAAGGAATGGAATCAGTCTTTTCACAAAACTAAGCATATGGATGACCTCATCATTTATGAGGAATCCCTCTTCCATTTGTACTTTACACAGGACATCATGGAACCTTTGTTGTTGTTGTTCAGTCATTTCTGACTCTTTGTGATATCATTAGAGGTTCTCTCGGCAGAGGTACTGGAGTGGTTTGGCATTTCATTCTCCAGCTCATTTTGACAGGTGAGGAAACTAAGGCAAACAGGGTGAAATGACTTCCCCAAGGTCATACAGCTAGTAGGTGTCTGAGGCCAGATTTGAACTCAGGAAGATGAGTCTTCATGACTTCAGATCAGGGTTCTGTGCACTATGGCACCCCCTAGCTGCCCCTCATAGAACCTTTAATTTCTTCCAATGAACTGATAGTAAGAGATAAGCTCCATGTGGGTAGGGGCAATTTCATTCTTGCCTTTGTATCCCCAGTACCCACCATAGCGACTGGCACCTAGCAGGTAGTTAATTAATGCTTGTTGAATTGAATTAGACAACCTCTCAATTTATACCTCATTTTAATGATCAGAGATTTATGGGATGGAAAGATCATTGTGGTTGAATTTATCAAGAAATCTTTTCATGATATGAAAATTTCCATGAAGGAGTTCTTGTTGGAAAGCCTTTAAATGTGTGCTTGCTTCTACAAAATCAAGTATTTGGGGGAGAGGGGCTTGGAAATCAACAAATAAAATCACATTGTATTCTTGACACTTTTCAATCAATTGTGTGTGATCACAAAGATGTTTTCAACTACAGAGAATCATTTGCAAAACTCGTCCATTCTGTTCTCACATTTTCACCAAGAATATTTGCCATATATGGATATGTGGACTATTCTAATAGAGATTTTACACAGTTAATATCTTTGTAGTTAATGATGTCTTCTCCATTGGGATTGAAAGCTAATATCATAATTCGTGATTTTTTGCATTCTCCAGAGAGCAGCTTTTTCTTAAGCTATTTTGCAAAATTGTCCTTCAATTCTTGCCCAGGTGTGCTGTCATTGGTTTAGTCCATTCAGTCTTCTCAACTTCATCTTGTTAAGAAAAATTTAAATCCATTTAGCACATTGGGGACTGCAATTAGGGTCAACTATGGTTGATCCTTTATCTTTCTTATGATGAATATAGCTCATTATAGAAATGTTGACCTTGTTCTTTCCATTCGTCTATTTATTGTCCTTTTGCCAGTAGAATGTAAGCCCTTTGTAGGAGTTATGTTCCCTGTGCCTTGCAGAATACTTTGCATATAGTAGATGTTGATAAATTGAATTGTTAAATCGATTGACTCTATGAGTGCTCTTGTGAAGAAGTGTTTCAGCTCATCCTTATTTTCCAACATATTTTCACCCTTCTCCTAAGTGCCCTTCACGTTGAAGTCATTCCTCTAAGTATATGTATAAGCATATAGACAAACAGACAGAGATAGCTATGAGTATATATCGATATCTATATCTATATAGTCTTACATTTAATATTACATATTTTGCATATACTTAGAGAAGTATATGTTGTCTCCTCTGATATAATGTAAAGTCTTTGTCTAATTTTGGTCTGTGTATCCCTAGTGATAATAGAGAGCCTATGGCAGATAGAAGGTGCTTGATAAATGCTTGTTGATTGATTGTTAAATGCATGAATATGTTAATCAACTAGCATTTATTAAGCACCTACTATGTTTCAGGCACTGTGCTAAGTGCTGGGGATATAAAGAAAGGCAAAAGACAGTCCTTCATCTCAAGGAGGACAATCTAATGGAGGAACATGCAACAACCAAGTACCAACAAGATACATCCAGGATAAGTTGGGAGTATTCACAGAGGAAAGACACCAAGATCAGGAGGACTGGGAATGTTTTTTTGGCAGGATGTGAGACTACAGCTGAGACTTACAGGAAGTCAG
The DNA here is from genome assembly GCF_019393635.1 of Dromiciops gliroides. Taxonomy (NCBI): domain Eukaryota; kingdom Metazoa; phylum Chordata; class Mammalia; order Microbiotheria; family Microbiotheriidae; genus Dromiciops; species Dromiciops gliroides. The sequence continues at coordinate 14,599,299 of NC_057864.1, forward strand.
GGAAGTCAGGAGACAGAGATGAAGACAGAGAGGATTCTAGGCAAAAGGGGACAGTGAGTGAAAATGCAGAGTCAGGAGATAGAGTGTCTTCTTTGAGAAACAACAAGGAAGTCACAGCCACAGTATCACAGAGTATAGAAAAGGACTGAGGCTGGAAAGATAGCAAGGAGCCCCATTGTGGACTTGTTTTGTTTTTTTTTTTTTTAAGTCAAACAGACAATTCTATATTTGATTGTAAAAGTGAGAGACAGCGCATCCCTGGGGAGGTTGGGGGGGATTGTTGTATGGCTAGACCTGCACTTTAGGAAGGTTGACCTGACAGCTAAATGGAGGGTGGAGGGGAGTGGAGAGAGACTTCAAGTACAGAGGCCAAGCAGGAGGTGAGTGAGCTTGTCAAGGCTTGAGATGAGGAGCACCTGAACCAGTTGGTGGCAATGTCAGAGGAGAGAAGGGGACATATGAAAGATATTATGAGAGTAGAAACAACAGGTCTTAGCAACAAATTGGATATAGGGGGTAAGAGTGTGCGGAGTTGAAGTTGACACCTAGATGGTGAGGCTAGGTGACTGGTAGTATGGTAGTATGGAGATACAAGATTGGAGGGTAGGGATGGACAGCTATATTTGAAAGTCATCTGTACAGAAAAGATAATGGTTTCAATGAGAGCTGAAGAGATCACCAAGTGCTATAGAGTCAGGAAAGAAGCAGGTCCAGAACAGAATCTTGGAGGAGTCCCAGGATGGAACAGGTACCTTTTTCATGTCTGCCTCTGTAATATCACTGCTCAGCACGGTACATGGTACACAGTAAGCAATTAGAAAATAAATTTTGATTGATTGATTGATGATTTGAATCCTCCATACAACAATGACTAGTTCTGTGTCTGTTGGCAATTTACTTAATAGTTCTGAGGCTCAGTTCCTATATATGTAAAGTGGGTATGAAATGCCTTTAGTATCCCATATCTGAAATTCTCCCCCTACTAACCTCTGCCTCTTGTAATCCCTAATTTCTCATGAAGCACATGAAGCCTTTCTTTATGTTCCTACACCCCATTTCTGAAGGGTCCTCCCTCCTCATTCTCCTCTTCTAGCTTACTGGGTTTATTTCAAGTCTCAGCGTAAGTTGAACTTTCTCTAAGAAGCCTTTCTTCTGCTCCTTCTGAATCTTAGTGCCTTCCCTCTAAGACTACTCCCAATATATATATATATATAACAAAGCTATTTACATGTTGTCTTCTCCTTAGATTGTGAGCTCCTTGAGGGCAGGGAGTGTCTCTTGCCATTCATATCCCTAGTGCCTAGTATGGTGCCACACACATGGTAGGTGCTTAAGAAATGCTAATTGACTGACTGACTCATGCCTAAATACAAATTACTTTGAATTTATTTATATATAATGTATATATATGGACATGTGTATATATGGACACACATACACATACACGTGTGTGTATATATATGTACACAAATACATATGCACATATACATCCACACATTTTACCTCCCCAAAGAACATGAGTTCCTTGCAGGGAAGGACTGTTTCATTTGGGTGGGTTTGTATTCTCAAGGTATAACAGTATTTGGCACATAATAGTAGATGTAAATGTGTGGAGGTGGGAGACAGACTGATAAAATGTCATATCTGAGAAACAGAAAGAAGGCCAGAGTGACTGGATTATAGAGTGTATTAAGGGAAGTCATCTGTAATAAGACTTGGAATGGTAGATTGGAGGTGCCCATTGCTTGGGAAATACATAAACAAGTTTTGGGACATGAATGGAATAGAGTAGTTCTGTACTGTAAGAAATGATGAATATGATGCATTCAGAGATGCATGGGAAGATTTCTATGAAATGACACAGGGTGAATTAAGCAGAGTCACAACATCCACAATGACTCCAGAAATGAAAATGCAGAGAATGGTAGCAAAATAAATGATGCAAATGCTAACAAAGCTGACATTCTAATGAGCAAGCTTGGCCCCAAGGAATTATGGATTCATAGATTTAGAGGTGGAAAGGTTCTTTGAGGTCTTCTAGGATATTTACAGTTGAGGGAATTAAAACACAGAGAGATTAAATGCTTCAGGTCACATGTATAGTAGCAGAAGATCCAATATTTGAATTAAGATCCTCTGGCCCTTTCCACTTAACCAAGGCATAAGAGAATTCAAAATGTGCTCTATTTGGAGTCTGGGGAGCTCAGTCTGAATCCTAGCTCTGCTATTTACTATCTCTGTGACCTTAATTTCTTTGTAACTCATGTCTTCCCCTTTAAATGAAGGGGAGGAAAAAAGCAACAACAACAAAAATAAAATAAAATATATACTAGATGGTTTCCAAATACTCTTCCAACTCTAAATTTATTCATCAATGACTTCCCACTTCCCAAACAAGGCGTATACACACCTTTTTGCAGAGGTGGAGGACTATGTTTGTGGAGTGCTATATACATTACACTAAACAATTCCATTTTGCTGAACTGATTTTTTTTCTCTTTTATTCTTTGTTATAAGGAATCGCTCTCTGAGGAAAGGTATAAATTGGGAAATGTAGGTGATGTGAAAACAAAATGTATTAAAAATTTATTTTCAAAAAGACTATTTTTAACTTTGGAGAGTGATTTTATTTATTTGAGGAGGTGAGAAGGCAGATATCAAAAGATTGAGAAATGAGGGATGTGAGAAGAAGTGAGGAAAGGGTATCAAGGAATAAAAACAGCTTTTTTTTTTTTGTCAAACTAAGCTCTCTCCTGACTCCCAAGTCTGATGCCTTTGCTGCTACATCCTACTTCCTCTCTGAAAATAAAGGTTGCTAGAAGCTCAGCATATACAAACACTTAGTACAAATTAATAATATGTGATGGGAACATGTCAGACTAAGCCTGAGCAGATGGGTATTTCAGTAGGAAAAAAATATTATTCACAAAGGAAGGAATTTAAATGAGCAAAGAAAAGTCAGTTCCCTTCAGCAAATCTCCCTCTGCTAAAACAGCTGTCCAAGGAAATAACCATCTGTACCAATTAAGCATCTGCAACTCAGAAGAACAGTGAATAGGGTGAGAAATGTCTAAAAATGGAAGGAGGAATAAGAAAGAGCAGTTTGCCCTTCTAGCATGTGCAGCATCAGCAAAAGGTGGAAGGTGAGACAACAACCACTTAGAAATGTGCTCCTCTGAATAAACACACCAACTCTTCTGGATGAGCCTGGAGAGACAATAAATTACATAGCCACAACTAGGCATTATGGTGCCTGGAACAAGTGGCTGCAATTACTTTTAAATCAGCTGTACAATTAAAGTTGTGAAAAGAATGAAAGAAATGAAGTAAAATTAAACTGAATAGGAAGGAGAATTAGGTGCTATGATGACTTCTATACTACTGGAGGAGTACCCATTTAAAATTATTTTGTCCCCTCCCCTACTTCTTTCTAGAGGACCCAGAAGAATAAGACAGGGTGGCATCAGCCCCTTTTCAATGTCACTGCTCTCAGTGATGCTATTGAGTATGTTCTCTCCTGGATAGGAATCCTAGATCTAGTGAGGGAGCTTAGAGAATGTGGGCAAGTCACTTAGGTGAGTTTTCCTCAACTGTAAATAAGAGATAATACTTGTGCTTACTACTTCTCAGGGTTATTGTGATTTTAAAAAATGCTTTGTAAAATGTGATGTGCCTTATAATAAGCTATGATTATGATGGGTCCTTTCAAGGGTCAGGCATATCAGCTCTTGGCTCAGGTCAGATTTGTTTTGACATCTGGGATCCTCAAAGGTCTCAGGAACTATTTCGTGACCATCATGGTCTAAGTGCGCCAACAGGAGTGGTTGGTTCTGTGGGCGGTAGAAGATTCTGTTAGTGGAGTCACCAAGAATGTGATGATCTGTGAAGAGACTAGGTCCCCAGACTTCTCTTTGGCAGAGTGAATGAAGAATTCACTTTTACCTGGGAATGGATAAGAGTAGAAGGGAGGAAAAAAGAGTGGAAGGGAGGAGACAAGAGTTTAATTATCAAAGATGGGCAGTTGACTTGGGCTTTCTCAATGTAGAATGCAGGTTCCTTGAGGGCAGGGATTGATTTTCCTTTTTGGCTTTGAATACTTAGCTTCTTGCATTGTGCTTAGCCCATAGCATGAAGTTAATAAAAGCTAGGTGAATTGAACTTAACTCAATTTAATTGAGAAGTGGAAGGGGAAGTGTTAAGGTTCATGTGAGAAAAGCCAAGTATGAAAGGATGGGGCAAGTTTACAGAATGATGTGCACACAATTTTAACTGTAAGGGATCTTGGAAGCCAATTCATCCAACTTACCACTTAAGTAGAATTCCTTCCTCAATATACCCAATAAGTAGGCATCCAGCTTCTCCTTGAAGACTCAGTGAGGGAGAACCTACTACCTTGTGAGACAGCCCCACCCATTCCATTTTGGGCTAGTCAAAGTTGTTAAGAAGTTTGGTGGGGACGGGGGTTGTACAGCAAATTTGAATTTAAGAACTAGAAGGAACCTTAGATTATGGGAGAGTGCTGGAAAGAACCTTGGAACTCAGAGAACATGAAAGACTAGCTCCCTGGTTTCCTCAATGATGGAGAGTTGAGCTTGGCAGGACACTGACATCAATACCATCCATCAAGCTTATTCTGATTCTTACTCAGGATGTAGACTAGACCCTTTGTAAATTGTAGTTCATTCTTCTAATGCATCTAGTTCTCCCTGATCAATGATTTTACCTGGATGGTAATCAGTCATTATCTGGGAGGCTAAAAGCTTTCCGGCACTCAGGGCCCTGGAGAATTCTAATTCTGTCTTTTTAGATTTACAGCTATGTAACCCTGAAGTCTCAAGATAAAGGAAAATGGCTGCAGGGTTCAGTATGTATAAAATACTAGGTAAAGATTCAAGCATACTGTCCTGGTCTGCATAAGTTCATAAGATCATAGATTTAGAGTTCAAAGGGGCCTTAGGGGTTATCTAGCAGTAGCCTTGAATTTTACAGACAAGTAAACTGAAGCCTCAAGAACAGTGACTTCTAAAGTCCTACAAATATAAAGAGAGGGACCAGAATTCAACTGTAGTACCTCTGAATCCAAATTCAGCATTCTTTCCCACTGAACAACATTGTCCCAAACCAGCAATATCACAGAATCTCACAGTTAATTGAAGGGGACCACAGTGGGCATTTAAGCAAATCTCTACGTAAATGAGTATCTCTTCTACAACGTACCTCAGAAGTAGAGCTCAGGTTCTGCTTAAAAACCTCCAAAGAGAAAGAAGTCACCACCTTCCGAGCCAGCCCATGCTTTTGATCTTGTAGGCAAAAATAGTTCTAACTTTGCTTAGTCTCTTTTGTTTAACTCCCTTGTCATCCAAGCTCACTGGAAAGAGGTGGTGGCTTTGGAGACGAGGGATAGAGGTTCAAACCCTGTCTCTCCCGTTTACTCTCTGTGTGACCCAGTAACCTCACACCTCTGGCACTCAATTATGTGAGGGGGTCACACTTGAGGGTGTATAAGGTTCCTTCCAACTCTAAACCTATGATCCTTTGATGACTCTCCCCTTGCAAATAATTTGCAGAGTTGAGTGTAAACTGAGCTATGAACTTTGAAGACCAACAATGTTGATGTGGTCGGGCAAAGGTGATCTTTGGCTGCATAAATAGGATGACGACATCCTGAGTGAGGGATCGGAGGTCTGTCTGTCTGTCCACTTCTCTGCTCAGACCACATCTGGACGAGAAGATACAAGGCAATCAAGAACATGCCTGATGACTGGACTAATACATTAGAGCTGGATCAACTCCCAGTGATTGGCAGATTGCACTCTCTTACTTTACAGGTGAGGAAACAGAAGTCCAAAGGGACTAAGGGACTCCCCTGTCCATAGTTAGCAATAAAAACAAGCTTGTCATAGAGAAGAGAGAGCTTGGAGTAGACATAGTAGCTGGCTTCAAGCATATGGAGAGCTGTCGTTTGCAAGAGCGAATAGATTTGACACTCCAATGAGACTCCAAAAGAGAGAGCCAGAACCTAAGTTCAGAAGAAGCTGCCTGGAGACAAATTTTAAATCAAGGGAACCTGATGAGTTTAAGGAGATAAGTCTTTGATGGGACTTTGATTATATTTTTCCTATGGAAGGTTTGAATGTGCCCACTGGTACATCTTTGAGAACACTGATAGTACCTCCTGAAGCTGGGGACTTTGGAAACCATTCACAATTCACTGAGGATAAATAATGAAGTATTTGCTTTATCCCAGGGAATATCTCAAACATATAGTGGAGAACCTTTCAATACTAATAATATTTTAAAATTGGGTTTTAAAAAGAATTTTACATCATTATAATTTCTGAAGACATTAGCCCTTCTCCCTTCCAAATTGAATGGCTTCCAGTAACAAAGAAAAACAGTCAATTAAAAATACTCCAGAGAACAACCATATAGACAGCATTTTGCTCCAGTAGCTACCCACTTATCCACTGAGAGGAGGGAGGTATGTTTCATAATCTGTTCTCCAGAACCATTTGGTATTTTCTCAGTTTGGATTCCCTTTGTTGATCATTTCATTGACATCATTGCAGTCATTGTGCATATTATTCTTTGAGTTCTGCTGATTTTCAACACTTGGCAAAAACCCTGATTACCTGGAGTAATTGCACCTATTGTGTGTGAGATTTAAAATTGGATATTAGAATCTGGTTTGCTTACTAATACTGATTTAGAGGCTCCTGTGTCTAGCAGACAATCATAATAAGTCTCCCCCACCCACGTTAACACAAGCACAAATGTTACTCCAGAAAGAATCTAGAAAATCCTGCCAAAGGTTATGAAGTGTTGGGTAATACACTGTAGACCTTAGGGGCACAGGTGGAGAAAACATCACTGCACTTCATTGAAGGCAAACAATGAACAAAGAAAAACACATCGGAAAGTGAACAGCTGGTTAAAAAGATGGAGGCTGGGGGCAGCTAGGTGGTGCAGCGGATAAAGCACTGGCCTTGGATTCAGGAGGACCTGAGTTAAAATCCAACCTCAGACACTTGACACTTACCAGCTGTGTGACACTGGGCAAGGCACTTAACTCTCACTGCCCCACAAAAATGTAAAAAAGAAGATGGAGGCTGAGATAAGATTTAGATTTCTGAAATGTGGATAAAAATATAGGAATGATAGACTCTTGATCAAGGAAGTAGTGCATCCCATGAGGGTTGGTAAGAATGTACTCACCTCATGCCTTACAAATCTAATCAAAAGGACTTTAAACTGAAAAGGAAGGAGAGACACTGCCTACATACAGCCACCAGGATAATCAGCATAGAGAAGAAGAATAGCAATTTAGATATCTATAGAAGTTCCTATGGAAAAAAATCCACAAAAGGAACCAGTGGGCAAATCCATGATTTCAACGGCCTATGCACAAGTGTGAGAAATCAGAAGACCTAGTACCAGGAGGCAAATCTGACCTCATAGTATTAACTACAACTTCATGATATGAGACCCAAAACTGGAGCATGTCTCTGGAGTCTTTATTTGAAGGACTGGAAGATTTTCCTGACTCTATCAGTGGCTATACTCTGTTCTTTATAGATTGGTATTTGCTTGTGTGGTTATCTCACTCAATGAAATATCTCATTTCCTCTGGGTCCTAGGAAATGAAAGAGAGAAGACAGCAAGAGAGAGAGAAAGAGAGACACAGAGAGAGAGAGAGACAGAGAGACAGAGAGAGAGAGACAGAGAAACAGAGACAGAGAGAGAACCAGAGAGACAGAGACAGACACAGACAGACCAATAGAGACACAAAGAGGCAGAGAGAGACAGAGAGACAGAGACAAGAGAGGCAGAGACTGAGAGAGATGGGCAGAGCAATTCCTGATAATCCTGGCATTAGAGAGAGATTATTAATTTAAATCTTGAAGGGACCTTGGAAAGTCATTGAGTCCAATCCTTCAGCTTACAGATGAGGAGACTGAGGCAGACAGAGGTAATTAAATAAGATAATAGGGATAAAAATAAAGTCTAGAACTTAGGTTCAAAAATTCCCTTCACAAATAAGTATAAAACAAAAGAAGGAGGGTTAGATAGCTATTTGTCTGGAAAAGATCTGAGAGTGTTCGCAAAAATTTTGAAGTCTGATATGGACATTGACCTCTGGCTCCCTCAGTAACTCTGAGATTCTGAAATCGAGCAGAAAAAAGAAATTATTTTTCTAATGAAAGAGGTTTTAGAAAACTAGTTGTTTTTTTTTAAACTGAATTGTGGGTTTTCTGATTCTCCAATGTTTGCTGCTAATAAGGTATTTTTTTCCTTCAACAAATTGAGACAAAAGGCAAAACTTTGATCCAAATAGGAATACATCATCTCCATTCATTCCAAGCTGTTCAATTCAATTTAGCCATGGGGAGAGACTGGATACCTTCTTCAGGATTCTGTCAAAGTGTTTATACTTAATAAAATGAACACACTCGAGCAAATACTTTAAGATAAATTGGTTCCTTCAGCTTATCTGTAACCACTCTTACACAAAACCTTTACACTCAGTTTTAGCAATGGCTTAATCTTATTGCTTAAGAAACCCACTAAGATCCTCAATTAAGGCATTCAATTCAAGAAGGGAGGAAGCCTCAGGTACTCTCTGAAATAGAAGGCATTTGAAGATCTCACCAGTAAGAAAGGAGATCATTCTTTGGGGTTAAGTGAAGTCAAAAAGGGTGGGGCAAATAAGCAATGTCCAGATGGAAGTGGAAGCCCATTAGCTAGGACACAGAATAATATCAAGAGTAGAATTTCCCTTTGATTCACAGGAAGAAACTACTGGCAGGACAATAAGAGGCACGATTGTATCATGCCAATACCTTTAGGACAGGTAATTTAGTAAAGCATCCTGTGGGGGTGGGGAGAAGGGGGGTGTTACATGAGGAGGTAAATAAGAAGTCAGATAAATCACCAAAAGCTAATGAAATGAGACTTAAAATTGGAATAGAAGAATAGGAGGATATCCCTTGGTCAGAAGAAGCAGATCTGATAGGTGGGGTGGTGGACTAGTCAAGCATTCATAGAATCATAATCAAATGTTCCAATACCCGCAGACCTTGAAGAGATCCCAAAGGTCACCTAGCCCAAGTCCTACTCAAAGCATGAGTCTCCTAGTCTCCCTTCTTGAAGGCCTGGGGAGGAGAAGAGAGAAGGGGAGAGTGGCGATTCCCTCCCTCCCTCCCTCCCAGGGCAGCCCATTCTACTTTTTGGACAGAAGCTTGTTTGGGAGTCTTTACTTACATTCGCTCAGTATCTGCTTCCCTTCAGTTTTCCCACCTTGATTTCCTGTCCCTGGGATGCTTCCAGCAGGATCTGGATGAGGGCTCATGGGCTATCCTGTAGTGTTGACACTTTTCATGGATGGGTCTCTAATCTGGTGACTCTGAGATTCTAATGGAAGCTGCTGTCTTCAGGCATTTCAAGGACTTTCCTTTGGAAGAAGGGATAAATTTCCTCCACTTGGCCCCAGAGGACCCAGAGAATTAGGAATCATGGGAAGAAACTTCAAGGAGGTCGATCTAGCCTAGTGACAAGGACAAACTTAGCAACAATGAGCACTATTCCAAAGTGGAGTGGGTAGTCTTTGGAAGGTGGCCGTCCCCCTTCATTAGAGGGCTTTACCCGAAGGCAACCAGATAGGGGGTGGTGGATGTAGAAAGCCTCTGCGGCCCTTTACAATTTTGCTACTCTGCAGTTCCACGAATTGTGCCAAACTAAACTTGTTCCCTTTTTGGACAGGTTCAAGAGAGGGTAGTCCAGCACAATGCGGTGTATCTGAAGGCTTTTTTTAATTTCTCTCATGATAGCTTTTTAGGAAAACAGAGAGAACTGGGTACTGCCTTCAGCCACAGCTAGTGAATTCAGGACCACTTGAATGACCCAAAACAAAGCATGTTCATGGACAGTATATGGAAGAAAATCTCTGCTCCAGGGTCATCGGGCTCTTGAGCGCCACAGGTTGCTCAGTCCTTGGTTCTTTTCAAAATGTTTTCTCAAAAGTTGGATGAAATCCTAAAACAAATGAACATCAAATTCACTCGTGATACAAAGCTGGAAAGAGCAGAGATGTGCTAAATGATAAAACTGGCATCCCAGAAGATCTCGGCAAACTGAAATATGAGCTGATTCAACAGAGCACGGATGTCTTTAAGGATAAAATGTGAGGTGATGTATCTAGGTTCAAAAAATCAATTGCATAATTTCAGGATGAGGAAAACATGTCTAGCCAACATCTCGTGTGAAAAAACCCTTGAGGGGGTTAGCAGGCTGCAGAATCAGTATGTCAGGAGTTAGATGTGGCCCCTGACAAGACACATTGTCGGGCTGCATTAATAAAGGTTTATGATGCTTAGTGAATGGTAAATAGGAGCGTGTGAGCACATGAAGCAGCACCATGGGGTGGGGAAATAGCCAGGAAGCTCCAGCTTAGAGTGTTACTCCTGTCACATATTGACTTTGGACAAAATCATGTAAGCTCTCAGTGTGCTAGGCAGCTCTTTTAAATGAAGTTGCAGAGTAGGCAGCACTGTGCATTGATAGATGAAATTTCCTCCCCTGGAAGTCCCATGGGTCAGTGAAACCACTGGTCCCATCCCTATCCCTATAATGTCCAAAATGGGGGGATGGAGTTAAAATAAACCCTCTGTCTTTAGAACTGCTTAGACCCCATGTGAAAGGTTGCATGCAGTTGTGTGTGCCCAATTTTAGAAGAGACACTGACACATGGGTGAACACCTGAAAGAGTAGGGTCATGTGTGGCTGCTGATGGAATGTCCATTGAGGAATCTCCGATTCAAAATGGGGAAGTTTTGCTGGAAAACAGAAGATTTGTGAGAGATTGGGATGGGGCAGTCAGGGTGATTGTTGTCTGAACTCTGTGGAAAAGGCATCAGGCTCCTCCTGCTTGGCTACAGGACCCCCAATCAGCAAATTCCCTAAGTACTTGCTCAATAGATATTTGAGTTTAATTAAATACTAGAAATTGTTGAAACGAATTACAAAGATGTAGATCTGGACTTGATAAAAGCATCACCTTAGGGAGACAGGATAATGTCAGGGCTCTAGAGACAAAAGATTCAAACCCCTCCTCCTTCTGAAGTGTGATCTTGGGTGGACTTGGGTGGAGTCCAGCCTCCTTGGGCTTCCGATCCTGCCTCCAGCCTCTGAAGGCCCTCCCACCTCCTTTGATCCTACACGCATCATTTTAGTCTCTGTGCCTTGGTGTCCTCCTATGTCAAAAGAAGGGGTCAAGCTAGCTTGTCTCTGAGGTCCCTTCTGGCTCTGGATATGGGACCTTAGAAACTTTATGCCAATTAGTGCTGTTTGAAAGAGGAATGGATGAGCAAGTGTGCCTTTCAAAATCATTGATCTTTGGCCCTCTGTCATCAGCCCAGGCTCCCATGTTGTTCTCCCTCTAAGATGGTCATGATTCTCAGGGTCTTCTTTAAAATCTCTGGATTCTGCTGAAGCTGGCACTACCCAGGTTTAGTAATAGATCAAAGTCAGAATGTTTGTGAAGTTTACTAAAATTAGAGGTGATGATAAAAACTCAGAGAAGCTTTGAATGAGTCAAATGCAGCTGTCCATGGGTATATTTGCTTTGCTTTGGGTTACACGTAAGAGGAAACAGTCATGAAGCTGGCTGAAGGCATGGACAAGCTCAGTAGAGACATACTGTAATTTCCCCAGATTAGAGGCAGTGGGGTGTTGTTGAGAAAAAATTGGCCTTGAAATACAGTAAAACCTTGGTTTGAATATTGCCTCTGACATAATGGTTGAGTTATCTTGGGCAAATCACCCACCTCCCAGGGCCTGCCTTCAGGCCACTTGCTAAGACTGTAAAATGCAAAGAAAGGATCAGAATGTGTCAGCAGAAAGAGTCCCTTCATCTATGAAATTTCTATAGCAATGAAATCACAGATCTTGTCTATATCCCTATGTTTTGGAAATATATTTGAAGCTAGACTTTTGCCCCATCCTGGAGCTTTTGAGTCCTGCTGCACATGCATGACTCCAGATTGGTAGAGAGAATGCTGAAAGTGATAGACAACAAGAATCATCTGAAGAAGGGGTGGAGGTGGAGGCAGAGCCCTTGGCAGGAGCTGTGCATGGTTCTCTCCTGAAGAGACAGTGGAAGGAGAGGAAGGCTTTGGGAGTCGTAGACTCAGCAGAGAAGCTGATTTCCAGCTTTCCTCCCCAGACTCTGGAGAGAGAATTTCCACTTGGGTGAGATTGGTGACAGGAGAAACCTCTTTCTTACTCAGGTGAGAGTTTGTTACACATTTATACGGACTTTGAAATAAAATGGTATGTTCTAAGGTATTGTGTGAAACAGAATTTATCAACTTCTTCCAAAACAAACCATCTTCTGAACTTTCCTGTTTTTTCAAGGATATTGCCATCCTTTCAAGCACCTTAGCTTCTCAATCTGGAGTCATCACTTACTCTTCTCTCTCTCTCTCTCTCTCTCTCTCTCTGTATATATGTATATGTATATGTGTGTATATACAGACATACAGATATATACATATACATGTGTGTATACAGACATACAGATATATACATATACACATACACACAAATTTATAAATGCACGTGTAACACCTAATACATAATAAAGAACATATTGTGATATATTCTATACCATTATATGTAAAATAACATAAATTTAATACATATATGTAATAAATTGTTTTAAACAGTGTCTAACTCTTTGTGACCTCATTTGGGGTTTTCTTGGCAAAGATACTGGAGTGGTCTGCCATTTCCTTCTCCAGCTCATTTTACAAATGTGATAAAATAATGGAATTGGGCAGATGTCCAGGGGTCCCACCTGATTTATTTAGTATTGTTTGAGAAACCAACTAAGTACCTACTTGGGATGATTAGATATAGGCAACATCTGGCCTGCCCTGAGTGATGTATACTGCTGATGTCATCAGGGGGACCAATCTCAGCCTTGCAGCTTGAAGGACATACCTTTTGGGGGAGGGAGAGAAAAGAGAATGCTAAGGCTGGGAGCTCACTTTCCTGTTGGTGAGTTTCTGAGAGTGGACTGGAGAGGGGCTGCACAGCTGAAACTGTGGCCCCCAGGTGCTGAGTTAATAGAAACAAGGCCAGTTCTTCAAACTAGCTGAGCTGGAAGCAAGTTTGGGGATTGAGTCAGTCTTTGCTAGAGCCAGGGAGCTTATCCATTTTTCTCTTCCCCTATTCCTTCATCACTGGCTTTATTAACTTCACCTTTGTTATATATTTTATTCCCATTAATAAAACCTGATTTGTTTGTGGATAAGAGGCTGTTAACCTCCTTTCTTATTGACCTGGAAGAAATAACTAAAAAAGGCAGTTTGGAAGGGAGGAAACTTTGAACCTAGAGGTCCCTCATTATTTTCTGAACCCCAATATTATGGTGAGCCACCCAATTAACTCTCCCCATATTAAATTTGGCCCCTACACAGATGAAGAAACTTTCCCAGGGTCACACAGCTACTGAGGCCAGATTTGAACTAAGGAAGATGAGCCTTCCAGACTCCAGACCTAGTATTTTATTTGAACCACTTAACTGACCATATAATAAAATATTATTTATATATATATGCACACATATGTATGCACCTATAGAGATACATATGGTATATATACATTCATATATACATAAATATGTACACATATATGTATGTCATATATAATCAGTTTCAAAGTCTTCTCAATCCCTCATTTCAATCAACCAATCAAAAAACATTGATTAAGTGCTTACTGTATACATGGACACTGTCCCAGGGATACAAGGACAAACAAGAAATGGTCCTTGCTTCTGAGGAACTTGTATTCTCTCAGGGGAGACATTATGCATATGTATAAATAAGCAGATATGGAATGTATATAGATAGAAGCAACACAGGATAGTTTGGGGAAGGACGGCACTAGCAGCTGTGGTAGGAGAAGGTTAAAGAAAAGGATTCCTGTCCAAGGCAGTGTTTGGATGTCTTGAAGGGAACAAGGGATGCCAACAATCCTCCCTGTCCTCCACTCCCATGGCCACCAGCCTGGTTAAGGCTCCCAGCACCCACCTCTCACCAGTAACCTTTTTATTGGTTTCTCTGACTCCCATCTGTCCTTTTCCCAATTTTCCTCTATGTAGCTACCGAAGAGAATTGCCTAAAGCACACATCTGACTATAACACTACCCTGCTCAGTAACCTCCAGTGGCTCCCTCTTGCCTCTAGGAGGGAACACAAGCTTCTGTGAGGGGTATTTGAAGCTCTCCAAAAATCTCACTCCATCCCCCTTCCATATTCTCCTCCTTCATGCAAAAACTGACTCACACATGGCTTTCTGAAGTTTGACTCAGTTCCTTACATAAACTGCTCCCTGTGCCTAGGATGTCTTTACCTCCATCTTTTCAAATGCCTAGCTTCCTTCACAGCTCAGCTCAAACACCATCTCCTGCAAGAAGCCTCTCATGATGCCCTCAGCTGCTAGTGCCCCCCCATTAACTTGTATTATATATATACACATACATATAGTCAATGCACATGTACACATATATGTTGTATGTATTTTTACTTATCCATGCACTTTCTCCTTATAGCAAGTAAGCTCACTGAGGGATTTTTTTTGTCCTTGTTTCTTCAGTGATTATCCCAGTCCCTGGCACAGAGTAGTCATTTAACACGTGTTGATTGATTGTGTTTCCAATTTAATTTGATTTGATTCATCCTTTCCTTTCCAAAATGTCTGTGATACCTATTAGACGTTAGATGCTGTGCTTGGTTGCAATGACAAAGAAACAAAACTATATGCATGCATATACATAGAACATATACATGTATGAAGACACATGTAAGACATGTTTACATGGAGATCAATACAAAATTGGGCACACTCTCATTTTGGGCTGTTCATCAAATTCTCACAACGCTGATCTCCGTGTCTAATCTAAGTTGAGCTATTATTTGGTGCTGTTACTGTCATGAATGACTGTCATAACTGCTAATATAAAGGGATTAAAACCTTATTTAGAAATGTAATGAGTTCTAGGTCAACAGGAAGTATTCAATGAGATTCTGGACAGTTATTTGCCGGGTTGGCCTGTTTGGCCTCCGAGGCTTGGCCTAGCTGGCCTCTGAAGCCTCTTCCTGCTCTCAGAATTTAAAAGAGCAAGAATATAAAAATGATGGGAATATTCCCAGTAGCATCAGTCATCAGAAGAGACAATTCTTTTGCTACTTGTTAACTCAGGGTTGAACAGAAATGTCTGTCAAGAGACTTCGATCTACATAATTAATTGTTTAATCTCTTCACCACTCAGCAAATAGGAGGCTGGAGACTATGCATGCTGGGATTTTCTCCAGGGGAGTGAGTAACTACTAACGGCTTAGGAATGGTTCCCGAAGGTCCGGTAAATCACTGGCCTCTGCTTGGCTTCCTGTCACCTGGCTCTCCTCCACAACATGACCACCACCTGTTTGCTTTGCCTTCGTGGATTGGAATTCAGAGTCAGAAGAGACCTCACAAATGATCCAGTCCAACTTCCTCACTTTATGGATAAGGAAACTGAGGCCCAGGCTGAAGTCAGGTGACTTGTCCAAGGTCACACATAGCCAGTGTCAACCTAGTTATTCAAACCCAAGTCTCTGAGCCCAAATCGATAGGGTCACATGGACTCTCTTTGGTTTGTTTATTTGAGGTTTTTTGTTGTTGTTGTTTGTTTGGGTTTTTTGCGGGGCAATGAGGGTTAATTGACTTGCCCAGAGCCACACAGCTATTAAGTGTCAAGTGTCTGAGGCCAGATTTGAACTCAGGTTGTCCTGAATTCAGGACCCGTGCTTTATCCACTGTACCACCTTATGTTGTAAAGCCCAGAGCCAGTCCCTAAAATACTGAAATGACCTAGCAAAAGGCATCTTCCAACAAAACATACCTAGGGCTAGGTTGGGCAGCTAGGTCATGCAGTGGGTAGAACACTGGCCCTGGAGCTGGAAGGACATGAGTTCAAATTTGGCCTCAGATACTTGATACTTACTAGTGGTGTGACTCTGGGCAAGTCACTTAACCCCTTTGCCCCAAAACATCTGGGGACATCTCTGGTTGTCCTGATATACGTCTTGCCACTGGATCCAGATAGATAGCTCCAGAGGAGAGAGTGAGGCTGATGACTTTTCACAGCCCTGCCTCACTTAAATCCAATTCACTAGAAGTTATAACATCACCTCATGATGTCATGGTCTTCTTCAAGAATGAAGAACAAGCAACAAGAGCTGTATAGCTGGGGCTTAGCCCAAATTTAGGGGGCACCAAGAGACGAGTTTGACAAATAGTTTACAAGAATAGTTAAGTTGGGGGCTCTCTCCCCTGAGAGAGGGTAAATTCCTAGAGATCAGGGATTATTTAACTTTTCTATCTGTCTCCCCTGCATCTGTGTCTAGCATAGTGTCTGGAAGATGGTTGGTGCCAAAGAAATCTGTGTTGATTGATGAAATAGAGGCACAGCTTCCATCCATTGCCCCCCACCTCACCCCACCCCCCAGAAGCAGCACCTCCCATTCCCAGGCTTATCCCGCTCAATCCCATTGGGGGAAGCCTGCCAAACCTTGTCCTCTTGGTGTCCCAGATCTCAGCTCTTGGGGATTATCATGCTGGAATAGTGTCCCAGGAATTTTTTCCCCTGAAGGACTTGTACCCCAAGGTCTGAGGTCTCTCCCCAAGGTCTCTCTGGCCACTGCCAAACTGTTCCTACCTACCCCTCCCATTTTGAGCTTACTTGACTGAAAACTGAATTTTTCTTTAAAACCTGTGTTGAGGGCACTTCTTGTGCTTCTTGCTTTGAGTAGATTTTGTGTTGCTTGTTCTAGGCTTCCAAATGGCTGGTTATATCTTTGACCTCCAATCCTGGGGGTATCGATCTTATTTATAGAAACAACCAAATAAAACCAAGAGGACCCACTGGTTTGGAACTCCCTGGAAATCTACCTAGTAGAGGTAGCCAGAAATGGACTTTGCTGGTCAAATAGGATGTCTAAACCTCATCCAAAGGGAAATGCTTTAAATTCCTGCTCCTTTCCCTTGCAAAGTAATTGGCTTCCTTTGTTTGTTAGTGAGAGTGGTGCCTCAATACCTAAGAACCCCTTTTTGCCAGAACAAGTCCATATAGGCCAGAGGTTCTTCTGATCATAGACTTAGAGGGGGCCTGAGGACATTGAGTTCTATTCCTTCATTTCACAGATGAGGAAACTGAGGCACAGAGAGGCTATTAAATGATTCACCCAGGGTAACACAGCTGTCAAGCATCTGATGTAGGATTCTAACTCAGGTCTTCCTGACTCCAAGTCCAGAGTTCTATCCACTGCACCTCATAAAATGCCAGCCTATCTCTTTTTTAATAATAAACATTATATAATAACAATATAATAAACTTTAAGTAAAAAGGTTTTGAGTTCCAAATTCTATCCCTCTTTTCTTCCCTTCCCTGGTGACTCCCTGAAGCAACAAGCAATCAGATATAGGTTATCCATGTGCAATTATGTAAAACATGACCATATTAGTCATTTTCCAACATATCTTTTAAAACATAGCAAATGTTAGGAATGAGTATCATCATTCAAATAAAGTTAGTATGTATATATGTGTGTGTATATATATAATATATATGTATATATCGAGGGAGAGAGAGCAAGAGAGGGGATGGGCCAAAAGTCAGAAGGTAATTTCAATATTTAATAATGCCATTTTTGTTTTTAATTTATAATACCATAGCATTATATATAGTATATATAAGGAAAAATAATTTTCAAAAAGTTATTAAAATATCAGATGCCTTCGTGACTTTTGGCCCACCCTTTACTTCAACAAAAGGACAGTATTTCTGCTAAAGAGATTCAGGGCTAAATGGGCAGTGACCCACAGATGTACAAGTTTTCTCTTTCATTACATCTAATATCAAATTCTAAGATTTAGAGCCAGAAGGATTGGGGAGGGTTAGAAATGTTAGAGAATCCATGAAGCAATTGATAAGCAATAGGATAGTGAGCCACTCTTTGAGCAACTGCAAAGGAAGAGCCCAACCCAAACACGCCAACAGGGGTTGTGTCCAGGTTCTCCCCCCAGACTCACAGGTCAGCCAGCTAGCATCTGTACATTTCCAGTAATCCTCTGGTTTGAATCCTTTCCTGCTGGATCCCCATAAAAAGCCTTCCCCTTGCAAATGGTTTTCTGAGAACACAAGGAAGAGAAACAGTGTGTGGGCAGCTGCCACATCAGCATTTTGAAGGGCCTGCCTTGGTAGGCAAGCGTGAAGCCTGAAAGCACGATGAGAAGTCCTAGAATCTATGGCATGGTCATGTAGTCCAGGGATGGCCGTGTTATGCAATCAATAGAACCCTGGACTCAGAGTCAAGAACATCCAGGCTCAAACTTTACCTCAAACACTTGACAGTTGGGAGAACCAGGACAAGTAACTAACTCTCTCTCCCTGAGCCTGTTTCCAAACCTGTAAGATGGAGGCAATAATAATTGCACCAAGTGAGATAATGCAAGTGCTTTGCAAAACTTAAAGCTCTATTTCAATGTAAGCGTTTGTTTTTTTACAGATAAGGGAAGTTAAGCCCAGAGAAGAGAAATTATTTTCTTAGGGCCACATTGGATAATAAGTAGCAAATGTGTTCTTTCAGTAATGACCCCATTTGTAGTTTTCTTGGCAGAGATACTGGAGTGGTCGGCCATTTCCTTCTCCAGCTCTTTTTATAGATGAGGAAACTGAGGCGAGCAGTATTAAGTGACTTGCCCAGGGTCAAACAGCTAGTAACTGTCTGAGGCCAGACTTGAACTCAGGAAGATGAGTCTTACTGAAGCCAGCTCTCTATCTACTTTGCTACCTATCTAACCTGAGAGCTTAGATCGCCATCTTTCTCCAGTCTAGACCTACAATAGACCTCAGAGATGATGAAAAGTCACCTCTAAAATTCTGAACAATCAATTCCTCAGGCTCCAGGGTACTTTCATCTCTACATTCTGTGGTCATACCCAACATAGCCCAACAGGCCATACCTTAGATTTTACTAGAGGAAGCACAGAAATACAGCACTCCTCAGACCCTGAACCTCAAGATCACACTCTCAGACCACAGCCTACTCCAACCTACTCCCCCAGGCTCTCTTTTTCCATATGGAGCCATGGGAGATTTGGAGACTTGGTATTTGGCTATAACATAGTTATTCAACCTCTCTCATCATGGACTCCTTAATTCCCTCCACATGCATGCATGAGTGCTGGGACTCAAAAGGACTTGAGATGAATCATGATGTCATGGAATGAGTGTTCGATTTGGAGTCAGAAAGAGCAGGATTTGAACTCGTCTCTGGTGCTTAACTTGTTGTGGGACTCTGACCAAGTCATAAACCCAATGAGCCTCACAGTCTTTTCATCTGTAAAATGAGGAGGTTGGACTTAATGACTTCCAAGTTCCCATATAGTTCTAAATTTATAATCCCACGACTTAAAAATCATTTATGAAAAGCCATGGACAAGAGTTGCATGGAATGGACAAACAGAGATGGGTGGTGGCCTCTATCAGTTAGCATAAAATACACCTACTCATCCATTGGCATTGGAGAGAGACGGGCAGTATTTATTAAGTGGTTTTTTTTATGCGCCAGGCACTATGCTGAGCACTGGAGATCCAAATACAACCCAGACATATATTTAAAGAGATTGTATTCTAATGGGGAAAGGGGCAGGAAGGTAACACATTAAGGGGATCTGGGAGCTTATATTTTAAGAAGGGAAGGCAACCCCTTAAGGGAACCTAGAAAGCCTTGAAGAATAATAACACTTTTATTTCTCCTATACACTTTTCTAAATGTGAAATAAACCAATCTGTAATAGTGAAGGAGGGTCCATGCCTGTTCCCTCTGTGTCTCTAGGCCCTTCTCTCTTTGAATAGCAACCCGGAGTGGGGTAATGAGAAGCTCTTTGCAGGGGAGAGAAGTTTGGGAAACCTCTCTCTCCTCCTACCCCCAGGGGAAGGGAGGGAAGTGAACTTAGCTCCTAAGATGTGTAGAGCCATCCCTGGTCTAAATTAGGGCTGCTCTCTTGTTATTTATACCAAAGTCTGAAAGTCTTAAAAAGAGAGAGAGACTAGAATCTCCTATCTCCTTGGCTGGTGCCTGTGTGGTCCTGCCTGGAGGCAGTGGTATGGACGAGTTGACCGTTACAACTTTTCCCAAGCCTTTGATTTTTATCAACAGGCACAAGTGGTAAATGATTGGCCCTATCCTTGTGAGTAAACCTTTGCTAGTACTGAATAAACATCTCTCTGGCAGAGGAAAAGTGCCCAAGCTCACATAAAAAGTTACAGAGTCATTGTGGGCCAATAAAAAAGGGAGTGTGGTTGGGTGCCTGGCCAACCTTTAAGAAAAATACATGGTGAGAGGTGTGGCGCTTTTACCCAAGGACAGAGCGCCATCTAGAGGACCCTGGTTTCCAAAGTGATTTTGATTTTATTTCAATTTATCTGTCTGCTTTTGTTTTTGTTTTTGTTTGTGATTGGACCTGTGATTTCATGGGAAACTTCTGGTGAGGAAATTCACTCCACCCAATCAGAGCCACACCTGCTCACTTTATGGTCTTGCAGAAAGAGTTCTTAATCCCTTCTGTGTCCTAGACACTTGGGTAGTCTGGTGAAGACTGGGGGACCCCTTCTCAGAAGGGTTTTAAATGTATAAAATAGAATAAATAGCACTGTAAGGGAAACCAATTACACTGGAACACAACCATTGAAGTCTATTAAAATAAATTCACAGACTCCAGGTCAAGGACTCCTGCCTTAGAGAAGTTCAGAGGGCACTGAGGGCTAATACAAGTTCCTGAGGAGTCTCTGGTCTTCCAAGCAATTGTCCTTGACTCACAATGGAACTGACTGACTAGAGGACAGGGCCACAGGGACAGAGTGATCTTCTAGGAGGAGAAGGATGCTGGGTCGTGGAGAAGAAAGAAGTCTAGCGAGGTAGGGGCAGAGTCCAAAGAGGAATAAAAGAAACGGAATGCAATTAAAGCCCAAAGCACAGTGCGCTGCACCACCTCTTGTACTGGTTTTTAAAAATTAGTTGACATGTAAATATGTCTTTAGAATGTCTGCTCTTTGAGGCCAAAAACTGTCTTTGCTTTTTCATTGAATCTCCGGTGTTTAGCACAGTGCCTGATGCATAGGACGCTCTTTTAAAAATTTGATGATTTGACTAATGCAGAAATAGGATTAATGTTATTATGTGTATATATATAACCTATATCAGATTACCTGCTGTCTAGGGGAAGGGGGAGGGAGGGAGGGGAGGGAGGGAGAAAAATCTGAAATTGGAAAGCTTGTATAAACAAAAGTTGAGAACTATCTTTACATGTAATGGAAAAATAAATAAAATTTTTAAAAAATTTGATGATTAATTTCAAGTTACTTTCATTATCTCATTTGAGCCTGATTATGGACAGATGTTCATATCTCAGTTTTACAGATGAAGGGAACTTGGGATTCTGTGAGGTTGAAGTGAGAGGGGGATGGGAAGCTGGAAGAACAGGGAGGTGGACAATGAGAGTAGCCAGGGGCCAGTTTGGCTAGAAAGGGGCTGTGATGTGTGATCATTCAGAAAAGATAGACTGAAGACAGACTAGGAAAGGCTTTTAAATGCTAGTCTGAGAAGGTAGAGAGGCAATAGGGAGCCACTAAAGCTTCCTTAGCACCAGAGTAGCTTGTGTTTCAGGACTATCAATTTGTCAGCTGTGGATATTGATGAGTCAGAAAATGGAGAGGAGAAAGGTAGGGACAGAGAGCAATTAGGAATCTGACACAATAGAATAGAGGCAACAAAGTCCTGAACTAGCATGGGTAGCTATGTGAGTAAAGAAAAGTCAGGGGGCAGATAAAAGAAATGTTGTGGAGACTGAACTGACGGAAGATGGTGGAGGAAAGGCAATGAGCTCTTGAACTCATGACATGATTGCTCCAAAATACATCCAAATAATACCATAGGGCAATGCCTAGAGCAGCAAAACCCACAGAAGAATGTGCTGAAATCATCTTCTAACCAAGAACGGCTTGGAAGGTCAGAAGGAGGGAGCTGCTGTGCTGAGATAGGAGTGGAGTCCAACCCCACAGTCACCCTGACACAGATCCAGTCCCAGGAAGGCCTCACCAGAGAAGGAGACCCCCAAAGCCTCTGAATCAGCTGAAGTACCAGTGTTATCTGGAACTAAGCTCACAGTCTGGTGAGAGAGATAAGTCCTGGGTAGGGGGGAGACTACAGTAGTCTATACTGGTGCTGAGGCAGAACTTGGGTTTTTTACCCCTGCTGAGAACCAGGAGGTAAGGCTTGAGTAGCAGTAGCCCAGGTGGGGGAGGGGCACAGGATCATCGGAGCTGACAACCATAACATACAAAGCTGGTTGATTAGCAAGTTGGTCTTGGGTCATCTATGGACCAGGGAATAGGGCAGGTGAGTGAAGTACCTGATCCTCCTTAAATCATACCACCTGGGACTTCTGAAGCTTGGGATACAGTGCCCCACTTTAAGGAGCTAAAAGTCAAGTAAAAGAAAGGCAAGATGAGCAGAGAAAGGTGAGGACCATAGAAAGTTTCTTCAGTGACAAGACTGAACTGACAGAATGTTGCAGCTGGTTAGACATGGGTGAGGGAGAGTCTGGGATGAGTCCAAGTTTGAAAACCTGAGTGATTGGAGAGATGGTGGCGCTTTTGACAAAAACAGAGAAGTGAGGAGGAGGGATTGGCTTGGGCTGGGTGCTGGGATTTGGGTGGGGGTAGCATGAAGTCTATTTGGGACACATAAAGTTCTTGATTCCTATGAGGCACTCAGGTAAGAGATGACAAGAGGGTGCTCTGGAGATGGAGGATTAAAGGTCAATAAAGATGTATAGACAAGATCAGAGAGATGATAATTAAGTTAATGAGATCATTGAGAGAAAAGAGGAGAGGGGAGGGGAGAAAGAAGGGAGAAAGGGAAAGAAGAGATAGGGAGGGGAGGGGAAAGGACCTGGAGAAGAACCCACACAAAGAAAGTGGGACATGGATGATAATGCAGCAAAGAGAAGGAATGAGCAAACAGATGGGAGTGAACCAGGAGATCATGGCGTCATAAAAATCCAGGGAGGAGGGAGAGTCTAGTTGGGCAGAGAAGTTGAGCTCCCTCCTGGAATCACAACACGGGGATCACTTTGGACTCCATGGGCTCACATCCATAGTTGCATGATCATAAAATGCTATTCCCCCCTTCAATTTTGCGGTTCATCAATTAATGAGAAAGATCATTTCTTGGATCATACATCTAGAGGTAGAAGGAGCCTTGGAGGCAATGCCCCTCCATCTTACACATGCAGAAACTGATGCCCAAGGAGGTGGGGCGATTTGCTCAAGATGACGTGGGCTGACAGTGGCAGACCTGAAATTTGAACTCAGGCCTTCTGACTCTAGGTCCAGTGCTCCATAACACTTCTCAGAAAGAGAACAGGGAATCGGGGGTCTGAGAACATGGGGGTTCTGGCTATTCACTGTGTGAAAGCCACTTCTCAGTTTCCCTATGTGTAAAATCGGGAAATTGAACTAGGTGATCTTTAGGACTCTAAATCTGGGATTCCCTGTTTTATCTACATCCGCTCTGAGAGCTACTTTTGTTCTGAGAAAATAACCCATTTATGGGGGGTTTTCCCCTAACACAGACAGCCTGGATGCCCACGTCACAGCGTAGGAACATGCTATCAGAATTCAGTAATAGTAGCCTGCTTAACCTAGTCTGTTAGGTTGCCTGGTTTGAGCCCCACCCCATCTTCTTTACCCTCTCCCCTACTCTTAGAATGGAGACTAGGATTCAAGCTCACCTGGGCTTGCATTCAGCTCAGCTGCACTAGGTAGAATAGAACTCCTCTTTGCCTCTGCTGCCCTGCCCAGTTTTTCAACCCAGAGACTGACATGGTCCTTCTAGGATAAACTCATCACTTCTAAACTCTACTATGTTCCAGTTCAAGCCTCCACCTCCTCTCCTCTCTCATTGGAGGGCTTGAGTGAGCATTTCCAAACTCCTCCCAAGGTCTTCCTTTATAAAGGGCAGAAAATATACCCTCAGATCAGTCCACTCTGCATCTGACGTCCTGCCTGTTCCAACTTCACAGAACAAGATGCTCCATGTGAGCTACCCTTCCCCACCCATCCCCTCTCCCTACCCCCGCCTTCACAATCCTTTTGCGTGTTATCTCTCTCTCTCTTTAGATTGTAAGCTCCTTGAGAGCAGGCACTATTTTTCTTTTTTAGAATTGTATCCCCAGTGCTTAGTGCAGTCCCTGGCATGTCCATAGGTGCTTAATGTTTATTGGATTAGATTGAATTAGTGGGAGGCAGTGTGACAGAGGTAAGGGTCCTGATGGGTCAAGGGCCCCGGTTTAAATGCCATGGCTGAAGCTGTATGACTTTGGGAAAGTAACTTAACCTAGGCCACAGTCTGTAAAATGAGAGGGTTGGAACTGATTACCTCCGAGGTCCCTTCCAGCTTTGGATCCTGAATCTCATACTCAATACTGACTGCTCTGGCCTGGTGTTGGAAGTTACAGCGCTAGTAGTTGTAAGTATGACTCATCTCAATTTCCTGAAGAGCAGCAGAGTCAGCTGACCCAAGAAGAAATGATTAAATGAAAGACAGGTGCAGGTGGTATCTTTCTTTGTACTTGGACTCATCCTCGAACCTGGTTCTACTATTCCACTAGCCAATAACTTGGGTTCAATTCTCTTCTTCACTTTACCTACCAGTATTGATATTAGTGAAGCCTGGATATGAGTGAATGAAACAAATCTCAAATGCTTTCTTCTTTACTAAACTCTTCATATCCTTTGGTCCAGAGACTCTCCCGTTTGTCATGTGCCCCAAGGGTTTTAAGGACAGAAGGCCTCATATCTACCAAAAAAATTTCCATCAATTTTGTGGTAGCCAAAAATTATAAAGTGGGTGTTGTTCAGTTGGGGAGGGAGTTGAACAAATCATGGTTTGTGTATTAAGAGAATAAACCTTTATGAATAATCAGCAAAGTGGGGTGGTCTCGTAGGATGGTAGTCATGGGGTTAAGGATTCAAGTCTGAATTTGGACACTTACTGTGTGACCCTGGGTAAGTAATTTGACCTTTCATTATCCCTATGCAACTCTCTCAGAGTATCAATTGTAGAAAAATGGGTCTGTATTTGATGGTTTTTTCACTGGGAATTCACTATGCTGAAGCAATAGGAAAGGAGCAGGGAAGAAGGAAGGAAGGAGAGAAGGAAGAAAGAAAGGACTAACCTCTGGGTAGAGGAAGGAAGGGAAAGAAGGAAGGGAGAGAAACATAGGGATAATAATATGAAGTAAAATAGGGTGGAGCAGAACCAGGAGACAACGTACATAATTACCCCAATAGTATAAATATAAAGGAGTTGAAATCAGATTAAAGACAACCCCCAGTACTGAATTCCCCAGTAAATAGCTGATGAAGCATATTCTTTCTCTCAGCAAAGAGATGAGGGACCATAAGTGCAAAAAGAGCACTATCAGATACCATCAGAGATAAACAAAATGCCCTCTTCCCATGACTGTGCTAAATCCACTAGCACTCCTTTCTGTAAGTAGACCATGTGATTGATGCAATCACAGATAATGTCATCTGTCCTTTTTGACATAAAACTATTTTTTGTATTGTTTGCCCTGAAAATAAATGGCATAAGTTTAAATACTGGGTCATAGAGCAGTATTTGGAAATGTGGTAAAGAGGAAAATATGATAATTGTCATGCATTAAGGCTACTTTGCTTTTCTCATCCTATGGTTTTATAGGAATCCATTTATATTATCTCATTTGAATTGAAGTTGAAATGAAGTGAGAACAAATGGTCCCCCATCTTACAGGGTTGTGCTATCCAAAATAGTTTGAAAGTTGGTCATTTGGAACTTGAAACACATTTTCCCATAGAAATTATATATTTTTTTAAGCAGACTCGGTTCCCAGTAGCAGAACTACAGTTTTAGTTTATTAGCCTTATCTCTGGATCCCAGGAGTAGGAGTGGGAAGCATGTTGTGCAGAAAAGAGGAAGAAGAGTACTTCCTCCTCTTTTCCATGAGAATCGACTTCAAGGAAAATTTTAACAAAATAAAATTGGTTTTGAGCACCCTTCCACTTCCCTCTCTGTATCCCCTCTTTTACCTTTCTTTTACAGTCTCTTTTCTCAAATACCCCATGTCCTCATGTTGGCCCAAAGTCTCAAACTGTAGCACTCCCAACAGAATTTCCCTGTGCTTTCCCCCTAAATGACAGCACATTTTAGTAGCATCGAAACAACAGAGCTTAGAATCTAGTTAACAGGACTCATTTGTTCTACTCATTGTCCACCTTGCAGCAGGTCCCATTTCTCCCAGGGTATCCACTCATAGGGCTCTCCCTCTCCCTCCAGTGGGGTATCCCTGGCTTTTTTCATCCCCACCAGTTAAATGAGCCTCCATTTTGAACTTCTCCCGCTGAACATAAACAGCATCAACGACAGCTCTATTTCTCAACAATTCTTTGTACAAAACATTGAAACAATCACTATATTTATCCAAGTTAGTTCTGTTTCTCCATGAGTTAGGGCTATAATTTAATTCTGTCACTTATCAGGATAAGAAAAGGATTTCAGAAGGACAGGCGCCAGCACCATGGGTTCCACCAAGTGCCTTGACCCTGGGAAAGACAGGAGAGAGTTCTTTCTTCACTTCCAGTGTGAAGCTCAGTCTTCTAGCATAGTTGTGTTGAGTTTATTGGTCCAGGCTACCAGATTCTCCACTTCTTTTTCCCAGGACTCATCCATATCATCACTTTCTTTGGGACTTTTCTTCTTCTTCTTCTTTTTCTTCTTCTCTTTTCCTCTACGCTTTTTTTTGACAACTTCTTCTTTATTTTCTGAACCCAAAACCTTTGTATCTGTGTCTAGAAGTAAGGAAAATTAAGATAGAATGGAGATGTCAAAACAAGACCCACTTTGGGAGTTTGGTATGGTGAAAATGCACATTTCCAAAGTGTGTCTAAGTTTGCTCAACATGTGCTTCATAACAAAACTTTGTGAGTTGGGCAATGCAATCAATGATTATTAGCATTTCGCAGAGGAAAGAACTGAGATTCAGAGAGGTTAAGGCATATGGACAGAATCAGTAAGCTAAGTACCAGGGAAAGATTTGAACACAGATGCCTTCTTGATAATCTGAGCAAACTCTAAAAATGTTTTGGGAACAGAATTTCATATTTTTAAGCTTTGTATTTTTGGTACTTTTCATTTTTAAAATAAATATTTTATTGATCTTTTTTATTGCTTGCCTTCTCAACTGGGGGGAAGGGAGAGGGAAGGAATTTGGAACTTGAAATTTTAAAAAATTAATCTTTTTATTTTTTTTTAGTGAGGCAATGGGGGTTAAGTGACTTGCCCAGGGTCACACAGCTAGTGTGTGTTAAGTGTCTGAGGACGGATTTGAACTCAGGTACTCCTGACTCCAGGGCCGGTGCTCTATCCACTGCGCCACCTAGCTGCCCCCAAAAAATTAATCTTAAAAATTGTTTACATGTGATTGGGAAAAGACACATTTTAATCAAGAAATAAATATGTTATTTATTTCTTAAATATCCTGGTCATTGCCCAATGGCTCCAATAGGGAAGGAACCCAAATAGACCTCTTGTAACAAAGAATTCTATTCAAGCAAAAGAAACAAGGCCAACATATTGGTTATCTCTGGATACCTCATTTAGCTCCTAGCATCTACCACCTCTCTGCCAGAAACAAGGGAGGTGTGTATTTCACCATTAGTCCTCTGAAGTCAAGATCACTCAATGCATTGATGAGCTGTGATATCTTTCACCATTTCTTCCTTTGTTATACTCTAAATTTTGTCAAATCATTTCACAACAGCAGCTATAATTTGATTGGAATTAGAGTAATTCTTGGATTTCCCCCAACATAATTACTAATGTTTACTCTGTAAAATTAAAATACAGGAGCCTGAAAAGAATTTTAATTGCAAGTTCTTCAAGATTCTATCATTCTATAGTTGAATAAAATTAAACCTCTGAAATGAATAGCCAGGAAACTTTTTGTGAATAATGAATAAGCTTAATAATTAAGCAACAGTGTTGTATAGAAGAGTAGCCTTGGAGGTAAGAATCCTTGGGTTTCAGCCCTACCTCTGATCGACCAGTTGTATGACTGTGGACAAGTCCTCAGGTGATTCTTTAAGACTGAATTTACAGGTGATCTGCACTGATGAAGGGACATAACATTTGTCTTATGTATTTTCTTTTACACTACCCGTCAATTTCTTGGAAAACACAATAATGTACAAATATGAGATAATTGTCTTCATTACTTTCATTTTGATGTTTCTATTTGTTAACCTTCCAAATGTTTGTGTTGTTTGGGGTATTTATTAATTGAACAATTTATCCACTTCCCTTCCTTTGGGGGGGAAGAAATGCCTCAGATACCTCTGTTTTGTTGATGGTTTCTCTTTTTTCATGACTGATTAGGATCACCAGTCAGGTTTGCCCGATATGTTATTCAATTGGTAAATAAATAATGAGATCAGCAGAAGGACTCTTATGCTCAATTTATAGAAGCCCCTTTGGTGGCAGCAAAAAACTGGAAATTAAAGGGGTGCCCATTAATTGAAAAAGGGTTAAACAGATAATGGTATGTAATGGAATACTATTGTGCTGAAAAAAAAAACCAGAAAAAGATAAAGGAACAGTTTCACAGGAACCTGTGAAGACTTGTATGAACTGATGCAGTGAACAGAACCAGGAGAACATGACATCAACATTGGATAAAGTCAAACAGCTTTGAAGACTATAAGCTGCCCACCTCCTGACATGGAGGTGATAAGACTCAGGGTACAACAAAACTCTTGGACATAGCCAATGCAGAAATTCATTGTACTTGACTATGAATATTTGTTACAAGGGTTGGTAACTATTCTACTTACTGCTCAGCCCAACCAACTCCCAATTTCATTATGTAGCCCTTTAGAATTTGCAAAGTACTTTACAAATATGTCAAGGTATCCTCACAACTGTGGAAAGTAGATATTATTATGATCCTTATTTTATAATATAGGAAACTGAGGCAGACAGAAGTTAAGTGACTTTGTCCAGGGTACTACAGCTAGTGAGTATCTGGACCTGGATTTGAACTCAGGTATTCCTGACTCCAGGTCTGGAGCGTTAGCTATTGTAACACCTAGCTGCCTTTACTGTAGTGAGATTCTCTGTGTGTGTGTGTGTGTGTGTGTGTGTGTGTGTGTGTGTGTGTGTGTCCAAAGGCAACTCTCTCTCTGTATATATTGTATACACAATTGTGTATGTATATGTATATATGGGTGTATCTATATATGTATGTATGTGTATATACATACTGTGGAAATTTATTTTGATTTGGGGACCCTACCTTTGGGCTGAGATTGGAAAGCCTTAGGCCCTCAGGGTCTCTTCTGTGTGGGAGGTGCTGGTGCCTCTCCCCCTCTGCTTCAGCTGAGCCAAAAAGCCCCATGGGCTGTACAAGACGCCAGGTCAGACAGCTGGGGGTAGGGACCCCAGCTCCCTCCACCCTGAGAGGATCTATCCGAGAGATCCCAGGCTTGTCCAGACCAGGCTCTGGCGTAGCCCATGTAGAGTTCCCAAGCATTCAGCAGGGGCATGGGCCCCTGGAGCCCTGGATGTGGTATGCATGGGAGGCTCGAGCGCGCCACCCACCCCCACCAGCCACAGTCCTGGCTGGCGGATTAGCTTGGTGTGTATGGGGGTGAAAAAAGCCCTGAGATTTGAGTGAAGAGAAGTAAGATATATATAGACCTGGGAGTTAGATGAGAAGAGAGGCAAAAGGACAAGATTGAGGGGGGCTTACGAGATTAAGAGAGCAAAAAGACTGGAGCACTAAGAGATGGGGGAAGGAGAAAAAGCTAAGAGCAAGAAAGGACGGAGGCCGAAGGACAAGACTGACGGAGCTGACAGACAGAACAGGAGGCAGCCGAGAGCACAGAAGTGGTCAGCACAGGGTACAAGTTGGAGAAAGAGAAGATTAAGAGAACAGAAGGACACTAGAGCACCAGGAGAACGGAAGGAGAGGTTGGTGAGAGAGAAACACAGGGGTTCAGCGGTGGCAGAGGAAAGTTAAACTTTTTCTGGGGGGCTGACAAGATTAAGGAGGTCAGAAGATTAAGAGGAAAGTTAAAAGAAAGTAGCTGAGCAGTGAAAGTGGAACATACCGTAAGGAAAGAGGCAGCTACGGCCCTTATTGTATTAAAAAAGTTCCAGGGGCAGCAAGTGGAAAGAGACCCTGCAACGCAGTCAGGTCGTACATTTTATTTCCCTGTATTATTTTTTTTTAATTTTTTTTTTTTAGTGAGGCAATTGGGGTTAAGAGACTTGCCCAGGGTCACACAGCTAGTAAGTGTTAAGTGTCTGAGGTCGGATTTGAACTCAGTTACTCCTGAATCCAGGGCCGGTGCTCTATCCACTGCGCCACCTAGCTGCCCCTATTTCCCTGTATTCTTAATTTTAAATTGTATTTCATAAATAAACCCTGCTTTGATTATTTAGTTAAGAGGCTTCATAATCTTCAGCTTATCAATTTTGGGAGTGGAGCAGTGTGGTGGAACTTTTTAAATGGCTAAGTTAATAGCAGTCTGATAGCCAGTGAGTCAAAAGTCCTCAGATTAGTCCTCCAGTCAGATTAGGCCCCCCAAATTAGGCCTAGTCAGTCAAAAATATTTTTACAATACATATATACACATATATATATATACATATGTGTTTATATATATATATGTATGTATGTATGTATATCACAAGAAATCTGGTCAATTTGACTTGAGGTGACCAGAATGAGAATCACTGAACAGACTACACAATGGGCCCATTGCAGATTATACACCAACATGATTTCAGAGAATGAAGAAAGGCAGGGGGAGTGAAGAAGTCCTGAGCACGTACAACAACAACAACAATGAATGGAAGATGACTTAGGCTCAAGCTTTGTGGCCTTGAAGTTCGCAATAGCATGGCCTTGCTTCTCCATGTATTTTCCAAACTTTTAGATAACCTTGAGAAGTTTGGATCATTCTCTCCCAATTGTTCAGCTAGTTGAATTGCCAAGATCCCCCTTAAGTTGTTGTTATTGTATGAGTTGGGTTCTTTCTTTCACATCACATGTGATGTATGTCAAGTTGAGCAAGCTCTTCATAAGGCCGAGGATCGGTCTAGAATAGGTCTGATTGCTGGACCTAGACTTAGGAAGAACTGAATTCAAATCCTGATACTTACTGCCTGTGTGACTCAGAACAAGTCCCCTGATCTCTCTAAGTCTCTGTTTCCTCACTTGTTAAACAGGAATAATAAAAGAACCTACCTTGAAAGATTGTTGTGAGGATCAAATGACCTAGTGCATGTCAAGTGCTTTGCAAACTTTAGCTTGTTATAGACATGCTAGCCATGATTATCATTCACTCTAAGATCATGACACAGATCGTACATCACCAAATTCTCTGACTCTGGAGTCAGATCCACCATATATTTCCAATATCAGAAAAATTTAACATTAGAAAGAAATAAAAAGGAAAAAGAAAAAAGAAAGATGAGCCTTTGTTCCAGGGAGAAGTGCAAGGTCATTCAAGGATTTTGCAATTTCCCAAAGGCCATCTAGCTATTCTCCTCCATATTCAACTGTGCATATCAATCAACGTCTATTTTTAGCATCTGTCCAAAATATATGCACCCATCCATGAGCTCTACACATTGTTCATTCGATGCTTGTCAGTGACTGGAAGATAGACACTCTTCGTCTACTTGGTTTTTGTTGTGAGGATAATGAAGCCAAATTCTTTTGGATGCTTATGAATCTCATTTAGGAGGTTAAAGGGCTTGGTGAGATCAGTACCATGTAATCTTTAAAAAGGAACAGTTGGAGTGCCTCATCATCTATAGGGCATCCTTCTTCAACTTGAACTGGAGTGCTTAGGGATCTCCACTTTGACAGTGGGAGAACAGTGGGAGAAGGGGAACTCCTTCAGCAGAGTCTTCCTGTTTTATGCCTGTTCTGATGTTACTGATCAGAGGGTTGCCTAACAATGCTACCTTTGCAGCTATTTCTCTCAAAAATATGATGCAATTTTAACATAGTCATGAAAGACACCTTGTTGGAGGATAACTTTTTAAAATGACAAGCTCTACTATCAGTCAATTAACATTTCTTTAGCACCAACTGTGTCAAGCAGTCTAATAACTGCTGTGGATCCATAGAAACCCAACAGGACAGAGAGTCTCTGCCATCAAGGACTTCACAATCCGATGGGGGAGACAATGTGCAAACAACTACGTACAAACAAGCTATACACAGGATGAATAGGAAATAAGCAACAAAAGGAAGGCACTAAAATTAAGAGGGATTGGGAAAAGCTTCTTCTAGAAGGTGGGATTTTTTTTTGGAGACTTGAAGTAAGTAAAACCAGGAGGCAGCCAAAGAAAACACCTGCATATGGGAATGAAGTGTCTTGTTTGAGAAAGAGCAAGGAGGCCAACGTCACTGGATCAAAGAATATGAGGGTTGGGGGAGGGCATAAAGTATAAGAAGATTGGAAAGGTAGAGGGGAGATTTTTTTGTATAATCAACAAACAATAAACTTTGTATGAACTTGCATCCACTACATCTTTCAAGTCCTTTGTGATAAACTTTGTGATGTACTATGGAATAAAGACAAGCTGTGAAATCATGCCTGGCCTATTCTAAAGTCAACATAAAGGCTACCTCCAATGTGTGTAGATTGTTTTCATTTCAAATGTCATCTAGCTAGAAAATTAGAATAGAGCCTGAAAATTTAGCCAAGCTATGCTTGGTTAAAATCCCTTGGTCACCAGTTTTTTTTTTGTTTTTTTTGTTTTTTGTTTTTTGTTTTTTGTTTTTTTTTTGCGGGGCAATTGGGGTTAAGTGACTTGCCCAGGGTCACACAGCTAGTAAGTGTTAAGTGTCTGAGGCCGGACCCGAACTCAGGTACTCCTGAATCCAGGGCCGGTGCTTTAACCACTGCGCCATCTAGCTGCCCCACATAACGTTTTGTTTTTTTTTTGTTTTTTGTTTTTTTGTTTTGTTTTGCAGGACAATGGGGGTTAAGTGACTTGCCCAGGGTCACACAGCTAGTAAGTGTCAAGTGTCTGAGGCCGGATTTGAACTCAGGTACTCCTGAATCCAGGGCCGGTGCTTTATCCACTGTGCCACCTAGCCGCCCGGTCACCAGTTTTGATAGCAAAAACATCCCTCGCCCTCAATTTTGGTATCTTCTCCTACTTCAAATAAACTTGAAAATCCATTCCTCAGTGCCATCACAATTGTGTTGTCTCCACACCTTATATAAACTTGGTTTAATCAGCTGCTTTTCCCATCTTGGTCTTCCATAGTGCATTTCTGCCTCCTCTATAAACATATCCATTGGAATCCACTTGGGAACACTCCATTGTTCTCAATGAAGAAGAGTTGTGTTTTTTTTTTTAATCTGGGCATATCCTTCTCCCTTTTGTCTGTCTGTTGTCTCCTCCCCAGTTTGATACATAAGTGTGTTATTGGGTCTCTTACCAAACGCTCTCTAAACTGGTTTCCCTCTCCACTCTTCTTCCATGTTTTATGAGACACTTGTCATAACCCTCTACCACATTTTTCTCTTAGATTTTACGAATGAGTTCATGTCCTAAATCATCATTGCCTTTGGCTGCCATTTCTCTTCACTCAGCAAGTAAGCAAGTATTTGCTGATTAAGATGGTTTTTAGGGCCAGCTAGGTAGCCCAGCAGATAAAGCACCAGCGCTGGATTTAGGAGGAACTGAGTTAAAATCTGGCCTTGAACACTTGACACTTACTAGCTGTGTGACCCTGACCAAGTCACTTGATCCTCATTGCCCCACTCCCACCCAAAAAAAAAAAGATTTTTAGGGTGCTTTGGTCTCCTGGTTATGTTGTTTATATTAGTTAAACTTCTCTATGGAATTATTATAATCCATGTTCATGACTTTTATCCACTCTTATTCTATATTTTAGCAGGAAAGGTAGCCAAAGTAAAGGGTCAGGACATGAGTTTGAATCTCAACTTTGTATGACTTCACCTCTCTGTAACTCAGTGTCATCTGCAAAATGAGGAGATTGGATGGGATGGCCACTGAAGTTCCTTCCAGCTTTAGATCAAGTGACCCCATCTCACCCATGTGAATTTTAGTTTCCCATAAAGTGGTGTTAGAGGATTACAAAATCTCATGGATGGAAGAGACCTCATATGTCATCTAGTTTATTCCATAACCCCTTGACTTTCCTGTAGACAGGCTGTCAAGAGATTCTGTCCATGATGTTCCCTATCTACCTCTTCACTGTTACCTCTACCAGATTTCTGCCTTCACCCCGTCTCCTTATGTACATTTAGAAAGAAGTCTCTTACTGGTCTTTCTGTTCTCACTCTGTTGCTTTTACTCTCCTTGCCTATAACATTTATTCACTCCTCTTGCATTTCTGTTGTTTGGGGATGTTTGAGAAGCAATTTCTCCAGCTCTGGCTTTCTTAAAATGATTCAAACTCTTTTTTTATTATTAAGTGTCCATCTTTGATCCTCACGATTAAGTTCAGATTTGTAGGATAGGTCATCCTGGGCTATATGTATCCTGAGTTCCATTGCTCTTCAGAACACATGATTCCATTCCCTCCTGCTTCTTCTAGTGAGTACAAAATAGTCTTGGATTCCTTCCCTTTGCATTCAAAAGTCTTTTTAAATGACTTGCCACCTTGAGATTTTTCTGGAGGTGATCTGTGTAGTTTTTCAATTAGAATTTTATTGTCTATGTTCTGAAGTTTTAGGCAGTTTTCTTCTTTCTTTCTTTTATTAAGGTGTTATGGGTTTTGTCTTGTCATGATTTTCTGGGAGACCTATGATCTTTAGGTTATCTCTACACATCCTATTTTTGAGTTCAGTATGTTTTGCTTATATGGTGAAGATATTTTGTCTTAATATTATTAGATTTTGGGGACAGCTAGGTGGCTCAGTAGATAAAGCAGGAACCCTGGATTCATGAGGACCTGAGTTCAAATATGGCCTCAAATACTTGACACTCACTCTGTGACCTTGGGCAAGTCACCTAACCCTCATTGCCTTGCAAACAAAAACAAAAACAAAAAAAAAATGTTATTGGAATTTTTTTTTGCTTCTCTTCTAGGTTGAGATTCACTTCTGTGCATTTGCATTCCCAAACTATTGTTCCCTCTTTTGTTTCTTTGTTGTGGCTTTCCATTGAAGTTTCAAGTTTTTCTATTGTGCTCATTATTTTTGCTGCACAAGATATACATTCTGCTCTCACAATTCTCATTTATCTTAGGGACAATGTGTTTTGGTTCCATATTCCCCTCAAATTCCACAGAATCCTCCAATGCATCAAGTGTTGGATCATTTGCCTCCATTTTGTAGTATTTATTCATAGATGCCTGAATTTACTCAATCTAGAGACCATATTTCCTTCTGTTATTGTTTTTCATGTTCATTTATTTGTTTATGTTCAAGGTCTTTTAGTTTTCCTTTTTCATGAAATCTTTGGTCCTTTTTTTTCTCCCTTATTTTCTTTATCACTCACTTGCTGACTCCCTCCTCTCTGATGTTGTTTTCTTTGAGAGCTGAATTGCAAAGTGTCTCAGTATCTTCCCACATTGGACAATTTATCATTCACCCATCTAGGTCTCTGCCCCAAAGACTTTTGGGTCATCAAAACTGGCCCCTGCTACATGATATTCTCTTCCCTCAGGCTTGGTAGGGTCCTGCACAGTTCCCTGCACACACAGTTCCCTAGTACTGGTGACCTGACCCACTCTCTCTATTCTTTAGTTCTCTGGACCAGCACCAGCAATCCAGAGCCTGTTTTCCTTGGTTTGGGCAATTCAAAGCACTGATGCTTCCAGATTACAGCACCCAAAAGGCTTTTGATCCTGAAGGACTGTGGCCAAGCTGGCCATCAAGACCTAAGCAAACTTCTGCAGCTAGATCCGGAGTCTCCATGGCACTGGAGAGAGGGAGGAGAAACTGTGGTGTAATGGTGAATTTTGTTGTAAGCCTATGTCCTAACCTTGCTGCCAGTAGCGTAGTAATGAGTGAGTGCAGGGTCGATGAGTCAGTTCCTGGTGTTTTTAACCTTCTTTGATTCATGGTCTCCTAGGCCAGGGCTTCTCAAACTTTTTCCACTCTTAACCCCTTTTTGCCCAAGAAATTTTTACATGACCCCAGGTATATAGGTATATAAAATAGGTATACATAACCTCTTACTATTGCCAAATTTTTGTGACCCCTATATTCAATTACACAACCCCATATGGGGTCATAACCCACAGTTTAAGAATCTAGGTCCTAGGCCATAGAGAGAGTTGAAGTTGTTTATTGGGTGCATAATTTTTTATTTGGGGGAGTATTGAGAGTTCATGGAGATTAGAGAAAATGTCTAGTTGGCCATCTTGTTGCTCATGTGACCCAAAAGTTTGAGGCACACATTTGCAGATATCATCTCTTCCAGAAGAGAAAAGGATGTCCTCCCTGACTTCCCTGATAGAATAGCCAGCCTCCACCTGAATTCCTCCAGGAGAACCCACCACTTCCCAAGACAGTTTGTTCCCTTTCCATGCAGTTCTAATGAGTTCTCATTACATAAAGGAGAAATCTGACCCTCTTCATTTTCTACCTATTGCTCCCAGTTTTGCCTTCTGACACCAAAGAGCTAGTCTAAGCATATATATATATATATGTACATACATGATAGCCCTTCAAAATACATATATCTCTATTTGATTTCAACCTGTTAAATTGCCCCAATGTTCTAACCAGGCAAGACCTTTTTGGAATTCTGACAGTGGCATGCAATGTCTTCGCTATCTCTACTAGTTTTGCATGATCTTAAAATTGGATAATCATGCCATCTATGACATTAGGTTGTGAGCTCCTTAAGGATGGGGGCTGCCTTTTGCCTTTTTTGTGTGTCCCCAGGGCTTAGCACACTGTCCAGAACGTAATAGATGCTTAATCAATGCTTACTCACTGACTGACATATGCTTTAATCCAAGTCACTGATAAAAAATCTGAACATCACAGGGCCAAGCATAGATCTAAAATGCATTCTACTATAGTCCAATCAACAGCAACTCTTTAATATCTACTCTTTGGGTCTGAACCATCTTAATCAAGCAAGCAACAGTTTCTGACTCCATGTAGGTGAATTCTCCATTTGCAATGCACTTAGCATTTACTGCACAAGGAAAGCATGAAAGACCTTGCCAAATGCTGAAATCTGGAGAATAACAATAGCTAACAGATACATAGGATTTTATTATTTCCATTATTATATCCACATTCAATCCCGACCCGCTCTATAAATATTCTATGTCCAGATCTTCAGTTATTTGATTTCCAAAATTATTCAACACAGGATTTTCTTAAAGCTGGATATTCTGGAGAATTAAAGTATCATTTGGATTTTTAAAAAATGAATGGTTATACAACTTCTTGAGAGTTCCTCTCTCGTGAAAATAAATAAATTACACTGAGGTGATAAATGGTGTGTGTGTGTGTGTGTGTGTGTGTGTGTGTGTGTGTGAATTCCTCACATACCTCATCATCTCCTCCGAGATGCTGGGAGTTTCAGGGTAGGGACTCTGCCTAGGGACTAAAGGCTGCTGAAATTAGAGAAGAGGTATCTATCTCTGTTCAAACTCTTTCACTCTTCACAGTGTCATGTTTGGCAGGCACCAGCAGATGGCAGCAATAGCCTTAGGAAATGGAGCGATGGCAGCCTCTTGTCTGCCTCTTGGACCATGGGTAGTCCTTGACAAACATTTCAGAGTATTATGGGCAGCAAGCTTACTAAGGCCTGCTCAGTCCAAGAGCCTTCTTTTCATGATCCCTAGTCCTTCTTTTGTCCAATGCTGGAGAAGGTAAGAGAGTTGCTTTCAGATATGTTTAAGGGCTATCACATGGAAGGGGATTAGGCTTAAGCATCCTGGGCCTCAGTTTCCTCTTCTGTAAAATTGTAGGAGAAAGTTAGACTAAATGGACTTTGAGATTACTTCCTGTTATGTCTATAGAGTTGTAAAAAGGCAAATTGAGGTTTCCTTATAGGAAACAATTCCTAACATGGTACCAGGGAAGGGACATTGCATTTGGAGTCAGAGGTGGAATAGAATGCCTCCAAGAGCTGGTGGGTTCTCTCACTGAAGGTCTTCAAGCAAATGATAGATGACTATTTACCAAGTATGTTTGTATAGATGATTCTTGATAAGGTATTGACTACACTGGATGAACTCTGAAGTCTCTTCTAACTTGGACATTCTGTAGTGGAGCGATCTAGAGGTTACCCTTGGCTTGCCCAAGAGTCAGGAAAAAAATAAGAGTTGCGGTGATCGTTGCCTCCCCACTGAAGAGGAATGAGGCAGATATTGCTGATATTCTATTATAATAGAAAAGTCTTCTGTCCTTCTGCAGAATGAATCCAGGACTCAAAAAAGAACCTCCCAAAACTTGTAAAATCAAATGACCACAACCTATTTTGGGTGATTCATAAAAGTACTAATAATACTGATAGAGGAAAGGTACAGAATTGCTAAAGATAATGAAATTGCAGGTGGTATTTTTATGGCTGTTAGAGTATTATGGCTATGTGAATTCATAACCATGTGAATGATTAATCCCAAAGCATTATTGTTAATAGGGAAATGCTAACTTGTACAGACATCTCTGCAGGAATTTGTTCTTGGCCCTGGACTGTTCAACATTTTGTCAATATCTTTAAGGAAGAACAAATTTGTAGATGCCATAAAACTGGGAAGGGTCACTATCACATTTGAATAAAAAGTCAAGACACCAAGATTCTAATACTGTAGTGAATTTAACAAGATATGATTTTAGGGGTAATTTAAAGCCTTATATTTGAGGGGTTTTATTTTTTTTAAAAAATCAATTTTCTGAGTCCAAGAAAGTGTGGAAATGGTGAGAGAAAGATCTAGGGAGTTTTAGCAGGTTTATAAGCACACAAGTATGACTCGGTAGCTAAAAAATCAATACCATTTTAAGCTTCATTAAAAGAGGCATAGACTGTGCGTGATCATAGTTCCTCTACTCCACCATGGTCAGACAACTTCTATAATACTGTGTTCTTAGAATATTTCTTGAGGTATTTTGGGAAGAACACTGACAAACTGGTCAGGATCCAGAGGAGGACGAACAGGATGGAGAGTGGCCCATTTAAATGTGGGCACATTAGTGCCACAGTTCCATAAATAAAAAGTTATATTGGATGCAATTTACCTGGTGTGTAGATCTGTGCATTCTTGATGGACTGTATTAAGCTTCTATCTAACCTTGTAGGTAACCTATTTTCCCGAGCAATTCTAGCCATGATGGAATGAAACCTAGAAAAAGAAATAATCCAACTTTTAATCTGTCAAATTTTCTCTGTTTGATTGAATTGTATTTTTTTAATTAACCAAAGTCTATCCTTTTTCTTCTTTTCCCTCTTCCCCTTATTGAAAAAGAAAAACAAATATACATAGTCAGTAAAACAAACCCTTGCTCTGGTCATGTCCAAAAAAAGTGTCATTCATCCCCTCTCAGTCAAGAGATGGGTAGGGGGCATTCTTCATTCTTGATACTCTGGCATCATGATTGGCATTGCATGGATCAAAGTTCTCTAGTCTTTCAAAGTTTTATTCTTACAATATCATTATTTTTTGCAAGCCAATTGGGCTAAGTGAGTTGGCCAGGGTCACACAGCTGATAAGCATCAAGTGTCTGAAGCTGGATTTGAACTCAGGTGCTCCTGATTCTGGGGCCAGTGCTCTATCCACTGTGCCATATAGCTGCCCCAATATCATTATTGAATTATTTTCCTGGTTCTGTTCACTAACCTCTGCATCAGTTCATAAAAGTCTTTCCAGGTTTCTGACACCATCTCTTTCACCATTTTAAACATTCATAAAACTTAATTTATTAAGCCTTCACCACTTGCTGTGAACCACTTTACTTTCCAGTTCTTTGTTACTGTAAAAAGAGCTGCTGTAAATATTTGTGTACATTTGAGTTATTTTCCTCTTTTGTCAACCTTTGTGTTTTGGGCATAATAGCATCATAGTTGGTTCAAAGAGAATATCCAGTTGAATAGAGTTATGGCTCCAAACTCTTTTCCAGAATGGCTAGACTAATCCTCAGCTCTATCACCAGTGTACGTGTGCACACTCTCCCACAGCTCCTCCAATATATCATTTTTCTTTGTTTTTAATTGACATTGCTAATATGGTGGACATGAGGTAGAAGAGAATTGCTTTAATTTGCATTTCTCTAATTATTAGCGATGTGGGGCAGGAACATGGTGCTGAGGGTCATAGGGTCTGTTTTTCCCTAAGTATAGCATTTCTTTTCAAACAACGAAAGTCTAAAATCTACCTTATCTCCCTCCTAACTCTCTTCCCCACTCCAATTGAGAAAAGAAAAACAAAACCCATTACAAAGATGTATAGTCAAGCAAAATAAACTCCTGTCTTGGCCATGTCCAAACAACATTCCTCAGTCTGCACAGCGAGCTCCCCCTCCATCCAGAAGTGGGTAGGGTGTTTCATCATGAATCCTCTGGAGTTATGGTTGGTCATCGTAGCAGTCAGTCTCTAAGTCTTTCCAGATTCATCTGTGTCTTCCTGGGTTTCTCTGAAACTATCACTTTCATTTCTTATGGCACAAGCATATCCCACCTATAACTTATTCAGCCAGTCCCCACTGACCTCTTTGACATCAGAGGGAAGATGCAAAGGGTGAAAGCCTCCGAGTTTCTTCTATAGGGGTTAACAAAAACTACCAGCCAAGCACCAGTGAGGTTGGTAAGCACAGGAAAGCAGAGAAGCAGCCCAGGAGATCGAAGCACACTGTACTGGGGGCTTTTACTTGCTAAGAGGATTAGAGAATAAACCCAGGTAAACAGAAGAGTGAGCTGCTTGAGCAAACAGGCCTCACAGTCAATGGAAAACTGTCAACTGAGGTGCTAAGACCATGGAACAGGAAAGCCAGGACAGGAATGGCGGCATGTGGACAGTGCCGGCTCCCCTTCCTATTCCTCCTGTCACTTAATAGCTGCATGGCCCTAGGCAGGCACTCACTCAATCAATCAATCGACAAATATTGACTAAGTATCTTACCTGCTCCAGGAAGTGTGCTAAGATTGGGAATACAAATACCAAGAATGGGAACAAGTCCTATTCACAAAGAGCTTACATTATAATGGGGAAAGACAAGTACACACACATAGGCATACATACATACATACATACATACATATACACATACATATATATTTAAACAAACATATGTTTATATATACTTGTATATACATATATATTTGTATATGTATATACAAGTATATATATATATATACTTGTCTTCCCATACATGTATACATATAAATGCAGAATAAATATAAAAATAATAATATGGTCACAGAGTAGTGAAAACAAGGTGGTTATAAGGGAGAGTATTAGCACTTGAGGGATAATAAGCTATCATATATAGAATCAAAGTATTTTATATATGTTATCTCATTTGATCCTCACAACCACATTGTAAGGTAGGTGCTATTATCTAGAAAAAATCATTGTGGGGTTTTTTGGGGGGGTTGGGGGGGTAGGCAATTCCTGAGAGCAGAGGTAGGACCAAAAAGTACAAGTTACAGGGAGGCATGTTTCATCTCATCACAAAGTTGTCCTTTCTAACCATTCGAGACGTCCAATATGTCTTGAGGTACTGGGTTTCTCATCAGTGGAAATGTCCAGGCAGATGTTAGATAACTGGGTAGAAGGATGTTACAGAAATGATTCTTGAGAGTAGAGTGTTGCCCTGGTGAAAAGGGCATTTGGAGACCTGATCTCAAATTCTGTTGCTGTCACTCACCCCCTGGGGGATCCTTACTAGTGACCTAACTCCTATGGGCTTGCATTCCCTCATCTGTCAAATGAGGGGCCTCACCTAGATGACTCCTAGGACCAAATCTATGCTCCTATGACATCTACGGTCCCGTCTAACATTTGTAGTCTATACATCCATATTCTTTCTTGCCAGGAGATGGCATCCAAGGCTTAGACTTTGGGGACCAGAAACCATCTGGTATGAGGCCAGATCACAGAATCATAGGTTCCTAGATTTAGGGCAGAAGGGACCTTAAAGGTCAATCTAATCCAACGTCTTCCCTCCTCGACTTTACAGATAAGAACATTGAGGCCCCAAGAAGTCAAATGACTAGCCTAAGGTCACACAGGCAGGACATAGCAGAGCTAGGGTTTGAACCAAGGGATTTGGACTCCAGACCCACATCCCTTTCAGGGGTCATCTAGTCCAATACCCTTACTCTATAGTTGAGGAAAATGATGGTCAAGTGAACAAATTATATGTCTCAATACTTTGGTATCGACCTCATGTACCTGTCACAAAATATGCAGAGATTAGAATATATCAACTTTTGACTTTTGTTCCACCTGAATCTTCGGATTGGATAGAAGAGAAAAGAATTACCTGGTTCTTAGGATCAGAAATGAAGGTCTAGAAAGGAACTAACGGACCTTATATTGTCCAATCTCTTCATTTTACAGATGACAATACTGAGGCCAAAAGGATTGTGTGGCTTGCTCAAAGTCACACCAAGTAGTAAGTGAAAGTACCATGTCCTTTGACTATGTCTGTTTCTCTTTCCACTCGTAGCACAGTGGATAGAGCCAAGGACCTGAGTTCAAATCTGTCCTCAGACACTTACCAGATGTGTGTCACTAAGCAAGTCACTTTACTACTGTCTGCCTCAGTTTCCAGCTGGGTCACCCTGGGTGAGTCATTTAACCTCCATTTGTTTCAGTTTCCATATTTGTACCATGGGCATAAATAAAAGCTCCTATTTTGCAGGATTGTGGTAAAAATAAGATGAGTTAATATTCATAAAGCATTTTGTGACCCTTAAATGCCTGCAATCATTAGTAACATGATAGTAGCTTCCCTGCATTGTTCCATTGGAAAATTGTGGTCCCAGAAAAGATATTGGTTAAGGTTCCTACAAGCTGACAAGTTCTGTAGTTTGGGTTTTTTTGTGTGTGGGGAGCAACTGGGGTTAAGTGACTTGGCAGGGTCACACAGCTAGTAAGTGTCAAGTGTCTCAGGCCGGATTTGAATTCAGGTCCTCCTGAATCCAGGGCTGGTGCTTTATCCACTGTGCCACCTAGCTGCCCCAAGTTTTGTAATTCTAAGTCATAAACTTTCCTCCTAAAACCAGAAAGAAGCCTCTAAGAAGACACCAGAACTCTCCAGACTTGGCCAGGGCTCATCTTTTGCCCTAATCCTCTTCTCTTCCAGACTTCCTTACTGCTGCTGGGGCACCCTATCTTCCCCATCTCCCAGGTTCACTGTCTCGATATCAGCCCCCATTCCTCATGGTCATTCATCCGATATATCAAATTAGTGTCCAGATCTTGTTGTTTCTTTCCACACACCTCTCAGATACTTGCCCTTTTTCCATGCACATAATCACCTCTCCTCTAGTTCAGTCCCTCATTACCTCTTGCCTGGACAATCACAACATCTTCCGACTGGTCTCTCCCAATCTATCCTCCACTCTGCAGATCTAAGCCCGATACTCCACTACTCAATAAACTCTAGGGGCTCCCTATTACCCCAGGATCAAAGTTCTTTACCACCCAGCACCTTCCTGCCTTTCTAGTCCTTCTATGATCCATTCAAATTGGATGGTCTGTTGTTCCTCACACGAGAAGCTCCATCTCCAGTCTCTACACCTTTGTACCAGCCGACTTGCTCATCTCCACTTTTAGAATCTTTTTCTTCCTTCGAGGCTCAGCTCAAGTACCACCTTTTCCATGAAACCTCTCAGGTCTTCTGTGTGTATCCTAAATGTACAGTTATCTACATGTTCTCTTCCCAGTAGAGTATGAGCTCCCAGAGGGCAGGGATTATTTGTACTTGATCCTCAGTGACTTGCATGGTGCCCAGCACACATTAAGGGCTTAGCACATGCTTCTTGATTGTCTGTGTAGCCACAACATTTCCTCGAGGCTTTGTGGCATGAACGATGCTGGTTACTTCAACATTTCAAGATTGATAATTTTGTCTGAAAGGCTCAATCCTGGCATGTTCTTTGGGAACCCAGAGCTGCCTTCTTGCCAGGAGACCGCATAGAAGAGGGCATTAGCAGACTCACAACAGTCACTGGTGTCTGTCTATAAACACTCACAGGACTTTACATTCATTGCTTCATTGATCTTTCCCAACAACCCTTAGAGAAATATATTATAGGTATTATACGCTCATCTTATTGTGGAACTGAGGCTTAGAGAACTCGAGTGACTCGCCCAAAATCATGGACATGTCAGAGACAGGATTTGAACTCAGACCTGTTCCACCTGCAAGTCCACAGAGCCTTCAATTACATTACATTGAGGGAGACACTTCAATCACTCAAGGATCTAACATTCCATCATGGGAAGGGCTCCTTCCACTAACACTGACTCCATGAGCTGAGGCAGCTGAGAGATGCCCTCGTCAGGTGGCTGACCTTCAGCCCAGCCCAGTCAATCCTCAGGCAGCTGATATCCATCCCTGAACCAATGCTCCAAGCTGTTCTAGACTG
Organism: Dromiciops gliroides; assembly: GCF_019393635.1. Classification (NCBI taxonomy): domain Eukaryota; kingdom Metazoa; phylum Chordata; class Mammalia; order Microbiotheria; family Microbiotheriidae; genus Dromiciops; species Dromiciops gliroides. The sequence goes on from NC_057864.1 coordinate 14,644,067, forward strand.
GTAAGAACTACCGCTCTCCATAGTGGCCACAGTCGTTTCCATATCATGATAAAGGCCTGGGGTAGGACATACATGGAGAAAGATGTAAAGGCATGAGAGTAAATGTAAAGAGAACACACAGCCTCCCTATCATCAGAGGCAAAAATCTATTCTGTATCCTTGGGAAATTACTTTCTTGTACCTTTAAGGACATCTGCTGCACTGTGGGAGTAGCTAGGAGTGGCCCCAAGACTCATCTTTCTGAGTTCAAATCAGGCCTCAGACACTGTGTGACCCTGGGCAAGTCACTTAACCCTGTTTGCCTCAGTTTCCTCATCTGTAAAATGAGCTGGAGAAGGAAATGGCAAACCACTCCAGTATCTTTACCAAGAAAATCCCAAATGGGGTTATAACATGACTGAAATGACTTAACAACAAAAAACCACACAGTACTAATTAGTGTCTAGCCTTTGTTTAAGAGTACTTCATATAAATTGGACCATGTGAAAATTCATTGTAATTGACATCAAATAAATTTTTGAAGATGAACAAGTACAGTATGGAGGAGATATGGCTAGACAATAATAATTCATGAGAAAAAGACCTTGGGATCTTAGTAGACTACAAACTCAAAAGGAATCAGTAGTGAGGAATAAAAACCAAAAAATTTAATGTGTCCTGAAGCTACAACATGTGCTATAAAATGCATAAAAGCAAACAATAATCAGAAGAGGATGCAAATAATACAATCCCTTTACTACCTTGTTAAAATATTTATTCTATTATGTACTACATGTAATATATATTATATTGTATAAATATATCAATATGTATTTGTGGAGAGAGAGAGAGAGATTGGTAGGTAGATAGATGATAGAGACTGGTAGGTAGGTAGATAGATATATGCAAACAGATTTATCCATGAATATATCTACATATTGATAGAAAAGAAATAGAGATAGAATTAGAGACAGAGATATATGGATAGGGTGTTTGCTGTTCAGTCATTTCATTTGTATCTGACCCTTCATGACCCCATTTGGGGTTTACTTGGCAAAGACATTGGAATGGTTTGCCATTTTCTTTTCCAGTGGATCCAGTGATCCATTTTGTCAGGTATCAGAGATTAAGTGACTTGCCCAGGGTCACACAGCTAAGAAGTGTCTTGAGGCTGGATTTGATCTCTGGTCTTCCTGACTCCAGGACCAGCGCTCTATCCATTGAGCCATCAGCTGCCTCATATGCATAGGAACTATATGTGTATGTGTGTGTGTGTGTGTGTGTGTGTGTGTGTGTGTGTGTGTGTGTGTAGTATATATGTATATCTGTGTGTCTGAATATATATATATAAACTGCCCTTTCATCAACATAGGGAATTCCCAAGTGAGAAAATTCCTGCTACTAATGCAGGTCAAAAATCCTTTTGAAACTTCTAGTTTTAGAAGAGACATGTCAGAGACACAGGCCCACCTGCCACACTTCTGAGTGCTTCCAGAACCCAATTAAAATTTAATGGGGGGGGGGACATCTAGATGGCTCAGCGGATAGAGCACTGGCCCTGGAGTCAGGAGTACCCGAGTTCAAATCCAGCCTCAGACACTTAACACTTACTAGCTGTGTGACCCTGAGCAAGTCACTTAACCCCAATTGCCTCACTAAAAAAAATTAATTGGGGAATATTTTAACAAAATACATAAGTCTCAAATAAAAAAGCAATATTACATTTTGCAGTTGGGGAAATTGAGGCTCAGACATGTGAGTAACTTTGCCTAGAGTCACACTGCCATTGTTTTTCAGAGATAGGATCTAAACTCTGTTCTCTCTTGACCTCACATCTCCTTCCCCACTCCGCCCACTACATCATGCCTTGGTCTTCCAATTATGTTATATAGGACACACATGATTCAAGCTCCAGACAGACCAAACACTCATTTACACAGTCATCAGAAACATTTATTAGCATGTCTTTGTTTCAACTACTCGACCACATGCAGTGTGATTAAAGCCACCCTCTAGGAGCATCTCAAGATTTCGTGGCCAAAGCAATAATTATTATCAATAAGAGATGTGGCATCCTGGAAAGAGTCTTGAATTCCAATGGGTCCCCAGTCCTTAGGATATTGCCTGGCACACAGTAGACAGTTAATTAATGCTGGAGGATGTTGGTTCTTGTCCATTGGAAAACAGACAATCTGAACTCAATACCTTGGTCTGTTACTTAATACGTGGGTGATCTAGGGACAATCACTTAATTCTCCGGGCCTCTGTTTCCTCAGTTGTAAAAAATTAAAAATAATGGGGTTGGAGTAGATGACTCTAGCACCTTCTAGTTCTCACTCTGTGATTCTATGAATAATTCTTATTTAGTGATCGGTTTTGAATATCGCCATTCTTCTGACCTTTCCTGTATAATCAGACTTTTGTATTTCAAAATCTAAGCACGAGAAAATATTTGTGTCAGCCAATGAAAAGTACCGAGGCCTCAAGTTTGAGTCTGTTTTTAACTAATGAAATCCACAGTTGAAATGCAGAAAATACAATGCTCCAAAGGGGTTCTCATCAACCACCAGATGGCATTGAGTGTGAGCGTTTTCCCCTGACAGGGTCATCAGGCATACAGTAATTTGTCCTGAGCCTTCGCAATAACGCAGGGGTGGGGGAGCCTGCAAGGACTCCAAGAGCTCACAATTGCCCCCGCCACATGTCCAAGTGGTCGGAGAAGTTGAAAGTGACAAGATCTGACTTTCCCTGGGTTTGGGGGCATGGGGGATGCTGGGGGATTGCATAATGAATCGATTAGCCCAGAAATAAAACAAAGCTGTTCTGTTGCAGGAAATCAGAAAGGAAGTCGTGTCAGAGGGGAATTAACCTCGTCGTCTAGAAGGCTTCTTCCACTCCAAAAGAAGCCCCACACTGGCCGGCAGCAAGGAGCAGGCTCGCCCTGCCTTCCAGTTCAGCCTAATAGAGGCTGCTCTCTTACTCCTAATTCATTTTGAAAGCAGAAAAATATCAAAGAGGAGAGAAAAAAGCATTCCTTCAATTTGGGCTTCAAGAAAAGTTATTGCCGAAGTCAACCAAGAAAAGAAAATCAGATGAAAAATGGAGTTTGAATTATGCTGTTAAAGGTGGAAGAGGGAGGTTTTCCAGAGGATTCTGAGTCCCAAAGAAATCCCAAATCCTGAATCATATCGTTATAGTGAAGGCCTCCAGATTTGCCTTCTCTACGATCATGGTATTCAGGGTTCTCCTTGCTACCATCTTCTATCTTTGTGGCCTTAGACAATTCAGCTTCTCTGGGCTCTGAAATGAAGAGGTGGGATGAGTTTGGCTTTGAAGTCCCTTTAAGCATCCGAGCTAGGAACCTCTGATGAGACAGACTCTGTGCCAAAGAACCCCGAATGGTGGAGCTGTAAGGGGCTTTAGAGGCTGCTGAGTCTAACCTCGTTTTATACATGAGGCTGACACAGGCTAAGTGACTTGTTCATTGTTCTACAAGTTGTCAGTAGCAGAGGTAGGATTTGAACTCGGGCCCTCCTATGCCAAATTCAGCACTCTTTCTTTACGTGTCAGTATATTGCCTGTGCTTCTAAGTTGATAATATTATAGGTGGTGCAGTGGATAGAGCAGTGGACTTGGAGTCAGGAAGTCCTGAGTTCAAAGCTGCATGACACGGGGCAAGTCACGTCACCATATTTGCCTCAGTTTCCGCATCTGTCAAATGAGCTGGAGATGGAAATGGCACACCACTATGGTATATTGGCTAAGAAAATGCCCAATGGGTCACAGAGAGTCAGACATGGCTGAACAACAATAAGTCTATTGAAATATGTTCATGGTTATTCAGATGTGCTTTCATTGATATAGGCTACTCCTAGTATGGGAACTCCATCTACCAGTGCACGTCAGCCACTTATCTGTAACTTATAGTTTGATTAGAGTCTGTCCTGGGATGCTGAGACCTTTAGTGATGGCCCAGGGTCACCCGGTCAGTGTGTGTTAAAAGTGGGGCTGGAACCTAGTTCTTCTTGCCTCTAACACAAGCCTTCCCCCCCCGCACTACCACGCTGTCTCCAGTCTTCAGTTACAAGCCAGAAAAAGGGCACCTGGTGCTCACCCAGGGGGCATTTTAGAAGACCCCCTTGAAGTGTCAGTTAATGAGCCTGCAAGAAATAAGACACGGGGGAGCCTAGCTCTGAGGCAGGGGCTGCAATGAGAGTTCAGCAAAAACAATAAATGGGCAGACAAGACCCTGGAATGCTTGGCTGCAGCAACACGGGCAAGATCCGGAGACTAAAGCTAAGACCTGTCCTCCATTCTGGCTCTTAGCACCAATACGTTTTCAGTTCCAGTGATTTCATTTCTGAAACTCTCTTCTTTTCTTTTTTAAATGATGAACTTGACAAGCATAAGCAAATACAAACATTTCCAGAAGCAAAGAACAGAAACAGAGGATTATATATAAAACTTGGGATGTTGGTCATGGATGGTTTGATTTTTCAAGTGTATGTTCAGTTCAGCGCAGTAGCCCTACAGTAGCAGCCTCCTTGCTTGTTTGCAGCCCCTTCCACAAGCCCTTCTTTCCTCTTCTCTTTGTTTTAAAATTTTTGATTAAAGCCCCTTATGTACTATTTTGGAGTTTTTTCCCCCTTATATACTATTGACTCTTGAAACTATTTGAGAGTTTGTCTGGACACATTGTTCCTCAGCTTAAGATTGTGCAATGGCTCCCTAGTGTCTGTCCAATACAGTTTGGCTTCCACAGCCTGACATGCAAGGTCCTCCAAATTATGACCCCAGCGTCCCTTTTTGGTTTCTGTCTGACACTAGTTTGTTTTTCACATGTTACATTTCAAATATTAACAGTAAACAGTAAAAATGAGACTCATGACTCCTTGTACACATCCCATGCTCTCCCGTTTCCTGCCTTTGTTTACACTGTATGATCTGGACAAGTAACTTAGCCTCTCTGTGCCTCAGTTTCCCAATCTGTAGAATAAGGGGACTGGATTCAATGACCTCTGAGGTCCCTACAGCTTTAAATCTATTTCCTATAAACTATAGGTGATTGTCAGGAGCTGTCCTGCTGCAGTGCAAGAAGGTGCAGTCGGAAGCCCAACATTTGGACACAGAAGAGGCTGAAGAAAGCAGAGCCTGCAGTCTTGGGTCCCTTCTACTTGACCCTCAGACCCCATCTCTTCCCCGCCTCTTCCGACTCTCCCAGAGGTCACCACAGGCTGGTATTCTGGGTCTGAGCTCTGGCTCTTGCCTCACGTGCCTTAGGTAAGAATCTCAATCACCAGTGGCCTGTCGAGCAGGACCAACACACCTACCCGAGCCCCTCACTGCATGGGTATCTCTCAGCTGTCACCTTTCCCGTCTGCCCAGGACATGCAGCCACAACCAGGAATGTGGGCGACCCTAAGCCCAAGCCTAACGAAGGGTGGGAAGAACAGCACATAGAATCGTCCCTGATTTCACTCATTTGGTGAGAGCTCTCGTCTCTCCTCAGATCTCACATAGCCATTGGTTTGCCCATCTCATTTATCATCCTTGAGTCTGGCAAATATTTTATTTCCATCCGTGAATCGCATAAAAGGTGCTTAATAAATATTTATTGACTGATAGTGTATCTTTGTGTATTTTGCTCATTGCATTCCATGTTCATCATATTCATGCATGTATTTTATCTCTTATTTGATAATGGATTCTGTGAGGGCAAGAACTCTATCTTCTTTAATCCCTGTATCCCTCTCTATGACCTAGCTCATTGAAGTGAGCCTCAGGGCTCTGGGGAGGGAGTCTCTGCCCTCTTATTTAGATTCATAGGCAGAACTCAAACTACTTACTTTGCATCCCAGTCCCGACCTGACTTTATGTTCTTTACTTTCCAGTTTTTGTAGCTTTCATTTAGATCGTGAGACACTGAAAAGAAGGAGAAACAGAAAAACAGTAACTTTCATGTACACTTGCAGTTTTTGCTGAGCATCTTCTTCCCAACAAACCTGTGAGCCCGGTAATATGTATCCCTGTTTCACAGATGGCTCAATTCTCCCATCTGTAATGAGAGTAGTCAGCGTCAGAAACAGCATGAGCTAGGGCAAAGATCAGGTCTGATGCTCTTTTGCATCATGCCTTGTAGAAATCCCTCCTTAACTCCAGACTTAATTTTGAACCACATTAATGAGTTTAGAATTGCTAGGTGTTCATATCTCAGCTTGATTTAATGACTTCATTAAGTAGCATTTAATACCTTCCACTAAATGTCATTTAATATCTTTCATTAAGCAGCTTACTTGGCAATAAGGATCTGTGAACACATAGCCCAGTGCCCAGCACATAACAGGCATTTAATAAGTGTTTGCTGATTGATGTCTGTGTCAAATTCCATTAAATTGTCAAGAGTGAAGGAGAGTGTTCAGTTCCAGCAACCACATTGTAGGAAGGGCATTGATAAACTGGACAGCCTCCAGGAAAGGGTGGCCAGAACGGGGAAGGGCCCCGAATCCAGCTCTGAAGAATCTTAGGGTGTTCAGCCTAGAGAAAAGGAGGCTTCTGGATTACACCATATCTGTCTCCAAGTATTGAAAGGTTGTCTTGTGAGAGAGGGATTAGACTTGTTTTACTCAGCCCCAGAGGGCGAAATCAGGAGGATTCAAAAAGGCAAATTGAGGCTTGACACTAGGGAGAGCTTCTTCCTGATTAGAGATCCCCCAAAGTGTAAGAAGCTGCCTAGAAACAGGGCGGAGTCCTTTTCTCCCAGGTCTTAGAGCAAATGTGGGATGACTACTCAGCCAATGCATCAGAAGGAGAAGTCTTCTTGGGGGATGGGTTGGACCAGATGACCTACATGCGGAGAGTCCTAAGACTTTCCCAGTCCTAGAAATGTATAGTGTGGTTTACTGATAGAACCACAGAGCTAGGGAAGGGCAGCTAGTCTTACCCCCTCATTTCTATGGTTGAAGAGTCTGAAGCTCAGCAAGGTTAAATACCTTGCCCAAGGTCACACAGGTGAGAGGCAGGATTTGAACCCATAACTCCAAGCCAGTGTTCTTTCTGCTGTGCCACATTGCACCCTGATGTTCTTTTCATTATCACAGGATTTGTTGAAATGGAATTTGGCTTGTGATCAGTTTGAATAAGTTCATATGGAGACCAAATATGAAATTACTCACAGAGCAACAGCAACAGTTCCACAGCTTTTGAAATGACTATGTTTCAAAAAGGGATGTCACTTTGCAGAGATGGGAGACACCTTGGGGACAGATTAGTTCAATCTCCCTCATAGAAGAGGCATCCCTCACAATCAGTCATTCACCCATTGTTTAAACACTTGGCAGAATGGGAAGCTCACTACCTCAGGAATCAATCTTCCCACCATTGGACAGCTCTCCCGATAATATCATTCCTTCTAGTAAACTCCAATCTGCCTCCCTGAACTCTTCTTACCTGTTGGTCTTAGTTCTCCCCTCGGCAGCAACATTCCCTCTCTCCCCTGGCAATCTTCCAGGTATTAAAGGCAGATAAAGCCCATTAGGATTTTCTCTTCCAAAAGCATAAGGATGCTCATATGGTTTCCAGACCCCTTATCTTCCTGGTTGCCCTAGTCTGGACTATCTCTACTTTGTCAGTATCTTCCGTTGAAATATGGTGCACAGACCTGTTCTGATGACATCTGACAAGCTCTGAGGATGATGGAGCTTTTCAGAATCTCAGCATTGGAAGGGACCTCAGAGGACATCTGGTCTGACCTGTGCCTAGTCACAGGCAGAGATTTAGAGCTGGGAGAAGTCTTTGAGACCACCTATTCCTGCTTCTCATTTTATGGAGGAGGAATTAGAGCTCTGCAAGATTAAATGACTTACCCAAAGTCACACAGGTAGTAAGCAGCAGGGCTGGGATTAGAACACCAACCCCCTAACTCCTAAAGGCAGGGCTCTTTCCCCTGTACCATAGATTTGAACAATAATCTCCTCTTCTTATCTCTGACAAGTGGTCATCCAGTCTTTTATTGAAGACCTCCCATGAAATGGAGCCAGTCAATCATTTGTTGATCTCACTTAGGGATGCCTTTAATTACTGGGGAGAGTCTCCTCATATTAAGTCTAAAGCAGTCTCTTGGTAACTTCCCTGCCCTCTCTCTGGGCCCAAACACAACAAAGCTTGTCTGTTTTCCTGTGACAGGTCTTCAAATACTTGAAGACAGCTATTGTATCATATCTCCCATGAGCCTCATCTTTTCCAGGATAAACTTCCACAGTCCTTTCCCAAACCTCTTTTGTCTTGAGTTTGAGACCCTTTTCCATTGTGTTTACCTGACTCTGGAAGCCCCCAAAGATTATAAATGTTTTTCCTGAAGGCCCAGGCGCAGAACATCACCCCTTATGATATACTTCTATTTTTTTCTTTTTGAGGGGAGAAGTGTCCAGACCTGTGATTTTATTAACGTGGGGAACTTCTCATCAGAAACCTCCCTCTACCAACACAATTCTGCACTTTAGAGCCATGGAGAGCTGCCCAACTTACTGAAAAGTTAAAGGTCTCCCTCAGCATCATACATCTAGAGATAAGGCAGGTCTTCTGGACTCTAGGCATGTTCTCTGTTAGTTTTCCTCACCCTTTACTTAGATATTTGGGGTTTTCCAACCTAAATGAAAGCCTTTACAGGTGTGACACTTAAATTTAATTGTTCAATAGTGTGAATGTAAGTTCCTTGAGAGCAAGGTTGTTACATGGTGTTTCATCCTCAATACCAAGCATAAGTTCTGAGAAACAGAAGACACTTGATTATTACTTGTTGATTGGTTGAGTCGTGTTTTAAATATTAATCTTTAAAGACTTGCCACATGCCATCTTTAATGTTATCTTCAATAAAAAGTAGATACGGCCCATTTTGGCCCATTGAGAACTTTTGGCCTTTTCATTTGTTACCCAGTGTGTTAATTAGTCATCCCAGGTTTGCTTCAAGTGCAATTCAAGTACGCCATCTATGCCATTAGCCAACTCACTGATTGACTTGTTGAAGATCGGGAAGGCAGGTAGGAATGCTGGGCTTGGAAATATAACAGAAGGGGTTAAATCCTGGTGCTAGGGGGCCTCAGGAAAAACCATTACTCTCTGGGGTTTCACTTTCCTCAGATGTACAGGGAAGATCTTAGTCTGTAGCTCTTTTCAATTTTAAAAGGCTGTGGTGTAAGAACAGAGTCTTGTAGCGAGCCACCAAAGACTTTCCTCAAAGTAAAAACTAAACCATTATTGAGAACTTCACGAGATCTTATTTAATCAGCAGCAAACTCAAAGGTCCTCCGCTCCAGCTCAGCACTTTCTCTCACTACCAGCTCCCAGAAGTCCAAGAAGGAAAAAGAGTGAAAGGTCAAGATCAGAAGGTAGTGCCTTTTGTATGCAAACTCACTTCCGGTTCAGCACTCCTGATTCGTTGGCTCTTCAGACTCTACAACCAATGAGAAGCTTTCGTCATGTCCATCACCAAGTGCCCATATACTTGGCTGGAAATAGCCAGGCTCTTGTCTAATCCACCAGTAATGGAAGATCTGAGCATGTTCTGAAGACTAACTCCTTATGGGTCAGTCCCCCCCATTACATTGTTTTACAAAGTTATTGGGAATGACTTCAAATTTACACATTTCCACCCTTGTTTTCTCCCTTTTGAAAACCTAGATGATATTTTCCCACCTCTCACTTTCAGTGACTTCCTTTGTTCTTCTAGTCTACTAAACATTATTCATAAGAATTTCATGATCACATCTGCAAGTCCCTTTCAAAGCCTGTGATGCAATCCCCCAGGCCTTTGGACTTGGATACCATTTAAAGGAACAATTCACCTAATTACTATTTTCCCCTCATCTTCCACTTCAAATCTACACTTTCCAGATTGAAGCCTTTTCTCTTTTATGGAGAAATTGGAAGTAAATTAGAAGTTGAAATTTATTTGACTGACTCTTCAGGTCTCAAATAAAAAATCAAGATACATCACTCATGACACCCTAAAATAAATGGGAAGTAGAGTGGACAGAGGCGTGAATTTGGGTCCAAAGAATCTGGATCCGAATCCCAGTCTTTCCCCTTACTATTGATGTGACCTTGAGAAAGTCAGTCCTTCTCCCTGGAACTCAATTTCCCTATCTATACATTGAGGAAGACGGATCAGAGGACCTATAAATTTTCTTCTAGCTCTCACTCTATGATCTACAACAACTACCATAATGATCAACGAAAAACTCTGAAAGTTACCAAGCTTGGGTGAAAAAAAATGTACTTTTGTTGTTATGGGTTTTTTTTTTGGGGGGGGGACGATGGGCTTGCAAAGTTGCACATAATGACAGATGCTATTAATCTCTACATTGACTTAGCTAAACTTTTTTCTTTTCTTTCTATAATCTTTATTATGAGGAAAGGCTCAATGAGTAGGAAGGAGTATATTTAGAAAAGAAGAAAAATGTTTCAAATCTAAAGTATAAACATCTAGTCAGACCAATCAGAAATGGTTCCCTAATTTCCCTACTAGGGCTCTGATTGGCGGTAGCAGTGGTAATAATAATAATATCAATAATAACAATAATAATAGTTAACATTTACATAACACTTACTTATGTGACAGGCACTGTGTTAAGCACTTTTAAAACTATTATATTATTTGATCCTCACAATAATCCTGGGAAGTGGGTGCTATTGTCATCCTTATTTTATAGTTGAGAAAACTGAGGCAAAGGTTTAATGTTTAAGGCTGGATAAGCTAGTAGGTGTCTGAGGCCAGCTCTGAACTTGTGTCTTCCTGAGTTTACACCCATCTCTCTAACCCACCTACTTACCTCTAGACACTATTTCTAAAGTGCTTTGCAAACCTTAAAAAGCAACATATAAAAATAAATAAATAAATAAAAAATTGGGGCCGCTAGGTGGCACAGTGGATAAAGCACCGGCCTTGGATTCAGGAGGACCTGAAATCAAATCTGGCCTCAGACACTTACACTTACTAGCTGTGTGACCCTGGGCAAGTCACTTAACCCTCATTACCCTGCAAAAAACAAAAATTAAATTAAAAAGCACCATATACATTCTAGTTTTTGTATCAGTGATCGTCATCTATATTATTCTTATTATCATTATCATTTCATGGGTTGAAATGAAATAGGAATAGGAACATTTTGTATTCAGTTGCCTTTGGCTGTATTGGAGTATTTTAAAATGGACTTTTAGCGATGCAGACCAATACATTAACCAGCACCAGGAGAGAGAGGCAATGTCCACACATAATAAGCATTGTTTCAACTCACATGCATCCCAGTCCCAAATGCATCCTTTCCCTCTCCACACACCACCCCCCCCACCAGCTGCAAGGGTTTCTCTTGTTTACCCTGAAATGGAAGGGGAAACATCTGGGAACAAAGAGCTTTGCAGTGTTCTCTGATATCCCTGGGAGCCTCTCGGAATGCCTCAAAACAAGAAGTACAAAAAGTCTTTCATTCTCTCCTTAGCACATTTGCCCATCCAGAACACTTTCCCACTGGAGTTATCACCACCTTTTAGCATTGGGAACACAAGCCAGCTGTGGGGTCAGGAAGGCCCGGGATACCCACTGGCTGTGTGACCGTGGGCAGGTGACAACATCTCAGTGGCCCTGAGCAGCCCACTAAGATCTGTAAATGACAGAGAAGGCACCCAGCTGAATCAGTGTGGAATGTCCCACATCAGGAGTCGTAGCTAGTGGATCTTAGAGACCATCCAGTCCCACCACCTCTTTACAGCTAGGGAAACCAAGGCACAGAGTGAAGAACTTGCCACAGGTCACAAGGTAGGTAAGCAGCATAGATCACCAAGGCCTGGCTCCCAATGCCACTGCCTCTCCACTGTGCTCTGCCCCAACAAAAAGGAACACCGACTTTGGACAGCCTCGTAAGGAAGGGGAGGTCCAGATTATCGTCCCCAATGAAAAGAGGAAAGGATTGAGTCCCTGAACCTTAACTAGCTTGCCCCAGTTCAGTCAGTTCTCGGTGACAGAATTAGAAGCAGGCCTCGGTCCTCGGCACTTGTGACCCACCCCTTCACCTACTCCTTCCCGAAGCCTTTGGAGTCTGCCGCCATTTTGACAAGCCATGGCCCCCAGTCTTGGTAGCAGGCTGGGAAAGCCAGGACTCCTGGGGTGAGAGCAAGCATCCCCAGGATGCCTGCAGGCTGTTTTGTCTGTCTTGGTGACAGCAAAGGAACAGCAGGAAGCCTCTCCTCTGTGTGACAGAGCCCACTGCTCTGGAAGAATCCCTTCCCCTAAACATTTCCTTATGGGGTCCCGAATCCTCCGCGTCAAGGCTCTGCTGCTCACAACCATATGCGTGACCAACTTCCCTGCCAAGTCGCTTGTTTGCTGTTATCCCATGATAGCTGGGGCATAGTTGGAGGTACCCCACGTTTACCAATATTGAAATCACTGATGCAAAGAGTAATAATGGTTGACTTCTCTATAATGCTCTATGGGAATAATAATAGCGCCCACCTCCCTGGGGTCTTTGTGAGGACCAAGTGAAACAGTATTTGTAAAGTGCTTTGCAGACCTTAAAAGCAGTCTATAAACACTAGCTATCCACTCATTATTATTCCCATTTTACAAAGGAGAACATCGAGATTCAGAGGTGAAGTGATCGGCACATGGTCACACAGCCAGTGAGTATCACAGGGGTGATTTTAAATCAATGCATGAATAAATACAAAGAACATTAAACAATATTTATCATATGCCAGGCATTGGGCATGTATACACAAACATATACATACACATATCCATGTACAGGTACGTAGAATTCATGTAACCAAATGATTTCAGATCTGACACCACCAGAAATCAAACACAAATCTGCGCCAAGGTGGGAACCAAGTCCAGATTGACAAGCTTGGAATCGTGCACAGGATGCATTTGTGAGAAGGGTTAACACCAACAATCTGAATACAACCAACTGCGCGTGACTATTTGTCCAAGATCCCAATCTTACAAAAACACTCTCCAGCCTTCAATTGTCTTTCTGATGATAAGAAGATATCTGCAGAACATGAGCTTATTTGAAAAATTCCCTTTTATTTCAGCATAGCTCAAGAAAGTCTCTCTAATCTAAACATCCATCTTTATTATTTCCAGGAAATTGGGCAAATTAGGAGAGAAAGGGGGGAGGCAGGGAGAGGGAGAGGGAGAGAGCTGGACCTGCTGCACTTTGCCCTTGGAAGGCAAGATGGGCAGCAGCTCACATGTGAAGTTTACATTTTAGGGCTTTTCCCCCTTTTCTAAAGTATGGACCTGTCGTTACTCAAGCCCCTGCCTGATAACATCGGGCCCAAGCGAAAGAAGTCCAGGGCTTAGAAACTCTTCTCTGCTATTGACAGGCAACAGTAGGAATAACCGATGATCCCCATTTAGTGACAGAAATAAGAGTAAGTGGGGCAGCTAGGTGGCGCAGTTGATAAAGCAGTGGATTCAGGAGGACCTGAGTTCAAATCCGACCTCAGACACTTGACACTTACTAGCTGTGTGACCCTGGGCAAGTCCCTTAACCCTCATTGCCCCACCAAGAAAGAGCGAGCGCGCATGTTGGGTTAGCCTCCTTGGGAGGGCTAGGGATGCTCCAGGTTGTTCTAGTGGTCCCTGTCATTTTTGAAACATTCTTTTCTGCAAAGCATTCCTTTCTCAAGTCACCCTGGGCAAGTCACTTAACTTCCATCGGCCTCAGTTTCCTCAACTGTAAAATGGGTGTAATAATAGCACCTTCCTCCCAGGATTGTTACGAGGATCAAATGAGATGATATTTTCAGAGTGCTGGACATGGTGCCTGGCATACAGTAGACACTTAGTTAATGCTTCTTTCCTTCTCTCCCTTCATCTCTCCTCCTTCCACCAAGTTCCCAAGTCTTTGACATGCATTTCTCTTCATTGCTCCCATTTCCCTCTAGGATCTGGGAGGCTCCAAGGACCCCTGAATATTTTCTTTGTCTCTCTCATGCAGAAGGCCCCATCCTGTGTCAGTGTGTTTGTTTGTTCGTGTTGCATATGTTTTGATCTAAGCCATTCCCTAGAGGTGGTCAATGGCTCTGGTGTCAGCGGCCGCAGTGTCAAGAATGCTTACCGCCAGACTTTCCTAAGAGATGATGCTGTCTTCTAGCATTTGAAGAGTTCTTTCGTGGAGGAGGCATTATCTTTGTGTTTGGTCCCAGGGACAGAGCCAGGAACAGTGGGTTCAAGTTGCAAAGGGGCCAACTGAGGCATGATATTGAGGAAAAACCTCCCAACTTCACTCTTAGGCCTTCCCCAGTGCTATCTTCTCATTCTGCCCATCTTGTGTGAAGGAGCTGGCCCTTCTCATCAGGGAAGATTTGTATGCTGATGATTCTCAAATCTATTTGTTCAACCCTATCTTCTCTCTTGATTTCTAGTCTCACACCTCCAACTGCCTATTAGACTTCTCCAACTGCACATCCCATAGACATCTTAACTCAATAGGTCCAAAACTGAATTCATTATCTTTCCCTCAAACCCTCTCCTCTTCCTAACTTGTTCATTACTGTCCAGGGTACTACCATCATCCCAGACGCTCAGGTTCACCATGCAGATATCTCCTGCAGAAGATACTGTTTGAGCTGAGTTCTGAAGGAAACCAGAAATTCCAAAAGTGGAGGTGAGGAGGGAGTAGACTTCAGGTACAGGAAACGGCCAGTGTAAAAGCCCAGCAGAGAGATGAACATTATGTTCAAGGGGTAGCAAATAAGACAGCATGGTTGGATCATAGAGTGTGGGGGTAGGGTGGGGGAGACTATGTAAGAAAGGTCTTCCTGCACACTACTGGAAGAACTAACAGGTATGGTTGTTGAGCCGTTGTTAGTTATCTTTGAAATATCATGGAGATACTGTTTCTACTTTTTGGCTTTTTTTTTTCTTTTTTGAGGTTTATCCGGTGTGAGAAAATAATGGGGTTTTGGGACTCCTCAGAGACTGCTGAGAGAGCCAGGCCTGACCATTTCCCCAGCACCAAGAAAAGAGACATGGCAGCCAAGCCGAGTACTAGTGGTTTAGGGCATGGATTTAACTTGCAAAAATCTAATGATGATATTGAGAAATGAGGAGAAATATTGGCTTATAAAATGGCAAAAAGGGGTGGAGGATTCTTTTATAGAAACCTTGATATGAATCCCATTTAAGGTAGATCAGAATAAGAACATTAAGGATCAAATTTCAAGGAAAGTGAAAAATACAGGAGAGAGTAGTTCCAGCAACATTATGTTAAAAAAAGATATTCAACAATGAAGGGGACTGCTACATTTGCATCTAACATCTTGGCCCTCATGTGCTGCTGCATGAGTGGAAATGAGAATAAAGAAGCCAAAGTGAGGAGAGATATTCAACCAAGGCAAAGATACGAAGGGGAAATCTGTGCTGGCTCTGACAAAATTTTGAGGACTTTGACAGAATAATTCTTAAAGTATCAAAAAGAGGAGAGGAAACTGAATGATTCAAAAAATCATGAATAGTACTACTACCAAAAAGCCACTGGCCCACATTCTTATTTTTCTCATCCCCATTAATTCATTATGAGAATGACCTACAGACTAACACTTTTGAAGGGAGGCCAAGTCTTGCAATGGAAAGAATGTTGAATTTGGAGTCTCTGGGCCTTGGTTTGAGACACAGGCCAACTACTTGCTTCCTGCATGCACACCTCTGTGCCTCAGTTTCCTCATGTGTAAAATGAAGAGATTGGACTAGCCAGCTGTAGATTGAATATTCTTGGTAAAAACCTGAGAAGGTTAAAGGTGGCTTAGTGGATAGAACACTGGACTTGGGAGTCAGGAAGATGCGAGTTCAAATGTGACTTCAGTTCACATGGAAAGTCATTTAATCTCCGTCTGCTTCAGTGTCCTCATCTGAAATGGAGCTAATGATAGTACCTGCCTCCCCAGGGTTGTTGTATGAGGATAAATGGAGATATTTGTAATGCACATCACAAACTTTAAATTGCTATAGAAATACTAGCCATTATTGTCAACAATAAGGCAGGTTTTTAACAAGATGCTACATTTTTACAGTCACATAACTAAAAGAAGCAGGAAATAGGAGATTCCACTGAATTTACCATTTGTTGATTTTTTAAAAGTAAAGCCTTAAAGACTCTTTTCCAACAATGTCTTCGCCATGCATGCTTCTATCATATAAAATATCCTCAATCAAGACAATAATGGAGATAACTTTGTTTGATGATCATGTGCTTAGCAATATCTAGGGAAATGTGTACTCATTCAAGGGTTTGCAACTGTACTGAAGAATGTTTGATGCAGAGTCCAAATGGATAGCATATTTCCTATTAAAAAAACAACCTAACTCTAACCCCAGAAGCTCTGGGGTACAGATGAAATTGTACTATTAGAATCAAATCCCAGAATATTAAACAAGATCTATAACTATTTTTAAAAGTTTGTATAATGTCCTCAGGTTGCTTCTCTATATTTCTCTGAAAAAGACTATACCTGTTTTGACTCTGTTTCTCTGTATCTCCCTGATAAGATCTATATTTATTTTGATTTTGTTTATAATAAGGTCTATAATTACCTTGATTCTGTCCTTCTATACCTTCCTGATAGGGTCTTCTAAAGTTATTCTGATTCTGTTGGCAATAAGGCCTGTAATTGCCTTGGTTGTTCCCTCTCTGGTAAACATTTCTCTGATTATTCCTATTGCCCCTAAAAAAATCTTTAAGGGTTTCAGTCATTACTTGTCTCAATTCATACCTTCTGGTTCTATGCTCTCTCAACAAGTGTCCTTGCTTCTCACAATAAGGACACACTTTAGGGGTCTTATACTGATTCTTAAATCTTTGACCTGAAAGTGCAGGTGCTAGGATGCTTCTGCTTTTAGGCTTTGTAGCATCCTGCATAGGAGGCTTCTGCTGGCCTGCTTTTAAAGACTGGTCAACATCTTTTTCTAATCTCAGGTCATTTTTAGAAGAGTTAGCTCTGGCATCCCTCTTAATACATGGCTCACTATGGGTACAATTCTTTCTCTCCAGAATTGTATAAGAAAATACCATGCTAGAATATTAGTAATGGAGAGAAAAAAATTACAATTGCTAGAGCTATTATTACTTTACCAAAACATGGCTCAAAATTGGTCAAAATGTCCCCAGTAATATTAACCATGGGTTCAATGGGTAAAACAGACATTATGTGGTCCCAGAACAACCCAATGAAGAAAGGTAAGAAATTAAAAAAATATTAAGCCATGGTTCAGTTTAAACGCTAAGGCTTTTCTCTGCTAGAGGCTTTCAAAAAAAATTAAGTGTCAGTGAGTGGAAAAAAATTTCTTTAAAAAAATTTTTTTTCCTAGTGGCCCTTTAATTTTTTTTAGTTATTAATTTTTTATTTTTTTAAAGATTTACCAGGTTAGTAGGTTAGTAACTCCTACCTGGCTTGACATTAAACATTGTACAAAAATTAATTACTAATAACTATATCTAACCTGGGAAAATTATATATAATTGGATTTATGAAAAGTTATGATTATATGAAAAAATATAAGCTTAGAAAAATTATAATTGGGCCATAAGTCCCTTTGTGGTCGCCATTAAAATGTAAAAATATTTTTACTGACTAGCCTAATTTTGGGGGGCCTAATCTGTGGACTGGAGGACTAATCTGGGGACTTTTGACTAACTGGCTATCTGACTTCGTTAATTGAATGTGGGCCGTTTATAAAGTTCCACCACACTGCTCCACTCCCAAATTGATAAGCAAAATATTAAGAAGCCTCTTAACTAAATAATCAAAGCAGAGTTTATTTATGAGATACTATTTAAATTAAGAATACAGGGAAATAAAATGTACAACCTGACTGCGTTGCATCTCTTTCCACTGCCTCTCTTTCCCCCCTGCTGTGCCTTGAACTTTTTAATACAATAAGGACCTTAGCCGCCTCTGGCCTCAGGGCACGTTACACTTTCCCTGCTCAGCTCCTTTCTTCTAACTCTTCTTAATCTTCACTTTCTCCAACCTGTGCCCTGTGCTGACGCTTCTGTGCTCTCCGCTGCCTCCTGTTCAGTCAGTCTGTCTTCTGCTGCCTTTGCTCCTAGTCCTGTGCTGTTCATCTCTTCCCGTCTCCTTGTCCGAACCTCTTCTCAGCCTCTCTCGTCTGTCCTCGTCCGTACCTTGTCAGCCTTCCTGAGTCTACCCCCCCCCAGGTCTATATATACCTCTTCTTCTCTCCACTCAAATCTCGGGGCTTCCTGCGCCCCCACAGATGAAACTAATCTGCTAGCCAGGGCTGCTGCTGGGGAGGGGGGGGGGCGCTACAAGTTTCACGTGCCTCAGCACAGGCTATCCGGGATCTTTCGGATAGCGTTCCGCTGAGGTCAGAGAGGGCTGGGGGCTTTTTTTCCCCCCAGCTGTTTGACCTGATGTCTTGTACAACCCTCGGGGCTCTTGGGCTCAGCTGAAGCAGAGGGGGAGGGGAAGAGACCCTGAGGGCCTAAGGCTTTCTAATCTCAGCCTAAAGGTAGGGTCCCCAAATCAAAATAAATTTCCACAATAATTATTCAAAAGTTTCCCATATAGGGGCAGCTAGGTGGTGCAGGGGATAGAGCACCGGCCCTGGAGTCAGGAGTACCTGAGTTCAAATCCGGCTCAGACACTTAACACTTACTAGCTGTGTGACCCTGAGCAAGTCACTTAACCCCAATTGCCTCACTAAAAAAAAAAAAAAGTTTCCCATATGGGGGCAGCTAGGTAGTGTAGTGGATAAAGCACGGCCCTGAATTCAGGAGGACCTGAGTTCAAGTCCGGCCTCGGAAACTTGACACTAGCTGTGTGACCCTGGGCAAGTCACTTAACCCCCATCGCCCCAGAAAAAAAAAAAAAAAGACCAAAAAAAAGTTTCCCATGTGTATGGGGAAAACTAAGTGGATGAAAAATGCCAGTTTCTCTAAATATGATATGTGGTTCAATCTCTGAGCTACTCCATAAATCATACAGCTTGGGAAGATATTTTAATCAACAGTGATCTAGGCCTAGAAATTATTAAAAGAATAAGAATAGCCTGGATTCCATTTAGGAAATTGCACAGCATTTTCAAGGATGCCATGCTTAGCCCCAAAACAAAAACCTATTTTTTGATGTCAATCTACTTCTAGTGAAGTCGTGTCATATGTTTCTGAATCACAAAATATCACAATATTAAAAGAATCAGTCAGCCAGTCATCAAGTCTTTATTAAGCACCTACTATATGCTAGGCACTGTGGTAAGTACTGGGGATACAAAGAAAGGCCAAAGACAGACCCTCCCCTCAAGGAGCTCACAGTCTAATGGAGAAAACTACAGGCAAACAACTATGTACAATCAAGCTAAATATGGGACAAATTGTTGTTGCTGTTTGTCAATCATTTTCAAAGAGGACCAATGACACCAGGAGGGTCAGGTCTTGACTTGCATATGAACTGGATTAAAGTGAGGAAGAGCTGCACAGAATCATCAGCCTCACTCTCTCCTCCAGAGTCACTGGAGTCCAGGGGAAAGACAAAAGTCAGGATGATGGGCCATGGTCCAGAGGGACAAATTAGAGATGATTAATGGAGGAAAGGCAGTAGAAGAAGGGAGGTCAGGAAATGCTCCTAGAACATAGGGCAGAGCTGTATGGTGAGGGTAAGCAGGCTGTAACACATTAGGGATGATAACACAAGAAGTGACATCTGAGTTATCAACCAGAAGAAATGATGGGGAAAAGGCATGGGTATCTGCAGTAGGAGTGGAGTATAACCAGTGGGCCCCCATAAGTGGGCCCCCTCAAGTTCAGGGAGAGGGTGGAACGATGGTTGTGGGTCATCACCCTCTGGCAGATCAGGCTCCTACTTCAAGTCTTTCTGCATAGAATAACATTGAGTTAGGGTTTGGGGAGGGGCGAGGGTGGAAAGATTCATCCCAGAGTCTAGGCATAGCAGGAGAGAAGGATTTTTGTTTCTAAACAAGAAGTCCCACATTCCTCGGAGAAATAGGAAGTAGACCCATTTTACAAGCTTAGCGTATGAAAATCCTATAAGGTGAGGGATGAAAATCCACAATCACCACTGACAAACTAATCAAATTCCGGTCCTTTGGAGGGCGTGGCTCCTTCCAAGGTGGAAATCTTACAGGGGAGCTCTGTTGTGCTAACAGGACATGGATAGTTGGAAAACAAAGAGATTCATGCTTGACTTTGGAATGCAGTTTGGAGTGAACATTTGAATGTAGGCGTATTGACTTTATTGGATCATCATAGAGCTTCTAAGCAAAAACAACAACAACGTTTTTTTTGAACGACCATTCTTTTTAACCCTTTTAAACAAATGAAGAGGGAGAGCTGGAAAGCTGCCCAGTTTTCCCAGGTGTGGTGCCCCCAGCACCCTGTCTCACAAAGAGTGGGTGCTCAGCAAATGTTTGTACACCTGCTCTTGCTTCCTAATCTGTATGGCAGACAGAGGGCAGGGCTCCACAGACTGGTGCTGCCTCGCAGGATCCGTTTTTCTCTTAGTTAGAGCCCGGTCAGCCTTCATCTGTGTCCAGTGACACCCATGGCTTCCTTCAAGGCTCCCTGATGCCGGGGGTTGTGTGGTTTCTGCCTTTGTGTCCTTAGCACCTGACACAGCCCCTGGCATGTGGCAGGTGATGGATAGATGGATGGATGGATGGATGGATGGATGGATGGATGGATGGATGGATGGATGGATGGATGGATGAATCAATCCTTGCTGAGTAATTATTTCATGCTCTAACATGGTCTATCTTATATTCATGCATAGATAGCTCCTTCTTTCCCACCCACCCCCCACCAGTAGAGTGGAAGCTCTTTGTAGGGAGGGACTTTTTCATGATGTCTCCATTTCCCCAGCACCAAGTACAGTAATCAGTAGGTAGCAGGAGCTTTTACAATGTTTCATAAATTAAATTCACTCTATTCTTTTGCCTTTTTCCATATTTTGGTCTTTCTTGCTTATACTTTCCTTCCAATGGGGGTAGTAATGAAGTATTTATATCTTTTTTGTGAACAGTATTTTTTCCAATTACATGTAAAGATAAGTTTTCGACATTCACTTTTTATAGGATTTTGAGATCTAATTTTTTCTCCTTCCCTCCTTTCCCTCCCCACCTCCTCAAGACAGCAAGCAATCTGATATAGGTTATACATGTTCCATCATGTTAAATATATTTCCACATTAGTTATGTTATGAAAGAAGAAACAGAACAAAAGGGAAAACCATGAAAAAAGTGAAAATAGTCTGCTTCGATCTGCATTCAGATTCCATAGTTCTTTCTCTGGAGATGGAGAGCATTTTCCATCATGAATCTTTTGGAATTGTCCCATACCATTGTATTGCTACAAAGAGCTAAGTCTATCTCAGGTGGCCATCACACAATGTTGTTATTACTGTATACGATGTTCTCCTGGTTCTGCTCACTTCTATTTGTATCTTTGGTAATGGCATTGTTGGGGAGTTCTGAATGTCAATGTAAGTTTCCCAAGGTGATGGATCATGTCTTCTCTCTTAGAGACCTCCTTACCCCTCTACCCTTCCCTCAGGCCGCAGCCCAATGACCCTCCCATAAGAAGCAAACACTCTGGAGTTACAGTGAGTTAATGGGCTCAACCAAGGACCTTACTTATGTCCTTGATAACTTGAAGAGCCAAATGAAAGAGGGAAAGTTGGAAGTTTAGTCCACTCTCCCCACCCCGAAAGGAGGCAGGATAGGGCAAGATCACCTCACCTGGAATTTTGAAACAGTTAGTCGTTTGTGACGTCGCAATTCCAGACCACGTCTTATAGTATTCATCAAAGGAAATTCCTTTAACGTTTCTGAAAAGAAAAATAAAAGTTAAATCAGATAACAATCCGCTTGCGACTGTGAAATTTCATACTTGTTCGCACACAGAGGCCCAGAACCAGAACTCATCAGAAAACCTTCCAAGGGACTGCAGAAATGTGCTCCATGGGACACTCACTTCCTTATAATAACTGACCAAGGCAGGGGGATCCAGGGAATATGCAGTGCACTCCAAATCAAGGATGCCAGGGCTCAGGAAAAAATAAAACTGCCTGCACCCTGAGGGAGCTAATATTCTACTGGGGGAAACTACAAGTATGCACAGCTAAGTCAATAAAAAGCCATCACAGAAGGAGGGAGGGAGGGAAAGAAGGGTTGAAGGCATCAGCACCTGGTTTGGGAAGGTGGGGAGAGGGGAGATCGGCATAGCTCAGGGGTTAATGGTAGCCTTTGTGCGGAGCCTTGAGGGAAACAAGGCAGAGATGAGAAGGGAACATATTCCAACTGAAAGAAAAAGTTTGTGGAAAAGCACTGAGAAGTTTGAATGGCAGGGAAGCTGGTTCAGCTCCAGAGAGAGAGGAGCAAAGGACATACTGAAGTGGCCCCTTCTGGGGGCACCAGAGAAAATGGGACCGCATCAAGAGCCCCTGAGCCAAGCCGTGGCAGAAGAGGATGATTCTGAAGGCTGGGGATGAGCTGGTCATCAATAGGGTACACAGTAGCCATGGGAAATGGTTTGTGTGAAGACAGGAAACACCTTTTTGAGCTCAGAGGTTGTCCAGTTAGCCCAGGACACAGAACTCATGATGGACCACAGTTGTAGAGCTGGAAGGGGCCTCCAAGATCATTGAGTCCAATCCCTTCAATTTATCTATGAGGAAACTGAGTCCCAAGGTAAGCATGAAAGGTGGGATTTGAACCCAGGTCTCCTGACTCAAGAGGTAAGACCTTTCCAATGTACTGAGAGTAGTATGAAATAAGTTGGGAGGAGGTTGAAGAATATTGTGAAAGGTCTTTAATGTCAAGCTGAAGAGGGTGAATTTTTATACTGAAGGCAATAGGGAGCCACTAGAGCTTCTTGAGCAGAAGAATAATAACTGTCACAACTCAAGTTTTCTTTCAATCAAGGCTATTTTCAGGAACTTTCTAATAATGGCTCCTTTGGGTATTGGGCTCCATTCAGTGGTTGCTTAAGTGCCTTCCAACTATCAAATTCGATGATTTTCTCATTCATACCAAAAGGTCAGAAAGAAGTTTCATTAGCACTAAATGTGAAATGTCTCTAATATTTCCTAAAAGAATAAAGCAATTTTAAAAAAATATTGTTCTACAAAGGCACCTTCACTGTGCTTACATGTAAGTGGGGACAGAAAACCTGCTGACCCAGATTTATCCTGATTGTCTGAATGGCCACAATGTGGGGGAAGCTTTATAGGATCCCATCATATGTGTAGCTGACATAAATTGGTCAATAACACATTTCCACAACTGGCAATGGAGGAACCAAAATAAAAATTATATTCTGTCTCCTACATGAAAAAGTTTGACATTTGCTACCACAGATCATGTAGCCAACAACAATGTCCTGGAGAGGAAAAAGAAAACTGTCAACACTCTGTCTCATGAAAACAACAACATATATGTGTGTATGTACAGTGACAGAGAGAAACACTAAGACACAGAGACAGAGACACAGAGAAAGACAGAGAGATGGAGAGACAGAAACAAAGAGACAGAGAGACAGAAAGACAGAGAATTAGGGTGTGAGTGTGTGTGTGTGTGTGTGTGTGTGTGTGTGCGCGCTCTCTTCAAGTACAATGAGCTCCATTGTCTTTTGTATGCTTAAATGCAACTCATGACCTTCTGCATCCCCTGGGATCTGTCCTGTTCAATTTCAAACTCTCTAGCTTCAAGTTTCTTTCTTTTTTCTGAACTATTAAGTGTCTTCCTGAAAGGCAGGACTTAAATAACGCATCATATGCACAAAGCAATGATTTTTTAAAAGAGCTTCTTTCTTTTAAAAAGACACTTATAAGCCTGCTTCTGAAAGTGATCTATGAAAATAATGAAAGCTGCTAAGTCTAATTCTTTTTCTCTAAATGAATTATGTATGCATCCTATGGGAACACTTGAAATATAAAGAAATACAAACTGATTTGTTATTTCAACTGATCATTGGGTTTCTATTAAGTGCTTATGATATTCCTAGCACAATACAATGCACTCAGAGAATTTTAATACTGTGCATTTATAGAGCCCTTTCAGGTTTGCAAAGTGCTTAACATTTTATTTCATTTGATCCTCAAAACAACTATGGGAGGTAGGTGCTGTTATTATCTCCACTTTGTCAATGAGTAAACAGGCTGAGAAATGGTAAGTGACTTGGCCAGGGTCACACAGGGAGTTTGTGACTAAGGTAGCATCTGAATTCAGGATTTCCTGACTCCAGTCCCATGGTCTGTCCACTATGATAACTTGATGTACTACGGTGTGGAAAAAGAAGCAAGCATAATCTACTCTTTGTTGAACAGGATGAGGTGTAGATGAACTCTAATCTTGGAGGAATGCCTCCATCAAGGTCCTGAAGCAACATTTTCTTTTTCTCCTTCTTCTCCTCTTTTTCCTTCTTCCTCTCCTCCTCCTTTGTCATAATCACCACCACCACCACCACCACCACCACCATCATCATCATAGTTGTGTTACTAAATGGGACTGGACCTTGCATGTGGGGAGCGGAGAGAAAGAGAGAATCAAGAAAATCCAGAGATGACCATATTGGAGTGATGGGTTCCTGGTGAGGAATTATAGGAAATGAAGGCTCATAGGCAAAGTGGGACCAGATTGCTTTGAATATTCTTTATAGGAATTTAGTCTCATAAACAATACTTCAGTATTCATGATTCCTGATTTCTCTAAAGCATCTGACACAGTTGAGCTCCCCTTCATTCTTGTTACCTTCTTCTTCCTTGGCTTCTGAGACAGCATAACCCTCTAGTTCTCTTCCACTTCTCTGACTACTCTTATTCTTGCTTCCTTTGATGACTCCCTATCCTCTTGCCATTCCCTTTAGGTTAATGTTCTTTCAAGGTTATGCATTCTTTGTCTCTTTCTCTTCTGTCTCTATTCTCTGCATTGGCAATCTCACTTAGCCTCATGGTTTCAATGATAATAAATGGAGATGAATCCTAAATCTATATCTCCTTCCTGAGTTCCAGACAGACACTTCCAGCTGTCCACAGGACACTTTTTCTTTACTATTTCACAAAACCCTCAACCCAACCTTTTAGATCACATGGCATGAAGAAGTAAAAGTAAAAGATGTCTTATGTTTAATCAGCACTAAAAATGGAAAGCCAAGAAATGGCAGTTAGATTTTGTCAGGAGTCCTTTCAGATTATAGCTCAGGACAATATCTGATTGCATTTGGCATAGAGAGAAAACTGTTCAATTCAGATCCAATATACCTAAGCAAGTGGATTAGACAAGTGAGGAAAAGGGTAGAGGGAGAAAAAGAGAATAGAATAAACAGGGAAATAGGATGGAGGGAAATATAGTTAGCAGTCGTAACTGTGAAAAAATTCAGAAGCAAATTTCTCTGAAAAGGCTTCATTTCTCAAACATATAGAGAACTGAGTCAAATTTATAGAAATAATAGTGATTCCCCAATTGATAAATGATCCATAGATATGAAGTTTTCAGATGAAGTAATCAAAGCTATCTATAGCCATATGAAAAATGCTTTAAATCACTATTGATTGGAGAAATGCAAACAAAAACATTTCTGAGGTACTACCTCATACCTATTAGATTGACTAATAGAACAGAAAAGGAAAATGACAAATATTGGCGGGGGTATGGGTAAAATGAGATATTAATGCATAGTTGGTGGAAGTGTTAACTGATTCAAACATTTTGTAGAGCAATTTGGAACTATGCCCATGTATCCCCTGTGACCTAGCAATATCACTACTACTTCTGTATCCAAAGAGACAAAAAGCAAAAAATTAAAGGACCTATATATACAAAATTATTTATGGCAGCTCTTTTCTGGTATCAAAGAATTGAAAATTGAGGGGATGCCCACCAATTGGAGAATGACTGTGAGTGATTGTGATGGAATACTGTTGTGCTATTAGAAATGATGAGCAAGGGGCAGCTAGGTGGCGCAGTGGCTAGAGCACTGGCCCTGGAGTCAGGAATACCTGAGTTCAAATCCAGGCTCAGACACTTAACACTTACTAGCTGTGTGACCCTGGACAAGTCACTTAACCCCAATTGCCTCACTAAAAAAAAAAAAAGAAAAGAAAAAAAGAAATGATGAGCAGGATGCTCTAAGAAAAACCTGGAAAGACTTACATAAACTGATCCAAAGCAATATATATTGTATACAAAGTAACAGCATATTATAAGATGAGGATTTTTGTCTAATAATTAAAAAAGAAAGATATCTATCTTACCCTACAGTAAAGAAGGAGGGGGAGGGGATAAGAGAAGAGAATGGGGGTGATAGATAGGAGGGAAGACTGGAGGAGGTGGTAGTTAGAAGCAAAACACTTTTTTGCTGCACTGTGCTCCACTCTCACCCAGGAGTGTAAGAGACTTTTCCTGCTAACCTTCTAAGGTGTTTTTGACTTGAAAATATTTCACCCTGTCCTTTTGTGGCTTCTGCTGCCCCAGGAATTGTCTTATGACATTATTTAAAAGCATTTGGGGGGGGCAGCTAGGTGGCACAATGGTTAGAGCGCCGGCCCTGGAGTCAGGAGTACCTGAGTTCAAATCTGGCCTCAGACACATAACACTTACTAGCTGTGTGACCCTAGGCAAGTCACTTAACCCCAATTGCCTCACTAAAAAAAAAAATTAAAAAATTTTTAAAAAGCATTTGGAAGGGTATGGGGGGGGAGCTCAGGCCAGTCCCTGCCTTTTCTCCACCATCTTGGCTGCCCCCCACCCTGAATGTTTATAGATAAGTAGAAAGTAATATGTAGAGTGGGGATGGTACAGGAAGAGGACAGACAGAGGAAATTAGACATTTTAGAGTCAAGAGAGTTGGTGACATTTCTGAAGATGCTCAAATGAACATACTGGCAAGAGCTTGGGGTCTGGAGGTGGAAGACCCAGGTTCCAATCGTGCCTCTGCTCTTTGTTATATGTGTGACTTTGGGCAAGTGCTCCGTGTCTAGTTGCCTCTCCCTCCTCATCTCCTCCTGGCTTTCTTCAGATCACAGCTTAAATCCCACCTTCTTTAAGAAGCCATTCCTAATCTCCCTTACTGCTAGTGCCTTCCTTCTGTTGATTACCCCCAATTTATCTCCTCTAGAGTTTGTTCATAACTGTCTATATGCTGTCTCCCCCATCACACTGGGAGTTCCTTGAGAGCAGAGACTATCTTTTGCCTCTCTTTGTATCCCTGGAGTAGAGCACGGGTGTCTGGCATGTGGCAGGTGTTTGTTTAAAAGTATTTGTTGACTAATATTGACGGACATTAGATAATTTTAAAAGTTTGGGGTCCCCTTTCCTGAGTCTCAGAGGTATTCTGTATTACAGAAGAACAGAGGTCATTCTTAACAAATTAAATAACTTCATTTGTCCCTAAGAGAAAATAGACATCCAGACATCCATCAGTTCTTTAAGGAGATAACAATAAATGCCACCATTGGTTTTTTGATGGGACTTGACATTTAATCAGTGTTGGGAACACCTGGCATGGAAGCACCCTACCCATGGACATTGACAGAGGGCACCTCTTCTACAACTAAATTCTGAGATCATCAGCTGAGGCAACGAGAAGTGAGGTGTCCTGTCCAGGGTCACAAGGCTAGAGAGTGTCAGGGCAGGCTTTGAACCTTGCTTTTCTGGGCTTTGAGGCTGGGTCTCTAGCTGTTATGTCATACTTTCTCTTTATAAAAACTGTTATATAGAAAACAACAACAACAAGAAGGAAAACAATAACAACAAGAAGATAGTTACTTTTCAGCTACTCCAGGCGTTCCTTCTTCTACTAAATTGAAACTGACTGCAGGATGCTCTTCACGAACATTCCCCTCTGAATGGAAAATAATGGAAATTTTGGTTCAATAATTAGTGAGCTTGGGAAGGTACTATGTATTAGACCACAAGGTTATGAGTGAGGGAAGAATATTTTAACATAACCTAGTAGTGAATCTCCAACATATTTGTGAAAAACAGTTAAATAAAGACCTTCGGTGTCTTGGAGAAATCTTCGAGGGAGGCTCTCCCTCTCCTGAATCCCCACCCCTTCCCACTGTCCAATCAGTTACCTATAGTGATGTCTCATCTACATACCATTCTCACTATCCCTGTAGACACCACCCTAGTTCAGTCCCCTCTCTCTTGGCCTCTTACCCGGTCACCATCCCTTAAGTCTTTCCTTCAACCCAACACAGCCTCCACACAGTTGCTGACATTATTTCTTTTTTTTTGGGGGGGGGGGGAGGAATGAGGGTTAAGTGACTTGCCCAGGGTCACACAGCTAGTAAGTGTCAAGTGTCTGAGGCCAGATTTGGACTCAGGTCCTCCTGAATCCAGGGCCAGTGCTTTATCCACTTCGCCACCTAGCTGCCCCCACCAACATTATTTCTTGATGGCACCAGTCTAGTCATGTCACTTTTCAACTCAATAATTTCCAGTAGTTTCCCTATTGATTCTAGGATCAGATAGTATTTCATATTTGCCTCATCTTTTTTCATTTCTATTCTCTTTAATTTTATAATGCAAGGTAGTACATGTAGTAATTGATTAACTGAAATTAATTCAGTTGATGATAATGTGGTTATATAGGTTGGGTTCAATCTGGTGGATTGCTCTTGTCTCAAATCTTTGTTGATTCCACACCTATCAATTAGAACAAAACAAGAAAAAATCCTGCAAGCCCTTAGTAAATGTGAAAGCTGGTGGGAATGGAGGTCAGTTGTGAGTCATACCCTTTAGCAGGTACCTTATGCCAGTTGGAACTTCCAATAAGGGACAGAGGACAATGGATACAAGCAATAAGGGATGGTTTCTTGTAGGTGGGACTGGAGCTGAGCCCCGCATACTCTGCAGGTTTTAAATAAGTAGAGGAGCTAGGCAGAGAGGGAGTTCTAGAAAATGGCACAGAATTGGTAAAGGCACAAGGTGTGTTTGAGGAAGAAGGAGAAGCCCATTGAGCAGGAGTGGAGATTTGAGTAAGGAAAGCTTGAGTCATGGAAAATCACAGAGTTGGACGGGACCTCTGAGGCCGTCTATCTGATCCCAACACATTCCTAGAAAAAAAGGGCTCCCATCATCCACTGCAATCTGCTGGACAAAAGGTCATTCAGCCAAGAGCGCCAGTGAGGAGGGGGGACCCACTGCCTCTCAAGGTAGCCCATGTTTTTCTTTACATCAAACCTACATGCCCATGTTTTCAAGGTTGAATGGATATATAGGGTCAAGCTATGGAGAATCTGGCTGCTAGGCAGAAGTGTCTGGCCTTTATTTTCTAAGTGTGGAGAGCCAATATATAACGTACAAGGAAAGAGTAAGGAAAGCAACCCACCAATCAACCAGTCAGCATTTACTAATGGCCTGAGGGACACACAAATGACAGTGAAGCAGCTCGGGTCTTCAAGGAGCTGATTGTCAAGCAAGACAAAACTGTATCTCCACATACATAAATATAAAATAAATATGAGGGGGTTTGCTGGGGACATAGTAAGTCACTCCCAGCTGCTGGGGGTGCCACAATGGACAGTGCCATGCCTAGAGTCAGGAAAATCTGAGTTAAAATCTAGGCTTAGGTACTTGCTATGTGACCCTGAGCAAGTCACTTAATCCTGTCTGCCTCAGTTTCCTCATCTGTAAAATGAGCTGGAGAAGGGAATGGCCAACGACTCTAGTATCTCTGCCAAGAAAACCCCCAGTGGGGTCATAAAGAGTCAGACATGACTGAGGCCCACAAAGGTTTCCTGTAGATGGTGATGCTAGAACTGGGTCTTGAAAGAAACCAGGAGGGGGCAGCTAGGTGGCGCAGTGGATAAAGCACCGGCCCTGGATTCAGGAGTACCTGAGTTCAAATCCGGCCTCAGACACTTACTAGCTGTGTGACCCTGGGCAAGTCACTTAACCCTCATTGCCCTACTAAAATTAAAAAAAAAAAAAAAAAAAAAAAAAAAAAAAAAAAAAAAAAGAAACCAGGAGAGAGCCCTGCTTCTTGATAGGGCTCAAAGATCTGAGTTCAAATCTGCTGCTTGGACAAGTGACCAAACCATCTGCTCTGGGCATCAGGTTTCTCATCTGAAAAATGAATTGCTAAACCCCTCCTAGCCTGAAATCTTCTGAACTAGATCTTTAAACCTTGACCAGTTTAAAACCCTCTTCCTGAGTCATTGAGAGCATATTTTTATTTTTTCTCCCACCAAAGGCATCTGACTGAAAAGGGGAAAAGCCCGCAGAATATGTGGGGTCCTCTAAGATCTCAGGAACTGTGAGCTCAGGAGCTCCTGGTCTCCTCTGCGCATCTGATTGCTCCATAGGTTTGACAATCCTGGTATAAGAGCTGGAGATGAATAGTCCCACCACCCTTCCTAGTACCCCAGAATTTTCCACAGTATATAATGCGATTCATTTTTACTACTGCATTAGTAATGGCCCTTCCATTCTTTGATTACGAAGGCCTCTATCAATACTGCAGTTCCCATCGGAGTCTGTCCAAGCAAATCTTTAAAATTTATTGCAAAGAGCCCTTTATGTCTACAAAGGCTTCCGCAAAGTATCGGATCAAGAGAAAAGTGTTGTCACCAGTTCTGCACACCATGACTTCTCTGCATCTCTCCCTAGAAGCAAAGACCTTGAAGTTTTGACTAGTGCCATGCCTTGAGGTAATTGTATAACATAAGAAAGGCATAAATATTTTCCCACAAAGCCTCCAAAGTAGAAGATAGATTCTTAACTGAAATCTCCCCACAACATCTTGTTGTGATGGAACCTTTTTAAAATGGGGACATCCCCAGGCAGCTGGCTGATGATGGATGAAACAGAAATGAATGGTGGCAGTGCCCAGGGCAGGTACCAGCAGTTACCTACTGAATGGAGCTGAAATGGTCCCATTAGAAACTTGGAAATGGAAGGAGTCTTCAAGATCATCTAGCCTAACTCTGGCTTTTTTATAGTTGAGGAAACTGAGGCACCCAGAGAGCTTAAGTGAGTTGGTCCCATTTGGAACAAGTGAAAGCCAGGACTTGACCAAGATCCTTTAGATTCCAAATCCAACACTCTTCCCAGGACACCACATAGACATTAGACCTTCTCTATGAATAGTCACTTCTTCTTGTAACATTATGTCATCCTAACGGAATGTAAGTTCTTTGAGGCCAGGGGCTGTTTAATGTTTATCTTTGCATCCCCAGTACCCAGCACAATGCCCAGCATACAGTAGGTGCTCTGGAAATACTTTTCAGATGAAATTGAGGTAAATAAACTCCCATGTATTTTTGAGAGAAAAAGTCATCAAGTATTGGTTAAATGTCAAGTCAGGTCATCAGGTATTGACTAAATGCCAGGAACTATGATAAGTGCAGAGAATCCTAGAACTCAAGAGATAGAATGAACACTGGGCATCAACTGGTTCAATTTCTAACACAGTTTGGGCATCTGACCAGGAGAAGCTCTGAAAAATGGTCAACACTCTTGCTGCCAGGATGTCTCAGCCTCAAAAAGCTCACTACTTCCTAAGTCACTGGTAGCACATGGCATGTGCTTAAGAAATGCCCATTTAATTAAACTGAATTGTTACCTCCCTCTGTCAGAATATGGATAGGATTTTCACCAGAGCAATTGTCCAACTTTTCTGGACTCACTAAAGCAATCTGCTACAAGGCAACTCACGCTCCACAATGGACACTCCCTTTCTCTCAAAGCAAGATGTCACCCTCATGTTTCTGCCCTTATGTGATCAGCTGAGCTCTGTGCTGGAGCTATGAAATGTTAAGGAGATAGAGATCAGAATGATCAGCCCTCAGAGCTGGACAGAGGATCACAGGGCAGACTATACTTGAGCCAGACTGTCTGGTTAAAAAACTAGCAGACATTCAGCCAATTTTCACTTGAGGACCAATGGGAGGACCGAGACAAGACTAGCACAGATTGGCAAGAAGTACAATTAACACCACTGGAAGGAATGTCCCTATCAGTGAGAGCATGACATGACCCAAACATTCTAGTGTAACTGGAGCGACTGATGCTTCTGCATCTCTAACAGGCCTGTGGCCCAATATTTGGACAATCTTTATTGGTTTATCAGAAATTATTCTTTCAACCTCAACCTCTTGGTTTCCCTAGCTTCCCTCAAAACTCAGGTCATTGAACTATCTGAACAGAACCTGATGCTCACACCACCCCTACCTGTACCTCCTAGTACTGTCCCCCTGAGACTAACTTCCATTTACACAGAATATATCTTCTATGGCCATATTCTCCCATGTTATCTTCCCAGTTAAAATGGAAGTAAAAACCCATGTTTTTGTCTTTCTTTGTATTATCAGCACTTAACACAGTATCTAGAACTAAGCGTTTAATAAATGCTTGTCGACTGACGGACTTATTGACAGCAAGACTGAGCTAGGTGGTGCAGTGGATAAAGCACCGGCCCAGGATTC
This sequence comes from Dromiciops gliroides, assembly GCF_019393635.1. Classification (NCBI taxonomy): domain Eukaryota; kingdom Metazoa; phylum Chordata; class Mammalia; order Microbiotheria; family Microbiotheriidae; genus Dromiciops; species Dromiciops gliroides. The sequence goes on from NC_057864.1 coordinate 14,676,512, forward strand.
AGGAGGACCTGAGTTCAAATCCGGACTCAGACACTTGACACTTACTAGCTTTGTGACCCTGGGCAAGTCACTTAACTCACATTGCCCTGGAGAAAAAAAAGACTAAGCTCAAAAGTATTTCGCCACCATTGATTTAGAAAAAGGTTCTTCTCCCATTTCAGGGCTTAAAACCACAAAGTCACATTGCTTCCCACCTATTGACACATATTTACTAAAATGTTGCCCTCTGATGATAATAATAAGCAATATGTTGTCATTTTCATTGTCATCACCACCACCATCATATTTACCATCCAAACTCTGGCCATGGTAGAGAGACCTCATGGCTAGCTGTCTGAACAAATCTATATCTTCTATCATCGATCTGGCTGCTTCATGATTAACGGGATTGTAGACTGTTGGATTAGAAAGCATAACCTGGAGGAAGACATACATAGCAGATTAAGTCACCTTTTACCCCCAATGCATAAATATATTGTCTAACAGGGCTGGGGAGGAAAGGGAATGGAAATGGAAGAAGCCTCAATTTGATCCTGATAAATCCACGAACCAAAAATTAAAAGCAAAACAACTTACAAGCTCTTCTTCTACCATGTTCTGTAAAATTAACATGGGTTATTTGGGAAATGGATTGAATTAGGATGGGCCACAATAATCATAGAATAATTTTAGAGTTGGAAGAGACCACCTAGTCTAACCCATACTTGACTGAGAATTCCTCTACAACCTACCTGTCAAGTGGCCATTCAACTTCCAATAAGAGGAACCATTATTTCCCATCTCACTTTAGGACAGGAAATTGTCTTGTTTTCTGATATCAATAAACCTCAAGCTTAACGTGGTCCCTTTGTACCTTCCACCTATGGTTTCTGGTTCTGCCCTCTGCGGTGAAGTAGAAAAAACATTTATCCTCTTCTACAATGAACTACCAACCCCCACATTTGCTTCCTTACCTGGAATGTTTTGCCAGATTGTATACTTAACCTCTTTTATATTGCATGTGAGGATACAACTATACTAAGACAAGATTGACATTACTTTATTATTCAAATGAAAGTTTTAAATTGATGTAATGAAGCCTTGCTCTAGTCACAGTGTGATTCTATGGATGTGAAGATACTTCGCCTACCTGACCTCAGTTTCCACATCTGTAAAATGAGTGAGCTGGGTGTGATGACCTCTCAGGTTCATTCTGGTCATAGATTTGAGATTATGTGACTCTGTGACCAATTATTCTATTTGCTCCAACTTCCATTCCACAATCGGATTTCGCCAAGACTTTTGGAATTCCTTTTGTGTACCAGCTATTCCATGTGATAGACCCTCAAGTTCAAAACAGAATTCTGACCCACAAGGAGCTTACATTCTATGACCTTTTAAGAGTATCTTCAACCCTCTCCAAAGGCTATTTACAGATTCCATTGCAGATCTTTTGGACAAATCGCATGACTGCCTGGCAGCCTTAAAAGAACTCATCAGTTCAATGAGGCCATGGCTGCATTTTCCATCATAAAGAAAATGGTCTTTGGCTGTCCCAAAGGCAAATATTTATTCTAAAATTCAGAATTGTATATGGCATGCATTTTAACATGCAAAAGTGTACAGAGAAAATGTGGTCATGGTGGAAGCTATTGAAAGAACTGTAGTGTAGACAGGGGTTCCATTAACCCCTGACAGGGGCTATATAAATAAGGGCAATATTTCTCTGATTAAAATCAACATCTGGTTTTCCAAAAGCAAAGGGAAAAATTATCTTCTAGGAGCTCTTCTGCTGTCATTAGTGTGTTCCTGTTTGGAAAATGGATTCAGATGGGTTTCCAATAGGCAAATCATAATTGCTTAAATAAAAAAAAAATGTTAATAGATGAGAACATATCTTTCAAAGTGGGTGGGAAACAGACGAAACTTGTCTCCAAGAGGACAGTTTGGGGTATTTGTCTTTTTAAAAAGAAACAGGGGAGAGAGGGAGAGTAGCAGCTATCTGATGTGGAGAGGCACATCTGGTAAAGTTTATTTGGCATTCTTATAGCTATCCCCTTTTCCAAGGACCCTTCACTGCCCCCTCCCAGTTATAACCTAGACACCAACCATTAAGTAATGATACTTAATGGTGAAAAAGAGTAGCAAAAAGTCAGTATTAGAAAAAGTATCAATTACAAATGCATTCTGCTACAATCCCCCATGTTTTCCTGAAAAGAAGGGAATTCCATCTGTAAGTTGACCATATATTGATCTCTAGAAACAAAGGGACAGAAGGTTGAGGGAGGGAATTCATGACTGGGGGAGTGATTATCTGATATATGAAGATACAATTAACTAAATAGGCAATATTTACTCTAATAGAGTTAAATGTTATAAATCTAGGTAAGCGTGGAATCTACGCTCTCTGGATGTGGCTCAAGCTCCTCTGGTATTATAGATGAACAAAGGGGAGTTGGCTCAGCAAAGTGAGTAAGCAGGGGAGTGAGGGGGGATGGTTAGTCTACTCAGTCAACTAGCTGAAAGTACTTAAAAGCATAGTTAGTGCCTCTGGAAGAAAACTTGAAAATAACAATGAAGATACTGCAAAAGCTTGTCAGAAAAATACTCAGTATGATTGGGTTTTTTTCCCAAAGAAAAACATGGTGGATCACAAAGCAAGAATAGGAAGGGCTCTTATAGAGGTCATGTGACCTTGGGAAAATCACTTAATTACTCTGAACCTCAGTTTCATCCTCTCAGTTGCAATGATGGTTCAATTCCTCATTTCACTGATGAGGAGAGATGATAAAAAATTATCTGCTTACTAAAGTGAAAGCAGCTCAGTGGTGCAGTGGATGGAGCACAAGGCCCAGAGACAGGACGACCCGAGTTCAAATCCAGCTTCAGACACTGTGTGACCCTGGGCAAGTCATTTCACCCTCAAGTTGCTTCAGTTTCCTCATCAGTAAAATGAGCTGGAGAAGGAAATGGCCAACCACTTTAGTATCTTGGCCAAGAAAACCCCAAATGGGGTCAGGAAGAGTCAGACATAATTGAAATGACTCAGAAGCACCAACAACAAAAACTAAACTGAACAATAGTGCACCATAATCATATCTGGCATTCACAGATGCCTTTACGGTTAAGAAATGGGACCGTAGGATTAGATAGCTCAGAGGAGTCTTAGCAATCACCTAATAGAACCCCTCTCATTTTGCAAATAAGGAAACAAAGGGATTAGCATATAGTAATCATATTTGCTAGTCCATTGGAGCTGGAGTCAGGAATGCCTGGGTTGAAAGCGTGCCCCTGACAATTGCTCTCTGGATGACCTTGGACCAGTAACTTAACCTGTGCCTCATGTTCTTTATTTCTAAAATGAGAGTGTTGGACTAGATCACAGGATCCCAGATTTTTTAGAGATGGAAGGGATCTGAGAGAATCTAGTCCAACACCCTCATTTTTATAGATGTGGAAATTGATGCTCAGAGAGAGTGAGTGATTTTCCCAGGGTCACACAACTTGATGATGTCTAAGGTCCCTTGAGACTCTCAATTCATGATCCTATGATCTATGATCCATGCTTTTTTCCCTTTGGGAAAAATAGTATGTTGATTATTTTCCTTAAAATCCTCTAAAGGATTTTTTTGGTCATTTTCAAGCTTAATTGATGGTCTAATCATTCAATTCAATAAATATTTATTAAGAACTTATTTTGGGGGGCAGCTAGGCGGCACATAAGCACCAGCCCTGGATTCAGGAGGCCCTGAGTTCAAATCCGGCCTCAGACACTTGACACTTTACTAGCTGTGTGACCCTGGGCAAGTCACTTAACCCTCATTGCCCTGCAAAAAACAAAAAACAAAAACAAAAACAAACAAACAATACATACAAAATAAATACCAAGTGATTTTTTTTAGAGCAGGGACTAAAAAGTGGGATAATCAAGAGAATCTTCTTCCAGTTCTAGGAATCTATGAGTCTTTGTAGCTCCTTGCAGCAGAGGTAGCGACAGGAACATGCTGCCTATGTTCATCCAGCAATCTCATCACCATCAATACCTCACTGGCAAATTGTCCCCTCCTTCCATTTTGTCCCATGTAGATTCAAGGCCCCACCCTGTGCTCTGACCACAGACTTTTTTAATGGCTTAAATATCATATTTTTATACTTTAAGTGACTAGTAAGATCACAATTTGAAAAATTAAAGGAAAAGTTCTATTAGTCTTTTCTTACCTGGATAGAAAGTAAGATGCTACTTAGTGTGTAGTTACTATCCCAGTGATTGGGGCTATCTAGAAAATCTATACACGGTCGGCCAGATTCAGGGTCAACTTTAGGAAAAAACAAACAAAAGAAAGTGTCAACAATCAATAAAATGCATTGATTAAACAGCTACTTTGTGCTCGATAGTGTACCAGATGCTGGACATGCAAATACAAAGCACCAAACAATCCTTTCTCTCTTGAGGAGAATCGTGGTTATGGGAGCACATGCCTGTTCAATATAAGCTCTTTAGGGAACTGGGGTGGGGGGGGGGGGTCAGGAAAGGCCCCGTGCACAAGGGGTGCTTAAACTCCAGCCTGAAAGAATAGAGGGATTCTGTGAGGCAAGGATACAAGAGAGTCAGGCAAAGGCAGAGATGGGAGATGGGCAAAGGCCGTCCACGTTAGGGAAAGGAGTAAGGCATAGTGAGATTGGAAAGATAGGATGAGGCTAGGTTAGGAAGGACTTGAAAAGCCAAATTGTGTGAAACCAGAGATAAGAAGGAGCCCCTCAAATTAGTTGGTGGAGCAAGGGAGTGACCTGGTGGGATTTTCGCTTAAAGATCAGAATGTCAATTGAAATGGAAAGTAAGCTGAGATTTTGCAGTAGGGAGACCAGTTGGAAGACTGTAGCAATCATTTAGATCAGAGGTTCCAAGAACTAGCCTTAGTCTAGTATAAAAGGGACGGACTTGGAAAGACAAGTAGTAAATGGTGACAAGGGAACAGTCCCAAGGGCAGAGGATTTGCTTGGTCCTCTCCCATCTGGATCTTACCATTGGGGTGGAAGGGAATAGTACTAAACGCCACAACTGGAGGGACATTGTTGTAGTTCACAGAAAATTTCATTAACAGCGGGAACGTCAATCCTGGGATAAAGAAACAAAAGTTACACCATGGAATCTACTTAGCTATAAATGTTGTTTCTCCAGTAAAAGAGTGTAATGACTCTGTCCTTTCACTGTTCCCTTTGTGGGCCCTTCATGAAAAAGTCCCCAAAATACACAGAGAGAAAGGATAAGAGGCCCAGAAGAGGGAAAAATAAACAGGGTGATTTTATTACAACTGGGTTCGACTTAACATACACTTAGGAAAATAGCACAGAACAAAAGTTCTTAGTTTCTTATAGGACCCTTTTTTCTTGTTCTTTTCTGTATATTAAAATGTTCGTGTTTGTTAATGATTAAATTCAGAGTTCAAAAGAAAGAAAATATGATCATTTTTTAAAAATAGCTCAAACTATAGAAGAAGATCAACAATCTTATGAGATTTTGTTCACCGAGATGGCTAAAAAGTAATAATCTGTCTTGAATGTGATTTGCAGTTTTGAGATTTTTTTTAATGTAATGAGCAAAGCCAAGACATCGCCAAGATCTAAATTGTGTACAAATGACATGAGTGTTTATCATAAAGCTGTTAGAATTTCCTCATGACATTTGAAAATCCTGGTGAAAAATCTCTCATGACTGCAATCAGAGAAATACATGAAAAGAAAGAAAAAAATGTTAGCCATATAAAAGAGAAATGGATGGTCATTGGATAGCACTTCTATTACTCATGCATCATCAAGAGGTTGGAAGGAAGTCACCCACCATATTGGCGAGACATCCATTGACAAAGCAATTGCACAGGACAGGAAGGCATTGCTGCATTTGTATTTTCCTTCTTTGAGGAAACATCTGCAGTGATGACATAATGGATGCTTTGAAGTATTATGGTATTTTCTAATTTTACAGTATGCTATTTGTTACTATGCAGTGGAGCCTTCTGAACCTCATTGGTGTTTTACTTGGGACTTGGGGTGATGTGTTCTGCATACACAGAAACAAAGTTCCGTAGTTTGCTCCATGAAGGGAGGAACTTGTTCTTACCAAACATTGCTGCTCCCTCGTATGACCAGTGAGGTGTGCTGCTCACAAAACATGTTTAACATGTGTCCCATTAACATAACTGTAGAGTGATCTGATTGTTCTGGTTATCTTTGGAAATATGTAAGGAAAGTGACTAAACTGTCCACACCAGTGGACCTAGTAAATGCTACCAGTAGACCTAGGAGTTCTATACCCCTATCCCTACGCCATGAGGAGGTCAAGGATAGAAACAAAGGTTTAACACAAACCAAAATATTCATAGCAGAGTTCTTTGTGTTAGGAAAGATCGGAAGGAATTGAGTGCCTATCCATCAAGGAATGACTAAAAAAGAAAACTATGGCATATGAAGGAAATGCAGAGAAAAATTACAGATATGAGAAATTCAGAGAAATTCAGAAAGATTTGTATGAACTGATGTAGAGCTAAATAATTAGTACTGATATATACAATGACAATAGAATAGAAAAGATCGCTAAAAAGAATTTGAATTCTGAGTAATTTCAAAGTCCTTGAATGTCCCACACAACAAATAACAAAGCATATGTCCCTGTCCTCTTCCCACCAATCCTCATCCCAGAAAGACAAGAACCAACTCTAATAGAAGGCTGGGTACAGTGTCAGATGTAGTAGCATCCCAGGTTCTTGCTTGATTTTCCTATATGTGTAGAGAGGACTTAAAATGATTATGACATAGTAACCATAGATAGCAATAAAATATGTTTTAAAAATAAAACTTAGAAGGTGTGTTTATTTCTTAATAAGAATCACAAACCTTCCCAAATCGTATCCTTCAGGCCTTCAATTTCAGCTAGCCATTTGAGCAAATCATTACTTAGTGGAGTAACAGTTATGCCCTTCAATAAGAAGAAAAAACAAATAAAGCAATTAGAAAAAACCGCAAGTGTTTAAATGTTAAAATGATGCATAGTGACTTGCTCTGGCTTGTCTCTATGTTTATGTTCAAATAACTAATGGCGGCATGACCCTCGGAAAATCACTGAATAGATCTTAGCCCTTTTTTTTTCTCATCTGTAAAATGGGGATAATAATAGCACCCACCTCAAAGGGTTATTGTGAGGATTAAATGAGTGATATATGTTAAGAGCTTTGCAAAACTCAAGGCACTATAAAATGTTAATTATTGTTATTATTAATTGTCAATAATAATAATAACTAAAATTTCTATAGAACTTACATATGGGCCAGGCACTGTGCTAAGTGCTTTTCAAATATTATCTTATATAATCCTCATAGTAACCCTTTTAGGTCAGTGATATTATTATCCCCAGTTTACATATAAGAAAACTGAGACAAATGGAGATTAAGTGACTTACTATATAGGTAGTAGGGATACGAAGCTAGATTTTAATTTGGGTCTCCCTGAATCCAGGTCCAGGACTCTATCTACTCTGTCATCTAGGAGTCTATATATTAACATTGTTATAGGTATATCAAGAGCTGAAAGAATCCTCAGAGGTCATCTAATTAAACCCCCTCATTTTACAAATGAGAAAGCTGAACCCCAAATAGGGTAGATAACTTGTCAAAGGACACACAGGTGGAGCCAAGATTCAAACACAGGAGCTGTGATTCCAAGGGCAGCATCCTTTTCCCTGTACCACACTGCATTCCAATTCAGATATTTCAGGATTAGATTGTAAACATCCTGAGGACAAGGTCTGTTAGGTCTGTTTTGATTTTGTCTTTGTATTCCCAGTGCCTGGGCGAGAGGCAACAGCAAGAGATGACAAGGGGAAAGCCAACATTCTTCACTGGTACTCTTTTGATGAATAAAAATGTTGGTTGGACCACCTAGTCTAAATATGGAGCAACATGTAAGTCACAAAGGATGGGTAGACATGGATGTGTTGTAATTTGTATCTTTAAAGGGAAATCCCAGATTGATGAGATCCAAGGACCATTGAAGAATTTGAGTATCCCCAGCACTGTCATATATGTAGGATGATGAATTCAGAAATGGAAGAGGACTTATAGACCAGGTGACTTAATACCTTTATCACTAATGAAGAAACTGATACCCAGAGTGGCTAATTAACTTGCCAAAGGTCAAGTAAATGACAAAAGGGACTATTAAAATGATATGAATTGGAAAAATATATAATCACGCAAAATTCAGAATTATGGTGAATGATGGATGAAGTTAGAATCAAGTAGATTTTTTAAAAAGCATACTTTTTTTTCTCAAACCCTCACCAAACTCCTCTTTAAATCGGGGTAAATGTACTGCAAGAGTAAAAATAGCTTACCAACTAGAACACATTTTAAAAACTTTTAAAAAGACAATTAGATTTTAAAACACTGAGAATAATAGCTAGCATTTATAGGGCACCTTAACATTTGCAATGTGAGGATCAAATGGGATAATAATTGTAATACACTTAGTGTACATGTAACAAATTTATATAGAGCTTAGAGTAAATATTAGTTGTCATTATTTTTGTTGCTTTTGTTGTTGTTATTTTCTCAGCACCCTGGGAAATGAATTGTCATTATCCCCATCTTACAGTTGAAGAAGTTGAGGCTGACAGAGGTTAAGTGATTTGCCTAGGGTCAGACACTAGAGTGTCTGAGGCTGTTTTTGAACTCAGGTCTTCCTGACTCCATGCTATCCCCCGCTATCCACCTGGCTGTCTTCTAGATATTTTAAGTGACTGAGAGCTCCACACAATGCAAGGTTTTACTACTAATAAGAGTTGGCATTAGAGAGTACCTAAAGGCTTCCCAAGTGCTTTCCCTATGTTGGGCTATCTGGTCCATAGATTCGTTTATCATAGATCATTGTTGACGAAGGTACTGAGAACTTAAACTGGACTCAGGAGAAAAGAGTTCAAATCTTGGTTCTGACACATATCACCTGCACAACTTAAGTAAATCACTGCTCAGTCTCAGTTTCCTCATCTTGAAAATGAAAGTACTACATTTATTCCCTACCTCCTGAAGCTGTGATTTCAAAGTGTAGTGATGTTTGTGTTATCACATAAGTTAAAACGTTTCATGTTCTTTTACACCAGAGAGCCAACAAACTCCCGCTTGTTGCATTGATCTCTGCCACCTTCTGGACTCCTCGAGCACCATCCTGAGGTCAGTAACAATAACAGAATTGCTCATAGCCTTGATGGATGCCGTACTCTAAAACACCAGATTAGGTAGACCGTACACTACCCCCATACAGGGACAACAAGGAGGTACTTGTTGGTGTCATCCCCTTAAAGAGAAGGAGGCTGTTTCTGGAGCAAAGGAAAGAGGCATTGGACAAAGTACTGGGTTGAGTCATACAACGTGGTTTCATATGCCAGCATGCCTCTTAGCCTGGCACTGCATAGCTCAGTGTCTGGCACACAGTAAGCACTTAATAAATGCTAGTTACCAACTGACTGAGAAAGTTCACCTCTCTAGGTCTCAGTTTCTTCATTTGTAAAAGGAGGAGGTTGGACTGGAGGGCTTTCCCACTCTAATTGATGACCGCCAATGTACCCCTTCCTTTTTCATTCTCAGTGTTTCTCTCTCTCTCTCTCTCTCTCTCTCTCTCTCTCTCTCTCTCTCTCTCTCTCTCCTTCTCCTCTTTTTTTCTTCTTCCGCAACTATTGTCTGACGGCTGCCGGTGACCATCATCTACTTTGTTTTGGGGTCTAATGGAGTTGAGGTCTTTAAATGTGTGGAGTGGCATTTAGGTACATGTGTTACAATTTAGATGAATAATATAATAGACAAAATGCTTGAAATCAAGTGCTCAGTACATTCAGATAAGGCTTAAACACAACATCCCTGACTGGAGAGGCAGCAGATTCTGTGGATAGAAGGTCAGCCTTGGAGTTAGGAAGACCTGGATTCAAGTCTTACCTTTGGCAAAAAGTAGCTGTGGGACTGTGGCTAAGTCACTTAACCTCTCACTTCCCTAGGCTACTCTTAAGACTATAGGTGGAGGGGGCAGCTAGGTGGCGCAGTGGATAGAGCACCGGCCCTGGAGTCAGGAGTACCTGAATTCAAATCTGGCCTCAGACACTTAACACTTACTAGTTGTGTGACCCTGGGCAAGTCATTTAACCCCAATTGCCTCACTTTAAAAAAAAAAAAGACTATAGGTGGAAATGCAGGTGCCAATATGCCTTTGTAGCATGAATTTGTTCATTGGCAGCTTCCAATAAAATCACAACTCTGGTCCAAAATAATCAATTTAAGAACACTTTAGAATAGAACGTGAAGAATATTAGTACTAGAAAGGATATTAGAGATCATATAGTCCAACTCATAACTGAATCATTTGTACTGCAAGAGGTAAAAATAATTTACCAACCACACAATACATCTTCTACAACAATCCCCTGTACTTCAGTTTCTTCATTTGTCAAACAAGAACGTTGGATTACAAGATAATAACACCAATAATAGCTCACGTTCAGATAGCACTGTCCAATTTACAAAGAGCCTTCCCTCGTGTGCTTTCATCAGATCGAGATAACCTATGAGGTCCCTTGCAAACCTCAAAACTAGGATCCTGAGGAAGGGTTCTCTACCCTCCTGTGACAGGAAACTCACTACCTCCTGTGGGAGTCCATGGATGGACAGTTCCAACCCATCTTTGTAATTTTGTCTTGAAGAGCCTTTCCACCCACAGGTCCCAGCTCTAACTGTGAAGGACCATACACAGGATGAGAGATTTTGAGCTGGAAGGCACTTAGGAGGCCATCTGGTTGAACTTCCTCATTTTAAGGATGAGGAAAGGGAAGCCCAGAAAGTTTAAGTGATTTGTCTTAGGTCACACAGGTAGCAACAAGGTCTGATGACGCTAAAGTCTATGTTCTTTCCGTTGTACGATGAAGGCGAGAGGAAAAACTTCAAGATTTTTTAAAAAACTGATCACCACATGCAACACTGCACCCCTTTCCCAGCAACACCGCTTCCGCTTCCCCTCCTTTCCCCAGTCTTCCTACTCACAAATAGGTTTTGTTCTCGGAGCTCCATGAATTCTTTCTCCAGCAACAAGTAAGATCTGCAATGCATGCTGGGGCTGCAGGGATGCGGGCGCCTACCCACACACGTTGCTCCCGAGCTGATTCAAGGGCAGGTGTCCTTACAAGCGCTTCGGAGAGCTGTTCTATGAGGGGCTTCTCACTGCTCCTAGGGAGAGAAACGTCCCATTCCGGGGGCTCACGAAGGCTCCGCTTCTCCTGAACTCAGGATTGTTATTCCAAGGATGTTTGTGTCTGGCATACACCTTGGTGGCGAATGAGCTCTACTGGCGGTTGGGTTCCCAGCGCAGGTCAGGGGGTGATGTCCGAGAGACCGCAGCACCCGACTAGGGGTGTGTCCGCCCACAGGACATCGAGGAGGGATCCCCAAGTGTGTGTGCCTACTACTGGAAGAGACACAGGTCACAGGTGCTGATGGATCAGTGGTAATGGATGGAGGGCTCGTTGGACCGTGGTGGATTTGTGTTGCGGGCGTTGCTGGGGGGGATGGTTGCCCCAGCAACACCTAGTGGGCGGGACTTGAAGGCTCCGCCTTCTCCAATCAGTGAGGGGGAAAGGCGGGCAGGCCCAACACCGAGGCCAATCGTCCAACGTTCCCTCTTTGAAGGAGGCGACTACGCAGCCCCAAGGCCGTTGTCCTGCCAACTGACTGAAGCTGAGCATCCTCGGGCCAGCCCAGTCAAGACTAGTCAGGGTCTGCGGAGTCCGGGCGCTCCCACCGTGGATTTAGAGCTGGGGTTCCTTCTGGGGGACTCCGTGGAATCCTAGAGCTCCTGGAGCAAAAGCCTCCCACCCCTTTTACAGATGAGTCAGTCCTCCAACAGCCAGGCTAAGTGGTTCCGAGATCTCACCCACTGAACCCAAGTCTCAGAACGTAAGAGCAGTGGAAAACGTCCTTGGAAACCCAAACATCCGAACTAAGAATGTAGAACCCAAGAAGAGGAAGGTACCCGAGAACTCTCGAAAGTCAGAGCTTGAAGAGGAAGGAAAGTCTTTAGAAACAGAGAACCCCAAACCTGGGAAGGACCTTAGAATAAGAGAACGCCAGGGCTGGGAAGGACCTTAGAAACATGTCTTAGAACAAGGAACACAGAACTAGTTAGACAAGGGGATCTTGGAAACAGACTGATTGAAGAAGGAGCAGAATGCAAGATCAGGAAATGTAAGAATATAAGATCAGGAAGGGGCCTTTGGTAGAGAGGACTGTGGGGACAAGGAACATAGAACGTAGTAGTAGGAGAAAAGGGGGGTGGTGGAGAGGAACATCTGAACACAGATGTCAGAGCTAAAAGGGAATTTAGAAACAGAACGTTAGAGGTGGAGGGAACTCTAGCCACACATCACTTTAGGACAAGAGTGTAGATGATGTCAAAGCAGGAAGGGTCCTTAGAATGATGGAACGAGGAACATGGAATAAAGACATAGGAAGGGACCCAGCAACACAGACATAAGAACGTGGGAGCTTAGAGACTATGGAGTCCCACTCTTTATTTTATAGAAGATAAAAATGAGGTCCAGAAAAGGTATTTGCCCTAAGTCACCTAGATAGTAAATAGTAAATAGCAGAACCAGAATTCAAACGCAGAGGAGACATTCTTATGGAATAGACCTGGGGAGATGGGAAGAAGGACCACTGTATTTCATTCAATAAATGCTTGTTGATTGACTGAATTTGGAGTCAAAGGACCTGGGATAGAATCCACTTTCACTACTTACTAGCTCTGTGGTAAGTCAGCCACTCTCTTTGGCACTCACTCTCCCTATTTTTAAGGGGAGGGAGTTGTACTTAACTAATCACTGAGGTTCCTTCCAGTTCTAAATCTTCTCATTTAGCCCCTCCAAAACCAGTTCTCTTTCCCTAGCCCTACACTCCTCCCATTCCTTTTCTTTTTTGTGTGTGTATAAATCAATCAACTTCCTCACAGTGAAATGAAGTGATTGGACCAGTTGATCTCCAAGGGCTCTTCTCACTTTAGAAACATCCTATAATTTTACAAATTTCCAGAATGGTTCTCCTAGTTATTAGTTTCAGGCACATGGAGACACTTCATAAATAGATTGGTTCTGAAAGGGAAGGTGGTTCAATACCATTTCCTTGAATAAGCCCAGCTTCCCACCCCATTGACACTGTAGTCCTATTCAAACTAATCCTGGTTCATATTCTTTAATAGGTATTATTCCCTCAATGTTTTCTCTCTCTCTCTCTCCCTCTCTCTCTCTCTCTCTCTCTCTCTCTCTCTCTCTCCATATATAGAAATATAATTAGAGCATATAGAGCATATATATTATATTTATAATATATTATCACCATATATTATACAATTATACATTATATTACAATATAAGCTACATATTACAGCATATATTACAAAATATATGTTCTAATTATATATCTATATGTACACACAAATATATATATGTGTATAGTGTGTATATATACACATATACTCTTCTCTCCATTCAATCCAGGAATTATTTATTAAGCAAATAATCTGTGTAAAGCCTACATGGAAGATAGTGAAGGACAGGCAACAACCTAACTGAACTCTCCCAACATTCCCCTTCAAACAACAGCACTATAACTCTTTTAATCAAATTTTGGAGCAGCAGAGCCAACAAAAGGTCAGAGTGAGACATTTTTGCAGCTTAAGACAATTTAGGAGATCAGCAGGAGAGGTCTGTAACACTGGTGGGGGCTCACCTAGAGCTTGTGGCACCATTGTCCAATTGGTAAATGGTCAAAGGATATGAATCGTTGGTTTTCAAAAGAAGAAGTATAGTCATATGAAACAAAGCTTCTTAAACTGTGGATCTCAACCCCATATGGTCACGTACCTGAATATGGGGGTCTTGAAAAATTTGGCAGTAAATGTTTGCTTTGTATGCCTATTTTATATATTACCCCAGGGCATGCAAAAATTTCTTGGTCAAAAAGGGGTCTTGAAGGGGACAGCTAGATGGTGCAGTGGTTAAAGCTCCAGCCCTGGATTCAGGAGTACCTGAGTTCAAATCCGGCCTCAGACACTTGACACTTACTAGCTGTATGACCCTGGGCAAGTCACTTAACCCCCATTGCCTGCAAAAACAAAACAAAACAAAACAAAACAAAAAGGGGTCTTGAATGCAAAAGGTTGAAGAAGCTCTAAAACACTAATGATTAAAGAAATGCAAGTTTAATCAGCTCTCAATTACCACTTCACTATCAGAACTGGCAAATGCTGGAGGGGATGAGGGAAAATAGGTACACTAATAAACTGTCGGTGGAGTTGTGAACTGGTCCAACCATTCTGGAGAATAATTTGTAACTATACCTAATGGGCCATAAAACTGTGTATATTTTTTGGCTCAGCAATAAATACCACTACCAGGTTTGTAATCCAAAGAGATCAAGAAAAAGGAAAGGGACCTATAGGTAAAAAAATATTTATAGCAGCTCTCTTTGTGGTGGCAAAGAATTGGAAATTTGGGGGATGCTTATCAATTAGGGAATGGCTGAGCAAGTTGTGCCATGTGATTGTGATGGAATATTATTGTGCTATAAGAAATAACAAGGGGAATATTTTCAGGTTAAAAACATGGGAAGACTTATGTGCACTGATGCAAATTGAAGGAGAAGAATAAAAAGTTCATTGTACACAGTAACAGCAAAGTTGTAATAATGATCGACTGGGAAAAACTTGACTACTCTGATCAAAATAATGATCCAAGACAATTCCAAAGGACTCATGATGAAAAAAATGCTATCTACCTCCACAGAGAACAGATGAACTATGAGTACACATTGAAGTATAATTGTCTTGATTTCTTTTCTTTGTGGGGCAGTGAGGGTTAAGTGACTTACCCAGGGTCACACAGCTAGTAAGTGTCAAGTGTCCGAGGCTGGATTTGAACTCAGGTCCTCCTGAATCCAGGGCCGGTGCTTTATCCACTGTGCCACCTAGCCGCCCCTTTCTTTTTTGTTGTTGCTTTTTTGGCAATATAGCTAATATAGAAATATGTTTTGTATGATTTCACATGTATAACTGATATAACTTTTCTTACCTTTTCAGTAGGTGGGAATAAAGGATGGAATCTGGAACTTAATTTAAAAAGAAAAGAATGTTAAAATATAAATTTAAAAAACAGAAAAAAGCTTATAAGGCATATTTTTTTCTAAAATTTGAATTTCATCACATTATGAAAAAGAGGTTTATATGACAAAAACGTGTGTGATACTCCAATACTTTGTTGGTTGTATTACAGAAGTTTTTGCAAGGAATAATCCTGGAACTAAATCACTTTCATTGGTTGTTGTCATGTAATGACAGCAATTATTTACTTACCATCTTCAAGGCAACAGATGAATTCAGTGGTGTAGTCATTGTAAGCAAGAAAGCAGTAGAGGAAGAGAAGGAGCTATGTTGTCAGGCTACATATGTTTCCCTGTTATTCCTTTTGAGTTTTGTTCCTTTTGCTTTTCTGAAGTTGTGTGCCATCATCATGAGAAGGTAATTGATCATGGAGACCAGAAGAGGTGCTATCTGAAGTTCCTTTCAATATGACATTCCATTTTCTAAGTCCATGCATTTGCATTGACCATCCCACATGCTTCAAATGTTGTCCCTTCTCCCTTCTGTCTTCTGGTTTTCTTGGCCTTTTTCAACCATCCAATTTGACTTTTTGCAAAAGGTCTTTTGCAATTTCACACACACCCCTGCCCCGCTTCTAGTGCCTTTCCTCTCAGATTTCCTTCTAGGGAGCCTTAATTTGTATATAACTAGTTATTTATATGTTGCCTCTCCCATTAGAAGTTGAACTAGTGGGGCAGCTAGGTGGTGCAGTGGATAGAGCACGGGCCTTGGAGTCAGGAGGACCTGAGTTCAAATCTGATCTCAGACACTTAAGTTACTAGCTGTGTGACTCTGGCCAAGTCACTTAACCCCAATTGTGAAGAAGAAGAAGAAGAAGAAGAAGAAGAAGAAGAAGAAGAAGAAGAAGAAGAAGAAGAAGAAGAAGAAGAAGAAGAAGAAGAAGGAGAAGGAGAAGAAGAAGAAGAAGAAGGAGAAGAAGAAGAAGAAGAAGAAGAAGAAGAAGAAGAAGAAGAAGAAGAAGAAGAAGAAGAAGAAGAAGACGACCTTGATAAATGCTTGTTGATGGACAGATGTTCCTCCTCCTAACTTTCCCATTTCTGTTAAGGGCAACATAGTCACCTGTATTTGTAGCCCAGGAGTAACCCTTTTCTCTTTCTTCTCACACAGTCCCTGTATCCACTTGGTTGCCAAGTCTTGTCATTGTAATTTCTACAAAATCTCTTCCACCCATCACCTTCTCTCCAGTTAGACCACAACCTCTCTGATCCAGAGCCTCATGAACCTTCACCTGGACTATTCCATTAGCTTCCTAATTAGCATCTCAATGTCTCTTCTCTCCGATCCATCCTTCACAAAAGTCCAAATTGATGTTCCTAAAGCTTAGGTTTGACCATGTCATACTCTGCTCACAGAAGTGTGTGTCCTTTTTAAATTTATGTGTATACATACATACATATATATATATATATATATATATATATATATATATATATATATATATATATATATATATATATATGGGGGGGGCCAATGAGGGTTAAGTGACTTGCCCAGGGTCACACAGCTAGTAAGTGTCAAGTGTCTGAGGCTGAATTTGAACTCAGGTCTTTATCCACTGGGCCACCTAGCTGCCCCCAAAGTTCCATTTTTTGTTTCCTTTGCTTCTTCTTCCCCACCCCCCACCCCAGGGCAATGAGGCAATGAATGACTTGCCCAGGGTCACACAACTAGTGAGTGTCAAGTGTCTGAGCCTGCTCATAGAAATGTAATGACTCCCCTTTGCCTCTAAAATAAGATTCCAGACATTCTGCGTGGCATTTGAAGTCTCTTGCAATCTGTTTATAGTATGTCTTTTCTTGCTGCCCCTTCAGCACTCTGCATTCCATCTAAATTGTTCCATTTGCAATTGTTTTTGTTATGCTATCACCCCTCTATTCCCTCCATACCTTTGCATATTCCATGCCTGGAAGGCTTGTTCTCTTCTCTAACTTTTGGAAGACCCTTTGAAGCTCAGCTTAAATGCTACATCCTAAAGAGGATCCCCCTTTCTATTAGTGTACTCCCTTAACATTGGGTATTTATTTTGTATTCCCTACAACAAAGAATAATTCTGATACCCCATTGTGGCACAGACTCGGGTGGGTACCACCATGTTGGAAATGCATCAAGCTCAGATTGAGCCTGTTTTTTAAGAACCTGGCTGAGAATGGAGAGGTATATCACCAATAGACAGGCCACTTGGGGGTGAATTCTGTGGCCACAGCAACACATGAAACAAATAAAAATGCAAAATTCCCCTTAGTCATGTGCAGTGTTGGTGGCTGAGCAGTGGAAAGTCAGACAGAAGGTACTAAGAATCATATAAATCTTAGATAGCCTAGAAACTAAAATGAAGCTGGTGGTACTCTAAATGTAATCTGTACTTCTACTGATCAACAAGAGGCAAATACACTATTGGAGCAACTGGGACATGTCAATTTTGACATATAGTTATAAATAGAGCCAAAAGAGGGAAAGTGCAGTGAAATAAGTGATTCTTTCATTAAAAATAAATGTTATTGATATCTCTTATCATAAAATAACACAAAACATATATATATAAAAACACATATTATATTACTGTTATTAAACCACTACATTTCCCCTGTGGCCCTCCTATACCCCTCCCAGAGAGCCATTCCATATAACAAATACTTTTTTAAAAAAGAAAATGAGAAATATAAGGAAAAAATAAGCAAAACTGATTGATAACATTGAAAAAGTTTGGAAAGATGTTCTGTACAATGTTCTGTACCTGTGGACTGCCCCACGCTCCTCTACAAAAGGAATTTGGGCTGGGGAAGAAGTCTTCTCATTAAATCAGAAGTTCTTAACCTTTTTATGTTGTAGACTCCTTTTTAGAGTAATGTTTTACATGAATAAAATATAATGAATAGCATTACAAAGGAAACCAATTATTTTCAGACAGTTATCACAATATTAAATAAAAAGTTCACACAACTAAGGTTAAAACTCCTAAGAAAAATGAAAGCATGAATGAACAGTTGAATGAAAAACATTTGTTAAGTAATTATCACATTCCAGGCCCTCTGCTAAGCATTGGATGCACAAATACAAAAGTGAGATGTCCTTTTTCTTAAGGAATTTATATTCTAATATGATAAAACACACAGAGAGGAGATGGGAGCCCTGACAAGGTAGTTTATGTCTGGGTGGAGGAGGAAGGGAGTGGTCATGATCGGATCATCTAAGGCAACCAACTAACACAAACTTCTTAGACATAAGGGTGGTATTGATTTTCTTATTATGTGCACAGCAAGTAATGGAAAGGGATGAAATGACTGGTGGGTACAAGGCATAAAGGTGGATGGCAAGAGTCAGCCAGTCATTAAGCATTTCTTAAGTGCCACCTCTGTGTCAGGCACTGTGCTAAGTGCTGGTATACAAAGAAAGGCAAAAGGCAGTTCTAGCCCTTTAGGAACTCACACTCTAAAAAAGAGGCAACAAGCAAACCAACATCTACAAACAAGCTTGTTTAGTATTTTGAAAATACTAAAATTAAGAGGATTTGGGAGAAGCTTCTTGTAGAAAATGGGATTTTAGCTGAGACTTGTGAAGCCAGGGGGTAGAGATGAGGAAGAAAAACATTCTAGGCACCAGGGACAGTCAGAAGAAATGCCAGGAGCCCGGATGTACGGCTGCTGCAATGAGAACAGTCTAGTCAGGGGTTTGTTAGATCAAGCTCATTAGGTGAGTTTGCACTCATTCACTAGTCAAGGCAGCTAAGCCCCAGAGCAGAAGCTCTAAAACTGACTGGATTAACTGCTCTCAGGGACTTGGGGCAAGGTTTTTGAAGGTCTGGATGGGAAGGTCTAGAGAAGCCAGGAAGCAGCAAGGCCAGTGGCAAGATGGGTTGGCAGGGCAGGTCCTCCTTGGAAGGGCAAATTAAGGAGTTATAGGGGTTGGTTTTATCATCTGTCCAAGGAAAACAAGAAATCTAATTATTCAAGACATTCATTGTAGAGCTCATGGTAAGTATTTGCACAACGACCACCATGGAAATAATTGCAGTCTATACAACCACATCCTCTGTGGCAGAGGATGGAGATGTAGAGACATTCTACTAAGAACACTATAAGACCCTCCAAATGAAATCATCATAAACTTCAGTACTCACTGTCTTCAAAGCAAGGGTGAGAGCAAAGGGGAGGGGGGAGAATGTATGGTGGAAAATTGGGATTGGGAATATGAAACGTAGGTCAAAAGAATGGAGGATACACAGAAGCCTCATGTAGAATTGGGAGGTGCTGGACATGACAACTCCTAAATGGTGTCACAAAAATTGAAACTGACCATATTTTATCACAGGAAATGACTCATTACTGATGTAGGTAAGTCGTTCTTAAAGCAGCTACCTATGTACAATCAGAGCATCAGCTAGTTACAGCAAAGATCGAAATTAGTAGAGTTATAAGAAAATATGCAATTAAAAAAGGATAATAGTATGAATTAAAACAATTCCAACCTGATTTTTTAAAATAAGATATTGTCATGAAAGTTGGACAGGGGCAGAAGAAAGGACAGACATCTATTACTAAACTTCATATACTTTCATTTTGATAAATCAGTTTTCACAAAAAGAGGATAAAAAGCTTTACAAATGTCTCCATCTTCAGATTTTGATTCACTTGCCAAGCAGAGAGACCCAGATTTAGACCATAAACTTGTTTGTAAAATCTTACAGAGACATGTAATATATTGGTGGTTGAAGATTATGAACAGCATGACTTCATAAAATGGGGGGAAAAACAATGGAGGACATATAAAAAAGCCTGGAGAGAGATATAACTAAGCAAAGTCATTCTGTGGGCATTTAAGGAAGAAACTGGAGAGATGACAAGAATAAGAAAGAAAAGATCTGCCAAGACTTTTACTAGAAATTCCTCTCAGCGTCAAGGATAGCAAAGCAATCAGATCTGGACTTTAAAATCCCAATCCTGGGTGTCCTGACTGAGGTAATAAAAATGGCGCTAAGGAAAATAAAGATGGAAAAGCGGCTGGATTAGACCCAGTGTACACCTCTGTGCTGGAGGTAGGTGTAATTGTGAGGACTTTGAGGGTTCTATTCCCATAGCATCTGAAGGAGAAAACATACCCAGGGTGTAGAGGAAAAAATCTCAAGCCTTATTAACACCTAAAAACAGAAACCAAGAGGACTTTAACAACTACAGGCCTATATGCTTACTTTCCCATCTACACAAGCATACGTGTATTAGTAAGGATGCAAGTCATATTGAAAGCCATTTCATTACAAGCCATATTCCACATTACATCACATCTTTACTGTTTTACAATAGTCTGAAAGATGCAGAGAATACAAGATGTTTATTATGTGTTTCCCACCCACATATCCAAATTGTGCAAGATTCTTGAAAGCTGTAACAACCGAGCCAACCATGTTTGATGACCCCCCTGATCATTGAAAGTCTTAAAATAGGGACATTTGCTTGCTTCAGGGATTCACTACTTTCATAGAGAAGTTTGAGTGTAGGGTCCAAATTGAAGAGGGTCTCAATTAGTGCAAATAATGTGTAAGAAAGAATTATTACTAATTGATATTTTGGGGGACCCGGTGATCTCCCTTTCTTTCTCAGACCCTTTCTCCTCCCACTCAAAGGCAAGATCTTCTTGAGAGATCTCATCAAATCTCTCATCTAGATCAAACCCTAGCCCACAAAATGAGCCTTGGGTGGAGACAGATTCTTTTGTCTAGATAAGGAAAGACTTTACTGATGAGATTTGGCCTTTACACCAGTTCTAGGTGGGAAGCATTGTTCCACCCTCAGCTTGTTGAGGGGTGTCTCTACATTTCTCCCTGATGTCATCTTTACTTGAATCATGTACCCCTTGACTTCATTTTAATACAACTCACCTCCAAATCATGTCAACGAATTAGATTTGATTGCTGTATGATGGACCTCCTAAAGTCAGAAAGGCATATGAACCAGACCCGACCATGAGGAAGGGATCTTTGGTCTGAGAGAGGCTGCCATAAACTTCATTTATTAAGAAACCCCCAGCCATATTAATAAAAATGACTAAATTACCCAGGTATCATGTCTCTCATATTTTTTCTTTTTTCTTTTTTTTTTTGGTGAGGCAATGGGGGTTAAGTGACTTGCCCAGGGTCACACAGCTAGTAAGTGTTAAGTGTCTGAGGCCGGATTTGAACTCAGGTCCTCCTGAGTCTAGGGTCGGTGCTCTATCTACTGCACCACCTAGCTGCCCCCTATATATTTTTAATCATCACAAATAAATCCATGAAGTGCTCACATGATCCAAATTTGCACTGCATATTTCTGTTGGGCTAGAGCAAGTGATGATACTTTTACAAAATTGTAACTTTTGATAGTGTGAATTAAAATGCATGGGAACATTTCATGAGATTCATTATTTTCCCTATTTGGAACATAGTTACATATTTATTGAATGGATGGGTGGATTATAACTAAGGATTGACATATTGAATTTAGAATTTGCTTGTCTTCAATCAATTCAAAAGACAAGAGAGGTGTGGGTTAGATGCTAGTACAGTTAGGTGGATTCAAAAGTGGTTGAATAGCTGGACCTCAAATAATGTGGAAGGAGCTTGTCATTGAAGTGTCTCAGGGACATGTATTGGCCCTGTGAGATGTAACATTTATGCCACTAACTTGAAAAGAAGTATAGAGAGGATGCTTGTCAAATTTGCACATTAAAATGTTGGGAAAGATACCAGTATGAGTTTTTAACCTGAGTCCATGGACTTTTTAAAAAATATTTTGATAATTATATTTCAATGTAGTTTCCATTGTAATGCTATTTATTAAAGAACATTATGTTGAGAAGGTGTCAATAACTTCATTAAAGAGGTCCAGGACACACACAAAAAGGTTAAGAAAGCATCAGGATCCATAAAGAACTGAATAAATTAGAATAATGGGCCAAATCTTATAAGGTGAAATATAACAGAGAAAAAAACATAAAATCTATACTTGATCAACATTAAAAAAGATCACTTTCACAAGCACAGGTTGGGGGTAGTGTAGCTAGACAGAAGTTCATGTGCCAAAAGAGCTGAAGGTTTTAATGGCTTAAAAACTGCATATGATTCAACAATGCATCATGGTAAGGAAGAAAGCTTCTATGACCATAAATTTCACCTTATTAAAAGAAATAGTGATTAACTACAGAAGATGAATGTCCCCTGACTTGATGATTGGACCATGGCTGGAATCTGACGTTAAGTTCTGGGCACCAGACTTTGGGAAGGACCAATATTCTCCCTCCTTCCAAATGGGAGAGAAGCCAAGGAAGGGCAATTAGGATGGCAGAAAACCTCAACATGGCACCATTTGAAAGTCAGTGGAAAGATATGGGTGTATTTCCTTTGGAAAGAAGATTTGGAGGGGACATAACAACTGTCTGCAATATTTGAAGGCCTAGGATGTAAAGAGAGGAATCCTGAACATAGGGAATCGAGAGCAGTACTTAAAGGCAAGAAGACTGGCTCTTATTTCCTACCTTTGAGGAAAGCTAGCTGTGTGACTATGGAAAAGTCACTTAGTTTCCCAAGTCACCCAGCAAGTCTCTAAGATGCTACAGATAAGTTGCTGATCAGTGCTGCTGTAGGGAACTTCCACACCAAAAGTTCCTGACACTGATGAAATCACTGATCATGTCCATCCAACTTCCATCCTGCTTAAAAAAAAAGAATATATATATATATATATATATATATATGTGTGTGTGTGTGTGTGTGTATGTGTATATATATATATATATATGTATGTATGTATGTATGTATATATAAGTTCTGGTTTATTCTGCTGCTTCATAGGGCAGAGTTAGGAGCAGTCAATGGAAGTTACTAAGAGAAAGATTTAAGTTTGATGAAGGAAGTCAACTTATTGATAATTAAGACTAGGGGATAGCGATGTAACGTAAAATTCAGGGGACTGGAATAACATCATTATCAGTCAATAAACATTTATTAAGCACCTACAATGTGCCAGGCATTGTGCTAAGGACTGCAGCTTATCCTGTAGCAAACTTGGAAATGACTTTTGCTAAAGGTACACCTCTTCCTCCATCATCCTTTGGGTCATACTGAACTTCAAATCTTTGGAAACTTTCATTTCCTATGATTCTCAACTATACATCACTTCTTGAAGAATTTTGGTGTTAAACTATGAGTCTTTGTTTCAGGGAGAAAGACATAGTTTGCAGAAATGTAGAGAACTTGTCAGCTTCTCAAAATATGGCAGCCTGTTTTCCTTTTATTAGATTTTAACTTCAATTCATTGTCCATTTGCAGCATCTGCCCATGACATATGTACAAACTAATTAACTCTATAGGCTGTCCATCCAAATACATGTCATAATTCAGATAATGTATATTCTTCATCCACTTGGTTTTTATTGTGTGAATAGTTAGTCTGTTTCCCCCCTTTTGAGTGATTATTGCTCTCAATTAGGAGGTTTGACTTGGTGTGATCACCACAATGTCATCTGCACACAGGAGCATATGGAGGACCTAATCATTTATATGAAACCCCTCTCCAATTTGTACTCAGTGCTGGATCTCTTCCATGACAGTGGCAAACACATTTGGCAAACATATGTCTGCCTGTCTCATGTGTTGCCTGCTATTAATAATCAGTCATCAAACATGGTTATGCCTGTTGCTACATCTTTCAAAGAATCTTATGTGATTTGACATGTGCTTGGGAGGAACCTTTTTGGAAGAGGGCCTTTAAGGTGGAGTTTTTCCTCTACCAAATCAAATCTTTTAAAAAAAACATCAAAGATAATGAAGTGTTCATGCAGAGCCTTCCCCGATATGTCCCCACTCAAGTCACACCCTATCCTAGGATCTTGGTTCATCATCAGCTCTATTCATCTCTGGTCTATCTCAGATCTCCTAGAATCTTTAGAAAAGGGACTATGACTGTACCCCCCTTTTTACTGGCTCAGCCCAAAGGGATGGCTTCAGTTCATAAATGTTCTACTCAATAAATTCATCTCTAATCAATACAAACCAGCCTGAGCCAATGAATCAATTCATTCCTAACGAGTGAGACCAAAGATGTCCTCATCCTCCATGAGATGATAATGAATGTGTTCCTCTCAAGGTGATTATCAATAACATATCCATATCCTGCTTAGAAAGATGCTGAGTTCCTTGCAAAGGCTTGTAAGCTTACAGGATCATGGGTTTAGAGCTGGAAAGGACCTTAGGGGATCATCCAGTCCAACCCCTTGATTTCACAGTTGAAATGAGACCCAAAGAAGGGAAATAACTTACCAAGGTCACACTGGAGTAGAGCCAAGGTGACACTGATCAACCCCTTATGAATACATCTATGGAATTCCATTACTTTCCAGATGTTCTCTGGGGTGAGAATAAAGGATAAAGAATTCTATCATAGTTGAAGATCTTACCATTCTGTTGCTGCAGTCCAATGCATAAAATGGTGGTATATACTTTTCCTTTAAGGATATTGGTGGTTCAAAAAGCCTAGGTTAAAATCCCGGCTCTGCAATTGACCACTCATGTGACTTTGGACATAATTAGGGATTGGAGCAGAGGATCTCTACAGCCCTTTCCACCTTCAAATCTTATGATCATCTGTAAAACGGGTCCATTTAAATACTTGGATGGATATGTGGTCTTATTGATTCAGGAATTGCCTCCAACAATACAGATTGAAATCCAACCATACCTCCCTATCTTATGTGACTATTGTTCCTACCTTCCCATGTTTTCCAAATGGGGTCCACTCAAAGTTCTGGGGTCCTCACTTTCTCCTGACATGGCCTTAGATGATACCAGCAGAGAATTCAGGCTGTCCATTGGGGAATTACCAAAATTCCATTTTGCATCTCCCCTTGTAAGGAAAGTGTTTTATAAGCAATAAGAGGTGAATGATCATTAAGATACTTATCATTTTCAGAGTGGGTCTAGTGAATTGAGAAGAACATCATTGTCTTTTCTTGGTCATTGACCTCTCTACTCTCTCTTCTTGCATTAAAGATTCAGCTCTTTGGGAGCAAAGACAGACATTAATTATATCTCTAAATCCCCCAGTGTCTGGCACATAGTGCTTAATAAATCCTTATTGAATAGATATAATGTAGTTAAAAGCAAATTCAAACTCCTTTTGTTTTCCTTGAAAATGGGGTTGAAACTGCTCAGTCTAAAAGATCTTAAAGACAGAACAAAAAGCCAATTTAGAATAAAATATTCAGAGCAGACCTTTTTGGTAGGAAGAACAGGCAGCAAAGTAGCAGCCTACTGATTGGGTGATTAATGAAGAAAAAAGAGTGCATGAATGCAATGAGAAAATACTGTACTGTAAGAAATGACTGATATAAAGAGGATAGAGATGTATGAAAAGACTTATGAACTGATGAAGGGAGAAACTCAAGGAACCAGGAGAATGATACTCACAAAGGCTACAATACAGATGGAAAGAATCCCAACAACAACAACAAATTGAACCTCATATAATTATCATGACCAAGTTGAGCCACAGGGAAGAGATAAGAAAATGTACACACCACCCCTCCTCCCTTCATGGCCAATATGTGGGGCTATAGGTAAGGAGCATCACATATACCATCAGATTTGGTGGATGTATAGTTATTTTTGCTGAAATCCACTTTTTCTTTGTCTTTTAAGAATTCTTTGCTACAAGGAATGGCTCCCCCCAAAACGGGGTGGAGTAGTAGAGGGTTACATTCAAGGGGTGTAAAATAAGTGAATGAATGAAAAAGCTTTTATTACACTTTTAATATATAGAGAGCTCTCTGCTAAATGTTAGAACCATGAATAAAAAATCAGACAATTCCTATGTCTAAGGAGCTCACATTCAAATGAGGAGAAGATTTCAGCTGCACATCAGATGGAAGAGTCCTGTGGTCCTTAAGGTGGAGCACCAAAGCAGACCTATTAACGTCTTTTAAATGTCATTTAAAATCCTATTGGCTTCTGAGGTGGAATCATTTGACTCTGACTGTGAGAATTTTTATTTCGGGGTCTTCAGTGGCTGTAGCACCTGAAGAAACAGTTGCTGGTCTGTGGCCCTACAGGGTGACTCCCTGGGAAGGTGGCCTTGGGGGCTGGGTCAGAGGCAGGACAGACGACTGCTGTAGGTTGTGTTGCCACTCGTGGGGGAGTTGAGAAACAGGTGATGTTGGTGGCGGTGAGAAGGCAGACCCTCCAGCCTCAGGAGGGCTGTGGCCTGAGGCGGAAGGAGGGACAGTGGTCTGGAGAGTATTGTCATTGCCAAGGCTTTTGGGTTGGGGCTCCTGGGCCATCTCCACAAGGTCTTAGTGGAAGCAGCAATTAAGTCAGTGGGGATGGATGACTTCTCTTGTCTGACAGGTGCTACTGTCATCTCTCCTGTCCCAGGTTGCCTTGTTCCTTCAGCTAACTTAAAAAATAGATACACATACAAATACTTACACACACACCTATGTTATATATAAATTTATTAAAGATAGATTGGGAAATATGTATATTAATAACTTCTATTAACATATGGCTCTAGAAATCACTGGGTCAGAGGTGAGTGTGGCCTCAGCATTCCATGAAAAGCAAGACATAAAATGATGGAATAAAAATTTTCATCAGCCTAGGAGATCAGTGTGACAGACAGCATAATTATCAGCCCCTTCAAATGTTACCTAGGCTGTAGGCGGCTTTAACAGCCAGCTTTTTTTCTAATGTGATCCCTAGGGACTCAAACAGATGTTTTCATTTTATACCAATGGTGGAGAAAAAAGAGCATTCCCCTCATCCACCCGGAAAATATGCAGCCGTACAAAGTGTTAACCTCGTTCGGATTTGAACTCTCATCCTCCAGAGCAAAGGCAGGCCTCCTCTTGCCAAATGTCAGCTCAGCTGTGAGAAATGTTTTAAATCATATTTGGATGTAGGCTGCACTCTTAACTAGCAAACGAAGCCCAGCACACATGCTTTGAGTCGCTCGGGCTTCAAATCATATGATCCCCTCTTTGTCTGTGAGACCTTTTGATGTTCACTCCCAATACTAAGTTTCTCTGTTTTTAATAATCACCGATTCCCTCCTCAATATAAATGTCAGGAGAAATACTGAATGTTAATCTTTAAAGATCAAACGGGACAAAAGCGCCTTGGGTATGAAGTTGGAGATCTGAATTCCTGAAATTTCTTACATGGAAAATTCAGAGAATCCCCCTCTTCCTTCCAGCTATATCTCAAACATCACCTATTTTTATTCCTGTTTCATTTAATTGTTTTAACTAGAAAATATTTATTTTCTTCCCATCTCCCTTCTCCTATTGAAAACAAAAACAAAATCCTCATAAGACCAGAGGTATAGTCAAGGAAACCAACACTACCACTGGACTTGTCCAAAAACTGTCTCAATGTGTGCCGAGTCAGTTCCCTTCTGTCTCAAGGTTGGAGCCTTTCCTGATCCATCCTCACCCCCAGCCCCCCCTCCCCCCTCGTGGCTGATGCCTTCCCTATTTAGCTACTTTGTTGTATGTATTTATTCTGCATGTAACCTGCAGGTGTCACTGTCTGTGTGTCCAAGCTCTCCAGAAAGGATTCAAATTGTGTCTGAGGAGAGAGTGTTGCACATTTTGTCTTTGTATCTCCAGCCCTGGGTGTGGTATGTGACACACAGTAGGTGCTTAACAAATACTTGTGGCTTGACCAATCCCATTTAGGATGGCCTCTGTCAGAAGCAGACTTGGAGGGACGCTTCATGTGGAGCACTTTGCAAACCTGAATTGATGAGTGATTTTCAGTTTCCGTATCATTACTATCAGTAGCAGCAGCTGCAGTAATATTCCTCGGTGATGGCCCAGAGTGGTGATAAGCAAAGGAGTAATGGACCTGGATTCTGAGGACCTGGGTTCTTATCCCTTCTCTCAACTTGACTACCTGTGTGACTTTGGACAAATCACTGAACTTCCCTGGGCTTCAGTTTTTTCAGCTGTAAAATGGGGAAGTAGGACTAGATGGCTTCTGAGGTCCCTTCTAACTCCAGATCTATGATTCCATGACCTAAGATTTGGAGCTGAAGGGACCTCAAAGACCATCTAGTCTTACCCTATCTCCACCCATTTTACAGATGAAGAAACAGGCACAGAGAGGTGGTTTGATCATACAAGTTCTGTGTGTCAGAGGAAGGACTGGAAGCCAGGAAGGGGGATGTTACATATGGGGTTGAAATGTTTAAGGTTCCTTCCATTCTGCTCTTCATCAAGTAGTGCCCGGTGTCCTGCAGGCACAGGGCACTGCAGAAATGCCATGGGAAGTCTCAGAGGAAAAGACTTTTTTTGTGCTCACATTCTTTTAATCTAGGAACTTGGCACATGCCGCTTTTATGAAGACACCTGGGTGTGGTACACTGAATGCCAAACCCAAAGAATCATCAATAAGTGAATGATCTTAGCGTTACAAGTATTCTTAGTCACGTGAGAAAAGAATTTAGCGTTTAGAATTGGGCAGGGCTTAGGGTTTAAAACAATCCATTCAAGGGCAGAAGAAACAATTGAAGCATCAGAAAGGGAAGTGACTTCTTCCTTTTATTCAATAAGTAAATGCATGTCTGGCATTGGCTAAGCACTAAGGATACAGAGACAAAAATGGACAAGCTCCTGCCTTCAGGGAGCTTACACTCTGCTGGGCAGTGGAGAAGCAGCCCAGATAAGACAATGTACAATAGAGGCAACGTGAAGGATGGAGACTGGACCCGTGGACACTTTGAATGAGCAAACTCCCCTTTCCAACGCAGGTTGGCAATTCAAAGAGCTTTAGAGAACTGCCCAGAGAGGTTAAGAGATTCTCCCAGGGTCACACAGGTGTTAGAGGTGGTACTTGAACCCAGAACTGGGCTGAGATGCCAAGCTTTGCATCTACTCTGCTACACAACTGTTCCAAGTCATTGAGGGAAGTCAGGGCAGTAACAGCTAGTCATTTGTAGAGGGTGGTACTGGGCCTGAGTCTCGGAGGAACAGGATTCTAATCAATCACTGACCCTATGCTGGGTGTGGGGATAAAATGCAAAGTCGGGAGGATCCCTACCTTTGGAGGAGTTGACTTTATATGGGGTAGGGAAGTGGATACAGAATGAATACAGAAGGCAGAGGGTTAGAAAATGTCCCTTCTAGGTCTGGAGAACAGCCTGTGCCAGGCCGCAGAGATGGAAGATGTGACCACGCACTGGAATCCAAGCCCAAGGGCTCCGACCCTCGAGCCAGGAATTGTCTTCCTATCAGATACCCAGACAACGTGAGGTCAGAAAAGGAAGCAAGTTAGTGTTGGTGTGGGAGCAAGGTATAACAAAGGGGCAGGTGGAGACCTCGGGGGCACCCACAGGGGCTCAAAATACAGAGGAAGATGGGGGCAGATCCTATAGGAGGATTCATGGGAGGAGGGAGGGAAGAGCCACCTAGGATGAGATATTCTGGACAGATTGGTCAGTCAGAGCTTTAGCGTTGGAAGGGACATCAGAGGTCAGTTAGTCCAAACATCTCATTTTATAGATGACTGAGTCACAGAGGCCAATTGAATTGCTGCCAATCAGAAAGCTAGTAAATGTTAGAGGCAGGATTTGAACCCAGATCCTGCATATTCCAGATCCAACCCTCTATCCATTTCAAGCCTCAGCTTTAGGGAGGAAGTGGGTAGAGAAGTGTACTGTGATGGCAACAGAATAGAGTAAAGTAAGGCTGGAGCTGGCCTAGATATATTGGGCCACGTGAGGGGGAAGGGGGTGAATAAGCATCTAGTAAATGCCTACTGTGTGTCAGGCCCAAGTTTTATATGACTGGATCCTCTCTGTAACCCTGCATGGTAGGCACCATGAACACTCAGCCATCAAGAGGTTATAGAAGCAGGACTGGAAACAGCTTTTAAAGGCCATTAAGACCAATCCCCTCATTTTACAGATGAGGAAACTGAGGCTCAAGGGATGAAGTGCCTTTCCCAAGCTGTCTCAAAACTGGGATTTGGCTCTGTCTACCATCTTGGCAGAAGCTGGAGGGGCTTGGGTTCCTTTAGCACAGGATTTGGAAGGTCGATGTCCTTTCCACATGAGGAAGTAGGATATCAGTTATAGCAATACACTGCACAGTGGTGATTAAACAATAAGGAACTATGTGACGACCGATGATCCAAAGCTGCCCCACACCCCTTTTTCTCATAGGCAGCCACTAGGGAAGAGAGCAGGGTAAAGCTGTGTGACCCTAAGCAAGTCACTTGTTCTCTTGCCTCAGGATAGCATTTACCTTGCAGGACTGTTGTGAAAGTGTTTAACACGGTGCCTGGCACAGAGTAGGTGCTTATTCCCTGCCCTCCTACCTTCCCCCCTTGCCCAGATGACTTTTGAGGCAGCTCCCAGCTCCAAGTCTGTGACCCTGGCATCCCCCCTCCCCCAGCCCTGGCACTGCATCCCACTCTATGATAGTGTTCCTTGTTAGGAACTTCTTCACCACTCCCACTCACACTTGGGCAGTGAGGAAATGAATGAATGAGGGTGTAAGGCTTCCCGAAGGCTCTGAGCCTATGTCTCTTTATTTGATAATAATAGTTAAAATGTATATAGCACTTATTAGGTGCTAAGAGCTTTACAATTATTATCTTATTCAATCCTCACAACAACCCTGAGAGGTAAGTGCTGTTATTACTTCCATTTTACAAAGGAGGAAACTGAGACAGATAGCAAGTAAGTGACTTACCCAAGATCACACAATTAATACATGTCTGAGGCTGGGTTTGAACTCAGGTCAGAGGGATAAGCTTTGTTCTGCTTGGTCCCGGATGGCTGAAGGAGAAGGAATAAAGGGGTCGTAGTCAAAGAGAGATGTTCTTGGCTCTTTGGAAGAAATGACATTTCAGTAATGAAGGGTGTCCCAAAGTAAAAAGGGCTGTCTCAGGTGGGTAGTGGGTTCCCCATCTTTGTTGTTCTTCAAACAAAAGCTGGATGACTATGTGGGGCATGTTATAAGAGGGGATTCCTGGTTAGGTCTAGGCTAGACATGGGGCAGCTAGGTGGTAGAGTGGATAGATCACTGGTCCTGGAGTCAGGAGAATCTGAGTTCAAATTTTACCATTAACACTAGCTGTGTGACCCTGGGCAAGTCACTTCCAATTACCTTAAACATCCAGGGCCATCTCCAGTCTTCCTGATATATATTGTGTTGGTGACCTTGCATGGCCCTCCCTCACTTAAATCCAATTCAGAGCAAGTCATGACATCACCCCTATGTCACGGTCCTCTTCGAGAATGAAGGACAAACAATAACGACAAGGCTATACTAGATGGTATTCCTTTGTGGGAAATGACAAAATACTCGTGTCGACCACGAGTCTCAGATAGAGTTTGCAAAGTAAGCTTGCCTCAGGGGGGTGTGTGGAAATTATTAAGCTCCTCAGGTGGAGGAGCGAATGTAGCAGTAACAGCATTATCTCCAGAGAGAAAACCAACCATGAATTCCTCCATTCCCTCAATGTTTTGGCTCTTGACACACTTAGCCCTGAGTGCAGCCTCCCAGCGAAGGTGGGCTAATGAGGCAGCAAGAACACTAATCACTTCCAGGGGACCCGAATTTGGAAAATGCCTCAGGTGCTTACTAGCTCAGTCACCCTATCCACCTCTCAGCCTGTTTTCTCATCTGTAAAATGGGAGTCATAAACCTGCACTACCCCTTCCCAGAGTGGTCATGAGGGAAGGACTTGGCCATTTAAAAAGTTCTATGTACATATGATGATGAGGTTCACAAACACGGACTAGGGGGAGGCAAAGGAGGCAGCTGCCTGGGGCAGAAAACCCTGTGGGAGCTGGAGGAGAAACTTTGGGGTTTTTTTTCTTCTCTTTCTTCTTCCCTAATTTTCTTCAGTGTGACCTCTCCCTCCTTGAGTTGCTGTCGCCAATATACTCATGACCTGGGAACCAGGTGTGGTTGTTTGTCCTTCATTCTTGAAGAGGACCATGACATCAGGGTGATGTCATGACTTACACTGAATTGGATTTAAATGAAGGACAGTTAGTTGTTCAAAGTCACCAACCTCACTCTCTCCTCCAGAGCCATCTGGGACCAGTGGCAAAATATGTATCAGGACGACCAGAAATGGCCCCAGATATATTTAAGGCAATTGGGGTGAAGTGACTTGCCCAGGGCCACACAACCAGTAAGTATCTGAGGTGAGATTTGAGCTCAGGTCCTCTTGACTCCTCACCACCAAGCTGCTCCAGTCCAGTGGCCAAGTAATGTCATCTTGTTCTAGGGCAATAGTAGAGGAAAGGATGTATTTATGAAATATTGTGAAAGGACATTTAGTAGTTGTGAGTCATAGAAGATTAAGCATTTTCTCCAGCTCCCATTGTTTAAAAAAAACACAAAGGAATCACCTGTGAGAGTCAGAGCAATCACAGTTATTTCCACCAAAGATAAAAGCCAAAAGCTCAACAAGATCACAGTTAAGCAGGGAAAACCTTTTAATGCTCCCTTCTCCACCAGAGACCCAACCTGAACTGAAGAGCACATCTGACGTTACCTAGGCAGGGCCTTGAAGGACAGGCACAGACTTCATTGGGACATAGGCATCTTTTGGAATACTTTTCATTAAGTGTAAGGAAGCACGTGCATGACCTCAGAGGCTCGTTTCTGTCAGGCCAGTGGTTTGATGAGGGAGATTGAAAGGACCGTGTTTGAGTTCACAATTCTGCCCTTGGGAGCATGGCTGTTGTTCAGGACATTGGCCGTTGTAAGGTTCCTTCCATTCCAACATTCAGTTCTAAGGCCCATTCCCACTCTGGCATTCTATGTTCTAGAGTCCTTTCCAGCTGTGACATTATATGGTCTAAGATACATCCCAGTTCTCTATCCTCTGTTCTAAGGCACTGCCCCCCACCCCATGCTCTAACATTCTTTATACTAAAGTCCCACCTACCTCTAACATTCTAGATCAAAGGCCAGTCTAACTCCAGCATCCTGTGTTCAATGATCCTTCACATCTTTGGCATCCTGTATTCTAAGATCCTTCTGAGCTCTAATGTTCTAAGGTCTCTTCTAGAGCTCTAACATTCTCTGTTCAAAGATCCCTTCTAGTTCTAATATCCTCTGCTCTAAGGCCTCTTCTAGCTCTAATATTCTATGTTCTAGGGTCTTTTCCAGCTCTGATGTCCTGTGTTCTAAGTTCCCTCCAGGTCTGACATCCCCTGTTCTAGGGTCCTTTCCAGCTCTGACATTCTCTGCTCAAAGTCGTATCCAGTTGTGACATCCCCTGTTCTAAGCTGCCTCCCAGCTTCAGTTGTAAGGTTTGCTGGAACTCTGACCGTCTCTGTTCTAAATGAGTTTTGACACTAGGAGCTCTGGGATCAAATGATCACAACTGAGCCACCAGATGCTCTCTCCCTCTGCCTCTGTGTTGCTAGACTTGGCAGCTTGCTTTCTTGGAGCATTAGCTTGACCTTTTGTGCTTTGGCGTCTCTGCAGGGTTTCTGGCCCCCCGAGTTCCCACTGCCCTAATACTCTTGGTATTTCTCGTAACACCCTTCAGGTGCTGGAAGGTTTTGGCCTTGAAGATTCGTTCCCACTGCCCTAATACTCTTGGTATTTCTCGTAACACCCTTCAGGTGCTGGAAGGTTTTGGCCTTGAAGATTCCTTCCTCTCCCACCCTCTGGTGCTGCCCACTGCCTGCCCTCCCCCGCCTTCTCCTTTGATGTGCTGTTTTCTCTCCAGCATGTGAGGCTATTCGCCGGAGGAAACCGGTCCAGAAATGAAAAGTATTCAAAGCTTCACCTCCACGTCGTCGTCTCTCTGATTTCTCTGGGCCGACGAGGCTCTGGTGGCCCCCTCCCTCATCCCCCCGGAGCTCTCAGCCATCTGTGTGGAGTAAGCAGCACATCCCCAGCAGAACAGAGCCAGCCAAGGGCTAATGGGCTACAGCTGCTCAAGGAAACAGGGGAAAACAAACCACAGGTGACTCGATTCAGCCAACTGGGTCAGGGAGTCGGCCTCCTTGGACAGGAAGCAGAAGGAAGGGAGGAGGAATGGAGGAGGAACAGAGGCAGCAGAAGCAGCGGTGGAACTTCCTGCCTAGAAACCTGCTCAGAGCTGGGCCCAGCTCTCCTCCTGCAGACGACAGTCCATCCTTGACCGTGCCGCCACGTTCCATTGCTCCATGGAAGAGGAGATGATGTTTTCTTCCTCTGGTTAATCAGTGGATCAGAGGCCCAAAGGCTCACTGGGGGGTCATCTTCTTTGAGCTGGTTCAATGGAGACCCCAGAAAACTGTCTTGGGCAGACTGGACAAGGGCCGTCGGCCTCCTGTTTGATCAAACAACGACTAACCAACAGGTGCAGGACTGCCAAATGATGTCAGAGGAAAGGAGGAATTGGTGTGTGAATTCGGTGGAATTTTCCTTTTTCCAGGTGATGGAGATGGCTTCAAGATGATTTTAAGGAGTTCCTGAGACCTTCCTTCAGGTGTCCGTCCAAGCGTAGCAGACCAACCTTGGAGGCCTTAGGGCTGTAGTGGAAGGGCCTCAGAGGTCATAGAATCATGGAGTTAGTAGAGCTCTATAAGGTCATGACTCCAACCCCATCCTCTTACAGATGAGGAAACTGAGGCTCAGGGCCATTTGGTGACTTATCTCAGGTCACCACAAGTGGGAGGGGTGGGATTTGAATACAAGTCCTCTGACCCTAAAGCCAGAATGCATCCAACCCTGTTGTGCTATATCTGTATTTGAACAAACACAAAATACAGGTATAACCACATCACTCCCCAGCTCAAGAAGCTTAGGGTTTAACCAACCAACACCATGGGAAGGATGTGCTGGCAGCTGGCAGTGCCTGAGAGTTAGGGAATGGAAGCCACTATGGTCACTTACAGTGGCTAGAGGACAGTTCTTAGGAGGTTGGGCTGGAGAATGGAGGAGTTACATGCCTGGGATCAAGAGTGAGGAGGAGATGATGGCTTAAGGTGGGAGGGAGAAACTCAAGTTGACACAGCTCTCATTGCTCCGTGAAGTGATGGCTATGCCGAGCCTATTGTCAACAGAGGTGATGACAAGATCTCTGCTTCAAACTGACAGATTGTTCCCTGAAGGCTTCATTGCATTTCCTCGTCCTGTAAGCAATGGCAGGAACAGACAAGATTCCTCAGCTCTTGTCTTGATGAGCATTTTCCTTGACACTTTGTATTAATCACCAGTTGGGGAATTTTTCTCTTTTGATGAAATGGGAACATGCATTTGAACTGGCACAATTACTAGGCAGCAATACATCTTTCAGGGTATCAACATATTCAGGGAGGGGCCCAGTTATATATGGTTAGGGGCAACATGGCATGTTGCATTTTTTCTTTTGAGAGCTATAGAAGGATCTGATTGCTAAGACAAGATTCATCTTTCCTCACACATAGTAGGTACCTCTAGGGCTTTAAGTAGTATGAGAGGAGATGGACTCCACTGACATGGAGAATCCACCAAACTTTTAGTAGCAAAGACACTACCAAGTAGTGTGTGCACTCATGTAGCAGCATAGAATTGCCAAGGGAAACAATCTGTTCCCTTTTTGTTTAACTGGATTTGCCTTAATTACGTCTTGTGTTATTTTCACATCATGGATTACATATTGGTTTGAGGATTCCATTCATGCTACTTGTCCTCAGTGTCAAAATTACTAGTTACTCATTTGAGTATCTTTTTGAATTTCTGGCTAACACTAATATGGAGCTTTACTGTTCACAAAGCACTTTGCATATGTTCATCTTGTTTTTACAACAAAACCCTGTGAGGTAGGTGGTAAAATTATCCCCTTTTATAGATGAGGAAACTGAGGCTGAGTTGTGACTTGCCCAGCATCACATAGCTATTGAGTCCCAGGATAATAGAGCAAACTACACACAAACACACACACATGCGCACATGTATATGTATAGACAAATAGATGTTTATGTGTAGAGACACATGTATATCTATATGTATAGATATATAAGTGCATATGTGGGTATATATATATATGTGTGTGTGTATATGTATATGCACACAAGTGTGTGTGAGAGTATAGCCAAGTTTTACTTTGAAATTCTCAAGGTCAATGATGCCTGCAATTTTGATGACTTCATTTAGTATCAAAGCAATGATTTGTTATGTTGTTTGGTTTGGAAAACTGGAATCACAAAATGTCCATGAGAGCATGCTAGATTTCTCTTCAATGAATTTGAATCCATAATCTAGAAAGTAGCAGACATTGATCACAAGAAAACTTGAAACATTTGTCATATAACTATTGGATTTTCTCATAGCATTCATGGACTCCTATACCAGCCAAAATTACTTAAAGGTCAAAATGATGGATATGATGGTACAATTAATATAAGGTTAGTTTCATTAAATGCTCATTGTGCTCTTATAATTTCTCCCAGACAGCCACTTATTTTGGTTTATTCCCTTATAAGCTAACAGCAAATGTGATAAGGAATATTGTCTAAATGAAATATATGTAAAGTGTTTTGAAAATCTTAGCCTTAACAAATGTGAGTTTTGTGATTCTTGTTGCCACATTCCAGCATGGCACGGTAGTTAAGGAACTAGCCTTGAAACCAGGAAGACCTGGGCTCATGGACTACCACCAGCATACACTGACAGTGTGACCCTGAGCAAGTGATTTTAACTTTAGTACTCGGGCACCTCCCCCAGGCAGAGATGGTGCTGGCCTGAACTGGTAGAAGGAGGTCCCTCACTCGGTAGTTTCCTAGACTAGTGCAATCAAAAGTCCAGTTCCCCCCTGCCCTGCATTCTCGTTCCAACCCATTTTCTTTACCAAACATGCATTGTTTTGGTGCCATCAAAAAAGTCATCAAAGAAATTATTGTTACTCTAATTATTTCAATCTCCCCCAATTCTGTCATAGTAAGATTCAAGAAATGCTGACATTTTATATTAAAAATGTTTTAATAAACAGCAGCATAAAATAATCAGTGTGTAATATCAACTCTGGTGTGTGGAATACAAAATGCATATATTCTCAATATAAAATAGGCTTTCTTAGTACATTTCCATGCTCTTCTAACTGAAATGCCCATAATTAATAAATCAAACATCAAGGAATACAGTGATTAAAATGCATGCAGTGAAAATAAGAAAACACGGTCAGGGCAATCGATCCAAATATTGCCGTGAGAGATTAGAAGAAAATCTACATCATTAAAAAATAAGAGAAACAGAGGAGATAGAAAAGGCAGAACTGTATTTCCATTTCTGCAATACAAAACGTGGACATTGTTTTGTGCAAAAAAAGATATGAAGACAAAGGCATCTTACCGAAAAGCGTTGTCAATGGAGCAAGTGATATTTTTCAGTTTGTGAAAAAATACTTTTTGTACAAAACAGAGATACCACGATGTCCTACCATGGCATGTTTAGATTTTCTTAGAAGTGGTTTCAAAATCCAGAAGGCTTGTACCTGAATGTAGCACAGTAATTCTACAAATGCTGAAAAACAATGCCATACTTCTTTAAAAAAAGGTAGCTCAAAATTATGTTACTTCGCTGTTATAATTTCCCCCCCAAAGGATTGCTAAATGGCTCATGGAATGCTAATTTCCCTTTTAGGGACTGCTGGAAAAACTCAGATTCACTAAATTCTGTATTTACCTAAAATAAATATTCTTGGAAAAAATGATTGTCATATGAACATATATAAAAATTGTGGTTTGAAGAATCACCAGTAAACAGTTGCATAGCAACAAAAGGAAGCAAATATCTTGCCCTAATTAACCTACCTAAAAATGAAGACACGTAACTTCTGAGTAAGCTTATTCATGCCTTTAAATCAATGAATGTTAATTCTCATAGCCTCACAGTGACACGAATAAATTCTATTTACCAGTTTGGATAAGTTATTTTCTGGGTAATTCAAGAGACAGCATTTGGGAAAACCCCAAGACATTTTTCTGAACATGTACTTGCTTTGTTCTTCATCCTAGAACTATTTTTAAAATGGAAACATCAAGATGTTTCCACTTCTTTCGTGTTAAATATTGTTTGCAAGATCTACTTCACATCCTATAAGTCTCTTTAATGGTTTTTTAAAAATATATATATAAGGCACTGCTCTTAGAAAAAGGTAATGTTTTCCCAAGAGAAACAAAAATCAAATATAAAAGTCCTTTCTGTGTAGAAACATGAAACCTATGCAAATTCCAAACTCAGTAAAATTTGTCTGGCTGGTAAAGTTCTTTTACTCCATACCCTATACCTCCATCTGTGTATACTAGATAATATCATGTTGCTTCTATTTAACAGATTAAATAGTCCAGTTATTGGTTGTCTATAAAATGAGAATCCTGGATATCCATTAGAATTCCACCGGAAGTGGGGGAGTGGATTATGATAATGTAATTGTCATATAGGAATCATAATTTCTGGATTCCAATCAACTTCCAACAAGCACAGTCATTTAAATATTGGGATGGGGGGGGAGGGTGCAGCTAGGTGTTGAAGTGGATAAAGCACCGGCCCTGGGTTCAGGAGGACCTGAGTTCAAATATGGCCTCAGACACTTAACACTTGCTAGCTTTGTGGGCAAGTCACTTAATCCTCATTGCCCTGACCCCCCCCCCAAAAAAAAAAGGATCTGAGAAAAGCCCATTGGACATTTCCAGCTTGTTTAAAAGGCATCACTTTAATTAACTTAGCAAGAAATTTGGTTATTACCAAGGTCAGGCGGAGGGAAAAAAAGGGAATCCAGATTAATTGTTGGTTAACTGTCTCGTTGGTGTTATGATTCTCTGACCTCTTGACAATGTATAAATACAAAATAGGGAAGGGGCATTCAGCCGGTGCCAAGACACCATACAACACTCATTGGCCTTGTCAGTCCAGAAGAGCATTTCTAGAGACACTCTAGCCTCTATGCTTTGGGACCTGAATCATGCCTAGAGATCATTTTCATTTTCATCATCCCTTCAGTTTATATCATCTACTGTATCAGGACATGTGTTATGAAATAATCAGGACCCTGTCAGCATTTATTTCTGCTCCCATGCCTGACATTCCTGCACCCAAAGTTATTACAGGGGCTGGAGTAGAATAAGTACATTGAAAATTGTCCAGCTCCAGCACGACTGAATCAGGGGTCATGAGAACCAGCAGAAGGCCTTACATCCAACAAAAAGCATGGGCCCCTCACTCTGGAGAAAACCCATAGAAAAATGATGAAAACATTTCATGGCTCATCTCAAATCCTGTATTTTAATCTTGTTGGTCTCAATTCCCTTACTTTTTTTTTTTAATGGTGAGGAATGGAGTGGCTAGTGGTCTATCAAGTATTAGAGTCAGGAAGACTTGGGTTCAAGTCTTTCCTGCCTTTAGCCGGGTGATCTTGGGTGAATTACTTAGCCTCTCATTTCCCCAGGCAACTTTCTAAGGCTGAGTTACAGCCAAGTGGCCCAATCGGCAAGAGTGTAGGGAAAGTCTAAAATGGGAGTTCCCTACATGATGAAATCACAGGTCTGGACCAAAAGAAAAAAAGTAAACACCAGTATTCTATACCCACGTGCATGATGCTTAAATTGAACCAAAGTCTTATCTTTTCTGAACATGAAAATAAACATGGTGATCACACAAAAGCTACTGGATAGACTTTGGGGAATATGAAAGCCACTGGATATCCAAAGCTTTCTTTGACTTGCTTTGATATTCCATCCTGACATTTCTTTGAAAGTGACTCTTCATTGGATGATAGTTTTAGGTACTTGCACCAATCCTGGTGCCAGGTTACACAACATGACAATGTTCAAGGCACAGTAGGAATAGACTATAAATTCCTTGGGGGCAGGGACTGTGTCACTTTTGTCTACGTATTCCCAGCACTTAGCACATGATAGGTGCTCAATAATTTTTGTCGAGTAAATAAATGATTTTTTTTTTTTGCTGTCTGTTATCTGCCCATTCTGCTAAGCACACAGTTACACTTCACAGAAGATACTTGTTGCAATGTCTGCTAAACAATCAAAAAATCTTACCTTAATAAAATATTTGAATATAAATCTTTTCTACGGCTTTCTAGTTTGTATTGTATATCATATTTATAAAAAACAAAACAAAACCAAACCCAAACATTGCGTTTTACAGTTCTGCAGAAATCATTGATTCAGTGTGTCCGTGAATATTTGAGTCCCCTAGTAAAGATGGTTGCTTTGAGTCTATCTTATAAGGTTTCTGAGATTTGTTTCCAAAAACGGTTATGCCAATTCCACTCGGATGATTTGGGAGGGACACATGGGATAGCAAAGGGATGTTCGCCTCCTGATTGGATCCCGAAGAGGGCAAGCTAGTCACGTGACCAGTGCTTGTGGAGCCACTAGCACTACTGGGCGAGCGGCTCTTGGGAGGGGGACAGTGTTGAATGACTCTAGGTGGGCCTTGGGGCTGGTAGTGGGTTGCTGGAAAAGCAGCGTATCCGGGAGGTATCGGGTACCCATTGATGGGGATGAATCGTTGGTTTTGAGGTATAGGGGGACCAATGAAACCAGCGATCTGGCCCTGAGGTATCCCCTGCGCTGGAAACATGTAGTTGGGATATCTGGGGTTACTGAGATTGCTGATGGGGCTCGCGCTGAGGGACGTCGTCTGGGTGGTGGCATTGCCGCCGGAGGGTGAGGTGGAGCTGGTGTGACTGGAGATCCCTTCCCAGGACCGGAGTCGGACGTGGATGTCCTTGAAGCGCGGTCTCCTGGAAGGAACCTCGTTCCAGCATTCCGTCATCAGGTTGTACATCCTGGGAGGGCAGTCTTCGGAGCACGGCAGGAGCTGCCGCTTTCTGACCATCTCAACCACCTCCTGGTTGCTGAAGCCGTAATAGGGCTGGAGGCCGAAGCTGAAAATCTCCCACAAGACGACGCCGAAGGACCAGATGTCCGAGTCGGAGGAGAACTTGCCGTACATGATGGCTTCAGGGGGCATCCAGCGGATGGGCAGCAGAGACTTGCTCTGCACTCGGTAATAGTCGGCCGAGTAGATCTCCCGGGACAGCCCCAGGTCCGAAATCTTCACGTGCAGCTGCTCGCAGATGAGGATGTTGCGAGCGGCCAGATCCTTGTGCACGAAGAAGTGGCCGGACAGGTACTCCATCCCCGCGGCGATTTGGGTGGCGATGTGCAGGAAGTCCCCGTGGTCCAGGCTTGACTTGACCGTCCCGTCTTCGTCGCTGCTGCAGCCCACGTCGGAGTGCGGGGACCTCATGATGAGGAACTCGTGCAGGTCGCCCTGGTTCGTGTACTCAAACAGCATGCACACGGGCTGCTCCTGGGTGACCACCCCGAGGAGGCAGACGATGTTGGGGTGGTGGAGCTCCGCCATGAGGGAGGCTTCCTGCTGGAACTCTGCCCACTGCTGCGGGTTGTTAAAGTCCTTCAGGGTTTTGATGGCCACCAGCTGAGCGTGGTCCATTCCCGGGAGGTAGAGATGCCCCTTGTAGATTTTCCCGAACGCGCATTCGCCCAATTCTTCCATGAAACGGACGGCCGACAGAGGCAGCTCTTTGGCTTTGCTCTGTGGAGAAAAATAGGTACGTTCACGTGAGTTGAAAAAAGATTCTTAACGCAAATTTCCCTGGACCCCGAAGTCCTCTTCCCGCTGTCCCGTGACCTGGTCAGGCCACGCCCCGAGTTCTGTTTTCGGTTCTCTCGGAATCTGACCATTCTGCCTGCGCAACTTTGGAGCTCAGTCCTCGCCTGTCTTATCTTTACACATTCACGCTTGGTAATATCAGGCCCCACGGGTTCAACCGTCATGTCTATGTAGATCAGTCCATGTGTGGAACACTTCCTCCTCTGCTCCAACTACTGACTCCCCTGACTTCCAACCAAAATCCCATCTTTTACTGGGAACCTTCACCATCCCATTTGAATGCAAGAGCCTTCCCGCTCTTAATTATTTCCTATTTATGCTGTATATATACACATATTTTGGCACGTTGTCGCCCCCATTAGATTACAAGCTCCTTGAAGGTTTTGCTTCCTTCCCTGATGATGGGTGGATAGATCCCTACTCCACATATTCGGTCCTCACCTCTCTACTTAACTCTTATCTTTCATCTCTAAATGCTGGCTGGATACCTCCACCTGGACATACCATAAGGAACTAAAACTCAGTATGTGCAAAAGAAACCACTGATCTAGCCTCCGTGAATCCATCCCATCCCCTAAATTCTTTTTCTTTCAAGGTCATCCAAGTTGACAACCTTGAAGTCATCTTCTCTCTCACTCTCTTCCCCACCCCTACCCTCATCCAATTCATTACTAAGTCTCACGTCCACTTTCCACCTAAACTGTCTGACTTGCTAATCTCTGTCAAAAGAAACATTCCATCTCCTCTCTCTTTCTCTCCTTCCTTCTATTACTTAGATGCCTGGCCTCCTTTAACCCTCTGCTCCAGGGGCCCTTTTCTGATCCCCAAACTGGGCCGTCCCCTATTTATTTAGATATATTTTTTATTGAGTTAGCTATGTACATGCTGTTTCTTCCCAATAGGCTCCCTGAGGACAGGGATTACATTTGCTTTTGTCATCATCTTCCCTTATCAGCTAGGATGACATAAGACCTGGAATAGGTTACTGTTCATGTTTCTTATTAATAAAAACTTACATTTCTATATTTTCCAAAGCTTAGCAGAGTTCCTGATACATAGTTTGTCTAAATAAATATTTTTCTCCTTTCCTTCCTTCCTTCCTTCCTTCCTTCCTTCCTTCCTTCCTTCCTTCCTTCCTTCCTTCCTTCCTTCCTTCCTTCCTTCCTTCCTTCCTTCCTTCCTTCCTTCCTTCCTTCCTCCCTCCCTCCCTCCCTCTCTCCCTCCCTTCCTTCATTGAGCTAAAGTAATGTCAAGGGCATATCTTTGGAGGGCATCCTGTGGTTGAAAATAAAGATAAAGAGTATCCTTGATATCTTTTCTTTCAGGGTCCCTTAAGTATTATACCAGGATAGAAATGGATTCTTTCTCACACTCTGTTTTCTTATGGTGAATATGGCTGTTTTCATTTTTGACTCAGAAAAGTGACTGGTTTTCTCGAGGGGAAGGGTTTTGCTTAGACAACACGGGGCTCACTGCCTAGAGGAACTCAGCTCTGTTTGAAATCAGAGAAGGCTGCTGGCTAGCAAACCCAGTTTGATCTAGAGCGTCTCAAGGGTAAGCCAAGGACTTGACAATTGGTATGGCCATTGGGTCGAACGCCAGTTCTCAGCCAACCTGCTGGAACAAAATTGTCCTTTCTCTTTCTTCTGACACTCGAAGGGATTCCAAGTTCCCTCCAGTCCTATGTATCACATCACTTCATAGGGGTCAGTGGAAGATCACTGGCAAATCCAATCTGTGACTATACCTCCCTGGGAAATTCCATCATCTCAGAGTCAGAATGGATCTCAGAGGCAACCGAGTCCAACCCAAACATAGTAAGAATTACGCTACACCATGTCCCATGGTGTCCGAAAGTTGAAGGGAAAAGGCTGTTGGATTTGGAAGTTGGAGGACCTGCTTCTCTTTGTGTGACCTCAGTCAAGTCATTTAAGGTCCGGACCTCAGTTTCTTCATCTGCAAGTTGGACTACATCACGAATAAGGACCTCAGGTCTTATGATTCTAGGACTCCTAGACTCAAAGACAGCCCATTCTGCTTTGGGACACATTTAATATTCATGGTCCGCTCCCCTACTTTTACAGGAGAGCAAACTGAGAC
Organism: Dromiciops gliroides; assembly: GCF_019393635.1. Lineage (NCBI taxonomy): Eukaryota > Metazoa > Chordata > Mammalia > Microbiotheria > Microbiotheriidae > Dromiciops > Dromiciops gliroides. The sequence continues at coordinate 14,720,456 of NC_057864.1, forward strand.
TGGGTCTCTGTTAAGTTTTTCCTTTTCCTCAAGAGATATGAAAAGACCCCAAGATGTTGTTATCTAAGGGGTTCCTCCAAGACACCTGTAAACTGGTCAAGGACGCAGTTCCCTCAAAATGTGAGCATTGGCCTTCATCATCCATAGAAACCATAAAAAGACAATTTGCATTTTTAAAATTCTCAAGCTCCTCCTTGGAGATGAATTTTTGAATTTCCCATAAATCCCATACTCATTTAAGAAATCATAAACCGCTTCCACAGCAGTCAGTACGGGGGATGGCCGGAAATTAGCCTTATTGTTCAGGAACAGCTGGTTCACGTTAGGCAAATCCTTTAGGCTAAACTTGTTTAGGTCTGGCATATTGTAAATTATATTTCAGTAATGAAAGTGATGTGACCTCCGGCTGACCTCCAGCGGGGTCTGTCTGTTTGAACCAACGTCCTGTGGAAAAGTATGAAAGAAGATGAAGTCATAAACTTTTGGCAGCTCCATTTTGGTGCATTTCAAGGGAAAAGGGGGTTATAAATCTGCCGGGCTTTTGTTTGACAAGTATTTGTCATGTGGGGCTGTACGAGATGTAAAGAAGTGTAAAGTACACAGGCAGCCCCCCTGCCAAAGTAAACGGAGTACAAAGGAAGACGGGGATGAGGGAGCGCCCGGCCCCTATCTCTTCATCAGCGCCTTCCATTAGCCCAAGGACAAGATGGGCCCAGTTGGTTCAACACACTAAGGCAACCCAGCCCCTTGGAAGTGAGAGGGGCTTTCATTTCATTGTTAACATTTGTATTTCCCAAAGTCAACACACATCCACCTTGGTATGGTTCAAAAGTTCTCTCTCTCTCTCTCATGGTCTCACTGTGTCTCCATCTCTATTCCCCTCCCCTCCCCTCCCCTCCTCTCCTCTCCTCTCCTCTCCTCATTGCACGTCTCTCAGACCAGGGGCTCTCAGACAGAAAGGAGGGTGAGGTGCTCCTGCCTCTGGGACGGAAGGACCGGCCTGGTTGGTCTCACGTGACATGTGAGAGGATTGATGACGGCGATGATGATAACAACAACGAGGACAACAATTAGCATTTGTTGCTCTTTAAGGTTTTGTTTTTGTTTTGATGAGGCAGTGAGGGTTAAGTGACTTGCCCAGGGTCACACAGCTAGGAAGTGTCAAGTGTCTGAGGCTGGATTTGAACTCAGGTCCTCCTGACTCCAGAGCCAGTACTTTATCCATTGAGCCACCTAGCTGCCCTGCCCTTTAAGTTTTGCAAATATTTAATTGGATTCTCCCAATAGCCCTGGGAGGCCAACTCCAGTTGTCTTGATGTCTATATTCCACTGGACCCAGATGGCTCTGGAGGAGAGAGTGGGGCTGGTGACCTTGCACTGCCCTCCCTCATATCAATTCACTGAAAATCCCGACATCACCACAATGTCACAGTCCTCTTCTAGAATGAAGGACAAATAACAGTAATAACAACCCTGGGAGGTCGATGCCATTAACATTTTATAGATGAGGCAAGTAGAGGTTAAAGGACTTGCCCAGAGTCACGCAACTAGTAGACACCTGAGGAGAAATTTAAACTCGGGTCTTCCTGACTCCAGGTCCAGTGCTCTGTGTGCCGTGGCACCCCCAAGCTACCTAGTAGTAACAAGAGGCGGTCCTGGGTTGGTAGAGGTCCTGAGTGTCAATAGCGCCTCTCCTGCTTACTCAGGGAAGCTCACTGGGCCTCATTTTCCTCATCTGTAAAAAGGAGGATTAGACTGGGTGGTGTGTAGGATCTCTCCTCACTCTGGCTCTAGGATCTATGAATGAAGGAAGGCTCGGTTGCTTCGCCCCATGTGACTTTGAGCATGTCACTTCCTCTCTATGGGCATTAGTTTCTTCCTGTGCTAAATGAAAGGGCTAGACCAAATGACCTTTGAGATCCATTCTGATTCTAGGATTGGGGATTCTATCATCCTCTTGACATAATTCCACCAGGTGGTCCAGGCAGTCAGGAACGGATGAGCTCTGGCCAAGGGGCAAAAATGTTTTTTAGCTAAGCCGACTGCTTGTTCTGGGAAGCCATGACAGGATTTCTTAGAAAACTCTTCTCAGCAAAACAACCTGGAAAGCCACTGGTACTGAGACCCATTCCACAAGCTCAGTGGGCTCTCCACATCTTATTAGAAACATTATAGGATGCAGAGATGGAACAAGGCATCCGTGCTTGCTTGGGTGTGGTCTATGCAGTGCTTGTTCCGACTGGGCCCACCAAATTCGAACCTACAAAGGAGGAGTCCCAAGTCCCAGGGAAGGAGCCCTTACCCTGGAAGTTTGAGGCAGAACCCATGGGATCAAATCCTGTCTCAGGTAATGATGACTGTGAGATGCTGGATAAGTCACCTCTCTCTGCCTCAGCATCTTCTCGAAGATTATGTGGACCAGATGGTGACCTCTGGGCTCCTGTCTGGGTCCAGGGCTGTTACCCCCGATCTAAGAGAGTGATAATCTACTTATCAATTATCTGCCTGTCTATCATCTGTCTATCTGTCTGTCTATAAACTATCTTTCTGTCTTTCTGATAACACATAGAGGTCATTAATAAAACTGATTTTAAAAGGAAACTTTACTCAACTATTGGTGCTGTGGATCCATATGAAGGTTTCTTTCCTTTCTTCCTTCTTTCTCTCCAATTCTTTCTTTTTCTTTCTCTTCTTTCTTTGTCTTTGTTTCTTTTCTTTCTTTTCCCTTCTTTCTCTTTCTTTCTTTCTTTCTTTCTTTCTTTCTTTCTTTCTTTCTTTCTTTCTTTCTTTCTTTCTTTCTTTCTTTCTTTCTTCCTTTCTTCCTTTCTTCCTTTCTTTCTGCCTTTCTTTTCTGGTTCTTATGTAAACAGGCTCAAAATTGTGAAACCACCGCCTGTACTCATAAGCGGAAATAGCTGGATTTTCAAAGGCTCAGAGGCCCCCTCCATGCTCTCTCTGGAGGCTGTGGACTCTGCCGAAGGCAGCAGCTAAGTGGCCTGGGCTTAGGCAATGCAGCCCTTGTTCCCTGCTTCCAGTCCAGGGTGGGCTTCCGCAGACGTCTGGCCATATTCAGGCCTTTTCCCAGCTTGGATGGGGAGGACCTTCAGGAGTTGAGTTTTCCAGCACAATGCTTGGTTTCCAGGGAGAGTGTCTTGGATACCACTTTTTGTCAGATACATCCTCAAGGGCCCCTCCTGCTTGGAGGGGGCTGGAGCCCTAACACTTTGGGATTTGAAGGGGGTCTCAGGGGCAATCTCATCCCAATCTAGTCCAAAAGACTTCCAACTGCAACTTCCTTGAGAGTTGTCATCCCATCTTGGTCTAAAAGACCTCTAGGGAGAGGGAACCTTCTGACTCCACAGCACCCCCCCCCACCCCGCCCCAGGACAGGACAGGACCTACAGCTTAGAGTTCTTCCCAGCAGGCCACACTGTCCCTGCTAGAGGCGCATGTCTTTCCTCTTCTATTAGAGGAATAACTAGGGTGGGGTGACAGGGTCTTTAACCCAAAGTGCCAACATCAAGGGCACTTCCTTCTTTAGGTGGTCAGATCTCCCAACTGGTCTCTTGAGTGGTGTCATCCTGGGGTGTCCTTCCCATTTTTCGGGGCCCACCTTATTCTACCATGATGCTCTCCATGTCTTGTCCATCTTAAGGGGATTGGGGTTCTCAGGAACGCTGTGAGAGCTAGAGTCCAGTGTGAGTGTTTTCACTTTTTCCGACATCAGACCCAGCACTTGACACCAATGAATGCTTGATGACTGACTGACTGACTATCAAAGGTCTTCCCTCACTCTTGGGAGAATTATAATCCTTGAACTTCTGTGTCCTATAATATCCCTTTGAGCCTTACATCTTGCTACACCCCCTCCCCAAGTGTCATTGCCCTGGAACAGCTGCCCCATGTGATGCTTTGAGACAAGAAGAGAAGGGGGTCAGCTAGGGAGGAGAGCCGGGCTGAGCAAGGCCCACCCAGCATCTGAGGCAAGGGCTTTGATCCCTCCACAGATCCCCGGGATATCCCATTTAGGAACTCTGGCCCAGCTGACTTCATAGGAGGGGTCTGAAATCACTCTGGCTTTGCAGTTGTATGAGAGGAGGGGACGGCAGAGCAGGAGAGAGAGAAGGGGGGCCCTGCTTTCCTTTGTCCCTCTGAGAGAACAGATTTCCTTTGTTTCAAGAAGAAGAAAAAGAAAAAATGGTCACTCAATAGAATCCTGATGGGCTGTGAGAACAAGAGGCTGCGTCAGCATCACTGCAAGCTCCTTGATTCCTGGGCCTGGGCACACAGTAGGCAGTTCATAAATGGAATTAGAACCTACAGTGCTGCATCTAGACCACCCTAATTGGGCACTGCAAGATCTTTGTGAGATAGGTGCTATTTATTATTCCCATTTCACAGATGAGAAGGCTGAGCTTCAGCGGGAGAGGACCTGGCAAAGGTCACACAGCTGCTAAATGCAGGCAGTGCCCAGGCCTTCCTGACTCTAAGTTTCCAGAGCTATTTGGAAAGAGTAGATGAAAAAGTGTTTACTGGGTGCCCTGTGGTAAGGACTGGGGACAAGTCACAAAAGCAAAGACGGCGCCTGCTGTCCGCATGCTTACCTTCTAATGGGGGAAACAACAGATTTCCCGCTGCCAATATAAGGCATATGCTAGGAGAAAGGGGCTGCAGCTCTCACATTCTGAAGGGCTCTCGGAGATTAACTAGCCCAATCTCTCCATTGGACAGGAGGGCAGCTGAGCCCCAGAGAGGGCAAAGGACTCATCCAAGGTCACAAGGGCTGTGAGAGCAGAGCCAGGATTTGTGACTCCCAAGCCAAGGCTGCTTCCACTATTGAGTGCTTGGCAACAAATCTGTGGTCACTCTGCCAGGAGAGGCAGAAAGCCAGGTCTCCCTAAGACCAGCCTGGGACCCCTTTCCTCTCTCGGGCTTCCTCTGGGGCTCACTGTCCTGAACAAAAGGCAGCGGCCCAACAGAGCAAAGCAAACCCCAAACAAGTCTGTCCCTTTTTAAAGCTTTGTTGTGGTAGCATCCGGCTGGAGTTTACCTTTCCACCCACAGTAACCCGAGCAAGCTCCCATGTGATGCTGGCCCCAGGGGCTCAGAGAGGCATGCTTCCACCATAGCTATCCCACCCGGATGGAACTCGGCCAGCTCTGTCTGTCGCCTCTTATCACTGCCTGGGCTGTTTGGAGCTGCTTTCCAACCCCCCCCCCCCAAGGAGCCCCCTCTCCTCCCCTTCCTCCTCCCGACACCCAGAGGCATCTTTGCAGCAAAGCCTGTGAAGACAGATGGAAACAGATAGTGTGCACAAGACCAGATAAAAGGGGGAATCTTAGGGTGCCTGGTTAGGAAATTGCTAATTTTCCATGGCAGGGCAGCAGAGTGGGGGCAACTTCCTAGTTCCTGGTGCCCTGAGCCAGGACCAAGAATGAGAAAGGCGGCAGCCACTGTGGGTATGACACATGGGAAGGGAGAGGAAGGACAGGTCTACGAGTGCAAGGAAGCACGTCTGTTGTAAAACCTTTCTGTAGATCTCCGGTTTCCTCTGAGCCCCTTCCTCTTCATTCCAGTGCCTTTGCTTGGTGAATTATTTCCCATTTATCCTGTCTAGAGCTGGTTTGTAAAGAATTGCTTCCATGGTGTCTCCCCTACTGACTCGGAGCTCCTTGAGTGCAGAGGCTGGTTCTTGTCTTTCTCTGCGAGCCCAGATTTTAGCACAGCGCTTAGCAGGCGCATAATAAATGCTTGTTGACTTGACTAGGAAGCTCAGATGAAGCACTGGGGGTGTTTAGACAGTAGAAGTCTCAGGGCACCGAGTTATCATGGGAAGAATGGAATGGGGTTGTCCTGCATGGTGCTAGAAAATGGGTGGATGTCCCAAAAAGGCTGATAGCAGCTCAGAGTAAGGACAAACTCCCTACCAATGGAGGGAGTGCAAAGGGAAATGGGCTGCCCTGGAAGGTAGTGAGCCCTCCGTCATCCGAGGTCTTCCTACTTGTCAGGGATATTAGAGAAGGGATTCTTGCTCAGGTCCAGGTCTGGGACTGAAAGGGCTTCTTAAAGCCCCGTGTTTGGCCCCGGATGTGAACAAAAGGACATAATCCCTGCCCTCAGGAAACTTATTGCATGCTAGGAGGGCCACCAAGCACACTGAGAAGGGGATTGATTACTAGACTGAGAGTAATGGGGCAAAATCAGCCAGTCAACAAACACCCGCGAAGTGCCAGGCATTGTGCTAAGCACAAGGGATACAAAGAAAGTAAAAGTGTGGGGTTCCTGCCCTCAAGGGGCTCACATCCTAACGGAGAAGACAAACTGAGAACCATGAAGCCCCATACACTCCACCTACTGCAACTACAAAGATCAATACAGTGTAAATGGAAGGTAAAAAGGCTCAGTGAAGATGAACAGGGAAATCTGAGGAAGGAGCAGATGGTTCTGGCTGGGGGAAAGAGGGAAAGATTCAGGGAAACTGAGGCACTTAGCTGGAACCTTGAAAGGAGTGAAGGATTTTTGGCAGCAAAGGAGATGAGGAGGTTGTGGTTCCAAGCATGGGTTTGCTGGCCCATAGGTATTTATTTTCTGATGAGTTTGATTCATGAGTTGAACAAAGATTTATCACATATTATATCATATATCATATATCATGTATCGTATCATATCATATGCTATATCCCATTATATTATACATCGTACTGCATGATATCACATGATGAGAAGAACGGACATGTATGTAACACTTTCAGGTCTGCAGAATACAAATGGTCTCATTTGAGCTCTGTAACAACACTGTGAGGAAGGGATTCTAGGCATTATTATCCCCATTTTACAGACAAGGAAACTGAGGCCCAGGAGGTCAGCCAGCCAAAAAGCTGTGAGAGGTTCAGACCTGCACAGAGACCAACAGAGAGGGGAGCAGGGCTGCCAAACTGAGGGAGCCCGTTTTCAGAGGTACCCTGGGGTGTAGGATGTCTCATCTCTCAGCTCTGCTGGTCCCTGACTCTATAGTGCTTATGTGCGTGTGTGAGAGCACACCCATGCACACTCATATGTGTGTCCCTTCTTTGGAATCTGGTGGGTCCGAGGACTCCTTTTGGGCCCGGGCCCTCTGAGCGGCTTTGGAGAGAGTCTGTTTACATTTCGGGAACTCTCGTTAAGGTTCTACAGAATTCTTTGTGCCTCTTCCAGGAAAGGGACTCAGTAAGAAGCAAAACAAACAAGTGAAAAACTCCAAAGAGACCCGAGCCAAAGCTCTTGGGAGGAGAGAAAACAAAAGGAAACAAAACGAGTTCGTGCTCCCGCTTCCCCCCTCCCCTTGCCAGCGAAACCCTCCCCAGGCGATCTTTTTCCCTGGCCACCAAGGACACTAAGAGATTTGTCTAGCCTTTGCCTGGAAGGGAGGCCTGTGGAAATGAATACCTTCATTCATTCCACAAGCACTTATGAAGCACCTACTAAGTACCAAGCATTCTACTAAGTACAGAGACAAATACAAAACAATCTCTGCCCTCAACAAACTTGAATTCCACCAAGGGAAACAACATGTATACATGTGAGGAAGCATAAAACAGATTGGAAGTAAATACAATGCAATTTTAGGGAGAAAGCTCTAAGACAGAGGGGATGGGGAGAGATCAGGAGAGGCTTCATAGAGGAGGTGGTGTTTAACTGAGCCTTGAAGGCCATTAGGTGGATATACTTGGAGTCAGGAAGACCTGGGTTCAAATCCTGCCTCAGCCACTTAACCTCTCTCAGCCTCAGGTTCCCTATCTGTAAAATGGGGATAATAATAGCACCTACTTCCCAGGGTAGTTGTGTGGATAAAAATGAGATAATATTTGTAACGTGCTTTCCATCCATAAAGTGTTAGCCGCCACCACCACCATCATCATCACTGAACCATGACAGGGATTCTATGAACAAGCAGGGAGAAGGGAGAGCACTCCAGGCAGAGCGGACCGGACTGCACATGCAGCTAATCACATGCAGCTAATTCTGGCTCTTGGTTAGTGAGTGACTTCTGCAGCCTCCGATGTATAGATGGGCTTTAGCCAAGCTTCATTAGTCCCCAGGTGTCTTCCAATCACACACCTGGCTGCTGGGACCTTAAGAGGCTGGACGATTTAACCTTTTCAGCTCCAGAACTCCTGCCCTGAATCCCCACTGGCCTGATCCGGGGTGCCTAAGGTCCTCCCCAAAGAATGTGGCCTGACCCCCCCCCCACACACACTCCATCCCACTCCAGACCCTACACATGCACTATCTTTGCAATCATAATAACAACTGTCATTGTTCCTGAAAAGAGCAGATTAATCTATTCCCCAGAGGCTTCCTCCCTCCCTGGCTGCCCCTCCCCTGCATGTCTTCTCTCTGCCTAGCAAAATGCTATCTGCTTTCAAAGTGGCACTGCTTTCACTTCTGCATTTGTAAACCCAGTGAGTAGCCCAGGGTGGATGCCTAATAAATGCTTTGACTTCATTCCATCATTCCCTCCTCCCCTTCTCCCCTTCCCTCTCCTTCCTTCCTCACTTCCTTCCTTCCTCACTTCCTTCCTTCCTTCCTTCCTTCCTTCCTTCCTTCCTTCCTTCCTTCCTTCCTTCCTTCCTTCCTTCCTTCCTTCCTTCCTTCCTTCCTTCCTTCCTTCCTTCCTTCCTTCCTTCCTTCCTTCCTTCCTTCCTTCCTCCCCTCCTTCCCTTCCTCCCCTCCCTCCCACCCTACTTTCAGTGCCCAGGGGGAGGAGCTCGGGTGCATCCCACATTACCTTGGGCTTGTAGGCGGACAGCATGGACATCTCCACGTTCTGACCCCGGACGTGCTTCGGCTGCCTCTGGGCAGGAGGTGAGGAGGGCTTCTGGTTGTTGCGACAGACACAGATGAAGAAGAAGAGCAAGGCGATGGCCAGAGGGATGGCCACGCTGGGCACCAGGATGTACAGGATCTCCATCTTGTTCTTCTCCTTGGGATCCTTGGAATCTGATGTAGACACAAGCAGAGTCCTCCATGATGGGCACATCCTGCCCAGGTTCCCCCTCACAAGCTCCCCATCCCTCCCCCATTCTGAGATTCCTCCTGGGGTCTGTACCCCCTCCCAGGATCCCCCATCTCTCTCCCTCCCAGGATCCCCCCATCCCTCCCCTCCCAGGGTCCCCCCATCGCTCCTCTCCCAGGGTCCCCCCATCCCTCCCATCCCAGGCCCCCCCCCATGCTGAAATAGGCAGGGTCAGCAGGGTGGGGCAACAAAAAGAAAGGAGTTCTCATCACCAGCCAATTACAGATTGTTTCTATCAACACCAGCAACTTCAGTGAGTTGAGTTGAAAAGGTAAAAGTTTAAAAGTTTAGAGATTCCACCAGGGCGTGAAAATTGTGTTTTTGTGCCAATCTGAGGCCTCTCCTGGTGTTCCCTTCCCAGTAATTGACCGTCCAGTGGAGGGGGAGGGCAGCATTTCTGTGACACTGACAATGAGTGCAATAGCAGTGTTTAAAGTAATAACAACAATAACATGGCTAACATTTCAAAGCATTTTAAGGTTTACAAAGTGCCTTGGCTTATGGGATCTCCTTTGGTTCTAACAACAACCCCTTAGAGGTAAGTGCTGTTGTTGTCTCCATTGAACAGATGAGAAAACTGAGGCTGGAAGATGTTAAGTGACCTACCCAGAGTTCAGAAGTGTTGGGTGTAGGGTTCTGACTCAGGTCTCCCTGACTCCAAGTTTGGCACACTATCCACTAGGCCACACTGCCTGTTAAAACAGGCAAATGCCTGAATAAGCCAACCCCAGAGTCTTTGGACTCCTGAGCCCTTCCTCTCTTGGCACCAGTTCAGAGTGAGGGAGTCTGGTGCACGGTCAAGAGCCTGGATTTGAAATGACAGGACCTGGGTTTGAGCCTTGGCCCCTTTCTGTGTGTCTAAGGTGAAATGATCTCCATCTCTGGGACTCACTTTCCTCATCTGTAAAATGGGCGGGGGGCAGGAGCAGCTAGGTGGCACAGTGGATAGAGCACCGGCCCTGGAGTCAGGAGGACCTGAGTTCAAATCCGGCCTCAGACACTTAACACACTTACTAGCTGTGTGACCCTGGGCAAGTCACTTAACCCCAATTGCCTCACTAAAAAAAAAAAAATGGGCAGGGGGTGTCAAAATGGATGATCCCTTCCAACTCTAAATCTATGATTCTAGTACAATTTGATTCAATGAGCATTTATTGAGTGTCAACTGTGTTCCAGAACTGTGCTGGCTACTAGAGACATTAGGTTGAAAACCAAAATAATTCCTTCCCCCATTGAGCTTCCTTTGGGAAAATGAAGAAGAGCATCTGTACAGAGAGTGACTTCCAGCCCAGCATCTGTGGGCTTCTGGAAATCATAGACAGGTCAGATCAACAAGCTTTTATTGAACACTTACTATATACCAAGATCATGTGTCCTGCCCAGTCCCATTCTCCATCTTTGTGGATCTACACCCTCTAAAGGATCCCGTCTTCATTGATATGAGTAAGAAGAAGAAAAAATACGCTTCGCTGAGAGCAGAAGACCAAGATTTTAGCCTCAGCTGCACTCACTGCTAGATACTTCTGTGTTGACATTTGAACTCAGGCCCTTGGACACCAACCCAATCTGGCATGCTTTCCATCGCTCCGTGCTGTCTATTCAGATCTAACGTTCCAACAAAAGAACAGGGAAATGGAACTCACTCTCACCTCCAAGGAATCTTGCATTTACAAAGGAAAGGTCAAAGCTGCTTTGGAACTCCCTACAGTTTTAAACCGACTCCCTGGGTCGAGGGCTATCTTTGCCTCACATGGCCTCCCAATCTCTAGACCAGGGTCTCCTTACCCAAGCCACCTCGGCCATGCTTGACTAGGCAGTCTGTTTCCAGCTCTCTGCTTTAAGCAAGCCCGCTGTCTGATAGCAATGGAGTGAGATAACACATTTGAAAGGTTCATACAGATGCCACTTTCTTTTTTTTTATTACAAAATGGTTGATGGCATAGCTTTCATCCCACTCATTCGTTCCCATGTGGGCTCATATGGAAATGAAGCTCTCAGAACTGGTGACTAGTCTAAGGTCACACAGCTCATAATGGCAGCCTCAGGGTTTCAATGTAGGCCCTCTGCCTACAAGTCCCATGATGCTTCTACATGAAAATGAAACTTCAGATAGACACAAAACCCTGGGAGGTGGGAGTTGTTATTATCCTTCTCTAACAAATGAGGAAACTGGGGCATGTAGAAGTTAAGTGACTTGCTCAAGGTCACATAATTTTGGAAGCCTTCTATCACCTGGCTCCAACCGTCCTTTCCATCCATCCTCTTTGGATGTGACTCCCCCTCCTGGACTCTGAGATCCGGCCAAACTGGCACCTCATCTCCCACCTATGCACAGGCTGACCATGGGCCTGGAAGTCCCTCTCTCCTTCCCTCCACCTCAGAGTGCCCCTCTCCCTTCAAAATGCAAATTGAGCTCCAGCTTCCTCAGGAAGCCGCGAGTGCCCTCCTGTGCCAAGTGACTTGTATTTAAGATGCAGAAAATGTGGGGCATTTCTAATGCCTTAAACTGCACTAGGCCTTTGGGGACCCCTGTGTTTGCCTTTATTAACTTCATATTTATACTGAGCATATTTCATATGCGCTGATTGTCTCCTACCAGAACACAAGCTTGCTTCAAGGAGGGATTGTGTCCTGAGCCCTTAGTGCAATGCCTGGTGCACAGTAGGTATGAGATAAATCCGGGAGGATTGGTTGCTTGACTAAAGTGTCAGAGGCAGGACTGGCCGCCTGATTCCAAATCCTGGACTCGAATCCTTCATCTCCAGCTGCCCAGTGAAACCCCTGACCTGGCTGTCCCAGGGACATTTTCAAGCCAGCTTGTCCAAAGCTGAATTCATTGTTTTCCCCCTTCTCTCCAACTATTCCCTCCTGGACTTTTCTGCTACTGTCAACTGCCACCATCCCTGTCACCCAGGCTTACTAGCTAGTCCTTGACTGTCTCTCTGTGTGCGTCTCTCTGTCTGTCTATTTCTGTCTGTCTGTCTCTGTCTCTGTTTCTCTGTCTCTGTCTCTCTCTGCCTCTGTCTCTCTCTGTTTCTCTGTCTCTGTCTGTCTGTCTGTCTGTCTCTGTCTCTGTCTCTTTCTCTCTCTGTCTCTCTGACTCTCTGTTTCTCTGTCTGTCTCTCTCTCTCTCACACATTTTTCAAGTCCTGTTGTTTCTCCTTTCTCACACTTCTCACATAAGCCCCCTTCTCTCCTCTGACATTGCAGTTCCCTTGGCCTAGACTCTTATTTCCTCCCGCTTAGACTAAAGCACTGCCTTCCTGGTTCATCTCCCAGCCTCTGGTCTCTCTCCATTCTAGTCCATCCTCTTTTCAAACTGTCAAACTGATCTGGAAGCACAGGCTCATTCTGTTATTTAATAAGCTTCATGGGCTCCCTGTTACCTCTAGAGTCAAATATCAAACCCTCTGCTGTTCAAAGCCCTTATAGAACCCAGCCCCTCCCTATTTTCCAATCTTCTTACTAGTTACTCCCTCTGTGGGCTTGGCCCATCCAGGGACACTGGCCTGTTGTTGACACACAACCCAACATACACCAACACCCAGTGATTTTCTCCGCTGTCTCCCCTGACTAGCAGGCCTTACCTCCCCATTTCTACCTCCTGGCTTCCTTCAAGTCCCAGTTAAACTCCATTTTCTGCAAGAAGCCTTTCGTGGGCCTCTTTAATCTTAGCTCCCTCCCTCTGAGAATAGCCCTCAGTGATCCCATAAATACCTCGTGTGTTTATGGTTTACATGTCGTCACCCCCTTAGATTATGTGACCCTTGAGAACAGGGACCTCTCTCTGTTTCCCCAGAACTTCACAAAGTATCTGGCACATAGTAGGTGCTTAATAAATGCTCGCTGACTGACTCTCCATTATGATTTGTAGCCACTTTGCGCACACTTTTTTGTTGTTTAGTCTATTACTCATGTCTGTCTCTCCCATTTGGGGTTTTCTTGGCAGAAATACCAGAGTGGTTGGCCATTCCCTTCTCCAGCATATTTTGCAAGATGAGGAAACTGAGGGAAACAGAGCTAAGTGACTTACCCAGGACCACACAGCTAGGAAGTGTCTGAAATGAGGCTTCCTGATGCCAAGCCTGGCACTCTATGCACTATGGCACCACCTATCAGAGACCCGCACACACTAGGTGCTTAATACACATTTGTTCCATTCAATTGAGCTGGGACGGTGAATGAAGTCACAAGACTTTTCTAGAAACAGGTAGCCTTGCAAGGGAATAAGCTCCCCTTCTTTGGAACCACTCAAGAATACACCGAGTCGTGGGCATCACATGGATATGGAGGGAGTTTTTCCATACCATAGTGATTAGTGCCATGCCTGGCACACAGTAGGCATTTTATAAATGCTGTGGATCACTCACAGGGTCATTGCTTTAGAACTGAAAGGGACTCAGAGGCTGTCTAGTCCAACTCCCTCCGGTTTACAGATGGGGAAACTGAGGCCCGGGGTGGGGCTGCCCAATCCGAGCCCTGCCTCCGGCCCCTCCACTGTTGCTGCCCTCGGTACCCTCCTGTCTTGGCTGACTCTTGCCTCGCACAATCAGGGAAGGCAGGTCCTGACGAGCCACACGATGAAGGCAAGTAACTGGTCCAGGGGAAGCGTTTGCCCCAAACCTCCCCCTGGAGAGAGAGACTCTGACGTCCTGGGGGACTCTGCCCAGCGGGCACCAGGGATGGTAAAAGGCCTTTTAGGGAAAGTTGCCTCCTGCCTAAAATGCCTGCCCTCCAGCTGCTCTGGAGGCCTGGGGAGGCTCCTGTCTTTTGCCAGTCTGAAGACCTGGGAGGACTGCAGCTGAGGCCCCGCTGCACATCGCTGCAATAGAAAAATAACTCTCCCGGAAGGCTTCCAACTTTACAAAGCAGCCCCCCCTCCCCCGCCCCATTCCCTTTTCCACATTCTTTGTAACGTTCCATTTGGTTCTGAAGAAAAGAAAGACAAATTGGCTTGTGCGGGTCTGCTCGGAAACATGCAGGGAAGCTGCTGACAAAGGCAGTTACACACTGTACCGTGGGCAATCTGGAAAACATCTGCCCTGCCGGCCGCGAGAACACTCAGGACCCATCTGAGCTGGCTGGCCTGGGCGCCTGCGGGTCAGTCCTCTGCCAACGGGCCTGGCTGCACCCACTGGGCTGGGGCGGATGAGCTCAGGACAAGGACTGACCAAAGACTAGGCACACGTACACACATACACACATTCAATACATATACGTAATGCAGACATTCATGAATACACACACATGCATACATGTGTGTAGATACACATGTAGAGATGTGTCCATGCATATATGCACACACATACACACATTTACATACACACAGTTGCTCACTCATTTCAGTCCTGTCCAATTCTCCATGGCCCCATTTGGGGTTTTCCTGGCAAAGAGCCATATTGCCATTTCCTTCTCCAACTCATTCTACAGATGAGGAAACTGAGGCAAAGAGGGCTAAATGACCCGCCCAGGGTCACATAGCTAGTAAGTGTCCAAGGCAGAATTTGAACTCAGGTCTTCTTGACTCCAGGCCTGGTGATCTAGGAACTGTACCACCTAGCTGCCCATATGCACACACACATACGCGCGCGTGCGTGCGTGCGTGTGTGCGTGTGTGTGTATCTATATATCTATAAATCTGAAGCTAGAAATCTAAGTATTGTGGAATGTCTACCAGATGTAGAGCAGGAAGGGGCCACAGAGGCCGGCTAATCTAATCCCCTCATTTTATAGGTGAAGAAACCGAGGCTTCAAAAAGGGTACTGCCTCACCCAAGGAAAAGGTAGGTAAGCCTAGTGGGGCATCTTTGTGCCAGCCAGTGGGAAACAAGGGCGAAATGTCTGTCTGTTTCGGCCCCCATTTCTACTTGGCTTGGAAGAAGGCCCCAAGAGGGAGGAGGCCTGAAGGTCAGCAGGAGCAATCAGGAATAAGGACGCTCTTGGAGGAGTGTCCAGCTCAAAGGTGAAACAGATTTAAACAGGAAAAGTAAAAGTCGGTGGGAAAGGCCTTAGGATACCGGAAGCCAAGCCCACAGTGTGTGTGTGTGTGTGTGTGTGTGTGTGTGTGTGTGTGTGGCGGGGGTGAGCTAAGGAGGCTTCTTAGGGTGTAGGCAACAGGTGGAGTTGGGTCATGGAACGAGGCCCGGAGAGACCTTAGACATCATTCAGAACAACCCCCACATTCTGCCAATGAGGAAACTGAGCCTGGGAGAAGATACACCATCTACACAAAGGCCCAGGTGCTGTGCGACCCAAAAAGGAAGGTTGTTCCTGTCCTCAGGGAGCTTACAATATAACTGGGGGAGACAACACACAGAAAAAGCTGGAAAGGGGGAGGAGAGAAGGTCCTGCTAGACAAAGCACCCAGGGCTTGGGTGCCCTGTCTCTGAATGTGGTGCCTCCCTCAGCTACTTGTGGTCCATTTAATCATAGGAACATTATGAAGCACCTACTATGTTTCAGGAACGGAGCTAGAGGCTGGGGACACAAATAACAAAGACTTTACAAGATAGAGGGAGGAGACAGTGCTGGCCCTGAGCCCACAAGAGCTTTCTTTGTATCCCCAGCACTTAAAAACAGTGCCTGACATATAGTAGGTATTTAATAAATGCTTAATGATGAACAGATTCTATGAGAGTCAAAGACCTGAATTCTAGTTCTGACTCAGTCATCCATTTTCTGTATGACCCTGGGCAAGTCACTATCCTTCTCTTTAAGGGAGGGGGTTGGACTAGATGATCTCAGAGTGTCCCTCTGACCCTGGAGTTCTCTGTGAATGAGTGAGTCTATGGAATAGTCCTTCCTTCCTTCCTTCCTTCCTTCCTTCCTTCCTTCCTTCCTTCCTTCCTTCCTTCCTTCCTTCCTTCCTTCCTTCCTTCCTTCCTTCCTTCCTTCCTTCCTTCCTTCCTTCCTTCCTCCCTCCCTCCCTCCCTCCCTCCCTCCCTCCCTCCTTCCTTCCTTCCTTCCTCTCTTTTTCTTTTTTCTTTCTTTCTTAATTTCCTTTTCTTTCCTTCTTTTTACATTTCCCTTTTTTCTTCTTAAGTTCTTTCTTCCTTTTTCAATTTTAGTTAATTTTTAGTTTCAAATTCTCTCCCTCCCTTCACATTGAGAAGACAAAAAATACAAAACTTATGATGTCTAGTCATGCCAAACAAATTTCTGCATTAGCTACGTTCTCAAGAAGGCAAGAAACAAGAGAAGAAAACATGCTTCCGTTCACACTCCCAGT
Organism: Dromiciops gliroides; assembly: GCF_019393635.1. Classification (NCBI taxonomy): domain Eukaryota; kingdom Metazoa; phylum Chordata; class Mammalia; order Microbiotheria; family Microbiotheriidae; genus Dromiciops; species Dromiciops gliroides. The sequence goes on from NC_057864.1 coordinate 14,736,738, forward strand.
CTCTCTGCTCGCTGGCCGCCTATTTCATCCTGAATCCTTCAGAACGGTGGGGCCAGAGTGTCCAGCAGTCCTAAGTCCTTCATCACTGTAGCTTACACTCTGTGCATTTTCCTCCCGGTTTGGCTTTCTTCACTCTGCATCAGTTCATTCATGCAATACCCCTTTCCAGGAACGTGGGGGATCCTAAGGATAGCTCCCATTTACACAACACTAATAAAAGACGCCCCCTTGCTGGAATCCTAAGTGTGATCTGCCTGGAATCTTGCCTGAAGGCAGAGAGCTGGCTGTAATGACCTCCCAGGGTCCCCTTTCAGCCCTCTGACCCCAGGGCTTGGTGCAAAGGCTTTACAAGGCCATTTAAGTGAAAGTCAATACTCTTTAAGTTTAATTTATAGTTCCCACTAAAAAGCAATTACAATGGAAAGAGCGGGGAGCTCAGGCAACAAACCTTCAGTCCCCAGGCCACCCCTCAGTGGCACTAAAAATGAGTTAAGACCCAACGTCTCCTAAAGGACAACTCCTGGTCACTTCGTGGGGGCATGCTTCAGGGGTGGGAGACAAGGGTTTTGAGTTCCTGGGAGTCCTTCCTTTTATCTTGACTTTAAAATAATAGGCTGATTGCTTCTTCCTAGAATCATAATCTTGCTTCAGTCTTGATTGATAGGAGAGACAGCAGTCAGATTTGTAGTGGGATCTTGTCTTTGAGTCATACTCTCTGTATGTGCAAGCTTAGGTAAGACAGTTCATCTCTGAAATCCTCAGTTTCCTCATCTTGCAAAACAGGGACAATACTTGATACTCTGCCACAGAGAGCTGTTGTGAGAAAGGCATTCTATCAGAGGACCGAGGAGTGTCAGAGAGAATAAATGCTATGGTAAAGAGCTGAGTTCAAATTCACAACCTTGCCAGTAATTAGCCGTGTGTCTTTGGGGGAGCCAAGGAATCTCTTGTGCTTCTGTTTCTTCATCTATGAAATGAAGGTGTTGGGCGGGATGACCTCTGAGCTCTTAGACACTCTGAGATGTCACGGGACAAGACTTGAATTGGGAGTCACCCAATTGGAATTCCATTCCTGCCTTGGCTATTACTGGCTGGAATCCTGACCTGCTAGCCAGACCATGGACCCATCTGGGGCTCCCCTTCCTCCTCTCTTCAAAGAAGGCTGAAGACCAGATGATCCCCAAGGTGAGGCGCCTTCAGGCTAGAATTTCCTGATCTCCCATGGCGACGAAGGGTCTGTTTGTACATCTAAGCACATTTTTCCATCGTCCCCTCTAGGCTGTGTCACACATGAATTAGTTGGTATTTACTAAAACTGCCAATGTATGCACATGCATCTTTCGATGTTTCCATTTGGGGAGCAGCGTGCAGGCATATGAGCACCCCACAGGACATCTGTACTTTATTCATCGCCGCCCTGCCCCCCATCATTAAGTGTGAATGCATATTATTAAGTACCAGTTTAGACTAAGAAATATGGAGACAAGTGAGTTGGGGAGAGTGGAGAACCCATTTCTGCACATGTTCATTTTCCAAAATGGAAGAGGTGGGGGGGAGGGGAATCTAGGCCGACCCATACAAGGCAGGAATCTCCACTCGGCTTACCCCACGAGGGTCACCCCGCCCAAGATGCTGAGCCCAGATGGGCCTTTGGCCACTTTCATCCCCACCCCATGGGTCTGTCCTCTGGTGCCTGACAGAGTCAAAAGGTTCCACCTTCATGTCACAGTCTTTCAGATGCTTGTTCTCCTGGGGCTTCTCTGTCCCCCCCCCGTTCCTTCCAGGGATCCCCTAGTGGCTCCTCCCTATTCTGATTGCCCTTCTCTGTCCCGAGTAAGCTGTGGCCTCAGAATAGGCCCCATCTCCAGATGCCCAGGGCAGATGGACAACTTCCCTAATCCTGGAAGCCAAGCCTCCCTTAGGGTGGTCCTGGCAGCTTCCCTGCCCATAGGGCTCCGACATCTCTTTTCAGACTCACCACACTTCACATGCCCCTTTCATATCTGAGGTTCCATCTCGCATCTCTGTGCCTTGGCCAGGCTGACCCCTGCTTCTGGCACACTCTCCCTGCTCCCCTCTGTCTCTTATTGCTCCCAATTGTGTCAAGGGTCAGGGATACACCACTTCCTATGGCAGCCCTGTCCAGATCCCGGCTGTAATGAGTGTGAGGTCTCCCCCAAACCACTTTGTGTTTCTTGGGATGTATTCTCTGTGGGCTTTTCTAGCTGCGTGTCACTCGCCGCCTCTACTGCAGTAGACCGCAAACTCCAAGAACAGGCGTGATTTGGGAGGTTGTTTTTTCATTCTCACCTCCTTGAGGGTGGGCATCATTTCACTTTTGTCGCTGGCCGATGCCAGTCAGTTACATAGATGGCCAGGGAGGCTCTTTGCAATTCCAGACCTAGGATCCTACTGGCTGTGAGCTAAGGGTGAAGAATGCTCCCACTTCTTGGCAGAGAGATGGGGCTTCCTGTGTCCTGGACCCCCTTTGGCAGCAGTTTGGGGAACACTATGGTCTTCTCAGAATTCAGTTTTTACATGCAGCAAACCCAATGATATCGCAGTAAACTGAAACCAGCTATGCAGAAAGTTACCAAAATATGTAAAAAAAGAGTTACTGGAGCCCAAGTTACGACCCCCTGGCCCAGAGAATAGGGTTGGACTGCAAAGCCTCTAAGGCCCCTTCCAGGTTCATAGCTATGACCCAATGTTACCTGGGCCTCTGGAAAACACCTTGCCTTTGGGAGGAGAATGGTTTGGAGGGTCTGGAAGGACGAGGCCCCTTTTCTGCCTCAGGGAAAGAATGCCTTGTGTGGGAAACTGGCCAAGATTGGGCTAAGCCTGGGCCATGACAAGAGATATAGCAAAGACTACCCTCCTGTGTGTGTGCATGCACACAGAGACACATAAAGACACACAGACTGACAGACAGACAGACAGACACACACACACACACACACACACACACACACACACACACACCAGAAGATGATTAGGAAAATAGCCAGGGACGGCTTCCTATTTACCACATGCTGGGATGTCACACAGGTCAGCCTTAAAGTTTTCATCTAAGGTGAAGCACCATGGGGCTTCCTTCTGATTCCCGGGGTTGCGGCAGTAGGAGTGCCCCCCATTCAGCTCAGGGTATCTGACGGCCGTGAACGTGTGCGTGTGGGGATACTGACTGTTCCATGGCTGGCACTGCCGGCCGGATTTCGTCACGCTGACCGTTCCGCGGTAATCTGCTCCCGTGCTGTTGTAACACTTGTGATCTGGGAAGGACAAAGGAACAAAACACAATTAAAAAAAAAAAAGGCCTACCCTCCAAATATGAAAAGGGAAACAGTTCATTTTGAGGATGAAGAAAACAATGGTGATTACCTTTTGGCAGGGCCCAGTGGAAAGACTCAGAGATTCAGGGCTGGAAGGACCTGAGAGGCCAGTTAGGTCAACCCTCTGACTTTTCAAATGGGGAAACTGAGGCACAGAAAGGTTAAGTGACTTGCCCTAGGTCAAGTCACAGCTAATAACTGTCAGAAGTGGGGCCTGAACTCCTGACTCTGTTCACTATACCACTTTGACTTTCTTATTGGTTATCAAGGTACAGTGGAAAGACTTGGGGATTTGGAATCAGAAGACCTGAGTTCCAATCCAGATTCAGACCCTTACTAGCAATGTGACCTTGAGCAAGTTACTTACTTTCTCATCTGCAGAATGAGGGGGTTGCTCCTTTCCAGAACTATGTTTATGGTACGGTCCGGCCTTCCCTGCTGGCTAGAGGCCTTTCAGGAGCATGCTTGCTGGGCCCTGACAGCCTGACTCTAGGCTTGTAGGGTACTTACAGTTCTGGAAGGATTTACAGATGGCCACCTGGGAGAGAAAATAGCCTCAAGTGTTTCTAGGATCAAACATGTATAGGAAGAGTCCTGAGGGTGGGACCCAGGCACGCATGGCACGAGTCCTTCAGAAGGGTTCAAGTCCTCCAGGCTGGGAGTGTGGCCACTCCCGGGCCTGACGTCATCACTGATTGACACAGAAGCCTTTGACCCACTTTATTCCCAGCCTGGGTCAGTCTGTGCCTCCACTAGCACCCTTTCCACCCTGAGGCTCGCCATATTGGTGGCCAGGCTTGGAACGGATGCCCCATCGGCTCTAGGCCCACTGCTGCTCAGAGCTCCTGAACCAAGAGATCCTGCGGCCTCGGCCTTCTCCACTTACTTTTATTGATGGGGTCAGCCATGGGGATCCCAATTCGGATACAGTTGGCAGCCTCTGGGCTCTCTGGCTGGGGGAGGTCTTCACAGTTGGGTAACTTGAGCCTCATCAGAATCATGGGATTTGATCTGGCGAAAATGTACTCGGTCTGACAAAGGACATTCTCCAAGATCTCACATTCGTCCCGGCACAGGTCCCGCGGCTTCGGAACCGAAGAGGTCTCATCGCAGTAGGGGAAAGCGTAGTGACAAAGGGAGGGGATGGCGAACTGGGAACACTTATCAGAGAGGTGACTGGATGTGCCAATCATAGTGAAGGCGGCTGAAAAGCAAACAACGGTGACTTGGTCAGCAAGCATTTATTAGGCCCTTACTGAATGCCAAGTACTGGCTTCCCTCTTTCAAGGAGCTGACATTCTAATGGGAGAGATTGTAGGACCTTTGGTTATCACACAAACAATAAAAATAGCTAGTATTCACATAGCACCTACTATGTGCCTGGTGCTGCACTAAGCACTTTACAAGGATTATCTCAATGGATTCCTGCAGCTGGGAAGACTGGAAAGGGCTTGCTATAGATGGTATAAGGGATGACCTACCTGTAATCTGATTTTCTATTTCCCCTTGCATGTGCAAAGATTCCATGTAGACGGTGCGGTTGCCAATGAATCTGGCACACGCGATCCCTCGGTATGGCTGGCAGAACCCATCTTCTTCGTATTCATCCCTGAAAACAAAGGATAAACCATCAGAGGGAGGCTGCCCCAAGAGTGACCTTCCACAGTTAGAGATTTCCATCCCTTGCTGTGCCCCAAAGCATCGCCAGGGAGCAACATCATGGATTTTTTTTTTTTGCAGGGCAATGGGGGTTAAGTGACTTGTCCAGTGTTACACAGCTAGTAAGTGTCAAGTATCTGAGGTCAGATTTGAACTCAGGTCCTCCTGAATCCAGGGCTGGTGCTTTGTTCACTGTACCACCTAGCTGCCCCCAACATCATGGATTTTTATCTTACAGTCTCAGACTTGCATGTCTGAACAGCCCCAAGGCCACCCAAAACACCCACTGGTAACAGAATTCCAGTATCTCATAGTCAGAAGGAAACTCAGAGGTATCCTTAGCCAGACTGGGCCTGAGCAACAATCCTTTGTGTAACACAGTCAGTGGGTAGTCATTTAGTTTCTAGTTGAAGACCAACAAGGCGGGGAGAACCAACTATTTCCCTCCTTTGGACCATACTAACTGTTATTAGTTAGAACGAATATAACTAATATAGTTATACATTAGTCCTCATATCAAGTCTAAATATGCCTCTGCCCTATGGGTCCAAACAGATGAATTCTAACACTTCATCCAAGTGACAATCTTTTAAATACTTGAAGTTAATTATGGCACAGTAGGTAACGCTAGGCTTGGAGTCAAGAACACCTGAGTTCACAGTTGTCCTCAAACACTTACTAGATGCGTGACTTGGCCACCTGGCCAACAGTGAATACATCTCATTGTGTTATCTTCTACCCCACATCTCTCCATCTTCTCCACAAGAACAGCATGAGGTACTTCATTAAAAGCTTTGGTAAAATCAAAGTGCAGTATGTCCACAGCAGCCCTCTCCCTGTTAGTCATTTCTGTTCTATGATTCTCACTACAAAAGCCATTTTCCTTTGTGGTGAAAATAGCAACACAATAAGGACTGAGCAGTTTTGCCTTCTTTCCACTGTCAGTTATCATCATGCCATCTACCCATGCAAATTCCTGTATCTTCTTTGATCCCCCATTTCTCCCCCATTTTTCTCCCTTTTTATAGCGAAGAACTCCTTTCTGTTTTTGATCTGATGGGTCAAACAGCCTAGACCCCCCAAAAGACCTTTCAAAGATCAAAACTATCCAGGTTACAGAAGAAAATCCTCATTTCTACAGTTGCTGGTGGGCAGGCAGATAATGTGAGATGGGTGAGAGTCCAAAAGCCTATTATCTGTTATGATTTTTTTTTTTTGGCAAAGACTCTGTTTCATCAACAGCAAAAGCACTGGAATAAAGATACACAAATGTGCACCATCATCAGCACCTATTAACACGGCCCCAGGGATACAGGAACTGAATTGTGCTGGAAGGCCACCAGTGAGCACAACAAACGCAACCTAGGTGGTCTGGCATTCGATGCAATGACCACTCAACTGCTGGTAAGATTTTTCTCAAAGATAAGCCCTGAAGATTTGAAATATGCAACTAAAGCCAATCTGAGAGCCAGAAGGAGAAATTCAACTCAAAGGTAGAATGTATCCTTCATTCATCCCATCCAGGACACCGACTTCCATTGTGGATTCTGCAGTGTCTCTAACCTGGACTACCAACCCTGCCTCTTCACCTCTTGTTAAGGGAACAATAATCAAATCAATATCACTACCATTGATGAAAAAGGCAGGATACCTTGTGGCTCCATAGCTTTACTCAGAGCTTCCTTCCCTGTCTGATATGTGTTATGTCTCTCAAGTGAAATGCCAACTTTGTGTGGAGAAGATTCCTCTAACTTTTACATACTCTATAAATACCTGTTGTTTCAATTATTCAATCAACAAGCATCTATCTAGCAACCACTAGTGGGCGATAGATTGTTCTAGGCATGTAGGGGTGAGGATAGGCTGACAAAGATTTTCCCAGTAGAATATAAACCCTTTGAGGACAGGATTCATTTCTGTCTTTGCATCTCCAGCACAGCCACTAAAGGTGAATAAATAGTTGTTGAATTGAAATGAAAGATAAATAAGACCTAAGCCCTGCCCTCAAGGAGTTACAACTCAGTGATACCATTCATCACATTCACATAGCTCCATCATGTTTGAGAGCACTTTGCATGTTCTCACCGGAGCCTCAAAACAACCCTGTGACATGGGAACCACAGGCTTTCTTAACCCGGTATTCAATTGAGGAAATGAGTTTAAAGAAATCTGGTGACTTCCCAAGGTGGGCATTCTCCTAGTGAATGAATTTGAACTCAGGTCTTCCTGCTTCCAAGTCTAGCTCTCTATCCATTAGGGCACAGGATTGAATTCAACAAATACGTGTTTGCTGCCCACTACATCCAAGTCACTGATCCCAAAGAACGTACTGGCTAAGGAGGAGTAGGCAGGGAAGGAGACTCGTTCAGAGATAAGAGTTCTATAAGCGAAAGTGAAGTCAATGGGAAGGAGAGAATGAGACAAAGTACTGATTACTTCTATCTGAGTGGGAGGAAGAGGAGAGTTGGTCAGTTAATTAAAAATCAGTAAGCATTCACAAAGGTCTAATTGCTATCACTTTATTTCCCTGGATGCAAATGAACACTTAGTGGCCACAAATCCCTGCTTACGTGAGTCACAAGGTGCAAGCAGAGACTTGGGGCAAGGGTCGGATCCCTTGTAAGAGGTGGGAGACAGCCCTGCTTGAGGGAGAGGGCAGGTCCGGACAATGGTCCTGTGGGGAAGTCCCAGAGGAAGGAACCCCAGTGAATTTCCTCTTCCTAAGCCAGGAGCAGGCTGGCTCTCTTTGTGTTGTGGACCCTGCTGGTGGTCTGGGCGAGCCTCTTCTCAGGCCCCCTTCTCAGAAGAATGCCACGAAATTCATAAAATAAAACATGAAGGATCACCAAGGAAACCCAGTCTAGTGAAAGATGCTTACCGAGATATTAAGAGGACGCAGGTTCCCACATGCCACGTTAAGGAGCCCTGGACTCAAATGTTGCTGTTTTACAGGCCACTGGTCCTCACTCTCACTGCCACTTTATTGGCAACAATGAAGCACGGAGGCGTTGGGGAATTGTGCGTCGAATGCTGGATTTGAGTCAGACAGGACCCAGGTTCAAATCCTACCTATGCCACTTCCTGACTCTGTGACCAACTGCAAGTGATGGAAGTCCTCAAACCTCGCCCACGAAATGGGGCTAATGATAGTTGTGCCGTTCCTACAGAACTGCTGGTAAGGACCAGACAGAGAAGTTATGCAAATGGCTGTGCAGACCTCGTCAGTTATTATTACATTTGAAAAAATCTCTAGCATCTCCCTTTTACTTAATGGAGCAAAAGAACCTTGGGCTAAAAGTCGGGAAACCTAATGCCTTGTCTTGGGTCTATTGGTGTATTTGAGCGCCAGCGAATGATCTTTTTTCTCTGAGGTCCAGTTTCTTCATCTGTAAAATGGCACAATAATGCCCAGCCCACCTGACTCACAGGATTGCTGGATAACGTAAGACAAGGAATGTGAAGTACACTCTTCGAAAGAGATGAACAATTTGTAGGATCCAGGATTTATAGCTGGAGGGGAGCTTAAAGGACACGGAGTCCAATCCCCTCATTTTTCAGAGGGAGGGAGAGAGAGAGAGATATGAGGCTATTTTATTTTCTACCGATTATGGCACACTGTCTCTGAACTGGATTATTTTATAGACCAAACTCTCCATACACACCTCTTTCAAGGGCTCCTGCCACCACCTGCTACTGGAATGGGTCTCCCTGACATCAACTTTGTCCTTCTCTAATCTGTTCTCAGTGGAGATGCCACATGGATCTTCCTAAAACATGGATCTGACCACGTCACTTCCCTGCTCAAGAAACTTCATTAGCTCCCCATTGCATCTTGGAAAAACTACAAACTTCTCTTTCTGGCATTTGAAGCCCTTCACAGTCAGGCTCCAATCTATCTTTACAGGCTTATCACAAGTTACTAACCTTCATGTACTTTAGATTCCAGTCCAAATAGCCTGCTTGCGATTTCCTGTATGAGACATTCTATCTACTGTTTACACACCCTTTCACAAGCTGTCTCTCCTGCCTAGAAATCTCCCCTACTCACCTCCAGTTCCTGGAAACTCCTAGGTTCCTTCGAGGCTCAGAACAGATGCTGCCTCCTACTCAAGATTTTTCTTTGGTCCCTTGGTTGTTAACCCTACCCACTCTCTCAATTTTTTTTTCTGTATTTAATCTATATATATTTTCTATGTATTTGTCTGTGTGCGTGATGTTTCCTGTCAGTAGAAGATAAATTATTTGAGGGCAATGACTGTTCATAAGGCAACAGATCCAGAGCAGGAAATCACCTCAGAAACTCTGTTGTCCAACTCTGCCTTTTACAGAGAAGGAAACTGAAGGTAACTTAAATGATGATGATTTGAACACAAGCCCTCTGAATACAGAGCTGGTGTTCTTTCCACTGCACCATCCTGCCCCCCCCCAACTGTATCCCCACTGCCAGCCACAGTTTGGGGTATTTGGTAGTTGCTTAATACATGCTTTAAAAATATTCATTCGACAAACACATTTTTATTGAGTATCGTCTGGATATGAGGCAATGTAGTGCAGTAGTAGACAGCTTGTCTCAGAGCCATTTAAATCTGGATTGAAATATTACTTCTGATACATATTGGCTGTGGGCCCCTGAGCAAGTCACTTAACCTCTAAGTGCACTAGGCAGTGCCCCCCTCCCCTCTTTTTCTCTTTCCCTCTCTTTCTCTTCCTCTTCTCCTTCTCTCTACCTGCACTTTTTTCTCTCTCCCTCTTTTGGTGAGGTAATTGGAGTTAAGTGACTTGTCCAGGGTCACACAGCTAGTAAGTGTCAAGTGTCTGAGGCTGGATTTGAACTCAGGTCCTCCTGAATCCAAGGCCGGTGCTCTCTTCACTGCGCCACCTAGCTGTCCCACCCTCTCTTTTTCTTATCTCTTTCTCCCCATCCCCCTTCTCTGCTTTTCTCTTTCTGCCCCTCCCTTTTCTCTTTTACTCTTTCTTTCTCTCCCCCTCTCTCTTTTCTCTCTTTCTTTCTCCCTTCCCCCATTCTCTCTTTAGCTCTCTGCCTCTTTTCTTCTGTCTCCATATGACAGACAGATCTCTCTATCTATCCATCCATCCACGTTGTCCAGAAAGTGATGACCTGTGTTGGTGGAAGGGCTTTCTTCACTGGGAAGTTCCCCAGGCCAAAGAACATCACAGACCCAGTTTCTGCCTCCTGGTGACTGTGCCCTGGAAGTTTCTTGTGGGAAATAAAAATCCGGTCTAAGCAGAACTGATCAGTCATGGCAAAACTGCAAGTCCCAGTCACAAAAAGAAGCCAGTTTTCCATTGGCCCTGAGCTCCTGGTCAATAAACTAGATGATGTGAAGGGAAGGGGGTGGGGAGGCATTTGAAGCTTAGTCCTGAAAACACTTTGTACCCACAAAGCTCTTTAAAACTTAACCTTTGAGTACACACAGATCCATAGATCACGTGCCCTGACATAAAGACGCTGAGATCTTAATGTCCCCCAAATCCGGCAAGCACCCCCTATGTTTACTTTCATAAATCCTACTGTTAATGCTGAAGTCTTCTTGGCTTTCCTTCTCCATGGACTATAAAATTAACCTAACTTTTATAGGGTAACTAATACTCAGACCCTATGAGGAAAAGTCAGGCTCTCCCATGCCTCCCTCTCCATAACCATAAACCCAAGCACAGCCAGACACCAGCGGAAGCCGACACCCAAGGGTGGCTGACAGCACCCCCCCATCCCAAAACATCAGGCTCCCCCTCAGTCTGACAGCATGGGTGTCTCTGACAAATCCCTTTTCTGCTCCCTCTACTATAAACTCCAGGGACCTCGGCTCAGGATCTCTCTCAGGAGGACAGAGCCCCAAACACCCCCCCTCGGGTTAAATCCTCGCCCTCCCCGGAGGTGTGCATTTCCAAGCATAGGCTTGAGCCCTCCTTCTGATAGCCTTTCCAATTATGAGGCCCCAAAGAAGTCTCTGACCTGAGCTTCTAAAGGAGGAATAGTCAGCCCCCCACTCCCCGTAGCCTAATTCTCATACTCCAGACCTCCCGTATTCTCTTCCCGTGTCTAGAAACGTGTATCAATAATGATGATATCATATATATTGTTTTATATATTGGATATCTGATATCAAAGTGGGCGCACATTTTGATCTTGTTGAACTGCTACTAGGCCTGTACCTCAAAGAAATCAAAAAAGTGGAGGAGGGGAGACCTTTATATACAAAAATATTAATAGCAGCTCTTTTCTGCCTCGCCAGAAAAATGCCAACTAAGGGGCTGGCCTCCTGCTGGGGAAGGGCCAAACCAACTGTGGCGTTTGAGTGTCACGGAATATTCTTGTAATGCAAGAAAAGACAAGGCGGACACTTCAGACGCCACTGGGAAGGGCCTCGGGAAATGACGCGGAGAGACGCGAGCAGAACGAGGGGAAGCCTGTAGACAGCGGTGACAACAGTAACGCAGAGGAAACCCAATGTAAAAGAGTTTAGAACTCTGATCCATGCCATGACGAGCCGTGAGTCTGAAGGAATGAAGAGGACGCCGGCACTTAGGGCGCAGACGTAACACGCACAAGGAGACGGACTTCTGGGACACGGAGCACGCGGAGGGTGCAGCTATGTATGGAGGGCTTTCTAGTTTTCTTTTCATTCGCTCAGTGGGGGAAGAAACTCGAGTGGGAGAGACAGGATCCTTTTTTAAAAGTTAAGAAAAAGGATGACTGGTGTTTTAAAAGAATCCCAAGGTCTCCCGTCTGGCTAGTGCTGCGCCGCTTCCTCTCTGCCCTTGGCCTCGCCCAGAGAAGAAAGCATCTTCTCGTATGAATCACTTTGGTCGTTTGCCCCGGCGCTGACATCCTTCTCTCAAGGACACCCTTCCTCCTGCCTCGCTGTCGCCAGCATGCCCATTTGGCAAGAGCTAAAACATAAATAGCGCGGGTGACAAAAGCGCCAGGCCCAGCTGGCGGGATATATAGCAGACGATGCCTGAAGGAGAATAAAAGTGTATTCAGAATGTGGGAAGTGAGCCAAGCCGGGAGAGCCATCCATCACCATCGCTGGCACCAGCACGTGCCATCAGCCGCCCCATCCCATCCAAACTCAAGGGTGCTTTGTGATGGGAGGCCTTGTTTTTCACAAAGATTACTCAGTCACTGGCGTTCTGGGCTTTCCTCAGGCTGCCAGGCTCTCTAGACTAGAGGTGGGGGTCCGGAGAGGAAGGAACAAATTTAGATGTTGGTACTGGGGCTGAAGGAAGTGCGTGGCCCCGGGGAGGCAGTTGTAGGACTGCTGATATTTAGAGATGGAAAAGACCTTCCTTAGAGACAAATGGGTACAGCTCCCTCCCTCTAGAGATGGGGAAACAGACTTGACCTAAGCCATATAGTGTCAGAGGTAGGAATTGAATTCAGGACCTCTGACTCCATATTGACTCCTAAGGGAATCACATGAATAAGAGTGGCTCTTGTGACAAGGTGTATAGACAAAGAAAGAGAATGCAATTCTGGCTTCCCAGGTGTCCTACCTTGTGCCTGCTGCTGAAGGGGACTTGGACTCTGGAAATGGAGAATGGCTGACCAAACAGAGCCAATGAGGGTGTCTTTAGAGCTAGAAGGAAGGGCAGAGGCCCTTTAGCCTGACCTTCTAATCTTACAGATAAAGAAACAGCATCCAGGAGAAGGTCGGTGACTTGTTCAGAGTCACCAGTGGTTAAACATCAGAGCTAGGAAACGAATCCATGTGCTCAGAATACAAGTCTGTGACCCCACTGCCCCACTGTAGCACAAGGGAGTGTGGTTGCACCTTGAGTCCTCATGTGTCTGATGAGAAGGTCGAGGCTTACAAGACCCTCCTCAAGGGGTCTTTGTAGAACTTAGAGTACAATAGAAATGTTGAAGAGCTTTAGGGTGCAAAGAAAAGCAGGAAACAAGGCCCCACCTTTGAAAAGCTGACAGTCCAGTAGATTCTAGAATCATAGATTTACAGCTGGGAAGGACCAACCCATCAACTGACAGGTGAGGAAACTCAGACTAAAAAAAGTCAGGTGACTTGCCCACCTAACACAGCTAGTAAGCATCTGATGCAAGATTTGAAGCCAGGTCTTCCTGATTCCAGGTACATCGTGCTACCCAGAGGCCTATGTATTATTTGCACAGGTTTTAGGTGAGGAAGATGAAACTTAATCACAGTCACAGAGCCAATAACTGTTAGTTTTAGGATTTGAACTCAGGTCTCCAGACTTAAGTTCAGTATTCTGTGAGGTAGGCAGGCATAACAGATACAATGAGGTCATTTCACACACCCTGATGTGACCTTGGGGAAATGACGGATCTCAGTTTCCTCATCTGTAAAATGAGGGGATTGGACGAGATGACCCCTGAGGTCAGAGGCTAGACTGATGATCCTGTGTGTGCTCACCCTGCCTTGGGGGGAATTGGACAAACTCCAACCCCTCCCTGGGACTCAGTTTCCTTGTTTGTAAAATGGTAAGTTGGACTACTTGGCCTCTGAGTTTGCTCCTAGCGCTGATTCAATGAACCTCTTAGCTCCTGGTTCCCTTCCCTGCCAGGATTTAGAAAGCACTGTCAGCTCCAGCCCCGCCCCCCCCCCTATACACACTAGCTCTTTTAAAATGCCAATCCTCCTGGAAGGAATTACACACTCAAGTGTTTTATTGGATAGGATGGCAAATCAGGGACCTGGTAGGAAGATGAAGGAGTCCAAGAAAAGTGGGGCTGGCTAGGCAAGCCTGCCTTACTTCATGCTTCTGCTCTGCTACTCTGCAGCTTGGTGACCTTGGGAAAGTCCCTTCAGTCAATTATTTAGTCAGTCCACAGGCCTCAGTGAGCAGTGACAATGTGCCAGGCACTGTGCCCAGTGTCGGGGATGCAAAGAAAGACCACCTTCTAAGAGGGAGAATGTAAAAATAACCAGCCTGTATGAAGTAGCTACTTGTGCCGGGCACCTGCTGGGGCTGAGACACCAAGGAAAAAGGGACCCCGACTCTGTCCTCACGAAGTTCACAGTCTGGTTTGGTGAGACAACAAGCCCGCACACCGAGAGGTAAATGGAAGGTCATCTGGAAGGGGCTGGAGGCACTAGGAGCCGGGGGGAGGGAGGGAGGGGAAAAGCTACTGAAGAAAGATTGCAATAAACTTGCAAAGCGAAGGGAGCAGAACCAGGAGAACAACATATAATAACAATACTATTGTACAAATAAACTGTTCTTAAAGATTCAGGAATGTTGATCAGCCCAGTGATTCCAATGGTCAAAGACTCCAGTGGGCATGTGATCCCACCGACTTGGGAATTCTACCCCCTGGTACTGACTGCAAATGACCAGTGGTGGCCCTGGTCATGTAACTCTTCCATATATTCCCCTAAGTTTGCCACAGGGGGCCACCCAATGGACTAGAGGCCTTCTTTGCTTCTTCCTGACACATTAGGAGTAACAGCAGCAGAGATGCCGGCTGTCTACCTGTCACCCTTCACCCTTTCCACATATACCTTCCTATGCTGTGTCTCCTCCCTCTTCTGGGAGGCTCCTCACTGGTCACCTCTTGTAGCCTGCCCACACCCACCACGTCCCTCTCCATTGCCCTCTTTGTAGAGCATCCATTTCCAATTCTTTGGAGAGAGTTCTGGTCTGACCCATTTTCAATATTTTTTTGGTTTTGTTTTTATTTCGCCTACTTTTTCCAATTATGGGAAGGAAGCTTGGCACAGTGGAATGAATATTGGCTCTATATATGCATTGTGTATGTATATATTTATAGTAGCTATATACACAGGTGTGTGTTTACACATGTGTGAATACATTTATATCTATGTAGACATGTTATATGAGTCAGCCTTTCTCAGCGTAATGCCACCTGTTAACGAAACTGATACATCCACCTGAACGAACATGCACTGTGATGAGTTAATTATTACATTGATTTGTATTTATTAAAAGCATCCCATTGTTGCCTCCTTTCTGCAGCTCCCTCCCCTTCTTTTCCCTTTCAAAAATTCCAATTCGATTTGAGCACTGTGCCCCTCCCCCACCCCCACCTGCCACCTGGCAGCCGGCCACTCCAACACGCAGATGAAGAAGGAGCCGTCATACTTTCCAGGCCAGCACAAAGTAGTCGCCTGTGTCGGGTGGCTGGTAACAGGGGAAGGGATTGGCCCCGCCTCATGGCAGTGTTTTGGAAATACAGAGCTTGCATTTCACTCTGGGAAGGCATGGAAATTCTCCAGGCTAACATCTCACAAGGGCAATTTCAGGGAAAATGATGCGTGCAATAGATTTTTATTTCTGTTTAAACACACACTTGAAATTATAGGGCAGTACTCATCTTGGGTTTGCAAAAACGCAGAAGATTTCTAATAACAACAAAGGATGGTGTTGTCGCCATCGATTTTGTGAGGTTCCCGGGACTGGAGGCTGGGGATTAGGACAGGACTTTTAAGAAACACCCCCGTTATTCTCCATCCATCTGAGATTGCCAGGGCCAATGGGCAATTACCTGGCTATGTCATGGAGATAACCGATCAACAAGCATGTGCCAGGTACCCTACTAGGCACGGAGGAGGACACAGAGTCCTCAAGGTTCTTACAGTCTAGCCGGGAGAGACAACATGTTCATTGATAGTCGTATCTGACATGATGGGGGTGGATGGGGAAGAAAGACCTCCTGTGGATGCTGGTCCTTGACCAAGGCCTTGCAGAAAAACTGGAATCCTCCGAGGCAGAGGTGAGAAGCTGCATTCCTGACCCAAGGGGCAGTCAGTCTATGGCCAGCGTTTGTTTCCATCTTTATGCTTATTAATAATAGGGAAAAGCACTTCTTAATTGTAGGGTGGGGAGATAGAAGAAACCGGAGAAATCCTTAGTCCAAACCCTCATTTTGCAGATGAGGAAATGAACCATTTTGCCCATGCAAGCTGCTGGGCTTTCCCCTCAATAACTGCAGATCCAGAGCTTGTCCTGGGGCTGCCCGTGGGCTCTGTCTTCTCGCCTCCACTTCCCTTGCTCTTCTGTCAGTGAGGGCTGAGAAATGCTTCTCTTCTCCTTAAAAAGGCCCCCCTCCCAACTGTTGATCGGGGAGAACCTGTAAAAAAACGGGGCTCTACCTACATATTGCAAAAGGGATAACAGATGTCTGTATGGGGAATTGCTTTTAAAGTGTGGTTCTGTATTGTGAGGCATTGAATGGGCAAATTGTAAAGACCAATGATCTCTTGGGTGGGTAGCTGACACCCAGGCAGAGTGGCAGATTTAAGGGGCTTCTGTGGAAAAAATAAGGTTTGAGGGGAGGGGAGACTGTGCAAGCAGCCTGAAATATAATGTGAGGGTAAGACGTACAAGGTGGTGCCTGAGGGAGTACAGGAATGAATGAGTGAAGGAGTTAGAAGTTTAAAAGAGAAAAACCAAAATGGTGGCCCTCAAGAGCCAAGGGCAGAGTCCTCCAGCAGTGCCTAAGATAGGAGGGAGAAAAGGACTGAAGGAAGACAAGGCTATCCAGTCACTTTAATAAGTAGAGCTGGGTCCATGTCTTCAACAGCTGCCAAGGGATAGAATTTGGGGTGGGGGCTGAAGGTGGGGGTCCAAGGGCTGAGGTGGTGAGGAAGGTGGTCCTGAAGTAAGCACAGATGCCTTCATCATTGAGAGCAAGTGTTCTCTCTCTCTCTCTCTCTCTCTCTCTCTCTCTCTCTCTCTCTCTCTCTCTCTTTCTCTCTCTCCTGTCTCTGATGCCTACTGGCTGTGTGACCCTGGCCAAGTCATTTCATCTTTAGTGTCCCAATAGTGCCCCAACTGCAAGAAATAGTCAATCAACTCCAGTCTTTCTGATTCCAAGGCTGCCTGGCCACTATTGTAATAGTTCCTCTCAGTGATTTAAAGTTTGCAAAGCTCTTTACAAACACTACCTCAATGGATCCTCACAGCCACACTGGGAGGTTGGTGTTATTATTATCCCCATTTTCCAGTTGAGAAAACTGAAGGACAAAGACTTGCCCAGGGTGATACAGTTAGTAAGTGTCTGAGGTCAGATTTAAATTCAGGTTTTCCTGACTCCCTACTGTGCTACCTAGCTGCCTGGATTATAATAGAGACTGAAGGGAACCTCTTTGAGGGTAGCAGGGATTGTTTCACTTTTGTCTTTGGATCTCCAGCCCTGAGAACAATGCCTGGCACGTGTTTGTCCATTAACTAACTGTCACAGATCACACAATTTCCAAAGGGGAGCATTATTAGAAAGGATTCACATTTCTGAAGTACAAATAGCTTCTTCCTCAAGAAAACTGAAGGGAACCGCTCCCCCCTCCAGCAATCATTAGCTTCAATTTAGTGACTCAAATCCAATTTCAGATTCCTCACCTGTAAAACTGGGAGTGAAGGGAAAGGAACAAAGATTGAATCAGTTCCTTTACCTGGGCTGCATGTAAATAGGCTCAAGACCCTTCCTTTCCTTCCTGCCTGCTCACAGGCATACACGGGCACACACACAGACATAAAGATACACACACACATAAATATGCATGCACACATGCCCCACTTTCCTGGACCTGAAAAGAAAATCTTCCCCTAAAAAAAACCCCGCCCAAGTCCAAACTTCCGTAGTGCACAGGTCGGCTCACTCCCGAGATGCGTCGGATTCCTTCGATGTATTATTGTAAGCATTCCCGGACGCCCCTAACTTATTAACTCCTGGCTTTGGAGTCATTTGCAGTTGGAATGTTTTAATGCAGAAAAAGGGGCAGGTTCGCGGAGAAACATAAACATCCCTGGTGAGAGGCGACACATGTTTTCTCCTAGTAGAAGCAAGGCACTCCAGTGGATTCGACATATTTGGAGGCGGCATAAAACCCATGTCTTTGGCCATCAATCTTTTGGCCAGCTCGGAGGCAGGGGATTGCTCTGGGGTTTCTTTTGTCGCCGGGAGAAGGGTTCACAGGGCATCGATCTCCTCCTCGGAGTTTGGGAGCCCAAAGGGATCTCCGCTGAAAACACCCGGAATAACGTTCAGCGTTTACACATTTAATTTAGATATTGACAAATTTTTCCATTACAGGCTGCTTAAAGTCTCCCCTTTATTCCTTTCACATGCTTTCCAGGAAACCCGCTCCCCTGCCCCATTAGGAGCAACCCCTAGTAACTCAATACAAACTCTGCAAGCAGGAGATCCCTGGAACACGCTTGTCTAACTGGGCTCCCGCTCTGGGGCGCCCAGCAGCTGCAACTGCTTAGAAAAGAGCCCTGGAAAGAGTATTTGGGGCTCTCTTGGCAGATCCCTTACATCGTTATTCAATATGAACTGCAAATCACATGCTCGTGGTTATGGGAATGTCAGGAAAGTCCTCTCGCTCGGGCTTTGTTTAACAAAGCTATTTCCAAGCACGGCTGGTCCGGAATGTTGGATGGAAGAGATATAGACGTGAGCGAGTGTGCACGCACACGCACACGCACACGCACACACAAAGTTTTTGAAGCATCCTCTGGGACAAGGGCTAAACTCTGAGTCGACAGAGGGACGGTTCAACTCCTTTCTATCAGGTGCAGATGTGTTAGGGCTACGCTGAATGTCTTCGCTTACAACCCGGTTTGGATCACAGTGCGGCTAACCTGGACTCTTCTCACCCACAGCTAAGCAGAATCTACAGGGGTTGGGGCAGAAATGGGATAAAAGGAGGTGAGAAGGAATACAAAGAGAGGGTAGAAAGTAGGAGAACGAGAGACAAAGGGAGAGAGCTGAAGGGCAGAGAAAGGGAAGAGAGTGTATAGAGAAATGCTCTTGGGGGTATGGGGTCCTTCTCTTTGTGTCTGTCCCCTTTGGACCAGTACCTAGAACAGTGCCTGGCACACAGGGAGATTGGGATAAGTACCAGATCCAGAAGTATGCTGGAGTTAGCTCAAGCTCTGTAGACCTCGAAACATTCTACAAATGCTAGCAGTTATTAATAAAGTATTGTTATTATTAGAGGTCCCTTGTTGTTTTGTTGTTCAGTCATTTCAATCGTGAGCATTTCATGACCTCGTTTGAGGTTTTCTTGGCAAAGATCCTGGAGTGGATCGACATTTCCTTCTCCAGCTCATTTTACAAATGAGGAAACTGAGGCAAACAGGATGAAGTGACTTGTCCAGGGTCACACAGCTAGTAAGTGCCTGAGGCCGCACTCTGTGCACTATGGCGCCACCTAGCGGCCAGAGAGGTCCCTCTACTAATAGGGACTCTAGTTTCTGGCTCAGGGCTGAGGAAATTCCTTCTAGCAAAGCACGTTGGCATTTTCTCTGTGCTTTATGGGAGTGGGGGCGCACCTAGAAGTCAGGTTCCACAGTCAGTGTTTCAGAGGAGAAACTCAAACTCTTCCTAGCTCTAAGGTGAGCTCTCTGACATGTTATGCTGCCTCTCACCTTGCACATAGGAAGTAGGAACTAAATGCCTGTTGGATTAATTTGAGAAATAGTGGAGGGAGAAAGGATGGAGCAAAAAAGAAAGGAAATCGAGAAGGGGAAAGAGGGAGAATGGTCAGCATCTCTGTAGCACAAGTATTATCTCACTGGATCCTCACCCCAAGAGGTAGGTGCTAAAGGTATCCCCATTTTACAGATGAAAACAGTTCACAGAGGTGAAATGACTGGCCCAGGGTCATACACTTATTCTGGATTTGAATTCGGGTCTTCCTGACTCAAAGTATATCTCCATCGGGGGCATTACTTAAGAGGGGCATGATAAGGAATAAGGACAGGCCATTAGCAGTGACCTGAGACCATCCGGTGATACCAAACGGGTTTTAGAATGCTGGGACAAGATTTCAAAGCTCCATCCATAAATGTTTATTTTTTTGGGGGGGGGGGCATTGGGGGTTAAGTGACTTGCCCAAGGTCACACAGCTAGTAAGTGTCAAGTGTCTGAGGCCGGATTTGATCTCAGAAACTCCTGAATCCAGGGCTGGTGCATTATCCACTGTGCCACCTAGCCGCCCCCCATAAATGTTTATTAATCATTAGAATGGACACTGTTGGTGACAGCTAGGTGGTACAGTGGATAAAGCACTGGCCCTGGATTCAGGAGGACCTGAGCTCAAATCTGGCCTCAGACACTTGACACTAACTAGCTGTGTGACCCTGGACAAGTCACTTAACCCTCATTGCCCGCCCCCCCCCCCAAAAAAGAATGGAGAGTGTTTATCCAGCTTGACAGTGGGGAAGGAGACACAAGGCCCTCAGGAGCTCACACTGACAGGTATGTGGCTTCACAGGATCATAGAGTGTATGTTAGAAGGAATCTCCAAGTCTACATCCGACTGCCTTGTCTTCCAGATGTGAAGTGACTTGCACAGGGATGTACCGATAGTGTGAGAGTTGGGTGCAGGGTTGAACCCACCTCTATCTATCACACCACACTCCCGGGCACACGCCTTTCTCATTCCCTTGGTGTGAGCATTCTATCCCCAAACCCATCATCACTCCTCTATTGAACTTAGTAAATAGGAAGGATCATTGTGACAAAAAATTCACCCCCTTCATGAAAATTCAGGAAGCTCTGAATTCATATCCATCCTCAGATACCTATTAGCTATGTGACCCTGGGCAAATCACTTAACCCTGTTTGCCTCAGTTTCCTCAAATAGAAAATGGGGATTATAACAGTATCTACCACACAGGGTTATTGTGAGAATCAAGTGAGATAATAATGGTAAAGTGGCACATAGTAGGTGCTATATAATTCTCTTCCTTTCCCCCCTGAGCATCACTCAGCTGCTCCTGGGGCCACAGATGCACCACCTGTGCCATATCCATACACCTTTCCAGCCTGGTTGGCCTCTGGCCAGCCCAAGATCCCCTCCTTTCCATAGGGCGGCCACAGAGTCAGACAGAAGTGTAGATTTAGGAATGTGAGGAGGGGGGAGGGTCGTGACTGCCACGTAGATTTGGAAAAGATCCAGCTCATAAATTCCATTAAACCTAAAACTCAAACTTCAGAAGCTGCGATTACAGCATGGAAATAAAGAGCCCAAGGGGATTGTTAATGGTGCAGCAGGGCATGGGGGCCTTCATGAGAAATCTCAGGCATCTTCTCCCCAGCCCTGTGCTGGCTGCTGGTAAACAGGGGCCCTCAGAACATTGGCAGAAATGCAACCCCAGCCCCCCACCCATCCCCAGGCCCCTTCTGAGTTGGTTTTCTTTCCCTTGCTCTTGTTTCTCTTTTCCATTGAGTAGGCGATGGGGAGAAGATACAGTGGAGAAGCAGCAAGAACCCTGGATTTAGAATGGGGGATCTGCGTTCAAATTCTCCCTTTGATGTTGTTGATCTTGAGCAAGTCACCTTGCTTTTCCTAGGTTCTGGCTCCTTATCTGTGAAATGGGTATGTATGTGGGGAGGACGTTGATGAGACAGTGTCTAAGGGTCTTCCACCACTAAATTTATAATCTTATCTTATCCCCATTACCTGGATCCAGGTAAATATTTAATAAATGCTTATTTTAAAAGTGTTGAAAGAAAAGTTAGACCCCTAGGACGGTGACATCAGCATCATCAACAACAAAATGGCTCTCAGTACTTTGGGTGTTTTACGTATTTTATCTCCTCACGACAACCCTGTGAGAGAGATGGTATTATTCCATTTTTTATTGAGGTCCAGAGAGTGATTTGGTCAGGGTCAAACAGCTAGTAAGTGCGAAGGCAGGATTCAAACTCAGGTTTTCTTGACTTAAGGCCAATACTCTATCCACTGTATTGCCACCTAGTGGCCTTATCTGAATCATACTTAGCTTTGTCCTTATGCTATCCCCAGTAGAAAGTGAAGGCCCTGAGGGCAGGTATTCTGTCATATGTTTCCTTCCCCCTTTGCCCAAACAAGCACAGTACGTTGCACATAGTGGGCACTTCATAAGCAATTGTACAAATAAATTAAGAAATAAAGAAGGGGAGGGAATGGAGAGGGTGGTAAGGTCCAGCGGTGATGGTGCAGGCATCAGACAAGCAATCTCTAAACCGGAGATTTGGCCATAAGGATGGGAGAGATGGGGCTTGCCCTTAGGAAAGAGGCACCAAGATCAGTTTACAGTCTGGCCGGCAGAGAGCAGAGAGGGGATCCGAGATTCAGGGCATGCAGGACTGAGATGGGGAATGGGAGAAGGGGAGGAGCTGGGGGAGAAGAGATTGGATAGTAAAGACAAAACTGTGAGTCTGGAAGCCAAGGACACCCACAGATGGGGGGGGGCAGGGACACAGAATCACAACTCTTAAGCTGAAAGGGACCTTAGAGATCATCGAATCCTACCTCACTCATTTTATAGATGAAGAAACGGAGGCACAGAAAAGTCTGACTTGTCCAGAGTCACCCGCTAGTGAATGTCTGAAGCGGGATTTGGAACAGGGACACACACACACACACACACACACACCAGACATGTCTATATTTAGCAGGTAAGAAGGATGTTTGAAAAAGCATGAGATTCCATTCTCGCCCTCAGCCAGGTGTCTTAAAGGTTATTCCTGACAGGTGCTTCTCAAGTCCTTACTGGACAATACATGATGGAAGATAGAATGGAGGCAAACTGGACCAAAGGTTGGCTCCTGATTGGCTGCTCAGACACCAATATTCTTGCCTTATTTGGTCCAGCTTTCCTAGCTAAAGAAAGGGGGAGGGTAGTCTGGCAGAGTTGGCTGTGCCTTTTTACAGATGATGCTATTGGAATGGCTTAGCCAGGGAGGTGTTGACATTTCCCAGGGGAATGCAGAAGGCTGCTCTAAATGCCCTGTGATAGGACCAGCTCACATTTATCCGGGACCTCGAGATGTGCAAATTGCTGTGTATGCATTAGCTCATTTGGCTCATAAAACAACCCTCTCAGAAAGGCAAAGCAGTTTGCCCCTCGTCATTGTCCCCATGAGACCTCAGGCATCTGGATGTTCTTCCCAAGGATGCAGATTGTTACTCATCCCTGCCCGTCTCCTGTGACCCTTGTCCATGTCCTCCTATAATTTCACCACTAGAGGGTCCACCCCACTGCTTGGGGGCCGGATCTGCTCTAGGTCCAGAGTCACACAGCCAGTAAGTGACTGAGGTAGGATTCCAGCTGAGTTTTTCTCATTCCCTACTCTCTCAGTGCTTCTCAATAAGCTCTAAGAGAGCATCACTCTTTTGAGACCAAAGATGACTATGAAAAAAGTTACAAGAGACTGTCCACAATTAATGTAAGGGTTCTAGAAGGCACAGTCTCTAATTTCAGTGATCATTTGGTTGAAAGAACAATCAAATGTGGACTAGGTCAAGAAGATTTGATGGCGGAAATAGGTTGGGTTTAACCTTGAAGAGGAGGAGAGAGGATGCTCTCAGCAAGAGTGAATAGGAGAATCAAGTACTGAGAATCTGAATTCTATAGTGGGGTGGGAAGAACAGAATCTCAGCGGGAAATGGGCTGGGGGGGTCATGCACCCATGTGTAAGTCATCACCACAGGAGATGATCTCTGGGCTGGACCATCTTTTCTAACCCATGTCTGGAGAATAATCCTCATGATGACAAATGGTCATCCATCCTCTACATCTAATGCCACCATCCACACAAGCAGCTTCTTTACTTCTGGATGCCTCTAATGGGTGAGAGATTTTTGCTGATATCAAATCTGAATTTCTGTCTTTGAAGCTTCCATTCAGAGCTCCTGGCTCCACCCTCTGGGGTCATAAAGAACAAACTCAATATCCGTCGAGCTTTTCACACATTTAAACATGACGATCATGATCCCCATCTCTTTTCTCTTCTCCAAGCTCCAAGTTCCTAGCTCTTTCCTATGGCCCAAGCAGGACCCCCTTTGCCACTCTAGCTCCCCCCTCATCCGGACACTCCCTAGCTTATGAGCGTCCTTCCTACGACACAATGCCAAGAGCCGAATGCAATGCCCCAGATGTGGTCTGGCCAGTACAGAGCACAGAGGGATGATCACCTTCCTAGGGTCTTTAAGCACAGTTGCCCTGCCGTGCTATTGACTCCGATTGAGCTAGGGTTTCAGGAAGTGGTCTGGGTAGCAGTCTGAAGACCAGATTAAAGGGGTTTGAAGGTCCACACTAGAGTCTGAAGCTAGTAGTCTACCTATATGGAACAAGCTGGGGAAAGGTCAAGACTCCTGGCCAGAACTGAATGTCTATGGCTTGGTTCTGTTACTAGCTTAGGCAGATGGTCCAGTGGAAAGCAGTACAGTAGAAAGAGCACCAAATTTGTGGGTTCAAATCTCGGCTTTCCTGCTCCCTGTCTGGGTGACCTTGGGTAAGTCACTGCATTCTGTCCTCATGAATAACATGAGGGAATTAGACCAGATGACCTTTAAGGACCCTTCCAAACCCAGCTCTAAATCAAAGATCTCAGGTTCCCAAGTCACGTAACCTCTCTGGGCCTCAGTTTCCTCGCCTGTAACATGTACAGGCTGGGCCTGACGACCTCTCAGGGTCTCTCCCCCTTCCCTTTCTCCACCCCCCCCACCGACATTCATTCCAGGGACCCATCTCTGCGTTACTGCAGAAGCATCAGGGACTCGGCCACTGGAACGGCATCCATCACTAACGAAAAGGTGTCTGCTTTCTCGACGTCATGGCTAATGACTTCTTACTCTACCTGTCATCACTTTCCAATCGTCCGGTGCCTTGTTGTTTTAGAAAGGAGAGCCCCTTCGGCAAGGCTGCACCGACCCCCTCCCCCCAGCCTGCCTCCCCCTGCTGCTTTTGAGAAATGGTGGGGGGGGTCTGGGGGTCTGGGGGTGTGGGGAACATGCTCTGAGGAGGGCATGGTGCCTCCCTGCCTAGCTGACTTCAAGGCTCACTAAATTCTCTCTTATGTCACGATTCTCAGTTGATGTGATTTAATTAATTTCAACCAGAATTTTTAAAGCTCCTACTATGTACAAAGCATTGCACTAGGCACTGGGAATATAAAGAAAAACATTAAGCTCTCCTTTGTCTTTGCTCAATTAAAAAACAATCCAGAAGCATTTGCAAAGCACCTACTATGCTAAGCTACTGGGGATACAAAGAAGAGCACAAACCAAGGAGTCCCTCCCCTCTAAGAGCTTCTATTCTATTTGCTGAATGGAGAATACATGTAGGCAAATACAAGCTGAAATTAAGAAATCAATTTGCCCACTACCACTGGACCAATAATAGAAGCCTCTCCTTAGTGGTGGTACCCAAGCTGCTTGAAAGGAGTGAGGGGTCACAAGACACACAGGTGAGGAGGGAGCCCATTCCAGGTATGGAGAATAGCCTATACAAAAGCAAAGAGGTGGGAAATGACATGCCTTGTATAGGAATAGCAAGGAGTCCAGCTTGGCTGGATTGTAAAATGGGCAACACAAGTGACGTGCAATCAATCTCAAAGGCAGGCCAGAGACAATTTAGGGTCAAACAGGGAGTTTTAATTTTATCCTAAAGACAACTGGGAGCCCATGCAGCTTCTTTTTTTAATCTTTTTTTTTTTTTTAAGCAACGCAATTGGGGTTAAGTGACTTGCCCAGGGTCACACAGCTAGTAAGTGTTAAGTGTCTGAGGCCGGATTTGAACTCAGGTACTCCTGACTCCAGGGCCGGTGCTCTATCCACTGTGTCACCTAGCTGCCCCACAGCTTCTTTAAAAAAAAAAATCTAGAATTTTCCACAAGTTACGTGTAAAAAAATTTAATATTTTTTAAACTTTGTGTTCTAAATTTTCTTCCTCCCTCCTTCCTCAACCCTCCCTATGAAATCAAGCAATTCAATATAAGTCATACATGTGCAGTTATGCAAAACATCTTCATATGAGTTAGGTTGTGAAAGAAAACAGACAAAATGACTTTAGAAAGAGGAGCTAACTAATAAAATTATCCTTCAATCTGTATTCAGATACCATCAGTTCTTCCTCTGTTGATGGTCTGCATTTTTCCATGCAGCTTCTTGAACAGATTGGACACACATTTTAGGAATATTAATTTGGTAACCAAATAGAGATTGGTTTGGAAGGGGAGAGGCTGGAAACAGAGACCAATAGGAGGCTACTGAAATACTTGAGGCAAGAGATGTTGAAGCCCCGCAGGAGTGGAGAGCAGAGGATAGAAGTGAGAAATGCTATATGGATGTAGAACTCAATATTTTTGGTAACTGATTAGACATAGAGTTGGGTGTTGCTGGAATAAACTTAAACAGGCTCATGAGAAATTTTCAGCGTGGGAATTCATAAGTTGGGAATTAGCAAACACCACAAACTGGGGCTTGAGTTATTGCATTGTTAATTATTAAACTCAAGAAAGTGATGAAGAAAATGTGAATAATAATGTAGATTGAAATTAAAAGTATTTTGACATACATTTCCCTCAGCCCCTCCTCCTAATAGAACCAGTGTTTAAAGCTTTGATATGGGAGGAGTAGGGAAGAATGAACAATGGGGTTGTCACTTGGGTAACTGGAAGGATAGCTGCACCCGGAGCAGTTAATAGAGAAATTCAAAAGAGGAGTGAGTGAGTGAGTGTGTGCGTGTGGGCGTGCGCGTGCGCGCAAGCGCCTGGTGAGTTTGAGATCTATCACATACCCAGGTGGAGATGTCCAACACTCAATTGGAGAAGTCAGACTGGAAGTCGTCTTCTTGAAGAATCCTTTCTGTGTCCCCCTCAATGCTAGTGCTGTCCCTCTGTTGATTACCTCCAATTTATTCTGCCTCTAGCTTGTTTGTACTTAGTTACTTTCAGAGTTTTCCCCACACTAGATTGTGAGCTCCTTGAGGGCAGGGACTGTCTTTTTGGCTGTCTTTGTATCCCCAGCACTTAGTACAGTGCATGGCACATAGCAGGCACTTAATAAATTCATGTTGGCCTGATTCGACTCACATCCCAGATTCAGGATATCCATGAGAAGATACTAGCTTCTGGAGCTGTGCAAGAAACAGAGAAATCTGGGGCCCTTTCTTTGGCCTCCTCACAAAATGCTTTCTAAAGCTGCCCAGCTTTCTCTTCAAAACTCTCCCTTTTTTTCTGTGCGCTTTCAACATCTTAATTAGGTTCTAATTGACTCTTGACGACTTAATTTAGCCCCTGTACCTGCCAGATTCAACACCCAGCAGCTTCTGGAGATCTCTTACCTAGAAGGCCTGTCCAGCTCCCTCATCACCAGGACAGTGTGCCCCACAGTCAGAACATCTGCACCTAGTTAGGTGAAGAAGAGGGGCAGGGTGGGCCAACACCTGAGAGCCAGAAGAAACTGAAATCGGGCGAGCTGGTGGGGAACCAGTGACCCTGGGGAGTGGGGGAGGATGGTCTTTTCCTAATTCCTCATTGTCTTAGGTCACTTTGCAGCCGGGGGCAGTGTGAATCACTCTCTTCTCCTGCATATTCTCACTCTCTAGGTTTTCTGGCCACACCTCCTCAAGTTCTCCTCCTTCCTCTCGGATGGCTCCTCAGTCTCCTTTGTTGGGTCTTCCTCTGGATCATGCCTTCTAATCATAGGTGTCCCCCACGGGGCCTCCTCTCTTCTCCCTCTACACCATTTCACTTGGGGATCTCATCCGTTCCCGTGAATTTAATTATTATCTCTATTCTAACAATTCTCAAACCTGCATCTCCTGCCCCAGCTGACCTCCAGCCTCACATCTCCAGCTGCCTTTCAGGCAGGCATCTCAAACTGGACATCCAGTTTAAAAATTTATTAGGTCCAAAATAAAACTCATGATCTCTCCCCCTAGACCCATCTCTGCCTCCTGGCCTCCTTGGCTTCCTTGAAGTCTCAACTAAAGTCCCACCTTCTGCAGGAAGCCTTTCCCAATCTCTTAATTCCAGCGCCTTCCCTCCGTTAATTATTGCCTATGGATCCCGTATAATGTTTGTTACCATATATTTGTTTGCTTGTTGCCTCTCCCCCTTCAGATTGTAAGATCTTTAAGGGTGGGGACTGTATTTTGCCTCTTTTTGTAACCCCAACGTTTAGCACAGAGCCTGACAGATGGTAGGCACCTAATATATGTTTATTGACTGATTCAATTCACAATTCCTGGGGCAAACCTCATATTCTATCTGGGCCCCTTCGCTGGAGTCTCACTGGCTTCCTAAAACAATTGCTAGCTAGCATTGACCTAGGTGGCAAAACGCTTTATGTGTTATCGAATTTGGCCCTGATAGCATTCCTGTGAGGTAGATGATATTATTATCCTCATCGAGGTGGAGAGAAAGTAAGTGACTTGCCTCAGGTCACAAAGCCTGGAGTATCTGAGAGAGCTGTGGATCAGGAATACCTTCGTTCACAAATTGCTTTTGACACCAGTTTTATAAGCTTGGGCAAGTGACACAACCACTCTGCTTCAGTTTCTTCATCTGAAAAAATAGGGATAATAATAGCACAGACTTCCCAGGGTTGAGACAATTTACAAAGCGCTTAGCACAGAGCCTAACATAGTAAACCCTTAATAAATGTTTGCTTCTCCCCCAAGGCCCTCTCTGCCACTAGCTGTGTGACAATGGATAAACCTTGGCTTTTTAAGCTATCTGCTCAAAATTGCAATCCCCCTATTGTTTATTCATGGCCTCTCAAACTGACTTTATGGAAAATCATTTTTAAATGTCTGTTCTTGAAAGGGCTTTAACGGGAGAAGCATAGGTCAGAAACAAATGACCATAACCATCTTTTGATTTCTAGGTAACAGTATCAGAGCCCTCTCTGATCTATCTACTGTCTGATCTATTGAGATAAGACTACCTTCAAAGGCCCGCCCGCTCTGCCTTCCAAAGGAGCAATCTGCACTGACGATGGGCAGTCTCCTTCCCTCTACCTGGAGACACCTGGGCATCTGTGGACAAGCCAAGCCCTCAGAGGCAGGCTGCCTGGCATCTTTGGGGAGTACTAAGTGCTGGGGATACAAAGACAGTCCCCAACCTTTGCTCTTCTGGGGCTCGGGGCTGACAAGGGGACCATTCTATGGGCTGGGGGATCGTACCACACAGGGGCTGCAGGACAAAGAGAGTAAACAAGTCTTTGAAAAAAAAATCACGTCTGACTGGTTTAGAAGTCAGAGAAGGGGAACCCAGATCTAATATGCTAACGGGGGAAGGAAACAGGAAGAGAGATGAGTTACTTTTAAGAACATGTCGCCCTTTGTCAGAGCTTTGTTTCGAGTCGCCTCAAACGGGGAGGCTGCTGCTTCCCTATCGTTTTCTTAGCCCCTGGTTTATCAATTACATTCTAGCCGGAAGCACCGAGGTGGGGAAATGACTGCCTCAAGGTCACACAGCTCTGTGACCTTTCCGAGCATTCCCATCGATCACATCCGTGAAGGCTGGGATAGCTTTGTTGTCCGTGAGGCTTTCTTGGATTGCCCGTGGACCACACAAGGCTGGCCAGCTGTGCCTACAGCGCTCATTTCTTATGCACAGATAAAGACTGGGCCACACCTGACTGTTTTCTAACCTGTTCACAAAATGTAAGAGAATAAATACTTCAGAAATGGGGAAGGGGAGGAGAGAACAAGGTTTTATTAACCTCTAATGTGCGCCCGGCATGTGCTAAGGGCGTTACAAAGAATATCTGATTTGATCCTTACAACAACCCTGGGAGATGCTATTGCTATTCCCATTTGATTACTGAGGAAACTGAGGTCGACAGAGGGGAAATGACTCGCTCAGGGTCACATATAGCTAGGAAAAGTCCGAGTGGGGTTGGAGTTCAGGTTCTAACATGCACCCGGGTAAGAATCTCTTATAGACATTTTCCTCCAAATCACCCCAGCCTGATCCTGGTTGCTATCATCTGCTAGCCCTGGGGCCAGGGTCCATGAAGTTCTTCAGGGTAATTTCAATCAATCCATAAGAATTTTTTAAAGTACCTGCTTACTTTGTACAAGGCATTCTGCTAGGCCTTCAGGCTACAACACAAATTCAAAACTCTCTGGGCTCTCCTGGATTCAATAAGCATTTATTAAGTGGGCTGGGCAAAGCAGGAATCTCCTCTCTGATACCTACTTGGTTACCTCCAAGACCAGGGAGCTCATTACCACACAGACTTAATACAGAACATTTGTTCAGCTCTAACTTTTCTATTTTTTGCTGGGTGTGTACATGATACAATGTAAGCTTCTTAAAACTGGGAAGTGTTTAATTTCTGTCTTTGAATCTGCAACACATAACACCTTGCCTACCCTGGGAGGTAGGTGCTATTATTATCCCATTCGACAAATCAGGAAACTGAGGCATAGAAAAAATAAATTATTTGTCCCAGGTCTCACACCTAGTAAGTGGCTGAGGCAGGAATTCCTGACCCCCAATCCTGCCCTCGATGCACTGAGCCGCCTTGCTGTTTAATCAATTAATCTGCCTCGCCACAATTCCTGTTTCCTCGATCACAAGCACCAAGCAGAAAAAGTGAAATCCTCCTCTGATGGTCCTTCAAAGTTTCAAAAGCTGGTATCACGTTATTTCTAATCCTGCCCTTCCCCAGGTTAGACATTCTCAGATCCTTCTACTAATTCTCTCAGGACTTCCAATGGACCAAACAATTATTTACGAAGCACCTACTATGTGTGGGCCCCCATAACCATAAAAATAAAATGTCCTTGGCCTCAAGGAGCTTCTAGTTTAATGGAGGAGAAACTACACATCCAAGATTAAAGCAGCTCATGCTGCATAGTGAGAACCCTGGTGATTAGAGGGATCGGTGACTTGCCCAGGGTCACACAGCTAGCTGATAAGTACCTGTAGCTGGATTTGAACTCAGCCCCGGCGCTCTATCCACTGTGTCACCAGCTGCCTCCGTGATATACAGAAAGCACTTCTCAAGCCTGAAAGTGCTGTACAAATGTGACCGTTTGTCATTATTTTTATTACTACAGTTATGGAAGCTCCCTGGGGCCAGGGATTGTTGCATGGTTTTCTTCGTGTCTCCAGTATCCAGCACAGCCTCTGGCATGCAGTTGGCATTTAATAAATGCTTGTTTACTTGACTGACTGGTAGGATGTAAACTCTCTGAAGGCAGGGGCTCTCCTTTCTGTCTCCATTCCCAGTGTCTAGTACTGTTGGGTACATAGTAGGTGCTTAATAAATGCTTGTTGACCGAGTCCTTCAAATGTTCCTTGAGCTCATCTACCTCTGGCCTGTTCTCCAATTGTTCTGGATGCTCAGAAATCCCCTCTTCTCCCTTATTGGTTAGATTTCTTGTCCTTTCTCCTAATGAAGTGTGAAGGGGGGGGGGGCGGAAGGTGAGAGGAATTCCGGTTACTGGAGATCTGGTTAACTGAGGCTGTAACATAGGACGATAGTCTTACATCTTACAATCTAACATTTAAGCTCATACCAGATGAGAAACAGACAGCAAAAATTTGGCGCCAGAATGCAAACTCAAATTTACATGGCTGTACAATTGAATTAAAAACACCATCCATTTGCCTTTTCAATGATTATAACTTAGCACATGGCCAACACTTGACCCCTCCTCCCCCAGTCTTGAGCTGGTCCCCTCCAAAAACAGAGGCAGCTTTGCAAATGTGCCATTACTTAACTCTATCTCCATTTGGTGATTGATTATTTTACTTAGGAACAGAGGGAGAGCGACCACATTGGAAAATGCCATACTGGTGAGCCCGAGGAAATTAGCTTTATAAATATGGGCAACTGCAATCAAGCCTGAGTTAAGAGCTGATACAGAAATGAAAAACTGCGAGCAGCAGGAAGCCAGATGATCTCCACCGGGCCAGAAAAAGAGGTCCATGATGCGCCTAGATTGGGTGGGGCTCTGACCAGCTGGAGAATGGTGTTGAGCCTTTGGGACCTTGATGAACCTCAGTGACCAGAGATGGATTCACTGCACAATGCAGTGGGGAAAGCACTGATCCGGACCCACCCCACACCCCGAGATGCTCAGTCATTCTTTTCTAATGTCTCCCAGCACTATTCCACTGGCTCCTGGCATTGTGATTGGATGTAAGTGGTCAGGTTGTATGATGGTTAGAGCACAGGGCTGAAAGGCCTGAGTTCGAATCCTGCCTTAGACACTTAGTAGCTGTGTGGACCAGGGCAAGTCACTTCACCTCTGTTTGCCTCAGTTTATTCATCTGTAAAATGGAGATAATAATAGCTTCCAGGCTTAGTGGAAGGACAGAATGAAATACTATTTATAAAATGCTTTGCAAAACTTAAAGCACTATATAACTATTATAGTTATTATTATATGTAATACAAGCAAAATTTATAATAATCATTATTTTAGTAGCATATATGATGTATAATATATAATTTTAAGTCTTTTATTATTTTTGGATGGGCCATAGTGTATTGGCCTCAGAGTCAGGAGACCCAAGTTCAAATCCCACCTTACATACTCCCTTGCTGTCTGACACTGGACAAATTGGTTAACCTCACAGAGCCTCCATTTCCCGAGTTGTAAAGTAGAGATAGGGGCAGGACACGGAGCACCAGGCCTGGAGTCAGGAAGATTCATCTTTGTGAGTTTAAATCTGACCTCAGACATTTACTTAGCTGTATGATCCTGGGCAATTCACTTCATGCTGTTTGCCTCAGTTTCCTCATGTGTAAAATAAGCTAGAGAAGGAAATGGCAAACCAGTCCAGTATCTTTGCCAAGAAAACCCAATTGGGGTTACAGAGAGTCAGACAGGACTGAAAAATAACTGTATAAAAAGTGAAAATCATAATAGCGCCTGCCTCACAGGGTTGTGAGAATCCAATGACATGACCCATAGAAAGCATGTGCCAGCCCTGATGTGCTATATAAGAGTTAGCTCTCATTCTTGTCCTTGGGCTCCACTGTGGCCCCTTTCCCTGGCATTATGGGCCCCAGCTCTAAGAACCTCGGGGATCTCTTCCTTTGGAGTCTCATGGAAGTAAGGGGCTGCAGAGCACAAAGGATCAGCCCTGATTATCCCATCATTCCCTTGTCTGCACCAGGGCTAGGGGTTTATTTTACTTCCCCATCCTTTACTGACAAGGGCCTATGTTTGGTTATACCAAACATTTCCTTCAATCCACTGAGAGGTAAAAACTTTCCAAACAGGTCAGTTTCTACACCCTCCATGCTTCTGACTAGAGTTACTCAGTGGAGCTGTGAAAATAAACAGCAGCGGGCAGACTGGAGAAGTGCAACTGGGTTCCCACTGTCCCCCAGATCTTCAGGGACTTAGAATCTTAATAGCTTGTCAGGTGATGTCTTTATTCGATGGATGGATGGATGGATGGATGGATGGATGGATGGATGGATGGATGGATGGATGGATGGATGGATGGATGGATTCATTCATGCATTCATTCATTCATTCATTCATGCATTCATTCAGGTGCCTACAATGTGCCAGGCATTATGCTAAGTCCACAGGCTACAATAAGACAGAAGCAAAAGTAGCCTCTGCTCTCAAAGTTCTTATGTGATAAAAAGGGGGCTGAAGGGTTCCTTACATTTTGGGGGTGGATCTTCAGTGAGGTTAACCACTGAACCATGAGCTATGAACACAATCACAAAATGATGGAAAGAGAGAGTGTGGGATGACCCTGGTGATACCAAGTTGAGTGAGCAAGTCACTTCAACCATCAAAGCTTGAGTTTCCTCATCTCTATAATAGGAATAATGACACTAGTGCTATCAACTTCATAGGGTTGTTATGTATTAAAGCTTTTTCTAAGTTATACAACTGAAAAATAACTCAACAGCAGCAGCAAAAAGGTACCATAGGACTTTCGTAAGATCATCGATTTCAAATTGGAAGGGATTTTGAACCTCCTCATTTTTTTTTTTTGGTGAGGCAATTGGGGTTAAGTGACTTGCCCAGGGTCACACAGCTAGTAAGTGTTAAGTGTCTGAGGCCGGATTTGAACTCAGGTACTCCTGACTTCAGGGCTGTGGTGCTCTATTCACTGTGCCACCTAGCTGCCCCTGAACCTCCTCATTTTAACCTTCTCGGTTTAACCTCCTCAGTTTACAGCTGAGGAAACTGAGGCCCAGGGACTTGCCCAGGGTCACACAGATAATAAATATCAGAGACCTGAATTTGAAACCCAGCCTTCTGAGTCCAAATCTAGTATACCCACAGTCATCAAACACTTACTGGCAAGAAGCAGCCTTGTTAATGTTAGACCTGTTTCATTAAACACCCCCATGGAAACTAGAGATACTGTTACTATATTTTTAAGAGCCAAATGGAATTTTGAGGAAAAGCAATGGGGAGTGACAATTTTAACTATCTTGCCATAAGATACTTACCTCAGATCACAAAAGTTATTGAGAATTAGAGGCACAATATGAACCTTGGGCCTGTGAATGAAGAATCAGTATGCTTTCTATGAGAGCAGATATTGAACTGAAGTTGCTAAAGAGACACATTTAGGTTTGATGTAAAAAAAAAATCTGACAACTGGTACTGTGACAAAACCAAAAAATAGTTGCCTTCGAGGATGGTGGGTTTTACTTCACTTAAGTCTTTAAGTCCCTACCACAGGACAAAGAACATATAAAATCTTGTTGGACTAAATCAAAGACTGAGTGACCACTATTTCCTGGGTGTGATGTAGAACAAATTCTTACTTTGTTTAAATTTTGCGTGCACTTGACATGCACACATTGGACCTATCAGGTGTATTGTCTCTCTATAGAATGCAAGTCCCTTGAGGTCAGAGGCTGTGAGGCAGTCAATAAATAGTCAATGATAAACAGTTATTAAGCACCTTCTACGGGCCAGACAGTGCGCTGAGTTATAACACATTTTATAGATGAAGAAACTGAGAAAATGCTATGCCAAGTGATTTCTCTGTGGGAATGTGGCCTCCTAGAGGTGGGATGGCTTCATTTTTGTGCTTCTGTTTTCAGAGGCCCGCACAGGGCCTGATAGCAACATGTGCTTGATAAATGCTTGTTGAATGAAAGAATGAATGAAATGAAATGAAGACATGAATTGAAAGGTCCACAGACCCAGGGTTTTACTTGTCAACTGCCTGACTGGTTGAATGATTGAGGTACACAGTGGACTGGATTGCTTCTGAGATTCCTTCTATTTGGAGATTCTGAGATTCTTTCTCTGAGCCTAGGGATCAGCCTAGCAACAAAAACAATGTCAAAAGTAAATGACTAATTTGTGCCAGAAGCCACAGTTTGGGTAAACACACACACACACACACACACACACACACACACACACACACACACACACACACACACACACCAATGAACCCATTGACAAGGACTGTCCCTCTCTGATGAAGCCATTCCTCAATCCTGGCCCATGTCCCATAAGAGGGATGCTTCACTGGTCTAGCCCAGAGGAGTTCTTTTTCCTTCATGACTCATCCTGCACAAAAGCCCTTCCTGGTCTCTGTCTCGCTAAGACATCCCTTGAAACCAAGGGCTGCATTGCCTATTGTCTGCCTTAAGCCCCTTTCCTGCTTCAGTGCAGACAAGAAGCAAGAGCTCCCCTTGAGCTCTCTTCATCCCCTTTCATGGCAAACTTCCCAATGACGGAAACAACTCATCTAGACAAACAAGCTACTTGGTCCCACCAAGGAGGAGCAAGAGGGAGCCGGAAAGGAGCTGAAGGTCAGCTCCTGTGACTTTGGTGATGCTTCTCCCTTTCCCCTGCTGGGTTCTGATCATCAACCTACAGTGATAACAATTCCTTATTTTGACATGGCCATTTGAGCTTTATGAGCACTTTCCACACTTGATCTTCATCAAAATCTGTATTATTATTCCAATTTTACAGTTGAAGAAACTAAGCCTCAGAGAGGATAAGGGACTTGTCCACAGTCAGAGAGCTAGTAAGTATCTGAGGCAGGATTTGAACCCCAGTCTTCACAATGCCAAGTCCAGAGCTCTGTTTTCTTATGCAATGCTTCCCATCTGCTAAAATCATAGGTTTCTAGAGCTGGAAGGGACTTTAGTGGTCAACTACTCCAAACTTATCTTTTAACAGATGGGAAAACAAGAGTTAAGAGACTTGAATTCTTGTGCTATCTCCTCAAACGCTGTCACCTTGGACAAGTTACCCGACCTTCTTGAGGTTCAGGTCATTCATTTCTTTCCTCCACAAACACTTTAAACTCACTGCCACCATGCTGGAGTTGAATGTGTTTCCATATTTTTAAAGATCAGTGAATGCCTCGGTGTGGACACTTCTTGCCAACTTGGTGACCACAATCCACCACACTTGAATTGATGCCTCCTTTATGCAGAGGAAGAGTTTGGAGCTAGTTTTCATTACAACTCGGACTTAGCAGCTTTAACTGAGGCTAACTCAAAAATCCAAAGCAGTTACTCTTACCCATTCAATTTGATGAGCTTTTATTCAGTGTCTACAATGACCAAAGATCGTCAAAATAGTTCACGCCCTCAAGGAGTTTACATTTCACTGGGAAATATAACACACAAACAGGCAATATAACAACAACAACAACAACTAACATTTCTATCGTGGCTTAAGGGTTACAAAGTACTTCATGGTATCATTTGCGGAGGAAAGAACAGTAACTTCTGGGAAATAAGAAAGGGCTTGCAGAGATACTGGCACCTGAAGGGAGCCAAGGATTCTAAAAGGTGGGTGTGAAAGGGGAGAACATTTCAGGAATGGGGAACAGCCTGGGCAAAGGTGCAGAGGAAAGAAATGGAAAGCTGAAGGAAAGGGCCAGTCTGGCTTGAAAACAGAGTGAGTGCTAAAAATGTTGGCCCCATGAAGCTGCTGGGAAAATATTTAAAGTTCGCACAGCATATATCTCTTTCATAAATGCCCTCAAGCCCCCATAGACATGAATAAATAGACTGTATTTCATGAGGGAATAATGGGTCTGGCTTCAGAGATTCATGTGCTATATATAATAAGCTAGGTAGAAAATGTGGTGAAAAGAGATTATTTTCTAGATAAGAAACTTGCTCTTATGACAACAAACATACGGGGTAAAATGGTTCTGGGTGAAATGACGAGTTGACGACCATTTCACAGCAGCCCATGGAGACAGCCTGTGTATGGGAAACATGTTCTCTCTCTCTCTCCCCTTTCTTTTTATTTCCTTCTTTCTTTGCTCTTTCTCTTTTCCACTCTTCCTTCCTTTTTCTTCCTCCTGTCCTTTCTCTTTCTTTCCTTACTTTTGTTTCTCTTCTTCCTTCTTTCCTTTCTTTTTCTCCCCTCCTCTATTCCTTCCTTTCTTTTTCTCTCTCTCTTCCTTCCTTCCTTCCTTCCTTCCTTCCTTCCTTCCTTCCTTCCTTCCTTCCTTCCTTCCTTCCTTCCTTTCTTTCTTTCTTTCTTTCTTTCTTTCTTTCTTTCTTTCTTTCTTTCTTTCTTTCTTCCTTGCTTATTTCCATCTTCCTTCCTTCCTTCCTTCCTTCCTTCCTTCCTTCCTTCCTTCCTTCCTTCCTTCCTTCCTTCCTTCCTTCCATTTCTGTGATACTCATTACAAATGAGCTGGCTTCTTGGGCTCCTTCCAGCATCAGCATCCTGATTTCAGGTATAAAATGATCACACTTGCACATCCATCTCTTTAAATCCCAGTGGTTCAGCTCTCTGACAGCAAGGACAACTTGTGAGCAGCCTGCTTATTTAGTGATTAGCACCTTGCTCCTTAAACATTAGGTGCTTAATAAGTGTTTACAAACTGTAGATTATTAACTGACTGACACTTCCTTTGCTTCTATCCCTGTAGAATAGTTTTTTGATAAAGCATCTGGCCTTATAAAGGGAGGGGGCAGATCTGTGTCATGTGGCTGAGCTGAGAAGGCAGCTTCCCATTGCTAATAGGGTCAGACCTTCGACCCCCTTGATTCAGACCTCTGCCTTAGAAAGAGGCAAGAGGCCTCCAGTGGGTCTCAAATCTGGTATGACCCTGAAATGCTGAGAGAGCAATAGCCAGGATGCCAGTGTCCCGGGTGGGGAGGAAGGTATAAGAATATAAGAGAGGGAGGAGGGGCCAGGTTTTGAAGGGCTTTGAATGCCAGACTGAGGATTTTATATGTGACCATCAGGGAGGTGGTTGAGAGCTAAATGGGGGGGGGTGTCATCATCCTTGTGACCACCTGGGCAGTGTGATGTAGATGAGGCTTTTATGCAGATCTAGGTGGAAATGGATGGCATCTGGTATCTCTTCCAATTCCAAATATCTAGGATTCTGAGGACCATGGTTCAGCTTTGCCAAAGGGCCATGGAAGTGTCATTAATTAGCTTGACATATAATTCAATAGGCATTTTGCCAGCTTTAACTTCAGGGGCATTTGAGAAGCAGCTTGGCATGGTGGGAAGAGAGGTGGCCTTGCTGATAGGAAAGACTAGGCCAAGATCTGCCTCTTACCCATATTCTATTTGCTGGTGTAGTGCCTGGACCAGAGTAAGCTATGAACGACCCCTTGATTGCTTAAAATTGGCTGAATGACCATGGGCAAGCAAATCCCTTGACCTCTCATCATCCAGGCTCTTTTCTGAGGCCATAACATGCAAAAAGCTGCTGACCTGCATTGGTGGAGGGAGATTCCGCACCAAGAGTTCCCCATTCCAGTGACATCATTGGTTAGGACCAAATAAATAAGCAAGCAAGCAAACAAATAAATGCAGGCATAATTTCAGGGAGCTGGGAAACGTTTTTAAATCTTTTGATTCTTTCCCCAGCTTTTCATGACCATGTCTAGGCATCTTCAAAATAGACCTGTCTCCCAAGTTTTTGTTGGGGCTCCTTGCCCGATCCATGACCCTCCTCTGAAGTCACTCTCATCTCAGGACTTCTGGATGTTGAGAGGTCTTTCTTCAATCCCTGACCTCAATAAGAGTAAAAGTCAAAACTCCTCATTCCCTCCCCCTGTGGATATCAGGTATCTCCCCCCCACACACACTTTCAAAAAATGCCACAAATTTCAGAGGGATTTTTGCACATTTTCTCTCCACCTCTGAAAAAAAATTCAGTAACAGGAACAGAATAGAAGCAAAAGCCAATGATTATTAGTCATTGCAAGGACGATGAAAGAAGGGCTCATTCATTCATTCATAATCTACATCCCAGCAAATGTTTACCTGGGACTTAATGTCTATCAGCAACTGGCAAATTAGGAAGCTGTGGCTGGGCCAACACTCTGGACCTAAGAGTCTGTTTATTTAAGTGTCCTCATTAAGGCCTCTCAGCACATCAAAAGGGTGTTAAACAACCAGGCTATTAGCTAGGAAAACAAACCAGTTACCAGAACGATAATTTACTCCCTTCATTTAGCTCACAAGGAAGGAAGCAGCCACTGGCCCCAAACAGCTGGATGTTAACTCGGGAAGTGGAGTGGGAAGTGTTTGGACTTGCAATGACCGCAGTGGGTGTGAACCCTAACTCAGTTACCCAGCACCTGGATGACGGTGGACAAGTCATTGACCCTCCCTGGACCTCACTTTCCTCATCTATAAAATGAAGATGATACACTAGGTGATCTTCAAGGCCCTCTGCATCCCTAGCTCTAGCATGTTATGATGTTTGGCGAATTTGTTTCCCCATGGTCCTCAAATGAGGTGGTTGACTAGATAGCCTTGGAATTGCCTTTTGGCTGCTAGGATCCTACAGTCTATAGAATATAGAGGCTGAGCCCCACGGTGCAGCAGAGAAAGTGGTGATCTCCGTTAGGAAGACTTGGGTCCACATCCCTCTTAGGACACACACAGGCTCTGGGTGACTGGTGAGTCAGGCTCCTCACCACACCTCAGGATCCTTAACCTGAAAATAGGAATATGGGAAACTGTAGTATATACAGGTCTTACCCAATTGTGACCCTGCCTTTCCGGGCACTTCCATCTCTTCTCTCCTTACCTGGAGATGCCTGTGCTCCTGCAGTCACTCTTCCCACTGGGGAGTTCCTGCCCTGGACAGCAGTGCAAATCTGGGTCAACTGAGCTCACCCCTCTCCAGCCTGGATTGCTGACTTTTTGGACCTCCCCCCACCCAATTTTCCAGCTCCTTTCTCTTGGATGTCTTCCCCCATTAGAATATAAGGTTTTTGAAGGAAGGGATGTCTTTTCTGGGTTTTGCTTGTATTTGTATTCCTAGCACTTAGCCTGGTATTTAGCAAGAGCTCTGTCTGTTTGTCTATCTATCTATCTATCTATCCATCTATTATCTATAATCATTGATTTATCACTTATCTATTTGTCAACCACTTATCTATCTGTTTATCTACTTATAGCTTATAAAGTATTTAAAATACTTTGTAAACATCAAAGAAAGTATAAATGCCATTTTAAAAAACACAATCCGGGGACATTAGCCAGTGGATAGATTTAGGTTAGAAAAGGGAAAAGGCTCTCAGAGAAGGCAACAGTCATTTACTGAGTGCTGACTATGCCAGGCATTGTGCTAAAACATCCTTGGAGGGCATCCGATCTAATTCCCTCATTTTTTTTTGCATGGCAATGAGTTAAGTGACTTGCCCAGGGTCACACAGCTAGTAAGTTAATCCCCTCATTTTATACCTGATGAAACAAAACAACCAGCAAGGTTGAGAGACATCCAGAGTTACAGTGGCAGAGCCATGATTGGCATGGAGGCCCTCCAAATATTTCCAGCACATCACATTATCTCTTAGCTACCCATAACCTGAGACCTCAAAATTGGCAAATTTTCAGTTACTGGTTGAGAGACTGACTTACAAGAAGTATAAGCAGATCATGTTAAAAAGTTTCATTTGAATAAACTCTGGCATACCACAACATCATAGTGTGTGTGTGTGTGTTTAGGGGTGGGGAAATGGAGTCCAGAGTTCAGAGTCCAGACCCCAGACACAGTGGGCAGTCTCACAGTGGGAACTGCTTTCCATCACCAGGAGAGCTTATCACAGTGTGATAATAAAAATAGAGCTGTGTGCTTTTCTGAATGTAAATGCCGATTAGGCCTGGATGACTTAGCAAGGAAACTATGCCATCCAAATGGAAAGTAGCCCCCATTCTTCACCCAGCCTCTAGGTCTTCAGGCCTTCATCACTTCAACTATTTCAACAGTCGGTTCCTCATCTCCCTGCCTCAAGTCTCTCCCTATTCAGAGACTCGTCCTCCACTTAACTATCAAATTCAGCTTCCTAAAGTGTAGACCTGATTATGCCCCCCCCACACGCACCCCACCCCATCCAATAAACTCCAGTGGCTCCCTATGACTTCCCAGATCAAATATAAACTCCTCTCCTCACTATTCAAAGCCCTTCATAACTTGGAACCTTCCTACCTTTCTAGCTCTCTTACATGCACCTTCCTTCCTGCCCCATACTCTGTGATCCAGTGACACTAGCCTCTGACTCTGGGCATTTTCCCTGGCTGTCCTCCATGCCCAGAATGCTTTCCCTCCTGGCTTCCCTGACTGCCTTCAAATGCCAGCTAAAATACCATCTTCTATGTGAAGCCTTTCTGGATCCTTCTTAATCCCAATGCTTCCTCTCTGTTGATTATCCCCAATTTATACTGTCTCTATCTTGCTCTTTGCATGTTATCTCCCCATTAAACTATGAGCTTCTTGGGAGCAGGGCCTGTTTTTTTGTTTTTGTTTGTATTCCCAGGACTTAGCACACTGCCTGGCACATAATAGGCATTTAATAGATACTTCTTGACTGATTTGCTCTCATTTGTCTCCTTTCAATTCAACTTCAGGGGAAAAATAGTGAGGGAGGCACAATCCTCTTTTCTTGGGACAGTGTAAACATAGGAGAGGGTTCCAATGCTGACATCACCAAGGTAGTCCCAAATCTTAATTCATCATGATAATACCAAGGCTTTTAAGGAGTCATTTAGCATCAGCAGGTGTGAATCTGGAGATCATCACTGATTGCCTGTCAGGATGCTTCATTAGTCTAAGGTCCCTTTCAGCTCTAAATCTATGATTCTATAATTCAATCTTTCATCCATTTCCTATGTTCTTCTTACCATCTTGGAAAAGCCAGTCGTTATTTGCCAACTGATATCTGACAGAGACTATGTATATGGGAGAAAATACAGAATGAAAGAGCAAAGATGCAAACCACTTTCTTTTGCTATAAAGAAGTATGGAGACTGAATCAGTCCATATGGATATTCATGAACAGTTACTAGATATATATCCTTGGTCATTCTCTGGACCTCAGATTCATGGTTTTTTTTCTTTTTTCCCCTTCTTTTTTTTGTTGGAAGGGGGGGATGACCAGTTCTGTGAATCATCCTTGTAGTGAACTCTCTACATTGATGCATATTGGCAGCTGTTCTGCAATTTATAGAGAGTTGTCTAGGTCAGGTAACTTTCCCAGGGCCATGTAGGCAGTATGGGTCAGAGGTGCAATGCCACTCACAGTGAATCACTTGGATTCTCAAAGGTGATATCAGAAGAGGACATGCTCTGGAAAAGTTGCCCAAGGCTTGAAGGATTATAGAAGTGTGTGTGTGGGGGAGCAGCTAGGTGGTACAGTGGATATAACACTGGCCCTGGACTCAGGAGGACCTGAGTTCAAATCTGACCTCAGACACTTGACACTTACTAGCTGTGTGACCCTGGGCAAGTCACTTAAACCTCATTGCCCCGCCCCCAAAATAAAACAAAATAAAGGATTATTGAAGTGGAGCTAGAAGGGAACTCACAGACTTGTAGATGAGGAAACTGAGACTCAGGAAAGTTAAGCAGTCACACAGATAGTAAGTATCAGTAGCTAGAATTAAACCCTAGCCTATTGATTCCAAATCCAGGTTCTAGTACACCAGGTTGTCATCAGGTACTGTCTGGCAAAACCCAGTTTTGCTAATAATGGAACACCTCTGTCATTAAACTCTCCCAGAGAGACTATAGATATGATTACTGTGTGTTTAAGAGCCAAATGGAATGATGAAGAAAAAGCAGTTTGGAGAACCACAGCTGTAACTAGCTTGCTATATGTTGCTTCTCTTTGTGAATTCAAGGAGAATATATCTTTTTATCTCTGATCTATGAGAGAAACTCCAAAGAAGACAGAGAGAAAAAGGTGAGGATAAATTTATTACATGTAAGAATTGTTTGAACTGCTATGTTATAAATATTAAAAAGAAAATTATATGAAAAATATGTGAGCAATTGGCAGTTTATGGAGTACTCTGGAAAGATTATTTCCTGTGATGGCTGAGGAGAAGACAAAGAAAAAGAACCAACATAACTTATTTCCTGAGAAACCAAACTGAACATTTATTCTGAGAAACATGGAGAGGATTTTAAAAGACTTTGATTAGAATCTGCAGTGAACTGAATGGTGAAATTGTGTTGTTGAAAGTGCTCATCAGCTGTTATATTGAGGTTTCAAGGCAGGAGTGTGCTGGAGGGTTCGAGGGAGCTAACTTAAATGTTCATTGTGAATATTTATATGTTGGAAATCAGCAAATGCTATACAAATCGGGCTTTAGTTGATTGTTTTTGTGATTTCCTGGACTTAAGAAAGCAATGAAGGAAATTTTCATAATGCAGATTAATCTTAAAAATATGGTGGTGTACAAATTGTCCCCCAGAGAACTAGTTGCTAAACATTTACTGACATCATGTTGCTTTAAGGTGACTCAAACTGTGATCTTTAGCATAGATAAAACATCATAAATAATTATCTATGTCTTTAATTATATTGTTGATTTTGATTGTTAAATTGTGTATTCAGTCTGTCCAATATTTATTTAAGCATAGGAGATTGGAACATTTAATTTGTAGAGAGATACTGTTATCTACTAGTGAGAAAAAAGGTTTCTCTAGGTTATTTAATAAGCTAAAATAGGGATTTGAGCCACCTGATTAATTCATGAGAAATAAGTTGCAATTTTATGAATTAATAAGAAAACATTCAAACTCAGGATAATAAAGATCAAGTAGGACTAGTGATTAGATGTGTGATTTCCTTGGTATCAGCAGTTTCTGAGTAAGGAAACTGATGTGATGAGGGACTGATGGC
The DNA here is from genome assembly GCF_019393635.1 of Dromiciops gliroides. Classification (NCBI taxonomy): domain Eukaryota; kingdom Metazoa; phylum Chordata; class Mammalia; order Microbiotheria; family Microbiotheriidae; genus Dromiciops; species Dromiciops gliroides. The sequence continues at coordinate 14,780,569 of NC_057864.1, forward strand.
AGCAGCAAAGAAATAGCCAGAATCACAGAATCCTAAAATTGGAAGGCCCCCAGAGGCTCCTCGAATCCAAGCCAACCCGAATCTGCCCTCTTCAGTATCCCTGACAAGTGGTCATTCATCTCATCAGCAGGAACTCATCAGCCCCACCCTAGTCAGCTCATTCCCCTTTCTGCAACTCTTAATTGTTAAGTTTTTCCTGACATCAAGTCAGAATCTTCCTCTGTACAATTTTGCCCCATTATTCCTAGTTCTGTCTTGTGGGGCCATGCAGTAGAATCCTTTTTCCTTGGGACATCCCTATAAGTAGTTATCAACTCTTATTTCCCCCCTCTGAACTGTGAACTCAAGCAAAGAGTGTTTTCTGAGCATCTACTATGGGCCCAACACTTATCAGTGATGAAGGAGGGAAGGAAGGAAGGAAGGAAGGAAGGAAGGAAGGAAGGAAGGAAGGAAGGAAGGAAGGAAGGAAGGAAGGAAGGAAGGAAGGAAGGAAGGAAGGAAGGAAGGAAGGAAGGAAGGAAGGAAGGAAGGAAGGCTAATGGTACACATTTAAAACAAAACAAAACAAAAAAACCAATCCCTGCTCTCATGAAGCTTACATTCTAATAGGAGAAAGGAACACATGGGGAAAAGTGGTAGCTAGGTCAGGGGTCTTTTGTCCAGGGAGAAAAAGGGATGCTGAGTTCGTTGAGTTGATGTATAAAGCAGTCAATTGCTATGATCTTTATATAAAGAAAATGGTGCAGATTTGATTCCTATGCCCAGAACAAAAGGAATTCTATGTGTGTGTCGGGGGAAGGAAGTGTGGTTAAGGGGATACAACAAGTTAGAAGGCAGATAGCAAGATGGATCATTAGCTATCTGGCTAAGATGTAGAAGTGAGTGAGTGGTATCTGGTTTGTAGGCTGTTGGGCTACTTTGCATTCACCCACAGTCATCAATCAACTGGTCAGGCTTTAGGATAGATACTCTAAATTTTACAAAGAAAAGTGGGAGAGGGGACACCGATTCTGGCAGTCCAAGGTCTGATGGTCTAGGTCCTATGTAGAAAGGACTCATCTATGTGGGGAGAAACAGGGCAGTGGTGACAGCCAGAGAGCAAGATGGTCTGCAGGGATAGCCATGGCCCAGTGTCTTGGTCCATCTGGTAGACAGAGTTAGTCATAAGTGGGGCTTGTTAACAGTCAGTCAGTGATTAAGTGCGCTGTGTCCTCAGGATAGGGTTTCACCTGGCCAGGACATAGCTTGTTACAGAGGAAAGAACATTGGCTTTGAATTTGGAGAAATTGGGTTCAAATCCTATCCCTTCCACTAATTCCCAGTATGACCCTGGGAAAGTCACTTTAGCCCCTAAGACTAAAGTCCTTCAGCTGTAAAAAGAGGGAATTGAGCTTGCTGGTCTCTAAGGTCACTCCTAGCTGTAAATCTACAATGCCACCACAAATGCTAAGGGGGAAAAAGAAATATAAAATCCAGATCAGTCCTTAAGGAATTTCCTCTCTAGGTGGGGCAAGAGAAATATCACAGGTGAACCAATAAAATAAGAATTCAAGAATATAGTAATGCACTAAATGGTCCCCCATGGGAAAGTTGTTGGGGAGAGGAAGATAAGTGAGAGCCAGCTTCATTGGACTATGGGGCGCCTGTTGGGGATTCTGAGGTTATAGGATTGTACAATTAATGACTAAGTGCTAGAGAAAATGAAACTTGAACTTGGCATTGAAGGATGGTTCAAACTTGGACAGGTGAAAGGGTCAGGTCCTGTGTGCTTCTTGTCCACATCCCTCAACACTAACTTTGTCCAAAGCAAAGCAAGATGGGGGACTGTTTTCCCCCCACAGAGGTAACCAACCACACATGCTCTGTTGCCTTTAACAAGATCAATAAACTTGCCACTTTCTGAAACTGACGATTAACCCCTTTTATGACACAAAGTCACAGGCCTTTTGATTTTATGTGGCTAAGCAGACTGTGGGGTGCATGCTTTTCATTACTGGGAAGAAATAATTTGACACCTTATATAATGTGTCCCTCCCTCCCCCCATGATTTTTCAGGGAAGGTCTGACCCTCCCAGTGGCCACCTCCTAGGTCTCACCTTCCACCCTGGCTCCTGACTCTTGTGCATGCCTTTCTAAATGTTTTATGGTTTACAGCTGTGGTGAAAAGCATTTTGGGGTCGGCAGAGATTTATTCCCCATTTCATGTTTTTACTAGGCTGAATAAACACATTTCGTAGGAATGAGACCCCTGGCTATCCAGAAGACATGGGGAAACGGGGTCTTAGCTCTGGAAGTCGCAGCCCGTGATTGACGCTTCCTTGTGACAATGGGCACCATTGTCAGTGAAGAGGGGGTTGGTTCTCAACAACTTTGGACTGAGTTACACAGAACCCGGGTCACAAGGAACTCCCTGATATTAGTCTCTTATTTGTGGGTTTCCAACTCCACTAAACACCAGTAAGATAATGACAGACTCTTGTTCCAAATGCCCAAGTTAGGAGGGATGAAATGCGCTTCGGAATCCATTTTCCAGGGCGGTCCAGACATATGTCACGTCGGCATCCAATCCCCCCACGTGTTCACGAAAATATTTCTGGCAAACCAACTCAGATACAGCCAACCCGACTCTAAATCTTAGGAGTTTTAGCAAGCGTCGTCTTGAAAAACGAAACGAAACAAGATTCAGAAAACCCAATAACAACACGGTCTCCTCTCCAGTTTGCTTGCTGGTTGGCCAGGGCTGCCTAAGGAATTGTGATTATGCCATGGTTAAGATCGCCCCCATGGTAACGGCGGCGGATGAAATGAGAAAGTTCTGCAAATCTCACCAGATCTTTGCCCATTGTGTGCAGCCTTCCATTCAAGTGCACCCCAAAGCCCAAAGCCGGGGCTAACATCTCCATCCGGCTGATGCAAAGCCGTGCAGAGTCTGTCAATTTTGACCTTCTCAAGGTATATACAAGTTCGACTTCAAAGCCACAGAGCTTTGTCCTCTGTAGGACTTCAGGGGGTAATTAGCAGCCATAACTCATTCTTTATATACACACCAACCAGCAGGCTTTAGGAAATCAACCTACCTGCTTCATTTCTTCCTGCTTAGATTGCTTTTCTAATCACCAGCCCTCCTGTGAAAGCGTGCCAGGGAAAACAACGCTCTCGGGAGAGGGGGCAGGGGGGAGGGGGTCTTTCTGGACACTGCACATCTGAGCGGGCAATTCTCTGCTTCGGTGGGATATTCAATATTAGCGCTGCGGCTTTGTCAGTCTATTAAAAACGTCCGTCTTCCAATCAGAGAGAGGCGTCCCTTTGAGAAGTAGCTTACTTCAAACGTTCAAGTCAGATTGTCTTTGCCCCATCATGTCTAAGTGGCTTCCTGACATGTTTCCCACTGGGTTGATTACAGACCTCGCCCTCTAAAATGACTGCTTCTCCCTCCCTCCCACTTGTAGCCGATCATTTTAACTCTCCTTTACACAGAAGATTCAGTTGGGTGAGCCAAGTTTCTTCCGCTCTTATTTTACATACTTAGATATGCCATCGGTGGGCAAGCACCTACTGTGCACTAGGTATTGTAGGGAACACTCAGCACACAGTCACTACTGTCCAGGAGCTCACGCACTAATGGGGGAGATGATCTGCAAACAACTATGTACAAACAAGGCTCAGGTAGGGTCATCTCAGGGTTGTTTCACTGGGAAGGCATAGAGCTAGGTGGCTCAGTGCCTATAGCTCTGGGCCTGGAGGCAGCAAGACTCAGATTCCCGAGTTCAAATCTGGCCTCAGATACTTACTGGCTGTGTGACCCTGGGCAAGTCACTTCATCCTGTCTGCCTCTCCATAAAATGATTCAGAGAAGGAAATGGCAACACACTCCAGGATCTTTCTTTGCCAAGCAAACCCCAACTGGGGTCACAAAGAACGAGACAGGCAAGTTTGTCTTTCTCTCCCTCTGCCCCAAAATGATGTTGATGGGATCACAGACCTAAGAGTCACCCAGCTCAGCCCTCTGAGTTTACAAATGAGAAAACAGAGGCCCAGGAAGTTGAAGTGATTTGCCCAAGGTCACACTGGCAGCTTCCAAAGTAGAATTTGAACCCAGGTCCTCAGACTCTAAAGTCTGTCCCTTAGACTCTTATCCGTATCTTTGCATCTCCTTTGCCTAGCACTGTGTCTGTACACAGAAGGTATATAATAAATGCTCGCTAATTGACTAACCTCAGCATTTCCTTGTCATGCAATGCGGGGGTGGGGGGGGTCCCAGAACTGGAAGCCCCTCCCCCCATGTGCGGCTAAGAATCCGCCCCCCCCCCACATTCTCCTCTCTCTCTGGTCTCAGAGGACAAGCTTTCTGTCCTCTTGGGGGAAGTTGGCTCACACCACCTGGATCCAGTAGTCGAGGCCCTGCAGTCTCCTCCAGGCCTCACTCCCATCCTGAAGCTTCCTCTCTGGCATAGGGCTCCTTCCTGTCTGCCTCCAACAGGCTCAGATCTCCTGATCTTTAAATAATAATAAAAAATGCTCCACATGACCCCGCGAGCCCTTCCAGGAACTGCCCCAGTTCCCTCCTTCCATCTGCTGCCAAACTCTTTCAATGTGTGGTCTACACCTGCAGCCTCCACTTCCTATCCACCCTTATCATGACCTCTTTTGGGTCAAATCCGAGGGATTCCCTAGATTCTCCTTGGGAGGCAATGTTGCCTAGTGGATAGAGCATTCGAATTGGAAAAGGAAGAACTGGATTTGAATTCTACCTCAGTCATTTCTCAGCTGTGGGACCCGAGCTAGGCACGTCACCTCCGCGGGCCTGTTTCTTCATGTGTAAAATGGGCGTGAGAATGGTAGTATGTCCTACACAGGGTGGTAGCTAGGATCAAATGAGAGAGCAGATATAAATCATTTTGCAAACCTTGAAGTGCCATATAAATATTAGCTACTGTTGGTATAATTTCTCTTTTTCTTTGTACCATCAGCTTTGGACTCATTCCCCCCAGAGGCTCATCCTTCCTCATGGCTAAAGCTCCCCTAGTTGTTGCTAGTTCTGTCCACCTGGTCCAAGCAGAGAAAGTCTGATGTCTCTTCCATGTGGCCTTCTTTCTGTCACTCGAACACAGCTCTCATACTTCCTGAGTCCTCTGTTCCCCAGTGTCTCCAGCTGATTCTCATTGGGTATAAACTCAAAGTCCTCCCACCATCCCAATTCCCTCCTCTCCATGCCCAGAGCTGAATACCATAATCTAGATGAGGTTGGATACGGGCAGAGGACAGTGGGTGTGATCAGTGAGCTCCAGTTGGTGTTAGTGCACTTAGCACAGTACCTGGCAACAGGTTCAGTCGCAATACTTAGTGACCCCTTTTGTAGTTTTCTTGGCAAAGGTACCAGAGTGGTTTGCCATTTCCTTCTTTAGCTCATTGACAGATGAGGAAACTGAGGCAAGCAGGGTCAAGTGACCGCAGGGTCCCACAGCTAGTAACTGTCTAAGGCCAGATCTGAAACTTAGGAAAATGAGTCTTCCTGAGTCCTGAGCACTCTATCCACTGCACCACCTAGTGATGCCCAGGATCTCTCAAACCATCCAGGATTGTCAAGAGCAGTCTCTGGGCTCTGCAGATGAAATAGCCCAGGGCTGCAAGTCTTGCAGGGGCTACTCTAGCCCTTCATCTATCATTAGCTGTGAATCTCGGGCAAATTGCTTAACTTTTCTGTGCCTAAGAGTCCTGATCTCCAAAGGGGATAATCAAGCTAATACCACAATACCTTGGTTTGAAGATCAAATAAGAAGGCAGATATAAAGACACTTTGAACAGCTGAGAGAGTTTTATGAAAGGATAATTACCCTAAGTGCACCAGTGATAGTGAGGCTACCCTTCCCAAGCACATACACCACCAAAGGGTGTGCCTGGACATGCCACGCAGGGGTTAGCACCAGCTGCATCCCTTCCAAACGCTGAGTCAGATTTGACAGATGGTACCAGAAATGGCCCCTCACCTGGACTCGGGCACAGCCACCAGGATCCTGGAGTTGAAGGTTCCCAAGGGAATACAGAGCCCAAGCATCCACCCAATATACCCGTCTCTTCTCTGCTGGCCCCGGTGGATGATCTAAGCAGTCTCCACTTAAACACAGACAGCCACGGGGCCTCAGTAACTACCCAGGCAGCCCGTCTCATTTCAGATGAGGGTTATCGAAAGCTCAGATTGTTACGGCTCCATGTTAAGACCAAGTTTAAAACTGTCCAATGAGATGAAAAGGCACAGGGCTAAGCGCTGGGAAAACAAATGGAGCAGTGTCACAACCCCTGCCCTCAAGGGGCTTACAGTCTAGAGGAGGATATCGGTTCCAGGGGCAAGGGAGTTTTGGTCTGGAAGTGTCGAGGTGATGCACGAGGCAGATGATGGACATGCCCTCTCCAGATGGACAGCGGTACTGATCGCAGTCAGTGTCCTTGGCACAGGAGGTGGAAGGGAGGCGGGAGGACAGGGTAACATATGTTGCCATGTAACAGAGCATCTGGCAAGATGTCCGAGGTAGATGGCATGATGGGGTTGGAAGGACGGCCCCATCTGGGGCCGGGTGGCTTGTACATCCTTACTCCCCCATCCAGAAAGCCTGGACCCTGAAGAGAAGGTTCAAAGCCGGGTCCCTCCTCTCTGCAGGCAACGCCCATTAGTCTCAGCTGCCTCTGGGTGTAACCAACTGGATCAAAACCAAGACAGTCCCAGGAGCACACTCACAATCAGTCAATCCATGAGCATTTATTAAACACCTCTTATATGCCAGGCATAACACCAGGCAGCTACAGATACACATGCAAACATGAAACGCCCCTCCCCTTTCAAGGAATTCACAATATAATGGGAAGGACAAGAGGCACATGGATGAGTAGACAGAATCCAAAGGAGTAAGAGAGGGGGGACCAAGGAAGACTTCCTTCACAAAGGGCTGCCTGAAGAGAAAGAGTGGGGAGGAGATGCTGAGGACTCCTTTGGCAGCAGGTGAGGAAGCTCCCTCTTCCAGGGCAGGTCAAGACCTCCTCTGCAACTTAAGAGTCTTGAAGAGCAGCTGAGAGACCTGAGAGGGTAAGGTCTCCGGGCCAGTGTCCCAGGTGCTCGGGGCCTGCCTTACAGATCCGTGAGTGATAGAAAACACAAAATAACGAGAGTGGGGAGAAGGGAGAGGGAAAGCAAAGCATTCACATCCGGAGGGATCATGAGGGGGTCTTTGACGCAGCTGGGTGGCCCGGGGGATAGAGCGCTAGGCCTGCAGTCTGAAAGACACTGCCTGGCTGTGACCCCAGGCAAGTCTCTTCATCTCTGTTTGCCTCAGTTTCTTCAATATTAAAATGGGGAAAATAATAGCACCTAGCTTACAGGGTTGTTGTCATGAGAAAATACTTATTACAGTGCTTGGCACATATCAGATGTTATCTAAATGTTCATTCTCTTCCCTACTGAGCCTTAAAGTGAACTAGGGGTTCCAAGATAAGGAAGTGAGAAGGAAGAGCACACCAGACATGAGGAAGCCCTGTGCAGAGGCTTGTTCGTCCGTCCTTCCTTCCTTCCTTCCTTTCTTCCTTCCTTCCTTCCTTCCTTCCTTCCTTCCTTCCTTCCTTCCTTCCTTCCTTCCTTCCTTCCTTCCTTCCTTCCTTCCTTCCTTTTTTCCTTTCTCCGATAAAGTAGATAAGAGATGAATTGATCTGCCCCAGGACGCACAACCAGCAAATGTCTGAGATGGGATGTGAACTCAGGTTTGTGGAGTCTCCAATTCCAGCACCATGCCCCCCAGGACACACGGTCTGTGCAGCAGATATACAAAGAGCCCTCTGGGCCAGACACCCAGCTGGTGCCCCAGGCCTATCCTCTTGATGCCCCAGCTCCCTTAGCCAAATGAGAACAAAACAAGTTTGTCCAGTGGGCAAAAACTCAGTGCCTAGCATGACTCATGCAAGTGTGGTGGGGGAGCCCGGGGGAGGCATGGCTCTTGGGAAGAAGGAGGTGATTGTCCTGCAGCACTCTGGCCTGGTCTGATCTCATCTGGAATCTGGGGTTCAGTTCTGAGCATGAACATTTATGAAGGACATGGATCAGCTGGAGGGCATCCCAGGGAAGGCGCCAGGTTCAATCAAACAGTCAATCAACAAACCTTTGCAGGGCACCTAATGTGTGCCAGGCACCTGGCAGGAAGATGGAAAGCCTCAGGCTCCTGCTCTATGAGGATCAGCCCAAGGAACTGGAGAAGAAAAGGCTTTTGCTTTTGTGCTCTTATCTTCTGGGGGATGAGGGGCAGGAGGAGGAAAGACCATCGTGATGATTTTTCACAAGTCTGGAGGGCAGTGGCCAGACTGAACTTCTGGCCTCAGAGGGCAGAAGCAGGAGCAGAGATTTTGAGCTGACCCCAGAGGTCACCAAGTCCAATTGCCTCATTTTGCAGAATAGCAAAGTGAGGCGCAGAGGTCTGGTGACTTGTTCAGGGTCACAGCTAGGAAACATTGGAGGCAGGATTTAAACTCATATCTCCTCATTTTAGGTCCAGTGCCCTAACCACTAGACGGCCTGGCTCCCTTGTTAATCAACAAGACTTACTCACTGCTTACTGTATGACAGCCATTGTGATAGATCAAGGACTCTTAACCCAGGGACTGTAACTCTTATTTTTCTTTTTCAAAACATTTGAAACCGGTTCCATAGAATCAGTTTCCTTTGAAATCCTCTGAATTTTATTTTATGCATTTAAAAGCTGGACTCCATAAATAAATAGATCAATAGATAGATAAATGCATGAATGAATGAATGAATAAATAAATAGAGAAATAAAGAAATGAATGAATGAATGGATAGATAGATAAATAAATAAAAATTAAAAAATAAATAAAAGCTGGACTCCGAACTGGGGTCCACAGCCTTCATGAGACTGGCCACCAAAGGAGTCCAAGCCAGGAGAAAAGTGAAGAACCCCTGGAGCTAGACACCAGGGCTTCAAAGACAAAAGTGACCCAGTCCTGTCCTCAAGGCACTTACATTCTATTAGGTGAGGCCAAAATAAGCATGGAGAGAATATGTTCATAATAAATATGAGGTGAGTTAGGGAGAGGAGGGAAATACCAGTAACCAGAGGTGTCAGTGAAAGGCTTAGGACAGCAGTCATTGCTTTAATGGATAGGAGATGAATAAAGTTCAGAAGGGGCAACTTTGGGCTTGAAATTAAAAAACAGAAACAAAACAAAACTTCCTGATGAAGAGAGATCCCCAAAGGATGGGATTACCTGAGAGTAGTGGATTCTCCATCAATAATAACAATCGTTATCGTTTATATAGTGCCTTACGTTTGACAAATCACTCCTTTCCAAATATCATCTCATGTTGCCCTCACAACAGGTCTGTAATGAAGGTGCTGGAATTAACATTCCCATTTTACAAATTACGAAAACGAGGCTGAGAGAGGTTATGTGATTTTCCCAGGGTCGCCATCCAGTAAGCATCTGAGGTCGAATTTGAACTGAGGCCCTCCTGATACCACTGTGGCCCCTGGCCCCCTCACTGAAGGGTCTTTAAGCCAAGGCCAATGGGATATAGTCTAACTGTGTTTTGTGAGACTCTGGTCCTGGTCCTGAGGCACCTGGAGGATCTGTCACCACCCAAGCCCTGTCCCCACCCCCCATTGACGATGAAGGCGTGATGTCACTGCTTCAGACACCAGCCCCTGGGCACTGCCTTGTCTTTGGCCTGGCCCAGCTCTCTGCCTCTAGACCTCAAGGAAACAGCAGAGCAATCTTAGATATGCCAAGGCCCTATGCCGGGGGATGGCACTCCCACAAGCTTCTGTGGGCTGAGATTCCTGGCTTTGTGGACTGGTTGGCGTTCCCACAGGGAAGGGAGGAGACTACCAGTGGGGATTGTATTCTGGTGACATCGTCACTATTTTATTTAAAAAATGTCATCGATACCATCTATTGTCAACCAGGAACTGGCTCACATTGGTTCCCAAACAATGAGCTACGGTCTATACCACCAGGGCCTAGGAAAGTCTCCATCCAAATGCAGAAATGTTGGGAAAGCATTTTTTATTTTGATGATCTCATCCAAACCACAGGTCGGGGACACAAAATCTTAGAACTAAATGGGAGCTCAGGGGCCCTACAGTCTAGTTCAGGAAATATGGAGTGGGGGAAAAAGTACTGGCCCTGGACTCTGAGGACCTGGGTTCGAATCTTGCTTCTGGTGCTTAATACCTGTGTGACCTTGGACAAGTCTCTTCTGCTAGCCGGGCCTCAGTTTTCTCACCCGCAAAATGAAGAAGCTGGACTCCGTGGCATCTAATATCCCTTCTAGCTAGGTAGCTCAGTGGGTAGAGCTCTGGGTCCAGAGTCAGGAAGACCTGAGTTCAAATACAGCCTCAGACACTTACTAGCTATGTGACCTCGGGCAAGTCCTTTAACCTCTGTGGGTCTGTTTCCTTATCTGTAAAATGAAGATAAATGGAACTAATAATAGCATCCACCTCCCGGGTTTGTTGTGAGGGCAAAATGAAATAGCTAAAATGGGAGGTAGATGTTAGGGATGATGGTCACCCCATGAAATCTATGGCCCTGAACAGGAATGCCCTGCCCCCAGGGAGGCAGAGAGAGGGGCCCCTTCCTCTTAATCCGAGGACAGCCCCAATTATGGGATCTTCTCTCAAGACACAGCTCAGTGGGATTCAAAGGAAGGGCATGGAGAGCTGCCCTTTGCCCTCGGCTTTGTCTAGGAGCCGAGGCCCAGCTCACAGGGGACTTCAGGTGTGTGGAGGCTGATCCAATTTCAAAGGGTGTGGATGGACAGCTGACCCCAAGATCCAAAGAAGAGATGGTGACTGGGATCTGCAAAGGAATGCCAATCCCCAACTGTTCTTCCTTCCCCTGGAAACAAGACCCAATGACCCCAGTGAAATGCCTTTGGGGGACTCGCTCCCTGGCCTGGGATGGCTCCTGCAGCCAGAAGGCAGGAAGGAGACACTTCCTTGACACCCACAATCCAATAAAAGCCCCTGCAGGGTCAGGATGAGACATAAGGTACCAGTGGCGAAATGCACAAATTCAAACCTTTGCCAAGACATTCTCCAAACCATCAAGACTCCGTGTTTGTCAAATGTGATGGCTTACATGCGTGGCCTTTTATCCTGCTAAGTACCTGAAAGGAGACACTCTGGATAGACACCCCCCTCCCTGAGTCCGGTCAGGAAAGTGACGCTGAGCGGTTATACCTGGCAAGCTTCTCTGAGGATAGACTGAACACAGACATGTACTCCACCCTGCCATGATCACCTGCGTGGGGGGCCTCCCTTCACTCCTGCAGACCCCACTCAATCCACACCCTCCCAGAAATCTTCATCAGAGGACCCACTCAATGTACCGGACATCATCTTCTGGTCTTTTCATATTTGGCAGCTACTGTTAATTACAGCCTCCATCCAACTGGCCAAGAGACTTGGAGTCAGGAAGACCCAACTCCAATCCTGCCTCAGACAGTTGAGAGCTCCATGACCTAGCCTCAGTTTCCTTATCTGTCCAATGGAGATAATAATAGTAGCCACTTCACAGGGCCTAGTTTTGTTTTGTGTTAAGTCTGTTGGGTTTTTTTTGACATGATAATAAAGGAAATTTCCAATAAGGAATCCACCAATCAGCTCATGATCTTAAAATTTGTCATAGATCTAATAAGATAACATATACAGATCTTTCAAACTTTAAAGTGCTGTGTAAATTTTAGCTGTCTTTATTGTTATTATGAGATATTTATCTGGAGAAAAGTAAACACCCTACTGTGTACCCAAGACAACGCCGCTATCCCTACTATGCTGCTGAGTATGAAAATTCCCAGGACCCGATTTATATGGAAAAGGATGTCCAGGCATCACAGCAAAGAAAGAAAGGAAAGATGGAGTCTGAGGTCCCTCCCAGCTCACCATCTCAGATCAATCAGAGGAATCCCCTGCTCCATCAATGAGAAAAGTAGAGAAAGAAAAGAATTTGGACGAGGAAATCCAATCCATCTACATCAGAGAGGGATGCCCACTCTCCAATAACTCCCTGAAACATTTCCTTAATCCTTTTTTCTTTCCTGAGCTCACTCACTTGTGTTTGGCAGTAACTCTTTAAATGAAAGCGCATATATTCTCCATATAGATATGATTAATTAACAGCCTTTGGGAAGCCAGTGGCCCCCTTCCCCCCGCCCATGGTGGATGGAACATCAGCTCTGGACCTTAGGGGCGTGCCTCACGGTGCCTCCACAAATGCTTGTTGAATTCTTTCCAATATGATCATTAATAATGATCATAATTAGTTTTCATTAGTGGCCAGGGCGCCAGACTCTCACTGTACATGCACACACCATGTCTGAACACGGCCTCAAACGCCGTGTGGACAGGGCCCCAGGGCCCATCTACAAAGAAGAGGTTACAGATTTCTGACAGGGCAATTTTAATATTACAGGGTTGTTGGTTTTTCACTCTGCTTTCCCCACAAATTGTTAACCCTTTGGGAACAGGTGGGAGAATGCGGCCCTAGCTCTCATTAGTGGCTTACCTCAAGATGCTTTCAAAGACATCCCACCATGTGCAAGTCACATTTTTTTTTCTTTTAATTTTCTCTCTCTCTCTCTCAATATCTAACAGACGGCAGGTTAATCCACCTTCAAATGATCTAATTGTGCCCAAGCTTTTGCTCAGGAAACACAGCCAGGAGCGGCAAGGCCCTAATTGGGAGGTATCTGCTGAGCTGTCTGCAAGATTACAGGGCAAGCCACTTGAACCAAAGCTGGGGATTTCCAGGGGAAACTTGGAGAGGACGGGAGCAAAAGGTAGCAAAGCAACAGGGATCGTCATCGAGAGCAGCCCGGAACCTTATAAAAACAACCGACCAGGACACTTGAGATCTGGGAAATTTGCCTCAGAACTTGGGGATTCCTGGGGCCCTGGGAGTACTCAGGACCTGCCCACAGCAAACCACGAGCCTAAGGTGTGAGAATGCTAAGAAAATAAAAGCTGGGATGTTCTGACCAACCCTGCAGGAAGAGGGACCCCAGGCAGCCTGTGAATTCTTGCTGAACTATTTACACAGGGATTTCCATCTGCTGCTACTTCCCCAGAAAAGCAATGTCTGCCCACCTTGCGAAGGGGCCGGTTCAAATAAACAAGTCCACTCAGAACTGGCAAGCTGGCCAGCACAGGTCTGGAGGTGGGAGGAGTGAACGAGAATGGGGGGCTCTAGCCTCAGGTACCCCAAGATAGCGAGGGGTTCAGATAGGCTTCCCATGACAGTGAGGTGTTTGGATAGACTCCCCACGACAGTGAGGGGTTTGGATAAGCTCCCCACGATAGTGAGGGGCTCGAATAGGCTCTCCCTACCCCCAACTGGATTCTTGGCATGTGCAGAGCAGATACCTCTGGCTGGCTCCCCCCAGACTTGGCAGGGCTTGGGGGATATGGTTTTTACTAGGATGAAGTCATGCACTAAATCCTAACATGGGTCCTGTCAACCTCCTGCATCCAGCCCTTTGTTTCCCCCCCTCCCCAAATGTATTTAGATTGGCCCAGCCTCAGAATATCCCACCTTCCATTTGCATGTGTGATCTCCAGGGTCTCATATGGCCCACAACAGCAGGGAAATGAGCTTGGAAAGCAGTGGCCCATAAACCCCAGACCCTTTATTGGCTCCTGCTTCTAGGGCCTGGTGGCAAGGGGACCAGGGAGGGGGCTTCCAGGCCCTCATTCCAGCCTGCCCATTCTGCAGAATTGTGGAATGACTAAAAGTCAGAAACATTGGCCTTGAAGGGAAGATATTGGGGTCTGCTCAAAAGAGAGTTATCTTTGGAGCCACAAGTCCTGGGTTCAAAAGACACTTTGGAAGCGACGTGACCATGGGATGATGACTTCATCTCCCCGGGCCTCAGTTTCCCCTTCTGTAAAATGAGGAGGAGAAGGGTGGACTGGAGGGCTTCTGAGATCGAATCAAGCTCCAGGTGGATGAGCCAATGATGCATAGGAGATGTAGGGTCAGAGGAAGGTGCTCTGCTCCTGGATCAGCCGACTTTGGGCTCTTCTGCTCAGAAAGAAAGGTCACTCTTTGCCAGTCAGTCAAGTAGTGTTTACTAAGAGCCCACTATGTGCAGGGCACATGCTAAGCACTGGAGAGGAGCTCACGTCTAATGGGAGAGATGACAGGAAAACAACTAGGGACAAACAAGACATAACACATATATAAATGGATCCATACATATATGCATACACCTGTGAAATAACCAATGGAAGGAAGGTACAAGCATTAGGGGGGTCTTGTAGAAGGTAAGATTTTAGTTGAGACTTGAAGAATGCAGGGAAGGAAACAAAACACAATTCGACTTTGTTCCCTTCTTGGCAGGAAAGGAAAACTATCCCAACCCCTACCTGATTCATGGCCAAGTCCCCTCATTGAGTGGACCTCTAACCACACCCTGTCATCATCTAAAGGCAAAGACAAGGGCCAAGACTCAATGAGAAGAACCCTGGCTCTGGAGTTAGCACCTGGGTTCAAATTGTGCCTCTGTCACTTAGAACCTATGTGACCCACAGAAAACTTTTCTAGCCCTGTTTCCTCCTCTGTAAATGAAAGGGGGGGGTTAGATTAGACAAGTACAAAGGTGCCCTCTGAGTCATTAAAAGTGAATAACCAATGCTAGAGTTCACAAAGTAGTGGAATCTCCCTCTTGGAATGGACCACTTGGGCCATTTAGTTCAATCCTTACTGTGATTAGAGTCCCCTCGATCTGTCCCTGATAATGGGACCCCTAATCTTTCCTTAAAGACTTCCAGAGATGGGGAACCCACTACTTCTGGGAGCAACTCTACTAGTTAAGATATTTTTCTTGACCTCAAGTCTACATTTTCTTCCTTGCCCCTTCTACCATGGCCTTCTAGGCCCCCCCACCAAAATGAGTAGAACTCCACATAGTAGCCATCTCACACTGGAAGGTGGAGATCATCCATGCTCTTCTCCCCTCCCCCAATCTTTTCCCTAATTCCTTCAACTGACCTGATGCCTCCTTAAGGAAGCCTCCTTTTTAGCCTTACAACCCTCCACTGGAGACAGCCCATCCATATCCTTCCAAAAATGCATTACCCAGAAATGACCAGTATGTTCCAGATGTGGTCTGACCAAGGCAAGGTACAGAAGGAGGACTATCACCTCTCTTATCTTATATGCTACTGCTTTTCTTAATGAAATGAAAGATTACTTCAGTTTTTTAGGCTGCATTAGCATATTCTTGCTGAATATACAGTCTCCTCACAATACTCTTATCAGATCAGTTGATGTCTACTTGTGCCTTCCCACCTTGTACTTGTGAAATAGATTTTTTGAACGTTGGTATAAAATTTTCCATTTAGTCCTATTTTTGTCTTATTAGAATCGGTTCTGGTTTCACTACATGCTTTGGATCCCCATTCTGTAACCTAAAAAGTGTTAGCCATTCCTCTCAATTTTGTGCCACCTGCCAATCTAATGGATATATCATCAACCTTTGACCAAACCATTGATAACAATGTTAGAAAAGTATGGAGCCCTGAGGCCTCCTTCCAAATTAACACCAGGATGTTGATGACTTTGGGGCTACCCATTCAAACAATACTGAATTAACTTGGAATTATCATCTAGCCCACATCTCTTCATTTTCCCTTCCAGAATAGCACAAAACACTTTACTAAATGTTTAGCTAAAACTGAAACTAATCCATTTATAGCATCCCCTGACCTATGAAAGAGAGAGAGAGAGAGAGAGAGAGAGAGAGAGAGAGAGAGAGAGAGAGAGAGAGAGAGAGAGGAAGGAAAGGAAGAAAGGAAAGAGGGAGGGAGAAAGGGAGGAAGGAAGGAAGGAAGGAAGGAAGGAAGGAAGGAAGGAAGGAAGGAAGGAAGGAAGGAAGGAAGGAAGAAGGAAGGAAGGAGGAAGGAGGAAGGAGGAAGGAAAGTCCAGAAGGACCTTTTCTTTATGACACCATCATGCTGGCTGTGTTGTGATTGTGGCTACCTTTGCTACATGTTTACTACCCAGTTAGTCAACACACATTTATTAAGTATGTAGTCTATACCAACATCATGATAATTACTGGGGGTATAAAAAGGCAAAAACTTGGTCCCATGCTCAAGAGGCTCAAGAGGGGCATGTAAATCCTTAGGAACATAAAGATATATACTGGGTAGATGTTGTCAGAAATTCAAGTTAAGTTCCCAGCATTGCTGGCAGATTCCACACTCTTCCCTTTTCTGAAAAGCAGGATGATGTCTGCCCATCTCTTATCACAAAGCACATGCCCCTTTCTCCAAAACCTTTCACTGCCAGTTGCTGAGCTATCACTTCTGTCAGTTCTTTTTAGTGCCTGAAGATATGGTCCATCTGAGGCAGTGACTTGAGTAGCTCAAGGGCAATTAGGGGACTCTCTGACTATTTCCTTTTTAAATATGGTTATTAATTAATTCTCTCTAGCCTTTTTTGTTCTTTCCTTCTCGGTCTCTCTTTTCCATGGGAATCAGTGAGGAAAGGATGTTTTCCCCCAGCTTGTTAAGAATCTGGGCAAGTCACTTAACTGCTCAGCCTCAGTTTCCTCCTCTGTAAAAGGAGGATAATACTAGCCCCAGAGTTTTGAGGATCAAGTGAGATGCTCAACAATCTGAAGCATGTCCTCTATAAATGCTAGTTATTATCCTCATTTCCCCTAAGCAACCACCCACCTCAATGCTTCCTGAAAGGAATCTTCACCATACCTTACTTGACCAGTGGTCATCCCTCCAGCTGGCCCATTCCTCCTTATTGCTAGGATGTGTTTCTTGATGAGAAGCCTCCATTTGGTCTCTTAACTCCAACAGAACATATCTCATTGTTCTCTCACAGCACAGCCTTTTGTCCAAAGATGACCCTCCTGCCATCCCTGACTTCTCTCAACTTTTCTTGGGATGTAGGTACTTTTATTATTCCCGTTTTACATATAAGGAAACAGGTTCAGAGAGGCTTGGCCAGACTATTGTATCTAGTAAACCAAAGTCAATAAATAAATGTTTGGTCTGGCACTGTGCTAAGCACTGGGGATACAAATGCACCTAGTCAATGTCTGAGGCTGGACTTGAACTCAGATCTTCCTGACTCTAAGTCCTGGACTCTATCCACTGTGCCACCATCACCAGGACACAACCAGCCAGGAGTGAAGTCTGAGGTTTGGTCCTATTCCTCCTGTAGAGGCTGTGGGCTGCTTCTCCATCCCACTGCCCAGTTCCCATGAAATGAACCACAAGGCCCGAGTGGTTCTGGTCAGGGCGGCTGTTTCCAAATTAAGCTTGATCTAAAAGAATAATGTTATATTTTGCAGCTCTGCTGTGTTTCTTTTCTTCATTTACACTCTCTCTTTAATCAAGACTTTCCCAAACAGTAACATATTTTGGTATTCCACAAAGAAACTGAGCTGGCTTCATGCTCTCTGGGCTGCTCTGAAAGCTTGGGCATGGCCCAGCTCCCATTTTAACAGCTATTTTTAGCTGAAAATGGAAAACTGACACCAGACAAGTTCAATTTTGAGGGGGGAAAACCCATGAGCTCTGGGGTTGTCTAGAATAGGCAGCTCCCTGCAGATAAGAACAATGACAGGAGAAGAAGAAAGGGAGGAAGAGATCTAAACTGGAAGAGAGAGCCAATGCCTCAATACACCCTCCCTAATGCTATCTACCATCCCACTCATTGCCTTCATTTCACAAGGTGCTTATGTTGATATTTTCAGTTTGTCTCATTTCTTAGAATGTGCCATGTCAGGATTCCGGGAGTCTGAATGCTGACATCAGACTGAAGTCCAGAAATGGAATCTCGGGTCTGAATTCAATCATCACACTCTTTAGTCAAGAGGTAGCTAGATGGCCCAATGGAAAGGGAGCTGGACTTCGACTCAGGCAGTCTTGACTTCAGATTTGGCCTCAGCCACTTATCCAGGCAAGTCACTAAACCCCTGTTGGCCTCAGTTTTCTCATCTGTAAAATGGGATTAAGTCATGATACATATGCACCTGCCCCCCAAGATTTTTTTTTCCTTTTTTTTTTTTGTGAGGCAGTTGGGCTTAAGTGACTTGCCCAGGATCACACAGCTAGTAAGTGTTAAGTGTCTGAATCTGGATTTGAACTCAAGTCCTCCTGAATCCAGGGCCGGTACTCTATCCACTGAGTCACCTAGCTGCCCCCCCCCAAGGTTTTTTTGAGGATCAAATGAGATAATTGTAAAAGTGCCTAGCACAATACCTGGCACATAGTAAGCACTAAATAAATATTAGCTGCTACCACCATCATCATGATCATGGTAAAGCACTTACCATAGTGTCTGGCACGTAGTAAGCACTATGTCAGTGTTACTATTATTATTGATGGGGAAAACAATAGCACCTTCCTTCCAAGACTGTTGTATGGACCAAATGAGATGCTGGAAAAGAAACAATTCTCAAACCTCTCAGTTCCATATATAATTCAGCTATTACTGTTGTTGTTTTTTGAGCATCCTGGCTGTGTGACCTTGGGCAAGTGGCTTAACCTCTCAGTGCTCTAGACAACTCTATAGGTGCAGAAAAGTGGCTTAACCTCTCAGTGCTCTAGACCACTCTATAGGTGCAGAAAAGTGGCTTAACCTCTCAGTGCTCTAGACAACTCTATAGGTGCAGAAAATGTTCCAACTTTCATTAGCACAGGAGATTTCCTCTTTTGGGAGTTCCCCATAGCAGTGAAATCATAGGTCTGAGAAACTGAGGCAAGGGATATGAGTAAACAGAAGAAAACACTAAACACAATGAAAAACAATCCTGAAGTCCAAGAGGTAAATGCAGAAGAAGGTGAGGAACTGTACAATGTGTCTAGGGTGAGCCCCAGAGAAAAGAATACTCTGGCCACAGAGAATATAAGAGTTCCTGGAATAAATTAATCACAAGGAATAAAATGCCAAGTTTAATGCAGTGAATGTCAGGGAAGAAAGACTAGCTGGAGAATGAAGAGCTTAGAACAGAAGAAGGTAGTGAAATTCACCTAAGAATTAGAGCCCCTGAAAATAAAAATGAGATAAAGAAAAAGTAGTAACTTTATGAGACAAGAAATACGAAAGCAAAATCAAAGAGGACAAAATGAACATAGAAAGAATCCGCTGGTCACTCCCTGAAAGGAATCTGCTGAGGAAAATTCCCAGGAAAACCCAGAGCTTCTAGGCCAAAGAAATCACAAATCTCATTCCTGTTCTTGTTCCTATCCCATATGTTACTAAATATGGGGAAACTGGGGTTCAGAGACTTGCTTTTACTTGCCCACACTCACACAAATTACAAATGGCAGAGGGAGCATCTGAATGCAAGTCTCTTCATTTTAAGCCCAATAGTCTTCCAATCACCCATGGGGAGGGATCATATGTTGAAGAATGCCAGTTCTCCCCTTCCCCACACCACTTCTAGCCATCCAGACCAACTTCTTCAAGATCCATCCATTCATCCAATCAATTCATACTGTGTAGCTATTCTATGCCTCAAGAAATTTATAGTCCAGTGGGGGAGATAAGTAAAGTGTGAAAGGTTGTAATACAAGGAAGACTGTGATAGGTATTGAACCCATAGAGGACCTTCACTATGGCAGCTAGGTGGTTGAATGGGTAGACAACCAGGCCTGGAGTCAGGAAGACCTGAGTTCAAATGTGGCCTTGGGCACGTGATAGCTGTGGGATCCTGGGCAAGTCACTTCACCCTGTTTGCCTCAGTTTCTTCATATGTAAAATGAGTTTGAGAAGGAAATGGCAAAACACTCCAGTTTCTCTGACAAGAAAATCCCACAGAGGGTCACCATGAGTCACACATGACTGAATAGACTCAACAACAACGGGAAGTTAATGTTTGCTGATTATTAAGTAGATACAGAGAGGTACAAAGTAAATGCTACAAATGTTGAAAAACCATCCATTGGTTTTTCATTCATTCAGTTGAGCCGAAGCAAGAGGCATGGAGCCTGAACATGGACTGAATGTAGGCTCCTTTCTCTCAAGGGAGAATCACCTGACATTCTAACTGGGGATCCTGGGAGCTGCTGGGACAGATGGACTGATCCCCCCCCTTGGACAAATCACTTCCAAGAGGGAGTCGGACGAGATGACCTCGCGGGTCCTTTTTGACTCACCATCTGTCCTTTCCAGTTCTAACTTGATGGTCCTCTGAACCACAGGCAACTGGGAGGTGCAGTGGCTCAAACACTGGGCCTGGACAGAGGAAGGCCTGAGTTCAAGTTCTGCCTCGGGTGCTGAGCTGTGTGACCCCAGGGAGGTCCCTTCGCCTCTCTTTCAGTAAAATGGAGATAATGACAGATTCTACCTCACAGGGTTGTTTGTAGGATCAAGTGAGGTAAGAAATGTGAGGCACTTTTCATACCTTCAAATGCTCTATAAATGCTAGATGTAGCACCTGGCACATAAAAAATGTTTAATAAATGTTCACTGACTGGCTATTATTATTGTTACCTGTAAAACAAGAGCATGGGATTAGGTGATATCTAAGATCCTTCCAATGCTCAATGTATGATTCAAATCCTGTCTGACATTTGCTATGGATGTGGCCTTAGGCAATCCACTTAACTCCCCGGAGCCTCAGTTTCCTTATCTGTAAAATCGGGGGTTGAAGAAGATGGCCTCTGAGATGGCATGGTCTAAACCCCTGCTCTATTCCAAGTTCTCTCTCTGACCCTGGATGAGACACAGACTGAGAATTCTACTGGGGGAGGAAGGGACTGATTGCTCAATATACCCAATTCAGGCTGACTGATCTCCCAAGTCCCCCCGCAACAATAAGAGTCTGGGACTCTGGAAGTCATCCAGACAGTGAGGCTGGAAAGACAGCTTGGCTTTCTGGTAGCTCCCCCAAGCCCTCCAAGTCACATGCTCTGACAATGTGCTGAAGGGCCCTCACAGACAACGTGGCCTAGGGTTTCACCAGACAAAGGGAACCACTATGCTAAGCGTGCAGTGTTAGCCCCAGAGGGAGCCCCCAGCCCCAGCCCCAGCGAGAAGTACGTGCCCCTTTCTCTGAACTAGAACATGCAGTGAACAATGGAGAAAGGCCTCATTGACAGTGCAGGGGGAGCGCATCCCCTTGGATCCAGGAGCCCTGAATCCTGGCTTCCTCGGCTTTCGTTTCTAGGACATTTACCCAGACCGCACGGAGTTGTTCTCCACATAGTGGACGCCTGGGTATAGCCAGATAAACCCAGAGCCAACCCAAGGGCAAGAACCTCGATCTAATCTCTCCAGGTTTGCAAAGTGCTTTTCTCACAGCTGTCTCCTGAGAGAGGCAGCAAGTCTACTTAACTGCCATCTTCCCATCCATGATCAAGACCCAGGGGGTCCTAACCTGGTGGTTGCAAACTTTATTTTTGCTTAATTTCGCTAAACATATTTGAATACAATTAGCTTCCTTTGTAACCCTATTTGCACTTATTTAAAAATATTACTGCGAGAAGGGGTCCATAAAACAAAAAAGTCAAAGAACCCCGGCCTAGAGCTGAAAGGTCATCTATTCCAGCCCACTTCTTTTACAGAAAAAGAAACCGAGTCCCAGTGAGGTCATGTGACTTTTTCAAAGTCACACAAGGATCATAGGTTACCGTGAGTTGAAAAGAACTTACAGGCTATTGAGTTAAACCCTCTCCTTCTATAGATAATAAGCATAATTGGTATTTAGATGGTGTTTAGCAATTTGAAAAATTAGAAAAAACTATCAGGGCTAGGGAGGAATGGTGACTCAGGAAGGCAGCTGGCAGGCTGCATTTTTTAAAAAGTGTGTGCATGTATAGTGTGTATGTGTATATATATGTAGATGCATATGTAAACACACACATATGTGTGGATGGTTTTAGAGAGCCAAAGAGCACTGACTTCACCCACCCCCCAAACATGCTCTAACAAAGGACTGAGGGTCACTGAAGGCACTAAGGGATTAATGAACTCTGCAAGGCAGCCTCATGAAAGCTCTGCTGAAAGACACAGTAGCCTGGGGCAAAACCAGGTTCCCATAAGCCCCACTACTATCTCTCCTCCCCATCAGAGTGGCACCTCGAACTGAATTCCATTCAAGGTACTCAGATCTGGCTCCAATGCACCTTTCTGTTCTTACGTTATACTCTTCCTAGGCTGACAGGTGGTCCAATGGAGATCTGAATTCAAATTCGGCCTCATTTATTAGCTCTGTGACCCTGGACAGCTGTAAAAATGGGGATAGTAACAGAACAATAGATGACTATAGATAGGGGCACAGTCCTGAAAAGGTGTCAGGAGCAAGCTAAGGTCTCCCCAAAATGCCATTTTTAAAAGCTGTATTGGATGAAAAAGGAGGATGAAAGAAATGACGAGACCTTTGCTTGGAGTGGACGGACTGATGGAAACTGGCCATGGAGACAAGGAGGAGCTGCTCAGTTTTTGCCTTTGCATTAAGAGGGATGGAATAAAAGGGACCAGCAGAGAGGTGAAGTCAGGGGCTAATAAGGGAGCATCTCACAGCCATTGATGAAATCAATTAGCTTGGTCCAAATGAACTCCACCCTCAGGTACCAAAGGCTGGGTCCCTAGCAGAGGGTATTTGAAAGCTCATGGGCACGGGAGAGACACCACGAGCTTGGAAAAGGGCAAATATCATCCCAGTGTTCCAAAAAGGAAAGAGAAGAGTCTGCAAACTGTAGGTCAGAGAGCCTGACTTTGGCCCCTTGGAAGATTTTCGAGCAGAACATTAAAGAGATGCTCAACAATCATTTAGAAAAGGAAGCAATACTATGGAACCATCAGGAATGGGTTAGGCCAGATGAACCTCACTTCCCTAGTGATGGGGAATGAGATCTATGCAGGACAAATTGGAGGGAATCCACAGAAAAAAGCCATTAACACTAAGGGGCCTATTAAGTGTGCAATAGGATTATGTCTAAAAATATCCACACTTTATAATTTTTTGTTTTTTGCAGGCAACGGGGGTTAAGTGACTTGCCCACGGTCACACAGCTAGTAAGTGTCAAGTGTCTGAGGCCGGATTTGAACTCAGGTACTCCTGAATCCAGGGCCGGTGCTTAACCACTGCGCCATCTAGCTGCCCCCACACTTTAATTCAAAAATACTTTATTGTTAAAATGCTAACCATCGCCTGAGCCTTCAGCAAGTTGAAATTGTCACTGCTGGAGGGTCTTGCCCTGATATTGACGGCTGGTGACTGATCAGGGCAGTGGCTGCTGATGGCTGGGGTGGCTGAGGTCATTTCTTACCATAAAATGATAATGAAGTTTGCTATATAGACCAGCTCTTCCTTTCACTTGAACGTTAGAGGCCATTGTAAACTTATTAACTGGCCTAATTTCAACACTGTTGTGTCTCAGGTCAAAGGGAGGCCCAAAGAAGAGAGAAAAGAGAGGGGAATAGCTGGTCCGTGGAGAAGTCAATGCACACAGCATTTACCAATTATGTTCTCCATCCTATATGGGCTTGATTCACAACACCCCAAAACAACTGCAATAATATCACCATAACAGAAATAATAATAATGAGAAGTTTGAAATATTATGAGGGTTAGCAAAAGGTGACACAGAGCCACGATGTGAGCATGTGCTGTTGGGAAAATGGTAGGCATAGGCTTGCTTGAAACCAGGTTGGCACAGACTTTGAATTTGTGAAAAATGCCATATCTGCAAAGCACAATAAAATTCCCATTTTGCAGATGAGAAAACTGATGCTCACTGGTGGTCAGCAATTTGTCAAGGCCACACAGCCACATACATGTGTCAAAGGTGGAATTCAAACCCAGATTTTCCTGACTCAGGGTCCAGTACAACTATGTCATTCTAGATTCTTCTGGCTACATCAGTTCTCCTTGGCTTACCTTCTAAGGCAATAGCTCTGACTCTAGGCCTGGGTTCAGTAAGAACTTTGGGTCAAATTTTCAGGATGTAAACTTCAGGAGGACAGCAATCAGGCCTTCTCCTTTCAGAAACACAGAATCTCCAAGTTGGAAACCATATGGGCTAAGCTGTACTTAGACTCTGTAGCAGACCTAGCGAGTGGGCTTCTGCCCTTTGTTCCTTGAAGACCTCCAGGGAAGGGTAACCTACTTCCCCCAAGGAAGAGCCCTGCACTTTGGGATAACTCACACACTCACAGACCTTCCAAAGCTCAGTAGTAGACCTCAGACCATGGAGTCCAAGCTGTGTCTCTTCTACAATGACCCCAACAAAGGCCCAGCCAGGACTAAGGGTTGTCTTTTATCGAGATTCCATTTGTCCCTTGACATACCCAGTGTTCCTGGTTCTGTCATCTGTGGCCCAAGAGAACCAGGCAAGTCTGTCTGCAGGGCGATAGATCTTTTAAGTCCTGCAAGGCACTAATATGTCCCCCATCCCAGCCCCGTCTTTGTCAAATCTTCTCCTTGTTTTTTTGTTTGTTTGTTTGTTTTTTGCAGGGCAATGGGGGTTAAGTGACTTGCCCAGGGTCACACAGCTAGTAAGTGTCAAGTGTCTGAGACTGGATTTGAACTCAGGTACTCCTGAATCTAGGGCCAGTGCTTTATCCACTGTACCACCTAGCTGCCCCCTCCTTGGTTTTTTAACAAATCCTCATATGGAATGAGCGTGAGACCCTTTATCTTATTGGATGTTCTCCTTTGAACATTTCCCAGGCTATCTCCTCTGTCTTCTCCTGCTCTACCCTTTCTTCTCTCTCTCTCTGTGCACCTCTGTCTCTCTCTCCCCTTTTCTTCCTCCCTCCTATCTTTCTCTGTTTCACTCTGCATCTCCCTTTCTTCCTCCCTCCTTTCTGTCTCTGTCTCTGTATCTCTATCTCTCTCCCTTTCTTTTATTTCTGTCTCTGTCCCTCCTATCTCTGTCTCTCCCTCTCACCCCTTCTCTTCCTCCCTCCTATCTTTCTCGGTCTTGCTCTGCATGTCTCCCTCTCTTCCTCCCTCCTATCTCTCTTTATTATTATGTGTGCCACACACACTTAATAAACACTGTAAATACCCACTGGAATTCTCCTTGAAAGCTTTCAGCTCCCCATTTATAATGGGAGATTTGTTGAGTGTGAGAGGTGACCAGGGAGAGGAGAATTTGATTCTTCCAGCCTCAAGAAGGCTGGACCCAGCCCCAAGTGGGATTGGGAAACCTTCCTTATCTTATCTTTGCCCATTCCCTGTGTAGTCCTCCCCCTCCTCACAGCTGCTGGTTCTGAAGCTGCTGGGATCGGGCTCAGTGTGAGGGGGCTACGAATGGGCTGTTGCTCCCATCATCCAGCAGAGCCCTGGCTGCAGCCCCGTCTCCCCCACTCTGTCCCCAGAGCGCCAAGTGTTGAAAGTCATTCTTGAGTTTATCATGAATTGTAGAGGGGAAAAATACATCCTTTGGAGGGCTTAGTCAGACCCCCAATTACACTTCTTCACTTTCACTGGAACAGGGACATAGATAAGGCAGGGGTAGGGGTGGGGGAGTCACAAAGGCAAACTACTCTAGCTTTCAATAGAGCAAAGAGTGCCAAAGGCATATAGAGGATAGATTGCTGGTTCTGTTCAAGAGGAGGCAGTGTAGCCTGGTGGTCAGGGCATGAGCGGTACAGAAAAATCTGTGTCTGCCTCTGAGGCTATTATCACTTAATTGGCAAGAATAATTAGTGAAAATAGAAGGAACCTGGAGGCCCACTTCTTCCCCCTGGGGCCCCTACTTCCCCTAGGCTGGAGCCATCTCCCTGATGAGGCCTCATAATGTCCTTGGATTTTTCTTTTCTCTCAGAAAGGTAGAATCTCAGAGTCTCTCCAACCCTTGACTGAATTCAGTCAGTCAACAAACATTTATTAAGCCCTTGCTATGTGCAAGGTGCTGTGTTAAACAGTATAATTTAGCCTGGAAAGTCCATTTTAAGGCACATGGTACACAATTAGCCCTGGGGAATATTTATCTACTTCTTGCCCTGGGCATAAAAGAGGACCCATTATCTTTCCCTCCAAACCTATCCTTATTCTTAACAGTCTTCTATCTGTCACAAGGACCCCAGGTTCCCTGGAACCTTCCAAGTTCACAGCCCTGGAGTCCCCCTCAGTTCTTCACTTCCCCTCACCCAATAATTCTAATTACTTGTCATGAATCTGGCCGATTCTACTCCCACAACCTGTCCTGCCTCCCAGCCCTTCTCTCCATTAACATCATAATAACCCCCTACTTCAGGTCCTCACCACCTCTCAGCTGGATTGTGGCAATAGCTTCTTAGGGGGTCTCCCTGGCCCCAATCTTCCCCCTCTCCAATCCCTGCTCTATCTACATGGCTATCATTATGCTAGCCCTAAGGTACAGCTCTGATGGGCTGTCCCTGCTCTGAAACCTCTGGTGGCTCCCTAGTGCCTCTAGACCAAACAGTTCCATGGGGGTATTTATTTAAAGCCTTTTAGACCTTGTCTCCAGCCTGGCTTTCAAGAATAATCTGGGGGCAGCTAGGTGACGCAGTGGATAAAGCACCGGCCCTGGATTCAGGAGTACATGAGTTCAAATCCGGCCTCAGACACTTGACACTTACTAGCTGTGTGACCCTGGGCAAGTCACTTAACCCCCCATTGCCCCCCCCCAAAAAATCAAGACTAATCTGACTTTACACCCCTGACCTTTTCTTCAATAGACTCTTTGCTGCCCCCTGGTAATGACACTCAATTGCCCATCCATCTCAGTCTTTAGAACAGGCTAATTCCCCTGCCTTGATTGTTTCCTCTTGTCTTCTCTGTCTCTTCTTATCCCAGAGCACCAGACCTGAAGTCAGGAAGACCTGAGTTCCAATCTGGCCTTAGACACTTACTATCTGTATGACCCTGGGCAAGTCACTGAACCTCTGTTTGCCTTGGTTTCCTGAACTATAAAATGGGGGTTATTAAAGCACTTACTTCATAGGGTTCTTATGAGGATCAAATGAGATCATATTTATAATAGCAGAGTGCCTGGCCCCCAATTCCTTTTCCTCCAGGGAAATTGTTAACTCCCACCAGAGGGCCTTTTGTATCTCCCCAACCAGCAGTGTCTCTTCCTACAATCTATTCTATATGCGTATATATTTGTAAGCAGGTGTGCAGGCACGTATACACCTATACTTATATGTATATATCTACACATACATATATACACATGTAATATATGCATAATACACACATATATAATAATTCAATATCTACATCTACATGTCCATGTATTTATTCATTCATTTTTAACATACATTCATTTATTTAGCCATATATTTGTTTATTTATTTGTTTATATGTCTTTGAGTAGATGTTGGATGACCACAAACGGGGTAAGTTTTGAGGTGTGGATTGGAGGTCCTTTGAAAATCTGAGATTCAGTGAAACTGTCATTAGAAAAATCTGTTGAGTCTCCTCATAGATTGTTGAGATTCTTCAAGATTCAACTTAGATAATCTCCTTCTACAAAGTCTACTGTGATTTTCCCAGTGAGATGTGATCCCTTATTATCTGATTTTACAATGCCTGCCCCTCTTATGCAATTATTACGTAGTCTAGTTTGTGTTATAGTGATCTGTCAATGCCAATTAAATTTAATTCAGCCTTGGGCACTGAGCACCTATTGAGCTCTAAGCCTTGTGTTAAGGGCTGGGGGGAGCACCAGTTTTAGATAAGACAAGGTCCCTGCTTGCATGGAGATACAATCTTGCTCTTGCTGCACTGTCAACTCCAAGAGAGCACGAAGCACATCTCATTCATCTTTATTCCATAATGCCTCATACCTAGAAGGAGCATAGGAATGAATGAAGCAGGATAATTAGGTAGTGAATCAATAATAATAATAGGTCACCCATCATATTGCCAAAAAATGATTGATTTTTTTTTTTGGCCAGACCTATGATTTCATTGAGGTGGGGAACTCCTGGTGAGGAAATTCCCTTTCCTAATGCAACTTGGCAACTGTTTCTCAACTTTCAGTCTTTAGAGAGTTGTCTGGAGGACTGACAGTAAGTGAGTCACTCAGGGTCATTAAGTCATCGTGTGTTGGAAGGACAACTAAAGACCAGGTCTTTCCCAGTCTGAAACCAGCTGTCTTTCCACTGTCCCATACTTCTACCCATCAAGGATGATAAAATGTGGAAACAGTCAATGTTGGAGTGGGGATGGGAAGAAAAGCACAATGACATATTGTTGGTATAGCCAAAAAGAGATAAAAACCAAATTCCAAAATATTTATTTATTGCAGCTCTTTTCTGGTGGCAAAGAATTGGAAATTGAGGAGTTGTCCATCAACTGGGGAATGGCCGAACAAACTGTAATAGATTATAATGGAATACTATTGTGCTATAAGAAATGATGAGCAGAATGCTCTCAGAAAAAACCTGGGAAGACTTACATGAGTTGATGCAAAGTGAAATGTACTAAGTACAAAGTAACAGCCATATTGTAAGATGATCAGCTGTGAATGACTTAGCAATTCTCGGTGATGCAATGATCCAAGAGAACTCTGAAGGACTTGTGATGAAGAATGCTATCCATACTCAGGAAAAGAACTGGTGGTGTTTGAATACAGATTTGAAGCACATTTTTTTTCTTTTTAAATTTTTCTTGAGTTTTTTTGTTCTGTTTTCTTTTACAACATAACTAATATGGAAATGTTTTGCATGACTACATATGTATAACCTATATTGGATTGTTTGCCTTCTCAATGTGGGAGGGAGAGAATTTGGAACTCAAATGTTTTCAAAATTATTGTTAAAATTGGAGGACCTGAGTTCAAATCCGACCTCAGACACTTAACACTTACTAGCTGAGTGACTCCAATCACCTCACTAAATATATATATATTTTTTCACATGTAATTGGGGAAAAATAAAAGCCTAAGTGGAAAAAATAGGAAATTAACATACTGACAAACTTACAGTGCATAATTATAATGGGATATTATTGTTTTATAAGAAATAATGGATGAGGAATATAGAGAATATGGAAAGACATTTGAACTGATGCCGAGTGAAGCAAAGAGGAATAGTATACAAAATGACTAAAATAATGTAAATGATAAACACATGAAAAAGAAGCCAACTTGGGGTAATTGTAACGAACCAAGCACAGTATTTTATCCACTAAACCATACTGCCTCTATATAAAAACAAACAAAAAAATCGATGACTTGTTTTAATTCATAATAATAATAATGACCCATTTCTATAGCATTTTCCTCACAATTTTGTTGAGGGAGGTAGGAAAAGCATCAGAATCCATTTTACAAATGGAGAAACTGAGTCTGAGAAAGTTTCTTGCCTAAGGTCATAGTAGGTGGCAGAAATCTAATTTCTTATCTTATTTCTTATCTAGTCTCCTGCCAATGTTGCCTCTCAGGTCACAGCACAACTTAGAAATTCAAAGAAATCCCAGAGAGACTCTATAACATCACTTGCCTCCCTTCTCCCTTTCTGTCCACATACATGTTCACCCCCCACCTCCATCCCTGTGTAGATCCTCATTGCCTGAAGCCTGAACTTTTGCAGTAGCTGCTATGGGGAGGGGGGAAGGGGGAGAGTTGTCTACCTGCCTCAAATCTCTCCCCACTGTAGTCCATCCTCCATTCAGGTAAACAAAGTGATTTTCCTAAAGCACAGGTCTGATCATGTGACATCCTTACTCAATACACTCCAATGGCTCCCTATGGCCTCCAGGATCAAAAAAAAATAAATGCTGTTTGGCATTCCAAGCTCTTCACTACCTGATCAGCCTTGTTATCCCTCACATGCATAATGGCCAAATTGGCCTTTTTGGTTTTGCTCCCGGACAACACAGCATCCCACTTCCCAGTCTGCCATGGTTGGACTTTGCTCCTTCCTTAATGCCATCTTTTAGAACTCCTGCTTTTTCCTAAGCTCAGCCCAAGCTCCTCCACAGGTCTTTGGTGCTTCCCCCCATCCACTGGTGCCTTCCTGGCAAGAATGGCCTCCTATTTACGGTGTGTATGCTTGGCAGATGCTTCCCTTTCTACATGGGGTTTCCCTCAATGGAATGCTAAGTCACCCAGGGCAGGGATGCTTTCTGCTTTGTCTCCATCTCTAGCACTGTGTTTGGTCAATAACAAGTGATTAATCAATATTTGTGGCTAATAATAGCTAATATCTATACAGTGCTTTTAAGGTTTGCAAAGTGCTTTACAGATATTATTGTATTTGATCCTCCTAACAACCTTGGGAGACAGGTGCTATTATTATCCCCATTTTACAGATGAAGAGACTGAGGCAGAGAGAAGTCAAGTGACTTATCCAGGGTCACACAACCAAGAAGTTTCTGAGGATGGATTTGAGGCAGAAGTAATGGATGCTCCATCTTCTGTACTGTCTACATGTTGTTCAGTTGTTTTCAGTCATGCCTTACTCATTGTGACCCCTTTTGGGGTTTTCTTGACAAAGATACAGGAGTGGTTTGCCATTTCCTTCTCCAGCTCATTTTACACATTAGAAAGCTGAGGTAAACAGGGTTGAGTGACTTACCCAGTGTCACACAGCGAATAAGTATCTGAGGCCAGATATGAACTCAAGACGATGAGTCTTCCTGACTCCAGGCCAGGTGCTCTATTCACTGAACCACCCAGCTGCCTTCCACCTGCTTGTGCCATATTGATTAACTGACTGCTTGACTGAGACTGGCTCCATCAAAGAGCAACAAAAGCAGATGGGTAGGAGATGTCAGGGAATATGTTCACGAGGACTTCCAGGATAAGAAGAGTCTTTCTGACACCAACACTGTGCGCCATGGAAGGAGTCACCAGACCCTGGCCTGTGGCCAAGTCTGGGAGCTTATGGACTTTATACTTAACCACAGAAATCCAACCTAGGATGCAAATTCTCAGCAGCAATTGAAACCGGGATTAACAGGAACAAATATTGTACCCGAGCGGGTGGGAAGGCGCTTTAAACATGAATAATTTTTTTAAAAAAAGTTTTAATCTTTGTTTAAATGAAAACTTCAAAAGGATTTCACTTATCAACCAATCCTGTGAGCAGTTCAAAAAGGCAATTAGCTCTAAGGAACAGGAAGCAGGGTGCTCAAACTCCTGACCTGCCTTAAGACCAATCAGCATATTCTCCCCATGCCGAGAAATGCAATTAGTGTGGGGTGACTAGAAAGCCCCTTCCACTGTTACAATTAACTGCCTGATGAAGTATCAGAAAGGTTTGGCCAAGGGCCAATGTTTATTTTTTACTCCTTGCATGTTTTATTAATGGAATTCCACTGGGCCCCCAGGAACATACAGAATGGTATTAAAATATCCCACATTGGAATCCAATGGCCTCAATCAGGAAATGGAGCGGGTGCAACAAGGCCTGATTCAGGGCTGGGGTGGCCCCTAGAAGCCCCTAAACATGAAGTCCATCCTCCCCGAGAAGGCTGTGCCCCAGCAGGCACATATATTTGGGATGGAATGGGGCTCCACGGTTTCCAGTGAATTCTGTTAAGGATATCAGCAAAGGACTTGAAAGTCAGGACAATGTGAGTTGGATGCATTCCCTCCTCAGACACAAGCTAGATGGGGCCCCTGATACACCGAAGGCATTTCCAATGAGTAGAAACCAGAAAGATGAGTTTAACATGTTATAATGAAGGTTACACCCAGATGACATTGGAGACCAGTATATATATACACACACTGGTGGGGCAATGAGGGTTAAGTGACTTGCCCAGGGTCACACAGCTGGTAAGTGTCATGTGTCTGAGGCCAGATTTGAACTCAGGTCCTCCTGAATCCAGGCCCAGTGCTTTATCCGCTGTGCCACCTAGCTGCCCCCTCTATACTCTTTTTTTTTTTTTTTTGCTGGGCAATTGGGGTTAAGTGACTTGCCCAGGGTCATACAACTAGTATGTGTCAAGTGTATGAATCTGAATTTGAACTCAGGTCCTCCTGAATCCAGGGCCAGTGCTCTATCCACTGTACCACCTAGCTGCCCCTATACTCTTTTTTAAAAGAATATTTTACTTTTCCCCCTATTACATATAGAGAAAATTTTTCATATTCATTTAAAATTTTTTTGATTTCTAGCCCCTCTATACTTTTTTTTTGCAGGGCACTGAGGGTTAAGTGACTTGCCCAGGGTCACACAGCTAGTAAGTGTCAAGTGTTTGAGGCTGGATTTGAACTCAGGTCCTCCTGAATCCAGGGGCTGTGCTTTATCTACTGCACCACCTAGCTACCCCATTCCTCTATACTCTTAAGAATTATTGAGAACTTCCCCCAAAAGTATTTGTTATTTGGGTTATATCTATCAATATTTACCTTATTCAAAACAGAAATGTCTTGGTGTTATTATGAAAATAGTTTTAACCTTGTGGGTGCCCTAAAAGAGTCTTGGGGACACTAGCTTCAAGGAAAATACAGTTATCCCTTCCACATCATTACTTTCTCCAGTGTAGTTTTGATATATCATGGGTCGGCATAAGAAATTAAATGGGAATTTTGGGGGAGTTTTGCAGAAGCTGCAGACAACACAGAAGAAGTTTAGAAACTCAGAAACACATAAAATATATGTGAAGTATGGAATAATATCAACATATTTTATCTTTTAATACCATAAATATATATGATTTCTTTTTTAATGTTAAAATAAGTAAAAATTTAAAGTTTGTGAAAAGAATGTGAAAGCCAGCAATGACACACAAAGGCCAGAAACACAGAGATATCACACTGACCTAAGTATAGCCTATGACCAAATACTTAACCCAAATTTTACATTAAGGTACTATAAACACTCCATAAAAGAAAAAGAAAGAATTCAGACTTTTCTAACACCAAAGGAGGGCAAAAAATTTTTACACAGATTTTCTAGATTGTGGGGGAGCCATGCCCCTAACCCCCAAGATGTGGAAGGGATAACTGTAAATCCCTGCTAGAGTCTTTCATTTTTGACCCTGGTTTGCCTGCAATTGAGAATCTGATTATCAGGACTATTGCCATTATTCTGGGACAAAAGCCAGTATGTACCATTCTATAAGCTGTTGTTGTTTGTCCTTCATTCTAGAAGAAGACCATGACATTGGGAGGTGATGTCCTGACTTGCAATGAATTGGATTTAAGTGATGGAGGGCTGAGCAAGGCCACCAAGCTCATTCTTTCCTCCAGAGCCATCTGGGTCCAGTGGCAAGATAGACATTAGGATGACTAGAGATAGCTCCCAATGTTTGAGGCGAGGAGGGTGAAGTGACTTACCCAGGGTCACACAGCTAGTGTCTGAGGCTGGGTTTGAACTCAGGTCCTCCTGACTCCAAGGTCAGTGCTCTATCCACCGTGCCACCTAACCGCCCTATAAGACCCTGACACAGAATGGCTCATCATTGCATAGAAGGAGAGGTCAGCATTTCTGTGGGCAAGACTCAATCTTGCATAGGAGATATATTCAAAACAAAGATCACAGCAAGCCCTTAATGGCCACACTGGGGAGCCTTCAGAGTTTCCCCAGACTGTAGTCAGTAACAAAGAGCAGGGGACCGGGTGGTAGAGTTTTCCAACCACCCTGCCCAGCCCATCATGGGGTCACACCCTCCTGCCTGAAAGCAGCTGAGCCCTCATGAATCCCCACAGAGGTCTGGCCCTCCATGCTGCTCATCTACGACCTTGCTTTGGGGTTATTTGTAGACTTGGCCTGTGCATGAGATAGAGCGGGTAATTCAAGTCAGAGCCACTCTTCCAAGGAAAACTAACCATTGGCCAGCCCTATCATTCTTCTCTTCCTTTTTAGATCAATGATCTAGGCACTGGTTTGGGGAATGTGGCTCTTATCTCTTCTGTTCCCAGGATAGCCTCACTCCCTAGTGGAAGCCTTGTGGTCTCCTTGTGCCTGAGAAGGAACAGAAAGGATTCGGGAGCAGGGCAAAAGCCGGTCAAGTTACCCAGGCCAGTAGGTGGTGAAGGCACAAAACCCTAAACTAATCTGGGCCCGCAGCCTGTCTGAGAACCACCTGTGCCCACCAGTAGAAGGCCATGCTGGGGTAGAATCGGTGACCTCCCAGCTGTTCTCATATACAAGCCAACACTCAGGCCAGAGTAAATGAAAGGCAAGACCATGAACAATGAAGCCTGAGATTAAGAAGCTGGGTCTCCTGAGAGGTAACCATCTGCACGCATGCCAGAGAAAACAATGGATGAACTGAAGAGACTGGGCTGGAGAGAAACGAGGGATTCCCTCAGGGCCATTCCCAGTCCAGACAAGACTTTCCTGTTAGGGTTTTCTTCATTTCTGCATCTGCCCCCTCCTCTTCCTCCTCCTCCTCTTCCTCCTAACACACATTTATATAGAATTTTAGGTTTGCAAAGCACTTTACACGTGCGATCGATCCTCCTAACAAACATTTTGTAGAGGGAACCAATTGGAAAGGGGATGATGAGACTGGTATAAATGCTATAGGGCACTATGACTCTGCCACAGAGGAGGGTGACAAAAGCAGACCACTGAAAACCATACAGAACAATGTTCACACAACAGAGGGGCCGCTCTTAGTTCAGTGTGGGGACTTCCCAGTCTTCCAGCACCTCATCCCAGCTCACTATCCATCTCTCCTCAAGGTCACAACTTTTTTCTGGGATTGTCTGGGGCTTTGCGAATTCAGATGCCACATCACCAAGACCCTCCAGACAAAGAGAGACACCATCTATTCACAGTGGTGGCTTCTCATCAGGGCAGGAGGCAGATGCAGGAGACAGAAACACATCTGGCTGAGACATGAGCTCCCAGATCTAGAAGGAAGGCGCACACGCCTTTGTCCTTGAACCCTAGACAGTAAGCCCCAGGCAGGAATGATACACATACTCAAGAAGATAATCTAATGAAAAATAATGAACTACTTACGAAGATCCAGGGCTTGCTGTGGGCGGAGGACCTGGAAATAAAGACAAAAAGAAAAAAGAAATGAAATATTTTAGCTTTAGTCAGCCAAGGACGCCCAATGGGGAGGCATGATCAATCCATTAAAGATCAAAGC
Organism: Dromiciops gliroides; assembly: GCF_019393635.1. Lineage (NCBI taxonomy): Eukaryota > Metazoa > Chordata > Mammalia > Microbiotheria > Microbiotheriidae > Dromiciops > Dromiciops gliroides. The sequence goes on from NC_057864.1 coordinate 14,815,577, forward strand.
CAGTAATTGCCCTTGAGTCCTATTCATTGGCCCAAGATTTATGGCTACTTCCAGTCCCTGATCCAAAGCCCCAGGAGGGGAGAATGTTGATTCCAGAACTACAGCTCAGGAAATGCCAACACATGAGGCATTAAAGTGGGAATCATCCCAACGGGCAAGGGTGGCCCCTTAGGAATACTGAGTGATGACTTGAGACCCTAGGCACCTATTCCACTCAAATCTTAATAACAGGCCTCCACCAAGTTTAAAGTCAACCCACCCAATATCATGACTATTGAAATATATCACCATTATTGATCAATACCTCCTGATTACATTTTTGTCATTTGGTGGGTGGAGGAGAACTCCCATTATGCTTTTAATGATAATAATAACAATAGCTAGTATTTATATAGCATTTTACAGTGTGCTAGGCACCACGTTCCCATTCTAGGAAAGGATATGCCAATCAAGTGCCTTATGATTCCAATCATCATCCCTGTGAATTCCCTGACCTAAACACCCTTCTTTGGCCACTATTCCCTTATAGGTATTATCTTCCAAATGTAAGGTCCTTGATGACAGAAGCTGTAAACATTTCTGGATCCGTATCCCCAGAGTTTAGCACAGTGCCTGGAGCATAGTCGGTGCTTAATAAATGTTTATTGATTTATTGATCTTCAGTTGCTAATCCCACTCTACAAAATAATCTTGTATCTATTTTATATATATTTCTGTAGGTGCAGGCTGTCTTCTCTAACAAGTTTGTGTTCCTGTTGGTGGCAAGAACTATTTTACTCTTGACTGTGTACTCCTGAAATACAAAGTACCCAGTATCCAGTAGGTAATTAATAAATGCCTGTTGATTGATTAGAGTTGGGTATTGAAGAAACAGATGCAAAAGATGACATCTTACCAAACTTGACAAAAAGGACTCCAGTGGTGGACACAACCTTTTTTCCGTTGCTTGCAACACACTGGAAGTAACCAGTGTCGGTAGTATCCAGATTCCGTATCCGCAACCGAGAACCATAGTTGGTAGCTCGAAAGGAAATCCTCCGGGGCTCTTGGACCACAGGGGCATCGTTTTTGAACCAACGGATGGTTGGGGGAGGGTTTCCAGAGACTTTGCAGTGCAATTCAGCAGTCTGGCCCAGAGATGTGGTGATGTTGTTCATTGGCTCATCCAGGGTCAAGAAGGAATCTGTGAAGATAATTCAGAGAGACAAAACAAGATAGTGAGGAGGGCACATTGGTGAATATACTGGGAAACAAGAGAACTCTAAAGCCCAATCTCATGCTTGAAGAAATTCTCCCATCATTTTCAGTGGGTGGGAGTAATAATTCTGCAAGAATGTCACTGCTCTGCTCAAAGAGTTTAAGTGGACTACCTGAAAGTTACAATTAAAAAAACCAATCTTGATACAATATTAATAGGAAATTATTAACGAAAATTTCCCTTAAGTTCTAGAAAAAGAAGGTAAAGTAGAAATTTAAAAAATCCACCATTCACCACCTGAAAGAGATTCCAGGAGGAAAACTTGCAGGAATTTCAGAGCCAAGTCCAGGTTAAGCAGAAAATATGATAAGCAACAAGAAAAAAATTTAAATAAATTGAATAATAAAAATAAATGTAATTAATAATTTAATAATTAATTGATTTAATAAATAGATTTAAGGACTTTCCCCTTTTCCTTCCTCCTTCCTTCCTCCCTCCCCCTCTTTCCTTCCTTTCCTCTCTCCCTCTTTTCTTCCCTCCCTCCTTTCCTTCCACCTTCCTTCCATCCTCCTTCCTTCCTTTCCTCCCTCCCTCCCCCTCCCCCCTCCTTTTCTCCCTTCCTCCCTTCTTGGTACTTAGTCTCTCAGGACACTAAGTTCAGAGCTCTATGGCCCAACCTCTCTGAGTCCCTTCAGTTTCAACGCCTTCTATGAGCTAAGATGGCTCTAGGGATGGAAGGGCAGCTGTGGAGTCAGGCAAACCTGGCTTTAGTTCCTACCTCTCCCACATAGCCAGGTTACTTTGTGGTAGTAGCTTAGATTCTCAGTGTGCCTGGAAACTTTCTAAGATGCAAAGTTCCAGAGCCGTTGCTCATCTGTATTGTTGGAGAGGATTTCCACCTCTGGAATTCCATCTTCCAATGTCCCATGGGTCAGGGGCCATTCAGTAAGTGAACAGACCTCTGGATTTCCAATCTGAAGATCCAGATTCAAATCCTAGCTCTGCTCTTTACCACCTGTGTGACCTGTAACAAGACCTGGGAAACCCACTTCTGATCTGGAGCACCTCATTGTACAGAAAAAAAAATCCCTTCTCAGTTTGAACTGTGTTCTGTAGTACTTCTCTTCTATCACAGTGGCAAACAACTTTGGAGTGCCCTCTGTATGCCTCACTATTTTATTCCTTACCTAATGATCATTATCAGAGGGCTGTTGAACTAAGTGATTTGTATTGTTATATCTTTTAATGAATATTGATTGATTTTTGATTCCTGTATAGGATATAACTTGCCTATGAGGTGGCAATTTGTTTTACTGAGTCAAATGTCTTTTGTAATAAAAAAGCAATAAGCACACACACACACACACACACACACAACATCTAGTGAACCTTAATGTCTCTCCATATAAAACAAAGGGGTCTTGGAGTAGGAAACCACTTGTGTTCTACCCAACTCTGAATCAGTGACTGGGAGTCCAGCAAAAGGGCTCCCATTGTGAATGATCTTCCAGAACCTGTTAACCACTTTATGAAAACACACACAATTTGGCAAGAACAAGGTGATCATCATAGAATGTAAGGTCCTTGAGGGCAGGGATCATTTGATTTGGGTCTATAGGCTGCCTGACCCACTATGTCAAGATTCTCTCCTAAGATAAGTGCTTTAAGTGCCAAGAGCTACAGAGGACACGTAGAGACAGCTCTGTCATTTTCCCCACTCTCCTGTCCCTCACTGGTTATTGTGGCATGCGAGGTGTGGTCACCAGTGCTTGTTTTTTGTGTTGTTTAAAATCTAAATTGCGGGTCCTAATCTCCACCCCCCCAGTTGTTTTTTTTTTGGGGGGGTGGGGGGAAGCTGGCTAAAATCACTGATAAATTCAGCAAGAGTTTAGGATTTTAAAGATTTATTAAAAATATTATAAGTTAGTGAAGAGAGAGAGATTAAGAACAGATTCCTCATAGCATGGAAATCCTAGCTTAGATCTAATTTGGTATAGCCAGAGAGAAAGAAACCAATTTCCTTTCCTAGCAGCCCACGTGAAATCTCTCACCACCAAGCCGGTGTCCGAACGACTAAAAGGGGCCCTCCTGTTCTTCATCTTGTGGCTTACTTGCTCTGAACTGTCCCTATCTCCCCAGAGCCTGTGCCAGGGTGCAGTACACCCTAAGCCCTATCATTTTACGAGTCCCTGACCTTGGAGATGAGCCAGGCCAACCCTTCATTTTGTAGAGGAGGAAAGTAAGATTCCCGGGTTAAAAGGCTTGGCCCAAGTCATGAGGAGAGCCCTGGGAATGACTTCAGGAGCCTCTTCAATGGCTGTGGAAACCCAAGAGCATGTTGAGGTCACAAAGCATTGCAGAATAAATTCAGGAGGCACCAGCTTTACAGAAAGAACAAATGAAATTTAAACGGGATCTTTGTGACTCATGGAAAGGCACAACCCCCCACCCCCAGGGAGGGCAGCTCATGGGGGGAGAAGTGGTTTTGATTTTTCATCTGATAAGAAAGAAGGGCCTGATTTGTTTGCAGCCTGTGTCTGCTCCCTGGGGAGAGATGACAAGCCCCTGCCCGGGCTCTGGGTGGATGGAGCTGGCCCATGGACAAGGCACTCCCCTTTGCTTTAATATACAGATACCAGGGAGCTGAGGCAAACCCACACCTCAGTGAGAAGCCACTTTATGACATCCCTGAGAAGAGCTCCAGGGATGGAGGGCTTATTCCATGCCCAGGCAGCCCAGACCGCTGGCAGAAAAACTGATTGCTAGGAAAGTTTCGTTCTCTGGAACTGAAGAGCGCTTTGCAAATATCTCATGTGATCCTCACAAAAATCTTGTGAGATTGGCTGCTGTTATTATCCCTACTTTACGGATGTGGAAACTGAAAAAGAAAACCAGAAGTGAAGTGACTTGTCCACAACAACAATAATAATATTAATAATAGCTAATTGCTTATTAATATTTATACAGCATGTGTCAGGCACTGTTTTAAGTACTTATCAAATATCACCTCATTTCTTCCTCACAACCTTGAGAAGGTAGGTGCTCTTATTATCCTCATTTTACAAATGAGGAAACTGAGGCAAAGAGAGGAGAAATTACTTGCCCAGGGTCACAATGCAGGTAGACATCTGAGACTGTGTTTAAATTTAGATCTTCCCAACTTGAGGTCCAGCACTCTATCCTTAGTGTTCCCTAGCTGCCTCCCCACGACTCCCCCTCCTCACTCCAGATTTGACCCTCTGGGACTAAGCAGAAGTCTATTTCCATCTTCTTGTTTTCTTAGGTACTTTGTGACCCTGGGCAAATTGTTTGACCGCTGCTGGCTCGTTCTCCTTATCAGTAAGGTGAGAAGGCTGGGTTTGGTGACCGGAACTCAATTTCTGAGCTTATGACCCTATTCCTTCACATTTTTCATGTGGCTCTTGGATCCAGAGCTAGAAAATAGCTCAGAAGCCAAGCAGTCCAAACCCCTGATTTTACAGATAAGTAGACTGAGGCTCAGCATCTTATCATCATCACCATCATCTTCTTCTTCTTCTTCTTCTTCACCTTCTCCTCCTCCTCCTCCTCCTTCTGTATATTGTGCTCAATATCTACTAGGCAATTAATCAATGGTAGCAGAATGCCCAGAGGTTCATCAAATACATCCCAGGTAAATAGACAGCTGATTTATTCATGAAACCAATTCATGCAGACATGCTATTTTATGAGAACATACATAGTTGTCAGAGAGCTAGCCTTTGATCCAGGAAGACCTGTGTTCAAGCCCCACCTATGGCACAAACTGACTTTTTAATCCTGGACAATTCACTTAACCTCTTGAGGCTGTACTCAACTCTCTAAGACTCCCAAGACTCTGTCCTGCTTTGGTCTTCTGCCCTTCAACAAATTCTCATGTGGCATAGACTCAAGGTCTTCACTATAGTGGTTGCTTTTCTCTGAAGGTTCTCCAGTTTATTAATAGCCCAGTTTAATGAAGTAGGCACAAGACTACAGATAGGGTATGAGTAGGGGTTCTCTTTCCTTTATTCCTAGATACTATGCTTGCCTCTTTTTAAACAACCCAAGCTAGTTCTTCCTTCCTTCCTTCCTTCCTTCCTTCCTTCCTTCCTTCCTTCCTTCCTTCCTTCCTTCCTTCCTTCCTTCCTTCCTTCCTTCCTTCCTTCCTTCCTTCCTTCCTTCCTTCCTTCCCTTTCTTTCCCTTCCTTCCTCTTTCTTTCTCTATCAATTTATTTATCCATTCATTTATTCATTTAGGTTGTCACATAACATTGCTAACATTGTTAAAAACTGAAAAGGAGGCAGTTCAGTGGTATAGTACATAATGAGCAGGCTTAGAAGTCAGCAAGACCTGGGTTCAAATCCCACCTCACACACTTACTAACTGGGTGACTTTATCCAAGTCACTTAATTGCTCTTCTTGGACTCAGTTTTCTTATTTGTAAAATGGAGATAATAAACAGCACCTACCTCCTGTAAGGGTCAAATAAGCTACCATGTAAAAGTACTTTGCAAACCATAAAGTAGTAAATAAATGCATGCTGCTGCTATTCTAACACATATGGAGCTTACAGCCTGCTAAGGTTCCTGAAGCCAATGGGCCAGGGATAGCATCGCTGTCCTTCGCACAGGGTGGACCACATCTGGAACTTATGGTTCAGTGTAGGAGCCATAATTTAGGAGGGATAATCTGCCCATAGAATACATAAGGGACCATGTGAATTTATGAACATGTAACTCTGGAGACACTGTAGATTACGGAGCATTTTGATAGCATTTTTCACGTACAAATTCCTCCCAACATTCATGACTTAATTTCCAAAGAGTTCCCCCTTCCACTCCTCTGCGAGGTGGGGGAGGGGGGCAACAATGATTCCTCTTTTAACAAGCATAGAAACTGAAATATGAAAGACGTAAAGGTTAACACCTTTCCCACTGCCTCCCTCTGCCTGATCCTACCAAGCTGATGACCCAATGAGGAGCCGCCCCCAGTTAGAACTCAGGGCTCTGACTCAGGTATCTAAGGAGGCACATGCCAAGATCTTGGCCTCCGGACATGATGGATCCTGTTAAGAAGAGGTGGTGGCCTACACTGTGAAATAAAATGCTCGGCTCAGTAGAAATGAGCCCTGCCAGATGTACTTAGGTCATCCCAATTGACTCGGGGGGAACATTCTGTTCACACCATCAACCTGAAGTCGCTTTCTGCCCCTTCACCATAAATACTTCTGACTCACTATCTCAGGAAATATTTTTATCTTAATGAAGTCAATGCCGAGCATAATCTAAGTCAGCTTGTACATTCCTGAGCTGGGGCCATGAGCTGCGTTCAATAAAAATCAGGCTAATGGCATGGGACTTCTGAATAACCACAGGGCGCGATCTGACACAAGGGCTTTAATCCCTCGCCTGCAGAAATGGGCAAAAGCCATCAGGCTGCCCACTCGCTCCGTAGTACTTGGCAGACTCCTTCCTAGGATGAGGAGATCCCAGAATCAATATCAATCTTCTTGGAATCATGCATGGCATCTACACTGGATGGAATCTTGGAGGGCTAGTGGATCAGAGAGGGCATCTTTCTTTTGGCTTTGGTGGGACTGGGAATGGCCTCGAGGGGTCTTTCCAGAATCTGAGATGCTGAGGTTTGCATCTCAGTAACTCCAACAAATAACACCAAGATAGGATTTCCAGAACTGTGGAGTCTCCTGCTTTGGGATGCTAAGGTGCATTTGGTTATAATATTTTAATGATGTGAACAAGGCATAAGTCTACAGCAGTGGGCAGGGTGTCCCCATCCTCCCTCCTTAGCTTTGCCTGGCGGATTCCTACCCATCCTGATCCTATCTTCCCCCTTGGGAGTCACATAGGACTTTGTTTCTACCTCTCCAATGTGCTCATCACCTCCTCTTGGGTATCAAAATTATTCTGGCTTATCTATTTTTCCCTATCACACCGTGACTTCTTTGAGGGCAGACCTACATCATCTCATTCCAATGGCCTAGCACATCTTTCTGCACATACTAGACATTTCATAATTGTTTGTTTTCTTTGCATTTGTGATGTTGGTTGAGGCAACTCTCTCTGAAGGTACCTGTATGTGAAAATGGACCATATGGTTTTAGAAAACTTCACACATTGAAACATATCTGTGGGGCAGCTAGGTGGCGCATTGGATAAAGCACCGGCCCTGGAGTCAGGAGTACCTGAGTTCAAATACAGCCTCAGACACTTAACATTTACTAGCTGTGTGACCCTGGGCAAGTCACTTAAACCCAATTGCCTCACTAAAAAAAAAAAAACAACATATCTAATGTTAGTGCTGGACAAAAGTCAGAGGCCACCTAATCCTCTTCCTTCATTTTTTTTTTTTTAGTGAGGCAATTGGGGTTAAGTGACTTGCCCAAGGTCACACAGCTAGTAAGTGTTAAGTGTCTGAGGCTGGATTTGAACTCAGGTACTCCTGACTCCAGGGCCAGTGCTCTATCCACTGTGCCACCTAGCTGCCCTTCCTTCATTTCTGAAGAAGAGAAAAGGTGTATTCCAAAAAAGGGAAGCTATTCACCCCAAAAAGCCCTGGTAGAAAACTCCAGAGTCTGTCTCCTGCATCCTACTGCTTTTTCTATGCCACAAATCTCCAGTAATCTATCAATATCTAGCATTCATTAAAGGCTTACTATATGCCAGGCACCATGCTAGGCACAGCACAATGGGCCACTGCCCTCAATAAGCTTACATGCTATTAGGGGAGACAATATATACCCAAACAACCATATACTAGATACATACAGAGTGGATGGAAGGAAATCTTAGAGGGGAAGGCACTAGCTGCCAGGGAATGGCCTTTGGGAATGGCCTTTGACTTGAGTATTGCAGGAAGACAGGGACTATAAGAGTCAGAGATGAGAAGGGAGAACATTCTCAGCTTGGGGAAACAGTCAATGCAAAGATCTAGAGATGGGAGATTTCGCATCATGTGTAAGGAATAGCGAACAGAACAGTGGGAGGGTCAGCACTTTGAAGAACTTGAATATGTGACAAGGCTGAACTTCCAGGTCTCTCATCCTAGGTCATGTTCTTTTCCAAGCCACTTCATATTCAAAATCATGAAACCATTGTTCTCCCAGGCTTAGCCCGCCATCACTATTGCTTTATCCTAGCAAAGGTGGCCATGACTTTTATGTTTATTATTATTTTTATGGCCGAATTATAAAGCCTCAGAGAAATGCTGACAGACTCTTAATGCTGGAGCAGGCAGAGGGGGTGCCCTATAATGAACTTCTAAATAACTGGAGATAGTATCTGGAAAGCCAAGCCTGAAATACATTTCTGCTCCTGGCTCAACGCCAAAACAAACCAAACACATCATCAGTCATCTCTGGGATTGCAATAGCATGAACGGGAGACGGACGCCGCGTCATATTTAAAAATTGCATGTCCTTAATAGCAAAAACTTTGGCTGCATAGCATTAGGGAATGGGAATGGTCATACCCTGTGATGCTGGGTTGAGAGACCATGCAAAGAAGGAGAAGAAGATGGTGATGATGATGGCAGGACAGCATCCCGTGCCTTCGAAGGAGAAATCTGGGTATTTTCACTCTGTTAAGCAGTTGACTGTCTGAGTCAACATAAATCCTCCAAAATTTCATGACACTAAGTGGAATCCCAGGTGGCTTCCAAAATAAAAGCCTGTCATCCTAGCCAAGGAACTTTTATCTCTCCTGGGACCACACAGTTGGTGACGCCATCTTGCTTTCTCTAAAGTTACATCTCGATAGCAAAGTTTGGGTTCTGTTCACTTTTCTAACTAGATTCTCTGCTGGAGGTTAGGGTTATGGGGTTGGGAAGAGTGGGGAGAGTAAAGGGTTGACATACCAGAATTTGGGGGTTTCCCCCAAGAAAGTAAGCTCTGGTGCATGACCCTTCCACTCCTTGGTGAATTTTTGATTCTGCCAGATTTGATTTTTAAAAATAATTGCCAAGAGCTTTTTATTGTATGCATTTTAAGGAATCTTAAACTCATAAAATGTCAGAGCTGGAGGGACCCCAAGACATAGAATGTTAGCACATGGAATGTTAGAACATAGAACATAAAAATGTTAAACCTGGAAAGAATGTTAGAATTTATAATGTGAGAACCAGAAGGACCCCTAGGAGACAAAATGTTAGGGATAGAAGGCACCTCAGTACTTAAAATATCAGAGCTGGAAAGGATCTTGGAAGAGAAATAATTTGTGGTAAGAGGAATGTTACAATAGAATGTTAGAGTTGGGAGGGATCAAAGAACAGAAAATGTTAGAACAAAGAACCTAGAACATAAAATATTAGAAAAGACCTTGGAACCAGAAGGAACCTTATCTTGTAGAATCTTAGAACTAGAAGGAACCACTGTAGGGCCACTCCTCCAAGTGGGTACTTGGTCTTACAGGTCGGGGTCGCCAGAGGGCGGCTGACTATTTTTCCCATCAGGATTCTAGAGATAACCTCTCAGGGAATGGGTTTCTAATACTGGTGCTCATAAGCCCCAATCTGTGTGTTTCCCACTGATTATCATACAGTTGCTTTAATTAGCTTTTTTTAAAGTGGGGCAATGGGGGTTAAGTGACTTGCCCAAGGTCACACAGCTAGTAAGTGTCAAGTGCCTGAGGCTGGATTTGAACTCAGATACTCCTGAATCCAGGGCCAGTGCTTTATCCACTGTGCCACCTAGCTGCCCCTTAATTAGCTTTTAGAAAAGGGTATCTGTAACGGTGATACAGTAAATATGATTGGTTGCAAAACATTTCCCCCAAACTCTAGGTATGCTATTCCCCTGAATATACCAAGTCCTTGGGCAGAGCAAATTTAAAGCATAAAGACAGATAGTGAGGAAATGTGTAGGGAAGGTGTATGGCAATGGCTGCCTCTCAAGTTCTGACCCTGGGAATCTTTCCCTCTCTTCTTAGAGTCCTCACAGAGTTTCCCTGAGTATAGCTCTGGGGATTGATACCTTTCTAGAGTCCATAATTGGCACTTCTCTCTGCCAACAGGAGTCTCACACCCTTCAGCTGTTACCATTCTTAGGCAACTGTCTTTCCATACCTGTCCGAAAGAACTTCCTTGGCTGTCAATCATTACTACCCCAGGAGTCACTGCCAGCTGCTGGTGGGACCTCTTATGGCTCTCTCGAATGCATAAGGTTGAACTCCTATTCCACTAGACTGGCCTGGTGCTAGAATTCATGACTCTGAACCGGCTATACAAATGGGTCCAGGATTGTGTCTGATTATTTCAGTCAAACACAAGATATTTCCTAGGTAGCATACTGTGTCTTTACACAGTGAACAAAGCCCTTAATTCCTCTGAAAGTGATCAGGGACTTGTTCACAACTAGGTGTGATTCATTTGAACTGTCCAGGCCTTCTGGGATTGCCTTAACTGGGTTGGAAGCCCCTGCCCCTTCCACTTAGAATATAGAATCTGAGAGCCCGAGGGGTCTGTCTATTCCAGTGCCCTTGTTAAAGGGAGGAGAAAATCAGGCTCATGATGATCCTGGGAAATGGACTTGTTTCTCTTTGGGCTTCTTCACCCAGAACACCATTTGTGATTTGACAAGCACAACTGGACCTCAGATTCCTCAAAAATTACCTCTTCTGAATAAAGAAAACCACTGCGGGCCCTTGGAAGGATGACTTGCATTACCCCCTCCTTCCTGTGGCATTAATGATGCTGCTTATGATCATACGTGCCATTTATGGATCATCTTGGGCTTTATAAAACCCCCCAAATATATTATCTCAGAGCCTGGCCAATCTGGATCCATTTCCTTGATTGTTGGACACCAGCACTGCTCTAGGCAGCAGAACCCCTCCCATCCCCAGAAAAGAAAAAAAACCCTTCTCCTAAAGCACATAACCACTCTTATCCAATTGGGGGACCTACCTAGTGGTGCTTCTCTGGCTCCAGCTCACTGATCCATTCTACTATCCCAAACCCAACTCTCTACCAATCAAGAAGCCAGCTGACTGCCTGGGACCAGGCTTTGGAGCAGTCTGGTCACAGTTGTACTTAATGGTCCCAGAGCATTCACAGTGAAGACGGGGCTCCCATGACATACCCAGACTCACACCTGGGTTATAATGACGGGCCCTTCTGTGCCAGGACCAGATGAAATTCCTCATTGATGAGCCTACTTCACTTCTCTTTCATAAAAGTCATTATATTTCATGGTAAATCAATTACCATAGCTTCACCTCTTGGTAGTCAGACACTGCCCTCCTCTCTGAAAGCACAACATGCACTGAACCTCTTTGAATATGACAGAGTCCACACGATGTCATTGTAGCATCTACAGTTAGTGCTGGAAGGCAGCTTACAACAGAATTTTGAGCTGGAAGGGAGCTTAGAACACAGAATGTGGAGGAATCTTAGAACTCAAATGATAAGAGGCAGGATGCCACTTAGAGCACAGAATATGGAGCTGAAAGGGGCCTTGGAATCCAGAATGTAGCAGCTGGAGGGGACTTTAAAACAATAGAATGTGAGAATTTGGAGGAACTCTGGAACCTAGAATGTTAGAGCTCAGAGGGACCTTAGAACAACGAATGTTGGAGTTAGAAGGGAACTCAGAACTCAATGTCAGAACTGGATGGGTCCTTAGAACAAAGAATGTTGGAGTTAGAAGGGAACTCAGAACTCAATGTCAGAACTGGATGGGTCCTTAGAACAAAGAATGTTGGAGTTAGAAGGGAACTCAGAACTCAATGTCAGAACTGGATGGGTCCTTAGAACAAAGAATGTTGGAGTTAGAAGGGAACTCAGAACTCAATGTCAGAACTGGATGGGTCCTTAGAACATAGAATGTTAGAACTGGAAAGAAACTTTGAACCCAGAATACTGGATGGAAGGTGTCTTCAAATGCAGAATGTCAAATTTAAGCTGTTTGGGCAGGAAGGGCCCTTGGTGGATCTAATGATGAGGCAGGCCAGGAGAGAACTTCGGACGGAGAATGTCAGACCTGGTATGATACTTAGCACATGAAATGTTAGGACAGAAAAAAACCAAAAAACAAAATTGAACATGAACACTAGAAGGGACTGTGGAAGGTTACTCAGAACCAGAGAGAGTCTTAGAGATGATCTATGTCACCCCCTTTGTTTTACAGACAAGGAAACTGAGTCCGAGAGAAGGGACGGAACCTTCCCAGAAAAGAGACTTTTGGTAGATGATCACAACTAAATGGTATAGCCTGGGGGTGGGTGCAGGGGAAGAAGTACTTCCCGGGCTTACAAGAAGCAGACTTGGGCCTGGAAGGGCCACAGCGGCCATCTGATCTGACCTCATCATTTTACAAATTAGGAGACCGAGGCCTGGAGAGTCTCGGTGACTTATCCAAGATCACAGGGAGGCCCCAGAGCGGAGCTGGGGGCTCACATCCGGGTCTCCCCCCAAGCATTTTCATTATTTCTTCTATAATCTCCCGCCCTTCTGCACATCCCTCAGGAAATTTCTGACACCATTGAACTGAGCAGGGGAAATGATGCCTCTCCCTGCTTGGTCTCCACATCTTAGACCCAAGCTGGAGCTGCCCTTCCCCCTCCCCAGCCCTGCCCCTTTTCTGACAGTTTATTTTTGAAGGAAAGTGACTTGGAACTCATCAACAAATATCCATGGCAGGCCATAAAGCAAAGCCCCGATAACCATCCGGGGACTTAGCTATCACTTTGTGGGCCCCTCTGTCAGTGGCTGGTCCAGTCGGAGACCCCAAGTCAACCCATTAAGCTTCTCTGAGCTATGCGCCTCAAGATTAATGTCATGAAGTCAAGGAAAAGCAGTTATTTTTGACATTATGACATACAATCACTTCACGATCTGGTTCCTATTAGTCCTATTTCTGCCTTTTAAAGGCCTATTTTTTACGGAAAATGTCAGGAAATTTGGAACAGAAACTTACAATAAAACACGTCCCCTGACCCTCTGTTCTATCAATCTTTTGAATAAACAGAGATAGCTGGGGAAGCCAGGAAGAGGCAGCTCTCTGTTGTTACCTGGTGTAAACCACAGGGCAGGTCCTTACCTGGCCACCATCTGATGGGGAGACTCAGGTAGAAGGGACAAGGAACTAAGCAGAGAGGACCAGGCTCTAGGAACTGGAAAAATCCGTGGTCATGCGAACTCGGACACTCTTCCTTTGATTTCCCCACCCCCTCCAATCAGCCCATATTGGCAGTTCCATCATTCACAAATGGGACTTTCACGAAACACCAATTTCTCAACGAGGAACGTGCTCTCTGCCAGTGGGAAAGCAAACACGGCCGCTAATGTAGTGTGCCTAAGAAAACTTGCAAACAAAGCAGAGTTAATATACTGCCTTTGCTCCCTGCCGGACCCTGTGAACAGTCTGAATCCCGGGACTGACGGGAGAAGGGTGATTTACAATGAAGGAAAATGAAAGAGCTAATTGTGCATGAACATGAAAGCAATATTTCTTCTGCTTTCAACAAATGCTTCCACTTCTTAGACAGAGATTTCAAGGGGAGACCTGGAGAGCCCCAAGGAGCAGAGCAAGGGGACCGACCAGTCAGTGTCCATACTTGGAAAAGACTTTACTATGACCAGATCCATAACTGATGAGCACAGTACCTGGAACATAGCAGGGACTTCATAAATGTTTACTGATTGATTCATTCATTCATCTTTTAACACAAAAGGGCACCAGCTTTGCAACTTATAGACCTTATACTTTTATGTATAGTTTTAAGGAGTTGCCAAAGACATTGAGTCACCTGCCCAAGACCATTGAGCCAATCAATCAATTCACTAGCCTTTATTAAGCCAAGTACTGTTCTAGGTGGTGAAGATACAGCAACATGTGTTGGAGGCAGAGCATCTTCTGCCCTGAAGAAACATCATTAGTACAGCTCCAATAATAGTCAGGTTCCCAGAGACAGAGCATGACATTCCAGGCAGAAGACAGATACACACATAAATCACCCAATTGCCCAGCAGTTCCTGACTCAGAGGCTCTCTCTCTATCCCACTGGACCAATTCCCCAAAGTTTATATTAGAATACTTTCACAATCTTAGTGGCTCTATTCCCAACAGCAGCCTTATGTATATCATAATGCAATTTCTTCTGGTTACCAGGGAAGCTTTCTCAGACGTCTCTGGGGCAAGTACCCTTCCTCAACTTTTGGAGACACATTGGGTTTATTGTCAGAGAGAAGACACAACGAAGCCACTCTCCTTCAAGGACATAATGGGGCGTGTTTGCTCATCTAAATTGTGATAATAAGGAAGCACACACCACCTTCCTTTTGTAACTGATTGTTCTATCTAGGTCAGCTAGGTAGTGCAGTGGATGGAGCACTGGCCCTGGAGTCAACAGGACCTGAGTTCGAATCTCACCTCAGACACTTAATAACTATGTGACCCTGAGCGAGTCACTTAACTCCAATTGCCATCTCTGGTTGTCCTGATGTATATCTTGCCACTGGCCCCAGATGGCTCTGGAGGAGAGAGTGAGGTTGGGGACCTTGCCCAGCCCTCCCTCACTTAAATCCAATTCAGTGCAAGTCATGACATGACCCCAATGTCATGGTCCTCTTCAAGAATGAAGGACAAACAACAACAACAATAGTTCTAACTAAATTCAGTTGTTTGTGTCCTGCTGAAGGAACGTGCATGTTTTCAATGCACCCTAAATACCAGCACTGTGGGACAAAGCCCCAGGTGCCCACCGTCGTCACTGCTCCTGGTCATGTTCTCCATCCCACTCCAAAACAATGTCAGTTTACCCAAAAGAAAACCCAAAGAATAGGGATCCACTGTTTTCTCAAGGGAAAAGTCGCCAGATTCAGTTAGAAGACGAAATTCAACTTCGGTGTTCCCAACATTGCACTGGGTACCGAGGTTCCCTGTTTCTAGACCACAGGAGAGGGGGAGGGGAGGGCTCCAAAATGCTCTTCCGGATACCTGAGCTGAAGACAATTGTTGCTCAAAAGATTCTTTCGCAACAAATGATCGGAATGCAAAGGAGAAAAGGGAAGACGGGAAACTCGATAAGCTCTCATTTGTAGTGGCCCTCCCTGAGTTTCCAATGAACCAGTGCTCGGTAGAGAAGCCATTTAGCGATGTCTCTACTCCATGTAAATGGTAAAGAACCCGAATATCCAATAGGCATCTTGCAATGAAGAAGACAGGAACTCGACCTGAGATTCCATTGGTGCAATGCAGCCCCTGGTGTCTTAGAGAGCCTCACCCCCACCCCCAAGCAGTGGGAGGTTGTGATTTGCCCGGGGTTGTACATCCTTTACGTGCCATAGGCAGTATTTGAACCCAGGTTTTGCCGCCTTCAAGTTGTCTCTTGACCCACTCTGTCATGCGGCTTCTCTCACCACTAAGGCCATTGCTCTCCTGCCCCAGGGCTGGTAGCCATGGCTTTGTCTAAGATGGTCATCTCTGGGCTGAGGAGTAGCATCCCGGCTTAGCTGCAATACTAGGTTCCCAGGGGCAGAGCGCAACATTCCAGGCAGGAGACAGATTCGCTCATGAATCACCCAAGGAAAATAAGGGTTCCTTCCAAACTCTGGCTGCCTTCCTTAGAAGTCGCCCCCCCAGGGAGCCGAGACGAGGGGACCAGGCCTTAAGCACTTAATGAGTGGAGACAGCAAGGCTTTCCAAGAGCCTCATCCATTTGCCCCCTCCCAGGCAGGAAGGGAAGTCTCATTCATATCCTCCTCGTCTGTTTGTTTTTGCTCTCCCTCCTTAAGGGTCCTTCGCAGGCCTGGAGCTCTTCTGGGCAGGAAGGGGGCCGGCCCGCTCTGAATAGGAGTGCTGGCTTTGGGCAGCAAGGTCTGGGGAGCCCCAGGCTTCTAGGGGCCACCTGGAAGCACCAGGAGGGCACAAGAGAACATGAAAATCACCCGTGAGCTTCTTCCTGGAACCGTCACCACTTGTACCTGCACAAGAGAAAGGTAGGGGGACAGACGGCCAAAGAGTCCTGGACGGGGACTCAGGGACACCTGTGTTTAAATCCTTCCTCAGACGCTTACAAGCCATGAGGCCCTGGGCAAGTCACCCAATCCACTCAGCCTCACTTTCCTCATCTGTAAAATGGAAGTAAGCCCCGGGCTCTCAGGGTTGTTGTGTGGAACAAGAACCACCCCTTACAGCCCTAGCTCTTTCCAAGGCTCCATTCAAGCCCTGCCTTCTTCAAGCAGTCGTCCAGATTCTCCGAGCTGTCAATACCTATCCCCACCCCACCCCACATCAATTGTATTTATCTGTGCATTAAAGCAAATCGTCCCTCTGAGCCATGACCATCCCATGCTCCAGTCTTGCCTGAGTCAGGCCAAGAAGAGCAAGACTAATCCCTCTTCCCCAGCACATCCTTCAAATCCTGGAAGGCAGGAATCCTGCGTCCCCTCAGCCTTCTCCTATATGGGCCACTGCTCCCTCCTCCTCCCTGGGCCTGAGATCATAGGATCTGAATAACAGGAGTCCTAAGGCCTCAGAAGCCATGTGGTGCAGCCCAGCATTTTACACCTAAGGAAGCCGGGCCCTGGACAGCAGAAGAGCTCAGCTTGCTGGTCCAGCATTCGCCGCATGTTGGCGAGGCCGGGGGTCTGGCCCCCCTCCCCAGAGTCGGCAGGAGGCTTTTCCAGATGGTCCATCCATGGTGGTGGCAGACGACCATCTCTCCGACACAGGCAAGGGCATTTCTCACTGGCCCCATCCAAGCTCTCTCACCAGATGTGGAAGGCTGGGGCTGATTTGAACACACACTTAAAATGCAGTCAGATGGAAGGGACACTTTGTTCTGGGTCTTCCATCGAAGCCACTTGGCATAAGCCAATGTGCACTCCTGGGACACGATGCTCCTTCTAGAGCCAACAACAAGATCAGCAATGCCAGAGGCAGTGTGGCAGAACGGTGAAAACGCTGGCTCTGACCTGGGTTCATATCTTGCCTCTGAGGCTCAGCCTGTCACCAGATTATTATTCTGTGTGTGTTAATTGGAGGAGGGGGTTTCGAGAACCGTGATCTCATCAGACAGCAGCCGCTTCCTCCACCATGGTGGGCCTGCCTGTCACCGGCAGCCTTCTGGAGCTGCCTGGGGCACTTAGCGGGTCAGGGACCTTCCCATGGTCACCTTGATAGTAGGTGTCAAAGGCAGGAAGTGAGCCCAGCTCTGTCGGATGCCAAGTCTGGCCTTCTACCCGCCTCTCCAGTCAGCACCACCATCATCATGCTGAGTGCCAGTGGCAGGAACTAAGGCAGTCAGTGTGTGTAGGGGGTCATGGCTGGGGGCACAGGAGCCAGAATCCCTTGCCAATGTTCTGCTGCCCACTTTTGCCCCTCCTGATATGGCCTGACCCAGAGGCCACTCTGTCCCTGAGTGATGACTGGCAGAGAAAGCGGCCCTCTGGTCCTTTGGCCTCTCTGGGCCTCAGTCTTCCCTCTTTAAGAGGAGGGGCAGGACCGGAGGTCTCTGAGATCCCTAGCAGCCCTAAGCATGGCATCTGGGCCCTCAGAGGCCCTCTCATCAAAGGCTCTCATGCTGTAGGGGAGGCCCAGAAAGCAGGGAGTGAAAAGCCAGAGGTGACACTGCTCTTCAGCAGAGAACCCAGCCTCCTGAAGCTCAGGCCAGTCAGCTTTGCCCCTTGCCCCCCTGTCAGGGTGGAAGCTTAAGGAGTCTGGGTAAATGCCCAGGGCTCCCAGGTGCATGAAGCAGGGAGGACCGTGTCAGCTTCAGCAAGGGGAGCCTGCTGGACCAACCAAGACTCCGGCAGCTTTCTTTAACATACAAAATATCAGAGAGAATCAATTCAAGTTGGGAGATATTTAACCATGAAACTTTGACAGGAACTGCCCTGAAGTAATATCATTTGGAACTAAAGAGATGATTAACTAGCTTCTCTTGCCCCACACAGGAAATCTTGCTTGGCACAGGAATGCAGAATTTTCCAGCCTTGTCTAAAAAATATTTCCCCCGTATGCCGATGCTGCATAATGATGTGTGTAATGGGTTACAGAACTCACTGCACGGTGTAGGGCTTGCCTGGATTCTCCCTTCTTGGGGTCTATGCCTAGGAAACCAGCAGACCCATTTCCAAGGCCGGTAGGCAGGTCCACCTTCTATAAGCTCTTGAAGCCTGAGGGATGGCTGAATGTGTCAATGCATCCAGGGAAGCTGCTGAGAATCCATAAAGACCCAAAGTGGTGCTGAGATCCTGGGCTCAGGGGTGCTGTCAGCTGGGAACAGGAATGAATGGGGGGGGTAGAATGGTAGAATGGGGGGGGGGTAGAATGGAGCTGGAGCACCAGACCCGGAATGAGAACATCCTGAGTTCAAGTCTCACCTCTTATATTTACCAGCCATATGCCACTGAGCAAGTCACTTAATCTCCATGAGCCTCAGTTTACTCCTCTGTAGAATTAGGGGGTCAGACTCATTGGATTGTGAGCTTCTTGAGGACGGGGATGGCTTTTTGCTTTTCTTTGTATCCCCAGTGCTTGGCACACAGTAGGTACTAATTAATGAATATGTGTTGACCAGGCTTAATGACCTTCCAGTTCTATACCCTATAATCTCTTCAGTTCCCATAGGCTCTAAACCCTTCACATTATGAACCTATAAGGGCAGCTAGGGGGCACCATAGTGCATAGAGCACTGGGCTTGGAATCAGGAAGACTCGTCTTCATGAGTTCAAATCTAGCTTCAGATACTTACTAGCTGTGTGACTCTGGGCAAGTCACTTCACCCTGTTTCCTCATCTGTAAAATGAGCTGGAGAAGGAAATGGCAAAGCACTCCAGCATCTTTGCCAAGAAAACCCTAAATGGGAGTCAGACATGACTGAAACGATTCAAGATCATCACCACACCACCACCACCACCACCAGCAGCAGCAGCAACAACAACACGTTCCTATACCCTTTGTGGTCCCTTCTAGCTCTAGGCCACAGATCCCATGATGTACTAAGGCCCAGAGAGGTATCAAGTCTACCTTGGGTTGGGGGCGAGGAGGCAGGATTTTACTTGGTGAGTTCTCCGTGCTGATGAAATCACAGGCCTTCCTAGACTTGCATACAAAAGATGGACTAGTTCCCTGGCCTTCCACCAAGAGCTTCTTCCCACAAGGCAGTGAGGGCACGAACCCTGAGAAGAAGAGTCAAGAGACTGTAGAATGAGACTCAGCTCCAGCCGACACAAGCCCCTCAGCCGTCAGTGAACTTCTCCCACCCTCAATTTCCTCTCCCTTAAAATGAGGCCAACAACAGGGCGTCCAGCAGCGTTCAGAGACAGCTGGGGGCGGAGTGAGGACGTCCTGTGCATCGGCACCATTCCTGGTACTGCCTCATGGTGCACTTGCTACCTCTTCCCATTTCCTGAGCCTCGGTATTCCCATCTGAAAATGGGGATAATAATGCCTGTCCTCTCTGTGGCAAAGTCTTCAGGGAGACAGCATACGTAAATACGCTATGTAGACGTTAAACGATATAGAAAGCTGATGATTACTACTACCGCCTACCTACTTTCCTTAGAGGATTGTAAAGCACTATGTGAATGACTTCTCTGTATACTTTACCAGCTTCTTTTCCACTTCCCTTCCTGTGGGAAACTGGGCATCCTCTTCATTTCCCACTTAAGGAACAGAAGGGCTTTAAAAACCAAGATGGCGGCAGAGTCCAAGAGATCCCACAAGTCCAGACCCTCGGCTGTTTGCTTACCTGTTATATCCCCCCGGAGAAAGAAAGCTGTTTGAAGGCAGGGAGCATTTCCTGTTTGTATCCCTAGAACCTATCATGGTGTCTTGGATACAGTAAGCTTGTTGGATTGGACTGGAGTCTAGCCAGGAGGCACCTGGGTCCAGAAGACCACAACCTTTCCAAAGAACACAATTTAAAAGACAAAGAAGAGGGGCAGCTAGGTGGTGCGGTGGATAGAGCACCAGGCTTGGATTTAGGAGGACCTGAGTTCAAATCTGGCCTTAGACACCTAATACTTACTAGCTGTGTGACCATGGGCAAGTCACTTAAACCCAATTGCCTCACCAAAAAAAAGATGAAAAAAAAAGACAAAGAAGAGGGGGGCACAAAATCACAAAATGATAAGACTCATGACTTGGGCTTATAGGATTTAGAGTGGGAAGAAATCCCAGTGACCAGCTGGTCAGAATCTCTCATCTGATAGACGAAGAAACCGAGACAGCATATGGCCACCCTAGTTGCCTTCTTCTGAAAACTCTCTGGTTTCTGACACTGGAGTGTGCAGATAGAATCAAGCTCATCCTGTTAGTCAATAGCAGAGCCAAGATTCAAACCCAGGCCCCATATATCTTCACACTCAGTGCTCTCTCACTACCCAATGGCTACAACTGACCCCCCCCCAGTAGAGCCAGTCTGTGCACAAAGACCAAGGGGTCTCTCCTTTTAATGGTGCTTCAGAAGGGGGGTTGCCAGGAAGAACCACTCAGGGGAGATTTCCAGAGATTGAGAGGCCTCCTGGGACCCACGCCAGCCTCGGGGAAGACAAGAGTACATTTCTGGGCTAGTGATGTTATTTATGACTCCGAGAATGTTCCTTGTCTTAGCCAGGATTAGCGAAAGCGGTGCCCAGGGAGCAGAGAAAATGAGCCCCCATGATAGGAAGGAGATAAATCTTCAGCGTGAGTATAAATGGGAAGAACAGAAGCCCAAACATTTCCCGGCTCGATTGCTCCATCCAGAGGGGGGCCCTCTGGTTCCAAGGCAGAAGACGGTCAGCGAGGTCTGCGCTTCCCAGGCCAAGGCCTGGCCCTCTGCTCCGACTCTCACTAAGATGAGCCCCTTTAGGCCTGGGTGGGGCACAAGGAATGGTGTGGGGTTTTAGGCACCCAGAGTTCTAGTGAGCCTGCCTCCCACCCCAGCAGCAAAGACGGCTCTGTGCTGCTGCAATGGGGGCAGGGGTACCCGGACACCTCCCCTGCCCCCAAAGGAGCGCCTGCCTTTCTCTAGCTTTATCGTCAAAGCCCTCGTCTCTTGCTTCCTCCTGGCCTCAGAGGTGCCCTTCTCTGCATGGAGCCTGACAAAACAAGAGGGAATAACAGGGTCCAGAGGAGGGTGGCTTTGTTCAAGGGGAAGGGCTTTGGCTGCAAAAAGAGCCCTGGCTGAGGGGACAGAGCTGAAGCAGAGAGGGGCTCCCATATCCCGACTCCCCAGTGTGGGATGGGCCTCCGATTCGGCAGGGCTCACACAGTCTGCACAGCTCACAGGGCACACAGGGCAGATGTCCTGGTCTCCCAGCCTGAGAGGGGCCTACCAGCGCCTTCCCACCCGGATGCCACATGGCCCTTTTGTTGTTCCTGTTATTATATTTTGCTGACTCTACAATGCATCCCGGAAAACTTAGTGTAGCATTAAATCTCAACAAAGAATTCATTATGGGGCTGGGAATGTGTCTCTCAGATGACTTTCAGGCACCCTAGCCTTCTTCCTTGAAAGATGAAAAGTGATAGAGGAAGTTAGGGCTGTAACTAGGGCGAGGCAATCAGCCCTTTGTCCCAGGGCACTCACAGCTCTGGCTCTACTTCAGCAACAGAAACAATAAAGCTTAAAACTCAGTTAGGAAGAATAATTCATCAAACATTCCAGAGAATCTGCCAGATTGGGGGATCAGAGATCTCAAGAAACCTCATCTAGTTCAATTCTCTCATTTTAGAGAAGTGAGGCCTAGGAAGATTAGGCGAATCACCCACAATCACACAGGTAGGAAGCATTAAAGGTAGAATTTGAATCCAAGTCCTCTGACTCCATAGCCTGGGCTCTTTCCACTGTGTAGAGTGGGCTAGCTGGATTCTTCTGCCATCTTGTCCCAATTCCTTTCTATTCTACCCAATGAACCAGCCTCAAACCACTGGCCTGGATCCCTGACTACCTTGGTGTCTCTACTTCCACCCCCGCATTTACCCCTTCAAACTCTAGAACTGAAGGAACAAATCACAAAGGCTAGGCTACTTCCCCTGGGTACAAACATTTCCTAATTACAAGTCAGATATAGAGCTATAACTAGGAGAGGGTCAACTGGGACTCTGCCCTGGGGTAGTGACATTGAGGGGGCACTTTTAGTCCTTCAGAAGTTATATTTAGCACATATGAGCAAGAATTAGTTACAATAGGGCTTCCTCTCCCCTCTGTCATTTTCTTTTTTTTTTCTTTCTTTTTTTTTTTTTTTTTGGTGAGGCAATTGGGGTTAAGCGACTTGCCCAGGGTCACACAGCTAGTAAATGTCAAGTGTCTGAGGTCAGATTTGAACTCAGGTCCTCCTGAATGCAGGGCCAGTGCTTTATCCACTGCCCCACCTCTGTCATTTTCAAAGTTAACATTCCTCACTCCCTGACTCTACCATTGTGAAGAAAAATTCCTCTCTCTGTCTCTGTCTCTCTGTCTCTGTCTCTCTCTGTGTGTCTCTGTCTTTCTGTCTGTTTCTCCCTGTCTCTCTGTCTCTGTGTGTGCCTCTGTCTCTGTCTCTGTGTTTCTGTCTCTCTGTCTCTGTCTATGCCTCTGTCTCTGTCTCTCTGTCTCTGTCTATGCCTCTGTCTCTGTCTCTGTCTCTCTGTCTCTGTTTCTGTCTCTCTGTCTATTTCTCCCTGTCTCTCTGTCTCCGTGTGTGCCTCTCTCTCTGGCTCTGTACCCCCCCCCTTCTCTTTTTAATACAATAAAATATGTGACTTCAAGGTTACCTGCCCTGCTCGGGTTTGCAATGCTTGTCCTCAGCACTTGGTATGACTCTGCTCTGCCACAGCCTAACAAGATAGTTTTAAAGGCTAGTTTAAAGGATGACAGCACAAAGCTGGGCACTTGGGATTCCTTCTCTGGTTCTATCAATCTCCTCTTGGGGGACCCAAACCAAAGCTGACTGTGCTTTGGTCTCTCAATGAGCAAAGCAGATGTGACACAGTTCGTCATAAAGACCCCCACTGCTAGGCAATCTTTCCAGTGATGGGGACTGACGTGGGTTTGAAGTACTGTTTATGTGGCTCTGAGGCTGAATCTGAAGGACACTGAATACAGTTCAGAGCCCCCCGGGGGCACGCTTTGCATCCTGGGGCTCCCAAGCAGCACCCCACGACTCAACCATGAACCGCACAAGAGAAAATCAAGATGTGTCATACGAGGTTCTGACTGGCTGCTGTGCTGGAGGAACAGGAGCGGGTGCTGTACCCCAGAACACCAGCATGCACGAGGACTGACCCCACACCACCACAGCTGAGCCACTGGCCACATTTTAAAGATGAGGAAATGGAGATCCAGTTAGACCAGTGACTTGTAAAAGCTCATGGAGACAGGAAGGGGTTGAGGCAAGATTTGAACCCGGTCCTCTAATTCCAGAGCAGGATCAAGGCGGCAAGGTCACGAAATGTCCAGAAAGTTAAATGAGTGAAGCTGCTGCTGGGGACCCCCAAAGCTGGGCTTCAGTGGAGCATCCCAACCATGTGCTGGGTCAGGGGCGACACCCTGAGCTGCTGATGTCTTGGCCTAGCTGAGCTGCTTCAGCCCAGTTCATTGTTAGTAAGAAGCTGCTGTCCTCTGGGAGACCCTGTGTATCTTATTAATGATAAAACACCTACATTTCTATAGTTGTTTAGCATACTTCCTGATTGTTTTCTTCCTTCCCTGCTCTCTCCTCCCTCTCTCCTTCCCTCCTTCCTTCCTATTCACAGAATGAAGTCATAGAATGTCTGAGGTGAAAGAAATGATGATGAAGAAGAAGAATGACTTATTCGATAGAGAGCTAGATCCAGAGCCAAGAAGCCCTGCATTCAAGTTCCTCCCACCCACCCACCCACCCACACATATGCTGGCTGTGTGACCCTGGGTAAGTCAATTAACCACCCAGTGGCCCCATCAATTCTCCAATACTAGCAGCTGCAAAGAGGATGCCACCCTACATTGGTACAAGAGTTTCCTTACCCGGGAGTTCCCCGATGAAGTGTGGGTCCAGTCTCTACCCCTAATATTAGTGAGAACAGCTCATTTTCTAGGTGATCTACATACAGGCCAGCTCGTCCCAGCCCATAATTACACAGACATAATAAGGCCATGCAGCTGATCAGTGTCAAGGCCTGGATGGCAGTTGGAGTCTCCTTCTCTTGTCCAGGTCCGGGCTCTTCCCTTCACTAAGTTATCCTCGGCTAGATGCCAGAACTCCTGCTTAGGGAGGACAAAGCCCTTTATCCCACAATGAGAGATAAAAAGCTTAAGTCCCAAGTGCTGTAGATACACTTGGGACCTATTCCCTTTCTCTGGAAGGAGGATGCAGAAGGGAGCTGACACCCCCATCAACAGCTGACTGCTGAGTATTTCACCCCCAGGGAGCTCTCTGCCAGAGGGAGAAGAAGGCAGAAATGGGCTGGAAACACCAAGGACAGATTCTACTAACCAGACAATGGGGCTAAAGGCTGGGCCAGCCTGGGATGAGACCAGAGAGACCTTAGAGGTCACCTAACCCCACCTTCTAATATGACAAATGGGGAAACCGAGGCGTGTGGAGGTTGGGTGACTTTCCCGAGATCACTGCAGCCTAGATCTAGAGCTACAGAGGACCCCAAGTCCAAAAGACTCATAGTACAGATGGGGAAACTGAGGCCGAGGGAGGTAAAGAAGTAACTCACCCAAGGCCACAGAGGTCATAAGTAGCAGGGTGGGTTCTCTTGAATTCCCTGCTAATGCAGGCTTTCCTGAGTTGGAAAAGGGATCACAGTATTTACAGCCAGAATGAAGAGCAATGACTAATATTTATACAGAATTTGAAGGCTTGTCAGGCACTTTACATAATAAGGGGATACTAATAAACAACATGTCCATGGTCCTTTCAGATTTCCAGAGCACTTTACATAATTCTATCTCATTTGAGCCTTAGAAGAACCCAGCAATGTATCATTATTACCATTTTATAGATGAAGAAGCTAAATTTCAGAGAAGTCAAATGACTTGTCCATGGTCTCACAGGTCAAATGTGCAAGGGATGGGATCCAAGCCTACTTCTCTCCTGGCTCCATGGCCAGCCTTCTTTCTGCTACACTCAATCACCTTGGAGTTTATCGAGTCTTGCCTCATCCTATCACAGGGGAGGAGGCTGAGGATCCACAGAGGCAGCAGCACACTTGAGCTTCTACCCCACCAGTCACACATACAAGGGCTAGAATGCCAATCCGCAGGATCTGACTCCAAATGCCGAGCTCTTCCTCCCATCCTTCCAAATAGAACTGACAGGGGACAAAACAGGGAGGAAAGAGCCCTTCTCTTTCTGTCTCCTCAGTTTCCTCCTTTGTAAAATGAGAGGTTTGGATGACATGCTCAGGCTTCTGCTGCCTTCAAGAGTCAAGACCAAGAGTCCTAACCAGAGGCCCAAGGGGACCATGGCCAGGTTCAGGAGTTTCTGTGAACTTGGGTGGGTGGGGAAAATACACACATAATCATGCATATACACACATATATGTAGGTAGGTATATGTATGTATGTGTATGTGCATCTATATATGTATATATAGACACACAAACTCACACACACACACACACACACACACACACATATATATATATATATATATATATATATATATATATATCTTTTTTTAGCAACAAAATTTTAACTGACACTTAGCATCTCCTTCAATTATTTTTAAAAGTTATTCTGGGAAAGGGTCCATCAGCTCCACCAGAGGATTCCATGCCAAACCCCCTTGTTCTAGAGTAAATTCTAAGCAGTCTCCCCACTCCAACATTCTGTGTTCTAACATTTTATATCCCGAAGTCTGAGTTCCCTTTTGGTTCTGTATACTAAGGGTTTGGGGTTTTTTTTAGTGGTTTTATACTAAGGTCTTCTCCAGATCAAACAGTCTCTGTTCTGTGTTCTGTCTATGTTCTAAGATTCTGTCTGGCCCAAAGACCTGACTTGACTGAACATGGGAGGCAGGTCCCCAGGCTGGTCTCTGACCACACCTTTCCCTAGTAAGCTGACTACTGGATTGTAAAGGTCAGCTCATTCCTTCAGTTCTTTTTCTCTTAAACCATTTGCTTTAGAAACCAACTCTTTTCCTCATCAATCGCTGCTTTCAACAGCTCTTCACGGGTGGCCAGCTGTGTCTCTTTGAAATTTCATTTCCTGTTGGAAAGGACAATCAGGTAACCGCTTGCTGCTAATGGCTGATACCTCCAATGGAAAGCAGTCTTGACGGAAGTTCGGTGATGGGAGAGAGGTGGACAGAAGAGAGGGAGAGGGGAAGAGAAGATGAGAAAGGAAGAGAGAGAAGAGGAAGGGGGAGAAAGAAGGGGACAGAGAGACAAGGAAGAGGGGAGAGAAGTAGAGGGAAGAGAGGGAGGGGCAAAGAGAAGACCAGGAAAGAGGAGAGAGGAGGGGAAGGAGGATAGAGGGAGTGGGGGCGGTGACTGGAATAGGCAGCTAGATGCAAAGGCATTCATTCCCCCAAGCAAACAATGGGATTATTTTCAGTCCTCAATCTGAATGAGAAGGAAATAACTAGAGGCATTGGGGAGGTCTCCATGACAAGGGAAGCTTTGTACTTCTGCCCAGGGTGAAGAAGGGGATCAGCCAGCTACTCCAGGATTCCAGCTCCAGATTCCACCTGCAGCCTGGATCTCTTCTCTCGGAGGGAGTGCAGGATAAAGCAGCTGGGTGGTTTAGTGGGTAGAGCACCAAAGGATCTGAATTCGAATGCTGTCACAGACGCTTCCTAGCAGTGTGACTCTGGGGAAGCCACTTAGCCTCTCCTAAACCTCAGTTTCCTCTTCTGTTAAATGGGACAATAACAGCACTGACCTCACAGGGCTGTTGTGAAGAGTGAATGAGATAACCCTCATTCAATTATCCCAGCTCCCCTTAATTCTGGGGCCTTCCCCTCAGGGGATTATTTTAATTTCTCCTGCCTAGAGTATTTTGTGCCTGTTTGTGTGCATGTTATCTCCCCCACTAGCCTGTGACTCCTTAAGGGGTGGGGGGAATGGGGGGAGGGGGGCTGCCATTGACCTTTCTTTGAATAACCACAGCTCAGCCAATGCTCCTCACACTGGAGGCACTTAATAGATATTCAAATAATAAAAGTGCTGGTTTGTGGTCCAGTTGAGCTGGTGTGGAGAATGTAAGGAGCAAGTTACAGAAGGGAGCACCTCTTGGTACATTGAAATGGGCTACATACACATGCACGTACACATACAATGCACATCCCAAAAGATCCTCAGACTCCAGGAGAATGTTAGGGAAGAAGGGGGTGCTTCCTGAAGCCAGCAGATCTGGGTTCGATTCCCAATCACCCCATTATGAGGTCTGCGATCATGGATCGACTGCTACTTGGTAAACCTTAAAACCCTGCATAGAGAGTAGCTCTTGTTCTCCCTGTGGTACTCAGAGCACAGCAGTGTTGGAATACTAGAGTATTAAAAGTTACTACAGTGTAATCCTGTAGTATAGAGATAGACTGTGTGTAGAATATCTATATCTATACATAATATACATGTATATTATATATATACACACACACAATCCAGTAATGTACTATTTAATAGTATACTAGTATACCCTAACAGTAACAAGAATACTATAGCACTTATAGCATTATTGCTATTAGTATAATAAATCTTAGATACTATTATTTGATATTATTGGGGGGCACTGCAGCTTATAGTTTCTTTAGAGGTGACTGGGTGGTGCAGTAGAGAGAGTACCAGGCCTAGAGTCAGGAAGGCCTGAGTTCAAATCTAGCCACAGACACTTACTAGCTGTTGGGCCTCAGGCAAGTCACTAGTTTTGTATTTGCCTCAATTTCCTCATCTGTAAACAATAGCACCTACCTCCCTGGGGCTGTTGTGAGGATCAAATGGGGTGTTATTTGTAAAGTGCTGAGCACAGTAGCTAACTCATAGTAAGCACTATATAAATGTTAGCTATTGTTATTATATTATTATTATAGTTTTGTAGGAGGTATGATAGTGACTATAGTATAATCCTATAGTATATTATACTGATAGTATAATAATAATACCACAACAGTTACAATAATACTCTAGTTCTCATAGCACTATTGTTATTAGTCCAAAAATGTGAGATACTATTATTTAGTTATTGTTGTCTCGGGTTGGGGTCGGGTTGGACAGCTGCTAATGGGAGATTTCATTAGCCTTTCTTGGCTTCCACAACCCGCTGCTGATTCACATCGAGCTTACAGTCCCCTGAAGGGCTCAGATTGTTTTTTCCCCAACTGTTATCTGCTCAAGCCTGTCCTTGTGATGCTGAGTTTTGAAGCCCAAGTGTGAGCCTCCTCCTTTGTCCCTATTCTAGGGAAGCTCACAAGATCAGCTGTCATTGAGACCTCTCTAGACGACAATTTTGACCCAAAGCGTTAGCTCTTTCCCACTTCCACAACCCCTGAAGATCTGACAAGCATGTCATCACAGGGCCCTCCAGCCAAGCCACTCATCAAAATGTGTAACTGTCAGGGCCTGGGATGTGCTTCATACGAGGTGGGTGATTAAATAATAGTCAACTCAACTCCAGTAGACCCGCGAGGTCAGAGATGGAGAGGCTCATCCCAGAAAGCAGATTGTAGACGATCCCTCCATGCCTACCTGCAGTCTGTGGCCTCCCAAGATTTTTTCCCATTTCTCCTACACACACCAGCACACAGACACATAAACACACATCTACACACAAACTCACAAAGCACATCCACACACCAGCCTACACGATCGCATACACACAGCCGGCACGAACGGTGAGAGGCTGGTAAGCACACACGTGCAGCCGTCTCCAGCCAGAAACAATTAGTAAAGCCCTACATGCTTTATCCTGGAGCCCATCCACACATCAAGGGTTCGTTGTAAGGGGTCACCCCGGGGAGGCCCCCGTTCAGGGCTGCCTTATTTTGAATCAAATCCCTTCAATAAGATTCCCTCGGTGCAATGTTGAGAGGGTCAGGAACGACCCGTAATTCACATCTTGAAGCACTTGGACCATGTGGAACACTTTACTAGGCGAAGGGGAGGGGAAAGACAAAAAAACTCTCTCCAGAAACCATGGAATTCCAGGTAATTCCATGGGAAAGGCTCACCGAGAATCCGGGCTCTATTTGCCTTCCTTCCTCCCTCCCTCCCTTCACCTCTCCGTACAAAAAAACCGAAGTTCAAAGGCGGCCCAGTGTAATTCAATGTCAGCTTCCGCCCCCTCCCTGAAAGGCTCCTTCCCCTCCTCCAAAGCCCCTCCTGCCTGCCTCCCCGCCTCTGCCCTCACCTTTGTCGAGTTCACTTGAAATGTTCCAGGACGAGGTAGGCACTAATTCAGCAGCCCCGGACACTGACGCGTCTGTTTCTGGAAAAACAAGGAGAGGGAGGGGAGTGAGAAAGGGGCTGTCTCTGATCCACTTCTTTCCCTACTCTGATGGGTGCCGCGAGCCATCCAAAGACAGCTTCCAAAGCAGGGACTGGAATCCCAGGGTTAACAGGCCCTGAGGACTGGACTTTGAATCTGGAAGACCTGGGTTCAAATCTCACCTCAGATCCTTATTAGCTGGATGACCCAGGACGAGTCACTTATTGTCTGAGCCTCAGTTCTTCATCTGCAAAGTTATGGGGTTGGATCAGAAGTCTCTAATTCCAGCTGAATTCTATGACCTTCTGTTCATATTTGGATGGTGATGTTTGAAGGTTATTGGAGCCACATGGATTATCCATGGCATCAGACCAAAGGTTCAATTCCATACTTTCGACATGGAAACTTTCCTGATTCCCCCACTCCCCAGCTTCTAGTGCCTCCCTTATTGACCTTGTATATTTTAAAATCGATTTTGCATCTGCTTATTTACTTAAATGTCTCCCAGGTTGATCACAATGAGGGAGAATTTTTTTGCTTATAACATCCCTAATGAATAGTCTTCCAACGGTCTAAAGAAGCAAGAAGAGACCTTACGGGCATTCTTGTCCAAATCTCTCATTTTACAGGTCAGGAATCTCAGGCCATTTTCCCAAAGCCAGACAGGTAAAGTGAGTGGGAGATCCACGATTTGAATCCAGAGCTCCCACTGCAGATACGCTAAATGCATGGAAAGACCCTATTTTTATTGGCAAGAATATTGGTCTTGGAGGCTGGAAAAGACACGGGTCTGAATCCTTCCTGGAATCCAAACGATGACTAGGACAGGGTAAATGGCCCAGGGCTAAGAGAGAGCACATCCTTCTCCCCAGGTGTGGGTCATACCTCTACCCCCTGGCCAGCATTCCAGCATATTTGCTGTGTTTATACTTCATCTCTGTTTCTCTATACGCAGGTTTTAGCTTCCCGTGCCACACTCCTTTCAGAAGGTAAGCTCCCTCAAGGCAGGAGATGCTTTTTCTTTGTAACATTTCTATCCCTGCTCAGAGAATGGTGCCTTGGACTCAGGGTTTAATGAATGCTAGTTACATTCAATTGCTAGTTTTCTTCCAGGAGCATCAGAGATTTTAAAAATTTATATATTTTATTTTTGCATCACCTATATTTCTCAGTGTATCCTTTTCCCTCCCCCTCCCCTTGAAAAGAACCATCCCTTATAACAAAAATTTTAAAGAGTAGGAAATAATAATAATTAAGCAAATAACCAGTAGATAAACAGTCTGACATTAAAGGACATGTTCTATTCTCACGGTCCCTCCCCACTCCATGATAAGCAGAAGAGTTTTCCCTTATCTTTATCCAACCTTGGTCATTTTAATTTATCAGCACCCAATTTGGTTATTCTATGGCAGAAGTCATGATTGTTTCCATTGCATTGCTGTGGTCATCTCTTCTATGGTTTTCCTGGCTCTGCTTACTTTATTCTGTATCAGTTCCTACAAGGCTTCCTATGCTTCTCTACATTCATCATGTTTTTTAAAGGACAGTAATAGTCCATTACATTCATGTACTACAGCCTAGTCATTCTTCAACCAGGCATCATCGATTATTAATTTGATGAGATACTTCATATATCCCCACTGCCACCAAGCTCCCATTGCCATGATGCCCTTCTCCCAAGGCCCAAATTTTCCCCAATCCTAGCAGCTATGCAGGCTGGTTTCTCTGAGAATGGACAGCTCCCTTTCCTGGTAGGAATGGACCAGCAATCTGATTCTCCTCTGCCCCGCAGTTGACAGCTCCCTAACCCCTCAAATGAATTTGCCCCAGGTTCAAGAATTCAGATACATATTTGCTGTCACAGCAGACTATGGGCAAATCACTTTCCTGCTCAAGTTCTAGTTCTTTCATGCAAAAAAATGGGAAAAAACGGGAAAAACAATCCTCCTGCTACGTGGCTCACTGGATTGAGGGGAGAAAAGAACGGTACAAAGCTCAGCGTTGGAGAAATCTGAGCTATTATTTCTCACTACAATGTACTGCCTCACACCCCCACACCCTAAGACACTTTTCAAGGAAAATAAGCAAAATGCTTCTACCATGGCTAATCGAATTCAAAGCCATGCCTCAAATGGGGCACCCTGAAGCAAACCTGATACTCTAGATGTGGTCTGACCGAAGCCAAGGACTGCCACCCCCAAGCTGGTGACACTCTGTCTCTCTTCATGTGGCCAGAGATTCATTAGCTTTCACCAGCTGTTGACTCCTCTTCAGCTTGCAGCCCCTAAATCACAGGCTGGTAGGATTTTTATAGGTCTTGGCTTAAACCTTTCACTTGGGCAAGCAAACCTTCTAGACTCATGGTAGTTGTCTGATGGCCAAACATCTGCCAGACTCCACTCAAAGGGAGTTCTCAAAAAGAAAACCCCATCTCTGCTTTCTGCAACAATCCCTTCAATATTCTTTGGGGGACGCTCTCTGCCTATGAATCAGGGAATGCCATGGCCTCAGAAGATTTAAAATTGGGATTATGGGTCATTCCAAGGGCAGTGGAGGCATATTGCAGGGTGTGGCTTTTACCAGTGATGTATCATGTGTATAAAAATGCAGAAAAGATCCCCTAGAATAGGTCAAAGTCTAGGAAAGGGGATGATCTGATCGTGTAGCCACAAAAAAAAAAAAAAAAGAATCATGGACCATCCCCCAGGCTTTTCTAACCTTCCATACTGCCCTCCATGAAAACAGCTGGTGTGAAGCTAGATCTTCTAACTATAATGCTGACTCCTTCCACAGACTTCTGAAGAGCCAAGGGATCAGTTCTATGGGATGCATAAATTCGATGGCAAAACTGTGATAATCACATTCTATATAACTGGGTTCCTTCATCATCTCCTGTGCTTTGCTTTATCCATTTAAGAGCATAATTCTGAGGAGGGGTCCATAGGCTTCACCAGACTTCCCAAAGGGCCCATAGCACACAAAAGGATTAAGACTATGTAATCTGGAGCTGGGGGATCAGAGTGTTAATTCTGTCTCTTCTTTGGGAAAGTCATTTCCACTCTCAGTCTCAAGTTTCCTCACCTGTAAAATTAAGGGATGGGCTGCAATGACCACTGGGTGCTCTCCCAACCCTAATATTTATGAATCTATAATTCCATCCTAACTGTCAGCATCTCAGCAGGGTTGGACAGTACATAGAGCACTGGACTTAGAGTTAGGAAGACCTGAGTTCAGTCTGGTCTCAGACACATACTACCTGTGTAACCCTGGGCAGTTTCTTTGGGACTCAATTTCCCCACATGAACAATGGGGATAATAGTTGCACATACCTCACCAGGCTGTTGTGAGGATCAAATGAAATAACATGTAAAACACTGGCTACATAAATGCTAGCTATTATTATGAAATATTGTCTCTCTTTTACCAAGGAAGATGATGCTGCACAATGTTAACTCATTTGCTTAGAGAGCCCTAGGAAGCCATGAGATATGGCCTTCCAGTTGAGATGTACAAACTACCTATATTATGAGAATGTTTGATGTTTGGCATTAGTATACATGCCTGGCATGGGTAGAGGTGTTTAAATGTAAATAAGCATTTACTGAATTAAATCAAATTGGAAGAAGGGTATGGTATCTTTAGGAGAATTGAAGCCACATTACTTTAGCTTTTGTGACAATGAACAGAGGGCTAGAAGAAAGACTGAATAGTGGCTATGGGACCTTGGACAAGTCACTGCCCTATAGGGGCAAAATTGTAAGACCGTTGTTTAGCCATTTTCAGTTGTGTTCAATTCTTTGTGACCCCATTTGGGGTTTTCTTGGGAAAAATAATAGAGTGACTTGCCATTTCCTTCTCCAGCTCATTTTACAGATGAGGAAACTGAGGCAAACATGGTTAAGTGACTTGTCCAAAATCACAGAGCTAGTAAGTGTCCAAGGCCATTCAGTAGAGAAAAAGCACAATCTGTAGAAGTATTAGAAGAAGTCCCCTTATACTGATGGAATAACAGGCCAGTACAACAGGAAGGGGCGGTGCAAATTACTTAAAAGATAAAAGAAAGACTTGAAAAATGTCAAATGTTCTATTCTGAAACCTGTAATACAAACAGACCGGAATTGATCTAAATAAAGCCTGTGAGCTGGAATAGGAAACTTTAAAAAAAGACAGCGATGCAAATCCACCTGGCTAATTTCATCATGTCCACTAAGTAAACTGTGGGTGTACTAATGGGTCTCTGTGTTTCAGATAGTCATTGTTTACATTCACCATCGGTAATTAGAGAGCCTCCACATTGCAGAAGAGAGGCTCTCCTTTGCGCAAATTTAACCTCCCCAGCCCCCGCTTTCCCTCATTCACAAGAAATGGGATATTTGTGTTGGGGGATGTTGTGTAGCCCATTGGGGTGACCTCTACACATCACACTCTATTGGCCAAGCTTAGGGAGCTCAGGGGAAAGAAACTCGATGGCTAGTGAGTCATTTCAGGATGGGGAGTGAAGTGGGGAAGGAGTTTGGGGGACTCAGCTGGAACCTGACATCTCCTAAGTTCAATATTTTTATAGCTTCATCTTACTGCTCCCACTGAAACTGGTGAAGGCGGGATGTGTTTTGCTTTACAATATGAAATCTGTAGATAGCTTACTGCCCATCATTTGGTTTTTCCACCCCAAAGTCTGAATTGCTGATTGATAAGAATGTCAGAGTGATGAAAAAGGAATTGATTCTTGGCACTGCTCAAAATAAGAGAGAGGGGGGGAAGAGAGAAAGGGAGAGGGGGAGAGAGAGAGAGAGAGAGAGAGAGAGAGAGAGAGAGAGAGAGAGAGAGAGAGAGAGAGAGAGAGAGAGAGAGAAGAAGGAGGAGGAGGAAGGGAAGGAAGGAAGGAAGGAAAGAAGGAAGGAAGGAAGGAAGGAAGGAAGGAAGGAAGGAAGGAAGGAAGGAAGGAAGGAAGGAAGGAAGGAAGGAAGGAAGGAAGGAAGAGTTTCAAACTTGTCTCTGGAAAGTAATTGACAGGTATTCAGGGGCTCCCAGGGAGATCATTTCAATTTACCAGCTCATTAAATGATTTTGTGCTGATGCTAGTGTACCCTATCCCCCAACCAATACATGTTCTTTAAGAGAAAGTTTGATGTAATGAAGAAGCCACTCACTGGCTTTGTAGTCAGAGAGACCTGGTTTCAAATCCAATCTCAGATCTTCATTAGTGATGGGGCCCTGAAATCATTACACCACAACTGGAAGGGGCCTCAAATGCCACTGATCTGACCCCAGCACCAGCAGCAGCATTTTTAAGGCAATTAAAGAATTGCAAAGCATTTGACATATGTTAATCTTCACAATAACCCATTGATATAGGTACTTTTATTTATCCTCACTGTACAGATTGGGAAACTGAGGTACCAAGTTGTTATGTCCACTCTAACCCCATGAACATTTACTAAACACCTACTATGTGGCAGGCACTGTGGTAAGCATAAGGGATACAATTAATAAAAAGAAATAGTAAGTGACTAGACTAGGGTCAAACAGCTAGTCTAAGGCAGATTTGAACTCAGGTCTTCCTGACTCTAAGTCTTGTACCTAGCTGCCATGATGAGGAAACTGAAGCCCAGAAAGATGAAGCAATTTGCCTAGAGTTACTGGGCAAGTCACTGCACTTTTCTCAGACTCAGTTTAATCATCTGTACCATTCTAATACTCCAGCACAATGGTAAAAATAATAGATATGGTGCTTTTCAAAGGCTTATTGAGTGCTTCATGTTCTCTCCCCTGACCCTCATAACAACCTTGTGAAGTAGCTGCTCTCATGATCCCCATTTCACTGAAGAAAAGACCGGGGCTCAGTGAGGTTCAGTGATTTGCCCAGGGTCACATAGTTAGGGAGGAACAGAGATCAAGTATATTCAATGCTTTTCAAACCATCAATAAAGAAATCTCAGTTATGTATTCAAATAATCCCCTTCCTGCTTTCCAAATTAATGGCATAAAAATAACTCCTTAGCCCAATAGCTTACAAATATTAGATTGTCGGTGGCCAGATGTTTGTATGACATGGCATGTGTGCATGACACCAGATCATACAATAAGAATCTATCTCGTTCCACCCCGTCTAAGCCCCCGGGTCTTTGATGCCAAGGGGCAGCATCATAGAATGTCAGAGTTGGATGGGCCCTTGAACAACATTTCATCCAATGCTTGCCTTTTACAGAAGACTTTTTTTTTTGCTCTGTTTGGTCTCAGTCATCGGGACCCTAAATCCACCAAAAATTTCTTATGCTACATTAGAGAATGAAGTGAGCCACCTGTGCTTGGAAAAGCTCCAATGCCTATCTGTGGCACTTTTTCTACAAGGGCCTGTCTCCAAAAACAGCTCTCCACAGACCCAATCATCTCTCCATTACCAGGGCTAGAATGGAGGTGGCTTCTCTCTTTGACTTCTGGACACTGGAATCTGTCTCCATCTTTCAACCTTTTGAGGGGAAGGCAGGAATGGGACATAAGCCCTGCCTTGGAAGGATGCATTCTCCCTGAAGAACACCAATGGTCTTCAGAAGGATTATTACTTCATCTCAGAACTTGGCAGGTAGGGATGTCCCTTTCCACAAGAGCCCAAGAGCAGCCAAGAAAGTATTTAAGCATGGAACATCCTGTATCCCCGTCCAGGGACATTTGATATTCTGGAGTCCAAGCGTCTGGATGGAGTGAGAGTTTCAGGGAAACTGAAGGAGGGACACAGGCCAAGGGGGGAGGGGGTGGGAATGGGACCAAGGGAGTAGGGAGAAGATGGAAGCTGGGCAGGAGGAGCAGCAAGCCCAGCCCCGCCCTCCCCCGCCACCTCAACTTCATACTCAGGGTGCTAAGTCTCTCAGAGCCAAACTCTAGCATCGATGGCAAGCCTTGCCCTGACTAAGGCATCTGGTGAGGAGGCATCCTCTCCTTCACTAAACCATCAGCACATCTGAAGCAGGCAGTACTGGTGCCATTCTTTGGAGCTGCGTCCCTGGTGCCTGGCAATGTGCACAGCACGTAGGAAGTGCTTCATTCACACTTGCTGATGGACAGATTCTGTCTCACTGTCAAGCCCAAGATGCAGTCACAGAATCATCAAGTCTGGGAGCTGGGAGTTCCCAGGGCCTGTGGTATGTGTGCAGTGTTATTTTAAAAGTTCTCCCGGGAAGGATTTCAGCTCAGATTCCTTTTCCCTTTCCATTGCCTAAGAGGAGCAGAAACTCTGGCTGCCAAAGGAGCAGCTAGGTAAGCCACCTACACAAGCACCAGCTGGCGGAGAACGGAGGATGATGGCTGACTAGCTCCAAATAAGCGAGCCAAGCCAAAGACACCAGAGCCAGAGGCAGTTTACCGAGATGAGGCAGGGAGATCATCCCGGCCAGACATAGCGATGACACCATCTTGCAACACTTCTCAGTGTCTGATTGAGCTCAGGCCAAAACATTATGGCCTGACTGTCGGGGTACAGGGGGACTTCTACATAGACAGGGGAGGATTCCATGTTAGAATCAGACACAAAACACCTTATTAGGCACAAAGCCAAGTGCTGGGGGTAGGGATTCAGTGAGGAAACAGAAGTTTCTCAGCATGTATTCATTGACTTGGGGAGGGCAGTGAGGGGGAATCTGACAGGTACACAAATAATTCTAGACTGCCTGGCAATGAAATATGATGGAAACAGCCCACCTGGGTCCAAATCCTGTCCCGGACGCTTACTAAGAGGCTGCTAGGTAACACAATGGATAGACTGTTGAACTCTGAGTCAGCAAGATCTGGGTTTGAGTCCTGCCTGTGTGACTCTCAGCAAGTCACTTACCCACTCTTTCCCTCAGTTCCCTCATCTGTAAAAAGGGAAATAATATTAGCACTGTCCTCATGGGTTCCCTCACTCAGTCAGGAAGACCTGAATTTGAGACCTGCCTCAGATACTTATTGTCTATAGGGCCCTCAGCAAGTTCAGACCCAGTTTCCCTCAAAGTAGAATGCAAATAATAAGAGCACCTAGCTCCAAGGATTGTTATAAGGATGAAATGAGATCATACTTGTAAATGGCAAACTTGGCAAACCGTAAAGTGCTGCATAAATTCTAGCTATGAAGACTACTACTATTACTATTATATGTATTTTCAGTCCCAATTCTATTGTCTTCCCTATTTCCTATTTAGCCTATCCCATCCTATAACTTGCTTTGTAGGTATTTATTTGCATGTTATTTCCCACATTAGATTGTAAGCTCCTTGAGGGAAGGAACTGTCTTTTGCTTCTTTTTGTCTTATCACAGTTCCTGGAACATAATAGGTGCTCAATAAATGTTTATTGATTGATTACTATTATCACTATTATTACCCCTACTATTGTTACTACACTACTATTACTATCGCTGCTTTCTGCTATCCCTACTCCTGCTATTACTATTACTATCATTAGTATTATTGTCACTATTACTATGACTAATACTACCACCACCACCTGGGTGACCTAAGGTAAGTTCACTTAAACTTCCTGAACCTCAGTTTTCTTTTTTTTATCATAAAAGTATTTTATTTTTCTCCAGTTACATTTAAAGATAGTTTTCAACATTTCTTTTTTTATAACATTTTGAGTTCAAAATTTTCCCCCTCCCCCTTCTCCAAGACAAAAAACAATCTGATATTGGTTATACATGTACAATCACATTAAACATATTTCTGCATTAGTCATGTTGTGAAAGAAGAATCAGAACAAAAGGGGAAAATCTCAAAAAAGAAAAAAACAGTAAAAAAAGAGTAGAAACTGTATGGTTCAATATGCATTCAGATTCCACAGTTATTTTTTCTGGATGTGAAGAACATTTTCCATCATGAGTTCTTTGGAATTGTCTTGGATCATTGCACTGCTGAGAAGAGCTAAGTATATTACAGTTGATCACACAATGTTGCTGTTATTGTGTACAATGTTCTCCTGGTTCTGCTCACTTCACTCAGCATCAGTCCACTTAAGTCTTTCCAGGTTTTTCTGAAATCTGCCAGCTCATCATTTCTTATAGCACAATAGTATTCCATTGCATTCATATACCACAACTTGTTCAGCCATTCCCCAATTGATGGGTATTCTCTTGATTTCTAATTCTTTGCTACCACAGAGAGCTGCTATAAATGTTTTTGTACATGTGGGTCCTTTTCCCTTTTTTGTGATCTCTTTGGGATACAAACCTTGTAGTGAACCTCAGTTTTCTTATCTGTAAAATGGAGAAGTTGGACTAGATGCCTCTGAGGTCATTCCAAATCTAAATTTATGATCTTTGAGCAAAAGAAAGGTCCATGGAAATTGAAATCCCCAGAGGAAGAGGATATGTACATCTTGGAAAAAGACATCAGCTCATGTGTTGCAGCCTTTTGAGGGGAACCAGCCCTTTACCTAACAACCACTCTGGTAAGTATGCACCACAAGAATTTTGCTTTGTTTGGGGTCAGATTTCATTAGTGTCAGGAGCACCTGGTGAAAAAGTTCTTGGACCCATGCAGGTTGGCACCTTCTCTACAATGTACAGTCTTAGGGAGCTGCCTAGAATTCTGTGAGGTGAGTGACTTGTCCAGGGTCACACAGCTAGTAAATACATGAAGCCATACTTAAACCTCAGTGCCCTCACCCCGAGTCCAGTCCTTTATTCACAATTTCAGACCCAAGGGACTTCAGGGGCTACCAAATCCAAGCAGTCACCAAAAGAGAAGCTCCTATTGCAAAATGCCTGACATGTGGCCATCCATTCCCTCCAGGGAGAGGGAGCCTACCACCCACTACTATTGAATATACAAAGATTATGCTTTAATAGATGCAGAGCCAAACTAGGCATTCCAGCACTGAAGGCAAATTCATCTTGGAGGAGGAGACTGTTTGGATGATGTGGTGTTCGGCCCACAGTTGATGAGAAGCCTGTCTAGGAGCTCAGCTCTTGCTCTCTCCACACTGGACTGAGGGCTGAGAATCATTTTCCGTCTCCTCCAGAGCATCCCCTCTCCCATCCCCAAAGGGTCTGAGGTCTTAGTGTGCCCCCTTTCCATGAGAACCCATAGATAGGAAAGCACAATCCCCAGGCTTGACGAGTAGATGGAGTTAGGAAAACCTGGGTTACAATCTTTCCTCAGAAGCTTCCCACTTTCTGGACCTCAATGGCTTCTTCTGTAAAATGAGGGGTTGGATTTGGGGAGCTCTAAAGTCATTTCTGACTAAATCTATGATTCTATTTTCCTAATTTCCTCACCCCTGTCCCTAGCACCCCAAGGACCCTGAAGCACCTTCTCTTTCCAAGTGAAATGCATTTCAGAGAAGGACATTCCCCCTAAGAGAAAAAACTCCAAAAAGGCTTCTCATCTTGGGAAAAAATTGGTGTCAGGTTACTACCCTGCTCCCCCTGGACTACTCAGAAGCTACACTATCCTTCAGGGGAGGGGGAGCTTATCTAGTCTGGAAGACCAACATCTCTATCAGACTCTCTTTTGCCCCACTATTTCTTCTTCTGGTTCCCCAAGAGCACCTGGAATCTTCCTCAATTCCACCCCCTTTACAGGTACCTGGCCAAGGAAAAGAAGGCACCATGGATGTTAGTGCCAGGAAGCAGCATCTCCTTGGTCCTGGCCCTGAAAGTCTGAACAGCTAAAGTATGGCATTGGTACCCAATGAATAGAAGCCTCCCCGTACAGGGGACAGGTATTCTGCGGAGGTTTCTAGGAGAGCAGGGACAAGAATAACCCTAGTCAAGGAATGCTGGGGTTGTAATTGCATTGGCCTAAAGAATGCCCACGCAAGATCACAGACTAAGAAACCAAGACCCAGGGAAGCTAAACTGACTTGCCCAAGTCCACACTGGTAGGATCAGAGGTGGGATCTGAACAAACCCGGGTCCTGTGACTCTACACTGAATGCTCTTTCCACAGCTGTACACTGTTCCTTGCTTCTGAGGGCAAGATGAACTCAAGGAGACCACAGACCTGGTCCCATACCAAAGTACATCCTTCTTTTATTTGTCTATACTAAATTCAGAACCAGAAAGGAAGGGGAAAATCTCTTCACTGCCCCTAAATGATTTTTCTTTCTCTTTACCAACAGGACTTCCTTCTTCAAATCTATAAACTGGATCTAAAGGCTCCCACATTGTAGGGGGCTTAAAAGGGGATAATCGTATACAATACACAGAGAAGACCCAGTCTGTTTATCATCTCCAGGGAGAAGAGGAATATTCAAGGTGCCTTGAAATCCCTTAAGCCTCTAAGAGCTCCCTTCCCTGGGCCCTCCCTCCCCATGAGTCTGGAACTAAGTTCAGTCCCATGGGGTGATCACAGCAAAGAAAGAGACTATCGATGGGGTGCCTGCTGATGGATGGGCCGACTGCTTGGCTGTGCGGCATCCACAGCTACCATGACCGTTTTCTTTGAAGCCCAGATGTTTCTGAGCTACGAAAACAGGGGATTCATTCATTCGCTCATTCATCATTCATACAACAAATATTTATAAAGTCCCAGGCAATACTGGGGGAGGGGCAAGTGAGGCATAGAACCAATCCTGGTAGAGATTACCATGGAAGAAATCGGCTTGGGGGCAGCAGGAAGAGTGTTAGGCCTTGAGTGGTTCAATTCCCCTTCCCACACAACTGCTCTGAGGGTCCATTTTCAAATCCATAAAATGGGGATAATAGCACCTGAACTACCTAACTTAGGAGAGAGGGATATTGTGAGGCTCAGAGGATATAATGGACGCTAAAGGGCATTGTAAATCTTGGCGGGTTCTACAGTGGGCTCTTATGAACAGTTACAGACAGCTGGGCGCAGGAAGGAAAGCAATAGATTTGAAGTCGGGAAGGTTGGGGCTCTAATCTTGTCTCTGATATTTAGGATCCCAGCAGCACAGATTTAGAATCAACGAGCTTTTGGCGTGTACTTACTATGGAGGAAACACCACTCATAGGACTTGGGATACAGACAAAAGGAAACAAATTGCTGCCTTGTCCTTTGGATGTATGAATGGTCCCCAACAGTCCTCACAAGCACAGAACCTGGATCAAAGTGTCTCAGCATTAG
Source organism: Dromiciops gliroides (assembly GCF_019393635.1). Lineage (NCBI taxonomy): Eukaryota > Metazoa > Chordata > Mammalia > Microbiotheria > Microbiotheriidae > Dromiciops > Dromiciops gliroides. The sequence continues at coordinate 14,857,178 of NC_057864.1, forward strand.
AAGGGACTGAAGAAGCATTATGTGTATATGAACAAGAATGTAAGGCCTTGAGGGAGGGGATTGTTTCATTCCTGGTATTTATACCTCTGGGACCTAACATGGAGTCTCTTGCCTAAGTGCTTAATGAATTCTTGTTGATTGATTGGTTGATAAATGTCTGTCGAGTGGTCATGAATGATAGATGATATGCATTTATGAATCTCTTACTATGTGCCAGGCACTGTGCCAAGCACTGGGGAGATGCAGATAGTGCCTGCCCTCAAGGAGCTTACATTCTAATGGGGAATTCAACATGTAAAGAGGGGCAGTGGTGGTTTGGAAATAGCTGAGAAATGATGTGGATCAAACCAAAAAAAAAGTATACTACTAAGCTAAAAAAAACTCCCTAAGAATTACAGCTGACCAAAAAATTGGAGAGGTGATGAGCTCCCCCTCCTGAAGGCCTTCAAGCAGAGGCTAGAAGACTACCTGTTAGGGATGTTCTCATGGGTGTTTCTTCCTGGTGCAAGTTGGACCAGAAGGACGCTAAGGTCCTTCCAGCTCCCAAATTCTGTGATTCTGGAAAGTATATCTGTACAACATATGCTTAAAGTGAATTTTTGAGAGGAAGGGCACCAGCAGCTGAGAAGGACAAGAAAGTTGGTCCCTGAGTGGAGTCTTTAAAGGGCTCCCAGAGGCAGAGGGGAAGGGAGTCCAGTAAGGAGGCTGGGAGAGCCTCAAGCTCAGAGGAAGAGCCCAGTCAGAGGCTCATTTCTGGTGCGAGGGCAGGAGGGCAGCAGGGGAAGAATTGTGTCCCCCTCACGCTGGTGGTTGAAGTCTCTGCTGGGCAATTCCAGCGGCTCATCTCGCTGTCAGCTTTCCAAATCCTCCTGGCTGTTACACAAACTCAATGGGCCCGCCAATGCCAAACCCAGCTCACTCTTTTCCCCCTCATCTCTGTCTGACAGGTTCCCTTCATTCTCTGCCCACACAACTGCCTTGTGGCTAATTCCTCTCCTGAGTCATCCTGCTGTGTCATCCGCCTTTGTCCTTGGGAATGTTCTATGTCATGTGATTCTTTATCTGCTCCATGCACCTTCTCCCCCTGCAATGAGGGTTAAGTGACTTGTCCAGGGTCACACAGTTAATAAGTGTCAAGTGTCTGAGGCCGGACTTGAACCCAGGTACTCCTGAATCCAGGGCCAGCACTTTACCACTGCGCCATCTAGCTGCCCCCTCCACACACCTTTTCAATTGGTCTCCTCAAATGCCCCCTCCCCAAAACCAGACCCTTTAAAAACTAATGCCAGCCCACTCCAGAGCCATGTGAAGAAAATAAGGTAGGGAAAACTCCCATGCTTAATCTCATTTGAATCTAGTTAATTAACTAAATCTAAATTGGATCTCTTGTATTTTCTTTGCCTTTAAAGAACAGTCAACAAAAAATTATATAAAATATTTACTAAATGTCAGGCACTGTGCTAAATACTCCTGGGAATCCAGAGAAAACAAAACAAAAATCCCCATTCTCCAGAAACTCAAAGCATGTGTGCTAGACTTGAAATTGGAGGATTGAGGTTCAATCCCAGATTTCCTACCCCCTTAGTAAATTTCACCTTTGGGCAAAGTTCCTTAAGTGTCCTGGGCCTATAAATTAAGGTTTTACTAGATGGCTCCCAAGGTCTTTGTCACCTTCGAAGTTATAGTCCTGGACAAATGAAACATTCCCTGGCTTTGAGACTTCAACCACAGGAAAAACTGATAGCCACAAATCAACAAGCATTAATTAAGCATCTACTATTTGCCAAGCTCAGTACTGAGGACTGGGGATACAAAGAAAAGGCAGATGTCCATGCCTTTAAGGAATTTATGAAGGGTTAAAATTGCTTGTGCACCCTCAAGCTAGCCTGAGCTTGGGTGACACAGAGGACAACAGAGGGCTAGAGTCATAGAATCATCAATTTGAGAGTTGGGAGGGGCCTTATCAACCATCTAATCTCACCCACACTCAGGGAGAATCTCTGCTATCACTTACTGGACAGGGCCATCCAAACTCAACTTGAAGAGTGACAATGACAGGGAGCTCACTACCTCCCACCAAGGCAATCTGCTCCACTTTGGGATGGCTCTAATTTCTAGAAGTGTTTTCTTGGCATCAAGCCTCAATCTGCCTCTGAAACTTTCCACCCTCTGCTCCTAGTTCTGCCCTCGAGGGCCAAACAGAACAAATCTAATCCCTTTTACACATGACAACCCTCCCATATTGAAGACAGCTAGCATCCCTCCCACCCTGTTTTCCTTTTTACAAGCTAAACACACCCGGATTCTTTAACTGATCCTCATTAAGCAATTCTCATGAGTCCCATAGGATTTGGGGAGGATCTAGGCACAATTTTCTAGTAGTCCAAATCCTTCCTTTTACAGGTAAAAAAAATTGAAGCCAAGAAAGAGAAAAGATTTGTCAGGTAGTCAGTCAGTGAATAAGCATTTATTAAGCACCTACTATGTGCTAGGCATTGTGTTAAATACTGGGGATACAAAGAGAGGCAAAAAAGTCCCTACCCTAAATGAACTTAAAATCTAATGAGGGATACAACATTCAAATGATGTTGTAAAAGCAAGATATTTAGAGGTTAAATTGGCAATAATCCACAGAGAGAAGGCAGTGGCAATAAGAAAGAGAGGGAAAGACTTCTTGTAGAAGGTAGGATATTAGCTGGGACTTGGAGAAAGCCAGGGAAGTCTGGAGGTGGAGACATGGCAAGAAGGTAAAAGAGCCAGGTCCTCTAACTCTAGAACTTGGGCTTTATATCACCCTACCTCCATCTCTTAATTCTCTAAAAGTATGGATTAAGAAGAGGTTAGGGGCAGGGGGAGGGAAAACCACATAATCATGGCTTTAGATCTGGAAAGGTCTTTAGAAGTCGTGTGGTTCAGCCTACTCATTTTACAGATGAGTAAAGTGAGGCTTGGGTGGATATGGCTAGCCCAAGATCATATAGATAGTAAGGAGCAAAGCCAAGATCAGAACTCAGGGATTCTGATCTCAAATGGAGCACACATTACATTGTACCATGTTGTTGTCTTCATAAACCCATAGCTTAAATGAACAGGGACCCAGAGTTTCATCCCAAGCTTTCTTTCGGCACCATAATAGTAACAGGTCTGATTACTAATTAATGTGGCCCAAATCAAAGCTTTCCATAAGTTCTAACCAACTTTTATCAGGATGAGGAGGGGCCATGGGTCTTAGCTCCTCTAAACATTAATTCCATGGAATGACTTTTCTGAGATCTATAAAGATAAGAATGCACATAATCAACTCAAATTCTTATTCCAAGTTTATGTCTTCTTCCTGCTCTTACACTTGGGTCATGTTGTTCATCCCCTTATCAAGGGAAAATCATAATTCTCCATTTCATCAACTTTTGCTAGACTCTTCTTTCTTGTTGAGGATTTTTTTAAATCGATAGAAATTACCTAGAGTTAGTTCCTAACCAGCCTGTTCACTCTAAATCTAAACTCATCTTTTGTCTTTAAATGGGAGTTTTCAGTTGACCTAATTGGAAAGGGAAACTCAAGGTTTGGTTGGTCAGCAGGCAGAACCAGAAACAAAACCAGGAGGGGAGAACCAAGGGAAGTTGTAGAGAGGCAAAGTTGGGCTTAATGTAAGGAAGTACTTCCTAAAAGTTATAGGAAAGGTGTCTAAAAGGGGGCTGCCACAGGGAGAGTTGGGTGTTCCCTTATTGGAGGTCTCTGAGGAAAGGCTGAAAGATGCTGCCAATGAAACATTGGACTCTGGTCGTGGGATGCTGGCCTCAGGTGGGTGTGCTTTCATTTTATCTTGCCTCCATCACTTCCCATCCTTTTCCAAGCCATACTACTATGTGCACAGTACCCCCCCCCCTTCCCCACTAGCTTCCCTTTGTGCATTGTCTTCCCTATTAGAATATAACCTCCCTGAGGGCAGGTGCTCTCTATATTCCTTACATCTGCTTTAGTATCCTCAGAATTTAGCAAAGTGCCCAGCTCATCAATAATAAGTACTTATTATGTGTCAGACACTGTGCTAGGAATTGAGAATACAGTACAAACAACGAAACTTCTCACCCTCCAGGACTTTACATTCTTATTCATACACAGGTAGTTCTAGATGGTTTCTCAGGCCCCTTCCAACTTGGAGGCTCTATGATTCTGGTTACATAGTTGTGGGGATGGACTGGGAATATTTATATCTGCACAGGAATATTCCTTTTGGATGTTGTAGAAGCACATTCTTTGTAGTTTCTGAGTAAAAGCATCCCTGTTCTTACATCGTCAGCAAGGAGCCTCTCATGGTGAACTCTTCCAGTTGGTTGCAAAAAAATGAGAACAGTGAATGGTCCTACTGTGTCTGTGATGGATGGGGAAGCCTGTTTGCTGATCACTATCAGCTCCCAAGAAGTGCTACCTGATCCACTCTAAGAGTGAAATGCTTCAGTACACCCAGTGCCTTAGAATCCTCCCGACTAGATGCAGAAAGCAACGGCCAAAATAATTGGATATTTTTCAGGACAACTCTCACATAAATTGACCTTTATGCCAATGAAGACCAAATTCAAATCAAAATCAACAAAAGTGAAGCTAACAATTGTGTGTGTGCATTCACTAAAACTGACCATAGATGCAACATAGCTAAGATTTAATATGGCGTATCATCTGTCAACATAGCTTCATAACACAGATGACAGTATCATAGATTTTAAAGCAGGAGAGGTTTTTAGAGGCCATGCCATCCAAGCTTCTCATTTTACAGATATCTAATAGCTAACATTGACACAGGACTTTGAGGTTTGCAAAGTTCTTTTATAAAATGTCATTGGATCCTCACAACAACCCTTGGGAAGTATTATCAACCACATTTTACAATTGAGGAAACTGATGTAGATAGAAGTTAATTTATTTGCTCAGGGTCTTATTACTAGTGCCTGAGGTGTGACTTGCACCCTACCCTTCCTGATTCCCAGTCCAACACCGGATGGCTCAATGGATAGAGCACTGATCCTGGAAACAAGAAGACCAGAGTTCAAATCTGGTCTCAGACACTTACTAGTTATATTACCTGGGCAAGTCACATAACCTCTGTCTGCCCCAGTTTCCTCATCTGTAGAATGAGGAAAATAATCATCCCTACCTCCCAGGGTTGTTGTGAGGATTGAATGAGATGCTATTTGTAAAGCATTTTGCAAACCTTAAAGCACTATGTAAATGATATCCAGTATTACTAATCATTATTATTATTATTATTATTTCTATTATGAACACTACATTGTCTCTCATAAGTCATGTCACCATAGTTCTTTCATTTAAATACGAGGCATAGGAACTCAAAATTAAACAGTCTTTGTGGGAAAATAACCATACATTTTGGTAAATCTCCAGCTACAATGGTAAATGGTATTTGGTAAAATTAATCTACATCGTAGATGAGGAGATTATTTTTTGAAAAGTGTGGAGAAGACAGCATTTTTGAGGGGCAGGAGAAAGGGGACTGCTGCCTTAGGGGGAAGACCATGTTCTTCAATTCTAGGAAGAGCAAAGGGTCTAGGTAAGAGTGATCATCTAAGCAGGATACCTAGGATGGGGAAAGCCTCAAAAGCAGGCAGTGGGTGGATGGCTTCAAGGAATCAAGACTATTTGGCCTGGGACAGAAGACCAAAGGGGAATATGTTGCTGAAGAATAGTCATGTGGTAGACAGTTACACATCTCTGCTTGGCTTGGGAGGGCAGAACTTGGAGCAAAGTGTGAAAGGAATAGAGGCAGACTTAAGCTGGATAAAGAAAAGCACCTGTGTTCCAACACCTAAAAGCTCAATGGGCTCACTAATGTTGACCTGATGTCCCAATTAGCAGGAGGGCTAAACCAGAACCTGGTTATTGTGTCTCTCAAACCAGTGTTCTTTCCATAATACATTCTACTCCCAGAATTCGAGAGGCTCAGAATTGAAAGGGATACGTACCTCCCAGCTCAATCCATACAAAAAAAAAAATCCCCACAAAGGCATATCCAATAAATGGGCATCCATCTTCAACTTGGAATCCTCCAGAAATGGGAAGCTCATTACCTTCCCAGACAGCTCACCCAACTTTGGGACAACTCTAATTTGGGAGGTGTTTCCCATTACACTGAGTCCAAGCATCCCCCTCTACATATCGTATCCTCACCCAAGAAATGATCATCTCTTCCCAGTAAGGGGGCACAATGTTGGCATATATGTAGTTCTTTGGGTAGCTGGGTGGCAGCTAGAGTGAATCCTCTATGTGATTCAGTCTTCCAAAGCCCCTATCCATTTGGAGAAGACATGGGGCAGCTAGGTGGCACAGTGGATAAAGCACCAGCCCTGGATTCAGGAGGACCTGAATTCAAATTTGACCTCAGACACTTGACACTTACTGGCTGTGTGACCCTAGGCAAGTCACTTAACCCTCATTGCCCCACTAATAATAATAATAATAATAATAATAATAATAATAATAATAATAATAATAATAAATTTAGAGAAGACATTCATAACCTGGGTGTAGGAAGTTTTTGGTTTTGTTTTTTTGTATTTTGATAACTGTATTTCAACCTAATAGGTTTCCTTTGTAATAGATAGAACATGAACTGGAGCCTTGAAGACTCATCCTCCTGGGTTCAAATCTGACCTCAGACACTTAATAGCTGTGTGACCCTAAGCAAGTCACTTAACTCTGCTTTCCCCAGTTTCCTCCTCTGTAAAATGAGCCAGAGAAGGAAATGGCAAACCACTCTAGTATCTCTGCCAAGAAAACCCCAAATGCGTTCATGAAGAGTCAGACACAACTGAAAAACAACTGAACTGAAACCTAATTCTTTATGTGTTGTCTATTCCATTCAAATGTAACTCCTTGAGAGCAGGGCTGTTTCACTTTTGTTATTGTACCCCCAGAACTTACTACAGAAACTGGCCCCTAGTGGGTAATTAATAAATGCCTGTTGACTGATCCTATATCTGTCCAGCCCTGAATCCTGAAGCTGCTGGGGTCAGGAGTGGGGAGCTAATTTAAAATCAGACCCTTTCCCTGTTTATAAAGACCACCACCAGGAAACCTCTGCCAACTCCATTTTTAATGAGGCACAGTTTGTTACTTTGGGGAAAACTGACTTCTATTTGGGCAGAAACATCCCAAGACAAGGAAACCAAAGGCTGGCCATTTGAGAGTGAACAAAAGGCCTGAATCAATTACTGTGCAAGTACACAGAGGTCTCGTTCAACTAAATGGACTGTATTTCACAGCAATCTGGGTACATGTCTTGGCTGGGCAAAATGGGACATGTGACCACACAAGAGCCTATACCCAATTTAGGATCTTACTTCTGTTGATTCTGACAAATGTACATGTTGCTGGCTAAGAAGACACAAGGAACACAAAATCACAGTGTGGAGGATGTATGCTAAAGCAGCATGATTTCTATAAAAATGGAGGGATGTCAATAGCCAGGGAAAGGCCAAGGCAGCTGCCTTAGCCAACTGGGCTTGGGCTACACTGATCACTCAGAATAATGGTGCTCTGACTTGGGTCTGTAGCAAGGCTGACTCAAATGTGCTTCCCACTTAAACTGGGCAACAAGTTAAAACCTTAGTTTTGTCACTCACTCACTAGGCACGCAGATAAATTGTCAGTCAATCAGACAGAATTGACAGGTCAACTTTCTTGAACTATTCTCTGAAACAAGCTTAACATGGAAATATTAATTGACTGATATTTAACTGATCCATGTACCCGTGTCGATGTATATGTACATACATATCTATGTGCATATATACACAATATTTTAAACCATATATACACGTACATATATACATTTCATCATGTATGTGTGTAAACACACACATTTATGCATAGACAATGTACGTGTTTATTATATTGTGTCTGCATATATGATGTCTAGATAATGTTGAATATGATGTATGGTATGATATTATTTTGTTAGTGTCTGAGATATGATATGAGTCTTTCTGATTCCTGTTCCAGCATGATGTGATGTAATACATAGAGTGCTGAGCCTGTAGTCAGGAAGATATGAGTTCAAATCTGTCCTTAGACACTAGATATTATGTTACATTATATTGTATTATATTATGTCACATCATGTCTTATCATGTTATGTCATATCACATGTATCATATCGTATCGTATCATATCGTATTGTATCATATCATGTTGTTGTTATTCTTGGATTACCCAAATCTAGCGACTAGTAATAAATATCTTTGGAATTTCATTCATTCAATCATTCATTTTCTCACTCATTCAATAAATATTTATTACATACCTGTTCTGTTCAGGTGATGGGTCAGATGATAGAAAAAATACCAAGTTTAAAAATAAACTTCTGTTCCCTCATTGAAAAGTCCCATGAGAGGGATACCCTTTGTTATGCTCCTCCCACCCATGATAACTTTGTAGAGATGTTACCCAGCTTTCTAAGAAGCCCCACGTGCAGAGGACTCAGGAAGACATCGAGGCATTGCCAGGATGCTTCTCCATCTCTTTATGTCTATGTGTCATAGATGCTGATGGGATGTCCAACACTAGGGCACTGCTGAGCTCTAGGGAGGATATAAAGGGAGCAGGCAGGGCACGTTGTCCTGTCCTAAAAGAGATGAGTCTGGTAAAGGAGATGAGGGGGTTTTTTTGTTTTGTTTTTTGCGGGGCAATGGGGGTTAAGTGACTTGCCCAGGGTCACACAGTTAGTGTCAAGTATCTGAGGCCACATTTGAACTCAGGTCCTCCTGAATCCAGGGCCAGCGCTTTAACCACTGCACCATCTAGCTGCCCCCAAGGAGATGAAGTTGATACAAATGAAACAGAGCATGTTAAAGTGCCTGGTCCTGGCTACAAGTGTAACCAGAGGTCAGGGAAGAAAGAAAGCCCAGTCCAAGAGTTCTTAACCTTATTTGTGTCCTGGACCCCTTTTGGCAATTTAGTGAAGCCTACAGACCCTTTCTCAGGATGATGTTTTTAAATGCACAAAATAGCATATACAGGATTGAAATACATTGATCAAAATACAAAAAACAAAACCAAAAGTATAGACCCCAGGTTAGGAATGTCTGCTCTAGATGGATGGGATCTTTGGAAGACTGAACCACCTAGAGGATTCATTTCCATGAATCCCCCTTTCTTCAGAATGATAGACAGTTTTAAAATATTATTAAAATAATTATTGCTCCTCCTCCTCCTGCTGCTGCTGGTGATATTGCTACAACTATTACTACGACTGGCTACCATTTATATAATGCTTACTATATGCCAGGCACTGTGCTAAGCACTTTGAAATTATCTCATTTGATCTTCACAACAACCCTGCAAGGCAAGCGCTATTATGATCCTCCTTTTACAGATAAGGAAACTGAGGCAAAGAGAAGCTAAGTGAGTTGCCCAGGGTCACCCAGCTTAGTAAGTTTTCTGAGACAGGATTGAAACTCAGGTCTTCTTGACTTCAAGTCCTGTGATCTAGTCACTGTACCACACAACTGACTCACTCAAGGTCCTGAAGGGAGGTGGTCAGTGTAGGATTCAAGATTTGAACCCAAGTCATTCTGACTCTCAGTCCTACACTCTCTTCAACATCACATATTTAAGAAGGCATCAGGGAATATGTGGTTCTATTCTAGAAAGGTGTCCATAAAATGAACACAATTTGTTGGTACTGCAGGGGGTTAACTTTTGTTTTCTGGAAAGTTCCCTTATATGGACCAGCTGTCCATGTCAGATGAACATGGTGTTGCTGTAGAAACCAAGGAGATTTCACAATGTGCAGCCATCCACCGCCAACCTCCCAACACATGGAAACCAACCAAAGCAAATGGTTGGAACAAAAAATGCACAGCACGTTCATTGCGGCTTCTCCATGCAATTCCAAGGCAGCCCTGATTCCCTATGGGTCCAGGAGCTGACTTGTGGAGCTTCCAGAAGGCATCCAACAGCTCCTGGGACCAGCACAGTGTTCTAAGGCTTATGGCCCATCCAGAGAAAGCCGATACAAACTGAAAAGGGGTGGGGGCCCCAGGGCTCTTCGTGCCTGTGGCAGGCCTGGCAATTCAATGCCAAATTAACCCAGTGACAATCTTTTGTTCCTTCTACAAAGCAGTCACACTGCCCTGCATTTAATAACATTACAAGCCAACCCTGCCAAGCGTGCTTTAAAAGAATGATTCACCAAGAAGTGAATCTGTTATTGTTTTCTAGGAAACACCAAATAAATGGAACACTCAGCGATGTGGCCTATAAAGGCTCCCAGGTGGTCCTTGAAGAAGACCAGATTGGCAGTCCACCCAAGAACAGGCTTTCTAATAGCCTGAGTGTGAGGAACTGATTGGCTGAAGTCTTACAGTTCTACACCAAGGACATAGAGTACAAATAAACCTAAGAAATCATCTCATGGGGGTTCCTAACTTGGAATCCTTTTCCTTGATTTTGTTTTAATATGTTAATAATAAAAAAATATTTAAATATAAATTTTAAGGTTTACAAAGCACTTTGCAAATATAAGTTTTAATATTTTGCTAATTGATTTTCAACAGGAGTGCTTTCCTTTGTAATCCTATATATTTTATTTTATGAATTTAAAAACATGATTCTGAGAAGGGGCCCATAGACTTCAGTAGACCAGCAAAAGAGTCCATGACACACACACAAAAGGTAAAGAACCCCTATGTAGATTTTAGCCCAACACCCTTATTTTACAGATGAGGAAACTGAGGCTTGATGAGGTTAAACATTTTGACCAGAGTCAATCAACAAGAAAAGAGGTAAAATAAGGATTTGAGCTCTAGTGCTCTGATTCCCAATTCAGTCCCCATTCCATCACCCTACAATATGTGTCTGGCCATCCATTAAGACTTTTAGGGGACCCAAGGACCCTGTAGAATCTTGGCTTGGAAGGGACCTTGGAGATCTACTAATCCAACCATTCCCCATGTAAAGATGCCCTCTACAACATCTCTGACAGACCATCATTCACCCTTTCCCCCATCTCTACTTGGCTCCCTCTAGGAATAGTGAACTCACTGTCTCATAAGGCAACCTATTCCACTTTAGACCATCATAATCCTTATTAAGTATTTTTTTCCCTTTTGAAAGCTGATACTTGTTTTCTTGAAAGCTCCACACATTGTTCTAGTCTTGCCCTCAGGAGCTAGACAGAATGAACCTAACTCCATTTCTAAATGATTCCCCTTCGAATACTTGAAGGCAGTGAAAAAGTCCTCCCAAGGAGATATGGGGCCTGGGGCACATATCCCAGGCAAACACCAGGAAGTTAATTCAGTGTATGTAGAAACTTCAGAGAAAATTCAGGAAATAAGGTAAAAAAATCTAATGAACCATTTCCCAGAACACCAACACAGAGCTAGTGAAATGAATATGACCAGAGAAGATAGTCAGGTGATATTGAAGCAAAGAGAAGAGATCTCTGGGACCATTTTGTCCAACCTCTATCTCCCTGCAAAGCCCCTCTTGCAACTCACTCAACATCCCATGTGAAGACCTCAGCAGCAGGGAATGGGAAACCTATCACCTCCTGAAGCAGCCTATTCTACTTTGAGACAGTTCTAATTGTTAGCAAGTCTTTCCTGAGGGCAAGCCTCAGTTTGCCTATTTGTAATCTCCATCCTCAGGGCCCTATGTAACAGGTAGGAACCCTTCAAGCCAAGGGAGCGAGCTGATCAGAGACCCTAGATGAGGAGAGCGCAGGCAACTCTGACTGCCCGGAAATAATCCTAGCTACCCGTACTCCCTGCTGGTGTGGATTCCGGACTATAGAACCACAGAATTTCAGGACCATGCAAGTCATAGCCTAGTTAGGAATATCAGGCCCAGGTATGCGGGAGAATGTGTAAGGGGGAAGATGTACAAGAGAAATAAAACTTCGAGATTGATGCCAAAGAGCATGCTCAGCATGGTTGGAACAAATGGTACCAAAGAAGTGTCCCAAAACTGTCTTCCAGTGTCCTAGGGGAATGTCCTAATTGAGGATGGGGTGACCTCAGTGAGATAGGGAACTTCCAGATGAGCAGAGTCCCTTAATCAATGCAGGTCAGCACCTTCTCTGCGATTGACAATCTTAGAAAGATGCCCAGAGCAGAGGTTGCCGAACATGTGACCCACAGCTGCCCACTAGAGTCCTGAGTAGGACCAGTATCGAACTCCAGTGTATTTGGGACATACTTAACAAAAGAAATAAAAACAAGATAGAGCACAGATAATGCTAATAGGTGATTTTTATAAGTCAATATATGACCTCACGGATCCTTGTGTACACATTAGTGGCCGCCATTTCTGTTTGAGTTTGACACCACTGGCCCGCTGGTATCAGAAGTGGGACTCAAACCCAGTTCTTCCTGCTCCCACTCTGCCACAGCTGCCTCTCTCTCCTACTATCTTACTTTATTAAAAATAATGAGTAAGCCCCAGCTCCTCGACTGTCGCCCTTTAGTCTCTAACACTTCCTATGTTCCCAGGGACTTGACTGCCTAGGGAGGCAAAGATGTCTTGTGCTAACTCCAAGTTTACTGAGGGTTTTACAGAAAACAAAACCTTCTGAGTGGCCTTGGTTTGGGGGATTTCTGGAACACTTAAGGCAATAAAAGGATTAGATGGAGTGTTTTCTTACTGAATAATGGTCTGATGGACTATCCTGGAGCAAGAATGTTTTAACAGGGCTTTGTAGCCAAGTAGACACACAGACATCCTTGTGTGGGGGACACAACGGCTGGGAATGACCCTGGAGCTCCTTAAGATCATAGAGCTACAGTGAGAAGGGACCTCAGAGGGTATTGAGTACAATTCCATAATTTTACAGAAGTCTTATCCAAGGTCATATGACTAGCAAATACTGATGCGGGATTCGAACCTAGATTTTCCTGCCTACAAATCTAACATTCTCTCTACCGTGCCTCCCCAGGCCCTTCACTTGACAAGAGGACACTGAAGCCCAGAGATGCTAAGGGTACTTGTCCATGGTCACACAGCCGGTCAGTGAAAGATGGAGGATCTGAATCCAGACCTCTTCCCCCATTAGAACAGAAGCTCTTTGAGGGAAGGGACTATCTTTCTTTCTACTTATATTTGTATTCCCAGCACTTAGAAGAGTGACTGGCACATAGTAGGTGCTTCATGAATGCTATTGCCCAGACTTGTATCCCAGCTATAAGCGGAAGGCTTACAGATGTGAGCAATGATAAAGAAAAAAAAGAATATACCAGTCATGACACAGTGAGGTGTCACCTTCCAGATAAACATAGACTCTGGGATATGCAGGAAAACTGTGTTAGACTATCTCCCAGCTGTCTGGACAAGTGACCTAGTACATTCTACAGATAATCTCTTGGCCACATGCAGTGTAGTCTCTATGCCTTTTGGAGGCTGGAACACAATGAGCCGATCTTTCCATTATTCTATGAGATACAGAGAAATGTCCATTCCCCTCTGATGAATGGAACCTATAATTCCTATCAATCCTGTAGGGGCAATTCCCATAAAAACCCTCTGTCTGGAAAGCACAGGGATAAATGGATTAAGTTTGTGAGCCACCTTCCAGTCTAGATGCAGAGACCCAAAGCTGCAGAGGCGAGGCCTTGGAGGTGTTGAGCCAACACCTCTGTTCCAGAGGACATGGAAAAGAGAATGTGGGCCTTGAAGAGTGAACCCACTCTGTGATGAGGACAGGTTGAGCCCAACCCAAGACTGGCCCATTTAAGCTACCCCAAAAGCCCATTTTCTAAGCTTAACATAATGAAGGGAAATTGCTGCTGACAGGTGGGATTTTTCAAAAGAGATTGAATGCATCCTTCCCGATAACAGCTGCTGCTCTGTCTCTACTACGTCTCAACCTGACAATTACCTATGATACAGAAATAGGCCAATTACATAAAATAAAAAGTTGAAGCTTTCACTAATAATAGGTGTTGAAACAATAATGAGCTTTTCCCCTTTCTATAGACTTCATCAGTAAAGGAAACATTAGAACTTAGAGGAACATATCTAGGGATCACCAGATTCTCAATCAAGTTGTCTCCATTGACAGCCTTATGGGTAACTCAGATGATCAGGCTGCAGAAGTTACAGTTTATAAGGGGAAAGAGGAAAAGAAGGAATCTTGTAATCAGAAATATGCACCAGAAAAGAGATGGATTCATCAAATAGGAAGAATGAGAGATGACTGATGGTCATTTCACTCATGATCCAGGATCCTTCATAATGTCAAGGGAACTCATGAAAAAGCCCCCTTCCCCTCCCTAGCATTTTGGGTATATCCCCTCAATCTGAATCCTGGAGATATGGGTATGAGTTGGACAGAGTGTGTGGGTATGAATGGGTAGTGATACATAGTGATAAAAGGAGTCTCCATATTGATGAGATCATGAATCCATAGAAGCAATGAAGGATGACTATGGAGGAGGAAAAGGCAATGTTTCACCCTTCATCACTGTCCTTGGCTGAATGATTTGGACAAGAGGTCAGTTCCATGAGTATTTACTAAATAGTTACATCATCTCTACTACCAACCATTCTCCTCCCAGTTATAACAACAACAATTATATGTGTGTGTGTGTGTGTGTGTGTGTGTGTGTGTGTGTGTGTAGAGAGAGAGAGACAGAGAGACAGAGAGACAGAGAGAAAGACAGAGAGAGGAAGACAAAAAGAGACAGAGAGGGGGTAGGGGGAGACAGAGACAGACAGAGAGACAGAGAGAGATACAGAGAGACAGAAAGACAGAGAGAGGAAGACAAAGAGAGACAGAGATGGGGTAGGGAGAGACAGAGACAGAGACAGAAACAGAGGGAGAGAGAGAGAGAGAGAGAGAGAGAGAGAGAGAGAGAGAGAGAGAGAGAGAGAGAGAGAGAAAGAGAGAGAGAGATTCTCTCAAGAAGCTTACATTCTAATGGATGGTCATTAACAAGTGAGTAATTCTGAAAATGAACAGGGTCAGTGATGGCTAGGTCCCACATGGCAAGAGGCACAAGTTACCCAAATTGGTGGTGAGAGGAACTGATTTGAAGGGAAACTTTGGAAACCTGGACACCCCTGTGTTTCAGCAGGCCTGGTTCATCCTCATTAATCCATGTGAGTCTCAGCTTGTGACTTACAGAGAGATCCGGGGATAGTTGATGATGGGGGACCAACAAGAAGGTACAGATCAAAGGATTTCAGAGCATTCTGAGGCTCTCAGGAGGGCTGGGATGACTAATTATCTAAACTGCCGGCTCTCGGAGCCCCAAGCTCCCCTGATTAAGGGCCATCTCCTATGTGAGGCCTCACTTGTTGGTGCTGGCTCCCCTATGTATTGTGCATTTATTTTGTGTCTCTCCTGTATGTATCTATCTGTGAATAAACTGTATCTAATTACAATGTAAGCTCCCTGAAAGTAGGAATTATCTCATCTTTGTCTTTGTATCTCCAGCACCATGCAAGGCTTGAATCCAGAGCTTCTTGGCTGTGAATCTGGCCCTTGATATACTACAGTGCACAGCTGGCATAAAAGAAAGACTTTTTGATTGATTGATTGATTGATTTTTACTTTCTCTACAAAAATCCTCTTCTTCAAGACTGAACATGCATTGTTTACAGAATACTCTGTGCCTATTTTCACATCTTTTCCAGACATTAGTTCTAAGTGGAGTGTCTTCTATCCTCTTCCTCATCTATCTTCCCCCATTCTTCCATTCTCTTCCTCTATTTTTTCCTATTCTTCCATCCTCTTCCTTCATCTATCTTTCCCCATTTTTCTATTTTCTTGCTCATCTACCTTCCCTCATCCTTCCATCCTCTTCCTCTATTTTCTCCTATCCTTCCATCCTCTTCCTCCATCTACCATCCTTTGTCTTTCCATCTTCTCCCCCCATTCTTCCATCCACATCTATCCAAATTTTATCCTTAATTGAAAGCCCACCTCATGTCCCACCTCCTCCATAATATCTTCCCTCACTATCTCAGCCTGTAGGGACCTGAATTCTTACAGATTTGTTGTTTTCATGACTTAGGTATCACTTTTTCTATTATTTAATTTTTGAACATGCTCTTGGCCAAAAGACATCAGACCAACTGGCCTAGAAAGAATGCTAGATTTGGAGAGAGAGACATTTATTACCTAGGTAACCTTAGGCAAGTCATTCCACTTGGGGGTCTCTATTTTGTCTCTCAGATGAAGGCTTTAGACTAGATATACTAAGTTTCTACCCAGCTCTAAAAGATCTGATTATAAAGTGCATCAAACTTGGATTCATAAAATCATAGAAATTCTCAGCTAGGAGGAACTTCAAAGGGAACTATTTCCAAATCTCCCTGGAGCCCACATTCCTTTGGCACTATCAATAATTGGTCACCTGTCTCTGCTTGAAAATCTTTAACAACAGTGAACTCATTGCCTTTAGCCCATCCCATTTGGGGGTGGTTCTAATTATCAGGAAACTTTTAGAAGATGGTTCCACCACATGCTAGCTGAGTAAGTACACAGGGTTAGAGTTTGCCAAATCAGGTTGTTTTTTTCCACATCTATAAAATCAGCGTTGGTGTGGACTACAATACTTCTAAGATTTCCTATGGCTTTAAGAGTCTGCAGTCTATGATTATACTTCTTGGGTCACCAACCGGTTTGTAAGCTCCAGAAGTCAGAGAATGGATCCTACTATTTCTATCTCTTGTCTGGGCCTAGCCTAATTGCACAATGCATATTTGCTGAATAAATGAATGAGCATGTAAATATATGAATGGATGAATAGAATAGATGGATAAATGAAGGAACAGATGCATGGATATTTGGGTAGATGGATGGAGAGTTGGATAAATGAATGAATGAATGAATGAGTAAACGAATGTATGAATAGATATATACAAATGAATGGATAGAGGGATGGATGAATGAATACTTCAGTAAATGGAATAATGGATGAATAATTGAATAAGCAGATGGATGGATCTTCAATAAGCATTTATTAAGCACTTATTATGTGCTAGATAGATGGATGGATGGATAGTTGGATGGATAAATGGGTAAATGAAGGAATGGGTGAGTGAACTTCTGAAACACATAGTCTGCATTTCATGCAGCTGAATTTTATCTTTTCAAAAAAGGAATTGAATGTAGAGAACCATCTGCAATGGGGATTCTGGACACTGGTCTGACAGGGAATGTTGGCTGGATGATTAATGGCCCTTCCACTGAACATTGCTAAAATCCAAAGTGACAACACCTGTCAAGGGAGCTCTTGATGGAGTCCAGTCTCAGAAGATCACTCAGCTGCAATGTGGCAGAACACTTTCCTTAATTTGACCACCAGAGGAATTCCAGAACTCTCAGAAATTTGCTTTGGCAAGAGGGTAAGGACATCATGCCACCAATTTGTGTGTGCTCAGCAATTTCAGCAGTCCAATATTTTTTCAGTTTCAGGTTTCTGAAGACACAAGGGAGAGTTCAATGCGCAAAAAGACCACTGACCAAGATGGAAGGCAGTCTACCTGAGGCCAGGTCAGCCAGTGGGGATTTGGCCCTATTTTGTTATGTGTTTAAAAATAAAAGTACTAATTCTACAAAGGTATAATTTCTAATTCCATGGAAGTATGGTGTCTATATTAACAGAAGAAGGCAGTATTGTAATTTAAAAATTCATTTTAACGTCTCAGATTGTTGTTATTTAGTTGTTCAACTGTATCTTACTCTTCAGGACCCCATGGATCACAACACACCAATACTATCCATGGGGATTTCTTGGCAAAGATACTGAAGTGGTTTGTTGTTTCCTTCTCCAGTGGGCTGAGGCAAAACAGAGGTTAAATGACTTGCCTAGGGTCTCTAGATACAGACAAATGAGAAGGAAGGAAGGAAGGAAGAAGGGAGGGAGGGAGGCAGGAAAAGCCAGGTAACATCTACCAGTTCACAGCTCTGGGAAAATATTGGCAAAATTGGATTGTTTTCGATTTCTTTCCCCACAGCCTTTCATCTCTAAATCTATGATATGAGGATACATTGTACTCTTAGTATTACAAGGGCTGCCAATGACCCAAACATCTGTAGTTACAGACTACTTGACTTAGTAAGACCTGGGTTTGTGGCAGTGATTCTGCCACTCATGGGAGGGGCAATTTTCTTAACCTCTGCTGGGTCTCAGTTTTTTCATCTTTAAAATGGGCAGACAAATACCTGTGGTCCCTACCTCAAAGGGGTATAGTGAAACTCATATGACATAATGTCTGTAAATCTTAAACTGCTATAGAAATCCCAGCTATTATTGTATGAATCACACAGGCTATGTGGCAGAAGGTACCTTAGAGATGATCTGGAACACCCCCACACACCCCCCACACACACACACACACATTTTCCCAGATGAGAAAGCAGGAAAAACCTAACCTCACCCAGGTAGATGATAGCAGAGCCAGGTTCCCTGACACCAAATCCAGAACTCTTTGGCACTATGGCTCCTCTGTGGGCCTCAGTTTCCTACTCTGTAAAATAAGGGGAATATTCTAGTCCTCAAAATTATACCTCTTGAAAAAAAATCATAAACAATGCATCCACAAAGCAATGAAAGAGACATGCAAGAAAGGGGCCAAATTCTTTCCAAATCCCCTCACCTCAGACAAGGCAAAATAGAAAGAAAAAGGTTAATTTTTAAAAAATTTGCCACTGTCTGAAATTCCACTAATTTTTGTCCATTTTTCTTCCTTTCCCGATGTAGTGACAAGATCAAGGGTCAAAAGACCTGCATTTGAATCCCCACTTTTCCATTTACTATCTGTGTGACCTTGAGCAAAGAACTTGTTCTCTCTGGGCCTCAGTTTCCTCATCAAAAAGTGAGAGGGCTGAACCAGAGATACCCTCTAAACTTCCTTCTAGCTTAAAATCCCATGACCCCAAGACTTCTGACCAATGGGCTTCTACCATGAAGAGCTTTCTGGAGCTCCCGTCGAACGGAAGAACTTCCCCTCAGCATGTATCCCACATTATCAGGCTTAGAATTTTCCAGACTAGAGGTCATAAATATGCCCAGGCTTCTGCAGGGCAGAGGTTGGAGCTTTTGATGTGTGACTTTGGCCCGTCATCCGTCACAATAAAAAAAATGAGAGGGTAAGATCAAGTGTTGATTCACAGGGTAGCAGATGACCCAACATTTATTATGATGAAACATGAATAAGAGAAAGAGAAGGCATTGGAGGTGAGGGGTGGAAAGGTCAAGGAGATCAAGAAACTCCTGCAAAGTTAAAACAGACAGGCAGGTGAGAGCAACCATCGGTTGAGAAGTGAGAGAGATGGGAAGAAAAATGGGAGCTCCCAGAGACAGGCCATTAGTGGCAGCTCTCTGGCCCCTGGGCTTGCTCCCTGCAGGTGGGCTGAGCCCTCACTTCAGTCAGCCCAAGACTTGCTTCAGAGATTGTGTGGATAAAAGGCATCCCCAACACTAATCAGTCAATCAGCCGGGAGGCTGCCTCCTATAGGGCAGATTGTGGGCATACAAAGTCAGAATTAAAACAGCCCCTGCCCACAAGAAGCTTCCATATGCACACATCGAAGTGCGTGTGTACATAAGTATTTGTTGACTCAAACATGTCCAAAATAAATACAAAGCAATTTTGTGGGGAGAGATTCATTCAAGCCCTTGAACTGAGCTCTAAGAAAGAAGCAGCAGTCCCAACCATTCTGGAAAACAAGTCAAAGCTATGCCACCAAAGCTACTAATCTGTACATACCCTTTGATTCAGAGAGAACATGACTAGGTCTATACCCAAAGAGATCTAAGAAAGAGGAAAGGATCCACATGTACAACAATACTTGTAGCAGCTCTTTTTATGATGGCAAAGACTTGGGCAGTGAGGGGTGCCTACCAAGTGGAGAATGACTGGATGGAACACAATGCCATCCTGCTATAAGAAATGATGAGGGGAGTAATTTCAGAGAAACTTGGAAAGACCTGTATGAACTGATGCAGAATAACTTGAGGAGAGGAAGAATAACAGTCTATACCACAACAACAATATCGTAAAGACAATTTGGGGGGAAAATCTAAAAAGAACAGCAAAGCATCAGTACTGAGCCTTCGGGGGCACCTGGAGATGCTTGATCAACCAACCAAGGAGTCTAAAAATGAGCAGTTGGAAAGGTAACCAGAGGGCATAGAGAAAGCTGTATCATGAAAGCCCAGGGAGAAAGGAATAGCCAAGAGTCCAAACTTACAAAGAAATCAAGAAAGATGAGAAGAAAGAAAAGGCTGTTGAAAAAAGATCACCTTGCCCCCTCCCCAAGCAGAATGGCAGATCCTTGAGAGCAGGGGCTGCTTTGGACTTCTCTGTCTATCCCCAACCCCCAGGCTGTGGTTGGCACCATATTAGGCAATTGATGTGTCTGTTGGTCTGAATTGGGTCGGAACCGCACACGTGATGGGGTCGCAAACTGGACTATGGGGATCTCAGAAGGGAGTGGGTGATGAGGTCACGGAAACGGAAAACTCTAATCTCCTTCCAACTCTATATCTAGGCTCCCAGGATCTCTGTGGATCCATGATGTGCACAAACCCCACCTAACATCACTGAAGGCCCTCTGCCCCGGTGGTGCTAGCACAGAACGACACTTAGCTATTCACATCTTCACTACTGAATTTGGATGGGCCCTGACCTGTAAAGGAGCCCCTGATTCAATTTCTGGGCCATCTCAAGTCACCCTCTATCACAGGCACAGAATGCGATCATCTTAGAGCTGAACGGGCTGTGGAGCCACTTCCCTCATTTTACAGATGATGCTAAAGGCCCAAGGTCACATCCTATACCAAGAAATTAGGTCTCCTAACTTTAATCCTAACTCCTTTCATTATCAATCATCCACAAGCACTTGTCAGTGTCAGCCATGTGCTAGGCACTAATCAGTTAGTATTGGTTACTTGGATTTATTTTTAGTTTGATTGTCGGAGAAAGCGAACCCTAACCGCTAAGCCAGACTAACAGAGATATTCTCTTAAATCTAGGCTGCCTTCAGATTTAGGGAATAGATAGATTGATAAGACTTTATCCTTTAGTAGCAGATAATTTAGAATAAGACGTGTATCTCTGCAGGAATAAAATAATCAGAAGATGACTAGACTTTTAAAAGACTAAGTTCTCCTTTCTGGCAGCTGGAGGAAGGCAGGGGGTGGAGGGGCGGGGGGGAGAGGTGTTGACTAAAGACTAAATTCCTCTTTCCAGCCTCAGTAAAGAAGCTTTTTCCTTGAGCTGGAGGCTAAGTCCAAATTGCTTTTGTTTTGTTTTGTTTTGTTTTAGTGAGGCAATGGGGGTTAAGTGACTTGCCCAGGGTCACACAGCTAGTAAGTGTTAAGTGTCTGAGGCCGGATTTGAACTCAGGTCCTCCTGAATCCAGGGCCGGTGCTCTATCCACTGCGCCACCTAGCTGCCCCCCTAAGTCCAAATTGAGTAATGGAACATTCTAAGGTTGACTTCTGGAAGATGGCAGGAGACTGCTGACTACCAACCCCGAGTTCCTCTTTCCCGGTGAGCTCTCTGGCTACAAAAAGCATCACCTGTAGGGCAAGGACTTCTGGGGAATCTTACTCTGACAACTAAATGCAGCCAACAGTACGAATTTGGGTTAAGAAAACCTGGGAGAGGGACAGCTATGTGTCACCGTGGATAAAGCACTGGCCCTGGATTCAGGAGGACCTGAGTTCAAATCCTGCCCCAGACACTTGACACTTACTAGTTGTGTGACCCTGAGCAAGTCACTTAACCCTCATTTCCCTGCCCCCCCCCAATTTTTTTTTTTTAAAGAAAGCCTGGCAGAAGAGAAGTGGTCAGATAACCGGTCTTGTCCAATTGAATTACATCCAAAAAAAGCTTCCTCTTATTTTTATTATTCTTTTCTATTGTAAAAATAAGCTCTGTAAATCACTCCTTTGTCACTAATTACTGAGAAATCAGCTGACCAGACGTAATGGTAACCTGTCAACCATTGCTATTAAATCATTATTTATTTGCTTGGAAACCTTGTGCCTCAGTTTATTTTTATTTCATGTAATTAATTTTAGCAGAAACAATATAAAAATAAAAGTCTCTGCCCCTGAGGCCCTTCCAAGGCCAAGTCTAGCTCTCTTTCCATTCTCCTTCTCTGTTTTTATTATTGTGGTTGTGATCGTGGCTGTTGAAGTCTTGTTCTCACCTCAGTTCAATAGAGTTCATAAAGAAAAATTATGATTGTCTTCCTTAGGATGTAAGCTTGTTGAGGGCAGGATTGTTTCCTTTACTGTCTCAGTATGCCCAATGACTGGCACAGAATTTGGGTTAAATGCTCATTGACTGACTAATCAATTCACTGTGATCATCGCCCCCAACCACCACCATCATCACCAGCTCCCAGACAAGCCGCGGCCCCAAGGCTGCTTAGTGAGTAGGCCTTGGTAGAATTCTGATCATCACAGCTGAGTGGTCCCTTGTGACCTTTGCCCTCCATTCAGGGCAAGCTTGCAAAGCCCTGGGAGCTACTGTGTAAACAATTTGGGAAGAACCCAGAGGCTGCAGACCATAAGACAGTCAATCACGCCACTGGCAGATAGCCTTTGTCTGGAAAATTGTTGACATGCACAGTTAACATTCAATCAGGGTACATTCCAGTGGCCTAGTTGAGGGTTCGAGGTTAATGGTCCAACAAGGGGAGGTATCAGTTTCCTCCCACCGCCTAGCATTGCTTATTCCTTGCAACAATGACTGGCTCAATGGAAAATATTAAGTATCAGAACCTATTTATTCAAAAATGATTTCTCTTTGGTAAGGTCCAAGATCCTTAAGACAAAGTCATTTGGCCCCAGTTTTCTCTCAAAAAAGGGGTGGACTTAATGGCTTCTGAGTTTCCTTCTAATATTAGAATCATGAGGTTCCTATGACCTCCATGGGTCGCTGTTTCTTCATCTGTAAAACGACAGTGGGGCAGTTAGGTGGTGCAGTGGATAAAGCACTGGCCCTGGATTCAGAAGGACCTGAGTTCAAATCCGACCCCAGACACTTGACACTTACTAGCTGTGTGACCCTAGGCAGGTCACTTAACCCTCATGACCCCACTCCACTACCCCTGGCCAAAAAAAAAAAAAAAGAAAAAGAAAAGAAGTGTTCTGATACACCAAGTAAGAAAGGGGGTGTTTGTTGTAAAATGACAGTCGGCAGCATCTAGAGGCAGAAGGACCAAATTCTTTTTCTTGGGATGACAGTAGAGAGCTATGGCGGGGAGGGGCGGTGCTGCCAAGGGAACAGCACGGCCCATCAGTGTGGAGGGCGCATCTGGTGTGGGGCTCCAGGTCAGATCTCAGATCTGCCATTTATAGGCTGAATGACTTTGGGTCAGCCCTATCCTATTTATGAGCCTCAGTTTCCCTGTTTATAAAATGAGGGGTTTGGATCACATATTTTGACCTCAAAAATTCTACGAATCTATCAAGAACTCCACAATAATTTACTAAGTGCTTTCTACATGCTATGAGTTGGGGGTACAAAGAAAATTACAAAAAATATTCATAGAATTGTCACTCCAGAGCTGGAGGACTCCCAAAAGTCATCAAGTGTCATTTTACAGATGAAGAAACAGAGACCCATGCAGGTCATAGGAACCTCATGATTCTAATATTAGAAGGAAACTCAGAGGCTGGTAAGTTCACCCCTTTCCCCCATTTTTGAGAGAAGAAAACTGGGGCCAAATAACTTTGTCTTAAGGATCTTGGACCTTACAGAAGAGAAATCATTTTTGAATAAATAAATAGGTTTATACAAGGTATACAGAGTATATTCAGAGAGGAAAGTTCTAGCAGCTAAGAAGCATTTGAGTTGATATGGTTAGATTTGAACTCAGGTCTTCCTTACTCCCAGACCCGTGCTCTATTCACTGTACCACCTTGTTGTTATTGAGTGGTGTCAGTCATGTCTGATTCTCCCATGACCCCATTTTGGGATTTCCTTGGCAAAAAATACTGGAGTGCTTTCCCATTTCCTTCTCCAGATCATTTTATAGGTGAGGAAACTGAGGCAAATAGGCTTCAGTGACTTGCCCAGGGTCACACAGGTAGTGTCTCAGGCTGCACTTGAACTCGGCATTCTCTGGATATGTCTTATCAGCTGAAGCAACAACTCTAGACCACTGCCCCAACTCCCATTATACACAGCCTCTGTTTAAATATTTGTAATGATGGTCCTGGGACAGCTAGGTGGCAGATAAAGCACCGACCCTGGATTCAGGTGGACCTGAGTTCAAATCCGGCCTCCCTGTAAGCATCCCCAAGTACTTTTTGCCCCTGAGAGTATACAGGAATGATGCTACAGACCTGTCGCCCTCCGGGTCTTTTCTTCTCCAGGTTAGAAGGCACTTACAGACAGTTGGTCACCCAAACCCCTCACATGCCATTTTGGGGGTAACTCCATTTGTTGTGTTTTTGTTGTTGTTGTTGTTGTTTTTAGTGAGGCAACTGGGGTTAAGTGACTTGCCCAGGGTCACACAGCTAGTAAGTGTCAAGTGTCTGAGGCCAGATTTGAACTCAGTTCCTTTATCCACTGTGCCACCTAGCTGCCCCCACTCCATTTGTTTTGACAGATCGTTTCCTTTCTTAGCATCTGGTCTTATAAGAATAACCCAAACTCCAGAAAGATCGAGTCCCCTTTAAGAAAAGAATCTTTAAAAAATCAATGGAAGAGAATCAGTCATTGGCAATAAATGCAAAACCTGGGCATTCAGAGGTTGAAAGAAGTCTTTTTTATTGGGGGGTGGGGTAGGGGTACTCCCTCTCACGCGCAGCCCTTGGAAAGGAACCTCGCTCAAAAGGAATGTTAATAAGTGAAGCAAAGTCATGCATGCCCCTCGCCCGCGCTGCCCAGCGTCTGAGCAGACTTCGGCCAAAGTAACCTGATGTCCTGGGCTCATCTTTCTGCCACGCGGAGGCCCTGGAGTCAAACAGAATTAACATCACGAGAGCGAGCCCATTCAAAAATAAACCATTCCCCAAAAAGTGAATCCCGGGTTTCAGTGCAGTGTCTCTGCTGTCTGCAGAATTATCTCAGCTGGCTAAAGGAAGGGCAGCGTGCCCCCTTCATCCCCCACCCCTAGCCCATGCTCCACTGCAGTAACAAGGCACACAGAGCCTGATGCTTAAGTGAAGTAGAAAGACACTTGCCTGGCACGATTGAAAGGATGCCCAAAGGTCCCCAACCCACCCCCAGAGGATCTCCTCTATTGACTATATCAAGAAGCCTCAAAGTCTGGTGTTTTTGGGTCAATTGCTTCAATAAATGGATCAATTAACCAATGAACATTTATTAAATTCATACTATGTACCAAGAGGCAGTTGGGTGGCTCAGTGGATAGAGTGCTGGGCCTGAAGTTGGGAATATCTGAGTTCAAATCTGGCCTTAGACACTCACTTAGCTGTATGACCCTGGGCAAGTCACTCAACCCTGTTTGCCTCAGTTTCCTCATCTGTAAAGTGACCTGGAGAAGGCAACGGCAAACCACTCCGGTATCTCTTCCAAAAAAATCCGTGGACATTATTGGTGTGCTGTGTTCCATGGTGTCATGAAGAGTCAGACACAACTGAACAAACTAACAACAACAGTAAAAATGTACAAGATACTGTGGGAGACACTGGGGATGCCAGAGCAAGAAGGAGCTGGCTTTTATGTTGTATTTGAATGTTTCCCAAGCATATGACATATGTAACCTTACTAGATCTTCATGAGAAGACTGTAGGTTTGTTCACTAATACAGGCATTATTATTCCCCTGATTTACTAAAAAGGAATCTGACACAAACAGAGGGTAAGTGACTTGCCCAGGGTCACACAACTAGTATCAGAGGCTGCATCTGAACCCAGGTCTTCCTGACTCCAAGTCCAGAGCAAAAGTACAAAAGGAAAAATGTTAAGATGCTATCACATCACCTCAGGGAGGCATATAGCAGCTTCCAATTTTAGCTATTTTTTCTTGTAAACTAAAGCACGAAATTCAGCTATGTCTGTGTCAATGAGGGATCAGAAATATAGCCCCTCAGGGCAGCTAGGTTGGCACAGTGGATAGAGCACCAGTCCTGGTGTCAGGAGGACCTGAGTTCAAATCCAGGCTTAGACACTTGACACTTACTAGCTGTGTGACCCTGGGCAAGTCACTTAACCCCAATTGCCTCACCAAAAAAAAAAAAAAAAGAAAAGAAATATACCCCCTCTAAATTAAAGTTTTTTGGGGAAGGCTCCAGTCTTGTTACCCTGGTTATGGGCTCTGTATAACTATTAGCTAGTTACCTTTGCCAACACCTTCACTCCAATGAATGACTTAGCAGGTCCCAGATAGAATAAGATAGACATTACACACTTGCTCTGGAGTCAGAGGCTCAAATCCCCCCACCTTGGCACTTTCCTTGAGCAAGTCCTGCATGCCTCAGTTTCCCCATTTATAAAATGAGAGCAGTTGGACTTGATCTCTGAGCTCCCTGGCAGATTTAAATCTAAGATCCTCTGAACCTCCCTAGCCCCGGTTTTCTCATCTCTGAAACGAGGGTTTTGTTCTAGACAGTAAAGCCTGATACGGATGATCCTATAATAAGTATGAAGAAGTCAGGAAAAGTATAAAGAGCGGAATGTTTGCACACTGAAGGGCTAGATAGGTATCGAAGTACATCCAAGAAGAGGAGGGAAGTGAAAGGGAAGGATGCTGAGGATCCATATCAGTCTTTCTTAAAGTGGGCCATGAGCAGTGGGAGTGTCCACACTTAGAGAAGGAAAGGGAAACTGAGGCAGGCCCCCTTCTGCCCCTCCGTGAAAAGCCAGAGGGTCCTAGCTACAAGGTCCTCTGAGATCTTCCTTCCACCTCCATTTTGCAGATGAGGAAAATGAGTCTTAGGGTTAGGGGAAATGAATCTCCCCCCACAGCTGAGACTTAGAGGAGGAAGGGACTGGACCAAGGTCTTGTGGTAGAAAAGGCTCATGGTCTTTCCAGGGTGCCAGGGCTACCCCCTATACTCAAAGGGCTTCTCTGTAATGCTGCTGCCTTCATTTTTGCTGCTCAGAAAGCTCGGGCCCAAGGAAGACTGGGCCTCAAGTTTAGAACAGCCTGCCCTGGCGGCTACTCCCAGGCCAGAGATTCTAATCGTGTGTGCGTGTGTGTGTGTGTGTGTGTGTGTGTGTGTGTGTGTGTGTGTGTGTGTGTGTGTGTGTGTGTGTGTAGGGCAGAAGTGTTGATGTGCACACTCCCGAGAGAGAGAGAGAGAGAGAGAGAGAGAGAGAGAGAGAGAGAGAGAGAGAGAGGGACAGACAGACAGAGACAGACAGACAGAAAGAGAGACAGAGAGAGAGACAGAGAAAGAAACAGAGAGACAGAGGATCCAAAAGGAGAGAGGAAAGAAAGATAAGAACACAGGTTTAGAATAGAAGGGACCTCAGAGACCAGATATTTTACACAGAAGGAAACCGAGGCTAGGAAGATTTCACTGACTTACCCAGGAGTGGACAGAGGCAGAACTGGGATTTGAAACCACATCTTGTAACTCAAAAACCAGAAGTCTCTCCATTGTACCACACTGCCTTGACAGAGTTAGAGAAATGTTCTTCCAGACAGAACAATCACACACAAAAATTAAAAAAGGATTCCCCCCCACACAACAGCAGAAGATTGAAGTATTTTCAAAACAAATAAAATAAAGATGATAATCATGTCTCTTCTGAAATATATGCCCCTTCACTATATAAAAACCCACGGGAATTAGTAAGTGTATCAGAGGCTAAATCTGGTCCATCAGATATTGTTCGAGAATCAAAGAAAAACAATCAGAGTCAGAAGGAAGCTCCCAGACCATCCAGTGGAACCGCTTCATTTTACATAGAAGGAAACTGAGGCCTAGGGAGGAGAAATTACTTAAGATGATTCATTTGGGGCAGGAAGAGATCTCCCGGATGCCTAGACCAACTCCTTTTTTCTTTTTCTTTTTCTTTTTTTTTTGTTTTTGTTTTTTGTTTTTTTTTTTAGTGAGGCAATTGGGGTTAAGTGACTTGCCCAGGGTCACACAGCTAGTTAAGTGTCTGAGGCCGGATTTGAACCCAGGTACTCCTGACTCCAGGGCCGGTGCTCCATCCACTGTGCCATCTAGCTGCCCCCAACTCCTTTTTTCTAATAGATCAAAAAATAAAGGCTGACAAAGTAAAACGATAGGCTGGGTAGCTAGCATGAACAGAGCTCACTCATATTTATATAGTTCTTTAAAGTTTGTAAAGCACTGTAAGAATCTTCTCTCTTTTTTATTGCTATGACAGCGCTGAGAAGTAGTTGTTATTTGTATCTCCACTTTACAGATGAGGAAACTGAGACATGCAGAATTGTCTTGGAAGTAGAAGTGCCCTCAGGGGTCCCATAGTCTAATCCCACCACAAAGCATGAATTGTATCTCTGAGATGCTCGCTAAAGCGTCCTAGAGAGGCAGCATAGTGCCCACTGACCCACTGGTTCTGGAGGCCAGACACTGCACAAGTCCTCCCCCCTCAATCTATTTCCTCATCTGTATAAGGTGGTTTCTTGTGCTTTCAGTGACACATCTACAGCACAGGACAAATAAGAAATCAGGAAGGAGAAGTCAAATAAAGGATGACATTCATCCAAAATATATTTGAGTAAAAAAAGCAGACACTAAATCAAGAGATACCAGACTGTTGGGCAACCCATGGGCTCTATTTGTATTTACAGTAAGGAAGGCTCCAGCATGTTGGCTGGATCTCCTGGGTCAAACTTGGAGGAGAATATGGGCAAGAACTTTATGGATGGGCCGGCATGGACGGAACACAAAAGGCATCTTTGGAGGGCATGCCAACATCAACGCAACAGTAGATGCATTTCAGCATTGGTGAATCCCTCCTTCCCTGAGCTGACCTTAGGACAATCACTTTGTAAACCTGCTTTGAAGGCTCATGCTTGTATGGGACTTGGGTTTCTCCTCCGTGATTTCTCCCAGCTCAGAATCCACAGCCCTATCCATTCAGACGGATATGATCAGCCACAGTTGTCTGTGAAAGCTTCCTGGGGCTATTTGTAGGATCACATGCTCAGAGCTAGAAGGGACCTCAGAGGCCACCTGGTTCAACCCTTTCCTTTTACAGGTGAGGAAGAGAGAAGAAAGGAATAAGCATTTATACGGCATCTATTGTGTGCTTTTTACAAATATCTCATTTGATCCTCACAACAACCCTGGGAGGCAGGTGGCCATTTTACAGTTGAGGAAACTGAGGCATACGGAAGTTAAGTGACTTGCCCAGGGTCACACTGGTAGAAAGTATTTGAACTCAGTGTCTGATTCCAAGTCTATTCTTAGACTGAAGCACAGAGATACTAACTGACGTATCATCTTTGCATCATAGATCCAGGGATGGAAGGGGCCTTGGAAGTCATCCAGTTCAGTCACTTCACTTTACAGATGACAAAACTGATACCTGGAGACTTATCCAAAGTCTAAATGTGGCTGAGCTAGGATTTGAACCCAGGTCCTCAGACTCCAAATTCTGAACTACCGTACCATACTGATAAGTAGACATTGGTGGGAAAGGGTCCCAGAAATTTACACTGATACCCCTTTTACTCCCTCTAGGGTGGGCCTGCCTTTTTTGCGGGGCAAGGGGGTCCTGTGAGAAAGACAGCATTTTGGCACAGGGATCCTGCCCCAACTATCCCAGCCCACAAAAAAGGAAACAGACAAGAAATTCACTGAATGTTTTTCTTCTCCTTTGATTTACAAAAATTTTCAGTTCACAATTATTGTCTTCAAAATTAATATTTCCACTGTCTGTCCCTCTTCCTGGGAGAGAGAAGCTATCTTTTCAAAACAGCCTGAGTCCAAAGTGGAAAGCAGCCCACCCCCACCCCCACCCCCACCCCCAGTAAAATAAGTCTTTAGGGAGCCTATAAGGGGGCATCTGATTCTCAGCTAAGATAAGGGTCTCTGAGGGAGGAGAGAAAGAAGTAGCTGTCAAGGATTGAAAAATTTACATCCACCCCCCCCACCCCACCCCCCCCCGCCACCAAAAAGGGTGGACTCTTCTTGGATAACAGTATTTTCCTTTTAAAAGCATTTTCTCAATTAAAAAAAGAAAATTAATATCTTTAAACCCCTTTCAGACATGTGAACTCCTTTTCCTTTGACCCTGTGGCCCTCCCCAGAAACCGCCCCAACTCTCCCTCTCTCCTTTCACTGCCAAACTCCTAAAAATGTGTGGTCTCCACCCATCGCCCCCACTTCCTCTCCATCTGAACCCTCCTTAACCCTCTGCAATCAGCCCCCATTTCAGAAGTCTTGTATAGGCTTTAGGCTTGCAAAATACTTCGCAAATATTATTTCAGTTGGTCCTCACAGCAACCCTGAGAGAGGCAGGTGCCCTTCTAATCTCCATTTTACAGATAAGGAAACCAACGCAAGGAGAGGCTATAAGTGACTTGCCCAGGGTCACACAGCTAGTGTCTGAGGTGGGATATGAGCCTAGTCCTCTCCTGCTTCTAATTCCAGCACAGTATTTATCATCCGTCTCTGCCTGTTGCTCTGGTTCTCAAAGATGACAAATGCCCTTTTTCTTAGCTAATCCTATCACCCTCCTTTTTTCCTCACTGTCCCCAGCCTCTCTGTAGAATTCACCAGCCCCAGCTGCATGTCATCCCCCTCCATCCCACCCCTCACATGACCTCAGGCAGAAAAGCTATCCCTCTCTCCCCAGGGACTTGCTGAAGTCTTGCAGCTCCCACATCATCACATTATACTATTTCTGTGTATTTCTTATGTTAACCAAGCTGTAATCTTCTTTTGGGGGGGCAGGGCAATAAGGGTTAAGTGACTTGCCCAGGGTCACACAGCTAGTAAGTGACAAGTGTCTGAGGCTAGATTTGAACTCAGATCCTCCTTAATCCAAGGCCAGTGCTCTTTCCACTGCAGCACCCTGTAATCTTCTTATGAGCAAAAACCCTTCCCTCCTGATCTTTGTAAACTTCTCTTCAAACAGCACAGCTCCCTCCTGGCTCCCCTTCTACCTCTCTGACAGCTCTTTCTCAGTACCCTTCATCCATTTAGTTTCCTCTTCCCATCTGCTAAGTGCAGGTGTCCCCTAAGACTATCCATGGCCCCCTCTCTTCCTCCTGTATCATTCTCTGCTCTCCTCATGGTCTCATTCATTCTCGAGGCTTCAGTTAACCAGTAAGTATAAATTTATGATCATGTGAACCTAGCTCTTCCTATCTGCAAGGACAGCCCATTATCTACCATGATACACCCATGCGCATCAATGTGGTGTGCCAATGGCAAGCTTTTTATCCTGAGATATGGTAAAGCTCCTTCAATGATTACCGCCCAACTTTGCCCCAAAACAACGGCTACTCTTTTAGATACCAGCGGCTGCCAATCATTGAGCACTGAAGCCTCACCAAGGAGTAGAAACACAAAACCAAACAAAGGAAAATGGAGAGGAAGGAGTATGGTGGGTGGGAGCAAGTGACCACACATGCCAAGCAAGGAATGACAAAAAGCTACTAGAGTGAAGGGGGTCACCAAAGGAATGTGGGAGTGAAGCAGAACCTGAACTGGCCACTGTACTGCACTGTTATGCTCCTGAGGTCAGCACAGGGCCCCAAGAAAGGTAGGCACAGCCCAGAATGAGCGGCCTTAGGTGAGTGGCAAGTAGCCTGCTCATTGGAGGGTACAACCAAATCAGTGAGATCGCAGTGCCCTGGGGAACATAGAAGCCATCTCCCCCAGCTATAAGTGATCCATGGGGGCGGGGGGAGTTGTTGAAGCAATTCCAACTAGAAAGGATCCATGGAACTGCAGACTTGTCTTGGAGGGAAGAAGAGCTAGGTTCACATGATCATTAATTTATACTTATTGATTAATTTGATTCATCAAAGCCATGAGGACATCTAGTCTAACACCATCATCTTAAGGATGGAGAAATTTACACCCAGAAGTGCGCAATGACTTGCCTGAGGAACTTGGGGACTGGGGGTTTTCTAAACAAGCAAAGTGAAGAACCACATGAACACAGACAAAGAAAAACAAAATATATACAAAATACGCACACCTTGGTAAGGGAAACAATGGGAGGAATAAAAAAAAAAACCCTAAACTAGGGGGTGGTCCTTGAGGGATCCATGAAGGACACCAGGGATAAGGTGGTGGAGGGAAGCTAACAATACACTCTAAACATGGTAGAAAACTTCTGCTAAGGTATGGAGATGGGAGATGGCGTGTCCTGTATGGACAACCTCAGAGGTCACCCATTGGTGCTTTGCCATCTCACTTTATGGAGGAAACCAAGACCCTAAGAAATCAAACGGCTTGTCTGAGAGCACCCAGATGAATTACTATTAATCTGTGAAATGAAGGGGTTGGATTAGCTGATTTCCAAGGCCCCTTCAACTCTAAAACCATGATACTGTTATCATTGTTCCTAAAAATAATTGTTATTATTAAAAATTAAGGTAATTATTAGTTAGAATGACTGCTAATCCAGCAGCTTTGTCACTTGAAAATCCTAGAGAATAGAAAAGAAGTTCAGAGAAAACTAGTAATTACTAAGCCTCATTTCTCTTCTTTCCCGAGTTCAAGGACCTGGCCTTAGATAGGTAGCAGCCCAAGGAATGGTGCTGCAGCTCCTTTATGATTTGGCCAATGGTCCCTGAGAGTCTTTGTGATCCAAAGCCCCAGCCCCTGGCCCAAGACTCATGAAGCCCCTCCCAGAATGTAGCCAGTCTGTCCTCATACAGCAGACTCAGCCTCTACTGCCTTTCCAGCTTGGTGAGACCTCCCCAAGGTTTCCTCTAAAACATTAGGGATTGCCGGAGAATTTCCAATGGAACGGGCACGGGCTTGGGCCTTCAAGGGCCAGGTTTGAATCTTCTTAGTTCCAACACTTATTCTAAGTGTGATGTCAAGAAGTTCCCTGCTCCTCTCTTGGTCTCCATTTCCAAATCTGTAACAGGAGTCAGTTGAGCCTGATGAGTGACCTCTCAGGTGCCTTTGAGCTCGAAATCTGCAGACCTGTGATTTTTAGCTGAGATTTCTTCATGCTTTCTGACTTTCCCGAGACACCGCAGGAGGTGGGCCAAGATGCCTTTCTCTCTTTGTTCAGACCTAACCTACGGAATCTTCTGGGTCCCAGAGAGGATCCGCCCCATACTGGCCACAGCCAGCATGCTATTGGCTTCAGTTCCAGGTCAGCAAAATCCCCAGCCCCAGGGGAACTTGGAGCTCATAAAGGATGAGATAACACAAAGAAATTTCACAACCCTGGGGTTTTATTTCACAGGCCTCTTTTGAGATCCTGGGAACTTAAAAAAAAAGCTTTCTTCCCCCCAAGCAGCTCCCCCTCTCTTTGGTTAAGGCTTATGACTGTCTTCTCATCAACTCTTCCCTCCCCTCCCATCATGGGAATGGTGAATCTCTGTCTGTCTGTCTGTCTGTCTATCTGTCTGTCTGTCTGTCTGTCTGTCTGTCTCTCTCTCTCTCTCTCTCTCTCTCTCTCTCTGTCTCTCTCTTTCTTATACCTTCCCTCAGTTTCACTTTCCTATATGTACAATATGGGTCTGTAAGAGTCTCACCCCCACAAGGTGTATCCCCTTTGTCAGTACAGGGAAAGAACAGAATCTGGGGCTAAAAGGGAGCATTTCAATCAAACCCCCTCATTTTACAGACAAGGGAGGTAAGGCCTAACACAGTGAAACACTTGCTGAATGTCTGACCTCAGAACTAGATGCACAATCTGGGGGTCTGGACCCCTGGTCTAGGGTTCAAGCCCTTTGCATAAAAACACTCACTAACTGTGTCTTTTAATAAGTAGGTTCGGCAGCCGCTAGGTGGTGCAGTGGACAAAGCACTGGCCCTGGATTCAGGAGGACCCGAGTTCAAATTCGACCTCAGACACTTGACACTTTCTAGCTGTGTGACCTTGTGCAAGTCACTTAACCCACATTGCCCCACAAAAATTAAAATAAAATAAAAATAAAATAAGTAGGTTCGACCTGTGTTTACTGCTATTATTTACAAATAGACAGAAAAATGTATCCACATGAATTATTGAGCTTTTCAAAGAGAAGAATATAAACTTTAGAAAGACAAAGGGATTAGGCTGGGCAGCTTACTATTTTGAGGGTATGTCACTTTTTAGAATTTTATTTTTAATTTATGAAATAACACAAACTTTCCATAATATAGTAGAATTGTAAAAAAAAAAAAAAAGATGATTGCACATGGAAATGCAAATCTCACTAGTCATGAATCCAGCAAGGCCCCCCTGACTCAAAACAGTGATCTTCGATGAGTCATATGGGCAGGATTGAGAGGGCCAATTTCTAATTATTAAGAGACAATTCTTCAGTCAAGACTGACACCTTTGTTGGCAGGGATCCAGGTGTTAACTCCCACTTGGGGAGATGCTAAGGAAGGGATGGGGGTCTGGGCATAAAAAGAAATTGACATCTATGCAGCGCTCTGCAAACAGCAAAGCCACACAAGTACTGGCTATGATTAGGGGCAGGTGGCACTGCTTGGCCAAAATTGGTCGGCGGAGTATCAGACAGGTTGTGGAGGCCTTTCTTCTTGACCTTGCTCTCACTGTACATTAGGATGCAAGCTTCCCATTGGCTGGTACTTCCCTTCCAGGATTATATTGAAATAGATAAACTGGGGTCCAAGATTTGTTGGCATTTGTATTTTAGAATGTTCATCACTGGATTTCTTGTCAATGTTTTTCATTGGAATCTTCTGTATTTTACTCTAGCATCTGAGAACATGATCCACGAGATGATAACCTCTTTGAGGGCAGGGACTATCTTGTTTCTTTTTGTATCCCCAGTTCTGAGCACAGTGCCTGGCACATAGTAGGTGCTTACTACATGTTTACTGATTATGATTCCGAATTTGTCAGGGGTCCATGACACAAAAAGAATCCCTGACCTTGAGGAAGGCCTGTAGCATGATGGCTACCTTCTATCTGAGGAATTTATAAGAAATGAACTGAAATCACACAGGGTAAGAAGATGAGGGTAGTTTACAAATTACATTGGTGAAGGGCAGCTAGGTGGCGCAGTGGATAAAGCACCGGCCCTGGATTCAGGAAGACCTGAGTTCAAATCTGGCCTCAGACACTTGACACTTACTAGCTGTGTGACCCTGGGCAAGTGATTTAACCATTGTTGCCCCACCCCCCCAAAAAAATTTACATTAGTGAAGGGAATACCCAACAGCATGTAAGCTCTTTGAGGGCAGAAACACTTTCATTTTTATCTTTGTATTGACTGCAACTAGTAGGGTGTTTGACACACAATAGGGCTTGATAAGTATTGGTCGATATAGACAGATGAAGAGGTTCCTAGGCCATTCCATCCATCCATCCATATAAGATGTCAAAAGCACCACAGGTGCCAAACCAGTCTAGAATGGTACAAGTATCATATTCTCCTGTGTAAGAAATATCTGTGATGAATAAACAGTAGCTGTTCATATTATAAACCTTCCAGTTTTGCCTATCAACATACCTAAGTCTCAACTATCATCACCCAACCAATCATTCAACAAGCATTTATTTCTTCAGCACCTACTATTTACCTCTTGGTACACAAGGCTCTAGGGAAAAAAAAACAATCAAATTAAAACAGCCTTTGACCTCAGGAAGCTTACAGTCTACATAACACTCCTAAGTAAGTATGTATCACCCAATGAGAAGCATTCTATAAACGCTTATTGACTGACATAAATATGTTAGCATTGTCTCCTGCCTGCTATTCATCCAACCTCCTAAAAGCACCCTGCCCCCAACCCCAGCACCTCCCCATCAATGCTAAGAGTGGGACAGGTCACCCTGAGATCTGCTTGACAGGTATACTGGGCTTCCTGGATGAGGGCTGGGGCCCAGAGGCCCAGCCTAGGAGCTGCAGCTTTCCCCCACTTGGATGGGAATGCCTACAGAACTCAAGTATGTTTTCTTTGGCGAGGGGACAGCCCTGAGATGCAATTCCTCCCTGACATTTTGAGAATTGTTTTCTGTCTGCATTCTCCATAAGTAATGTCCGCAGAGGTCAGGAAGGAAACGAAGAGCTCTAGGAATGCTCCCGTTAACACACAGGCTGAGGAGACTGGCCCAAGTCAAATACTGCCGGCCCGGCCCGGCGGCCAGGGTGATGATTAAGAAGCCGGCTGCCACACAAGGGGCTGTGTTTGGGAGCCCTCCCGCTGGAGACAGCAGCTCTTCCGGCCAACGTGGGCAATGTGCGTTTAGTCTATCAGAGTATTTATCCAGGGCGCCTATCGCCTGGAACAGAGACAGCCGTCTAGCAGAGGACACGCTCCGCATAGCTGGGACTGAGGTGTAGGTGGGAGCCTGAAAAGAAGGTGCAGTGGAGGCTTCCCCCGCAAAAGACTGAGGGTCTCCCTCTACTTCCCCAGTGGGATCTCAGCCAACCTTGTGAGGGCTCTTAGAGTGTCAGTTGGTATAAGAGGAAAGAAAGTAAAAGGTCCAAACCAGCATCCAAAGGAAGGCAGTGTTCCAGGCCGTCGACTTACCTCGTCATACCAATGCCTGTATTTAGAGCTGGAAACCACCTTGGAAGCCCCCTGCCAACTCCTTCATCTGACAGGTGGAGAAACTGAGGACCAGGGAACTTCCCTGAAGTCAGACAGGTAGGATCATAGACTCATAGATTTAGAGCTAAAGGGGACCTCAGGGGCCACCTACTTCAACCCCCCCCTCATTTTACAGATGAGGAAACTGAGGCTGAGAGAGATGCTCACGACTAGGAAGGATCTCAGGCATAGTTTGTATTCGGTTTTCCCAGACTCCAACTCCAACCTTCTGTCCACTGCATCCACTTGGCTGCCTAGCCCTGGCACCTGCCTGGGTTCTGAGGGTCCCCTAACCTCAGAAGTGTTCTTTGTGATCTCAACTAAACACATGCCCAGTATGCAGAAGGAACCATCTGTCATAAACAGATGTTTGTTTCTGGCCTGTTATCGAGAAAATCCAAGGTATCCAGGGTGTGAGCACATTATTTCTCCACGTTTTAGAGACCAGGAGGTAGAAGAACAATTTAGCTAAGTGTTGACCCATTTGAGACTCAAACTAACAATGGCCTTGTGCTTCAATAAGGTCAATTTTTAATACGAGTCACCTCATACTTACAAGGCAACTTGGAATACAGGAGAGCAAATAGGACTTAAGAGTTATGGGCCTGAATCCTGGCCGTGTGACCTTGGGCAAGTTATATAGCTTTCCTGAGTCTGTTTCCTCATCTGTAAAGTCAGAACAAAAATACCCATGTGACCTCACTCTCAGGACGCTTCCGACAAAAGCTTGTTGTAAACCTCAAGTCCTTTAGCTCGACCCATAGCAGGTATTTTGTAAAAATGCTAGTTGACTGGGGCAGCTAGGTGGCGCAGTGGATAGAGCATCGGCTCTGGAGTCAGGAGGACCTAGGTTCAAATCCAGCCTCAGAATGTACTAGCTGCGTGACCCTGGGCAAGTCACTTAACCCCAATTGCCTCACCCCCACCCCCAAAAATGCTAGTTGACTGACTGACAACCTAACTGTATTTTATGATCATCCCAGAGCTTTTGTCTTGGTGATTTATGTTTTCATGAGTGTGTGCTCCTCACGGACGCAGAGCATGACCCCTCAGCCCCCCTCAAATATCTGAAGAATAGTTACAGAGAACGGAGATGAATTTGTCCTGCTGGGCCTCAGAGGGCAGAACTGGGAACACTGGGGAAGGTGCTGAGGTGCTCCCTGAGTCTGGGTGTCCCGACTAAAGGGTCCAATTCTGAGAGCTGTCCAAGGTGTCATGAGCTGCCTGGTCAGGTGGCAGCTTCCCCCTCCCTGGAGGTCTACAAGCTGAGGCTTCGTGAGCACTTGTTGGGTATCTTATGGCCGTGATTCCTTTCAGGTATACAGTAACGTCGTCATCACCACAATAATAATAGTGATAATACCAACAATAGTGTGGAAAGCACTTTACAAATATCCTCAAAATAGCCCTGAGAGAGGGGCAGCTGGTGGCGCAGTGGATAGAGCACTGGCCCAGGATTCAGGAGGACCCGAGTTCATATCCGGCCTCCAACGCTTGACACTTACTAGCTGTGTGACCCTGGGCAAGTCACTTAACCCCAATTGCCTCACCAAAAAAAAAAAAAAATAGCCCTGAGAGGTGGCTGCTATTCTTATCTTCACTTTACAGATAAGGAAACTGAGTCAGACAAAGGTTAAGTGCTTTGTCCAGGGCCACACAGTAAGCGAGTGTCAGTTTCAGACTCAGGTCTTTCTGACCCAGGTTCTGCGTTCTACTGACTGCACCATATGACCACTGTGGTCTATTCCAACTCTCAAATTCTATGTTTTGGTGATTTTTATCCCATGAAATTATTATTACTGGCTCATAATATCACAGATCTAGATCAGGGGGTTCTTACCCTTTGTGAGTCATGGACCCCCTTGGGCAGGCAGTTGGTGAAGGCTATGGACCTTCTCAGAATGATGTTCTTAAATTCACAAAATAAAACACCCAGGATTACAAAGGAAACCAATGACATTGAATCAGTATCAAAATTCATTTCTTTACAAATTCATGGGCCCTCAAGTTAAGAGACCTTGATTAAGAGCTAGAAGGGATCTCAGAGGTCCTCAAAGAAGAGAGAAAGAAGCAAGGAGAGAAGGAGGAGAGGAGAGAAGGGAAAAGGAAGAGAGAGGAAGGAAGGAAGGAAGGAAGGAAGGAAGGAAGGAAGGAAGGAAGGAAGGAAGGAAGGAAGGAAGGAAGGAAGGAAGGAAGGAAGGAAGGAAGGAAGGAAGGAAGGAAGGGAGAAGAGAAGAATCAGTTCCGAAGAACAAATTCAATTCAGTTCAATAAACATATTCCAGTGGCTAGCTGACAAAATGGCGGATGGGGTAGGGAGTCTCTGCTCTTAAGGAATGTATACTGCTCCATTTGTGGGGAGCAGAGAGGGGAGGAGGAGAAGCAGAATTTACACAGGCAGATGAACACAAGGTAATTTGAAGAGGGAAGGAGCAGTAACAACCCTGGGAATGTAGCAAGGCTTCCAAGAGAATGAGATACTTGAGCTGAGTGTTGGAGGAAGCCAAGGGCCCTGAGCAGAAGTGAGGGCAGAATTCACTCTGCTGTTCTAGAGGGGGGGGGGAACAGGCGGGCCTGTCCAATTTGAGGATCGGCAGAAGCAGGTCACTGTGGCCAGAGACATAAGGTGGGTGAAGAGGCATCATGGGAAACAAGCCCAAAAAGGTTAGCTGGGGCAAATAATGCCCCCTCAAAGAGGGGCTTTTCCTCCTGCTAGCAGTGCCCAAGAAAAGCAAGCTAGCCTGAAAGGGGGAAGGGGTGGGGAACAAGAGGATAATGTCAATGGTCTCAGTGGTGGAGGACTATGGGAGAATATCAATATTTCCTTGTGTTGTCTCCCTGGGCTGTGTCAGCACGCACGAGCCCCTCCTTAAGTAGAATAATGAAATTGATCATTAAAGTAAGGCAAGCCACATTACAGGGACCCCTGAGGAACAAAGCACTGAAAGGCAAGAGCTTAAAATGAATGAAAATGTATCCAACTCACAATCAAATGAAAACATTATGGGCACCAGGCCAGAGAATATTCTTGAATTGGACTTCTTTCCGCACCCTAAGTTTAACCAGCTGGAATGCTTTTTAAAGTATCTTCCTATTCAACCTCCTGAAATGAAGGATTTGCTTTTTAATGGGAAATCTGCATTTCATCACAAAGATGGAACACAACAGTCTTGGCTCGGCTCACCTTCAGAGCAACGGCCTCTTTCTCTCCGTCAGATGCTCAGTGCAGAGGAAAGACAAATTCCAGCAAATGCATTTCAGGCATGACAGATGGGGCGCGAACAAATGCAATGCTTGAGACCCCACCTCCATTCTCAGGATATTATTATTGTTATTATTAAGAATAATAATGATTGGTGATGATCATAATAGCTCACATGTGTGTATCACACTGTAAAGTTTTCAAAGCAGGTTCCAACACGACTCATTTAAGCCTAGTGACGGCACTGTGGTGTATTGTGGGCATCACTGTTTCCATTACACGCTCTGGACTCCAAGCATTGCCATCCGTTCTCCTGCTGAGTATACTGAGCCCTGAGACCTTTGCCATTAAACCCAGTACTGCTTCTTAAGATTATCAGACAAAAATAGGAAGACCCTGGAAGGAATGCATGGTACTAAAAAGAAGGAATACTGTGTACATTGCTGGATGTGATCAGTGTATCAATTTTTGCTGAACTATTCCTCTCTGTTACAGAGGAATATTCAATTCTAGGTTGGGTAGTGATGGTATGCTTGGGGATGGGGTTTTATATCTAGAAATGAGAGATGTAAAAACAATGATACAGGGGATAGAGTGCTGAGCCTTGAGGAATCTACCCTCAGACACTTACTAGCCATGTGACCCTGGGCAAGTCACTTAACCCTGATTGCCTCAGTTTCCTCATCTGTAAAATGAGCTAGAGAAGAAAATGGTGAACCACTCCAGTATTTCTGCCAAGAAAACCCCAAATGGGGTGAGGAAGAGTTGGCCACAACTGAAAACAACTGAACACCATATCATCAACTTCAGAATGACCAAACAATTTCTGGTACACAAACATAAGAAATGACAAAGAAGAATTCAGAGAACCATGGGAAGACTTCCATGAACTGACACAAGACAAAGTAACTAGGATTCCAACAACATAAATGGAAAGAATAGCAACAACACAAAAAGACCCCAATGGAATACTGGGTAATTACCATAAGCATGCTTAGCTCTAGGGAAGAGAAAACCAAATGCATCTTTTTTCAAAGGTGGGGGCTATGAAATACTGCATATATCGTCATACTTAATGGGCTGGTTGAATTTTACTAAACTGTTTCTTTTCTTTTCAATTTTTTGTCCTCACTGTGTAGATGACAGGAGACAGATATATTTGGAAATGAAGGTGATAGGAAAATGAATGAAAGATATCAAGAAAAATAAGATTTTTAAAAGGCATGAATTCGACTTATTTTGACAAATTTAAACTGAGGGGAAACTAGTCTACCTAGAATTAATTATTTAATTAGTTGTTTTGTTTAACTTGATTAATGTCTTTCTTGGGACACCAACTACCATGAGTGAATGGGTCAGCTGTGGGGAGGGGAGGGTTGACCACATTTTCACATCATCAGAGGACTACATATTCTCACCTAGTGCTTGCCTTGCTAATGGCACAGCAATTATGGGCTGGCTCCATTTCCTTTCGTTTACACAGGGAAAGTGGCTTTCTGGGAAAGACCTGGTTTACCACATTGAGGGGACATCCCTTTGCAAAGTCACTTGTGTGTTTTCCTCTTATTGACACAAGGCCAGGAGGGTATCCCTGCCAAGCTGTGGTTTGCTGCTTCCACAGGAAAAGAGGAATGGATAGGTAAATGGCAGAGATTAGAGGTGGAATCCTCAAGGCATGGGCAGCCTGGGTGGGCTCCTGTTCCTGGGAACTCCTACCCTCAGCCAGAAAATGCAAACATGGCTTCCTGGAAGATGGAAGTTCAGTGCCCCCTTGCTAACTGCTATCCAGCAAGGGAAGGCACACAGACCTGTCACTAAATGGAGTGTGCCCAAGTCCGTGAAAGACCAGGAAAGGGGGATGCCACATAGAATAATGGACAAAGAGCTGGGTCTGGAGTCAGGGAAACCTGAATTCAAATCTATTAAACACTTGATAGCTGTGTGATCCTGGGTAAGTTACTTAACCTGTTTACCTCAGTCTCCTTAACTATAAAATGAGGATAATATAACGCTTCACTCCCAGCGCTATGGTGAGAATCAAATGAGATCATTGTAAATCATTTAGTTGATAGAAGGTACCATATAAATGTTATTGTTGTGGTTGTGGCTGTTATCTGATATAGAGTGAAGAACATGTAACCATGAGAAAACTAGATACAGTGACTTAAGAGCCAACAATGGCCAGTGTTGGTCTCAGAGCACAGAAGAGGAAACCCTCCTCTTAGTAGCAAGGTGGGGACGACGGCTATGGAACACTACATAGGATGTCAGTCTTGGTCATCGTACTAGTCAGTTTTGCTCATCTGTTTCCTTTTCTTTTCTCTCTGTGACAAAGGAGTATTCAGTGAGGGCTGGATATATCACAAAGCTAAATGAACATCCATAAAGAGAACCTGCCTCATGGTGTTGGGTTGAGACTCCAGTGAGCTCCATCAACCAACAAGCAGTTATTAAGCACCCACAAAGTTCAGGCACTGTACCTGGTGCTAGGGATTCAAATGCAAAGAACATAATCCCTAGACTCGGGAAGCCTCCATTCCAAAGGCTATAAAGTACCTTGGGCCACTATAAAACGTCAATCATGATTAATAACAATATTTGGCAAATAGGCATTTTTCGGGCATCTGAGTGAAAAAAAGAACTTGGATGGGGCCTCCTCTGTTAATGCAGCCCTAAGATGCCCTCTGTAAAATGGACTGGAAGACTTCTCGGGGAACACAGAAGGATTCAGAAGGAGCCTCTACTTAGGACCTGTTAAAGAAGCTTGTGCCTCAGTCTACCCCTCTGTAAAATGAGTCGATTGCACTGAATAACCTCTGAGGCCGTTCAGCTTTCAATCCTAGTGTCTGCAAGTTGTCAGGAGGTTCAGGATGAGGATGTGGGGAAGGCACGGAGGAAGTTCTCTTCTTTTCTCAGTCCTAAAAACTTCCAGCCAACCCAACAGACTTAGACAAAAAGCAGGTGCTGCAAACATCTGAAAGAAAGACGAGGCCATTACTGAGTCAATGTTGCCCAGTGTCTGATTGAATCCACACCAGCAGGAAGCGAAATTCTTGTTCTATGTATGTGGGGATGGGGGCAGGGTTGATCAGATCGGGAAGGGAAGCCTGGGGGAGATGGGTAAGAGGAGTCAGAGGAGACTGGGGGGGGGGGAGTCTGCTGCTGCTAGCTGCAGACCTCTCAAGGGCTTCTTTCCGGGATGAAAATCGGCCGAAGGGCCCCTCTGGGCACCCTGGGGAACCCTGAGGCTCCAGCAGTTAGAAGTGGGAGAGGGCTTAACCAGGAATAATCCAACACAGGAAAAAGCACTGACTTGACTTGTTCCAACAAAATGTTTGACGCCAGAGAAAAGAGTTGGGGGCGTCTTGAATAGGAGGCTGGGGGCGGGCCAGCGGGCGCCCCCCACCCTTTTCAGAGTAGCATGGATTCCATTCACGGCTATAAGCAGCCAAAGGCAGGAAACCCATCGGGTCTAAAGGCTTTGTACCAGTGACTTTGGAACCAATTGATTTTTCGCACCGTTTCTAGAAGAAAAAGAGATCAGCTGCAAAACACCAGGAGGGCTTTCCACAGTACCACGGCCGCCACAAAGAAGGACCAATCCGCGGGCGGGGGGCATTCATCCCCTTTGCGGGGAGGGGGGGGGCGGTGTCAGTTACGTTTCTTTGGCCTCGTCAGTTTCAAACAGCAGGTAAAGTCACTGGCTGGGATGAAATGAACTAACTCTCCCGCTTGCATCCCGGCTAAGCTCCTTTTCACCCTCCCCCCAATATCAACAGTTTTCAACTTGGCCTTGCTAGTGACACCATTTGAGAATCTGGTTTTGTTTTTAATCCGCGATTCCACTAGTCTTCCGTCCATGTTTCAGCAGGAATCCTCTGAGGCGAGGCTGGTGGAGAAAATACAATCTCTGGTGGGTCCTGAGAGGATGGAGAGGCTTGACTACAAGGGAGGTGATGGATGGTGTGCCTGTCCTCCGAGGCCCAGACCAGCTAAGTTCAGGGAGACAGGCCAGTATTTATGAAGTGCTTATTAGGCACTAGGCACGGTGCTAAGCACTGGGCATACAAAGGAAGGCAAAAGATTGGTCCCTGCCTCCAGGAATGTGCATTCTAATGGGAGAGACAACATGCAGATAATTAGGTACAAAGGAGACAGAGACAGAGACAGAGACAGAGACAGAGACAGAGACAGAAAGACAGTGAACAGAGGCTGACCACCAGGTGATGATTTTTTTTTTTTTTTACCATGACCACTCATTAAAGTTTTTACCAAGACATGGAAGGTTTTGATCTGATCTCAGTAGAAAAGAGAGGAACCTTACAGATGAAACCCGGGTGTTTGACTCAATCAATTGGTTGGTCAGTCAACAAGTATGTATTAAATCCCTCCTCTGTGCCGGGCACTGTGCTAGGTGCTAAAGATACAGAGACAAAAGCGAAACTCCTTGACCTCAGGAAGCTTCGATTTGACCAGATCCTAGATTGTGTAGAGGCAAAAAGCAATTTAGGAGATCATCTAGGCTGATTCCCTCACTTTACAGATGAGGAAACTGAGGCTCCACAAGCTTAGCTGACTTTCCTAAGGTCATGGAGGGAGTAAGAGGCAAGATCTGAATTTCTTGACTTTAGGAGTGAGGAAAACCTGGGTACAAATCCCCTCCCTGCCTCCCCCCTTACTAGCTGTGGGACTCTTAACTTCAGTGAGCATGGTTTCCTCCTCCATAAAACGGTGATCATCAAAGTCGCACCCTCATGGGGTTTTTGCAAGAATCAAATGTGATTCTGGTGTGGAAAGCACTTTGCAAACTTAAAAGTGCTATAAAAATGTCAGCAATTCCGTTGGGTCTCAACCTCTACATGCTCCAGTGCAGGGAATCCCCAGTGAGGAAAATCCCCTCCACTGATGCAGATTGAATGAATGAAGAAGCATCAGTTAAGCACTTAATGAGCTAAAAAGCTGTGCTAAGAGCTAAAGATACAGACCAAGAAATGAAGGCCAGCTTGTCTCCATGAGCTCAACCTGGAATTGGGACAGACGGCAGGGAGTGGAAAGGACTAAGAGTGGCTGTGGGGCTGATAGAAG
Source organism: Dromiciops gliroides (assembly GCF_019393635.1). Lineage (NCBI taxonomy): Eukaryota > Metazoa > Chordata > Mammalia > Microbiotheria > Microbiotheriidae > Dromiciops > Dromiciops gliroides. The sequence continues at coordinate 14,902,093 of NC_057864.1, forward strand.
GCCCAGGGAGCCTAGGGTACAACCACAGCTCAGATGGCTCAGTACTTGACACAGACAGCACGGCCCAGAAGACCTCAAGGCACAGAAGAAGGACAGATGAGAAGGCCCGGAGACCCTCATCTTACCAGATGGCCTGCAGTCCATGGTTGCCAGCTCATCCAAGTAATCTGAGTAGCCATTTTTTTTTCTCTGCAAAGGGCAACCTGGTAGGGTCTGGCCCAGCACCATTGGAAGCTGGAAAGAGGGTCATGGAGGAGCAGAAATACCGAGTTCCCTCTTATATGGGTGAGAATTGGGGCAGAGGCTAGGCTCCAGAGAGGAGGAAGGCATGGGCAGGAAGGGTGGGAGAGAAGAGTCCACCATGCTTGCTGCCATTCGTGTCGTTTTAAATAAACCCAGAACTCTTTCCACAAGGCCTCCTGGCTGACCGAACAATCCACAGTTCGCTCATCAATAGCTCACTTCATCGTGGGGGCCTGGTTCTTTCTTATTGCTGCCTGATCACAGGAAGCCCTCCAGAGGCATGTAATAGACCAGACATGCCAGCTTCCCACCTCTGGCTTTCCCAAAGTCAGCAGCCCCAACCCTGCTCTGTGCTGCCCGGGGCACTGTTTTCCAGTTAGAATTACTGGGGGGCCCTTCCTTCAGGGGCAAGGTAAACTGAAGGCATTTCCCCACTATTCCCACTGACCTCAGCCGGCTTCTCTTCTTCCCCCACTCATTAGGTACTACCAGGATCAGGTGTGACTATAATCACACCTCTAAACTGCTTTCCTTGCTAACAGCTTCTAGGTGGGTAGAGCATTCCCATTTTGCTGATGAGGAAAATGAGGCCCTTCAAGATAACGGGATCCACTCAAGGATATACGGTTGGTAAGTTGTGGGCTCAAACCCATGTGCTTTTTGCAGAGTTCTGGGACTCTTCCCCAGCTAGCCAACAAAATGAAAAAAAAATTAAAATAACATTGAGGCAGTGACAAAAGATCATGGGATATCAAGAGGGGTTTTTTGTTTTTGTTTTTGTTTAATCACTTACAGGGCTCTGGTGAGAGAGGCTGGCTTTGTTTCTAAACTATAATAGACTCAGTGCCAGATGAAAGGATCCTGGTACATGTCTTTGTCTCTGCGATTAACCTGAACCACTTAGTGTTTTTCTCCAAGCCAAAGAAAGGGAAAAAAATTAACCAGCAATCTGGGCCATCAGAGTAAAGGCTGGGTGCTCTAATATAAAGAGCCCCAGATTTAAGTCCCAGGCTACTACAGGACAAGCTCTGTGACCCCGAACAAGTATCTGAGTCTCAGTTTCCCTATCTGCAGAGGGGGAGTCATTCCATTGGTAAGAGATGCCTGGCAGAGCTGTTTATGGGGAAAGTGCTCAGAAACACAACTTGTGGCTCAGACGCTGTCTCGTCTATCTCGGCCATCTCCCAGAATTTACTCGGCCTCCATGTGTTAATAGCAAGTTCAGAATAAACCTCCTGGCTCCTCTTCATTAAATAAACACATAAAATGATAAGGAAGAAGAATTTCCAGAGAAGATAATTTAATGGTATATAACATTTTTGAATGACAAACAGGGCTTCCAATGGTATTACATTTGTTGTGATGGTCATTATCATTGCAGGGGTTTTAAATTATATTTTTATCCAATTATTGCCGTGTTTTTGCCTTTCTTTGTATGCCCAGTGATTGACACAGTCCTTGGAACATACAAAGTACTTAATAACTGCTTGTTGACTGAGCATCATTCACTTTTCTTTGATTAATTTGGGAACAAGGCCCTGAACCTGAACATATGTGTGTATGTATTTCTATGGATGCATCCGGTAAGACACAGAATTGGTCACACGTTATCTCCCCCACGAAAATGTGCGTATCTTAAGAGCTGGGAATGTTGTTGTCTTTTTCTTGTTGTATGCCCAGAACTAGCTTCGTGCCTAGCACACAGTAGGTGTTTAATAAATGCTCGTTGCTAGTGATGATGATAGTTATACCTGGGAGAGCCCTAAGCTGTGATTTAATTCAACCCCTCATTTTCCACATTTGGAAACTAACTCCCCAGAAGTGAAAGAGACTAGCCCAAGGTCACATCGGTAGGATTTGAAGCCAGGTCTTCGGACTCCAAAGGTAGCACTCTTTCCATTGCCCCCTATCGTATGATTGCATTTGAGCCTGATGAGCCCCAGTGAGGTGTATCCAATTTACAGATGAGAAACTGAAGTTCAGAGTGGTTCCCAGACTTTCAGCACATCATGCAGCTAGGGGACAGCTGAGCTGGGACATGAAGCCAGGTCCCCTGTTCCTTCCTCCTCTCATTCCCACTCTGACCTGCTGCCCCAGGCCTGGAACTGGGAATATCTGAGTTCAGATATGGCTTCAGACACTCAGTAGCTGTGTGACACTGTGACCAAGTCACTTGACCTCTGTTTGCCTCGGTTTCCTCCTTTGTAAATCTTAGTATAACAATGCTATCGGGGATAGCGTTACTGGTAATAATAGTAGCACCTATGTCCCAAAGTTGCTGCGATCATCAAATGAGGTAATAACTGTCAAGTGCTTAGCACAGTGCCCAGTTCATAGCAAGCACCATTTAAATATTAGCTGTTATTATTATGACTGAAAGAACGCAGATTATTTCTAAAATCAGAGCTTCTAAGTGTCTACAGCCCCAGATATCACCCGTACTTGAGATGGTTGAGGGCTGGATTCTTTTCTCAGGCAAAACATAAAACATAATGACAAAGTGATTCCTGGCCCCATCCTCTTCCCTTTGAAAAAATGATTTACCTCGGGGGCTGGGTTCACTCCCTTTTACCTTGTCGGAATCCCCAGGAGATAGATGGCCCCTCAGCCCCCACAGGCCCGACTTTCCGAAGCTCTCTTGAGCTTTCTCTGCTCCAGACATCTGATGAGGCTGCTGTCCATCAGAATCCGAGTCAAGTTTCCAAGGGCCCCCAAAGCAGAAACAAAACCCTCACACGGGCAGCCCTTGCTGAGTTGGCCAAAGTCTTCTATGTTAAGTCAATATTCAGTTGGATTTCGCTTCTGGAAGACCTTGTACACTGAAATCAGGCTGAGCTTTCAGTCAACTGTTATGACTTCAAAATCCTGCTCCCCACGTACCCCATTGGAAGAAGGAAGGGAAGTTCCAAGCGGACAATGAGAAAGCACCCGACCCGTCCTTGGTGCTAGCGGGGCTATTCCTCAGGGCCTTTGAATGGGGTCCTATTACATATGTGAGTTACTGGGCAGTGAACTCGGGGGTACAGGACGCAGGAGGCCTGCCTTGGCATGTGTGGGAAGGGGGGGAAATATCCCTGGATTTGGAGCCAGCATAACAGCAACAACGAGTATTTATACATCACTTTAACCACATGAGCCAGGCTCACTCACTTGTAGTAAAAAGTAGGATTTGAACCCAAGGCTTCTGAAGTCTGCCCCCTTTCCACCCTCACACAGCCTCTCTGGTCTCACTGTGCTCATGTGTAAGATGAAGTGACTGATTAAGGAGCCTGATGCTACTTGTAAGTGGTGTACCTCCAGGAAAATTGATGAATCTCTCTTTTGGTGACTCGATTTCTCCATTTGTATGTTTGCCACACCCACCATATACTCCCTTTTCACCTGTGTTGCTTGGAAGCCTGAGTTCCTGCAAGGTTCAGTTCAAGGACCTTTCCCTGTTCTCCACTCCTTAGCGGTTTCTCTCCATCCCGCCAAAATCATTTTGGATTTTCTCCATACATATTTTCTACCTGCTTGTTAAGTGCATGTTGTTTCTCCCCCATCCCAAATAGTATCTCCAGTGCTTGCCACAGTGTCTGGCTCACAGAAGGTCCCTAATGAATGACTGTTTATTAATGAATTAGTTATTAGTAGCTTGCATATGGAATATTTATGGACTAGAATAGCAGAGAAGAGAATGGATAGAGCGCTTCTGGGACAACTTCCTTTCCCTCAGGTCACAGCTTCTGGCACTGTGCAGGTAAATGGGTGACCTGATAGGCAGGAAGTCAGAGAACCTGGATGCTCAACCTTGAGCCAGCAAAGAGAAGCCTTCATCCACGGTCACATCCCATCTTGGTTACTACTAACATACATTTCCATCCACCTTTCCACCTCCAATAAGTACTGAAGACAACATCTGAGGCGTGTCCACTTCCATACCTCAGCCACCATCCTCACAGAGGAGTTAGCATGGTGATGGGCCTATGGGCTACAAAGGAATGCTCTCCACTAGAATGGCAGAAGGAACCCAAACCACCATCCCACTGGCACTCTGGGTAGTGAGTGCTGATCACAGACAGGGATGCCTGGCTCTGGCCCCTCTGCATCCCTCGCCCGGCTCACGTACTGGCTAATAAGGATCGCAGTGGAATCTGCAGGTGTGGGCTGCAAAGAAGCACATTTATGCATGAAGAAGAGAGAAACAGGCAACAAGAGCTATTAAAATGCAGAATGGCCAGCCTCCGGAGGTATCACGGCCAGTCTGGGGACCAAATCTGCATAATGACCCGGCTATTTAGCTGAGGAGATTCCTGTTTTGGTCTCTGAGGCCCCTGATCACTCTGAAATCATATAGAAAATGAACAAAGGGGATCTGAGAGATGCCCCTTCTTTTCATCACTGGTCCTGTCCAAGCTAATCTACAATTCCATAGCAGTAGTAACAAATATCCCCTCTCTGGGAGCCTGCATTTCAGGACCCCACATTTAGAGCTAAAAGGGAGCTTAGGGGTTATCTAGTCCAACCCCCTCATTTTACAGATGAGGGGGACTGAGGCCTGGAGTGGTCAAATGCCTTGCCCAAATTCAGAGTGGTAGAGTCAGGCTTTCTTTGATCCTAGACCTTATGATTCCAAATCAGGGCTTTCTCCACTGGATTGTGGGGACTCGCTGCCAAAAGCAAGCCCAAGTCCTCAATCCAAGGTAAAGTGTGGTCATGTCAATGATGGGGAGGCTCCCCAAGCCTCCAGGGGCATCCACTCCACCTATCCCCACATTCTGAGCCCTGAGTCTGCAAGGAAGGAAGTTCTGCAGTATCCCATGGCTGCAAAAAGGAATAATTTGCTAAGAAAAGGAACTGAGCTCACTGGGGTGAGCGCCAGCCCAAGCTTCGACATGCCAACGGTCAGCTGACTTTCCCCACTGACTTTTCTGGATGGTTCTGAGGGGACAAACCACCCAGACTGTTTTGAACGTTACATGGAGAAGACATGCCAGAAACAACAGGGAAAGGGGCCCACCCTCCTAGCAAGCTGGATGTTTCTGAGTAACTTCTTCCTCCCAAATAAATTCAGTGCTGCTTCCTCGGATGCCATTCGCGCTCACCTTGGGGAAGAACGTTGGAATCATTTTGATGAGGTTTGCCAGCCACTGATGCCTCTTACTTCCTGCATCCCGGAGACTGCTGCCGTTTTGAAAATCAGATAAAAAGGTGGGGAAATTGTAAAAGCCTTAGAGTCCTAGAGGTGCCAGGGACCCTGGAGGACATGTAATCCTCTCTCCTCATTGAAGGGCTAGGATCTTAGACAGGATTTGAACCCTGGCCTTCCTAGGCAGTTTAGTAGCTAGACTGTTAGAGTGTGACACAGAGGGACAGAATCAGGATTAAATAAAAACCCGATTTCAAATCCTTCCTGGGGCATTTAATTGGCTGTGTGAGCTTGGACACATCATGACATCCCCAGTCTCCATTTCCTCATCTGTAAAATTGGGATCTTCACAGCACATAGCTTGTTGGGGGATCAAACGAGATTTCACATAAAGCTCTCTGAAGAATATTAAAGTGTTCTAGCTCAATGCCAGTCATGAATGATTAAGTCTAGTGCTCTACCCACTGTCTCAGTCTTCCTGAGTGATGAGGGAGAGGTCACATGTCCCTGAGGCTCATCAGCCAGTCAGTTAGTGCTTATATGAGTTGGGGACTATGCAGAAACACCAGCTCCTGGCTCTCTGAGGGTCACACTTTAATGTCCTTTGCCCTCCTCTCATCCCAGAAGATTCTTCTTTGCTTGGCAGCAGCCACACCCTCCTGGTCAACACTGACTTGTTAGAACGACACATCAGATGCCCTGAGCTGCTCCATGCCCAGGGAAGTGGCTTCAGCAGAGTCTAGATGTTCAGAGGGATTCTGCTGATCTCAGCTTTCCAGTCATTAAACTCTTTGTGCCGTGAGCAGGTTGGAGAGGGAACCCACCCAGGAATCCAGGGGCGGCTGTCACAGTCAATCCACAGAAAAGCTGCTCTGGGTTATCCTAACCGTGCACTCTCACTCACACCCTCCCCTCCTGACATGACAGGACATCATAGAGCCCCTTTGGATGGAGTGTGGAGGACCATAACTGTCTGACTTCGATTCTTTTTGGAGACTGAGGAGCAGCGCTAATTAGGTATTCTTTCAGCCAGGGAAAATTCAGTTGGGTGCAGCTTAAAGGACTGGATGCCTCGAATATATAGTCATGGCAGGAGAGTGATGGGATTGATCCCCAGAGAGCCCATCCCATGTCTGTGTGGCACTCCCTGAAGCCAAGGACCCCACCCAGGAGGTGAGAGTCACAGTAACAGGAAAAGGAAAACCCTCAAGGATAGGTATCATAGCCACGAGACCCGGGACGTTGCAGGGACAGAACTAAACAAAGAAACAACATCGGGGAAACTATGGCTGCAGAGCTGGTGGACGTCAGAAAGGAAAGAAAGTGCACTCCTTCCAGATATCAAGGGTCCAGTCACCACATCCTGGTGGGGTCTCTGCCCAGGGACTCTCCCTAACTTCAAGCAATAGGTGGCTAGTCAAAGGCTCTAAAGACACTAACTCAGGGCTTCTTCACTTTTTGTCATGAATCCCTTTGGCAAGCTGATAAAGCCCCACTCAGAGGAGTGTTGTTGTTTTTCTTCATAGTTCAGGGAAACGAATGAAGAGAAGCATGCAAAGACTTAGATGAACTGATGCAAAGTGAAGAGAGACAAAGAAATACGCACGACTACAACAATGTCGAAATAAAAAACACCACCAAAAATGAAGAGAAAATTAATGTGGCCTCAAAGTAAAGATAGAGCAGAAGGGGTTTGCCCTAATTTCCCTGCAAAGTTGGGGTGGGTGGGGAGCATCGTATACATCATCATGTTTAAGAGTATCTTGTGGGGTGGGAGTTGATGAAATGACAGATTTTGTTGATTTCTTTCTCTCTTTTTTCTATAAAAAAGTCTGCTCTGAGAGATGGCAAGGATCCTGGAGTGAATTTAAGAGAGATAAAATCTAAAGATACCAATAAATATTTATTTTAAAAAGAAGGTTCACAAGCTTATAGATCTGGAGCTGGATGAGACCCCATAGGCCATCTAGTCCGATGTTCTCATTTTACAGATCAGGAAACTGAGTCACAGAGAAATTTCATGACTCAGCCAAGGTCACGGAGCCGGCCAGCATTTGTGGTTGCTTTGTGGCTTTATACATTTTCTCAGTCAACAAAGACTAATAGCACAATTGTTATCACGCCGGGGTCGTTGGAAGTGCTTGGCATGAAAAGGGGGTCCTTGGGCTCTGAGAGGTTTACAAGATTATAAAGTTAGCGGGTTCTGTCATTCAATTAAGAGTTGGAAACCGCCAATGCGTACTAATCCTCTACTTTTTGCAGATTTTTACAAATCCAACTTTATCCCCTACATAACCTGTAATATTCGGGCCTTACTTCAAAGAGTAAAACATCATTTTAGAGGTGGGAACTTAGTGAAAAGCAGTTGCTTTCACCCTGAAATCACGATATGGAATGAGCCCTGTAAAGTGAACCTTTAATTGGATGCCAGAATCTGCTCCCTTTATAGTCTTATTAACCTGAAACGGCTGACCCACAATCACTTCTTCAGGGGTCAGGGATAAAAAAAAAAAAGGTCTCCTTCAAAATTGGCCCTCCACCCCTGACACCTTTGGGATGTCTTTCAGTCAGGTTGTCAAATGAACAGGTAATTAGGTCCTAGAATGATGTCAGGGTCCTTAGAAAGAACCGACAATTGGTCAGAAGCCCTTTAAAGAAAATGAATTGCAGGCCTTATCCATCCCCCCACATCCAATCAGTTACCAGGATTTATCATTTCTACTTTCACAACACTGATCACAAACATCCCTCCTCTGACACTGCCACCCCTCTGGTGCATTCCCCGATCACCTCACACCTGGACTACCGTCCTAGCTTGCAGGTGAGTCTACCTGCCTCAAGTCTCTCCCCCCTCTGATCCATCTTCCTCTCAGTCATTAAAGTGCTTTTCTAAAACTGCTGGTCTGGCCGAGTCATGCCTTGTTCAATAAACTCCAGAGAGGTCCTGTTACCAGCAGGACCAAATACAAAGTCTTCTGTTTGGCATTTAATGCTCTTCCTGGCCTTAACCCCGCCTACTTTCCAGGCATCTCACATTTTATCCCCTCTACAATCCCTAGATACCAACCTCATTGCTCTTCTGGCTCACAGTCCTCAGTGACTGTACTGGAGGTCCCCCATTCATGGATGCCTTTGCTTGCTCATTTCCTTGACATATGTCAAGCCTTAGCTCAGACCCCACCATGTGCAAGAGACCTTTCCTGGTCCCCCCATGCTACAGTTTTTCCCTTCTTTCTAATCCCAGGTATTTTCTATGTACCTGCTTACTGACATGGCTCTTCCATTAGAATGTAAGTTCCTTGAGGGCAGGGACTATCTTTTTTTTAACAGTCTTTAGTTTTGCCTTTTTTTGTATTCTCAGCACAGTGGCTGCTCCATAGTAAGCAACTTATAAATGTTTATTGATTGACCAATGGGATCACCAACCAGAAAAGTGGTCTTTATTCCATAACATTCAGTTCCCCCTTCAGAAAAGAGGATAAAGATGGTGCCCAAGCAGGCAATGTTGGGTAACTGACCAGCCCTTGGGCCACTGAACTCAGCTTTGCCTTGATTTTCTCAACTCCCCAAGCAAAGGACTTAGGCTCAACTATCTCTGAAACCCATTCAAGCTTGAATTCCATTATCTTATTATCATCGAAGAGGAGAAAGGGGGAAGGGGAGGAACTGGGCCAAAGCTAAAGGTACAACTTATCAGAAATCTGTGCCTCCTGCAACCCAGGAGTCTCATGACTGATGCAATGTTTGTTCTCATGGAGCCAAAGAGTAGGGTCAATAAATTGTCCTCAATACACACTTAGTGACTCAGGGGGAACTTCACCTTCCCATTGTCTTTGGTGATCACACCATGGTGCTAGGTTATTTTTAGACCCAACCCAGTGGAAGGGAAAGAGCCAGCTTTGGCATCTCATGACCTGACTTTGAGTCAGTTCTCCCTCTTCAGCAATCCTCTTCTCCCCTCCCTCACAGCCATTCCCTCTCCCCTAGACCACTATAATATTGCCCTCCTTGGTCTCCCTTCCTTGAGTCTCTCCCCTCTGCAATCCCTTCTCCACACAGCTGTCAAAATAACAGTTTTGGAAGCAGCACAGTACAGAGGATAGAGCTGTCATTGGCAAGTCAAGCATCTGGGTTCAAATATTCCCTTTGATCCTTAACTGTGGGATCTTGAGCAAGTTGCTGAACCTCCTTGAGCTTCAACTCCCCCATATGTAAAATGAGAGGGTTGCACTAGATACATTCTTATGAGTCTTCCAACTCTAGAATTACATTTAATCTAATGATCATATGTTACTGCTCTGTTCTAGAACTATCAGTGGCTCCCTACTATCTCCAAGACTAAATATAAACTTTTTGGGGGGGGCATTTAATTTTTTAATTTAATTTTCTTAAGAACTCAATTCAAATGCCATCTCCTAAAAGTAGACTTCTCAGATTCCTGCTGTTGCACTAGCTTCACAACCACCACAAAATTATCTGGCATTTCTTTAGGATTGTGTGTGTACATCTTGTTTCCTGGGCAAGCTTGTGACTTCTTTGAGGGCAGGTATGATTTCATTATATTTCTTTGTATCTTCAGTACCAACTACAACCTGGTACCTTAATTCCTGATAGATTGAGTACTCAATTTGACATTTGCTAAAACTAATAGCACAGGAGAATAGAGAGAATGCTGGATTTAAAATGAAGGTAGTGTACATTCATATCCTATCTCAGATACTTATTAGCTATGTGGCCCTGGACTGACCAATCTCAGCCTCAGTTTTCTCATCTATAAAATGAGGACAATAATATCCCCTACTTCACAGTACTGTTATGAAGAATAAATAAGATGATGTATGCAAAATGCTTTGAAAAATTTAGTGTCATAAATTTTACCCATCATCATCATCATCAAAGTGTTTTTTTAACCTTTAAGTGTTATGTAAATGTGAGCTATTACTATTCTTAGTGAACCTTTGAGCAAGTAATTTCATCTCTCTAAGCCTCACATTCTGCATCTGGAAAATGGGGATAAGAATACTCAATCCACCAGTCAATCCATCAGCATTTCTTCTTGTCTGGTGCTTTGCTAGGTTCTGGGGTATAAAGGCCCAAATGAAACAGTTCCAGCCCCGAGAAAGCTCAGGTTCTAGTAGGGGAGACATCTATATAAGTAACAACAAACAAAACACAAGGTGGTTGGGGGCAGGGCAGTGCAGCTGGGCACTCAAGAAAGGCTTCAAAGAGACAGTGATGCTTGAGCTGAATTTTGAATAAAACCAGGTACTCTAAGAGGTGGAGGTGGGGAGGGGAGGCATTCCAGGCATAAGGTCTGGCCAAGGAAAAGGCAGAGAGGTGGGCAATGGGGTGTCGTGAAGAACTGCAAAAAGGTCAGTTTGGCTGGACTATGGTTCAGGAAGCAGAGAAATGTATATTAAAGCCAAAAGGTTGGTGGGGGCAGGTTGTGACAGGCTTTGAATGCCAAACAGGAGTTTGTGATGGATGAGAAAGCGGCAATAGATGAGACAAGGCATCCATACCAGCAGCAAGATCATTGGGAGGGTGCTAGGGGACTCACATACAAGTGATCCAAAAAAAGGGCAAGGGACCAAAGAGGGGAGGGGCAGTCTTGACCCCTCATCTCAGACAAAGGTGACCCAGACAACATCCATGACTACCAGCCTTCTATACTAGAGCTTTATGAAAGTCCTCTGTAAAAATGGAGGGTGTCCTGGGCGAGGCCCTTAATGGGGGAAAAACTGACCCAGTAACAGCCCACACCTTTACCATCCCAAGAAACAGACACTTTTAAATGGGAAAAGATATTCCTGCAGATTTCAGGGAAATGATGAAGTACCCGAGGTGCTGCCCAAAGGGAAACTGACAGATGATCAGTGCTGGGATTTAAACCACGTTTTGTACAGCTGGGCCTGGGCCTGCCTCTCCTCTGGTCTCTGACATGATGATAAGACTTTCTGGATAATGAATTCCTTGGACGGGACAGGGCTGACCTGACCGATATACTCACTCAATCTAGTCGGGGCAGGGGACCCCGAGTTCAAAGTTAGTCAATCTGGAGCTTTGATAAGCCTTGATTTGTTGTTCTCTCTGCCCCTTTTCTACATGCTCAGGTCACAGATTTAAGGCTAGCAGTATCCCCTGCTTAGAGCTTAGAGATCCCCTAGCCCAACTTGCTCTTTTTAGCTGGAAGGATGGTTAGCATCTGACCCTGAAGAAGAGTTGAGGTCTTATTAAGGGCATACAGAGTGGGGATTTGAACAGTCCCATGCCTCCGGTACTCCTGGCCTTCGATGCCTTTTCCATTTCCCAGTGCCTCACCCAAGGTCACACAGGGAGCACAGATCTAATGCAGAAAGGGACCTCAGAGGCGATTTAGTTCAACCCCATTTTACAGGTAAGGAAACTGAGGCACAGAGGTCTCGAACAACTTTTCCAAGGTCATGAAAATAATAGGAGATGGAGTTAACTCAAAGATTCCTGTCACCAGCACAAATCCAGTCACCTCCAATTAAAACTCGACCTCGAGGGACCTGTAGCTAGGCTACAAACTGGCTCCCAAAGCAGAGAACAAACCAGTTTTGACTGATCTGGAAGCAATAAGCCCAGCCCTGTGAGGCAGCCAGGAGGGATAGAAGAAGAAGAGAGAAGGCATTCAGCAACTGTGGGCTCCTCAAATGTCTCTGGATTTGGATTTGAGACTCGGAATCTTAGGGGAAATAGCAGTTCAACTGGAAACCTGTCTAGACACAGTAGTGCAGAGAGGGCAGAAGGAAGTGCACTGGACCTGAGCTCAGGAAGATGTGAGTTCAAATTCTGCCTTGGACTCTTGCTGGCTGTGCGATATTGGGCAAGTCACTTAATTTTTCTCAGCCTCAGTTAACATGCCTATAAAATGGGGATAATCATAGTCAAGAGTGTAAGAATCTGAATTAGAAAAGTAACAATAGGTAACAAATATAACTATATAGAACATATATGTTACCTATTATCATTTTTATCTCATAGAGTCAGTCTACACAGCTAACTATGTCTATATTTACATTCATATATGGCTCTTTAAGGTTTGAGAAGCACTTCACCTATAAATATACGCAGCCATAAAATCTTACTTGACCTTCACAACACATTTTTAATGTTTTGCAAGCTTTTAAAGTAATTCTGTGGTAGTTCAGTCATTTGCAGTTGTGTTTGTCTCTTCATGACCCCGTTTGAGATTTTCTTGGCAGAGATCCTGGAGTCGTTGGCCATTTCCTTTTCCAGCTCATTTTACATATGAGGAAACTGAGGCAAACAGGGTCAAGTGACTTGCTCAGAGTCACACAACTAGTAAGTGTCTGAGGCTGGATTTGAGCTGAGGAAGAAGAGTCTTCCTGACTCTGGGCCTGGTGCTCTATCCACTGCACCACCTGACTGTCCTTTAAAGAATTTATTTGGGACAGCTAGGTGGTACAGTGGATAGAGCACCCGCCCTGGATTCAGGAGGACCTGAGTTCAAATCTGGCCTCAGACACTTGACATTTACAAGCTGTGTGACCCTGGACAAGTAACTTAACCTTCATTGCCTCCCCACAAAGAATTCATATAACATAGTCATGTGATAGTGTCATGTTCTTAATATAATATAATAAAACAATGATATAAAGTTTATTCCTTATTATTATATTACTGTTATTATTACAAGCAGCATGGTACAGTGGAGAGTCTTGCACTTGGAGGCAGAGGAAGGGTCTGGGTTCAAATTCCAATTCTGCTGCTAACTATCCTGTGTCACCTTGGGCAAGTCCCTTCTCCCTCTGCGCTCTCAGTTTCCTTACCTGTGAGATGAGAGAGCTGGTCTGGATGATCTACAAGCTCCCTTTCTGCCCTAAGTCAACACTCCCAGATGTTCTAAAGCCATAGCTAGCATTAGCCAGAGAGCCTCGACCCCAAATCCAGACCCTGGCAGGCTAAAGTCGGTCTAGGCACGGGATGGTGACCCCCACCCTCGGTGGTCAGGCTGACCACCTCTGCTATTGAGGGAAAGCCTGCCTAGGACATTTATGTAACTCCCTGGCTCATCCCCCGCCACTCGGCTTCTCCGCTATTTGTGTGGGCAGGGCTTGGCCCCCTTCATGTTTACACAAAATTCATAATCTTGGGCACCACAAGGAAGCACAGTACAGCAACTGTTTCATGTGAAAATCTTTAAACAAAAGGAATTCAATAAAAACTCAGTTTAATGCTCCATTTCTCATCCAGCCTGGAAGTTTGTGAGAGCCAGTGATCGATGGACTTGTCCAAGCTGGGAGCACAGGGCTGGCCTTGTTCCCTCAGGCCGCAGAGCCTGGGGGGCTGCAGAGGGACAGGCCCTTCTCACAAGAAGGGGCTTCCCTGCCTTCTTCGGTGGCCCTCTGGAGAGGCTCACACCCTGTGCGTGGCCTGCCCCTGGTCATGACAGGGACTTCTAGCAGAGAGTACAAAGGCATCACCAAACAGCCTAAGTGTTCTGGGTCTTCTTACCCTGTCAACATCTCTCCTCTTTCTCCCCCTCCCTTCCCCTCCTTCCCCTCCTCCTCCTCCTCCCTTCCTCCTTCTCTTCCTCCTCCTCGCCCTCCCCCTTTTCCTCCTCCTTTTCCTCCTCCTCTTCCTCCTTCTCCTCCTCCCAGCACATTTCTCCTTCCCCAACATTTCTCTCCTGCCCTCACCTCCTAGCTCACCAACATCCTCTGTGCCTCTCCTGCAGCACAGACTTCAAGCTACCTGTCAGAGTTGCATGGTGACCTGATAAACTACTTCCTGCTAAAAGCTGTCCAGAAGTAGAACAGGCTGCCTCACAGGGGTCGGCTTCCCTCACTGGAGATTTATCTTTCTTTCTTTCTTTTCTTTCTTTCTTTCTTTCTTTCTTTCTTTCTTTCTTTCTTTCTTTCTTTCTTTCTTTCTTTCTTTCTTTCTTTCTTCCTTCCTTCCTTCCTTCCTTCCTTCCTTCCTTTCTTTCTTTCTTCCTTTTCTTTTCTTTCTTTCCTTCTTCCCTTTCTTTCTTTCCTTCTTTCTTTCCTCCTTTTCCTTCCTTCCTCCTCCTCCCTTCCTTCCCTCTTCTTCCTTCCTTTCTTCCCTCTTCCTTCTCTCATCTTCCTTCCTCCTTTCCTTCATCCTTCCTCCCTTCCTTCCCTCTTCTTCTTCCTTCTTTCTTCCCTCCCTCCCTCACTCTCTCCCTCCCTTCCTCCTTCCTTTCTTCCTTCCTTCCTTCCTCCATCCATCCCTCTCTCCTTCATTCCTTCTTTTCTCTGGGTCTCCCTATTCACCCAGACTAGAAGTGCAGCCGCCATTCTCAAGTCCCTGAGCCTTTAGCTGTTTCTGACCTGAGCTGCTTCCTTCCTCCTGAGGCAAATGGGTAGGGCTCCACTCCTGGAGGCTCACCATACTTGGTGCCCAGCTGAGTAGGGCTACCCCACAGACTTTAGCCCTACCATGGACCAGAACTTTCTAGCTTTAGGAATACACCAGCCTTAGCCTCCCCCAGGAGCAGAGCCCCTAAGTGTGCACACCTACACCCAGCAAGATTTTCATAGTCTGAAGGACCATCTCTCAGAGAAGTTGCAGGCACCACCTTCTACAAGAAACCATCACCTCAACTCCTAGCGCCTTCCCAAATGACCTTGTGATTAACTGCCTTGTTTTTATTTTCTATATCATCTGTATGTACGTATTAAATATGCATGCATTGTCTCCCTTGATGGTGAGCAAGGTCCTTCTCCATCTGGGCACTCCCATTGCCTAGTGCAGTGCCTGGCACACTGACACATCTGGTGTGCTTATAATAAATATTTAGTGACTGATAGAATACACCAGGAGGAGGCAGCAAGATAGAAAAGGTAGAGTGATCAGTGGAGTCAGAGATACTTCCTCAGACTCTTATGAGCCATGTGACAAGAAGACTGAAGGCCCTTGGAGAAGGGCAGCTCACATCCATCTCTGACTGGGGACAAGCTATCTCTTCCCCTCTTCTACCACTGTCAAGGGCAACAGGCCCCAGGACCTCTCACCAGGGAAACCAGAGAAGCCGTCCTCAAGCAAAAAGGCAAGTGTGTCACAGAATGAGACAGGACAGCCGGATTCCAGTCCCAGCCAGTCACTAGCTGTGTGAACTAAGCTCTACCTTTTTAGTCCTCTAGGTCCTAGTTCATATCTCATCTCTGCTACTTAGCGTCTCTCCCCAGCCCCCACCCTCACGTGGCTCTAGGTCTCAACTCTCTCATCTGAAAAATGATGGGTCAGACCCCTAAGGGCTTCTCCAGCTCTAACATTCTGTAATTCTACAACCCAATGAAGCTCATTTTCTCACTGAAAAATAATAGTGTGCCTATGCACAGATGTGTGAATGCTTGCATTTGTGTGCATATACAGGAAGCTCATTTGCTAGGTGTCGAAGTGGACAAAACACTGAGCCTGAAAGTCATGAATACCCGAGTTCACATCCAGACACTTAGTAGCTGTGTGACCCTGGATGAGTCACTTTTCCTTCTTCAGCCTCTGTTTGCTAATCTATAAAAACAGGGAGAATAATAACACCTATCATCCAGGGATGTTGTGAGATTCCAATGAGAGACCATAGGGGAAGGTGCTTTGTAAACATCAAAGCATTGTATCCTGTATCTATTGTGTATACGTAATCCATACCTATCATATTCCAAAGATATATACATATTACACACCTATATTGTGTACATATACACACGACTTCATACCATATAAAAAGTGCTTTCACATACATTCCGTCATTTCACCACACAAGCAAAGCAGACAATACAAGTCCTATTCTCCCGACTGCCCAGAGGAGGAATTTGAGGCTGAGGTTAGTTAAATGATCAGGGTCCTAGGTTTAGGGCTAGAAGGGACCCTCTGCATTGCACAGCCCAAGCCCTTCATCTTATTAGAGGCAGACCGAGGACCAGAGCGTCCTTCTCTCTACCATACTGTCCCGCTGTCAATGGAGGTGAGGCACGAGAGAGGATGCGCGACTGGATAAAAGAACAGGCAAGGGGAAAAAAAGGAGGTGAAACCCTCAAATCCTCTTTTTGCACGGGGCCTCCCGGGAACAAAGCACAGGGGAGAGCCTGTATCTAGTATATGCAAAAATGCTGGCACAGCCTTCAGACCCTGTACCCACACTGGCGCCGGGAACAATGGGCAGGTGTATTTACATTAAACATGAAACTCCCTCCCTCCCGTTCTGGTGAGATAGGGCGCCCCTTTTATTCTCGGCCATGTCGGCGTTTTGTAGGGAGCTATCTCCTGTTACCGTGTTATTAGACATTTCTCCCAAGCCCCCGCCTCCTCCGCCCCCTCCCCGGCAGCCCTTTCAGAACTGGCTTGGCAAGGACATGCCCCTCAATGTCCCACCCTGAGAAAGCGCTGGCTGGACAGAGGGCCGCGCTTTTGATTCTGCTCCCGGCGGTAATGGGAGATCCCCTCAAAGGATCGGTTTGCAGGTTACTGTTCCCACTACAAGGAAGGTTGTAAAAACCCATGAGGTCAGTGCTTTCTTCTGGAGGGCCCTTCCTCCGATTGATGTGGAGAGACGCCTTTGTACTCAGGGGCTACGGAAGGGAAGAGCCTCAGAGGGCAGGGAAGAGCCTCAGAGGGCAGACGCTCCTCATTAAAAACTTTGGGTTGTTCGGAACCAACATGGCCGCCAATTTGGAGTTTAATATGACCACGTGGATTCCTGAGGGATAGAGAATGGAAACAAGTCAGGGCTGGACGCAAGGGATACAGCTCTGCTGGGACAATGAAAACCTTTTGTGGGATGGGAGATAGAATGGCACAAGGATAGAGCCAGAGTCAGGTGTCCAGGCTTCAGAATCTGCTGTCTTTGCTAACCGACTTCACGAATGACTCTGAGGAGCTCCCTCAGCCTTCGTGGCCCTCCGTCTCCCCATCTGTAAAGAGGTCAAATGACCTCTGGGATCCCTTCCAACTTGAAAACAATGCTCTGTGCTTCCATCTCCAAATTGCCTCCTTTTTTATTTTGTGTGAAACACTCTCAAATCTCCCAGGGCAAGGACTTAAAAAAAAAACTAACCTTTTATTTTTCCCCAATTACATGTTAAAATACTTTAAAAATATTTTTTTAAGTTTTGAGTTCCAAATTGGCAGGTACTTTAAAAAATGTTTGTCATTGTATCTCATAGCCTAGCACGATATCTGGCATATAGTAGGAGCTTACTAAATATAAGCATAGTGGCCGGCACATAGTCCATTTGGGTTGATTGATCCACAGCTGAGCGGCTTTGACTCATTACCAAGAACTCGTTGGTGGCTTGGATTCGGAGAGTCCAGAATATAATCCCAGCTTCACCAATGATTCTGGGCTGACTTTGGGCAATTATTCAAACTTTCTGGACATCAGCATCAGAGCGAACATTTGTAAAGTTAGGGCATTAAATATGTGAAGTTGGGAAATTAGATCAGACCTCTGTGGTCCCTTCTAGCTCGGAATCTATGATATATGAATTAGCATTAGTTTATTCTATCTCACTCTTTAAAGACATAAAAATAAGATTCCACTATTTTAGAGTAAAATACTATATGGTCCCATATGGCAATTTTAGAGATCAATGCACTAAGGAAAGTAGTAGCCACAGTCATCATGTCTTATTCAGAACATTGTCCCTTTGTTCAGTCATTTTCCAGTCATGTCGAATTCTTCATGACCCTTTTTGGCATTTTCTTGGCAGAGAGACTGGAGTGGTTTGCCATTTCCTTCTCCAGCTCATTTTACAGATGAGGAAACTGAGGCAAACAGGTAAAGTGACTTGCCCAGGGTCACACAGCTAATAAGTATCTAAGGCTGAATTTGAACTCATGAAGATGAGACTTCTTGACTCTAGCCCTGGCACTCTTTCCACTGTGCCCCCTGGCTGCCCGAGTATCCTGTCCAGAGAATTCATACTACTTTCCTGGGGACTGTAATTTAGATCAGCATAAAGGGAAATTCTCTTCCTGCTACTCATTCTAACAATGGAATACAGAATGAATGTAATTCACCATAATCGGAAAGCTTCATTGGTCAACAGTTCAATCCTGCTAGACCGGGACTTCTTCCCTGGGGTTAAGTGAATTTTTAAAAATATACATTTTGATACCAGTATTAAATATAATTGGTTTCCTTGGCAATCCTCTGTATTTGCATCATTCTATTATATATATATGCATTATATGTATATTTTATGTATACGCATTCTTCTGATAAGGGGTCCACAGGCTTACCCAAACTGCCCAAGAAGGGCTCCATGACACCCTGGAGCTGAATTACCGACTCATGGCTTTCTCATTTACCAGCTATGTGACCTTCTACAAGTCACCTTATCTTTATAGGCCTGGGTTTAGCATCTGTTAAATCGGGTAGGGGTGAATTCAACAGTGTCTCAGGTTGCCTCCCCACCTGTGACAGACTCAAGCATCATGAGATCTGGCCTCAGATAGTTTTTGAAAATCTAGGCACCTTAAGGAACTGATGGGGGATGGAGGGACAGGGTTGAACTGTAATTATCATCACTGCTGCTACTTCTGTGGCACTTTTCTTTTCTGAAGCATTTTCTACACACTTGATCCCCTTTGATATTCACAACCTTGCAGGGCTGTTTATTGAAATAAATCCATTTTTAAATTCCACCTTTTCTTACCTTGTCTACCAAGCCCTGCAGAGAGGATGGGGGACCTTGCTGAACAATAAATAGTGGCTGGCATTTCTTTGGCAAATTAAAGTTTCCAAAGCTCTTTCCTGACAATACGGACTCGTATACTTATAGATCTGAGAGGTGGAAGGGAATTGAGAAAATATCCAGACCATCCCTTCATCTTACAGATAAGGGAACTGAGTCTCATTGAAGCTGAGTCATTTGCCCAAGGTCACACGGATATTAAAAAGCGGAGACCAGAGCCATGATTCAAATGCAGGTCACAGAATCATAGGTTTGGGGAATTTAGAGCACATTTAGCCCAACACCCCCATTTGACAGATAAGAAAAATGAGGCAGGAGTGATTAAGCGACTTGCAGAAACTCACAAAGGTAGGATGACACAGAGCTGACATTTGAGCCCAATTTGAAGTGGCAGCTGGGTAGGACGGTGGATAGAGCACTTGAGCCTAGTGTCAAGAAAAGATGACTTCAAATCCTGCCTCAGATACTTATGAGCTTCATGACCTTGGGCAAGTCATTTAACCTCTAGGTCAGCCTGAGTTTTCTCCCTATGAAATGGGGATAGTAATAGCACCTATATTTCAGGAGTGTGGTGAGGATTGAAGGAGATAATATTTGTAACTCAGCACAGTGTAGGTGCTTTGCAAAGCACTTAGCACATAGTAGGTGCTTTATAAGTGCCTATTTCGGGGCAGCTGGGTGGTGCAGTGGATAGAGCACCGGCCCTGGAGTCAGGAGTACCTGAGTTCAAATTCGGCCTCAGATACTTGACACTTACTAGCTGTGTGATCCTGGGCAAGTCAACCCCAATTGCCTCACCAAAAAAAATTAAAAAAGTGCCTGTTTCCTGCCTTGCTTTCAGAACTTCCTGTGACTTCAAATCCACATGCTGTGCCGTGTCCTCTGAATCCCTGGCCTACAGTCTTTCCACTGCAGTACAACCATTGCCCCATTTTACAGATGAAGAAATCAAGGCACAGGGAGTTAAAGCATTCAGTGGATGGTCCCATGGTAAATGTCAGATCAGTGGACTCAAATGCAGATCTTAAGGCTGTTTTTTCCTCTTCCTGCACTGCTTCCCAGGGCCTCTGAATTATAGCCATGTTTTCTTCAAGTTAAAACATAGTGGGGAGGGGTAGTTAGGTGGCACAGTGGATAGAGCACTGGCCTTGGAGTCAGGAGGATCTGAGTTCAAATCTGGCCTCAGACACTTAACAGTTACTAGCTATGTGACCCTGGGCAAGTCATTTTAACCCCAATTGCCTCACCAAAAATAAAAACAAAAGTAAAAACAAAACAAAAAAAACATAGTGGGGAGTCTTACCCTTCCAAAGAGAAAATGGAAGAAGAAAAGGAATGATGCCCCTCATCCATTCACTTCCAGGCCCTTCTCATTTCTGGGGCCAAGGGAAGCTGAGCCGCCCCTAGATGTTTCCTACCTGAGCCAGCAAGGCCTCTATGATCATTAGCTGAGGGCAGGGTCGCACCTGCCAGCCTGTGACCTGGGGCCCTATTCATTAAGGTGTCTCAAATGACACTGTGCTTGGCACCAGGGCAGGACACAGGGGGAGAAGGAAGGAGAGGGGACATCTGACTCTCCTCCGGAAACAAGCACAGTGCCTATCCCCTGTGTCACCCTGACAGCTGAAAGAATTCTCTTTTGCTGAAGTCATCCCACAGACAAGCAGATGAATTCTGCCTGAGTCAGGCAGAGCCTCGAGGTCGGCCTCGGCATCTGTGAATGGACTTAATCTGTCATCCATCACAGGACCTCAGTGCCCATGGTCCCCTTCTTGTCTGGGCCTTCCCTACTCATGCTTGTTCATAAGAGTCCTCAGGAGCAGAGTGCAGAGACACAAAGGACCCCACAATGGGGACTGTTTGACCTATCTCCATCATCCATCTCCATCCCCCTCCATCCACCCCACAAAAGTGGCCACAGCTGGTTTGAAAGTGAAGCTGGTCATAAAAAGGGGGTTAATGACCCAGAGGAATGCATCTCTGAGACCGCAAACTCCAGCATGGAGAAGCCTGGGGGACACAGGCAAGACTTCATGCCTGCGGCCTGACAGCAGCCTGGAGAATGCTTCAGGCCTGCCTCCGCTCTCATCCGGACTATTTCAATGCCTTCCTGACTGGTTTCCTGGTCTCCAGTCTCTCCCTGCTCCAATCCAGCCTCCCCACAGCTTCCAGAGTGAGATTGTTAAAACACATGGCACCTCCCTGCTCAGGAGGTTCCTCATGCTCTGTTCCCTCTAGCACCAAATGCCAACAACATTTGGCATTTAAAATTCTTCACCTAGTTGTGTGACCCTGGGCAAGTCACTTAACCCCAATTGCCTCACCAAAACAAAACAAAAAAACCTTCACGATATGGCTCCAACCTCCTGTTCTCAGTCTGTTTCTCAGGATTGCCCTAAATGCATTATAAAGTTCACACAATCACTGTCCCCCACATCTCTGGAGCCCATGGCTCTGATATCTCCCCTTTGTTGTCCAGTCACTTCTCAATCATGTCTGGCCCCATTTGGGGTTTTCCTGGTAGATATTGGAGAGGTTTGCCATTTCCTTCCACAGCTCATTTTACAGATGAGGAAACTGAGGCAAACAGGGGGAAGTGACTTGCCCAGGGTCACCCAGCTAGGAAGTGTCTGAGGCCAGGATTCCAAGCCCAGCATTCTTTCTTCTCCACCACCCCTGGCTTCCTTCAAAGCTTTTTTGAGAGCCATTCAGAACAGAAGACCATTCCTGATCCTTTCTATTGTTCCCTTCTCACCCCTGATGGCCTATTTCATGGTGACTTTCTCCCCAGCAGAGAGGACGCTTCCTGAGGTCACTACCTTTGTATCTAGCACAGTGCCTTGAAGACATTGGATGCCCAATTGATAAATGCTCACGGAATGAATGAATGAATAAGCAGTGCTATCTAGGATAAAAATGAGACTTCTTTCTGCATTGCACCGTTCGGCATACACTCTATAAACAATCCTAGCTGAAGTACATTTTTTAAAAACTCCAAAAAATAGATTTTCAAAATTGGAGGGGCCATTGTACCCATCCAGGCATGGGGAGGGGTATGGTTCTTCACCTTTTTTGTGTCACAGACTCCTTGGCAGTCTGGAAAACCCTTTCTCAGAATAATGCTTTTAAATGCATAAAATAAAATCTATGAGCTTGCCAAGCAAATCAATTCCCCTGAAATGCATTTGCAATTTATATCTGTTTTCAAGGTTCATCCCCTCCTGATTAAGAGCCTTTGATCCCAGCTGCATCTGAGCAGGAATCCCCTCAGAACATCCCCAACATGTAGTCATTCTGTCCCCTGACTGAAGATGTCTAAGGGAGATGCCCTTTGTCTGGGCATCTACTCCTAGTTCTTCCATCTAGATCCAAGCACAAAGGGTCTGCTCCCTCTGCCACATGGCAGCCCTTCAGAGGCTCGGAAACAGCCGCCTGTCCTGTCTGCCCAACCTTTTGTCTTCTCTTGACTGAAGATTCCAAGTGGCTTCAAGCAACCTTTCTATGACACGTCCCTTAGCCATCCTGGCCTCTCTCCCCATGAGGCGCTCCAGCCGATCCATGCCATTCCTACAATGTGGTGCCCAGACGTGAACGGTGTACTTCAGGGGGCCTGCCTAGGGCTTGACGGTAAGACCGACACCTCCCAGGCCCAGACACTACGACTCCCAGAAACTGCCAAAGATCCCATTTATTTTCTTGGCCATCATGCTGTGCAGTTGACTCATGTTGAGTTTGCGTCCAACAAAAGCCCCAGATGTTTTTTAGATGAACTGCTGCCCTCTACCTGGGCCACCTCTATCTGGCATTTAAATTGGTTCTTTGAAGCCAAATGTTGGACTAACTATATTTATTCCTATTAAATTCTAGTTTATTCAATCTGGCCCAATGTTCTAGGCTTTAAATTGTTTTTGTATCCACAGCACTTAGCACAGTGCCTGATACATAGTAGGTGCTTAATAAATGCTTGTTGATTAACTAAGTCTAACAAGGTTATCAATTTAAATCCATGTGTCATCTCCCAAGGGGTGCAAGCGAAGGCAAGACTATAGTGGAGATAATGGAGAATGGACTTATCCATTGAGGAGGGAATTGGACTGAATGGCCTCTAAGGTACATCTGAGTCTGAGATCTTAGGAAATATGTATTGAGAACCAACTAAGTAACGGGAGGATTACTTCCCTTCTTTCTCTCCAAATCCTGCCCATCCTTCAAGGCCCAGCTGAATTGGGTGTGACTTCCCTGGGGCAACATGAAGCAATCCCTCCCTTTCTTTTTTCTTTCTTTCTTTCTTCCTTCCTTTTTTTTTTTCTGCAAGGCAATGGGGGTTAAGTGACTTGCCCAAAGTCACACAGCTAGTAAGTGTCAAGTGTCTGAGCCCAGATTTGAACTCAGGTCTTCCTGAATCCAGGGCATTGCTTTATCCACTGTGCCACTTAGCTGCCCCCCTCCCTTTCTGACCCTCCTAAAGTGCTGACCCTCTGGACCTCTTGCCTACACAAGTGTAGGACCTGTTATTTCCACCTTGGATTTTCTTTGGACCTTTTATATGTTTTAGTAGGTTTTAGTCTCATTGGGGAAAGGGCTATGATTGACATTCTTCTGGATCTATTAAAGAAAGTATCACCAAAAATAAGAAGAATTCAGGATTGGGTCCAATTCAGTTTGTCAACATCCTTCTTCAAATATGGCGCTCAAAGGAAATAATAGCATATACTTAAAGTACCCTTTGAAGTTAAAAAAAAATTGTCCTCATGACCCCATTAGACATTACCTTTCCAACCACTTCTTGGCAAGAGTTATCCTTCTGGTCAACTGGTCTGCAACCTCCTGCTCCCAAGTACTGTGGGCATTCCCACCCTGGCTTTCCTAGCCTGCCCTCCCCCTCCTTGAGGGCTGGGGATTTTTGCTTCTTTGTTCTATGCCCAGCGCTCAGCACAACTCCTTGCATGTGGCAAACACTTAGTAAATGCTTGTTGCTCAAGTGATTAATTGATTGGCTCAGCTGTGCCATTCCCTTATCCCTGAAGGTCTTCAAAGAGGATGGATGACCATGTATCAGGGATATTGTAGAAGGGATTTCTGCACCTATAGGAGCTGGACAGGAAAGCCAATAAGATGTTAGGAGTCCATAATTATCCCCATTCTCCAGATAAGGAAACTGAGGGTCCAAGGCCACACAATATGTGAGAGAGCTGGCATTTCAGTGCAGTTCCCCTGATCCCAGAAACCAACATTCTTTGCTTTTTACCACACTGACTTTCCACAGAGAATCTAGTGTGGTAAAATATGAAAGTTTTTAACAGTCGGTTAGGATCACACTAGGCAAAATTCCAAGAAGCAAGTATCAAGTCCTCAGAGTCCTTAATGTATTTATTTTCAAAGCTTATCTGTCCCTCTTAGCCAAGTTCTCCATAAAGAAACCAGCTCCAATATACAGCCCCAGCAGCCTGATACTGTGAGAAGTCCAGGATACCTGGGTTTAAATCTCAACCTCTTAGCTGAGTAACCTCAAGCAAGGCCCTTCACCCCTATCCCTTTGCCCATAGGTGCCACAGGGGTCACATTACTTCAAAACAATTCAGTGAGGATTTAGGAGCCTGCTGGGAGGCAGCCCCTGTGGTAGGCATGAGCTCTCATATGCATGGAAAGGGCACACAGTCTCTCCTCCAAGAGAGGGGTTGGCCACCTTCCAAGGTAGCCTGTTCCACTTGGGGATAGCTCTCATAACTAGGACCATTTTCCTCCAAGATCTAACCCAAAACTGCCTCTTTGCATGTTCCATGAACTCGCCAGCTCATCACCGGGCTTTCTACACTGGTACCCAGAAGGGAAGGGAATGCTCCAATCTCCCCGGGCCTGACCAGGGAAGGTTGCACTGAATCTCACACTGCCTTCCTCAGAGGAGCTAAGGCCTGGATCATGTTAGCATCCTGGGCTGCCCCATTGTGCTGCTGACTCCTATTGGGCCTTTGATGCACAACAGAGCTCCCGATCTTCCCCCCAGAACCCAACCTTCTTCTAAACTGCCGTATTTCTGGGAAGGAGCCAGTTTTCCAGCCTCCCAACTTCACTGTTGTTGTACCATCACATCCAACTTTTCGTGACCCCATTTGGGTTTTATTGGCAAAGATACTGAAGTGGTCTGCCATTTCCTTCTCCATTTTACCTATGAGGAAACTGAGGCAAACACGGTTAGGGGACATGCCCAGGGTCATAAAGCTAAGAAGTATCCAAGGCTGGATATGAACTCAGATCTTTCTGATTCCAAGATCAGTGCTCTAGCCACTGTCCAACTTACTGCCTCCAAGCATATATTAAACACGTACTATGTGTTCAGCACTGTCCTGGGTACTTGGGATACAAAGACAAAAATGAGACTGTCCCTGCCCTTATATTCTATGGTAGGAGATAGTGTGCACTTATATGAGCTTATGCATAATAGGAGGTAGAGTGGGTTGGGTGGCAAACAGGAGCCTCCTTTGTGTCTGAAGCACTTAGCACAGTGTCTGACACACAGTAAGTGCTTCATAAATGTTTACTGACTGAGCGACTGGCTGATGCACTGAGTCTAGTGGCGCTCACTCCACTCCTCCTTCTATAGCACCCCACTGTCTCCGTTATCTGACCCATTTCCGGGTCATTTATGGGTAGGTCCCCACTGCCATGGGCAGCTGCCTTCTGAAAGAAGTCTCAACCCTCCTCCTCCAGCCTGGGGAAGCACTACCTGCAGAGAAAAGCAAACGGAGCCCAGCAGGTTTCTTCTCTCCCCCATCCCTCCAGCCCAGAGCTCCACTCAGAGGGAAGGTTCTAGAAGCCATCAGGCCCTTGCAGGCCCACAAATGGAATTCCAAATGCAATCTGTCACAACCCCAGGGCCTGTTTCTAATAAAGGCCTCCTCTCCATCCCTCGTCAATACGGGCCTTCATTGCCACCTTCTTGCTCCTTGGCCTCTGCTGAAAGGGACAAAACGCAGGCTCTGTGAACTCTCTTTCCTTATTTATTTTTGGAACCCTCCATTTCCAAGCTCAGGGCCGCCTCCGGAGCTGAGCCTTCTTGCTCCCTACAACAGGCAAGTTCTACCTGAAGCATCCAACCAGACCCAAGGGCCTCTGGGTCTTTATTTATGTTCTCATGAGAAAGAACAGGAGGCCTCACCTCTAACCCCAGGCTATGCCCTCAGAGGAAAACTCCCTCCAAGGGAGGCCCAGCCTTGAAGGTCCCAGTAGTTACAAACCCAAGGCTGCACACTCAGGTCTTTTATTTACTGCCCAGACAATAAAGGCCCCAGCCCGTTAAAAATAAATGGCGTGAACCATTTCACCATCTTCCTCAGTTTATTCTTGTCCTCCCAGCTCTTGTCCAAACAGCCTTGACAGCTTGTTTATGGAGGGCCCGACAGTGGCCTCCACACGCCAAGTGTGGCGATGACAGAATCACAGGGTGTTTGTAGCTACAGAGAGTATGGTCAAGAAAATCACAGGGGGAGGCGGCCTGATGATAGGAAGGTGATTGGCTTCATCATCTTCCCAGGCCCTGCTCTAGCTTCTTCCTTTTCTAGATCACAGGCATCAGACTGGAAGGGATTAGAGACATCACCTATTCTTTGTTAATTTTTTAATTAATGAAGCTTTAAAAAAAAAACCTGTCACTTCCAAATAAGCCAGACTTTCCCTTATACAAAATAAGGCAAACAAAACAAAACAAATGACTCATCAGGTATGATGGGGTATGCCTCAGTACTTGCCTGTGGTCCACCACCTCCTTACCTGGAGGAGGGAGATAAATTTCATTGGCCATCGACTCGATGTTTTCTAACTGACATCTACAAAGCACTTTCCTCATTTCAACCCTTGGAGTCAGAACCAGTCACTGCCCCCATCTAAGTTCTGATGGACTTTTAGTGTGTTTTTCTTCTTTATGATCTTGTGTCTGTCTTGTTCTCTTATTCTTGCTTAAATCACACTCCATCAATTCGGATGAGTTTCCCCACACGTTCTCTGAATTCCTGACATTCACCATGTCTTACAGCACAATAATGTTCCGCTCCATTCGGTGGTGCAGACTTCCACAAATACGCACAACATCACTGGGGAAAGTAGGCTCACATACAGAGTATCTTAGGAGAGAGGCATCATTTTCAGCTCTTCCCCAATTCGAGTCTCCACTTTGTTTCCAGGTTGTTTTCAACTGTCATAATAGTTTGTCTATATCCTGCTTTCCGCTCTATGGCCTCCTTGGAGCATAGGATCAGCAGTGCTCTGGCTGGATTAATGGGGGGAGGAGGAGCCAGTATAGATTCAATGGCTTTCTAAACACCCCTTCCTTCATTTTTCAGATGAGTTACAAGGCCAACAGCCAAGTGAATTGCTCAAGATCACACAGGAGAGCTGGTTTATAAGGGCTTTATCTAGTAAAGGAAGCCAGGGGGTAACCATTTAGCTGTGTTTCTAACTCACCATGCCACCGCTGCCTGTCCCAGAAAAGATGGTAGCCATTCCAGGAAACCCTGGGCCAACCAACCCAATGCACAGCCTGCCCCTGCCTTTCTTTCCCCTTGGTTGAAATGCTGAACACAGTGATTCCACTGGGCCTTTTCCTATCCCAGCAAGAACCCAGGAGTTAAAGCTTCCCCACTGCTTGCCAATACTGCAGCCACACAACATTCCTTTCAATGGGGAGATTTTCCTAGAAGCCAAGTGATTTGTAAAGAGGAAAAATCCCAGAACCAAATGACGCAGCCACGGCCAAGAAAAGAACTGGGGCCGTTATGGCTAACCCCAGCAGAGTTCTCTCAGTCTTTATCTGAAATTACCCTCCTTCTACTCCAGGTCCATTTGTTTTCCTTAAACTCTACCAAGATAAAAAAAAAAAATCTTTGTCTTCTCCTGACTGCCAACAGATTTTTCCTCCTCCATTCCATATTAACAGAAGGGTTGCAATGCTATTGTAAAAGGGGGTGGGGGAGAGAGCTACGAATTTTGGAAAAGGAGAAGGGGAAAACTAACAGTAAAAAGACAGACACTCCACCTGGTCTTAAATTTATCCTGCTTGGCCCTTGAGGGCAGAACTGACATAATGCATGCCAATAACTGGCCCTCAAAGGTTTGTTCTCCAACTACCCACAAGTTTAAGGTACTCTATAGGTCTGTCCTCAAAAAACAAACAAAGCAATGAACGAACATAATTCACAAGCTTTCACTGGTGTGCTTCCCTTCAACAATCAGCTATAAGATACAACTATTTCAAAGCAGACACTTACAATAATAATAAAAACTCAAAGCATTCCTCCGGTAAACCTGTCTCCCACAAATACACATAGCATCACTAGGGAAAGTGGGCTCACACATAGAATACATTTAGTAGAGAGGCACACACTTGGGTGTAGCCAAGACAAGTCAAACCTCTGATACTGCCAGGTCCCCAAATTTCTTCCCTTCTTGTTGTGTTTACGACTTGGTGGTCAGTTCCTTTCCAAGATGTCAAGGCAAGTTTATGGGAAAGATGGTAGTAGAGCCCGAGTCCCCCAGCTCTCAGCAAGAGGGGGTGTTGGGAGCCAGGGGGAAGGCAGGGATGCAGGTGGGGGTGGGGGGATCTGGACTGAAGCAAAAATGGCATCGAAGAGATTGTTCTCTGGGAAATTAGAGGGATGGGGTGGGCAGCAGTCCCTGGCTGGAAGGATCAAGTTAGGCTCTGCCTCTTGTTGGGCGCAGGGATGTGCTCTGTATCCTGCTTGGTGATACTCAACTAACTCTCCGGCCCCTCAGGCTGCCCACTGATCCCCAGACCTTTCATCCACCTGCTTGGTGCTGTCGAAACACTTCTGTGAAATAATTTATTTTTCTATATGAAAAAAAAAGATGTCAAGGCCAATGTGGCACAGGGGTATAAGATAGATCCTTCCCCCCTTAGGAGTTGAGGGTGATAACCCTTTAAAAGGCCTGTGAGGTTTTATCTCTCTACAGGACTCTTTGTGCTTCCAGAAATCACACCCCTCAGAGCCTTCCCCTGATTGGACTCACTCCCTAGATTATGCCTGTCATTTTAAAGGGCCACCAAGGGCTAAGCTACTTGGGCCAGCTGCCCACTAATTCTAACAAGCTTGTTCTAGAATTTCTTCCTATCTATTAAGTATGCACACTTCTTCATACATCATCTAAGACCTTAGCATCCCATTGCCTTTGTTATCTGCTCCTTATATCCGTAAATTTCATCGAGAGAGAAAGTGAATTCATCAGTTATCTTGATCAATTTTTCCCCTACCCCTACCCTCCCCATATACCTCCATATACTCGAATTCGGTTTGAGCATTGGGCATTCAGCTGTCAAAATTGTCAGAAATAGAAAGTGATTCTGAGGTACAAAATTTATATCACAACTTAATAGTAATGGTCAACAGGTTAGCATTAAAGCAGGTCAACTAATTCCTCGCTGATTAGTGACAAAGGAGTGATTTACAAAGTTCATTTTTGTAACAGAAAAAAAGGAATAAAAAATGGGAAACTTGTTTTGGACATAATTCAATTGGATAAGACAGGTGATCTGACTCGTTCTCTTCTTCCAGTTTTTGTTTTGTTTTGTTTTTTAGTGAGGCAGTTGGGGTTAAGTGACTTTCCCAGGGTCACACAGCTAGTAAGTGTTAAGTGTCTGAAGCCGGATTTGAACTCAGGCACTTCTGAATCCAGAGCCAGTGCTCTATCCACTGCACCACCTAGCTGCCCCTCTCCCAGATTTTCTTAACCCAAATTTGTACTGGGGCAACATTTAGCTTTCAGAGTGAGATTACCCCAGAAGTCCTTGCTCTGAAGGTGATACCCTGGGGTTTGAAGTTAGCAGTCACTCTCTCTCTCTCTCTCTCTCTCTCTCACACACACACACACACACACACACACACACACACACACACACACACACACACACACACATGCCATCTTCCAGCTGCCAACCTTAGAAAATGACATTACTCAACTTACACTTAACTGTAGCTCAAGACAAAAAGTTTCTACACTAAGGCTGGAAAGGGGAATTTAGTTTTAAAAGAGTCTTATAATCCTATGATAATTTTATTCCTACAAAGGAACATGCCTTACTCTAAACTATCTGCTACTAAATCATAAAGTCTTATCAATCTATCTATTCCTTAAATCTATTAAGTAATTTAGACTTAAGAGAATATCTATGTTATCTTGGCTTAGCTGTTAGGGCTAGCTTTTCCTAAAGAAGGGAACCTAAGCCTACAATCAAACTGAAAATAAGTCAGAGCAATCAATATTAACTGATTTCCTCTTTACAGTTAAAAGACTCAGAAGATTTTATCTCTAAAAAGGGGAGGGGTTTAGTCTAGGAACCCATGACCTAGGCTTGAGTCCCACCTCTGATATACTCAACTCACTATGTGACCTTGGGACAGTCACTTCATTTTTCTGATGCTCACTTTCTATATTCTTATCTATCGGTAAAATGAGAGATTTGGACCAGATCATGTCTAAGATCTCTTCCAGCTCTAACATTACAGGTTCTAAGTCTCTTTTTCCTCTAATATTCTTTGATTCTGTGATTCTCACTTGAAGTTGCAAGGGGCAGATTTCACCCCAATGTAACCAAGATGTTTTAGAATTTCGAGTCATTCAAGAAAAGGAGAAAATGTCTTCATGAGGTAATGGGAATAACAGTTCACATTTATAGAGCGCTTTCCACTCTGTTTTACAAAACACTTTTCCCGATACAATCCTATGAATGAATAGAAAAGTCCTTGAGTTCTTACAATGTGTCAAGAAGCCTATGATGTAGGCAGTTCAAATAATATGAAGCCCAATTTACAGGTTAGGGAACTAATACTACATCCTCACATCATTTCCACAGACCTCAGTTACATCTCTCCAAAGATCAGCCTCGCCCTTCCCTCCCATGGCCCTCTCTGAAATGCCTATGCGGCTGTCAACAAATAGCCTCATCTTAGAAGTCTTCCCTCATTACCCTTTGACTTTCTTACACTCACAGTTTGGCTCCCTCTCCCAGAAGATGGCCCGGATATACCTTCTTTCTTTCTTTCTTTCTTTCTTTCTTTCTTTCTTTCTTTCTTTCTTTCTTTCTTTCTTTCTTTCTTTCTTTCTTTCTTTCTTTCTTTCTTCCTTCCTTCCTTCCTTCCTTCCTTCCTTCCTTCCTTTCTTTCTTTTTTCTCCTTCTCCTTCTCCTTCTCCTTCTCCTTCTCCTTCTTCTTCCCCTGCTATCCCTCAACAACATCTTTTACAGTTCATTCAATCTATCTATGTATCAATTTACCCAGACCCTGGGGGCTATCATTGACTGGCCCAAAGGTAAATCTGCCTTCTTTTTTCTTTTTTATTAATTTTTTAATTGGGGGGGGGCAGCAGGGCAATGAGGGTTAAATAACTTGCCCAAAGTCACACAGCTAGTAAGTGT
This sequence comes from Dromiciops gliroides, assembly GCF_019393635.1. Taxonomy (NCBI): domain Eukaryota; kingdom Metazoa; phylum Chordata; class Mammalia; order Microbiotheria; family Microbiotheriidae; genus Dromiciops; species Dromiciops gliroides. The sequence goes on from NC_057864.1 coordinate 14,933,591, forward strand.
CAAGTGTCTGAGGCTGGATTTGAACTCAGGTCCTCCTGAATCCAGGGCTGGTGCTTTATCCACTGTGCCACCTAGCTGCCCCCTGCCTCCTTTTTTCAAGGAACTCAGTATCTGATTGACAGACTGCCCCTACCAGATGGCACCTGGAACAAGGCTCCAACTACCCCACCATGGTAAAATATGAACCTAGGTCCTTTCAATCCAAATCCAGCTCTTTCCACTATACTATACTGCCTGCCCATCAATTAATTTGAAAGTAACTTATTCTTATGCAAATTCAAGCACTTATGTTTATGTTCAACATTAAGTTCAAAACCATAAAAACCTCAGCCTAAGAAACCCAGCTGAAAATGAATAAGGGATTTCCAGGTCAGATAGAGATAAGAGCATCTTCTGGCTAAGATGGTAGTATGATAGATCATAGAGGAGTCAGTTCTCCGAAATATAATCCACCAAAGATCTAAAAAGGTCACTACATCAAATAGTGATCAAGAAATCAAGAAAGAAACAACAGTAAACTCCTTCATTCAGCCCAGAAGAGCCTGCAGGCACTGGGGAAGGATTCCCACTAGAGATGCTAGCACATTAAAAAGAGAACAGTATGGTTTTTAAAATAGATTTTCTAAAATGACAGGACCTGATTCACATCATTCAGAGAGCCAAGCTCCCTTTTTATTATTAACAAAAGAAACAGTCCTGGAGAACAGTTTTTGAAAATCTTTTTAAAAGGCCATTTCAACATTGCTGTTGATGTAATGGCAAAACACCACACTGTTGTTTGACTTGGACCGACGTGTTCCCCTCAGTTAGCTCTCTTGCCGCACATCACATCTGGCTCCATGAAGACCTTCCCTATGTCGCCAATGGGCCAGCTCAATATTAAATGTCAAGCAGGACACCCATAACCAGGGGCCTTAAGTACCATCCAATCCAGCCCTATTATGTCACAGATGACGGATTGGAGGCCCAGACTGGGAAATTGATGATGGGAATGCAGTCTAAATGGATCCCAGAACATCGGAGTTGGAAGAGACCTTACAGGTCATCCAGCCTGATTCCACATCTTAATGGGAATCCCCTTGACAAGCGGCACTTGTAAACATACATTAGTGGGGATCTCACTACCTCCTGAAGTAGCCTATTCTCCAACTGGACCACTTATTATTAGGAGGGGTTTCCTTATATTGAGGCTGTGTATCTCTGTATGACTTCTATCTACCATCCTAGCTTTTGCCCCCTGAAGCCCAACCAATTAAGTCTCACCCACCTTTGTCAGGATAACCCTTCAAATACTAGCATATAGCTCTCACACTATCCTCTGCAGGCTTTCTGAAGTGGTCTCTTGCTCTCTCAGATTGCCCCAATTTTGGTGAGGAAGGCTTGCACAGAGCATGGTGACAAGAGGAAGTCAACCAAGAAGAGGAGGAGAGTAGCTCCCTTGGGCAGGAAGCATGTCATTTATGTCTCTGTATCCTCAGAGTCTGGCCCATTGCTAATAAATGAGAACAAGTCTGAAGGAAAACTTTCTTTGTGTAATTCCCTGTAGTAGGCACCAAGTATGAGAGACATAAAATGTTAAAACCATTGGATTTGGAATCAAAGACCTGGGTTCAAATCTTCCTCCCTTGATAATAGTACCCACCCTACCTATCTCATTGAATTGTGGTAAGGAAAGCACTTTGTACAATTTAAGGTGTATAGAAATGTGAGGTGTTATTATTAAAATCATTTAGGAAGCCCCTAGCGAGGTATGGGGCAGTGGGAGGAGAGCTGGATATGTTGTCAAGGGGCCTGGATTCAAAGCCTGCCTCTGCCCCTTACTAAGTGTTTGACCTCAGATCAGTCATATCCCTTCTCTGGGTCTCAATTTCCCTATCTGTAATATTAGGGGATTGGACTATATGATCCCTGACTTCCCTTCTAGCTCCAACTCTGCATCTTCACTGTGCATCAGACAATACAAAGATAATTGAGATTCAGCATAAGTTGACCGTTGGTTGACTCATCATGAGTCAGCCCTGTCTGGGCTATGGTGGCCAAGAAAATTAGAATAATCTTAGGATGCATTAAGAGAGGTCTAGCGCCCTCTGCAGGAATAGGGAAGCGGCCGCCTTGCTGCCCTCTGCCCTGGTCAGACCATATCTGGATGAAAGGGTTCTGCTCCAGGAGGCCACACTTCACAAGGAATATTGATAAGCTGGAGGACATTAAGAGGGGAGTAATTAAGAAGGTTAAGGGTCTCCAGGACATGCCACATGAGGGATGATTGATTAGCCCGGAGAAGGGAAGACTCATGGGAGTTTTTCTCAAGTATTTGAGGGGCCCAGGCAGAGCAGGTTCAGATGGGTTCTGGTTGTCCCCGGGACAGAAATAAGAGCAGGGAATGAAAAGTTGCACAGAGACAGATTAAGGCTCGAGGTCAGAAAACACTTCCTAATGAGTGGAGTGACATAGGCAGGGTGAATGGCTTCTTCCACATGAAGGTCTTCAAGCTCAAAAAGACTGAACGGCCAATTGTCTGGAATGTTGTAGATGGGAGTTTAGGGACACCTTGGACCAGGTGACTTCTGCCATCCCTTTGGCCTGACCCCTCCCACCATCAGGAAATCATCAATCCACAAGCATTGATTAAGTGTCTAAGATGAGGAGAACATGCATTCCTGGCACAGCAGGACAAAGACACAGAACAGGGAGACAGAGGACCTTCTGTGCAGGACAGAGAGAAGAGCAGTTTAGGTGGAGTGTACTGTATGAGAGGGAGAGTGATGCCCAGTGATACAGACAACTTGGTTGGGGCCGGGTGCCACATGGGTCTCGCTATCCAAACAATCCTATAATCCCTTCTCCAATTCATTCTGCATTGATCATCTGCATCGTGAAGACAGAGCTTACTGAGGCTTCGTCCTGTACCCAACTTAGTGATAGAGCAGAGAACCCAGACCAGATCCCACCCAACCATCCAATCAGCATTCAGTAAGGCCCTACTATATTCAAGGCACTGGGGGAACAAACTCGAAAGAAGAAACAGACTTGCCCCAGGGAGCTTCCATTTGAAAGCTTCAGACTCCTGGCCACTACACCAAGTTACCTTACAGTGCTCTGCACGCCACGGCTCATCCACTCTTTCATTCACTCAACCTACCATCGGTTGTTTAAGAGGTGCAACATGAAAGATTTTCTCCAAGATCCCTGAATAATTACAAGGTCGAATAAGAAACAGTCCCTTTCCTGAAGGGCTCTCCAGTAGTGCCTACTGATGGGCTGCTTAAATGGCTCTCTGAACACTTCAATCAGAGGGAGGCAGCCAAGGTCTCTCTCCACTGACCCACACATTCCCCAGCCAGAAAGCACATTGCTCGAGTGTTTTCCTAATTGAAAAGAACCCAGATCTCTTTTGAATCATGCCAAGTGTTTGCTGAGATTCCTGAAACCAACCGAATGATTAAAAATAAGCCTGAGAAAGGCAATCGAGGGGGCAAACGGCTGTAAGTCGCATTCAACCATCTCCAACATATTTATCCTGCTTTATTCTTGGTCCCATGGAGCAGCTATTCATGCTGATTTGCTCAATGAAACAGGAACAAAGCTGACCCAGATGTGTGCTTTGCCAGCCCTGGAGTGCTCACACATCTTCTCAGGGTCAGGCCAAGTTGGGGAGGGGGTGGGGAGAGAAGGGGAAAAGTGGGTCTAGGATGGTTTCCTTCCTTAACTTCTCTCTGTCTCTCTCTCCCTCTTGATCCTCCTCTCTTTTTCATTCTCTCTCCTTTCCTCTCCTCTCTTCTCTCTCTTTTCTCTCTCCTCTCTGTCTCTTCTCTCTCTCCCTGTTCCTCTCCTTCTTTCTTCCTCTCTTTCTCCCTCTCTCCTTCTCTCTCCTCTCTTTTCTCTCTCCTGTCTCTTTCCCCCCATCTCTCTGTCTCTCTGTCTATCTCTGTGTCTTTCTCTCTCTCCCCCTCCCCATAATATTTATATATGGAAATAGAGAGATATATGTCTATATATAAATATATAGTGTCATATATATCACTAAATGCATGTATGTGTACCTGTATGTTATTTATACATACAAACACACATACCTTCACAACCTCAGCATCCAGCTTCAAGATTAGGAAAACAAACAGTGGTGTTAAGGTGATTTTCAGCTTACACATGAGAAGTTTCAAATAACAATACATTTTAAAAGCCATATTGCTGTGTCCTCTTTCCAACCCTGGGTTTATTCTTCCCCCTTTATCATCCTAATTAAAAACAATCTACTGCAGCAAGGGAGGAGGTTAAATATCTGTAGACTTTGAGAGCAAGGAACATGAGGATCTGGGAGGACTTGGAGCGTCAGGGTGGTACAGTGAGACAAGCACTGGACTGAGAGTCGGGAGGCCTGGGTCTCAGTAGTGGCTCTGTCATGTTTTAGGTGTGTATTCCTGGGACAGTCATTTAAGTGCCAGGGGCCTCAGTTGCCTCATCCACAAAATAGGTATAATAAAAGGGTCATAGATTTTGTTGGAGGGAATCTAGGAGGCCATTCAGTCAAACCCCCACATTTTACAGATGAGAAAACCGCAGCCCAAGAGGTTGAAGCAATTTGCTCGAGGTCTTGGAGACAAATGACAGAGTGGGATCAAGCCTTTCAAATGGCTTAACCTTAAATTCTCCTTAGATCCAAGACATAGAATGTTAGAAACTTGGCATCCATGTATTGAAGTGGGAGGAATGATGCATTTGTAGTCCAAGGACCCGAGTTCAAATCCTGCCTGTTGCTTACTCCCTGGCCCTGTCTGTTCACCTTTCAAATGAGGGGCTTGAAGCAGGTGACCTCCAAAGACCCTATTTTCTTTGCTGTGACCTGCCAACAGGAGGGCATGCTCTTGGACAGGATTCCCCAGGAATCCTGGTAAGCAAGGAGCTCTATGTTTCCTCCAGGCCTCTGGCTCACAGGCCCCTGGATCTAGGGCTGGAAAGAACCTCAGAGGCCATTGAGCCCCCCCATTTTACAGAAAAGCAAATGGAGGCCCAGGGGAGCCCAGATCTGAGCCTGGGTCTGCTGATTTCAGAGACAGGACAATCTCTTATGAAAACTTCCAGGACCGGATGGCCAAGAAGGAAGAGAGAAGAGCATGCCAACCAACCCGCTGACATTACACTTCCTGTACCCATGAGGCTGCAGCTTGTTCCTTCTCCAGAATAAAGTCTAGGCCAAGGGAGGGGGAACAGCTACATTTCAGGTGACCTCCACTGCTTCATCTCAGGGTGGACGGGGCCCTGGGGTCTCTAAGTCTCCGCCCACGGGTCTCAGCCTCCCCCAGGTCCTACCACCTTGTTAATGATGGATGAACATGGTCCTCCATCCAGACCAGCCACATTCAACAAACTCATGGCCAAATGATGTATTCCTTCTGGGCGCGGCCACTCAAGAAGCAGATCCCAAGGGCAAGGGGGAGATCATGGGGTCACCGATTTAAGGAAGGAAATGTGAGGGTCATCCAGACTAAAACCCCTTGTTTCATGGCTGAGGAAATAAGAGCAAGAGAAGGGGTGGCTTGCTGGCCCACGGTCACACAGGTGGAAAGGGGCAGAGACAGAATCGGATTCCAAACCGAGCACTTTTGCCCTGACAACATGGCTGTTGAGTTTTTTTTAAGGCCACTCAGGCAGGATTTGAATCCAGGTCCTCTGGCTCCCAGACTGTTCTTTCCTGCTCCCTCCCAAGAGCTCCCCTTTCAGAAGCAGCATTCATTTTGGCATCTTCACCTCCCCCACCATGAAGGGCAGAAACAACTTCCATTTGACTCGCTTTAGACTTTTCTGCTTTCTTTTCTAACCAAACCCCTCTAAAACCCCTTCCCGGCCCCAAAGAGAGTTCTTTGTCTTTTTTTATGCACCGACCTTGAAGGGGATCAAAACTCTAGAAGGCTCTTTCCGAATCTTAAACATAAAACTAAATCGTATGTGTTCTGTCAAAAGCAGTGTTTGAAGGGATCACGTAACCTCAGGGGAGCAGAGAGATTTCATTAGCCTTGTATCTCTGGCACATCTGAAGCCCCTCAGAGGCTCCCCGGCTCAGGAGCCTGGGGGTGCAGGGGTTAAGCCCCGCCCAGGTGCATCTGAATCCCCCTCCACAGGCCCAGCAAATCACACAAGGGCCCATTGATTTCCAGGGGTTTGCTTTCAAATGCCTAGTCTCCAGCAGGGCGCCGGAGGGGTTAAGTGAATGGTTTGCTAAATGCTTACCAGGAGCCCAAACACATGGGTTTGTACTTAAGGCAAACCCTGAGTAAAGACACTTGAATAACCCCAATCTGTGGAACCTTGGAAAGGTCAATGGGAGGCAGAGTTCTTCCTATCCCTGACTGCTCCTCCCCACCAAGAAAAAAAAGTCTTGACAGCATATGTGTTCTGTGGGTGAGACAGAAGTTTGGAAATGGATGTGGCCTTCCAGAGGAGAGACAGAGAGACAGAGAGACAGAGACAAAGAGAGAGAGAGAGATAAAGAGAGACAGAGAGAGAGAGAGAGAGAGAGAGAGATAAAGAGACAGAGACAGAGACAGAGAGAGACAAAGAGAGAGAGAGACAGAGAGACAGAGACCGGGACAGAGAGATAAAGAGAGACAGAGAGACAGAGACAGAGAGACAGAGAGATAGAAATGAGGCTTTGTACTTGTAAATGGCCTTAGATTTGGAATCCAAAGACCCAGCGTTCAAATCTTAGCTCTCACTTTGACTTACCATATGGCCTTGGGTAAGTCACTTTGTCACAAACAGCCTCAGTTTCCTCACTGTGTAAAATGAGGGGCTGGGGAAAGGGAGGTAGCTCTGTGTCAACACGAAGGACAGAACCAAGAACGTGGGGTACAGGTTACAAAGTGACAAATTTAAATTTGATGTCGGAAAACCTTCCAGATAATGAGAAATGTGCCCAAGTGAAAGAGCTGCCTTGGAAGTGATGATGGAAGTGATGATAGAGGACCCCCTCCCAGCAGGTCTTCGAGCAGAAGCTAGAGGGCAAAGTGGGGATACCAGAGGGGGATTCCTTTCCCACATGGGTTGGACTGGGGAGCTTCTAAAGTCCCTTCCAACTCTCAAATTCTGAGATTCTGGGGCAGGGACGGATTGCATTCTGAGAATCTGAGTGTCAGAGTCAGGAGCCATCTTAGAGGCCATTAGTCCAGCCAGCCTCCGACAGAGAATCCTCAGGACAATAGTCCTGACAAGAGGCCAAGCAGCCTCTGCTAAGAGGGATCCATTAAGGGGTGACCCACCACCCGCTGCGGCAGCCCAGCCTACTCTAGGAAGCCCTCCAGGTTACACTGAGATGGAACCAGCCTCTCTCCAACTCCTCCCCAGGACTCCTGGCATTCAGTTCAATTAAACAGATATGCATGAAGGGCCTGGGGAGACTCTGTGCCTAGGTGAGATAAAAAGACAAAATGGCCTGCCCTCTGGGGGCCAGTAGAAGGCCAGCCCCTTTGCTAAAAGACAGGCTTTTAAGTCAAGTCTCCTGGGCATCTGGCCTCCTGCAGCCTCAACCCTTCCAGATTCTCACACAAGCTCCTCTGCTCAGCCACCACGGGGCCCAAAGTACCAGGCACAATGCAATATTTAATAAATGTTCTTATTAGCCAATCATCTATCACCTCTCTAGTTAGCTAGCCATCCATGTATCATCTATCTATCATCTAACATCTCTGTATCACTTATATACCTATAAGCTATGGTCTATCTATCCACCCACCCATTATCTAGCTACAACACCTCTCTATAAGCCATCTCTCATCTATCACCTAGTTGTCTATCACCTATCTCTCCATCATCTATCAATCACCTATCTGTCTATCTGTCTGTCTGTCTGTCTGTCTGTCTGTCTGTCTGTCTAGTTGTCTCTCTCTCTCTCTCTCTCTCTCTCTCTCTCTCTCTCTCTCTCTCTCTCTCTCTCTCTCTCTCTCTCTCTCTTTGTTCAGCATTTTAAGCTGTTTCCCAACTGGCCCCCACCTACCTTCCCAGTCCCCTCACATTCCATCCCCTTCACATATTCTACAATACAGCCGCACAATCTAACTTGCTGGGGCTTGAACATCACTATGTCCTATCTCAGCATCTTGGTCCCGGCTGTCCCCCTGGCCTGGGGCGCTATCCCTCCCAAGTCCTGACACTTAGGATTCCTGGATTTTTTTAAGACCCAGGCCCAATGCCCCCTCCTCCAGGAAGGCTTTCTCAGTGCCCCAGCCCAAAAGATCACCTTCCGTAAACCCTGTATTGGTACAGATTGATTTATACATACAATGACTGGACCATAGCTTTAGAAATGGCCATAGCATCCAGGACCCGCATGTTATAGATGAGGGAACTGAAATACCAAGTCACAGGCTGAGTGACTTGTAGGAAGTCACAGGTCGTTAAGCAGCAGAGGCAGGATTCAAACCCAGGTCCCAAAGTCAGCTCTTTCTACTTTACAAGGCTGCCCCTCAGGGGGAGACCTCAGTGTGAGTATAATTTTGGGGGGAATGTCTAAGTAAACCCTAGAACAGCTGCCTTCCTCCACTCCCTTCCTGGTCCTGAAAGCTTGGTACCATTGCATGAGTTACTTAATGGAAATTACTCCACTTCATTTTTCTGAGCTGTGAAATGGGGGTGCTGCCCTCCTGCACGGGAGGAAAGCTCTCTGGGAATACTAACGCTGTTCAGAAATGGGAGCCGTCCTGGTTTCGACAGCTCATTGCATTGCTATTACAATTGTACGATTCATAAGAGGCAGTGTTGCTCAGTGGGCAGAGGTCAGGCCTTGAAACAAGATTCCCCTGGCTTCTAGAGCTCTGGCTATTGACTTGCTGTGTGACCCTGGCCCAGTCACTTAACCCCTGACTCCCCCTCCCTCCATAGCCTGAGAACAAAAGCTGTAGGATGTGCCATGAGGCATTGGCAGGGCTGTGAGACGGGGAAGTGGCTCCATGGCCTCTGAGGTCCCCTCTTGCTTTTGGTCTATGAGCCTGGGAAATTACAAGGCTGGAGCAGCCATGAGGTGACTCTTCAGAGAGTCAGAGAACCCCGGAATTAGGAGGAAGCACAGGCATAGTGGGATCCCAGGGGCCTCACAGGTCCTCAGGCATAGCTCCTCTCATTTGCATTTGAAGAAATGCAGGCCTCCCTCCCCCAATTAAAGGTTCTGCCCGTGGTCACCCTAGCACTAAGTGAATTTGAACCCAGGATTTCGGGTTCAAAACCAGAATTCTTTGAATTGCGCCAGTCTTCATCACCTAGTATAACCATCTTATTTTATAGAGAAGGAGGTGAGACCCGGGCTGGGCAAGGGGCTGGCCCAAAAGTCCTGCCCAATAGGCCACCGTCTTCCACTCCTTCAGTGTCTCTTCTACATGACTCCTCCAGTTTTGCCCAATTCGATTACTTCCCATGCCTTTGGAGCAATGCAGTCTGGTGACTAATAGAAAGCCTGTCAGAGCAAGAAGGCTTTGGGACAGGGGAGGGAAGACGCTGCGGCAACCAGCAGAGCGCGATGACAGGCCACCTATGCCCCACGCTGCACATGATGTCAGAAAGAAGCCGTTGTTATTTCAGTCCGTTGTGGAATTTGGATTTGATGGAGTGCGGATGTCAACAGGAGCTAGCTGGGGAACAAGGGCAGACAGAGTCCCGGGCTGCTCGTCATCCCTGGAAACCTTAGTGCATCATAGAAAGAGCATCAGCCCCTGGGGAGCCTGGGCCCCTGGGCCCCATTCTGGGTCATCTGGACCCATTCCGGGTCATCTGGACCCATTCCATCGGAAACTCCCTAATACCATGGGAGTTGCAAGGAGGTCTCTACTAGTACTGGTAGAGGGACTTTTTCACTCAGGAGTTCCTTATGCTAATGAAAACAAAGGTCTAGAAAAAAATTATTGTTTTATATACTTATATCATTTTTTGTTTTGTTTTTTTTTTTTGTTGTTTTTGCGGGGCAATGGGGGTTAAGTGACTTGCCCAGGGTCACACAGCTAGTAAGTGTCAAGTGTCTGAGGCCGGATTTGAACTCAGGTACTCCTGACTCCAGGGCCGGTGCTTTATCCACTGCGCCACCTAGCCGCCCCCTTGGTTTTTTTTTTTTGTTGTTGTTGTTGTTGTTGTTGTTTTGGGGGGTTTTTTTGGTTTTTTTTTTACTTATATCATTTTTACCCATTATTATTATTTTATATACTTTGGTGTATTATTTTTGTTTTACATAGTATTATATACCTTGCCACAAAGAGTGGAAAAGGAGACCGTTCTGGTCTTAAGGCCTCTTATAGTTCCAAACATTCTACAACCTAGAACTTTTATAAAATGAACTAAAGATGGAAAACCCAGCTCTCCGCCACATCTGGATTTTGCCTACACAGACCTTCCTGTCTATACCCGGCAAAGGTTACGATACCAGGAATCTGGAACTCACTGACTTGAGGAAGCCCCCCTCACCCCTCTCCCCTCTCCCTCTCCCTCACTCTTGCTAGAGAGAGAGAGAGAGAGAGAGAGAGAGAGAGAGAGAGAGAGAGAGAGAGAGAGAGAGAGAGAGAGAGAGTCTCACTGTCTGCACAATTTTCTTGACTTTTCATTCTTGCCTGGTGCCAACCCAACCTATCCCCCTCCCTCCTATCCATTTACAAATATTTTAAAGTTGTGTTTCCTTGAGGCATTGCATAATGAACTCCTTTAATCTTTCATCAGCTGAGCGCCTGTTCCTCCACCATTGCCATGGCTACTGAGGTGCCCAGAGTGGAACGCTGAGCCACAATAATTCACTACATAAACTTAGCCTTTGCACCGTGTGAGGACGCAGGCCTGTGTGGTCTCAGTCACTCTCCAGGCCCAGTTTCTCGGCTGCTTTCCTCCACTGGGATGGATTAGAACCAAAGGTTTAGGAGAAAAAAAACCTTGGGAGCCAACAGACCTCCATCTCCCTTACACTTACTAAGTACTCTGTAACTGTTTGCTGAAGTTAATCTAATCTAATCATTAATTTAGTTCAGGCAACACAGCACAGCTTATAGTGAGGTGCAGAGGAGCCGGCTCCAAATACCAGCTGTGTGACTCAGGACAAATCAATTAGCCTCTCAGTGCCCAGAGCCAGCTCTGCAGGGCTAGGAAGGGTGATGCAGCTCAATCTGAGAGGGAGATTTCACAAGGGGAGTTCTCTAGTATACGGATGAAAGCATTTCCATGTCAGGAGTACAAAGTCCCAGGTCCTGCTCCAAAAATTCATTAAGATAGAGATTTTTTTTTGCAGGGCAATGGGGGATAAGTGACTTGCCCAGGGTCACACAGCTAGTAAGTGTCAACTGTCTGAGGCCAGATTTGAACTCAGATACTCCTGAATCCAGGCCGGTGCTTTATCCACTGCGCCACCTAGCCGCCCCTGATAGAGATTTTTTTAGATCCAAAGGGCCTCATCATTTTATAAAGTCTAACCCCCCATTTTATAGATGAGGAAACGAGGAAGATACAATGATGGTCCCCAAACCTCACAATCAGTGCTGGTAAATGGAGAAATTAATTCACCTCTTCTGCCTCCAAAGTAACGGTGCTTTCCACTGCACAGAACCAAGTACAGGGACCAGAGGATGCCGGGGGCTGGTGGAGAATATACTGTAGGGACTGTCTTTGGCCTCTTTTTCTACCCCCAGCTTTTAGACCAGTGCCCAGATCATTGTTGTTTCAGTCACGTCCAGCTCTCTGTGACCTCATTTAGGGTTTTCCTCGAAGAGATACTACAGTGCTTTGCCATTTCCTCCTCCAGCTCATTTTACAAATGAGGAAACTGAGGCAAACAGGGTTAAGTGACTTGCCCAGAGTCACACAGCTAGTAAGTTTCTAAGATTAATTTTACTGTAGACTGATCTGATTATTACAAACTTTGTTGGTTTCCTGGTTATTACATAATAAATTAAGTTCAAACTTCCTAGTCAATCATCCTTGTTTCCTTCAAAACTTTGATCAGATGGCACCTTCTACATTGAAGAAAGGAAGGAAGGAATTTTAATAGCCCCTCCACAAGCTTGCAATCTAATGGGAGAGCCAACAAGGAAACGAATATGAACAAACAAGCTATTGACATGATAAATGGAAAATGATAACCAGAAGGAAGACAGTAGAATTAAGAGGATCATGAAAGACATCCTATAGAAGACAGGATTTCAGATTGAGGACTGAGGTAGGATTCCAAATATTAAAAGAGACCAGGGCAAGCCTCCAGCACACTGGGCAAGTGTTCTACTGGGCACATACAGAATGTCAGTGAGAAAGACACCGGATGGACAGGCAGAGAGAATGTGGGGACTGCCACCAGGGGAAGGAGATCCCATGTGGAGAGGCCAGTGACCCACGGAAGAATGAAAGGTCAGAAACAGATCAGGAACAAAGACATTAGGAAAATATTTCTCTAAATAGTTTGTTGTTTTTATTTTTCTCAACTAACAAGCCTGTTGTGTTGTTGTTTTTTAATGAACCCATCCCTCCCACTATCTCCCCAGCAAGGAAATAAGAAGACATACCTGAAAAAAAAAAATAAAGCCCTCGGTACATATCTGCAAAGTCCAGCAATACAAGTTCCCACATTAGCCATTTCCAAAAAACATACATTTGTCTCTGCATGTAAAATTTTGAAAACATGTTAGTAGCTGATCTTTTGGTAGTGCTTTCTGCCCATGCTCTTTTTGGGGCCTCGTAACAGCTCCATGAGATGGGAACTATTGGTTCTACTGGCAACATTTTACGGATGAGAAAACCAAGGTCCAGGGAGATTTTTTTATGCCCTCACTATGAGTCATCAGTAGGTTATGCAACCAACACAGCAGCTGTGACCTCAGACTGACTGAGAAAGGAATGAGGAGCAGAGTCCCTTTATACTCTGCCCTATACAGACAATAGGGCAGCTAGGGGATAGTGTATAGAGCATTGGGCTTAAAATCGGGAAGACACATCTTCCTGAGTTCAAATCCAGTCTCAGACACTAGCCGTGTGACCCTGGACAAGTTACAAGCCTGTTTGCCTCAGTTTCCTTATCTGTAAAAATGAGTTGAAAAAGGAAATGGCAAACCACTCCAGTGTCTCTGCCACGAAAAGTTCAAACAAGATTACAAAGAGTCAGACACCACTGAATAACAGACAGACAATACTTGGAGTATAACCAGCACGCTGGTTCAGTCAGGGGCATTGATCATCTATAGCACAGCCAGAGGAGTGCAATCATAGGAGTGAAGCAGATTGGTTCCATTTTAGATGAAGATCTGCTGATGGTGCAGGAATGCAATTTAGGGAGGGAAGCGAGAGTTGTGTCAGAGCTTTCCAAAACAGTCATAAAGGAACAGGGATATATAGACAGGAGAAAAGGAGACTGGAGGGGGAGGGGATCACAGGAACCTGTCACGGAGAAGGATTAGCTCAATTCTGCTAGGCTGGAGGGCAGCGACACCTGGAAGCTGCAAAGACAAAGATTCAGGTTGTATGTCAGAAAAAGCTTCCTAACAACCCCCAAGTGGCACAGGCAGGCTGTCTGAAAGGTAGCAGCTCCGGCTCCCTGCGGGGTCATGGAGCAGAGCCTGGATGAGGCCTCAGTGGAAGTGTTGTGAAGATTCCCATTCAGGTATGGGTTAGACCAGATGGGCCTCCCCACACTGAAGTGCTGTGGGATATGCCAACAAGGAATCTGCCCCAGGGCATCCACCCAGCCCTCTGAATCCAAGCCCAGTGCGTTTTCTGAGCCATCGATCTATTCATCACAACACACAAAAACTTAAGCAGCAAAGCATAATGAGGGTAGAGCAACCAGAACCTTGTACCAGGGCAGAAAATGCAACTGGAACTGACAGGAGCTCCATCCTTATACGTGTTCCCTTCTCAACTCCACTCCCAACAGCAGGGCCATGATTGAAACGTGGGAGAAAACTTCCCAAGGTGTAGTTCCTCATCCCAAAGGCCACACCCTAGTTGAAAAAGTTGGCATTTTTTTCTCTGACTTCAGAAAAGAAATGCCCACACCGATCTTTCAGCCCATCTTACTATCCTTTTTACCACAGTCATAATACAAAATCACATTAGTGCTCTCCAGGATGGCCAAGGAGATTAAAAGTCCCCTTCAGTTCATTTACTTGTTCTTCTCTTTTTACTTAATGGTGATAATGGATTCCTAGAAACATATTTTTCTAAACCAAATCAGAGCAGGAGGGAAGAGAGGAAATTAGTGTCCAGATTAAACAGTCTTGTCTTAGCAGGCACAGCCCTGTCTGCAGCTCACTCAATCCTCAATCCCCCAAGACTTTCCCCAGCTCTATATGATGTGGTGACAGACACTGCCTGCAATCTAAGAAGGGAGAAATAGCATTCTCCTTTTAAAGGAAGGAGGGGGAGGGGGAGACTTACCAGAAAGGACATTTCCAGGCTAAACATCACCACTTTCTTTACCATATGGTGTCTGTCCATATGAAGTGATTTTTCCCCTTCTCTCCCATTAAGAAGTTTGGGGCTTTTCCCCTCTTCCCCTCACCGTCTTGACATTTAAAACCAAATTAAAAGTCAATGATTTGAGCGATTTCACGGCAGCAGAAAAATGACTTTCTTCCACTGGAAAGGCAGATTAGAAGATCTCTCAAATGCACCCTCGCAGATGCGAGTTCTTTGTAGATTGGACCAACAAAGTAGCTATGCAACCCTTGCTCTACCTCCCTCTCGGCCATCCCCTCTCGGGCTCTCTCGCACGGGTTTACGGGTATGTCTGGTCAGTATTCTCTATGCATGCGGAGAGTTTGTTTAGCACCATGCCTGGAACATAGTGCGCTTCTGCCTGTCTGCATATCTCAATCATATTCATTTTGTCTTGGGGAGAATGAGAATCAGAGAATGTCAGAGCTGGGAGACACCGCCTCGGCGGTCTAACCAACATACCTAGAGAAGACTCCCCTCCACAATGAAGCCAACAAGTACTTGTTCAGCCTCTGCTAGAATACTCCCAGCGACAGGGAACTCACTTATTCAAAGAAGACCCATTCTGTGTCTGGACAGCTCCTTCTAAGTCTTCCCAGTCCCAAGGTTGTCTCTTCAATCCCTATACCATACTGTAGAATACTAAAAAAGGTGAATTAAACCCACCACTCTAAGTCAAGCTCCCGCCAACACCAGCTCCCTCCATGCCACCCAACCCCATCACTGGCCTTGGTCAATGGACTGCAAAGATGGAAAACCAAAGACACAGGCACCGATGAAAGCATGGATGGGCAAGTGTCGGGGAAGCTGTAGAAAAGGCATTCCTGAATTCAGTTTCAGTCAATTCAATGGAACTTATTTGGGACCTACTATGTGCCAGACACTGTGACAGATACCAGGAATACAATAGCAAACAGCCCCTGTCCTCAGGGAGCTTAAGTGTGGGAGGTGGAGGAGATTGCTAAAGTCCCTCCAGATAGAGGGTGCTGTGACTCATGGATTGTAGGGAGAAGCTGAAGCATTAAACAAGACCTCAGGGTGTGAATAGGAAGCTTCGGGGTATCTCTTTCTTCTTCCACCCTGAAGATTCAAAAATCTCCAAGCCTAATTCCATCCTATCTCAGCTTCCAAGCAGAGCTTAGATAAACTGAGATCACCTTCTCTAAGATCAAAGGAGTCTTCTGAATGATTCAAGTAGCCAACTGTTTCTGCCCACGGACTGCTCTTCATCTCGGGAGGAGGCTGGTAAGGGAGGTGGACAGCTCATATTGCCCTGTCTCCCAAATGAATAAAGGTCTGGCACTGTAGGGAGGAAAGTCAACACTCCATTTGTCTTGTTGAAGGCTTCCCATTGGCCTGGTGGTTTGGGGATCATCTCTACTTTTGACAGATGGTGTGAATTTGGGCATAAAACCTGAAATGGCTTTTTTCTAAAGCCTTTTAGCCGATCATATTACTCAGTTCTCATAAACTGGAGTTGGGCCATACATTTTCATTTCCCTGGACCCCCCCCCTAAAAAATACTTACTATATATAGTCACTGAATATGGCCCAGATAAATTGACCCCCAAGCTCTTATAAGGCACAGCCACAAGTCTCTGACCAGAGGGACAAATGAAAGGGCCATGTTTCATTTTGTTTTCTTTTTTCTCCATTGGTGAAGGGTTCAACTCTAACTAGGCAACATGTTTAAGTCAACTTTTGTTGTTTAGTCATTTTTTGGTTGTGTCTGACTCTTTGTGACCCTATTTGGGATTTTCTTGGCAAAGATACTGGAGTGGTTTGCCATTTCCTTCTCCAGCTCATTTTACAGATGAGGAAACTGAGGGAAACAGGGTGAAGTGACTTGCCCAGGGTCACGTAGCTAGTAAGTGCCTGAGGCCAGATTTGGACTCATGAAGATGAGTCTTCCTGACTCCAGGCCTGGCACTCTATCCATCTAGAGTCAACTACTATCCTTAAAATGCAGCCACTGACCTACTCATATGAAAAATGGATTGAAGCCATCTTCTTTGGGACACTCAGGCCTCATCTCTGCTAAAAGAGATCTCGACTTCCTCCAGGGACCTCACACACTGGGCCCTTCCTGATCCCTCCAGTGGCTGAAGCTCTTTCCCTCTCAAATGCATGTTGCATTACTTTGAATACATCACTTATGTAGTTTATTGCCTATAGCTCCTCTGTATACGTGTCATATCTCCCATTGCAATACAAGTTCTGGAAGGGCAGTCAATGCTTTATTTATGTCTGTATCACCAGAACCTATGTGTTAGGTGCTAAAGTAATGCTTGTTGAATCAAATTGAATTAAGGTGAATCTCTGCCTACTAAAATTCTAAACATTTTTCAAAACCCATGAAGCCCTCACCAATTTCTACACTTTCTACCTCAGAATGAGAAGAATCACCAGATTTCCAAGGTGAAGGATATCTCATCCAACCCATTCCAAAGGCCATTTTGGCCTCCCAACAGGTGGTCAGCTAGCCTCTGTTGGAGGCTGTCCATGCCCCTTTGGGTCAGCTCTCAGCATGAGGAAGTGCTTCCTGATATTGGCTCTAGACTCATATCTTTGCATCATGGATTGTAGGGAGAAGCTGAAGCATTAAACAAGACCTCAGGGTGTGAATAGGAAGCTTCGGGGTATCTCTTTCTTCTTCCTCCCAGTTCTGTCCTTTGGGGGCCAGATATAACAAGTCTGATGCCCCCATCTCCTTTGTCGGATCCTCACATGGCATGGGTTTAAGGTCCTCGCCACAATTTGTGTTCGCCTTTCTCTGAGCCTTCTTAGCTTATCAATGTCCTTCCTAAAATGCAGTGCCCAGAACTGAACACAGTATACCATGTGGGACAGAAGAGGCAGGCATCACTATTGCCAGCTTGCTAAGCTTTGGTGGCTCACACTAAGCCTGCAGTTGGCCAGAATGTCCAAATCTTCCTGAGATAGATGGCTGTCTAACAACATTCCCCCCATCTTGTATCTGGGAGGTTAAATGTAATACTTGACCGTTGTCACAGTAAGGATCCAAGCTCTAGATGCAGTTGCCCCCACCCCGGGCAGTCTTTCTGAACCTCAGTTTCTTTATCTTGGTCTAGATGACCTCCCAGCCCTAAATGTCTCTTATGATTCCTGCTCTGCATTTTTATTGACTGTGGGGGTTCTGTCTTTTTCCAAACTCTGGGCTACTCTTTCTTCTTTCCTCCCAGGGAAGGGAAGTAAGAACACTTTAGAATAAGATCATAGAATCATTGATTTTGGAGTTGGGGGAGGCCTTAGAACACATTGAGTCCAACACCCTCATTTTACAGAGGAGGAAATTGAGGCCCACAGAGGTTTACAAACCTGCCCAAGGTAACACAGCTAGTAAGTACCCAATCAGGATTAGAACTCATTTCCTCCAGGTTCAAAGCCCAGCACTCTGTCTGCCACATCATCCAGTGGCCAGTGTCTTAGTCTAGACTCTTTACTGGGGAGTCTTCCTTCTCCAGGTAACATGAGACATTAACACAGCTGGGAGAGGGGGCAATTACTACTGAAGACCTCTCTCTCTCTCTCTCTCTCTCTCTCTCTCTCTCTCCACTTTGAGATTCTGGGTTTGGAGTTAGAAGAGATTTTACAAGTCATGCCCAAACAAGAGAGGCTGGGAAAGTGTGTGGAACATTGGTACACACAGTGAGGAAAAAGGGCTGTGTACATTTGAAAAACATGCACACACTCCTCACAGAGGACTGGGCTGCAGACCATATAATTTCTCTAAATGCCTTCCCTAAAATTAAATGTCTCTAAGTAGGTCATGACATGAAGAGTGATCCAAGTGGCCGGGTCTTCTTGCGGTGAAAGCCCTTTTTGGATGGGGTGAACCAGGTTTCCCCGAGAGCTGATGGGAACCCATCACATGCACTGTCCTTTCGGAATCCCAAGTATCCCTGGGTATGGATGTATACACAGGGGGCCTCTGCAAAGTTCAGAATCGGGATCTCTGACTTCAACCCCTTCAGTCAATAGGGAGATAGTGAAGGCTTTGTAGCAGAGCAAGGGTGTGGAGGATGGAAAAGAGAGAGACACAGAGACAGAGAGAGATGTGACTAGAGGATAAATAGAAATTCCTCCATTCTCAAGGAGCTTATAATCAAGTCATAGCTTCCTAAGAACGTGGCATAGAAACCAAATACCATAATATAAAATGGAGTAGGAACACAAGAAAGGTTCAGACCAAGTCCAGTGAGATTTCTGAGGGAAGAATAACAAGTCTCACTGGTAGCCTTAGGGAAGGGGTAGACGGACTTGAGTTGGGAGACCTGAGTTCAAATCCTCACCTTTCTATTGACAAGCTGTATGACGCTGGGCAAATTTCTTCCCCTCTCAGGGAATGATTTCCCTTGTCTGTTAAATGAGGAAACCAGGCTCTTAAGCTGCATCCCTGAGGTTTCTCCTTACTCCATCCATATCCTATGATCTCATCGTCTTATACCTCCTAGAACAAATTGTTCTTGAATGGGATTGAGCTCACTTGTGTCTTAGGAAATAAAAACCATCTATGCAGGCAAGTCAACAGACATTTATTAAGTGCCTACTAAGTGCCAGACAGCAGCTCAGTTCATTTCTCACCCCACCCCCAGGTATATTCTTTGGGGGGCTCAGGGTGGGAGGAGGCAGCAACCTATGACTGGCATCTCTGCCTTGATGAGCAAGAGAGGATTATGCAACAAAATCGCTTCAGAACAAAGACACAGGGTCTGGTTGAGTAACTTTGAGGGATCTCAAAGCCCCAGGATGTCTTCTCTCTGAATGAGGGGGTCAGGTTGAAAGGAAGCTTGCATCAGCCCCCCTGAAGCTGCCCGGGGCCCCAGACAAGCGGCTTCCAGCCCGAAGTTCTCAGCCTGGCAGCTCCAATGAGCAAGAAATGGACTTCTCCCCAGACGTGGCAGTGGGGAGTAGAGACAGAGCACCCTCCCATCCTTCTAGACGCCGGGAAAAAGCAGTCCAACGTGTCGACATGGCTGCCTTTCCAAAGCCTGGGCTCCCTTCCCCTCACACCTGCCAGGTGACAGACCCGTGCAGGAAGCCGCCTCCCATTGGTTCCCCTCCTCTTAATCTGACCTGGATGGGCTCCAGGTTACCCCGTATGTGTGTGTGTGTGTGTGTGACTGTGTGTCTGTGTCTGTGTGTCTGTGTCTGTGTCTGTGTGTGTTTAAATGAAATGTCTCTCCTGGAGGAGACGGGATTGAATTCTGGAGGAGAAAAAGATGTTCTTTTCCTTCCACTCGGAGGGAGGCAGTGGTGTTTGGGAAGCTGGAGAGCTCTCATTCACTTTGTCATCATCCTTCTGTCCTGGCAAGGCAGCAGCTGGGGCCCAAAAGAGCCAACCCACCACTTGGGCTCCACATTTCTATTGTTGGGGCATCTCAACACTCCTTGTATTTCATTCCATAGAGCACAGGGCACCGGGCCTGGAATCAGGAAGACTCCTCTTCCTGAGTTCAAATCCAGCCTCACACATTTACTAGCTGTGTGACCCTGGGCTAGTCACTTAATCCTGTTTGCATCAGTTTCCTCATCTGTAAAATAAGCTGGGAAAGGACATGGCCAACCCCTCCAGTGTCTCTGCCAAGAAAACCCCAAATGGGGTCACAGAGAGTCAGACACAACTAAAAAGCCTGAACAACGACAAATTCTGATTTTCCAATATTCCATTCCTAAAACTGCTCCCTATCAGTGAAGCCGGGCCTAAAGTGATCCTAAGTGCCTCCTTCACAGATCCCCAAGTGCTCCTTTTACTCGACCCTCACAACAACCCAACAAGGGGGGCTGTGATGCCCAACAAGGGGGGCTGTGATGATTGAAGAGGTGTCATTGTGCCAGTTTTACAGTTGAGAAAACGAATGCTCAGAGAGGTGTGATAACTAGCCCAAGGTCACACAGCTCGCATAAGCGGGGTCTGAACTTGGGAATCGGCCCCAAATGCTGAGAGCTCTCCATGACTTACTCCAAGACACCAGTCTTTGTTTGTAGTAGTCTGAGAAGGGCCCGCCCACACACGGCCACACCAGCCTAGAGCAGGCAGGGAGAAAGGAGGCAGATGAAAGGGACACAGGGGGCTCTACCACCCTTCATGGCTGCTCCCGGCCACCCATCTGGAAAAGAGGCTGACCATAGTGTCAGGGAGAAAGGTACCAAAATATGCTTTTAAACCAGCAGAGGATTACAGCCCACTGGGCCAAACCTGTAATGTTCTTGTCACTGCCTCCCCCTCCGCTGGCACCACCATCCCATGGAGCATTCTTGGCAAGCCATACAGGTGATTAACACGGAGCTCTCAGGCTGAGACGGGGGGCTCCCAGAGCCTGCCTCGACTTCTGAGTCCTCACTACCCCTGTTCTGGTGCCTGAACCCACAGGAACTACACCCGCTTGGCCCATCCGCCCAGACAGACCACAGGCACCAGCCTTCTCCAAAGCCCTTCTCTGACTAGGGGGCAGCAGGGCTGGGGAAGGGCGGGAGGAGAGAGAGGTGAGGCTGGGGCAACCCCAAGCAGCAATGCCAAGAGGAACCTGGTTGGCTTCCATCCTTCCCTCACTCCTTCCTTCCTTCCTTCCTCCTTCCTTCCTCCTTCCTTCCTCCTTCCTTCCTTCCTTCCTTCCTCCTTCCTTCCTCCTTCCTTCCTCCTTCCTTCCTTCCTTCCTTCCTCCTTCCTTCCTTCCTTCCTTCCTTCCCTCACTCCTTCCTTCCTTCCTTCCTTCATTCCTCCTTCCTTCCGTCCCTTCCCTTCCTCCTTCCTTCCTTTCTTCCTTCCTTCCTTCCTTCCTTCCTCCTTCCTTCCTCCTTCCTTCCTTCCCTCACTCCTTCCTCCCTTCCTTCCTCCCTCCCTTCCTTCCTTCCTTCCTCCTTCCTTCCTTCCTTCTTTCCTTCCCTTCCTTTCCTCTCTCCTTCCTTCCTTCCTTCCTCCATCCTTCCCTCCCTCCTTCCTTCTTATCTTCCTTGTTTTCCTTTTTTATCTACCTTTTTCCTTTCTCCTTTTTCTCTTTCCTTCCTTCCTTCCTTCCCTTCCCTTCCTCACTCCTTCCTTCCTTTCTCTTTCTGTACTTTCTTTCCATCCTTTCTTTCTTTCCTTCTTCCTTTCTTTATTTCTCTCTCTTTCACTTTTCCATTATCTCTTCCTTTCTTAGAATAAGGAAGGTCAGACTCAGAGGGGCCTTAACCCATCACACTTTAAAGTTTGCAAATCAGTCGACACACACCTTTTCACAACTCCCAGGTGTGCATTATTGCTCTCCCCATTTTGCGGATGGGGAATCTGAGGGTCAGAGAGCTGAAATGACCTCCCCACAGTTACTTATCGAGGAAGTGCTAACACTGAGCCTCAAACCCGGGCCCTAACTCCACATACCTCAGGGCTGCTCTTCCCACCCACAGAGCACCAGGTCAGCTCCAGCTCCTAGGGTCCACTCCAGGTTTTCTTGTTTGTTTGTTTGTTTGTTTGTTTGTTTGTTAACTGTTCTCTCTCCCAGTGTCTTTGTAGCCAAAAAGCAAGCTTGAAAGCCTGTGCCTGGTGGCCCAGCTGAGGGTGAGCTGGGGCGTGTTCAGTTCGGAGCCCTTGGCCTTGAACAAAGGCTCAGCTCATGGGTGGGTGTGTCAGGCCCCCTCCAGATACTGGATGTGCAGGACGAGGGCTGGGGTCTCTGCCAGGAACCTCTGACACCGTACAAGAGGGGTCAGTCCACAATCAGTAAAGTTGTGTCCAGCACCTCAGGACTGGGGAGCCGCTTCTGTAGCCCACTGGAGCAGCCCACCTTGCCTAGCCCATCATGAGAGGCTTATAATAGGGACTTTGATTTCGAAGTAGAAAGGATTTGGGGTTAGACTTGCATTGCCTGGACCAAACCCTGATTTCACGGTGACTTACCTAGAGTCACACTTCTAGGAAGGGATCAAGGATGGATTTGAACTCAGCACCTTTGGTCCCATGTTCTATGTTCTTCCCACGTGGGACACCCTTTTAAGTGCACTTTTATCTGTGTCCCATTCTTCCCTACCTTCACCCTCTATCAAGTGAGAAGTTGCTTCAATATTGCTTTCTCATCCATAATAGCCATGATGTGACCCTGCACAGAAGAATACAAATAGGCAGCTATAAGACTAGTTTTACATAGCGGCCTCAGACATTCGCTGTGTGACCCTGGGCAAGTCACTTACCCTCTGCCTCAGTTTCCTCCTCTGTACAATGTGGACAATAGTAGTGCCCACCACCCGGGGTGGTTATGGGGATCAGATCAGACCACTGCTTCACCAGCCTTAAAGCATCTTTTAAATGTTGTTAAAAGAGTCAAAGGAGAGGGCCCTTTCTCAAAGAACAACCAACCAAGTCTGGGGAGGAAAGAGGGTAACACGGGGCAGCATGGTGGACAGACCTCGGGTATTAGCACCTCTGAATGCTTTCCCCTCCCTTGGCCCCGTTTCTTTCTCCATTGTAAAACTAAGGGAGTGACCCGCAAGCCAGGGGTTCTTCGCCTACAGTGTGTAAACTTGTTTTTAAAAATAGATTTTGCTAATTGTATTTCAGTAAAATGGTTTTCCTTTGTCATCGTTTAAATGAACTAATCCATTATAATCTAGAGAAATGTTACAAATATTATTATGAGAAGGGGTCCCTAGGCTTCAGCGGATGCTCAGGGGGTCCAGAACACAAAAAGAATCGCTGTTCTCAGGTTCCTTCTGGCTCTAAATCTCCACCCTCCTAAGTTAGACTTGGCTCTGATAAATAGAGAACACCTGCTCCTGTAACTCAGGGCATTTCTCCCCAAATCCAGAAAACTGTCACTGGGTGACTCCATGGCCTTTCCTCCCCAGGTAGAACGCGCTTGATTTCAGTCCTGGGCCGCTTGTGCTGACAGGTGATGGTTTGAGGCACAGATGGGCCAAGGGACACTTCCCCTTCGCGGGCCTCAGTTTCCTCCTTGACTGGCTGGCCTCTGAAGTCCTGACCAGCTCTAAATCTATGGTTCTAGAACCAGCCTCTCAAGCCCAAGCCTGCTCTGCCCTGGAGGCCGAACCCTCTCCCTGGTGTTCCTGACCTGGGCTGCGTTCTCTGTCCTCCACACCCCACTGAGACATAGTCTAGAACCATAGTGGAGGGTTAGATGATCCAAAGCCATGTGCACAGATTCCCTTATAACCTTTGGAGAAGGAAGCGGCAAACCGCTCCAGTATCTCTGCCAAGGAAACCCCAGAGACCCGGCCGCCAAACAACAACAATAACCAGCGTTTGCTGGCACGCAGGAGGCGCTTAATAGGTGTTTATGGACTGACTGACCTTCCAGTGCAGCTTCCAGCCCCGTCCTTCCACCAAAGCTGCTCTCTCCCAAGTTATCAATGAATCTGAGTTGCCAAATGGAAAGGCCTTTTCTCTGTCTTCATCCTGCTTGACCTCTCTGCAGCCTCTGACGCCGTGGGTCGCCCAGTTTCCCCAAATGCTCTCTTCTCTCTAGTTGTCAGGACACTGTCCCTCCCAACTCTCCTCCCACCCACCAGGTTGCTCTTCCTGAATCTGTTTCTGGGGACACCCCTGCAGACCACACACCCTAACCCTAGGTGTCCCACAGGGCTCTGCCCTGGGCCTCCTTCTCTTCTCCCTCTACATAACTTCATTCCCATCAATGTCCCTATCATCTTTATGCAGAAGATTCTCACATCTACTTGTCTGGCCACAACTTTTCCAACTGCCTCTCAGACGGCTCAGACCCGAGACATCTTAAATTCAGCTTGTCCGAGAGAAGCCACCATATTTCCCCTGAAACCATCCCCCTCCTCCTGCCTTC